>NC_142884.1:44593946-45858946 GCF_051225735.1 Oryctolagus cuniculus
GAAGCCATCTTCTCTCTAGCTCCCGGGACAGAGGTCGTGGGGGGAGGGGTTCCAGTGGGCCATGCTGCGGCTGGGAACCTGTGCTGGGCAGGCAGGACCAGGAGCTACCGCTGGGGGTGACCATGGCCATGGCAAGCTCAGGGGAGTGGCCAGGGACTCTGCCCCTCACTCTTACTGATTTCCAGAGGAGATGCCATTTGCCTTTGGAAGTGAGGTCTGGGTTTTGATGATGTTTCTCGGGAGGGGGTCCCAGTTTTCTTCCCATCCCTGGGGGTGGGCATTGTAGCCCTTCCCGTCCTTGCAGCCAGGGCTGCCCCAGCGCCCCCGTCTCTGCCCCCTGGCCGCCAGCAATGCTGTCTTTGCACCGCTGGCCTGTGTGTTGCTGTGCTTGGGCTGGGGCTTGCCTGCTGTGTCTGCAGGTGCACAGGGCTCCAGAGGCCAGAGAGAGCCCCCGAGAGCTGGGGGCAGGTAAGACCATGGTGGGGGCAGAAGGGCCAGAGACCCATAGGGTTGAGGTGCAGGTTGGTGGCTGGCCCTGGTTTCTCTCTCGTTTCCTGGGTGTTGCCCTGGAGAAGAAGTCTGGGTGCCTGGAACCCCAGGGCTGTGCTCGAGGTGGCCACACACCCCATCTCAGCCTGGTGCCGCCCCCTTGGGGACACCAGAGGCCCGAGGCCTGGCGGGTTGGAGCCTACTCTGACTGTTTCTCCACGCGACCTTTGCCTGGCCCATGAATCTGTTTCCTCTTTTATCAAGTGCGTTCTTGTCTGGGGCTTTGTTAGGTCCAGTGTAGTTACCCAGGTAACACCTATACCTGCTGGTTCTACATCCGGGCATTCGTTCAAATCAGCCGTGTCTGGAAGATACTCAGAAAAAAACGAAAAACAAAAAACAAACAAAAAAAACAAACCCTGCCTCTCCCTGGAGTGCATCCAGACTTGTTGTCGTCATTCCCTGAACACAATGTGACACCATTGCCATGTCACTTGCCTGGTGCCAGGTGTTGGAGGTCCTCCAGGGTGATGCAGAGAGTACAGGAGGACGTTTGCAGGTTCCACACACAGGGGACACCAATTTATCTAAGAGATAAATGGACCCCTGATGGACCCCTGCTCCCCCCCTTTCCACTCTGCTGGGGCAGCCCTCGGCATCTTCCTCCACGTGTTCGCCTGTGCGTGGATGGACTCGTGGTGTTTTCCGTGATGTGCCGGTCTCGCTGCACATGTGTGGCGAGTGTGACTCCGTGCACTGCTCGTCTCGTGCTGTGGCATGGAGCCCTACAGGCCGGGCCTGGCAGGTGTGCCTGCACCCACTTGGTTTGAACTCTGCACCTGGCCCCCGGGTCCCTTGATGGCGTGCAGGTGTTTCTGGCTGTTGGTTCACGTCTCAGTGAGCTTGGCTGTGCCCCTTGGTCCACACGTGTGAGGGTTGCCCTGGGGGAGACCTGGGTGTTGAATGGCTGGGTGTCAGGTGATAGCGAGGGGAACAGGTGAGAATGTTCCAGAGTGTATGTCAGGGAAGTAGACACAACTGAAGGGGGAGGGAAGCTGTCCCCAGCCTTGTGTCTGACACGAGCCCAGGTATTTGGTCTACACTTCTGGGCAAACTCCTCTTTGAAAGTAAAATCCCCATTTATTTTTCTTTGATTTTTTTAAAAAAATATTTTATTTATTTGCTTGAAAGGCAGACTTAGAGAGAGAGAGAGAGAGATCTTTCATCCACTTGTTCATTCCCTAAATGGCCACAATGACCAGGGATGGAACAAGCCTGGAGCCAGGAGCCAGGAGCCAGGAGGCTCCTCTGAGTCTCCCATGTGTGTGCAGGGGCCCAAACACTCAAGCCATCCTCCGCTGCTGTCCTAGGCACATTAGCAGGGAGCTGGATCAGAAGTGCAGCAGCCGGGTGGGACTTGAACTTGCGCCCATATGGATTGCCAGCACTGCAGGCCATGGCTTTACCCATTGCACCACCATGTTGGCCCCTGAAATCCCTATTTCATGGAAGAGGAGAAAAGAGGACCAGCAAAATTAAGTCACGTGTCTGCTGCCATGCAGCTGCCTTGGGTGAGCCTGGGCCCAAAGCCAGGTCCCTGTGGGTGCTGGGGAGCAAGGCACCTCATCCTGCCTCCCAGGAAGGGACAGGAAGGCGGGAGCTCACTTTGAGTGAGGCCTCGGGAGGCGTGGCTGAGCTGCATCCGTACAGTGCTGGGAAAAGAGAACTTGCCAAGAATTTCCGGGGGCAGCTCCAGGGCGGGCTGCATGGATCTCAGGGTTTCGGGGGTGGCCGGGTCCTGGTCCCCAGCCCCAGCTTGTCCTCCCCCAGCATGCCCCAGCCGTATACATTTCTGGCATCTGTGAGCTGGGTCGTGTTCTGTGGGCACCAGGAGTTTGCTTTGAGGCCGTGGCACCAACATCTGTTAGCTCTCAGAGAACAGAGAGATTGACAGCGACCCGCCAGGGCCGGCGGGCGGCGGTGGGGATATTAAGTTCCGGAGGCTGAAGTCACAGAGACAAAGAGGAAAAGCCCCAACCCAACCCCAGCCCGCTCCCCAAGGCCCCTCTTTGATGTGGGTTTCCAGTCCCCGGAGGCCTTATAAGGCATTGTGCCTGCATTCTGGGTTCTGGGCTGGCCCTGGCCGCACACCCAGTGCCCGGGGGGAGCTGGCCTCTCTTCCTGGGGCCCAGTGTGGGGCAGAGGGGGCAGTGCTGGGATGCAGGAGGGAGGCACAGCTGGACTGTGTGGTCTCCGAGACCACCAAGCCAAGGGGCAGCCTGGCCCCAGGTTGCGTGGGGCGGGGGCTCTGTGGACCCAGAAGGATCTTTGGGTCAGAACGTGGAGCAGAGGCTGAGGCCCACTGTGCCGGAGGCCAGAGTCGGGGAGGCCCAGGACTCGAGGGGCCGGGCTGGATGGCCCAGTGGAAAACAGAAGCAATGAAGGAAGCGCAGCCATGAAGGGAGGATGTGGGCTCTGGCTCTGTGTGGCCTTGCGCAAGTCCCTTGGTGTCTCTGGGCCTCGGTTTTCTCATCTCTAAAGTGGGAATAATAGGAAAAGCCCTTTGGCATAGGGTACCGCCCTGAGGATCAAGGGCAAAGCTCTAGGCGGGACGAGGTCGTGTTTCCAGGTGTCCGTGAGGGCTCCCGGCAGTGTCCTTGGTGCAGGAGTGATGCTCATGGGATCAGGTACAGCGCCTCGGGCTTTAGACACAGTGGCTTCCTCGTGCTCTTGGGCCCCGCCCCCGCGACTCATTCATGGGGAGCCGCTGAGCAGCTTGTGCGAGGCAGAGCTGGGATTTGAACCGAGGTCTGATGGACCGCAGTCCACTGCCCTCCACTCTGAGGCGCCCGTGGTGGGGGTTCTTGGCTGCTGTGGGTCTCACAGCGGGCTCCACCAGCACCTGCCTTCCTGCAGGATGTGACTAGGACCTGGCTCCTGCACCTTGCAATGCAAGGCTCCAGCCAGTGCCTGGCATGAGGGTGGGGCAGAGTCCCCAAGCCCTGGGTAGGTGCTGTCTGCGGGGCAGACGGGAGTAGGTGGCCGCTGGCCCCGGTACCCGAGCTGGTTTTCTCGCACTTCTCTAAGTGTGGTCCCTGCTCCCAGGAGGCCTGACTCCACTGTGTCCTGGTTGGGTTGCCATAGGCTGGGTACGTTATAAAGAAAGGAGGTTTGTCTTGGCCTACAGTTCTGGTGCAAGGCCTGGGCCCACATCTGGCCATGACCTTCTTGCTGGCAGCGTCCTGAGCTGGAGCAGCACATCAGGTGGGGAGAGACAGCGAGTGTGCGTGTGAGTGTATATCTGTCCCGAGGTCTCTCTCTAGGCTTCCATCGTGGGGGCTGTCCTAGGCACATTAGCAGGGAGCTGGATCAGAAGTGACAGCTCGCAGTGGGGATGATTGGCACAAGAGTCTCAGAGGAGACAACAGGTGACCCGGTCACCATGCTCTCCCTGAACACGGACTGGGCAGCCTGGGAGCTGGCTCCAGTCTTGACCCTGCCTCTCACTGGCCTCTTGGTGCCATCTCCTCATTTAAACATAGGGCGATGGGGAGGCCTGGCCAGAGTGCCTGTGGGGACCCCATCTGCCGGCCTCCCTGCTGTGTGCCCGTGGTACTGCCATTAGCACCCTTTTCCTGTCCCATGGTGTCATCCTACTCTGCAAAAAAAAAAAAAGTGATGACCAGGATCCCCATCACGTGACAATTTGCACCTCATTTTTGTGAGGTTTTATTTTTTTTAAGATTTATTTATTTAGTTGAAAGGTGGAGTTACAGAGAGGCAGAGGCAGAGAGAAAAAGAGATAGAAAGAAAGAGGGAGAAGCCGGCGCTGTGGCTCAATAGGCTAATCCTCCACCTTGCGGCGCCGGCACACCGGGTTCTAGTCCCGGTCGGGGCGCCGGATTCTGTCCCGGTTGCCCCTCTTCCAAGGCCAGCTCTCTGCTATGGCCAGGGAGTGCAGTGGAGGATGGCCCAGGTGCTTGGGCCCTGCACCCCATGGGAGACCAGGAAAAGCACCTGGCTCCTGGCTCCTGCCAGGATCAGCGCGGTGCGCCGGCTGCAGCGGCGGCCATTGGAGGGTGAACCAACGGCAAAAGGAAGACCTTTCTCTCTCTGTCTCTCTCTCTCACTGTCCACTCTGCCTGTCAAAAAAAAAAAAAAAAAAAAAAAAAAAAAGAGGGAGAGAGATCTTCTGTCTGCTGGTTCACTCCCCAGTTGGCCACCTGAAGCCAGGAGCCAGGAGCTTCTTCTGCATCTCCCACATGGGTGCAGGGGCCCAAGCACTTGGGCAATGCTCCACTGCTTTCCCAGGCCAGAGCAGAGGGCTGGATCAAAGAGGAGCAGCTGGGACTCAAACCGGTGCCCATATGGGATGCTGGCACTGCGGGCAGCGGCTTTACCCACTATGCCCCAGTGCCAGCTCCAGAGCTTGTGTTCTTTGAGAGATACAAAGAGCAGGCTGTTGTGATAATGCAAGGGGTTTATTGAATATGAAAAGTGCCTCGCACCCTGCAAGAAGCAGCAAATGCATAATAAGCGTCTGTTGTTACATTATTGTGGTTTATTCCTCTGCCCCATTTTACAGAGAAGGAGATTGAGGTCCAAGAGCAACAGAAGCTAGTGGAGCCAGCGCATGACGCTGTGTCCAGCTCCGTATCCCCCCGGCCTCTGCTCTAGGGACTCAAAGCTTAAGGAGCTCAGACCCTGCGTGTCATGAACCCTGGGCTGTGTGGCTCAGTGGACAAGGTGACTCTGCCATAATCCTGTTCCCAGAGCGGGGGACCGTGTAGCACTAAGAGGCTGACCCAGAACTTGCCGGAAGTCAGCTTTGTTGAGTGTGTCAGACAGCCTGCTGCTCCCACCAGGGGGCGCTGCTTCTGTCCTCAGAGTGGGTGCCTTGTGCACATGTGGGCATTGGCAGAGGGGTCCCACCCAGCACGCCCTCGTCCGAAGTGATGTCCACGTGTGGCAATGAGAGGGTGCGAAGTCCCAGCATCTCACTGATGCAGGCGGCCATGTGTGGTGCGATCAGGGTGCTGTCTGAGGTCGGGGCCACACCCCCCGCACAGAAACCTCAGCAGTCCCTTGTGTAGTCCCTTGAAGACTGTCGCTTGCTCCTGCCAGGTGGCATCTGTCTCGCTCCCATAAGAGAGATGAGCTTTAATTGGCTGCCAGGATGTCGCTGCCATCTGATGATGCCACCTGTGCACGTCCCTTTCCTGTCACCGGCTCCCAGCTCCCCTGTCAACTCCAGCTCTGTTAACGCAAACAGCCAGTTTACAAGCCCGGGAAATGTTGGGTGATTATACTAATCGGCAGAGGCGGAGAGAGACGCCGCCTGATGCTGGGTTTAGAAGGGAAATGGGGCGCCAGGAGTCGGAATGGCTGCCTCTGAGCAACCTGTGAGAGTGTGTTGCCCGGGAAAGGCAAAGCAGCCCTGAAGCACACAGTGGTGCTGGTTGACTCTAAAACAAAACCGCAAACCCCGCGCGCTTGCCCCCCACTGCGTCCAGCCAGGAGACCAGCTGTGTGAAGCCTCCCTGGGTTTATCAGGGCGAGGACTAGTTTTGCCTTTAAGCCGCGGAGCGGTAGGTTTTTTTTTTTTTTTTTTTCTCCCCCTCCAGGAGAGAGTGTTTGTTCTTCTCACAAAGGGGAGGTGGTGACAGCTCAGCTTTTGGACTGCTCATCATTTTGCGGGTCGGGAAGCACCGTGCAAGCAGAGAAGGGAGTGCAAGTCCCCAAACCTCGTCTGTCCCCCAAAACAGGAGTGCATCTCAAAGTGGGTTCCTTGGAACACGAGTCCTGTGTGACGTGTTTGAGAGACAGAACTCTGTGGCTTAAATAGATTTGCAGAATATAGTGTACAAAGGTACTTCAAAAGGCCCACGGAAAATGTGTATGATGAAAACATTATGCATGGATTTCAGTTGGTTTGGCGCCAGTTCAAACTTGTCTTTCCATTGCATTTCTCCATGCGCTTTTTAGAGTAGCCTTGTATGCTAGTGCTCAGAGTCCCGGTGTTTATAAGCGTAGTAAAGGCTCTGATGAGTCCTGCGGCCAGCGACCTTGCCTAGCTCTGTTTGAAGCAACCTCCTTTGATCAGAGAACTCTTCTTGGCAGAGTGCTGATAAGCCCTGGTCTGGCCTTCCCTGCGGCCAGCACCGTCCTCCTGGGTGGGCTAGACAGGGCTCTGTTGGCAGCCCAGGAACTTCCCAGCCTGTGGATCCACCAAACTCACCTCGCAAACCCAACATCGTCCGGGTAGCTGCCCGGCCCCATGGGCTGGAAGGAGCCCTGCCAGGTGGGCTGAGACGCTGGACACCTCGAACTCACTGGAAGACAGCAGGCAAAGTGTGTGCGAGGATCTGGCCAGCTCCCGGAAGGGCTGTGTGTGTGTGTGTGTCATCAGCGAGCTGGGAGGCAAGATGGAGAGCCAGTGGGAGCTGGCACCTGTGGGAAGAGTATGGTGAAAGGCACCCACCTAGAGCACAGACGACCCCGTGGGTTTCCTCACAAGCCCATGAGACCGCCCTCCTGGGACCCCGTGCTGGAGGAAGGCTCCAGATTGAGGTCTCTCCTTGGGGTTGGCAGGGGAGGTCTGTTGCTCCTGTGTTCATCAAGCTGATTCGGCCGGCTCCGCGAGGCCCGTCTTCTGGTCTCGTCTATGCACCTGTGGGGCGGGGCCGACTTCCTGGGGGAGAAGCATGGCCCCCAGAAGTGTCACGGGGGTTGATTTCTCGGGTGCCACAGGATCCACCCCGCTGACCTAATTCCTAGCAGAAGCCTCAGGACAGGGTCGTCCCCACCCCGCCTGCTGCGGCCCGGCCCTGGCTGCCGCCCCCCGACCCCAAGATCCTTCCTCACTGTCCCTGCTTTGTCTTCCTCCAGGAGCTCGTGGGCGAGGTTTTCAGAGAGCCCCTCAGCGAGGAGGAAGAGGAGGACTTCCGGCTGGAAGGTACTTGGCGTCCGTTGCTCTCCCCTGCGGCATTGAGGGGTGAACGGGTATCCAGGCCACCATGTGCCCGGCCAACACCAGAGACTCTGTGGTTCACAGTGGGCGTGGGCTGGGAGTGAGGAGCCCGGGGCGCATGGCCCATGCGGGCCTGCACACTGGCCCTGCACTGTGTGACTTGTGGGACCTGGGGCAGGTGTTGGACCTCAGCCTCCTGCCCTGGGGGTGATGAAAGCAGCTTCTCAGGGCTGTGGGAAGCCCCCCAAACAGTGGTGGGCAGAGAGAAGGTGTTGCAAATGCAGCTGTCCTGGTTCCCTGTGTAGTCACTCGTGTCGTGCCCATGGGGTGTGCACATACTCGCTCACGCACCCTCAGCCCCTCACCTCTCTCTTCAGAGCTCACCCCTTCCTTCCTTCAAGGACGGGCGCCAATTTGCAGCAAGAATCAGGAGAGAGCGAGGAGGGAATGGTGTCGCGAAGCCAGCGTGTGTTTGCCAGACAGGATGGCATTTCCATTTGTCACTTGGAATTGGGGGCGAGGCTTTGCCAGATGCGGCAGCCCCAGGAGAGTCAGAGCCCCTTTGCCAAAGCCAGGGCAGCAGCTGGCTGGCAGGCTGGGGTGCAGGGGTCCCTGGGGGTTGTCTGGGCAGGCTCCAGACCCCAGGGCGTCCTGAGGGCCTGGAGGGTGTCAGGGGCCGCCTGGGCCAGACCTCAGGGCCATGGCTGCAGCTGGCCTGGGAGCTGTCCTAGCTGTGGGCTCTGCGGCTCCAGCCCAGGCCGGCCGACTCCACTGCGCCTTTCAGTAACCTCCCAGGTGCACTTGGAGCAGCACTGTTTGCAGAGATTCTCGCTGGTGCCTGGAAGTCGGAGGCGGCCTGGGGATCCAGCTAGCTCTCAAACTTGGCTCCAAATGGAGCAGCCCCAAACCAAGGGCGTGGAGTCGTACGGACAGAAGGCTCTGTGCACGTGTTTCCCTTGTGCCTCTGGACCTGGTGCCTGCACATGGGGGCTTGGGCTCCCCAAGCCGCAGCTGGTATCCTTGGCTGCATGGAGAGATGCTGGGATTTGGTACCTAGAGGTCTGCAGGGTACAGGCATGGGGAGCAGGGTGACCCAGGCATCCAGGACGTGGGCCTCACCACTCATTCCAGGTTTCTCCTCCCTTGCCTGTTTGAATGGGAACTTACTGTCAGGCCTGTTCTCTTGTCTACCCATCCCTAACCTCTGCTCCGTCCATCACCCACTCACTCTCCACCCACCCGTCCACGTGTTGCTCATCTGCACCTGTCCATCACCCATCCAGCATTCTTACTCATCCACTCATCTGCTGTTATACCCAGCCCTCCACCATTGCCTGTTCATTCATTTGCCTGTTCTGTTACCGCCCCATCTGCCAGCCAGCTTCACCTGTGCACCATGGGGCGCCCTCCCCTCCATCCTTCACCCATCTGCTCAGCAGCGACCCATTAGTGTTTATCACGGGTCATCAACCTGTCCGCCATTTACTGGGTCTCTTCTTAAAGCCAGAAACGGGACATTTCCGTGCAGTGAGGCTCAGCCTAAAACCACATAATTGGTTTCAACTGAGATCTCTTTGCCTGCAGACAGACAGGAAATGAGCCATGGAGCTGGCTTCTCCCAGCCCTGGCAGTGACTTGCTGTGTGATCCCGGGCAGGTCCTCCGTCTCTGGGTCCCCCTTGCCTCCCTGTAACATGAGGGGTGGTGACATGGAGCCAGACTCAGTGGGCACTCAGGATGTGGGCACCTGTAGGGAGGAATGCACCTTGCTAGAGGTGGCACTTAGGAGTCTTGGTGGGAGGGTGGCAAGCATGCGTGAGGCACTTGAGGGTCCTGGCTCCTGTCAGGGAAAGGGTCCAAGCCCCTAGCCCACCAGCCCTATGTCAGGCTTCAAGGGCAGCTGGCCATCTTACCAGTCACTGCTGGTGTCCGGTGGGGCTTGGGTGCCACTAGTTGGGCTGGATTGATTGTTGGTGGCCAAGCTTTGCAGCTCCTTTCTTCAAACAAAAGCTGGCAGAGAAGTGCAACATGTACATGTGGCAGATCATTCTAGAAGGGTGGACACCACGTGACGATGTTCACGCAAACAGAAGGCACCAGACACTTTATGGTGTTCATATGGGGTCCACGTGCTTTGTTCTGTGGACATGGGCCTGGACGGCTGTGACCTGGCCCCTCTGGACAGGGGAGGGACTGCATTTGGAAAGGGTGCTCAGAGGAGGTTGCAGTATTATCTGTACTTCATGCCTTAACTTCTGTAACGAGAGTATAATCGTAATTTCCTTGTGATACTAGAAACCAGCTGGTGTCGTTGTACAGTGGGTTAAACCCTTATGTGCTGGTTTGAATCCCAGCGGCTCTGCTTCTAATCCAGCTTCCTGCTCATAGGCTGGGAAGGCAGCAGAAGATGGCCCAAGTCCCTGGGGCCCTGCCACCCATGTGGGAGACCCAGATGGAGCTCTTGGCTCCTGGCTTCGGCCTGACCCAGGCCCAGCTGTTGTGTTCATTTAGGGAGTGAACTCCTCTGGTTCATGGAAGATATTCTGTCTCACTCTGCGTTTCGAATAAGTAAGTCTTTTTGAAAAAGAAAGAAAAAAGAAACAATTTAAGAGTGAAAGCAAAGAATAAATAAGGCAGAGAGAGCGGGGCCGCTCTGATTTGAGCCAGGTGGATATCTGGACCTGTTCCCTGGGCCCTGGAGACCCCTGCGAAAGGACCCTGGGCCCAGTGGCTGGCTGTGGGTCTCTGGCCACCCAGGATGGGGACGTGGCCATGGCGAGCAGGCTGAGGGTGGCTTGGGGACCATCCACCTGCCCTGGACCTGGGCCCAGGGTGTCCCTCTGTGCTTCTGGCCAAGGGAAGACAAGCTGAGTCCTCAATCTCTTCTTTGTCTTCCCGTTGGCCAAGTTCATTGCCTCTTGGCGGGCTGGAGAGCTCTTTAGGAGAGAAAAAAGGCCATCTGAGGCGTGAAGATAAAAAGAAGTCTTTTAGCCATCCCAGGAGAGGCTGGCTCTAGCTCCTGCGCTGTTATGTAAAGCCGGCCCTAATCCAGCGTCTTAACCGCCTTAACCGGCCAGCTGGGAGCGGGAGCGATGGGAGATTAAGGCCGGGCTCCGTGCGGGGCCGGGGCTGCAAGCTCCTTTTGAACCCGGGAAAGAACAAAGTAAACATCAAAAGTTCCAGGCCCCAGAGCCACTGGGTGTGGCAGGGATGGAGAGAAGGGGAGACAGACCCCTTCCTTTGCTGACCCAGCGAGGGCCCAGGACAGGGGAGAGGTGACCCCATGGTGAGTGGCAGCACCCGGCTGCTTCCTGCCTCCCCAGTGGGGCAGGTCGCCAGGTGGCGGCAGCCTGTGGCTTGTACCCTGGGGTGGGGACCAGTGCCAGGCATGTTTGGCACACCCACGTCACCCTCCGAGACCTCCAGGAACCGCTGTGTCTGAGGGTGACCTGCAGGTGCATCGCTGGCTACAGCCCCAGCCCGGTCCCTCGCTGGCAGAGAAAGACCTCTGGGCCCTGCCCCTGTGTCCTCCACACCCCCAAGTGCCCATTTCTGGTCTTCCCTGCAGGTTCTAGTCCAGCCTGCTGCTCCCGCCCTCGAAGGTCTCTCAGGGGCCTGGCCCTTCCCAGCCCGAGGCAGAGGTGGCCCTGGGGAGCTGGCTCTGCCAAGGAGGGCATTCATGCTGGGCCCGAGACCCCATGCGCTGTGCAGCCCTGGGGAGCTCAGGCCCTCTTCAGCTCTGCTGTGGCCCTGGACTTGGCCTTCCTCCTCCGTCATGAGGAGTGCCCTGCACCCTGTGTTCTGACCTGGGAGTTTGCAGGCCAGACCACGACCCCACCTGGCTGTCCCTCCACTCGCTGTGTGACCCTGGACAGGTCACTTCACTTCTCTGTGTCCCAGTTCCCTCGCTGGGCTCCTTGTGGCACTTCTCCTGCAGGGTTTGGTGTCGTCATTGAGAGAAGCCCTGAGAACAGGCCTGGTCCAGAGAAAGTGCCCAGTCCACGCGGGCTGTCCTGGTTCTGGTTGTGCCATGGGCCCGGGTTTCCCGGACAGGGGCTGGCCTGGGCTTACAGTCATCTGCATAGGCCAGGTCAAAGGTCTCCTCTCAAAGTTGCTTTAATCCCGTTAGGAGCCGTGAATTCCTCCCTGGGCATTGCAGAGCCTCTGACATGCTGTGGGTGCTCAGTGAACACCCAGAGGGGCCGGCGCTGTGGTAGTGCCGGCATCCCATATGGGCGCTGGTTCCCGTCCCGACTGCTCCACTTCCGATCCAGCTCCCTGCTAATGCACCTGGGAAAGCAGCAGAAGATGGCCCAAGTGTGTGGGCCCCTGCACCCATGTGGGGGACCTGGATGAAGCTCCTGGATCCTGACTTCATATTGGCCCAGCTCTGGCCACTGTGGCCATTTGGGGAGTGAACCAGTAAATGGAAGATCTTGCTCTCTGTCTCTCCCTTTCCCTCTCTGTGTATAATTCTGCTTTTCAAATAAATAAATCATTAAAAAAAAAAAAAAAAAAGCACAAGCACTAGGAAGTCAGCGGAGGCAGTGATCTGTCCCTTGGGTGGCTGAGGCCGGTCCCGTGTGCTCTCCCGGGGCCCAGGCCCGCCCATCCGCTTTCACAGGTGAGAGGTGTCACAGCCACTGACAAGGCTCCTGGAGAGGCACTTAGTCCTTTTCATTTGTAGCTGCAACCCTGAGGCCCAGAGAGGGACACTGACCTGTCCAACATCACACAGTGGACGGAGACACCATCCAGACCTCTGGCTCCTACTTCCTGAGTGCCTGCTGGGCCCCGGGTTTGCAGCCATGAACATGATGCTGCCAGCGCATCCCCAGGGCAGAGAGAGGTGATGAATCCAGAGAACGGGCACGCAAGTTTCTGGCCGTGGTGCTCTGCCATGAGGTCAACGCCCGAGAAGGGGGGAGTGTGAGAAGGTGCGGGTGCCAGCCAAGGGAGGGAGCCCGAGGCTGAGGGAGGCGGGTGTGGCAGGAAGAGATGTCAGGGATGAGGGTGGAGCCGGCTGCAGGGCCTGGGGAGGTTTAGGGAGAGGGCTGCCCCGTTCTGCCGACTTCCACTTAGTCGGATAACTGGCGTCTGTAAACACGGCCTGCGTGGAGGGAGCCAGTAGCAGCTCTGCAGGCGAGCGGTGTAGACAGAGAGGAGTGCAGGGAGCAGTGGGGCCGGGGAGGCGGAGGAGAGGAGGGGGTCGTGGGCGCACCTGAGACATGGAGATGCCGTGTCCCTTCCGAGGTGGAGGCTGTGGCAGGCGACCCCCTGCCTCCGGTATTTGGGAGTGCTGGATTGTGATGCCTATTGGACATCCCCGTAGGGATGCTGTGTGGGCAGCAGGACCCCTGGCAGGTGGTGGCCGGAGTTCGGGGGTCAGCTGGGCTAGAGGGTCGAGACTTCCTATCTGAACGTACTCCAGGGCAATCGCAGGGCTGGCTACTGGCTTTCCCTGGGGGTCCCCGACCAGGGCAGGGGGTGTTTGCTGGGGCGCAGCGGGGACCCGCCGACAGAGGGGCAGGCAGGTCTCACCCCACAGCTCAGGGCCCGTCCTGCGGGGAGAGGCAGCGGCCAGGCCTCCACCGAGTTTCCGCGGTGACACAGAGAACAAGTGGACTTTGTTACCGCGGTGGCTTTTCTGAAGTCTGCTCTCCGTAACAGCTCAGCGGGCGCGGTGGAAATTCTGACTTGGGTCCGATGCCGAGGAGGTTTTACTGGCTTCAAGTAGCTTGGGTTAGGCCGTAAAAGCTGCCTTGCGTCACACGTTTTCACTGCCATGGGGGCGGGGTGGGGAAGGGCCCTGATGTTTGTAGCGACCCCTCCCCCACGGCCATGTTCCTTCCCGCCCATCCCTCCAGAAACAGATGTTTCGTCTCAGTCCCCTTCGGACCTCCAAGGAGAGCGGCCGGCAGCCTGAGCCGCAGGGAGGAAAGGGGCCGGAAAAGCTCGTTTCTTTTCTCTTTGCCCTCAGCAAAGCCCAGGGACAGGCGCGTGCCGCCCAGGGACGCGGGACTGTGAGTGCAGGATCCCGGTGGCCATGCCGCTCTGGCCCGCTGGAGAAGCCGGGAGCTGCCCCGGGGGCCACCCCCAGGAGCCCTGCACTGGGTCACCGCCTGTTCTGGGGGCAGTGGCACTCAAAGCCCTGGGTTTACAAAGTCAGGGTTTTTTGGATTCTTCTGGAAACTCAACTCGAATGCGTTTCAGTTTTTGGTTCCTGGAACGGAGGAATCCTAGGGGAGGTGGTGCCTTAAGAGGCCTGGCGCCGCAGTTCACTAGGCTAGTCCTCCGCCTTGCAGCGCCGGCACACCGGGTTCTAGGCCCGGTAGGGGCGCTGGATTCTGTCCCGGTTGCCCCTCTTCCAGTCCAGCTCTCTACTGTGGCCAGGGAGTGCAGTGGAGGATGGCCCAAGTGCTTGGGCCCTGCACCCCATGAGAGACCAGGATAAGTACCTGGCTCCTGCCATTGGATCAGCACGGTGCACCGGCCGCAGCGGCCATTGGAGGGTGAACCAACGGCAAAGGAAGACCTTTCTCTCTGTCTCTCTCTCTCACTGTCCACTCTGCCTGCGCCCAGGAGCTGGAACTGTGGCATCATACACACGTGTGCCAGTGGAGGGCTCGCTCTCCCCATCCCCCCCACGCCATCTCTCCCTCCCCTCCTGTTGGCATCCCCTGGAGGGGGCAGCAGCGGCCCCTGCCAGCTCTAGGCACTCCAGCGGGCACAGAGACCCTGCTAGCCAGCTCAGCCGCTCCCTCAGCCCCGCACGACCCCGGCAGCCTGGGGAGTCTGAATGGAGAGAGACAGCCGTCTTCACCAGTGGAGGATAAAATGCCGAATTGTGCAAATGTGACACAAACACAGCCCGTGCACACACTCCATGAAGGCCATTCCCACTTGGAAGGAGCAACCCGGACTGGACTGAGTTACTGGAATTAAGACTTATTCTATGCATCTGCTCTCCCACAATATGGCGCTGGGAGAGGAGAAAACAGCTTCTACGCAGCTGCCTCTTGCCAACTTGAGTGATGACCTCCAGGAGCTGATCCTGCTCCTGATTGGAGGAGAGCAGCGTACTCAGCGTGTGGGTAGCAGAGTTGGGATTGGTGGAAGAGGACTATAAAGGAGGAGAGAGACAACATGCACCAGGAACATCTAAGGGGAACACCTGGAGGAACACCTGTGCAGCCCCCGAGAGAGCCGGCCGGCGGTGTGCTGCTCTCCCGCGGAAGTGGGGAAAGTGGCAGGGGGAACCGCCCTTCCACGGAGGTGGAAGGGTCGGTAGCCAACCCGGGAAGAACCAGCAGCAAACCCGGGGAGGGCCGAGCAGACAAAAGAACAGCGCAGGGTCCTATGTCGTTCCTCCACGAAGAGGGGGAGCGACAGAAGGGGCCCTGTGTGAGGGAGGAGCCAGACGCATGGTTCCTCAGCCCCTCGGCGACCTCTGCTTGGTTCTGTCCGAGGCCCAGCCACAGAGACCATGGATGGAACAAGCCTGGGGGTGTGGGCATGCTGGGGTGTCCTGGAGCTGTCCTGGGATCAGCCTTCCAGAGAGCACAGAGGTGGAGGGTGGGGGAGGGGCGCTTATCCGGGGACACCAGATGCCCTTTTTCTTATCTTTGTTTTAAAAAGTTATTTATTTGAAAATCAGAGTTACAAAGACAGGGGGAGAAAGAGAGAAGTTCCATCCGCTGGTTCACTCCCCAGATGGTGGCATCGACTGGAGCTGGGCCAGGCCAAAGCCAGGAGCCAGGAGCTTCTTCAGGGCCTCCCACGTGGGTGCAGGGGCCCACACACTTGGGCCATCTTCTGCTGCTTTCCCAGGTGCATTAGCAGGGAGCTGAATCGGAAGTGGAGCAGCCGGGACTGGAACCGGCACCCACATGGGATGCTGGCACAGCAGGTGGCGGCTCTATCTGCTATACCACAACATGAGCCCCCAGACCCTCTTATTAGGAGAACACAAAGGACTGCTGGACATGCAGGAGCAGGTGGGACCGGGCCCAGTGGCTGGGGAGCTGGGAAACCAGACTCTCAGTGTGCGCCCCCTGGGTTCAAACCCCTGCTTCTGCTGTTTGCTCTCAGTTGCTCCATTTTGATGCTGGGATGCACCTAGTGTGGACCAGGCTTGCTCGGCGTCTCCGGCGCTCAGACAGTTGATGGGGTGGCGGGGATGCAGGTGGGGTGCCAGCCTCCCAGGTATCAAGGCGGGGAAGACAGAGGCCCTGGCGGGGGAGGGGCCATCAGCAGGGAGATGGCATGATTGATGGCACCTCTCCAACTTCCTTTCCTCTTTTGTGAGATGTAGTTGCTGTCGAGTCCTGCACCGGGTTATTGAGAGGCCGTGGTAAGCTCCTGTGAACTCCACCTTCTCCCCCCCCCCCCCCCATAGCCCTCCGATGTGGGTGAGGGCATTTACAAACAGATCTGTGTATCTCTAGCCGCGCCCTCCCCAGAGGGCCTGAGGCACGTAGTGCCAGAAACCATTTGGCTGGAATGTACACCCGATACCTTCCTCCTCACTGCCAGCAGGTTCCCCCGCCTAATTATATTTGGCGTAGGCTAATATTAAAACTCCTCGGCATTCCCTCTAACAGCTGCTGGCGGAGGGGCAGGGCCTCCGAAACATCCTGGCAGGCGACCCTGAGGCTGAAATACTTGTAGCAGATAACGTGGCCGAGGACAGTTGAGAAGGGCGAGTGTCCGAGCTGCAGCCAGCAAGCCCTGGCTGGTGTTCAGTCTTAACGTTGTATCAGCCGAGAAGAGTGTGCCAGGTGCCGGGGCCAGCCGAGGTGTCCGCTGGGCACCTGCAGCGTTGGTCATTTCTGGTCGTTGCTGGGGCCTGCTTTTAGTCCCAACTGTGTCTCAGGTTTGTCCCTTCTTTCAAAGTTGACTGACCTGGTATCAGACTTCTCTGGATTGTGTTCAGGGGGCTGGCATGTGCTGCTCGCATCCAGGGTTTGGATGTTAGCCTCAGCTTCAGCGCCCTCCTCCCCCAGGCCAGCGCCCAGTTTCGATCCAGCCAGAATGTATGGCGTGTTTGCTCCCATAGACAGCTTTCCTTGTGCCCACCTATGGGATCCGGTGGCTGAATACTTGCTCTCTGCACTTGTGTGGGCCACGCCAGACACATGCCAGCCCAGAGCGTTGAACCGGCAGGGCCCCGTGAGAACCAGGCCGTGCAGGTGTGGAGGCTCCTTGCAGTAATCAGGGGGTCCCAGCCAGGACCCTGCCCATGCCGCATGTGCAAGTTAGAAAAAGACACCGTTCTGCCTTCTGTGCTGGAGCGTCGTGTGCAATACCTGTATCTGAGATGCCTGCCTCGTGGTGGCGCCTCCTGGGGTTGAACCATGCACAAGGTGCTTCCCAGGACTGGTCTCATGTGACCCCAAGTGATCCCACGCTGAGGGACAGGAGCCCAGAGGTCCGTGCCCCGCCCTCACTGCCTGGTGGGGTGGGGCTGCAAGAGGATGGGCCTGGTGCGTCTCCCAGCCCTTCTGCTGCTGCTCTTTGGGTGGCACCAGCTGTCAGCACCCCTGCCCGCTGGGCTCTGCTGCCCTCCCCCTGCACCCCTGCTATTTGCCAGGATAAACAGTCCTGAGAAAGTGACTGTGGCTGTCCCCAGCCTGCAGTCCCAAAGCAGCCTGGAGGCCTCCCTCTGGGCCCCTGGGGGCGTGGCCAGGGGTGGGGTGGGGGTGGGAGATGGGAGTCCAGACCCCGGATCAAAGTTGCCACCCTTCAGGTATTTCCTCACTCCCTTCTTTCTCTCCCTCTTCCTGCTGCCCACCCCCCCACTTTAAACTGGGGGAGGGGAAAGGGAAGAGACCGTCTTTGATCTCAGCGGAGGAAAAAAGTCTGTTCTGTTCAGGCTTTTGGCTAACACAACAAACAGTGTTTAAAATTTAACTTTGCTTAATTAATTAGTAATTCTGTTTAATGCTGTCTGATCTCCCTCCAAAAGGTATTTTGAAGCTTGAGAAGAGAACATCAAAGGGAGCCGGGTGAAGATGGTCAAGTAATGCATTTAATCTGGCAGTTGCTGGGGGTGGAGTTCTGCCAGGTTGGGAGCTAATGTGGGAGAGAACCGTCACTGGGTAAACACAGCGAGCTGACTGCTCGTGGCTGCGGCGTGAGCGGGACAGGGAGCTGCTTCCAAAGACGAGACCCGTCACTAGTTACCCGCCCCCCACCCTGTGCTGTTTTGGACTGAGAATTGGTTTTGTGAAAGTAGAGATGACTTTTTTTTTCCTTCTGTGGCCACAGTGTATGGTTGGGCAGGTTGTGTACTACGCAAGAGTTTGCAGGCTAGTGTAGTCAGTAGGGAGTAGAGGATTGCGTTCACCCAAAGCAGTGATCCCCGAACTTTTCTGTAAAAGGCCACATGGTGCATATTTTAGATTCTGAGGGCTGTGCGGTCTCTGTTGCAACTGTTCCACTCTGCTGTTGTGGAATGAAAGCAGCCACATAGCGTGTGTGTGAGCGTGGCTGTGTCCCAATAAAACTTTATTTAGAACAACAGTGGGCGGGCCTTGGCTCACAGGGTAAGTTTGCCATCTCTAGCCATGAGTCGCCCAGCGGTGCTTCCCTGGGAGGTGAAAGGTTTGCTTTCTTCCCTCCTCTGCCTACTTCCTCTCTTGTTCTACCTTTTCCTCTGCTTTCCTGGCTTGCTTTAAATTAGGAACTTGCATTGAAGAGTAATCAGATTCTCCCTGAAATTATGCCTCTTTTGGAAGATAATCTCCAGAGAGGAACTCTCTGAGCTCAGCAGGAATTAGAGACAGAGGGTGAAGTCAGGCTCAGGTGCCCAAGTCCACCTCTGCCAAGCGTCATTATCTTGTTCCTGGTTGCTGTGCCTGGGAGCCCCCCCCCCAAGGAGTGCCATTCACCCTGTACCTGCTGCCTGTGTGTGTGTGTGGGGGGGTGGTTTGGGCTGCACAGGGATGGCCCGAGGCTGTGGTGGTTGCCTGGCTTTGCTTCCAGAGGCTTCGTATGTGAACATAGGCACAGGGCCCCTGAGTCCCGGCCCCAACCTCTGACCACTTCTCTGCCACTTCCTCTGGCCCTGGGCATGGGGGCTCTGGGTGCCGGCAGTCCCTGTCCCACCCCTTAAGGCCTCAGGGCAAGATGGGTTGCAGTCCTGCTGCCCAAGTGTGCCCAGCTGGTGCTGCCGGAGGACCCTGGCTTGTCCTCTGACCATGGCTGCCCTGGGGGGGGGGTGGGGACTGGGTGGTTTACTGAGCAGGGATGGAGCAGAGACCTCTGGATAAAGGACAGTCCAGGCCCTGCTGGTCCTTGGAGGAGGGGGAAGTTTTCCATCCCTTCTCCCAGGCAAGGAGAAAGGACGGAGGCAGGGAGGGAGGACCAGAGGGAAGACAGGCTCTCCAGTGCGTGGGCTGGGACAGTGAGAAGGAGAGAGCAGAGACAGAGGTTCTGTTCTTTGGGTTTTATCAAGTGGAACATGAAAGGCAACACTGAACCCGAAGGTGCTTTTCTGATAACTTCCCTTTGAACTTGAAGTTTGGTTTCGATAAGCCTGGCCGGCTTGCAGCTGGCATCTGCAGCCAGGACCTCTGCAGGGGGAGGTGCAGCTTTGAAGATGGAGCTGAGGCCTTGTTTTGTTTTGTCCACCCCGGGGGCGGTGAAGGGAGGGTGCTGCCAGCCGTGAAGTCTCTGGTTTCTCCAGGGCGGCGATTTTAGGGCAAGGGGGGTCATCTGGATCTGGGATACCCGTGAGGACCATGACTCACTGACATCCTTGGCAAAGCCAGCATTGATTGAGCACTGACTGTGTGCTAAGTAAGCTCTTCCTGTTTCTCCATTCTGCAGACCAGGAGATCAAGCCCCAGAGAGGAGTCAGTGGCAGAGTGCGAATCTGAGCCCGGATGTGACTGAGCCTGGCCTCTCACTGCTGCGCTCTCGGCCAGCTCTGCTGCACCTGCCCGGGCTGCTGGCGCGAGTCCTCAGTGCTGGGAAGGCGCCCGCCCTGGCTGAGCCACGCACGGGATGACAGCAGCGCCTGCCCCCTGGTGGCCGGGTGGTAGTGGCTGTGCTGTGTGTCCTCTGCCCCCCGTGGTGGTGGCAGCTCTGGCACCACAGGGCACCAGCTGGTGTGCATGGCGGAGTCTGGGTGGCACAGGCGGAATGCTGTGGCTGGCGGCTTCCAATAGGCTCAGAGGGAAGAGAAGGAAAGATCCCCAGGCCCAGTGGGCAGGGGAGCTGGGGATGGAGCTGCTGGCCCTGGCCTTCTGTGCCTGCCATGTCTGTGCCAGGAACTGGGTGACCCGCCAGCTCCTCCCTCTCCCTGTCCCACTAACTTCTGGGCTGTGTTGATGTAGTGATCATGAATCCAGTGACGTAGCGATTGTGTATCCATTCATGTTCCAAAAGCCTCCACTTGGAAAAAACTCAGCTTCCGGCTGCCCTGATTGCCCAGGGTCAGCGAGGTGGGGTCCTCATTCCCCTGAACCCACCGCTCCTGGCCGGGAGCTGAGTGCTGGGCTGCCTCAGAGCCCTTTGTGTTCATAGCTCGTTGAATATCCTGGGTGCGTGACCATTGGCGTCCTTGTTTCACAGCGGGAGAAACTGCAGTCTAACGGAGTGCTTGTGAACTTGATGCGGCTGCTTGGGTTCAAATCCCAGCTCAGTCACTGCCAGCAGAGCCCTGAGCTGTTCGTACCTCGGTTATCCCATCTGGGAAATAGAGCTACTGATAGTAGCTGCCACCAGGGGTTGCTGGTGAGCAGTGTGGGTGGGATCTGGTGCAGTGCGGGCTCGCTGTCTCATCTTTATGCACAGTGGCGCCAAGGAACGAGAGACACACAGTGCGAGGGTTACAGTGGGTGGGACTTGGGTGACCACTGTGCTGAGAGCTCTGACCTGGGGGCAGGTGCCAAGCTGCCGGGCTGAGAACCAGTCCTCAGCAGGGACACCTGCCAGGCCGGGTGAGTGTAGTGGGGCTGGGGGTGTGGGGGCTGCCACCTGCTTTCCTGGCCTGGGCCTCATTGCTCCAGGCTCCTGACTTCCCGAGCAAGCCCAGCCTTTTTCTCTCGCTGGGCATCGCAGCTCCCCGTGAGGCTCTCTCGGCAGCCTGGCCACCCTCATGCAGGGGGACCCAGGAGGGTCCCTCTAGTGGGAGCCAGACTTATGAACAACAGAGTCACTCCCCAGTGCGATAAAGGGAGTCTAATGAGAGAAGAGCTGTGAACACATTCTAGAAAAGTGTGTCCCTGGGCAAACCTGAGCCCTGTCACCCAAGCAGAGACCAAATGGGCAGAAGGGGCCAAAGGGGTCAGGTGGGGCACCTGCCAGGTTGGATGGAGCCTTGTCTTCTGGGGCTAAGGTCAAGGTCCTCGCATGTGACCCTGAACTGCACTCCTGGCACCTCTTGGAGGTGTTCGGCAGAATGGTGTCATTGGGTCACGGGATTTCATGTTTCCCACTGCACCTGCCAGGACACGCAGAGGCATGTGACCTTTGAGGAGGGGGAGATTCCAGGGGAGCTTCCTCCCCGAAGCTGCGACGTATGTGCATGTGGGTGCGTGCGTGCGTGCCTTTCACCACCTGGGTTGGACTGTTCCTCTCCCTCCTCCTGATCCCCCCACCCCACCCCGGGCAGCGTGCTCCCCTGCTTGGGCCCGGACAGGAGCATCTTTGAGGAGGCCCAGGTGTCAGCTGTGAGACTGTAGGAAATGTCCCTGGTCCCCTAGCTCCTGAAGCTCCCCGTGCCCTCATCTTCCTGCCCCTAGGCCGGACACTGCCCTGGGGGGTGGGAGTGGGGGGCACGTTCCTGTGCAGGACTTGAACACGCAGGCTGCAGGTCGTGAGGATGGGCAGAGGGTGGACACCTGACAGGCCGGGTGGGTGCCCGGCGTGGCTGGTGAGGATGCGCCCTGCTTGGGGAGCCCCCTGCAGCTGCCCCAGGCACTCCCAGGCAGCAGAGAGCAGAGTGATGCAGACCCCAGCCAACAGGCAGGGCGGGGGCAGAGGTGCCCTGCATGCCAGGTCCCAGGGACAAAGCCACGGCAGGCCCGGGGCCCTGACAGCCTCCAATGGGAGCCCCTGCCTCCCCCTTTCTCCCTCGCTCCCCGCAGTGGCCTTGCCCCCGGAGAAGACAGAGGCACCTGGCAGTGGAGATGAGAAGAGGATGGAGAAGGCCGGCGAGTCTTGTCCGGGCTCCAAGAAGCAGCTCAAGTTTGAGGTGAGCCCCATCTACTGGCTCTGGGGCTGCTTTTCCAGGTGGGAGGGCCCCTCACTTCTCAGGCAAACAGCCCCACTCTGGGGTCACCCTGGCTCTGCACATGTCCCCAAGCACTTGCCACTGCTCAGCTCATCCAACCTGGCCTTGGCCCCTCCATGTGGGGTGGCAGCCAGAAGATTGAGCCATGCTGGGAGGCACCAGGGTGGACCAGGGCAGATGGGACCCTGGCCCTGTGGCTGCTGTTAGTTTCTCCTTCCAACTCCTGAGCCTGTTTTGGGGGCACAGGGTGGGTGGACGCCCTCCTGGCCAGAGGGCAGAGGACCTGGGCAAGTCCCTGACCCTCTCCGAGCCTCAGTTTCCCGACATGGTCAACATGAGAGCTGTGCCCTCTGAGAGCTCACTGTCCATCCCGCACCCTGCCCCCAGCCCATCTAACCCCAACTGCGTACCGAATACCTTCTCTGTAGTGGGCACAGCACCAGATATCTAGAGCAGGGCCCAGGCCTGCCCAGGCAGAGTTCACTGGCCGCTCTTCCTTCCCTCTGCTGTCTCTCGGAGTCAGCAGTCTGGGGTTCCCATCCCAGCTGTGCCTCTCAATGGCTGTTACATCCCTTCATGTCTCAGCCGCTCACTTGCCTTGCCTGTAAGGTGGGATGGTGTTGACATTGACCTCCGTGGGATGCTGCTCCTGCCTCCAGAGGGTGTCTGGGACAGGGGGGTGTGCTTTCCTTCTCCGCCCAATGTGGATTGGCCATGGTCCCGCCCTCACTGGGCAGTGTTGAGATGGGGACAGCCACACTGAAGATGGGGATCTGGGAGCGTGAAGGGCAGGGGAGTCGCCTGAGTCAGACCAGAGGGGCACAGGGTGGGGGACACTGTGGCCAATCCAGACCCTGCATTGCCCCAGGGGAGAGCAAGCAGCGGCCATAGATAGAGGTCAGGGAGGCGATGTCTGAGCTGGGGCTGGGGGTGTAGGATAGGAGTTGGGAGAGCCCTTGTGTAAGGGAGTCTGGGGCACAGGAAGGGCATTTTGGAAAGAGGGAACAGCAGGAGCAAAGGCCGGGAGGCTGCACTGGGCTGGCAGGTTAGGGGTGGGAGCGACGAGCTGCACTAAGGCTCCCATGGGGACGGTGGGCGTGCAGGTGGTGACTCGGAAAAGGAGCCAATGGGCAGGCCCACGGGGACAGTGGGTACGGAGGTGGTGACTTGGAAAAGGATCAGACGGGTGGACAGTGTCTGACTGAGGAGCTAGGGCTGCCAGCTTTTTTCTGGTGCCCAACACCTGGCTCCCTGCACAGCCTTTGGGGGTGTTGAGCAGCCCAGACCCAGGCCCCATCTTTGCTGGACACTTGGGTGTGTTTGCTTCTGTGGAGGGGGCAGCCTGACCAAGCCCTGGTCCCTTGGGACTGAGCCATGGTCCCTGAAGGGGACTCACCTAGGACTCCCTGGGTGGGTGGGAGGCCAAACAGACCCACAGTGTGACAGGGACCGGCAGGTGCAATGGTGACTTCAAACCCAAGCTGTCTTAGAAGCAGGCAGACACTCATGGTGTGTGTGTGTGTGCACGTGTGTGCAGCGTGTGTGTCATGCCGCACGAAACGGCGCCTTGCAGAGCAGAGTGGGCATTTGGCAGGCATCAGACGGGCATGTCACAACTGAGGGAAGGTTGACTTTGAACTCAGCGTGGGCCGCCCGAGAACTGCTGGAAGGAAGTGGCTAGAGCTGCAGAAGCCGCGGGCAGGCCTGCCGTGCTCGGCGCACTCCTGCCAGCCTTCGTGGGCTGCAGCCGTTCCCCTGTCTGGGGCTCTGAGCCCGTCCTCTGCCAGCCAGCTGGGGCCCTGCGTCTTCACGGCAGGAGGAGAGATGGAGTGAGGCACACACATCCCAGAACAGAACGGCCCGCCAGCGTCCGTTCTCACCGTGAGAGAATCTTACAGCTCTCAAAGGCTTTTCCTCCAAATGACCACCCTTTCTAGAACCTTCCACCAGACCAAGCCCTCCCAAGGAGGGAGCTTTGCCGCCTCCAGCTCAGATTCACGGTGGGCCACTGTGCATAATGAGGAAGAGGCTGCTGGATTAATCATAGAGCAGAAGGAATAGCAGCTACGACCACGCGCTGGGCGTCTGCTCCGCACGCAGGTCACCAGTGCCCGAGCATAGATGGAGCCTCCCGTCCCACTTCCCCCAGGCAGCCCAAGACAAGGGTGTGCGGGCAGCTAGTGAGTTTGGGAGGTGATCCCAGGGACGGGGAAGAGAGAGGCCGGGGAGGGTGGCCCAGTGCACAGGCCGCTGGGCTCTGTCCCTCTGGGGTCCTCCGAGAGCCAGCTGTGTAGAAAGCGCTCAGACTCGCCCCCTGGAGGAGGAAGTGGGGGTGGGAATGCCTCCTGCAGGCCTGTTCTCCCTTGTTCAGGGCCCTGGGCTGGTTCTGGGGTGCTGAGGACGGAGGGTGGGAAAAGTCTGTCATGGCTGCAGGGATACTCCAAGCTGGGCCCAGGGCGCCTGGGGTGGGGCATTTAATCTTCCCAGCAACCTCATGGGGCAGATAGACACATCAGCTTGCATTGTCTACACAAGGGGAAACTGAGGCACGGAGCAACACAGGGACGTGCCCTGGGTCCTGCAGCCGTGGAAGGCAAAGCAGGGCCTGTGCCCTGGGCCACCCTGGAAGTTAAGCCCTCATGGCCCGGCAGTCCAGGTGGCCCACCCTGAGGTCCTGGCCGGGCCTCCGACATTGGGATTTCCTGCGACACTCCTTTCACTTGCAGCCCTTGGGAATCTCTAAGGTTCCTCCCCCATGAGTGTGTCCTTTGTCCTGGGAGAGCAGAGGCTGCCTGGTGCCCCTGCAGGGTCTCTTCCCCGGCCAGGCCTCCCTGGCTGGTCCTGGCACTCCTCCAGGGCAGGGCCTGGCCTCTGGAGCCCGCCCCCCCCATACCCCGTCAAGCGCAGCTGGTGCGCCGCTGATGGGTGAGCAGCCCCGCTGTGTGCGTGTGCCCAGGAGCTGCAGTGCGACGTGTCAGTGGAGGAAGACAGCCGGCAGGAGTGGACCTTCACCCTGTATGACTTCGACAACAATGGCAAGGTCACCCGCGAGGTGAGTGTCATGATCACTGTTCCGCCGCCTGTCACTTGTCATGGGGCCCTCGGGCCTGGAGGCCAGGCCCCGCCTCCCTCACATAGGTCTTGCTCCTAAGCGGGGGGGGGGTGGGGGGGTGGCAAGTGGGCCTCCTGGAGGTCTGGAGGAGTTGCCAGTGCATGGGGAGAGGTGATGGGAAGGGCTTGGGACCACCCCGGGCCACATCCCTGCTCAGCTGCCCTACCCAGGAGCTTGGGGCCTGGAGGGGGAGGTGCTACACAGTGGCCTCGTGAGCCTCCTGCAGGCGGGGCACCCTCTGCAGTCACAGCTCTGACTGCAGCCTCCACCCAAGCTCATCCTTCCCCGTCTGCGTGCCTGCCTCTCTGTCTGTCTGTCTGTCTCTCCCTCCCACACCGTGAGCTCCTCTTGCCCTTCCTCTGTGCCTGTGTCTTTGTCATTGGATCACCTGCTTTGCACTATTTTGGGGGACATGACTGGAACAAAACAGACAGTTCTCACTTTGTGTCTCTGACAGTCTGATGAGGGTGGCAGGTCCATATAGTCAGAGAACTGTGGCTGGGAGGTGTTCAGTAAAGGAAATAAACAGGGTGGTACAAAAGAGACTGGCTGGAGTATCTGGGAAGGCTTCTCGGAGGAGGCAACATGAGAGCTGAAGTGTGCAGTGCATGGTGTACAGAGCTGGGGAGAGAGTCTGGGTGGCAGCGGGATGGGAGCGCTCAGGGTGTTTAAGGAATTGAAGGGGACCAAGGAGGTGGCTGCTTCACAGGAGAGACGCAGCCGTGGCTGGGATCTAGGACCCAGGAGGGCCAGTCCTGCGAGGCCTTCAGGGCCTGTGGCAGCTGGATTTGACTCTCGGGGGATGCCGTGGAGGGCTGGGGCCACTCCTTCTGCCTCCTTCTCTTTTTCCTCCCTGGTCACTCTCGGACATCCAGCTACCTCCCCCCTTTGCAGAAGGCCCTCATCTGCAGGGGCTGACGGCTGTGTGTGTCTGCACAGGGGTGCAAGCTTGGCATAGCTGGGCCCCATGCCCACCTCTCATCCAGCTGATGGGGGCTCCAGGGTGTGTGCAGAGAGACGTTGGTGCTTTGCTGTCCTGGCTCCGGGCAGGAAGTGTTTCCTGTGCACCTGGCGCTGGGGTGGAAGCCTGGGCACTAGCACGGGTCAGAGGGAGGAGCCATGACTGCCTTTCGGTCCTTCCGGACTCTGGCAGGCAAGTGACAGCATTCCGGCACCCTCTGCTCTAAGTCACAACAACAAAAGGAGTAGCTCTTGGCTCCTGCACCTGCGATGCAGAACGGGGCACCGACTTCAGGCATGGCTGGATCCAGACACTCAGTGTCTTCATGTTTCCACTGGGCAGGGTCTCCCGCCAGCAGAAGTTCCAGATCTGAATCTCCCTCGCTGCACGTGCAGTGCTGGAAACCCCACCCCTTCGTCGCTGCCTTCTCCGTTCCTTCCTGGGTCAAAGATGCTGGGGAGCACACAGGGCTTTGCCCGTCACCTGGGAGACCTGCCAGAAACCTGCAGTGGATGCTGCCTGCTGCTTCTGCCCTCATGCCCACCGTAACCACCTGGGGTAGGCCAGGAAGGGCGAGTGCAAGAAGCGAGGGTTTGCAAGGCAGGGGCCAGCCTGGCCGCCGACAAAGTATTCCCTGGGTGGTGTCGTCCTCCTGCCCAGGAGCCAGGAGGCTGGCGTGGGATGGAGGGAGGACTCAGCCTGTGTTTCCCCTGGTCTATTCTTAGCCTCAGAGCCACTCCTCAAATCTGCCACGCTTTCTGGCCATGGGCACGCCCGTTCCCGTGTGCCAGGCGCCTGGGCTCCCGCCCTGCATCCGCAGCTCAGAGCGTGCCCCTGAGCTGACTTTCCGACTTGGAAAAATGCCCCCGTTCATCCGTGGGACGTTCATCTGTGGCCACCCATTCCCGTGAGCCTGGCCCTGTGAAGTCACTGGGGTGACTTTCAGGTTGCAATTGCCAAAGCCTGCCTCCCACCAGGACAGCAGTCCGGGACCCCAGGCTCACCTGTGCAGCCTCCCTGTGGGCTTCCCAGGATCTGAGAGCCCGGGAGCCACTGGGGCTCTGCAGAGAAGTGCAGGGGACAAAAAGAAGGGAGCAGTGGCCTCTGTGGGCTTTGCCCGTGTTGCAGGGGTCACCCAGGAAGCCAGTGAGTGAGTGACAGGAGGCTGGGTCTCAAACTGGCAGCCCCACAATCCCAGTCTGGTCCCCAGCTCTTCTGGTCTGGGTCTCCAGAGGATTTTGTTTAAAAAGTAGTTTCCAGTGTCAAAGATGCTGACGGTCTCACGGAAGGTGCTGGATTTCTGGCTTCATTGGTGTGGCCATCAGCCTGTGCTGTCAAGGGGCAAGGTGGCTGAGCTGGGTGGCGCCACCTCCCATGGGCAGGGCCAGGGCCACAGCAGCCCCGCCACTGCAGGTCTCCCCTCCACACCCTGCCTGTCCCTGCCACCTTAGCCCAAGGGGCTTAGGGGGCAGCAAGAAGAGCACACTGGGTCAGTGCCCATGGCATATCGCTGGGCAGATAATGGACGGGCGTAGGACCTGATGGAAAGAAAAACATCTTCTCCAGGGGTTTCCAATGTCAGACAAATGGCCTCAGCAGGTGCTCAGAGCAAGGGGAGGCCCGGTGAGGGGAGCCCTCCCCCTCCTCCCCGCACTCAGAAGCCTTTGCAACCTCACGGAACACAGTGTCTGCGGCCCCGAGAAGGGAGATCGGGTTGAACTCTGGCGGGGTGGCTCCTCTTTCAGGGCTCAGCCTGCCGAGACGATGTCGGGGGGGGGGGGGGTTGGGGGTGGAAACAGCAGCCGTGTGTACCTGCAGGGCTCTGGAGATGGAGCTGCAGGCCGGGTCCCAGCCTGTGTGTCCCTGGGGAGGGCTCTCGTTCTGGCTGGTGGGCAGCTGGGTCCCAGCCTGTGTGTCCCTGGGGAGGGCTCTCTTCCTGGCTGGTGGGCGGCTGGGTCCCAGCCTGTGTGTCCCTGGGGAGGGCTCTCGTCCTGGCTGGTGGGCGGCTGGGTCCCAGCCTGTGTGTCCCTGGGGAGGGCTCTCTTCCTGGCTGGTGGGCGGCTGGGTCCCAGCCTGTGTGTCCCTGGGGAGGGCTCTCGTCCTGGCTGGTGGGCGGCTGGGTCCCAGCCTGTGTGTCCCTGGGGAGGGCTCTCGTCCTGGCTGGTGGGCGGCTGGGTCCCAGCCTGTGTGTCCCTGGGGAGGGCTCTCTTCCTGGCTGGTGGGTGGCCGCCTTCTCGCTGTGTCCTCACGTGGTGCAGAGAGGGCTGTGGTGTCTCTTCCTCTTCTAGGGTCACCAGCCTTAATGGATTAGCCCCCCTCTTCTGACCTTATTTAACCTTATTTAACCTACCTCGCTCTGGGGTGGGAGGAGTACGGTGCGCTTTGGCTCAGCGCATGCGCGCTGTGGCTGACGCCCGGGGGTGCGGCTGCATCCCTCCCTCCCCACTCAGGACATCACCAGCTTGCTGCATACCATCTACGAGGTGGTCGACTCCTCCGTCAACCACTCCCCGGCGTCCAGCAAGACGCTGAGGGTGAAGCTCACCGTGGCCCCAGACGGCAGCCAGAGCAAGAGGAGCGTCCTTCTCCATCCCGCTGGTGAGGGCCTGCAGGAGGGGCGGGGCCTGCAGGGTGAGAGCCGGGAACCTGGGGGCTTTTGGGATGAGTAGAGCTGCAGCGGACCCCAGATGGGGAAGAGAAGGGGGTTGCAGGCACACAAGCAGGGGCGTGGTGGTGGTGGGCAGGGGTGTGTGCCTGCGGCGACAGTGAAGGCTGAGGGGGGCGGGGCTGGGCCTGGGAGGCCAGCAGCTGTGCGACCCCCTCCTCAGCCCCTTCCCTCCACCGAGCCTTCACAGAGCTGCGGGGGGCCACCTGGGCTGCGGCGGGGGAGGCCAGCAGCTCACCCGGGCCTTCTCCTACCTCTCAGAGCTGCAGAGCACCAGGCCGAGAGCGGAGACCAAGCCTGCCGAGGAGCTGCGCAGCTGGGAGAAGCAGCAGCGCGCCCCCCTCAGGTACGGGGCGGGGAGGCACTGGGCACACGCTGAACACCATGGGTTTGCCTGGAGCAGGAAGCTCCCAAGTGTGCTCTCTCCCGGGCAGGAGTCCAAGGCGCCCGGCGTGCAGGCTCGGGCATCAGCTTCCGCGTCCGACACGGATGCTGCCTGGAGGCCCGCATCCCCCTATACAGGACCCTTTGGGCCAGGGGTGCTTTGGAGGGCAGCAGCTTCGGGACTGAGGAGGGGGGCGGGGCTGAGGAGGGGGCGGGACTCGGGCAGCACCTCCTGGGCAGCCTCAGACTAACCGGAGTTGTCAGGCTTTTTGGAGTTCAGGGTCGTGGGTAAGGCGGCAGCTACCTTCCACCTGTTGTTCTTTCTTTAACTGCAAGGGAGGGAGGGAAGGAGGGAAGCAGAGAGGCTGTGTAAGGAGAAACATTGAATAAATAGCAGGTGCAAGGCTGTGTTAGCACTTGGGGTGCAAACAGTAAGCAAGTAAGGAGTTGGGATGGGTGTCACCGGGAGGAGAGGGGAGGTCCTGGGAGCGGCAGGTGCAGTGTGGTGCGGACTGGGAATCTGCGGCGGACTGGGATGGGGGAGGAGCTGGGGTGTGCGGGAGGTCCTTGAAGGGAGCAACTCCAGGGAGGCTGGAGTCCCACAGGGGAGAAAGAAGGCCTGTGACAGCGCCTGCTTGCTGTACCCTTCACTCCATTCTCACACGTGTTCAGGTACACACACACACACACACACACCCCTGCATACCCCTACACACTGCTGAGGCCCATGCTGGGCTTTGGGGCATGTCATGGAATCTGCCAGCCTCGATGCCAAGGGTTTAGGGGGTGCCTCTGCCGTCTGCCCGTGCTCCCTGGGTGCTGGGAGTTAGGCACCCCCTGCCTGCAGTGCGCATGCTTGGTTTGAAGCCTGGCTGTGGGAGCCTCCCTAGGTTTGAATCCTCCTCTATTTGCTTTGGTCCTGGGCCACTCCTGCTCAGCGCCCAGAGAGGCTGGGCACTGGGCTCTGCCTCTGTTTACAAAGGAGGAAGTGGAGGGGGCGCGGATGGCATCATGATCCCGCTGTCCCCTTCCCAAGCCACAGAGGGAGGTGGGTGGCCAGAGCCTCCTGCTCACTCGCTTGCCTCGCCCGCCCGCTGCAGGTTCCAGGGTGACAGCCGCTTGGAGCAGGCCGGCTGCTACCACCACTGCGTGGATGAGAACCTCGAGAGGAGAAACCACTACTTAGATCTCGCCGGCATAGAGAACTGCACGTCCCAGTTTGGGCCCGGTAAGGGTGCGGGGCGGGCGAGGGGAGGCTGTGGGCGGGGTCTGGGGGAGCACGTGGCTTCTGCGGACAGCGCCACCTCGAGGAGGGGACAGGAGAAATGCATTTAGATGTAAAGTTCTTTCTGCACTAAGTCAAACCAAATCCACTAATCATGATCTGTAAGGACGGAAGTTATGGCTCCCACGCCAGGCCCGTTGCCAGGGCAACCACACGACCCTCCCTTGGCTGTGTCCTCTGAGGACCCAGGTGCCACCAGGCGCAGCGCTGCTCTGCCTGGGTGCGACTCTGTGGTCAGATTTCCACTGACGGGCTGCCAGTCACCTTAGCCAGGTGGCCGAGCTCCTGCCACTTAGCCTTTCTCCGCTCTCCCAGAAGAAGAGCTGCCGAAGACCAGGTCTTCCCACTTAGCACCTGGGAAGGTCCCCCTGCAAGAGTTTAGCTGTAAGGCAGCGAGAGGTGGCTGGGGTGGGAGGGTAGCTGTGACCCACAACGGCTGCCATCCGTCCTCCCTGGCGACTGGGGAGGGGCAGGCGTGGTTCCTGGGAAGCGGTGCTCACGAATGTCTGTTGCCTCCTAGGCTCCCCTTCAGTGGCCCAGAAGTCAGAACTACCCACCCGCACCTCCAACCCCGCTCGATCGCGCTCCCACGAGCCGGAAGCCATCCACGTCACACACCGAAAGCCCCAAGGCGCAGACCCGGGCTCCTGCCACCTCCTTGACACCCCCTTCGCCAAGGTCTCAGAGCTCCAGCAGCGGCTCCGGGGCGCCCAGGACGGGAGCAAGCACTTTGTGAGGTCCCCCAAGGCCCAGGGCAAGAGCGTAGGTGTGGGCCACGTGGCCAGAGGGCCGAGAAGCAAGCCCCCTCTGGGACCTGCCGTCCCCGCGGGGTCCCCCTCCGCCCACCTGGCCGCCAGCCCGGCTCTCCTCCCCACCCTGGCGCCCCTTGGGTCCAAGAAGCACAAGCACCGAGCCAAGGAGGGCCAGCAGGGCTGCCGGGGCCTGCAGGCCCCGCTGGCCGCAGGCAGCACCGTTCTGGGGCGGGAGCACGCCAGGGAGCTGCCCACCGTGCTGGTGTATGAGAGCCAGGCCGGGCAGGCGGTCCAGAGACACGAGCACCACCATCACCACGAACACCACCACCACTACCACCACTTCTACCAGACATAGAGCCCTGCCCCGCCCCGCCCTGCCCCTGGCACCTGCCGCCCCCCCAAGGCATTATTATTCTATTAATTATTGTTATTATGACGGTTATTGTTATTAATAATTATTGTTACTCCACTAATATTTAGCTAGCCTTCATGTAGAAGATATATGGAAACACAGAACTAAACTTTTATTTATATGTCGTGGGGACTGCATAACTCACCCAAGAAATGACTCTGGGCTTGGAAGTGGCCTGGAGGGGGCAGAGGCCCCCAGGCTGCGGTGCCCACATGGATCGCCTCCCACCCCTGCCAGCACCACGGGAGCCCTGGCCAAAACTCTGCCCCATCCGGACACCCTTACCTGGCCTGGCTTCCAGAGACCCTTGAAGTCTCCGAGAAGAGAAACAGCTGCTACCTCTTAGTATTATTCTGATTTTATTTTGCCCTTACCTGATTGTAACGTGCTACAAGGGATTTCAACGGACTGCAGATGCGCGGCCTCCTTGCTGTTGTGTTTTTATTACGTCCCAACCTAGCAACCTTCGCTGTCCTTTCTAGAGTATCTTTCATGCCTTTCCAGTGGGCTCATGCCCGAACCAGCCCCGTCTTCTCGGCCGTGCACAACACGGGGCTACTTCCCCCCACCCCACCCCCATCCCCACCCTGCGCTCCCATTTAGAAAGACACACGCACATATTTCCAGTGTCCCTAAAACCAGCCTTCTCGTTCGGGAAATCGCTAGAGAGAGAAGCAACCACATAAAGCAGTTTGGTTTTGCAGCATTGGGCAGTGGTGTGTCGGTTGTGACGGAGGACGGGGAGCCTGGTGTGTTCCTGTTGGCAGTCAGATTCGTAGCTAGCCCGTGCTTGCCCAGCGTTCTGCATCTCTAGGTAGATGCCCGCTGTCCATTCCTGTGTATCTTCCTATAAATATACACTCTCAGGTATCTTTTCTGGTGTGCAGAAATCAGTGCTGTGCTGCTCTGGTCCCTTCCTGGCCTCTTCTTGGGCCAGATGGTCACCAAGGGCCAAAAGCTGCTTGCCACTCACCAGAGCTCCTTTCTTTCTTGAGGCCTGAGATCCGGCAGGTGTTGGAGCAGCCTGGAGGGAAAGGGGGACAGTGGCCAGCGTTGGGGTCCTGGTGCAGTGTCCTCTGTCTGGCCTGAACCTGGGGAGGCCAGGGAAGGGACCACTGCGTCACAGTTGGGGTCCTCATGAAAAATGGGTTGCACGTGCACGTTGGGTACTTTGAAGTGAGTTTAATAAAGGGAATACTGACAAAGTGGGGCAGAGGGAACGCAGACTCCTGGGCTGGCGTTGTGGGGGTCCTCAGGGGCAAGGGGGGAGGTTCTGCAGCAGGTGGGGCCAGGGCGTGGGGAAGACCCCAAAAGGAGCTGGGCCCTTGAGGGATGCAGCCAGCCATGGGAACCCTGTAGGGAGATGGATATCGTGTCTCCACTCTCCTCACTCTGAAGGCACTGGGCACCAGAGGCCAGGGTAGCTTGTTGCGGGGGATGGGGCGGTGGGGAGGGGGTGGTGGTGGAGCACGGAGGTGCAGGGACCGCGGAAGGAAACGCAGTTCCAACCGCCTTTCTGTTGCTTTGTCGCCCGACCCGGATCCTCTTCTCCGGAGTCTTGAATGTGCTTGGTAAGGAGTTATTTCCAAAGGAAAGGCGCTTCCTTGTCACGGTGTTACTCCTCCTACTCATTACTGGGGCGCCTAACCTTGGCAGGTGGTGGGAGCCCATCTGCGGCTCAGAGAGGTGAACTGATTTGCTTGGGACCGCACAGCAGGGAGACAGCGCTGGCATTGTGGTGTCCCCTGCCGTCCGGCAGCCACTGGTGGGGGGCTCAGCCGCTGCGGCTGGGCCCCCCCTTGTTGGGGTTGTGGCTGAAGGCAGGAGGGGGCTGGCTTTGAGGATCCGGGATCTGAATGAAGGTCCTTGGGCCTCTCTCTCTCTCTCTCTCTCTCTCTTTCTCGGGAGCAGTAAGTGTACCCCCTGCTTTCTTAGGGTCAGGATCTCTGCGGCTGTCACTCTTGGACAAACTACTGAAGGAAATGGATCTCCCCGAGGGCAAAGCCCATGGGTGGATTCTGATTGGCTGGGCTCAGAGCAGGGACGCATCTCTGGACCAATCATCGTGGCCCATCTGGGGTCACATGCCTGTGTGCAGCAGGGGGCGGGGTTTGCATCGGAGGACAATGGCGCAGTCTCCACATTGGTCAGGATTCTGTTGTTTCCTGGGAACTAACGCGCCGGCTGTGGGCTGTGTGGCATGGCAGGGTAAACCTTTGCCTGTATCGCCAGCATGCCAATTGGAGTCCCGGCTGCTCCACTTCCGGTCCGGCTCCCTGCTGATAGCCTGGAAAAGCAGTGGAAGATGGCCCAAGGTCTGGGCCCCACCCCGCACTCACGCGGGAGACCCGGATGAAGCTCCTGGCCCCTAGTTTCGGCCTGATTTCCATGAACATTTGGGGAGTGAACCAGCAGGTGGGAGGTCTCTGTGTTTCTCCCTCTCTGTGTAACGCTTGAAAAAAAAAAAAAAAAAAAAAAAAGTAAGCCGTGCGCTTGGACAGGTGCAAATACACTAAGAACATTTGTGGGAAGTTGGAATTAAAAGATAAGTTTATGTTGGTACAAAGTAAATTTCCTTCCGGCCTGGGACCTTTTAAGCACCCGCATACCTGGGAGCACTCCCGCTTCCTCTCTGAATCTGTGCTTCAGGTGAAATTGGGTGCCTTGGCTTCGCCCTGTGAACCCGGCTGCCTGGCGGTGGGGGCGCTGTCCCAGGCTGGCTGGCGCTTCTTCCCAGGAACTGTCTCCTTTACACTTCACACTTTGTTGAATTTTTTTTTTTAAAGATTTTATGTATTTATTTGAGAGGCAGAGCCTACTGCACCACAGCGCCGGCCCTTTGTTGAGTTTCGAACTATGACAAACACCGAGTTAGAACAAAATTGTGCCCCAGGCATTGTGAACTCCCCGTCCAGAACTCGGCATCTTTCAGACCTATTTTTAAGACACGAAACCCTGCAGTTAGCTTAATCTCCCGCCACATACCCTTTTATTTTTACACGAGGAGTGCGGTATCCACATCACACCCTCTTTCCCTGCCGCCTCATCTATTTGGGGATCTTCCGTCCTGGGTCACAGAGCCCCGTCCTCTTCTCTAGCAGCTGCTTGGCCACCCATTGCTTAGAGGCCTGTCACAGGCCTGCCCCGTTCCCCACCCTGCATCCTGGCCTGGGGTCCTCGGCCTGGGCTGTAGCAGATGTGCTGCCCACTCCCTGAGGGTCCTCCTTTTTTTTTTTTTTATTTTTTTATTTTTTTTAGAGAAAGGTCTTCATCCACTGATTCACTCCCCAGATGGCCGCAATGGCCAGAGCTGAGCCAGACTGAAGCCAGGAGCCAGGAGCTTCTGTGGGTCTCCCATGTGGGTACAGGGGCCCAAGCACTTGGGCCATCTTCCACCGCTTTCTCAGGCCATTAGCAGGGAGCTGGATTGGAAGTGGAGCAGCTGGGACTCGAACCAGCGCCCATATGGGATGCTGGCACTGCAGGTGGCTGCTTTACCACTAAGCCACAATGCTGGCCCCTGAGGGTCCCTGTACCTGGCTTGTCGTCTCAGTGCCCACCACCAAGAGCCCTGGAGACAGAAAGTGACAGAAGAGGGCACCGTGAAACTCCAAGTTCAAGAGCAAGTGTGATTTTAGTGTTGATGCTATTACAACAACTATGCTATCTGGTTGTACCAGATAGACATGGGAAGAAGAAGAGGAAAGAGAAGAAGGAAGGAAGGAGAGGGCGGGAACAAGGGAAGGGAAGAAGGAAGGAAAGGTGAAAAAAGCCAACTAGAAGGTGGCAACCTTGTGCGGCTTTGAACACATTTTCGTTTTCCCACAGGCAGAGTTTGGCAGTGTTTGCAAATCTGACAGCCACCCCATGGGACAGTCACTACTGCACAGGGCTCCCCTCGGGCTGGGGAAGCTGGAGGGAGACAGGCCTGCGCTCGCTTGGCTGGTTACAGCAGGATGTCCCATTCCTGCTGATGTGTCCCTGAGTGTGCTGGGGACGCCTGGCGTGTGGGAGGCAGAGAGCCCAGGGAGGTCCCCTCCCAGGGAGCATGGCCTGAGCCTGGGGGCCTGAGGCACTTCACACCCAGCCATGCCAATTACATGTTCTGGCAAAGCAAACAGCCAGAAGCACTTTCTTTGGCTTCCTCCCCCTTTTTCCGCAGTGTTTAGATCTCAGATCATTACGGGGCGGGGGGAGGGGAAGCAGGCTCAGAGGCGGCAGGAGGAGGGGAAGGCTGCGTGTACCTCCACCCAGGGCCTGTCAGGCGGTTCCACTAACAACCCGGCTTCCGTGAGAGCTGTCAGTGCTCTTGGCACTGAAAGGTGACCCTGACAGTGCTCAGTGCCAGCCCCGCCTGCCACCCTCTCCTGCTCCTTGAAGACGGGGCTGTGGATGCCGGGCCTGCACGTCCCAGAGAAACCTCAAGGCAGCCTTGCCCTTGGCCAGTCCACCTGGGGCCCCGCCCTCCGGCCCTGCCTAACTTCCCTGGGCTCCCACCAGGAGGGCGGTGGGTATGGACTCATTCTCCATAGCAGATAGTGGCCCTGGGAGCAGCTGGCAGAGCCTGGCCATCAGGTGGGCATCCTTGTGCCTCCACCTTTCCCTGCAAAGCAGACGGATCCTGGTACACTTGGGCCCTGAACCTGGCTGAGACAAGAAGCTCCCTGCCCACACCCGAGACACCCTGGACGTGACCTTGGTGCAGACTGGCTTGTTGGCGGGAGGTGAGGGAGGAGGGGGAGCATTTCAGAATCGTCAGGGGAGAGTTTTAAAAGCACGGGACGTGGATCCCACCTGGGAAGAGGCTGGCTGGCTCGCTGGTCTGGGGTGCGGCCCAAGTGACTTCCTCTGCAGCCCTGTTTTCACAGGATGGCCTCAGAGGGCCCCTTGGTGGGGATCGCCTAACTGCAGGGGCGGTGGGAATCTCCTGGAGAGTGTTAAATGCAGATACCCAGGCCCAGTCCCAGGAGCGGGTGGTGTTTGGTGACTCTGCGGGTGGGGTGCGGGAGTCTGTGCTTTTAGCAAGCTTCCCACCCCCTGAAAGTACCGTTGCAACTGAATCCCTAGGGAACCCCAATGGCCAGTGCCTTGACACAGCGGGGTGGAAGCCAGCAGCCTCGCCTTCAGGACATGCTCATTAGGGTGAGAGGGGAGGCAGAGAGAGCCCCCGACCCCCACCAGGGGCCCCCCAAAACTCCCTGGCCCCAGTGGCCATGATTGCATGGCAGGGCAAGACTGGAGAGCTCAGTAACTGCCCCTGCACTACCCATCTCCCCTCCGCTGTCGTGGAACTGCCGGCATCAAGAGAGCCCCACTTAGTGAGACGCTGAGCGTCTTCCAACCAGGGCGCTTCCCCAGCGACCCCTGGGGCCTAGAATTAGGAAGATGCCAGAGACTTCTAGAAAAGTTCCCTTCCCAACCTTGGGCTTGCTTGGGGGCCCGTGGTCAAGGACAGCCTTGGGGGATAGGGCGGGCTGCAACCAGCAGCTGTCTCACTTCCCTGCACTACAGACCCAGGCTTGGCTCCAAGTTCATGGGGCTCCTCCCAGGGTCTGCTTTGGGGGTCACGTCTGGGCACACTCTCCAGAGAGCTCTTCCCAGCCCACATGGGGGCCAGGAGGGGGGGCATCTGAGGCTTGGAAGGAAGCCTGGGGTACGAGCAAGCCTTGGAGGAATGGCCAGGGCCCAGGGATGGGCACTGGGGGAGGAGGGCAGTCCAGGACCCATGGGCCATGGCTTGAGAACTCAAGGTGACAAGCAGAGTGGGACCCAGGCCTGAAGGGGCCCCAAACACTGAAAGAGCACCCCCATCCCCACCCCTCCCCACGCTCTGACCTCCTCACGGTCCCATAAAATCACTCTCTTCTAGATATAAGGGGTCTTGAAAAAGTTCATGGAAAATGCATATCAGGAAAAAAAAAAAAAACTATGCCTGCATTTCAAAATTCTTTGTGCCAAAATAAAATTACCTTCCAATTCCATTTTTTTCCACAAGCTTTTTGGAGTCCCCTTGTATTTCCAATCACAGAATTTGGAGTGAGTTTACTAAAGTGGACCTTGGCTAATTCTGTTCTTTTCCAGCAAGGTCTCGCTTCCTGGAGCCGACTTAGCTGGCTCCTGGGGAAGAGGGACCGAGGCGGGGGGGATGGGGATCCTGGCGCTGGGAGCGGCCTTCCCCCCTGCTCTGTAAGGCCCCTGAGCTGTCACTGTCGCCTTAGGAGACGGCATACAGTAGGTGGTTAATAAATGGAAGAGAGGGGGTGAGAGACGAGGGGTGTGGGAGGGGAGGGCAGGCCAGCGCACATCCTTTCCTGTGGATTTATGACATCCTCCTGCCTGTGAGTCCTTGACTTTGGAATTTTACAAAGCAGTAACATTTCAAATACAAGTTTGGAAAAGCAACATAGCATTGCCAACTTTTGATTTTGTTAAATAAGGATGTTAAAAAAAAAAAAAAAACTTCAGTTTCATACTGTTTACTAAAGAAAAGCCAGAAAAAAACAAGGACACAATTTGTTTTTATATTAAAAAAAAGAACACTCTCATTGTGTTGTCTTAGGTTTGTTTGTTTGTTTGTTTTCCTGGGAACCAGTGAGGCTTCCGTCCAACATTCGTTGTGCTTTTGGACAACTCATTGTAGTAGGACGAGAAGGGAAGAACCAGGCTCCCAGGTGTGTGTGCTGCAAGCCACACTTCTCCCCACAGCTAAGCCCGGGCCCGGGTTGGGGACCACAGCTGCTTACCAAAGGACACTGGGGTAAGCCACAGTCTGTGATACCGGAGGAGGCAGCTGTCTTCTGGGGTCTCGGTCACTGTCAGTGACTTACAGAGGCTGCTACATCCACCCTGCATGGGTTGACCCTGTGCAGTCTCGGGGGGCTAGGGTGGGGTCCAGCCCAACTTGCCCAGAACCCCAGGAAGCTGCAGGGTCTGGAATGGGCCCTCCCTTCCCTTTCTACTCCCCGCCCACTCGGAGCCTCCAGGAGAGCTCTCTGGTATTGTTACTGTCCCTAGCACAGCCCCCAGCATGTCATGCTTGATCCATCCGGAGTAGCAAGGATCTTGAGTGAATTTTCAAATCTGAAGGTTTCAGCTGAAACTCTGGATTTTTGTTTTCTCTCGTAAAAACGAGAAAACGTGATCGCTCCCGGCTCACATCGCTGGAGCCGAGCAGCCTCTGCCTCTTCAGTGGGCGCACCTGCCTTGCATGCTGGGGGCGCCTGCACCTGCTCCCCAGGCTTTCCCCAGCCGGCCCCGAGGCCTTGTGGCTCACAAACCCCGGTACAGCCCTGCAGCACCTACCCCTTGAGGTCAGCTATGCCAATTAAAATCTGGGCCTGCTGGAGGCAGCGTTTTGGCAGGGGGATTAACTAGTGGGGGTATTTTGGGGGGACGGCTTTCACGGGGAGCTCTGTGGGGCAATCCTGCAGACCTGCACTCAGACCTTGGCCCCACTCCTCCTGGAGAGGCTGCATGATTGTCCAGGGGACCCTGGCAAAGAGTTCCAGCCTCCAGCTGCCCTGGCCTTCAAGGACGCTGGCCTAACTTTTAAGTCTCAGGATTGTTGGGGAGTCTAAATCACCAATTGACCACTTCTGGAGCACCTACTGTATGCGCTCAGCTTATAGAATGCACCGATAGAATGACCTTGTGCAGAAACTGAGGAGGGAACCCAATGAAGAAACTCACCAGCTTCCTGGTTAACACATGGTAGGGTTAAACATGTGCATGACATCTGCCCTTGGGGCTGAGCTGTAGGCCATATGATCCCCCCTTCCCAGGAGCCTGTGGGCCTTAATAAAGATCAACAAAGACCAGTCCCAGCCAAATCCCCGGAAATAAGCGGGAGAGGGGACTGCTGGTTGGGCCAAGGTCCTAGCTTCGGCAAGGTGGTACCACAGCGCTCACGGCACCCTGTGGTCCCCTTGGTGCACGGTGTTCTGTGAAGATGGGCAAACACTGAGTGGGTGACTGCTGAGCCCTTGCTCCTCGGGGAGACACCCGGTGAGGCTCTGGGGAGCCTCCGGTCGACGCCCCACCAGCCCCTTGGCATGCAGTCTTGTGTTGAGGCCGTTTTGGACCTGCTCGGCATGCTGGGCTTGTTAACACGGAACTCAGCCAATAGACTTGGGTCTGCATGCAGCTTGTCCAACACAGGTGTTTTCTCTCTAAGGCAAGGCACAGCCTTCTCTGCTTAAGGACACCACCTGGCACGTCGGCACGGTGCCTGGGGGCCATGTAAAACAGTGACATCACCAACCAAAAAAAAAAAAAAATGCAGAACAACCCAGTGGATCATGGCGGGAACACTGGGGCATGGAAAGCTGAGAGGAGAACGCGGAGCCCCGCCTTGTGTTCTGCAGTAACTGGGAGCCTGTGTCTCGGTGACTTGGAGTTTTCCACCGCTCTATGCATTGCCTGCCAAGAATGACCAGAAGCCACAGGCATTGTGGCATAGCAAGTGAAGCCGCTGGTGGGACGCCGCGTGCCAAATTTTTGTGCCTAGGACCGAGTCCCACCTCCATCTCTGCTTCTGATCCAGATTCCACGACTCAAGTCCGTGGGTTCTGGCCACCCATGTGGGAGACCAGGTTGGAGTTCCTGCCTCCTGGCTTCGTCCTGACTCAGCCCTGGCTGTTGCGGGCATTTGGGCAGATGGAAGATTCTCTCCCCCCGCCCCCATTTCCCTCTTCCTGTCTGCCACTCTGCCTTTCCAACGAATGCATGAATAAATAAATAAATAAATCTTAAAAAAAAAAAAGAATGTGAAAGCACCATGAATATGACAAATACTGATATTGGGGGTTGCATGAAGTTTGGTGAGAGGTGAATCCAGAAAGCCAGAATCTGCACAGTGAAGCTCCACTGTACGAATCTACATGCCTATGCCTCCGATAATACGGTTGCCCTGGAAGTAGTGTGTTGTGGCCAGCTCTCTGCTGTGGCCCAGGAGTGCAGTGGAGGATGGCCCAAGTGCTTGGGCTCTGCACTCCATGGGAGACCAGGATAAACACCTGGCTCCTGCCTTCAGATCAGTGCGGTGCGCCGGCTGCAGCGTGCTGGCTGCGGCAGCCATTGGAGGGTGAACCAATGGCAAAAGGAAGACCTTTCTCTCTGTCTCTCTCTCTCTCACTGTCCACTCTGCCTGTAAAAAAAAAAAAAAAAAAAAAAGAAAGAAAGAAACAAAAAAAAAAAGAAGAAGAAAGTACTGTGTTGTTCACCAAAGATCATCCTGGAACTCCAGAGGCCCCGCAAAACTAGGACCCTCTTGTCCCTCTGTGTGCAACTGAGGGATAGCACATTCCTGGTCTCCCCTGCAGCCCGCAGCCAGCCCCAGCATATGGCCTGCTGCTGGCACTCACCATGCCTGCATTAATTGGATTTGTGAAGGCAAATTGGCAGGGAGCATCCCTCTCTCAGGATCCCAGAGCTGAGCCTCATTAGCATGTTGCCTTGGTCCCTAGAGAGGGGTGGCAGCATTTGGCCAGACTGGAGACCCCTTCATCTGCTGGGGAGAGTCCGGTGGCTCGGAGGACAGGGGTGGCATGGCTGGCCTTGGCCCGTGGGCTCCCAGCATAGTCCAGGTTACAGGGACGCTGAGGTGCTCAGTTTCCCTGGCCAGAGCCTCCCCAGCTGGAGAGGGGCCCTGGCCATGTTCGCCGAGGCCACCTGATTCCACTTCCTCGGACTCTGTCCTCAAAAGGCAGCATCTGATTGTGATTTGGCCCAGAAATTCCTGGCCAGAAGATCCCGATGTGCTCCAGGTGACCCTGTCTCCCTCCCTCCCTCGCCTTCCCCTCCCTGCCTCCCTCCTGAGAAGGCGTTTGGCCTCTGAGTTTCTCACTTGGTTTTGCTGTGCCGCTGAGTTGCCGTAAGTCAGTCTCTGGGGAGCGATGGCCCCCGGTGCCAAGGAGCTGCCCACATGCAGCTTCGGGGCAAGAGTCGGCAGAGCAAAGAGTGACTCAGATTTGGCTCCCGCTGCCCAGAGAGGTCCTTCTCAGGCCTAGCTGGCCTTTCCTGGCGTCTCACATGTCCCCGTGCAAGGCTCTCAGGGCTAGCCTCTTCCCCACAGCCAAACGTGCCACTATTTAGTGATCCGCTACAATGTGTCAGGAGCCACCCTCACCATGAAATGAAATGCACATCTGCCCGCCTCCATGGAACCTAGTGTCCAGAGGGGAGCAGCCGTCACGCAAGCGGGACATTGCTATCCACCCTGATGACTTCTGGGGGGGCTTGTGGGGGGCTCCCCGAGGATGAGGAGCAGTCAGCCAAGTGAAAACCCGAGGTGGGGGAAGAGCCGGTCCTGAGGTTGGAGACGGAGGCCAGCGTGGCTGAGCACAGGCAGCAGGGAGGACCCCGGGGCTGGGGGCTCCTGACGGAGAAGATGCTCGTTGGTCTGAGAGGTTGGAGGTCCGTGGGGGCAGATAGGCTGCGACCCCCTGGCCACTGTGTGCAGAAGGGACTGGGAACAGAAGCAGGGAGAGGGGATGCACTGCTGAGCTGATGGGTGGGAGTCCTTTGTGACTTTCTCCCTAAAAGTCTCAGCACCCACAGCCGCTTCCCTGCTGCTGATCACAAAGAAAAGTTGGAGAGGGGGCGGGGCAGAGACAGAGAGTGGTGGGGAGAGAAAGAGGCCTCCACTCCCTCTGGGTGGTAAGGCTGAGAAGGAAGCGTGGACTGTGCGGGCGCGCGGACATTGACTTAAGCATGGGGGATGGAAGGGGCCCGATGTTCCCGCTTGGTGCTTTGCTTCTCGCAGACAGCCTGGGACCTTTGAAGTCGGTGTGGCCCAGTGGGGAGCAGGCTTGTGTGGAGCCGAGATGCTCACGGGGGCGGGCGCGGGGGCCGGGGGGCGGCCGCAGCTCTATTAGGCATGCTCTAGCAAAGAGAGAGGCAAATCCAATGATAATGTACATCTGTTTCAGGGAATTTATAAGCTTTGAACATTTTTTATGGGCAGATAAGTGGGTCCTTTTCTTACCATAACTTAGAACTTCAAAGCTGAGTGTGTGGATAATGCAAATTGCTGAAATATGAGATTTTCCCTACAAAGAGGTTTCCAAAAAAGACGAGGAAGGAAGAGAGAGGGAAAGAAGCGAGCGCGCAGGCTAATTGATGCCACAGTCTTTTATGTACACGGCAAAAACGGGACAGAAATTGATTTTTATGAAATAAGAAATCGATCGGGGAGACATGAGGAGGAGGAGGAGGCTGTGGGGCAGGTGTGGGGGCCGGGACTGGAGCCACGCTGCCGCTGTGCCCAGGCTGTGGGTCAGTGCTGGAGACACGGCGCCTCCCGCTTAGTGGGGAAGACACGACCCTCACCTATGATGAGGACATGGGACCCCCAGGGGCCAGCAGTGTCGATCAGGGCCTGGGACACACAAGGGGGCTCCGTGGCGGGGTGCAGATGTCAGGAGAGGCCTCGGGGAGTACAGCGGCTTTATGGGACGCTCCCCCGGGGTCGGGGGGAGAGAAGGGCTGGCCCAGGGGACCCGCAAGTCCTACCTCTGCCCCTTGGCCCACACTCGGTCCTGGGTGCTACCTTTTGTCTTCTCCATTCCTGCCCGCAGCAAGCAGCCTGTGAGCTCCGGGAGGGCAGAGGCGCGGCAACCCCTCAGTCCGCCCCTGCTGAATGAGTGAATGCATGGGTCGGCCCTGCCAGCCGTCCCTGCCAGCCACTGGCCGAGGGCAGCTCTCCCACACAGGCTCAGGGCCTCACTCGGAGTTTCTACTGCTTACGGTTGAGGCATCCTGGTCCACGCAGGGGACTGCCGGGGGCCTCAAAGGCAGCCGTGAGGAGTTCGGCCATTTTCCTGGAAACCCACAGGGAGCTCATCAAGGTCTGGGGCAGGTGCCACGAAGACCAGGAGAGAGCTGGGAAGGCTTCTCTGGGCCGCGGGGCGGGGCCAGCGGTGGGCGGGGCCGGCGGTGGGCGTGCCCCGTGGATCTCCCAGGAGGCTCCGCAGCCCCCTCTGCCTGACACGCTGCCAGGCTCGCGGGCATTTGCTCACTTGCCCGCGCCCCACTAGCGTGGTGTTGTTACCTCTGCCCCCACAAAGCCCTCCTATTTCTCTCTCTCCTGTAGCCACCTCCTCCTGAACTTGAAAGAGCAGCAAAGACACAAAGAGAGACGGAAAGAGAGATCTTCCAATCTCTGCTTCACTCCCCAAGTGCTCGCAACAGCCAGGGCTGGGCCAGGGCTGGGCCAGGGCTGAAGCCAGGAGCCAGGAGTTCCGTCTGAATTTCCCACGTGGCACAGGAACCCAAGTGGTTGGGCCATCATCCACTGCCTCCCAGGCGCATTAGCTGGGGGCTGTATGGAAAGCATGGAATAGCCCCGGGACTTGAACCAGCACTCTGGTGCCTGAACCGGCACTCTGATGTGGGGTGTGGGTGTTTTAACTCGCTGTGCCACAGCGCCCGTCCTGCCACTGACTTCCTGGCCTCCCAGTCCACCAGCACTGCAGCGCCCGCCTTCCTCGACCTTTGTGATGCCCACCACACGCTCCCCCGTGTCCAGCCTGCTAGTTGCTCCTCTGTCTACTCTCCCTCTCTTCCTTGCTACCAGGACCTCTGGTTTGAATGAAACAATAACAACTACAGTTCCCAGACTCCTTTGCCAACTAAACTCGTGACTAAATTCTGGTCAGTAAGAGTAGGTATCATGTCACAGTTCCTGGGAATAGCCCTTAAAAACCTGTTGATGTGCGCCATCATCTCTTTTCTTCTTCTTCTCGTTCCATTCTTCTGCATGGAAAGTGGATGTGATGGCTAGAATTCTAGCCACCATTCTGGACCGTGAGACAAAGCTAATTCCCTGCAGATGGTGAAGGGGCTGAGGAAGCCTGTGTCCCCGAGGACTGTTCCAGACTTGGACACCTGCGTTTGGACTGTTCTATGAGGAAGAAACCAGCTTCTGTCTTGTTTGAGTCGCTCTCACTCGCAGCCAAATGGAATCATAAGTGAAATTGTTTCCCTAATGCTGAACCCTATTGGACTTGCTCCAGCCTCTCTCAACCACTCTCAGCACTCCCTAACTCTTTAAAAGTGGTGGCATTGAGCCTGAGTGTGTGGGACCTCTGTGCTGTCTTTGCAGCTTCCTTTGTCTTTTCCGGGCTGGCGTGTGGCACAGCTGGTTAGGCTGCCACCTGTGGTACCAGCATCCTATATAGGTGCTGGTTCGAGTCCTGACTGTTCCATTTCCTATCCAGCTCCCTGCTAATGCACTTGGGAAAGCAGTGGAGGACGGCCGGAGTCCTTGGGCCCCTGCCATCCACGTGTAAGACCCAAAAGGAGCTCCTGGCTCCTGGCTTTTGCCTGGCTCAGCCCTGGCTGTTGTGACCACTTGGGAAGTGAACCAGTGGATGGAAAATCTCGCTCTCTGTGTCTCTCTCTTTCTCTTTTTCTGTATCTTGGCTTTTCAAATAAATCATTTTAAAAAAAATTTTTTCCACGGTGGCACTGATCAGAGTTCAACCCGGCCCCTTGCCTTCTGCAGGGACTTTCTCCTGGGATCTTATCCACTTACACAGTCTTTGTGGCTATCTCCGAGCTGCCCCTAAATGAATGCGTCAGCATACCTCGAGTGTGTCCCAGCCCAGCAAAGGGCAAGACGTCCCACCAAGGAGCCCCAAGCAGAAGCCCGCGGGTCAGCCCTCACTCTTCCTTCTCCCTCAGCTCCAAGCCAATCACTGCGACATTTTGGTTTCAGCTCTCTCCATTCCACTGCTGATTCCCCAGCAGCGAGCCCTGTCAGCTGCCCCCCAGCCTGGGGCCAGCACCGCCTCTGGTTTTGCTGCTTCCCACAGGTCCTCACGCTGCACGCACAGATCGCTTCACGGACCACACAGTAAACCCATTCCAGGCGCTGCCCTTGGGACCAGGCCCTCTATAAGGAGCCCCTGCCTGTGTCCCGTGAGCCACTCACAGCTTCGCCCCTTCTCTCCCTGCCCTGTGCTTCCTGACACTCCAACCACGGAGGGCTCTCCTTGCTTCTATCCAGAACGTGCCACTCCCCCCTCACCCAGCCACTCCTGGTTTTAGCCTGCCTTCCCCAAGGCAGAGCCCAAGACCAGGACTTGGGGCAGATTGCTTGGGGGACAGGGAGAGAGAGCAGGGAAGGTGACAAGCCAATAGGAGGGCGAGCTGCTGGGGTCACTCTGAGGCCGGTGGCCCTCTGGGGGTGAGGACAGAGCACTCCTGGGGAGGTCCCCCGGCAGGATGAGAGGCTGGTGTGTGTGTCCACTGATCCTGGCTTAAGTCCTGGGGGTGCCTTTAGGGGTGCTGACACCCCCTCACTCCCTGCAGGGCTGGAGAAGGCTCTGGGGATTGGCGGGAAGGTGAGTCTGGAACTGCAGGTGTCTGTGGCTCTGCAGTGCACCTGCTGGCTCTTCCTCCGGGAAGCCCCGCCTCACCCAGGGCCTGGGCCTCCTGCACACGTCCCTATCACACTACTCACCATTCTGCACCACTGTGGAAGCGAAGTTGGAGCCGAGGGGCAAGACCCGTAGAGGTGCTTGCCCTGGATAAGAGTCAGGATCGACGGGGTCTAGACTGCTCTGTGAGCCCGTGGAGTTGGATCGAGGGAGCAGCCACGTCTGTGCTCTGGGCCCACAGGGAGGCCACAGTATCAAAAGTCCACGGGAGGCAAGGCAAGCCTTTAGGCAACAAAAGCACGGCCCACTTAACCAGCACAGTGCTCAAGAGGGAGGCTTGCTGTCACACCCATTTGACAGATGAGGACGGTCAGGCGGGACGCTTATGTACTTTGCCCAAGGCGTTTCATCCAATAAAGTTTAAAGGCTTGTGCTGGCCAGCACCGCAGCTCACTAGGCTAATCCTCCACCTTGCGGCGCCAGCAAACCAGGTTCTAGTCCCGGTCGGGGCGCCGGATTCTGTCCCGGTTGCCCCTCTTCCAGGCCAGCTCTCTGCTGTGGCCAGGGAGTGCAGTGGAGGATGGCCCAGGTGCTTGGGCCCTGCACCCCATGGGAGACCAGGAGAAGCACCTGGCTCCTGCCTTCGGATCAGCGCGGTGCACCAGCTGCGGTGGCCATTGGAGGGTGAACCGACGGCAAAAGGAAGACCTTTCTCTCTGTCTCTCTCTCTCTGTCCACTCTGCCCAAAAAAAAAAAAAAAAAAAAAAAAAAAAAAAAAGGCTTGTGCCATCCTCTCTCCCTCTCCCTCTCAGTATCTCCTTACCAACCAAGAAGCAGGGGTTCTGTTGGGCATCACATTTACTTCCAACCCATTGGCCAAAGCAAGTCACACGGCCAAACCCAAAAGTAGTAGGGCAGGGGCGCCCCCTCCAGGCCCCTGAACAACAATGCTGCCAGTGACGGGGCACACTCACACGGAGGCCCTGTTCTGGGGGACTCTCACTCAGCTTGGCCGTCAATCGACTGCTCTGCACTCTTGAAGAAATCTTTTCCCCTTTGTGAGTCTTAGTTTTTCCATCTCCGCTGTGGGTTTAAGGACGCCATCTGCCATCTGCTCATGTGGGCACGGAGCGTGAGCCCCACGGCTGCCAACACTCGGCTGTCCAGGGCCCCTAGGTGTGTGACCACGGTTTCTTCTCCACAGCTCCTCCCAGCATGCACTGGTTCAGCTCCACCTCCGACTGGTCCAGGAGCTGCCCAGCTCCGCTCCCTTCACCATCCCCCAGACCTCACACCTACTCTGCTGCCCTGGGGACATCCCTGAGGCCCTCAGGGACGCCCAGGCTCGTGGAGGAAGTGGGGGAGGGTGATGGCTGGGGGACGGGCAGACCTGCACGTGGGGTACCTCCTGCTCTCCCCACCCCCTGCAAGTGGGTGTTTTCAGACGCAGCAATTAGGAACCAAGAGAAGACAATTCCCCGGTAGAATGGAAGGACGCCTCCTTTCGCAGATTTGAAAACTGTCGTGAACAGGCCTTCGTTGTGTGTTCAGGAGTTTAGTGCAGGCTCGGACACAAGGACACCGTCAGTGTCGCCTGACGGACAGGGCCCAGATGCGGCTCGGGAGCCCTGCGAGGGGCTGCGGAGACGGTGACAGATGCCACCGCTGCTCGGCTCTTCCTTCAACAACAGGCTTGCTTTCATCTCCAGTTAAACAGCATATGGCCCCGGCCGATTAAAACCCCCTCCTGCTTCTCATCAGCCACTCGGGATCAGGTTTCCAACGGTGACCGCGGTGGCCTCCCCGGCCCCGGCCCGGCCCGTGCTTAGCTTTTTCACGGCATCTGGGAGTGGAGAACAGCAGGGCACCGGGGCAGGGCAGCTGCTGTGGCCCTCCTGGGACAGGAGGCACCTGGGAGGTCAGGTGGGGCTGGCTCAAGACGTCTTCAGGGGACCAAGTTGGCTCCAAGCCAGGCTCGGCTGACTTCGGCTGGACTCTCAGGGCCCCTGCTCCTTACAGAAAGCTTAGAAGGTTCAGGGAGGCACTGAAGGACCTGTCCCCCCTACCCCTCACCCTGGGGGAGCAAGAGGAGGGACCGCCAGAGAGAAGTCTGGGGTCAGGGGATGGAGTGTGCCTCCTGGAGCCCCTGCCGGCTGCTGGGCGGCCTCCCCAGTCTGAGTCGCTTTTCTCGTTATTGTCAGACAACCTCTGTTGGGCTCTTCTTATCCCGATTGAGCCCCAGGGAGTGTTGAAAGCCAAATAAACAGCCTGGCAGGCAGGAAGGTTTGGTGGCGCTGGGCTCGGAAACGGTGGCCTCCCGCCCCGTAACTTGCCGTCTTCTCCTCCTATAGGGTCTTTCACAGAGGAAAAGATTTGTATCTTTGTGACATCCAGTTTATAGAATTTACCTTTTATGGATCATGCTTTGGTGGCGAGTCCAACAACATGTGCCTCGCTCTAATGTGGAAGATTTTCTCTGAAGTTTTAAAAACTTGAAATATTATTTACATGACATTACACTCTTGTTTACTCCTTTGAAGTATACAATTCAGCGATGTTGACACACTTGTAATGTGCAGCCTTGGCCGTTGTCCCGTTCCAGAACCGTTTTCATTGTTGCACACGGAACCCTTCAGCCACTGCTCCTGACATGGCCCTCAGAGGTTTGAAGGCAGCTACATAATCAGGACTCTGGTCACAGCGACAGAATCCCTGTTCAACTTACCTTAAGCCTGAATGTAGAGGTATTGGCACAATAGCTAGTTCTAGGGCCTTCAGGCATGGCTGGATCCAGGAGCACAAAGCAATGCCTTACGTGCTGCTTCTCTCTCTTCTAGCTGGAATGTGGAGGGCTAAATATTGTCGCAATAAAGAGCTGAGAGTTGAGGCTTCGGCTCTTCCTTGTCTCTGCTGCCTCTTCCCCCGAGCCTGCCATGTGGGAGGAGAGTGACACAGGCTGCGGGAGCCACAGGGCACCAAGGACTGCTGAGCCGGCTCCCAGGTACTTGAGTGGGCCTCAGTTTCCCCGTCTGGACTTGTGCTCTCTAACAGAGACTCTCCAGTGTTTCTGTGTGAGCCTGGAGGGGGCTGAACAACGCCTAGAAATGTGGTGGGCCGGCGCCGCGGCTCACTAGGCTAATCTTCCGCCTTGCGGCGCAGGCACACCGGGTTCTAATCCCGATTGGGGCACCGGATTCTGTCCCGGTTGCCCCTCTTCCAGGCCAGCTCTCTGCTGTGGCCAGGGAGTGCAGTGGAGGATGGCCCAAGTGCTTGGGCCCTGCACCCCATGGGAGACCAGGATAAGTACCTGGCTCCTGCCATCGGATCAGCGCGGTGCGCCGGCCACAGCTCGCCAGCCGCGGCGGCCATTGGAGGGTGAACCAACGGCAAAGGAAGACCTTTCTCTCTCTCTCTCTCTCTCTCTCTCTCACTGTCTACTCTGTCTGTCAAAAAAAAAAAAAAAAAAGAAAAAAAAAAAAAGAAAAAAAAAAAGAAAGAAAAGAAAAGAAAAGAAATGTGGCGAGACAGAGGAAACTTGTGGGAAGTGAGGGGGCACCTGAGGGGCTGTGGTGCCTGAAGACGGATGATGACCGTGGAGTGGCCGTGTCACTCAGCAAGGTGCACGAAACAAGAGCGTTTATTTCCCGCATTTCGGTGCAGCTTGATCTAGGCGCTTCAGACCCCAGGACGCAGCGTCTGCCCATTTCTCACTCCACCTTTGAGCTCCATTTCCTTCGCTCCTTTTGGGCCAGCTCCCTGACAGCGCCAGGCTCGCCTCTCTACCCTGAAGCTAGCAGGAGCAGGGTCCTGTCTCACAGCAGTCAATTGCAAAGAGCCTCCGGGCTGCTTCTCCTCGTTCTGACGGGGTCCCAAGGCCACCTGAGGACCAGTGACGGTGGCCAGGCGTGCACAAGATCCCTGGGGGCCAGGTGTGCGTCACGGGGCTGGGAGTGCAGGCAGCACATCCTGGAAGCCTGGTTCTCCCAAGGCAAAATCCAGAAACTCTGCCCAGTGGAAGGGGACACGCAGCCAGCTGGCGTCGACTCCTGGCCCCACATCATCAGCCTGCCTGGGGGCCCCTCCTGCTCCCTGCTGCCGCCTCCACCCTCAGCTCTGTGCCCACCAGCCCTGCCCCTACCCCCTGTAAAGCCCTGCGATTCTCCTTCCTCCCAGGCGAAAGGAAGGGGGCGGCCACCGTGCTCTCTTCATTTCTCTGATGTCTTTTGTCACCTATCAGGGGAACAAGCAATCCCTTTGATCCCAGCTAAAGGAGGAACAGTGACTAAAACACAGCCTTGAAGGTTGCTGACGCAGAGACGGGGCGAAGGCAGAACGTGGACGTTTTCAGAGCAGAAACCTGGGTTCCAGGCACCTGGCTGGCTCCTCCCCGAAGCCTGCGGTTTCTAAATGGGACAAGGGACCCTGAGGTGGGCAACAGCTCCCCAGGGGACTTGGGGGTGGAATTCCAGAAGCCCAGCTTTTGCTCTATCTCGAATTGCATCCTGGGAAGTAGTCAGCTAGAAGAGGGAGCACTGGATTGGGAGCCAGAGAACGGTGTCCCCACAGCCCTGCGTGTGGCTCCAGACCCAGGCCCTCCCTCGCTGAGCCTCGGCCTTGCTTGGCCACAGGGCCCGGAGCGGCATCGGAGCCTCCTGCCTTGGCTCGGAAGCTCCTTCGCAGTTTCGACGGCATCCACCATCACCTGCCTGGTCCTTGCGGAGACCCCCTTTGCCTAACCTGATTTCATTTGATAAGGGACATTTGTGTCGCCCTCATAGACAGGGAGAAACAGACAAGAGCAAGAAACATCGTGAAAAGCAGCCGTCAGGATGTCGTAGGGAGACACTGCAGACAGAGCGCAGCGAGGCAGGCCGGCGCCCGCTTGTTGGAAGGCAGACTGGCAGCAAGAGGGGCTGCCCAGGCCAGCCTTGCTCCTCACAGCCACAGGGAGAGAAGGGGCTCAGTGGTTTAAGGGGGCCAGGGATTGCTAGGTGGGCTGTAGCTCCCAGCTGCACCAGGCTGAACCACAGGAGCCTAGGGCTCCTCTGGCGCTGGCGCCCCAGGTGTGTACCTCTAGCTCCTCTTGGTGCCACCTCTCCACTGTCCATGTTTCTGAGATGTCCTTGGGGACCTAGGGACAGCGGCAGGAGAGGGACAACAGGGCAGGAGCTGGGAGTCTCAGGTTCAGCCCCATTCCCCACCCTATGCAGCCCTCCACCCCGATAGCATCTCCCTGTATATCAGCTTAGCCCACGTGGGGCCCCGGCCTGCCTCCAGAAGGTGCGGGGGTGGGCTTGGGAAGGGCAGAGTCTGCTTCTGCCCAGGAGTGCTGGGTCCCATCCAATATTTATTTATTTGCTTTTCGCTTTACTTGAAAGGCAGAGAAAGAGAGAGCAAGCGAGCTGCTGGTTCAGTCTTCCAAATGCTTGTGACGTCAGGGCTGGGCCAGGCTGAAGCCAGGAGCTGGAAGCTACCTCTGCATCTCCCACATGGGTGGTGGGAACTCAAGCATGTGGGCCGACATCGCTGCTTCCCAGGCGCATTAGCAGGGAGCTGTGTCAGAGCAGAGCAGCTGGGATTACAACAGGGCTGTGATGTGCAAGGTGGGCATCCCCATTTTGTAAAAAAATGTAATTCATTTATCTGAAATGCAGAGAGAGAGAGGGAGAGACAGAAACAGAGGCCAGAAACACCTGTACCTCGTCTGTGATTCTGAGAATTTTTTCTTTTCTTTTTTTTTTAAGATGTATTTATTTATTTGAAAGACAAAGTTACAGAGAGGCAGAGAGAGGGGAGAGAGAGAGAGAGAGAGAGAGAGAGAGAGAGAGAGAGAGAGTCTTCTATCCACTGGTTTACTCCCCAAATGGCTGCAACAGCTGGAGCTGGGCTGATATGAAGCCAGAAGCCCAGAGCTTCTTCCGGGTCGCCCATGCGCGTGCAGGGGCCCAAGCTCTTCGGCCATCTTGTACTGCTTTCCCAGGCCATAGCAGAGCTGGATTGGAAGTGGAGCAGCTGAGACTTGAACCAGTGTCCATATAGGATGCTGGCGCTGCAGACCAGGGCTTTAACTCTCTGTGCCACAGCGCTGGCCCCCCTGAGACTCTTTTCCCATCAGCAAAATTACCAGACAGGACCACAACAGTGTTCCCAGAGGGTACATTACGGGGCCCAGGGGTGCCCCTGATGAGCCTGGCTTTGGTTCGGCTTCTGTGTTCTGTACCAAATGTCATGTGAAGAAAGCACAGGGCGGCTTAAATGACAAGAAGCCTGAAACGTGAACTGCATCAGCCCCTGGGGTCCCCTCCAGCCAGAATGCTCCCAGTTTCTGCGCCAGGAGGGCCCCTGGTGCCCCAGGCCTTCGTCCATGACCGGGGGTGGCAGGGCATCTGTCCTGCCCAGTCTCCTGCAGCCTGGCTCCTCAGGACCCAGAGCAGGTATCCTCTTTTGGACATGACCCTGCCAGGCTCTAGGTGGCCCTGGGAGAGCAGGAGGCAAACAGAGCCAGGGGAGGGCCCGCCCCCGAGAGCCCAGGGGACTGGCATGTTGACTTGTAGAAGACACTCCCAGGGCAGTGGGCTGAGCTGGCACAGGGGTACACACAGCTCCACCTCCTACACAGTGCCCTGGGCTGCGCATTCAGCTCTTGTCCTCCCTTTCCTCATCTGTGAAATGGGATGGTAATACGCCCAGCTCCTAGGGCCGCCATGGTGAAGTGGGCTGGGACCTTAGGGTGCTGAAGCCACAGCCTGGCCTCAGTGCTATCTACACACCAGGCCCCTGCAGCCTTGGTGGTGATGCCTGGGGCCTCTAAGAGAAGCCAGGGGAGGTGAGGGACTAGCTGGTGTCATGTCCCGGCCCAGGCAGCCCCTTCTCAGAGATCCTTCCAACAATCCCCAGACTGCAGCTGAGCCGGCCAGGAGAGCAGTTCTGAGAGCACGTGGAAAACGCACACTAGGAAAAAAACTGCACGGTTTTCAGTCTGCACCACAACCAGCTCAGCTTTGACTTCCATTTTCCCACAAACTGTCGCGTGCCCTCGACTTCCTACAAACTCAGTTGCTTCAAACAACAGGCACTTCTGATCTGAGTTCATGGGTCACGTGGCTGGGAGCTGGCTGATCTGGACGGAGTTTGCCCACGTGTCTGGGAGTCGGCTGGCTGCCGGCTGTCTCTGCTGCTCTGGGCACTGTGTCACCTCCTCGCGTGTCCCCAGCAGGACTCCCTCAGATTGGTCTTCTCATGACACTCTCAGGACTGGAGTGGCACGGCATCCCGGCAGCCTCCGCCAAAGCAAGGGGGCAAGGCAGCTCAGCCGCCTGGGGAGGGGACGTTAACCCTGCCTTGTGCTGAGAAGAGATGCAGTTCCGTGGCAGAAGGCCTGGAGACAGAACGAGGCCCCTGCGGGCGTCTCTCTGCACCCTGGCAGACTCCCGCAGGACATTTGGAGTCCGCACACCGAGCCAGGATGTGCCTGATGCGGGTCTGGTCACTCCCTACACCAACACTAGGGGGCAGCCCAGGCAAGGGACAGAAGCCTCAGGTTCAAATTCCAGCTCTGACTGCCGCAGTGCTGGGAGCCCAGGAAGTCCTGAATTCTTATTTTGCTGCATCCCTTCCTCCTTTTGGGAAGTTATTATTATTATTTTTTTTGACAGGCAGATTTAGGGAGAGAGAGAGAGAGAGAGAGAGAGAGAGAAAGGTCTTCCTTCCATTGGTTCACACCCCCGCAAATGGCCGCCACGGCCCGCGCGCTGCACCGATCTGAAGCCAGGAGCCAGGTGCTTCCTCCTGGTCTCCCATGGGGTGCAGGGCCCAAGCACTTGGGCCATCCTCCACTGCCTTCCCGGGCCACAGCAGAGAGCTGGTCTGGAAGAGGGGCAACCGGGAAAGAATCCGGCACCCCAACCGGGACTAGAACCCGGGGTGCCGGCGCCGCAGGCAGAAGATTAGCCTAGTGAGCCGCGGCGCCGGCCTGTGAAGTTATTTTTACTGTGAAATACAACACACAGGACAATGTGCGTAACACAGGAGCGGCCTGCCTAGCAGATCATTGGTAGGCAAACACCCTGGTAACCAGCACCCCCGAACCCCGGGAGGCTCCCCATTCCCTCAGACGCAGTAACCGCTGGCTCGACTTCTGTGGGAAAGTCCTGGCCACTCTTTTCCTTCTCCGGGGAGTTGGGGTGATGTTTTATACCTCAACTCCCCCCGGGGCCGCGGGATACCCAGCTATCTGGACGCTATTTCTGGGCATGCCCGTAGCAAGACATTGGCGTTTGGTTGGTGGCCGTCCCCAGCGCCGCTGCGCCTCACCCAGCCCGCTGGAGGCCCTGAGAGGACAACAGTGGCGGACGGAGGGCGGCTGGACCCGCCACCCTGTGCGAGTGGGGGGCCGAGGCACCCCGACTGGCGCGCGCGCCATGCGCTCAGGCCTTCAAACCGTGTACCCCGGCCCTGCCTGTCCGGCCTGTGGGACGTCGATGTGTCCCGAGCCATGCGACCCAGCTGCTGAGAGGAAACCGCTGCGTGTGCGCTGTCCACCCACGCCCACGCCCACGCCCACGCGAGGCTCCGCCTCGCCACAGAAGCCGCTGCCGGAGTCCCGCTCAGCCCTCGTGGCACAGAACCCTGCAGGCCGGCCGTGCTTGTGTCTGGCGTCTGCCCCCCGGGCATGCTCGTGGTGTGCCGCTGTGCGTGGTTACCACGCCGGGGGCCGCCACGGCGGCCGCATCCCTTGTGCTATCGATGGGCACTGGGCTGATTCCATTTGCAGGCCGTTCCTGGGAACGGTCCCGCTCTGAAATTCTAGGTCGTGGCTCCTCGGGCGAGCCGGGGCCTCCAGGAGGTGGGAGATGGCGCCCAGGGACCACTGGGTGACACAACAAGAAGACAGGACGCTTCTTGGTTCTGCTTTCTTCCAGCCTCCCTCTCCCGTTCAGGGACCGTCTGTGCGCTGGGGCCCAGGGCCAGCGGAGGTGGGGTCCCTGCCCCTCGCGTGGGAGACCCAGGTGGCCTCCTGGCTGCTGGCTTTGGCCTGGCTCAGCCCTGGCCGTTGCAGCCATCTGGGGAGAGAACCAGCGGATGGAGGCTCCCTCTGTTACTCTGCCTTTCAGAGAAATAAATACATTAAAAAAATAATAATAAAAAAAAAAAAAAGAAGAAGAAGAAGAAGTCATGTGTCTCACAGGGCAGCAGCGAATGGGAGGGGATCACCTCATCTGCATCCCCAAAAGTGGGCGGTGGGGTGCGGGGGCGTCCCGGGCCACGAGGGGCGACAGGCGGCGAGCCCGAGCCGGGGAGCCGCCCCAGGGGGCGCCGCCACCTGTTCCCAGCGGCCCTGTTTTAAGCGTCTCAGGCTCCACTGGCTGGCAGACGGCGGCCTCCCGGGGCGCGGGGCTGGAGGCGAAGCCGGAGGGGCAGGAGAGACAAGGTGCGGTCCTTGAACTCCGCGCACTGGGGAGCGGGGAGCACCGGCGCTCCCCCGGCACGGCGCCTTCTTCCTTCTTCGCGCCCCTTCCAGCGGCTTCCTCAGACACGAACTTCCCTTCCGGCTTCTTCCCGTGCGAGCCGCCGGGCGGGCAGCGCCACCTGCTGGCCGATCTCTAAACGGCGGGCCCCGGGGAAAGCAAGGCGAGCCGCGGAGGGATGAAGTCCAGGGACTCAGAGCGGCTTAGAGATGCTGGGGAACCGGGCGAGGAAGCACCTGGGACGTGGGCACCTGTCACGCTCAGCCTGTCACGCTCAGCTCAGGGGAGTTAGGACAGACTTTCTGGGGGAGAAACAGCCTAGGTCATCACTAATATAGAGTTCGTAAATACTTGCAATTTTTGCCAATCAAACATGAACATTTTAAGTGTTTATGTTGCAGAAATACCACTGTTAGAAAGAGCCATGAGTGCACAAATACGAAAACGACATGCCTCAGGGTCTTGCCTGAAATGAGGATTTGCAACATTATGGGATGGTTAAAATAATTATGCATTAGGGCAGGTGTGGCGGCACAGTAGGTTAAACCACTGCTTGGGACATCCGCACCCCATATCAGAGGTGCCTGGGTTTGAGTCCTGGCTGCTACACTTCCAATCCAGCTTCTTGCTAATGCATCCTGGCAGGTAGGGGAAGAAGGCTCCTTGCTCGGGTCCTTGCCAGCTGTGTGCTTGGGTCCTTGCCAGCTGTGTGGGAGACCCAGATGTGGGAGACCCAGACGGAGTTCCTGGCTCCTGGCTTTGGCCTGGCCCAGCCCTGGCTGCTGGGAGCATTTGGGGAGTGAAGCAGGGAATGGAAGATCTCTCTTTATGTCTCTCTCTTCTCTGTGTCTCTCTGTCTTTCTCTGCTGCTCTACCTTTCAAGTACATGAAAACAAATCTCTAAATAATAATTATGTATTAGCATACAATGAAACCATTAAAAATAATATGAAAGAATATTATGTTGGGGTCTTCAATCATTTCATGGAAATGCACATTATGAAAATAACCATGTGTGGATTTCAAAATCTCTTGACACCGAAGTAAACTTACCTTTGATTCCATTTCCCATGAACTTTTGAAGTCCCCTGAGTTGTGTACACTGGGGTTGGGGGCTGCCCTCCCTGGCTCCTCAGGAAAGGCCATGGGGCCATTTCCTACACACCCTGCACATGAGGGCCTATAAGAACCCTAGGTGAAGCCGGCGCCACGGCTCACTAGGCTAATCCTCCGCCTTGCGGTGCCGGCACACCAGGTTCTATTCCCGGTCAGGGCGCCGGATTCTGTCCCGGTTGCCCCTCTTCCAGGCCAGCTCTCTGCTGTGGCCAGGAAGTGCCACAAGTACTTGGGCCCTGCACCCCATGGGAGACCAGGAGAAGTACCTGGCTCCTGCCATTGGATCAGCGTGGTGCGCTGGCCTCAGAGCGCGGTGCACGGCGGCCATTGGAGGGTGAACCAACGGCAAGACCTTTCTCTCTGTCTCTCTCTCTCACTGTCCACTCTGCCTGTCAAAAAAAAAAAAAAAAAAAAAAACCTAGGTGGGGGAGTCCTCTGTGGTGGCCAAGAAGGAGCTTTGTGATCCTGGTGATGCTGCAGCCATCTTATCACCATGAGGAAGGATTTTCTTTTTTTGAGAGAGAGAAGGCAAAGCAGAGGAAAGCAGAACTGAGAGAGAGAAAGAGAAAGTGAGAGGGGTCCCCACATGGTAAAGTGTAAGTCCTTGGACCCAGCCCAGCTGAAGTTAGTCTGCCTCTGGGCTTTTTAATTTACTTATTAAAGTTATTATTATTTTTTTTTTGAAAGGCAGAGTGACAGAGGGAAGGGGAGAGCCAAGAGGTCTTCCATCTGCTGGTTCACTCCCCAAATATCCACACAACAGCCAGGGATGAGCCAGGTGGAAGCCAGGAGCCAGGAACTCCATCTGGGTCTCCCACGTGGGTGGCAGGAACCCAAGCACTTGCCCATTATCTGCTGCCTCCCAGGCGCATCCGCAGGAATCTGGATCGGAAACAGAGGCAGGATGTGGTCTACCCTGGGGCTTTCTAGATAGTAAATTCCTTCCTCGTCATGTTAACTTGGGTTTTTGACCCTTGTAACAGAAAATGTCTTCATGCCCCAAACACCAGCCTCCAGCTCTTTCCCCTGGCATGGATGTGTGTGGCCAGTTTTTTTTTTTCCCCCCTCTGGGTCCCTGGAACCCGTTCTCTCTGCTGGCGTAGCCTGGGAGACACACGTGGGCAAGTGCATTCTGGGCCTGTGCCCTATCGGTGTGGACCCAGACTGGGGGCCCTGAGGGACAGAGGAGGGTCCTGTCACAGGCTGTGCCCCAGCTTTCTCTCTGCCTAAAATCCTCTCCTTCCACACTGGCGCTGGGCTCCTCACATCCCCTATGATTCTGTGAGTGGTCACCTCCCTTGGGGGGCCTCCCTCCCCACCAGGCTGAGGAACATCCTGCCGGCTCTGCATCCACTGTCTCTGTCTGGGATCTTGACACCACCTCTGCGAGGCCAAGGCCAGGACCACTGCTGTGTCCTCACAAGTGCTAGCGCCCCCGGCACCTGTTCAGGGGGAAAATGAGGACCCAGACAGAGAGCCAGCGAGGGGGCCTCTTCTGGGGCTGACTGGGAGGACGGAGCCTCTGTGGGAGGCACGGCCAGGTGGGCGATGGCACCCACCAGAGGAGGTGCGCAGGTTCAGGCTATGACCCACCCAGAACGCTCCCTCCACCTGGGGGTGTTCTCTGATTGTAGGTGTGGAGCCCGGGGTGGAGCCTGCCTGCTAGCTGGGGTGTTGACAGCCAGGATGGGCACTTGAAGCCAAAAGTAGGTCCAGAAGGAAATAGGGCTGAGGCCAGGGCATATGGGGACTGGGAGACCAGTGCCTGGGACAAGCACAGGCAGCCCTGGGTGAAGGGGACCTGCAGCATCAGCCTCGCCTGGCACTTGCTAGAAATGCAGACCTCAGGCCCACCCGGGACCTACTGCATCTACAAACCACCATCTCAGCAAGATTCCTACCCATGCGTCTTCAAGTTGGAGGCCGGTGCACACCTGACTGAAGGTGCCCTGATCACCCTGCTGCCCTGGCTGCCTCCCCACCCAGCCCCTCTTCCATGTAGCACCCCAGCCCGGAGCCCAGGAGCCCTGGGTGGAGGCCCCGTGCCAGCCTCAGAAGTTTCCAGAACACTGACCCTCCACACCGCGGTTCTGAGGATTCACTCTCCCTTCCACCCAGAGACTCCATTGGGTATGACCTTTACTAAGCCGTTCACGCCCTGTGTCCATATAACCAGGGAAGCCGTAGGAGGAGCGTGCCTTTATTGAAAATCCAGCCCGGGAAACACTTGCAACTTGTCTTGTTAAAGTCGCCAGTGTCCTGGAATTCTGTGACATTGTATCCTTCCACCCTCCCGCGGGCAGCACACACCCTGGGGCGGGCATTCATTCAGCCAGATCTGCACGCTAAGGCGGCTGAGCTAGACTCTCAAGCTAACGGTGGGAATATCTTTTGGCAATGTTAGCGCTGCAGGAGCAGAGGGAATTGACCCAGGGCAGCTGGAGAGAGTTGGCTGCAAGGGAAGGGAGTAAGATTTGTCTGGGATGGCTTCTGTTTCCCACAAAAACACTGACAAGGTCACATTACGCTCCAAACGCTTATTTTTTTAAAAATAGACTTTTCTTTTAAAAATGTATTTATTTATTTGAAAGGCAGAGACAGAAAGGAAGAGGGAGAGGGAGAGAAAAAGGGAGAGAGAGAGGCAGAGGGAGAGGGAGAGGGAGAGAGAGAAACTTCCATTTGCTGGTTCATTCCCCAAATGCCTGCAACAGCCAGAGCTGAGCTTGGTGGAAGCCAGGAGCGTGGAACTCAATCCAGGTCTCCCACGTGCGTGGCAGGGCCTTGAGTGCTTGCGCCATCAACTCAGCGTGTGCATGCGCAGGAAGCTGGAATTGGGAGTGGAGCCGGGACTGGAACCCAGACACTCCCATAGGGGACGCGGGCGTCCCAAGCGACGCTTGTGCCAAGCTGCCCACCCCACTCCCCCCAAGTTCTGGCATCTGGGTTTGCGGTCTGAGATGAGATAGGCCTGGCAGCTGGCAGCGAGGGCACAGGGGGCAAAGTGAAGCCTTCCCAGGGGTCCCGGGAGCATCTCTGCTCCGTGCAGGCACTGGAGGCGCAGAGGAGGAGCCTGTCCTGAGTCCCGAGCGCCGCGCCGAGGGGCCCGGACCGCCAGCGCCCGCGGCTCAGTTCAGATACTCGCGCACCGTGAGCTCCTTGAGCGTGAGTCCCCGCGGCGAGGGCTTGCGGAGCTGGCTCTCCTCCAGGCGCCCCTGCAGCGACACGAAGTCCTTGCCCAGCGCGTAGGCCAGGCGCACCATGGCGTCGAGCAGCGGCGCGTAGTAGCGGTGGCCCTCGCGCGCCTGCAGGCACTGCAGCGCGAGCTCGCCGGCGGCGAAGGCGTCCGCGGGACGCTCGAGCGCGCGGTGGCACACGAGCACGGCGCAGAGCGCGGGCACGGCGGCGGCCGGGCAGTGCGCCGTGAGCTTCTGCTGCAGCGGCAGCACGCGCGCCAGCAGCTCCAGCGCCTGGGCGTAGCGGCCCGCGCGCACGCAGCCGAACGCCTCGCGCAGCTCGGGCCGCGTCAGGAAGTCGAGGAACTCGCGCGAGCGGCGCACGCCGCGGATGGCGTAGAGCAGCCCCAGGTACTCCTTGAGGGCCTGCTTGCGCTCGCTGATCATCTCCTCGGTGAAGTTGCCCGTCAGGCGCTTCTTGGGGAAGGCCACGTCTTCCAGCTCCTCCCTGAACGACTTCTGGAGGGCTTTCTGCAGCCGCTCGAAGTCCGAGTAGCGCCGCTCCAGCACGGCCTTGCTGCCGTCGAAGCTCCCGGTCTGGATGACCACGATCTGGTACATCTAGGACGCAAGGGAGAAACCGGCAGCCGGCGCCCCGGCCGCCGCAGGTCGCGGTGAGGCCGGGTTAGGGGGCGCGCCTCCCGGCCAGGCGGCAGCCCCGCAGTGCGCCCAGCAGGGGCCCGGGTCCCTCAGGGCTGGGCCTCACTGTCTGACCCGGGAACTTTGCATTACAGCTGTGCGTTGTGCAAGTGGGGGACACCGGGAAGTGGGTTTGAGTTACTAGGAAGGTGCTGCACAAAGTCTGTGGGAAATGGAATTAAAGCTAAGTACCAGGGCCTGCGCTGTGGCTTCCAGGTTGACCTGCCGCCCATGACGCTGGCGTCCCGTGAGAGCCCTGGACTGTGCTTCCCACCCAGCTCTCTGCTACTGCGCCTGGGAAGGCAGTGGAGAATGGCGCCAGTGTTTGGGCCCCTGTTATCCACGTAGGAGATCCAGGTGGATTCCTGGCTCTTGGCTTCTGCCTGGCCCGGCACCTGCTGTTACAGCTGTTTGGGGGGTGAACCACTGGGTGGGAGATCTCTGCCTCTTTCACTCTGGCTTTCAAATAAAATAAACTTTTTTTAAATTATTTTTATTTATTTGAAAGACAGAGTTACAGAGAGGTAGAGACAGAGAGAGAGGTCTTCCATCTGCTGGTTCACTCCCCAGTTTTGGCCGCAATGGCTGGAGCTGCACTAATCTGAAGCCAGGAGCTAGGGGCTTCCTCCAGGTCTCCCACGTGGGTGCAGGGGCCCAAGGACTGGGGCCATCTTCTGCTGCTTTCTCAGGCCATAGCAGAGAGCTGGATTGGAAGAGGAGCAGCCGGGACTAGAACCAGCGTTCATTGGGATGCCAGTGCTTCAGGCCAGGGCTTTAACCCACTGCGCCACAGCACTGGCCCAAAATAAAATAAACTTAAAAAAAGAGATAAGTACCTCTGTCTCTCTGACTCTATATTATTGTTATTAATAGATGGGCATTTGGCCTAAGGGTCAAGATGCCCCCAATCCATATGGCAATGCCTAAGATTGAGTCCCAGGTCCACTCCTGACTCCAGCTTCCTGCTAATGTGCGCCCTGGGAGGCAGCAATGATAGCTCAAGTACTTGTGTCCCTGCCACCCAACCTGGGAGACTCAGACTGAGTTCCTGGTTTCTCGCCTTGCCCTGGCTTTTGTGAGCATTTGGGAATTGAACTAATGGATAGAAGCTCTGTGTGTCCATCTCCATTTTTTTTCCCTCCCTCTGTCTCTTAAAAAGTAAGTCTAACAAAAAAAAAAAAAAAAAAAAGGATGTTTGTTTTGATGCAAAAATGTTCAAAATCCATGCTTTTTAAATTCTGTGTTTTTTCAAGAACTTCTTAAAGAGCCCTTGTATGAATGGATTTTAAAATGTTTTGCACAACAGAACATACCCTTTGATTTTTTTTCCCACAAACCGTTTGAAGTACCTTCACATTTAGCATCATTTAGTTGCACTGTCAATGTGGTTGTGAGAAGCGACTCTGTCTTACCTCTGCTTATAGAGAATACTGGTTAGAAGGGCACTGACACTGGAGCCAGGCAGCCCACGTTATAATCCGAGCCCTGCCATTGTCTTGCTGTGTGGTCTTAGCTAGGTAACTTAAACTCTTTGAGTCTTATCCATAAAACAAAACTGGGACTAGGGCCCACATCGCCGGGTGAGGGCTAAGTGAGTCCATGCACCGAACCACGGGCATTGTGCACCAGTGCAGCTGGCACCTGATGGTTGCTCTTGAACTTGTCTTGGTCCCAATTAAGTGAAAAAGGAAGGTTGAGTGTGGCTCTTGGGTGGTCTTTAACGTCTTCCTGACACAGGCTATAATCCCATCTACCAAAGACAGCAGCCCCCAGCACAGGAACCCAGCCAGAATCTTTATAGCAGCACTTAACTTTTCTTCCATTTATTTTTATAATGACTTTTTCTTTATGCTGTACAACCCTGACTTTCCATGTAAGGTCTTTCTCTTTAAAACTATACAGTGTCTTTAAAAATGACCCAACTTAAAGAACAAATGAAGTAAATGATATTAAATGATGCAGAGATATGGCAAAGTGGATCAACAAGGACATAGATGACTAACACCTGGTAACCCGGGAGTCTCCTGGGCTCTTTCCTTCTTAGGATCAGGGACCATGACTCTGGCCCCAGCGTGGTCCCAAGTATAGAATCTAGCTCTTGGGTATGTCTCCCGAAGAACTCTGTGAGTGAGTGTATGTCAGCCCATTTCATGGTTGGGAAAGCTGAGGCTCAGGGCTTCATCATTTTCCCGTCTTGGCTTACCACAAACTTGGAGACCCTTCTCTCCTCGATGCGTGCAGAAGCAATCTCAAAGAGCAGTTTGACAGGCTTCCAGCGGCATTTCTCGTTCTGCCAGTGCTCCTGCAGCTCCCGCGTGGTCATGCTGGAGTTGGAGCTCAGCCTGCTGTGCGTGTCTGGACAGATGGGATTTGTACCAAGTCAGTGCCCCGGAGAGACAGGGGCTTGGAGAGACGGCTGGGTCTACCTGGGATGGGGCTTTAGAATGCTGGGAGAGCGGTGAATGTCCCCCTCTGCCCACCCTAGCATTTATCCGCCAGATGTGCGTGGCCAACCTTGCTTAAAGATAGATAGGGGCCAGCACTTGGTGCAGCATGGTAAGCCATTGCTTGAGCCACTGCATTCCATATCAGAGTGCTGGTTCAAGTCCCGGCCGTTCTACCTCTGATCCAGCTCCCTGCTAACGCATCCGGGAAAGCAGCAGGTGATGGCCCAAGAACTTGGGCCTCTGCCACCCATGTGGGAGACCTAGACAGAACTCCTGGCTTCAACCTGGCCTAGCCCTGGCTGTTGTGGCCATTTGGGGAGTGAACCAGCAGATGAACGATCTTTCTTTCTTTCTTTCTTTCTTTCTTTCTTTCTTTCTTTCTTTCTTTCTTTCACTCTGCCTTTCAAGTAAGAAAATAAATCATTTTCTTAAAAGGATGTATGGATAGATATATACCAGTACCATCTGCTCTGATTGCCGAGATTCCAACCGCACATGTACTGTACAACGCACTAGAGTGACCCCCAAGTGGTTTCTGGGGTGTGAAATGTGGTAGGGCGTGTTGCTTAGTCCGCTTCCTGCCTGCAGACTGGCCCTTTCGAAACCCTGCGCTCCCAGCAAGCAGCGGCAGCTCCCCTGACGCGGGCACTGTGGTCATCGCTGGGCCTCCAAAGCACACAGTAGCACATGGCAGAGGGGCAACAGGGGTGCCGTGTTCCCGCCCCAGCCTGGGGGACTTCTGCTGGGCCTTTCAGTGGACGCTCTGTCTTACACGGCCACTCCTCTGCCTTGAATCCAGGCCTTCTCTTTCCCTGCCCGGAAGATGGACAGCGTGATTCCTAAACCTCACTTGCCCCATGCCCCTCTGAGAAGCTGGAGAAAGCTTAGCATCCTTCCCATCTCCTGTGTGTCCTTCAAGACCCAGCCCACAGGGTCACACGGCTGGTGAGTATGTCCAAGGAACAAAGATGAATTTGTCTCAAATGCGTGTGACATGCTGGCTGTGTATGCTGGACTCAACATTCACTTGTTCGCTTACTCGGACCACTGTTGTCCTAGCTGTTGTTGGCATTGGAGTGAGAGCTTCCCAGCTTATTCACATATCCTTCCCATGCCATTTCTTTTCTTTTCATTTTTTAAAAATATTTATTTATTTATTTGAGAGGCAGAGTTACAGAGAGAGAGAATCTTCCATCCTCTGGTTCACTCCCCAAATGGCTGCAACAGCCAGAGCTGGGCCAGACTGAAGCCAGGAGCCAGGAGCTTCTCCCGGGTCTCCCATGTGGGTGCAGGGGCCCAAGCACCTGAGCCATCTTCCACTGCTTTCCCAGGTGCATTAGCAGGGAGCTGGATTGGAAGTGGAGTAGCCAGGACTTGAACTGGCCTCCTTATGGGATGCCGGCACTGCGAGCGGAGGCTTTACCTACTATGCCACAGCGCTGGCCCTTCATGCCATTTCTTTTCTTTTCTTTTCTTTTCTTTTCTTTTCTTTTCTTTTCTTTTCTTTTCTTTTCTTTTCTTTTCTTTTTTTTTTTTGACAGGCAGAGTGGACAGTGAAAGAGAGAGAGACAGAGAGAAAGGTCTTCCTTTTTCCGTTGGTTCACCCTCCCATGGCCGCCATGGCCGGCGAGCTGCAGCTGGCGCACCGCACTGATCCGATGGCAGGAGCCAGGTACTTCTCCTGGTCTCCCATGGGGTGCAGGGCCCAAGCACTTGGGCCATCCTCCACTGTACTCCCTGGCCACAGCAGAGAGCTGGCCTGGAAGAGGGGCAACCGGGACAGAATCCGGCGCCCCGACCGGGACTAGAACCCGGTGTGCCGGTGCCGCAAGGCGGAGGATTAGCCTATTGAGCCACAGCACCGGCCCCATGCCATTTCTAACCATTTTTTCTCAGATATGTTTTCTTACCCAGCTTGAGGGTTGGGTTTGTGCCTGTTTCCCCAGTGCCTAGCACAGGGCTAGGAAGGGCATCCAGTGATTTGTTCCAGGAGATGGTGCTGTAGCAGATGCTGTCAGTGCCGGCCAGGCCCCATTGGCACTCATTATTCTAGAACATTCTGCTGGCTTCTTACTGAAAGCAGCCATGATGGTTACCCTGAGGGCTTTCTCAGGGCATAAGCGTCTGCTCAAGCGCATCCCCCTGCCCACGCAAGACAGAACCAGGTGACAACAGCCAGGCTCCTCGGATGGGACAGCTCTGGAATGTGTCCCATGCAGTCTATTGGGACTGCGTCCCAGTTACCCACAGTGGCCACTGTTCATTGCTGCCCTGTCCTGGCTCCATCCCTTCCGTTCGTTGCTTTCCCACGCCCAGATGGACAACCTACCCTGATCGCTGTCTCTGTGCCCATGCTGGATAACCTGAGAGAGCTGCTCGCTCTCGGGTGGAATCCTTGAAGCCACACATGCGAACTTCAGATGTCTTCCCCTCTCTACCACCTCCTCCCCTGCATCAAGCCACACGCCTCAAGCCCACCTGAGTGCCCTGCAGGTCCTGGATGTGGGAGGCCAGGGCCAGTGGCGGGTGTTTCCTGCTTGGTCCTTGCTGCACACTGGGTCTCAGGTGCTGTCCAGCCAGGGCTCCCAAGGTGCTCGGGGCTTGCCATGCTCCAGGGCTGCCAGGGACACCAGAGAGAACAGTGAGTGAGTTCCTGCTGGCTCCTGGGCGTTGAGGAAGCCTGCTGCCTGGCAGAAAACTAGGGCAACAGCCCCACTGCCGTGCCCTCCCAGCCCACCCAGCTGTCCACACAGAGGCCACATGTGTCCCTGGGGCTGCCCCATGGCTGGACAGATCACTCCAAGCCAGAATGGAGCCTCCTGTTTCTGTCATGGCCCTGGCATTACCCAGTTGCTCTGAGTTTTAAATGAGGTGATTTCAAGCAAAAGAAATGGCTTTTGTGATTACTTGGGAGACAGCTGCTGGCTTGCCCAGGTCAATGTCAGTTTTATATTATATGTGTGCATGCAGGAGGACATGTGCACATATCATCTGTCTATCTCTCTGTCTGTCTATCTCATCCTCCTACCTATCTATATCTATCTCATCTATCCATTATATCTATCTCATCTATCATCTATCTTCTATGTCTATAAATCTCATCTAACATCTCTATCCATCATTTCTATATCCCTACCTATCCATCAGCAAAAGTTTCCAAATGACTCATACTAACTTCATACCCACCTAGCTTCTTCATATCCCCCATCTTCCTTAACAGGTACAAGAATCCATCAATAGCACCACATAACCGATGAGGAAACTGAAGTCTAATCTATGGTTAGGTGACTGGTAAGAGTGCCCAAGGAGCAAAGCTGAATTCGTCCTAAATGTGTGTGGTGTTGCACACTCTGTGTTCAGCACCTGCTCGCTCATTGATCTGACCACTGTCTGTGGCAGGGGCTGTTTTTATCTATGTTTTATGGTAAAGAAACTGAGCCTTAGAGTTGGGACTTGAATTCTAGTCTGTTGGGGTCCAGGCCCTGGGTCTGAACCACTAGGCTGACTGTGGCTTAGAGAGAGGTGGGGCCATTGCTGCTCTGACATCACTCCCTGCTGCATTCTTGGGTGTGGCCAGAGCCTGTCCCCAACTCTGACAGCCTGGCTGGGGAGAGGTGCAGTCAGCCAGGGCCTGGGGTCCATCCTTAGGGGACAGCTCTTGCTGTGTCAGGTGAAAGGAAGCCTGGGGATTCTCTAGCTGACCCTGTGCAGCTGGCCACGGGGTGACCCCAGGACCTTCAATCCAACCTCCCCTTTTCTAAGTCAGGCAAGCAGGCACAGAGCTGGGGCCTGGCCGGCAGATGCTGCACAAGGTTGAGTATGTCAAGGACCTCCCAGCCCTCCCCATGGAGTTGGGAGACAGCTTCCTCCCTGACCAGTCTTGGGTCCTCACCCACATGGCTTCCTGTCACCTGGCCTTTGTTTCCATGCCTGACAAGTGTGCCCACAGCCCTGTCCTGCTCACCCTCTGTGCATGGCCAGGTTTGGGGACCCTACAGCATTCTGGGAAGTGTCCAAGTGAGATAGCGAGTGTGCCACATGCACTCTTGATGTCTGGGGTTCTTGGATCCCAGTGTTTCCTGTATGTACTTTTTTTTTTTTTTTTTGACAGGCAGAGTGGACAGTGAGAGAGAGAGAGACAGAGAGAAAGGTCTTCCTTTTGCTGTTGGTTCACCCCTCAATGGCCGCTTCGGCCAGCGCGCTGCGGCCGGTGCACCGCGCTGATCCGAAGCCAGGAGCCAGGTGCTTCTCCTGGTCTCCCATGGGGTGCAGGGCCCAAGCACTTGGGCCATCCTCCACTGCACTCCCGGGCCACAGCAGAGAGCTGGACTGGAAGAGGAGCAACCGGGACAGAATCCGGTGCCCCGACTGGGACTAGAACCCGGTGTGCCGGCGCCGCAGGCGGAGGATTAGCCTATTGAGCTGCGGTGCTGGCCTCCTGTATGTACTCTTATGTACCTGCCTCAGCCAGCCCATCTGTGAAATGGGTGATCTGAGTGGCACTGGCCTCTGTGATCCGCCCTTTCAGCTCTGCTTCGTGATCAGGCAGCTGATGTCATGTCAGAAGCAGGGCACTGTGTGCCCAGAGCCTGTGGAAGGCCCCAGATATGATCCTTTGCCTGGACACTCTATGAAGACCTGGGAAAATTGATCATGAAGCCAGGGCCGAGAATAAAAACCAAATACAGCAGCCACATCCAGCTCCCCTGTGCTTTCTCTCGTGAGACGGGCTGGACGTCACCTGTGAATGGGTACCTGTGAGGGGTTGCGGGCAGCTTCCTAGCCCTCTCTTGACCTAAGTTTCCTTCTCTGAGAAATGGGAACGCACTCCTGTTGCTCTTGCCACTCATTGGGAACGGCTTGCAGGAGGCCTGTGGGCCCTTCCCTCCCTACTCTGTATGGCCGAGATGTCTGGGCTCTGCAAGCAGACACTGCAGGTGTCTGTGCTGTTGGCCTGGGGCCTGCACTTGGCCCTGGCTACAGAGCAGCTTCCCAGCTCTCCCACCCAGGTCTGTGTGAATGGAGTCCTTTTTCTCCTTGTCTCCCAGGTGCCCTGGCCATACCTCCTCTTCAAGAGACATTTCTGCCATGCCCAGTCCTTCCTCTGATGGACTCCCAGGGCTACCCCCACAGAGTCCAGGTGCCTTTTCCAAGGGGACAGCCAAGGGCTTGTCACCAGAGATGAGGCTCCAGTGAGGTGGAGTAATGTTCCCAGCCTGCTTTCTGTGTGAGAAGATTCCAGGACCTTGGCTATGCCGTAGCCTCTGGCTAGGGAAGGGTGGGTACTGCCGGATCCCTAGCTGCTCACCTGCACAGCCTTGCCAAGGGCACGGGTTCTCAAATGCGAGTGTGCATCAGAGTCACCTGGGGAGGTGGGCTGGGCCGGGGTGGGAGTGCCGGGGCTTGTTCAAAAGCAGATTTCCCATCTAACAGGTTGTAGAGGGCCCTGGCACCTGCATTTTGCACAAGTCCACAAGGGTACCACTATTTGAGAAACACAGGTGTGGCGACCCCAGGCCCAAGAGGAGTTGTACAGGTGTCTGGCCTTGGGGTGATAGAGGATTGGAAAGCTGGCCCGGGTTCTGCCTTGAGGTGCTAAGGAGAACCCCTCCCCCAGAGGCTGACTTCTCCATCCCACCCAGCCTCAAACAAGTCACAGGAAGAGGAGAGTCAGGCCACAGTGGGCAGAGACCAATCAAGTTTGGGATCCAACACTGACCTGAGGCCTGTGGGCCCTGTGTGTGTCCAGGGGTCCAGGGCGGTGTCACATGGCACTCTGAGCTCTCGGTTCCGAGTAGTCAGTTGGGTGGCTGCAGGCTTGGTTAAGTTCCCCGTTTGAAAACAGGAAATAGGCTGTGTGGCCTGCTCCTGGTCGCCCCCACTCATTGGCTGGTGACAGACAGTGCCCGGAACCCCACTGACTGACAGCCAGCTGCACGCAAGGCAGGGCAGGGCGGTGGGCAGGGCCAGCCCTGGGTTGGGGTGGCAGGGAGGGGGTGGTGTCTAGCTCAGCTTCCTTTTCCCTGTTGCCTTGCCCTTGAGTCCTGGGTGTTCCCTGGGCTCTGGGTCTGTAGCTCCCGGCACCTATTGTCCTGGTCCGTTTTCTGTTGCTGTAACAATCCCGCAGACTGGTCGTTGGTAGTGAAGGAAGTTGGCTTGGCTCCCAGTTCTGGAGGCTACAACACCGAGAGTGACGACCGGCAGAGGCCTCGGTGCTGTGTCGCCGGAGAGCAGCAGGTAAAAGCTCAAGCCAGTGCACACAAGAGGGGGCCAACTTGTCACCAGCCTAGCCCACTCTTCTCGAGGATGACCCCGCTCCCTAACAGCGACATGAACCCATTCACGCAGGCTCCGCCCTCACCACAGCTGCCTGTCGTTAGCCCCACCCTCCAACACCATCTCCCTGAGGACCAAGCTCCCAACACAGGAATTTGGGGCACACATCTAAACCATAGCGCCCCTCAACATTCATTATCCTATTCTCTGAGCTAGGTATAAGGAGGGCCCTCATGCCCCACTAACAGATGGGAAAACTGAGGTCTAGAGCCTGGAGCTGGTTGGATGCAGAGCCAGTGCCAGACACGGAAGAGCAATGGGAGGCCTCACAGCTCTATCCAGTGCCTTTTCTTGGACAGAGCTGCGTCCAGTATCACTGACAGAAGTGCCAGGGATGCTGTGGTGTGGCTCACAGCCACTGGGGCTTATGGCCTTGAGGGCAAGGAGGCTGGGACAGGACAACAAAAACAGAACCTCGCAGTCCCTCTCCCCGAGAAATGCGCATGGATCTCTTCCCAGCTGATTCTTTCTCCCCGTTAGAAGTAGTCCTGATTCTCATGGGAGTTGCTTCTTTGCTTTTCTTCATAAATTTACCACCTAAAGTACATCCCCAAACAACATAATTTCATTATACTCATTTTTTAAAAAAGATTTATTTATTTATTTGAAAGTCGGAGTTACACAGAGAGAAGAGAGGCAGAGAGAGAGAGTCTTCCATCATCCACTGATTCACTCCCCAACTGGCTGCAATGGCTGGAGCTGCACCGATCCAAAGCCAGGAGCCTGGAGCTTCCTCCAGGTCTTCCCACACAGGCACAGGGGCCCAAGCACTTGGGTCATCTTCTGCTTCCCCAGGCCATAGCAGAGAGCTGGATCAGAAGTGGAGCAGCTGGAACTCGAACCGGTGTCCACATGGGTTGCTGGCACTGGAGGCAGTGGCTTTACCTGCTACAGCACAGTGCTGGCCCCTATACTCATTTTTGAATATTATATAGGTTGAGCCCCGCACACCATTTGCATTCTTTGGTGTCTTGCTTGTTTCATTCACATTTATTTGTGTAAAATCCCTGATGTGTTTGTGCACAGATGAAGCTTTCTCATTTCTGTTGTCGCTTTGCTATGCTGTATGAACACATCACTGTTCAACCTTTCCTGGGACTGGTGATGCACATTAGGGTTGAGTCTGGGACAGCCATTCTGCTGAGTGCTGCTGGTTGTATCCTCTCCGTATCAAAGAGTTCCTCATGTGTATCTGAAGCAGAATTTCTGCATCTTAGAGTACGGACAGATTATGCCAGACCGTTTTCCAGGGTGACTGTGCCGTCAAGTGCTGCCACATCTTCAGCGACACTTGACATTGTCAGTGTGTTTGATTATAGTCACTCTAATGGGTATGCAGTGGTATCTCATGGTTCTAAGTTGCATGTCCCTAATTATAGCTGAGCGTTTTCCATGGCTTCTTTGCCATCCTTGCACCTTCTTTGCGGACTGTCTGTTCAAGTCTGTTGCTCATTTGGGACTGGATTTTTTTGTGTGGTTTGTAGGTATTCTTTATGTACTCATATGGGTATATGTGCTTTTCCATATCTCTTTTTTCCTTTGTGATTTGCATTTATAATATCTTAACTGGGTCTTGTGATGAGTAGCCGTCACCAACTTCTAAGTATTCAACATGTTAGTCTCTCACATGTCCTACAGTGAGGTCATGGAGGGCTCTTAGCAATGCCACAGACACTTGTGAGGCTTCAGGTGGATTAAGATGTTCACAGCCTTTATTTTTAAAAATTTGTAAAAGCTTTATTTATTTATTTGAAAGGAGGAGTTACACACACACACACACACACACACAGAATCTTCCATCTGTTGGTTCACTCTCCAAATGGCCACAACAGCCAGGGCTGGGCCATTTGGAGAGTGGCAAAGCCAGGAGCTTCTTCTGGGTCTCCCAGGTGGGTGCAGGGGCCCAAGCACTTGAGCCATCTTCTGCTGCTTTCCCAGGTGCATTAGTAGGGAGCTGGATTGGAAGTGGAGCAGCTGGGACTAGAACTGGCGCCCCTGTGGGATGCTGATGTCACAGGCAGCGGCTTTACCCATTATGCCATAGCACCAGCCCCATACACAGCCTTTAGAACAGTGCTGCTCTGTGCTACCCACATGTGGACCATTCCTGTTACCCTGAAGCCTTTCTCGTTTGGGACTCCGGGGGCACCTCTTTACTTACTGGCCTTGCTTACTGCCATAGCCATGTCTGCACGCTTCTCTGCAGCACCACCACTGTCCTAGATGATCCACCCTGGGTCTGCTTGGGGCCAGAGCTCAAGGCGACTGCCACGAGCTGTGTGTGTCTCTGGCTCTCTGAGTGCAGAGGTCTTCTGCAGCCTAGCAGAGGCCCAAGCATGACGTGGAGACGAAGGCTCACAAAGAAAGAGGCTGGTACCCTTCTCCTCTCCTCTTCTCTTCCTGTGATGTGGCCTGTAACTTTCCAGTTTTCTCACCCAAGGCCTGGCATCTGCGAGAAGCCAGCACGGACTCTGAGCCTTTCTCTTTGGCCCCATGGGCCTGCCACCCAGCAGTCAGCGACCACAGGGAAAAGGCGAGTGGGAGCCGCTGCTTCCTCTTCTGTGGGCAGGAGATATTCTCTGGAAACCCCCTGATGAGGAGGCAGGCATCTGACCTGTGTGTAAAGGACCAGGCTGGGCCAGAGTGACCAGAAGTCTCCATGCCTGCTGCTGTTGACTTTTCTCCACAGCACAGAGCTCTGTGTGCCAGAGAACAGGCAGGGCCACGCTCAGTCAGCTCGGGCTCTCTAACCGAACACCACAGGCTTTGGATTGGAGGGCTTCAAGAGCCAGCGTTGATTTCTCCTAGTTCTGGGGGTCAGTCACGGAGGTCAGGGTGCCGGCAGAGTCGTGAGGGCACCCCGGTGTGCCAATGGCCGTCTTCTCATTGTAGCCTCACTTGGCACAGAGATGGCCAGAGAGCCCTCTGGGTATGCTATCGCTTTGAAAGGCAGAGAGAGAGAGAGAGAGAGAGAGAGAGAGAGAGAGAGAATGAGTGAGCACTTCCATCTACTGGTTCACTCCCCAAATGCCCCCAACAACCAGGTCTGGGCAAGGCCAAAGCCAGGAGCCAGGAATTCTACCTGGGGCTCCCAGGTGGGTGGCAGGGACACATCTGCTGTTTTCCCCAGGCACATGAGCAAGACACTGGAAGGGAAGTAGAATAGTCAGGACTTGAGCCAGGCGCTCTGATATGGGATGCTGGCCTCCAGGTATCAGCTTAACTCGCTGCACCACAGCGCCGGCCCCTCGGTCCCTCGGCTCCTCGGCCCCTCGGCCCCTGGACCCCTCTCTTATGAGGACACTAATCCCATTCATGAGGGCTCCACCTCTTCATACCCTCACATTGGGTGTTAGGATTATGAAATGAATCCATGTGAACTCAATCCATGACGAGATCTGGCTGTCGTGAGTGGGCGGGGACACATGAGTGGGCATCCCCCATGGCGATACTGAACCCAGATGGTGAGGAGGGGCCCAAAGGGCTCTGGGGAGTTGGGAAGGAGAAAGGCCGGCCTCTGGAGCGACTGCTGCTTCTAGAATTCCAGATGCGGGCAGAGTTTTGTCTTTCTTGGAGCCAAGCTCCCTCGGGGGCCTTGGTGATGGGCCACTTCTCTTCCCAACCTCGTTTGCCCCCCACCCCCCCAGCTGCACACAGCTGCTCAGGACTGCTTCCCCGTGCTGGGCCCGGCCTTGGCCTCTGCACCCTCTTCACTGGCCAAGGATTCCTTTCTCTGTTTTTTTTTTCCCCATAAGGGCGCCCTCATCGCTCCTCCCTGTGTCCTTCCAGTGACCCCTCTGTCAAGGTCTCTGTCTGATTTGCGTGTTTGTTTACTTATTTATTTCCTGTCTCTCATGCCAGGATGGCAGGGACTTTGCATCAGCCTCCTGCCCCAGCTCGGAGGATAGAGGCTGCCACAGTGGACCTTCAGGAAGCACGTGTGGGAATGAAGAAGCGAGGGGGGAAATGCAGAGAGGCAGGCGCTGGGCTAGGGCTGCAGCTCAGCCCTGACTCACTGTGCGATCCGGGGCAGGCCACGGCCCTTCCCTGATTTTTGGATTTCCTGTTTGCAACATGAGATGAAGTCTGCTTAGTGTCCAAGCATTCTACATTGAGCAAATCATTGCTTGTGGAAATGACTGCTTCCCACTGATCCGGATGCATCTGTAGGCCAGGGACCACCACACAGGAACAACGTGGAGATTTTTAACAAGGATTTATCAACTTTGGGTGTACCTCCCCAGGTCTGGCAAAACAAGCCCAAACTGGTGTCGTATTTTTCCTGGGTGATACAAAGCCCGGTCATTGTCAGTCTTGCTTTTTATGCAGCTGGGTGTGCCCGTATAAGCTTTAAACAAATTTTCATATGATCGGCACTGTGGTGCAGCAGGTTAAACTAGTGCTTGGGACCTGGCATCCCATATGAGAGTGACGGTTTGAGTCTCCGCTGCTCCGCTTCTGATCCAGCTCCCTGCTAATGTGTCTGGGAAAGCAACAGAGGATGGCCCTGCACCCATGTGGGAGACTCGGATGGAGTTTCTGACTCCCGGCTTTGATCTGGCCCAGCTTAGCCTTGGCCATTGTGGCCATTTGGTGATTGAACCAGCCGGTGGATGATCTCTGTCTCACTCTCTTTCTCTGTGTCTCTTTCTCTCTCAATCTGTCTCTGTCATTCTGCTTTTCAAATAAATTAATTTACTTTACTTTTAAAAATTCAGTTTCCTGGTACCGCGGGATTTTAAAGTTGGGGCCATAAGCAGAGTGCACTGTGGATTACCCTCACTGTGCTGTGGCTGAGTTGAGACATCATAGAGTGGGCAAGGGGTGCAGGCTGTTTGTGCTACAGTCTGAGAGAGCTTCGGTCATGGTCACTGAGCCTCCTGGTCTTTCCTCAACCTCAGTACCCTCAGGCCTTCTGATGTGGGTAGAGATTCATGGTATAGAGGTAGAGGAAATCTAACTTTCCTTATCAGCCTCTCCTTCTTGGGAGATCTGTTTATTTGGACAAAGGCTTTGATGAGCAGATTGGGTGGGGGCCATCATGTATGGTTTTAAGGCCCAGGACCCTGAAGAGGGCAGGTGTGGGGCTGAAATCCAGTCCTGTGTCTGTGCAGGTGCAGAGGGTGCCTTTTTCTCCTTAGAAGTGTGCAGCCTGGCTGTGGGTTCATGAACGACGGCGGCGGTAACAACATACTGGTCAAAGACACAGTTCTGTCCAGCGAGTGGAACATTTCCTTTTGCCAAAGTGGGATTTATAAGTTTGGGACTAGAATGGAAGGGTTGGGAAAAAAGAGAGATGATTCTAGAAGCAACAGGGAGGAGAGGGAGGAAGAAGAGAGAGGAGACAGGGCAAGGGGTCTGTCAAAGAGGCTTGGACAAGGAAGCAGGATCATGTCATTGGGAGTCTGGTGGTACTCAGGCTGCTATGATAATACCATAGACAGTTCTGGAGCTGTAGGCCCTCCAAGCCGAAGGTACCACAGATCCGTTGTCTGCGGAGGGCCTGCTTCCCACACGGCCGTCTTTCTGCTGTAACCTCACATGTTGGTGTGGGAAAGGGATGTCTCCAGGGTCTCCTTTATAAGGACACTGATCCCACTCAGGAGACCTCTCCATGTAGTGCTAAGGGGGACACAGACATGCAGGTCATAGCACTGATCTTCATGAAAACCTGCCCGATTCGCTGATGAGCTTGCACTTGGGGTAGGACGGGAGATGGGTAAGTGACAGCAGGCTGGGTCTGATCTGGAGGTGGCGTGGAGCAAGAGCAGAGGCTGCCCGAGAGACCTGGGCACACTGGCTTCCCCAGGTTGGAAGCAGCTTGGTGGAGCTCCACTGGGTCCACAGTGTGCAATGAATTACTCAACAAACTTGGGACCAGCACTGGGCTAGGGGCTGAGCTCCAGGAATAATGAAGGTGTGATGCCCGGAGCCCTCAAGGACTCACAATCTAATGAGAAAACATGCACCATGCCCTGAAGAGGATGGTGTACCTAAAACAAGTTACTTAGGAAGGACGGTCTTGGTGTTTCGAGTCTCAGACTACACAGTCCCATTGGTGTGGCATCTGCTGAGGGTGGTGGCACTGCTTGTGGGGAGGAAGGATCATGTGGTGAGCCGGGGAGCAGAAAGAGAGAAAGAGCTCTTCCATCTGCTGCTTCACTCCTCAAATGGCCACAACAGCCAGGGTGGGGCCAACTGAAGCCAGGATCCAGGAACTCCAGGTCTCTAACTTGGGCCATCTTTTGCTGCTCTCTCAGGTGTATTGGCAGGTCACTGGATAGGAAGTAGAGCAGCTGGGACTGAAATCGGTGCTCCTATGGGATTCTAGCATCTGAAGAGCAGCTTAACCTGCTGCGCCACGATACCAGCCCCCAGGTTAGTCTTTTTACTGTTGAATTTTAGGAATTCTATGTATATTCTGCATATAATTTAGAAATATTTTCTCCCATTCTGTTGGTTTTCATTTCACCTTCTTAATGATGTCTTTTGCAACACAAAGTTTAAAAATTGGGATAGAATCCAATGTATCTTTTTTTTGGCCATTTATGCTTTGGGTATCAAACTGGAGAAATCATGAGCTTTATTCAAGCTCATGGAAATTTGCACCCATGTTTCTTTCTAAGAATTTTATGTTTTAGCTCTTATGTTTAGGTCTTTGACCCATTTTGGGTGAAATTTTGTACATGGTGCGAGATAGGATTCCAAATTCATTCTTTTGCATGTAGATTACCAGTTTTCCCAGTACCATTTGTTGAAAAGACTGTTATGGGCACTCTCGTTAAGCAAACCACCTATCGGGGTTGGTGTGGCACAATGAGCTAATCTGCTGGCATCCCATATTGGAGCTCTAGTTGCTTTGCTTCTAGTCCAGCTCCCTGCTAATGTACATGGAAAAGCAGCAGAAGATGACCCAAGTGTTGGGCCTCTATCACCCATGTGGGAGACCAGGATGGAGTTCTGGGTTCCTGGCTTCGGCCTGACCCAGCCCTGGCTGTTGTGGCCATTTGTGGAGTGAACCAGTGGATAAAAGATCTCTCTATCTCTGCCTCTTTCTATCACTCCACCTTTAAAATAAATAAATATTTAAAAATGAAATATGAAACAACCTGCTTTTGAAATTCAGCTTGTAATTTTTTTTTTTATTAAGGGCATTTGTGTATGCTAATAAGCATACATTTATACCATCTGTTAAAAATAAATTTCTAGGGGTTGGCTTTGTGGCATGGCAGGTTAAGCCACTGCCTGTGATGCTGGCATGCCATATGTGTGCCAGTTTGTGTCCCAGCTGCTCCACTTTTGATTCAGCTCCTTGCTAATGCCCCTGGGAGGGCAGTGGAAGATGGCCCAGTATTGAGCCCCTGCACCCCAATGGGAAACCCAGATGAAGCTCCAAGCTCCTGGCTTGCCTAGTCTCAGCTGTTGTGGCTGTTTGGGGAGTGAACCAGCGGATGGAAGATCTCTCTCTCTCTCTCTCACTCTCTCTCTCTGTCTCTCTGTAATTCCGCCTTTCAAACAAAATAAATGAATCTTGAAAAAATATTTCTGTTGAAACAATAAACATAGAGGAAAATACAAATATCTCAAGAGTTGAACTTGACCAGTTTTCACGAAGTATTTTAATCTGAGCAACCACCATTCAGACCCCAGCAGTACAGTCACTCACCCCACAGAAATCCCCTTCTTTCCCTTCCTAGTCACTACCTCCAACCTCCTCCCCAGTGGTAGCCCCTATCCTGGATCCTGCCACTGTCAATTAGTTTTGCCTGGTTTTTTTTTTTTTTTTTTAAGATTTATTTATTTGTTTGAAAGTCAGAGTTACACAGAGAGAGGAGAGGCAGAGAGAGAGAGAGAGAGAGAGAGAGAGAGAGAGGTCTTCCATCCGATGGTTCACTCCCCAATTGGTCGCAACCGCTGGAGCTGCGCCGATCTGAAGCCAGGAGCCAGGAGCTTCTTCCAGCTCTCCTACATGGGTACAGGGGCCCAAGGCTTTGGGCCATCTTCTACTGCTTTCCCAGGCCATAGCAGAGAGCTGGATTGGAAGTGGAGCAGCTGGGACTTGCCGGCACTGCAGGTGGTGGCTTTACCTGCTATGCCACAGTGCTGGCCCCTTAATCTGACTTTTTAAAAATCAGACTTGGAGCTCACATTATGGAGTAGTGGGTCAAGCTGCTGCTTGGGACTCCGGCGTTCCATCTGGGCACTGGTTTGAGTCCTGGCTGCTCCACATCCAATCTAGCTCCCTACTAATGCATCTGGGAAAGTAGCAGATGGCCCAAGTGCCCCTGCACCCACATGGGAGACCCAGATGAAGTTCCTGCCTCCTGACTTTGGCCTGACCCAGCCCTGGCCATTATGGTCATTTGAGGAGTGAACCAGTGGATGGAACATCTCTCTGTCTCTCCTTCTCTGTAATGCTGCCTTTAAAATAAATAAGTAAATTTAAAATTTTTTTAAAAGTCGATGAAAAATAAAAACAAACAAACAAAAGACTCATTCTGGCTGCTGCCTTGAAGAAAGACTGTAGTTGGAATCACTCATGCTATAACCCAGGTAAGAGATGATGGTGGTTTGGTCCAGCGGGTAATGGCAGTTGCGGTAAGGAATGACCGCTTTCTGGATTGATTTTGTTTTACATTTTTATTTATTTTATTTACTCAAAATGCAGGCAGACACACATATAAGGATAGACAGAGACAGAGAGATCTCTCATCTACTGGTCCATTCCCCAAACGTGTGCCAATAGTCAGGGCTAGGTCAGGTCAAAGCCAGGAGCCTAGAACTCAGTCTGGCTCTCCCACATACCTGGTAGGGACCCCACTACTTGAGCCACACCTGCTGCATTCCAGAGTATGCCTCAGAGCTGGAATCAGGAGGAGTGGAGCTAGGACTCGAACTCGGGCTCTCTGCTGGGGGACCCCTGGAGACCTTTGGAAGGTCAGACTGAGAAACCAGCTCCTGCACTGGCTGCGGGGCATGAGGGCTGGCTGGGTTTAGCATTCCAGGCTCAGAGGCTCTCAGTTTTCTTGAGTCACCTATCGTTGGGTATGTAGGTAGTTTCCAGGTTCCCACGGGTGCAGAGTTGGGTGGTGGGGAACTTCCTCGTAGAAAGATCTCTACACCATCAAGAATGACTTCCCGAGAGTAGATTCAAGCCCGTGAAGGGAGCGTTTCCTGACCTTTGCTGGCTGTGCATCACTTGTGCAGGTATTTACCTGGAAGCAGTGTGGGGCAGTAGTTAGAGCATGACCTTTGCTGCAGGAGGCCTGGGGCAAATCCCAACCCTGCTGTCACTGCCTGAGCCAGTGAATTGCCGTTTCTATGCCTTTGTTTCTTCTTCTATAAGTTAGGAATGATAATAGTCCATACTGTGGCGGTGGCATTGACTGAGTTAACAAAGCCTGGCAGAAGCACTGTGCAAATGTCAGTTGTCTTTGTTATTTTTCTGTACATTGACTTCACATTAAAAAGAAACCCAAATACAAGTGGTTTTTTAAAAAAACTTTTAAAGAGAAGCTTCTTTTTTTTTTTAAATTATTTATTTGAAAGGCAGAGTTACAGACAGAGAGAATGGTCCTCCATCAGCTGGCCCACTCCCTAAGTAGCTGCCACTGCTGGAACTGGGCCCAGCTGGGGTCAGGAGCTTCTTCTTGGGTCCTCTGCAAGGACCCAAGCATTTGGGCCATCTTCTGCTGCGTTCCTAGGCCATTAGCAGGGAGCTGGATGGGAAGAAGAGCAGCTGGGACTCCAACCTACACCCATATGGGATGTCGCTGCTGCTAGGCTAAGCACACTACAACGCACCGCCGGCCCCCAAATACAAGTGTTTTTAAAAGAACGTTTATTTATTTTTTTTTAAGATTTATTTATGTATTTGAAAGGCAGAGTTACAGAGGCAGAGAGAGAGAGAGAGAGAGAGAGAGAGAGAGATCTTCTATCTGCTGGTTCACTCCCTAAATGGCTGCAACAGTCATAGCTGTGCCAATCTGAAGTCAGGAGCCAGGAGATTCTTCCGGGTCTCCCACGCGGGTGCAGTGGCCCAAGGACCTGTGCTATCTCCCACCGCTTTCTCAGGTCATAGTAGAGAGCTGGATCCTAGTGGAGCAGCCAGGACTTGAACTGGCGCCCATATGGGATGCCAGCACTGCAGGCGGCGGCTTCACCCGCTACACCACAGCGCCGGTCCCAGAATAACGTTTATGTTCACATCTTACAGGAAAAATGGTGTCCCTTGCATGGAAAAAAACAGGCAATCATAAAATAAATTTATATGATGGAAACAAAACCATGCTATTGAATGTTGGATAATGCAGAGCCAAGTAAAGGTGTTAGGTGTGCAAGTGCTTACGACGCTGATCTGAGGCAGGCCGCTCTCAGCCGAGAGAGAAGAAATGACAGAGATCTCGGTGGGCTCTCATCCCACAGGAAGGCCTTAGGTGACAGGGTGCCTGGGTTCACACAGGACCGAGAGCGCTCGCAGCTCTCGATTTTACAGGTCAGCCCGTGCGTGCGTGCGTGTGTCCGTCCTGACCCTCAGGCAGCGCGGCCTGAGGTGAGGTCTCAGGTGAGTCGGTGCTGGGCGGTCGGCCTGGCGGCCACCGGGTTGGAGCTGGGACCGAGCTGGCCGAGCGTGGGGGCGGGGCGGGGGCGGGGTCTCCCAGGGGGCGGGGCCGAGCCTCGCGGAGCGGGAGCCGGGGCCACAGCTGGGAGTCGCGGCCCCACACCGGGCCCGGGAGGAGTCGGGGCGCCGGCGGCTGGCGGTGAGTTCTGTATTCCCGCGGGGGGCGAGGAGACCCGGCACTGAGGACACGGGCCCCGGGACACGGACACAGCGGGCCGGGGGAGGGGCTTCCCTGGTGTGACTGGGGGATGGAAGGACAGGAGAGCTGTAGACTTGGGGAACCTGCTGGCGGGCGCTGGCTCAGGGGGAGGTGGGCGCCTGAGGGCGAGGGAGGAACTTCCGGGGCCCCGGCAGGGAGCCTTTGAGGACGGGGGAGAGGCTCTGGCTCGAGGGTGGGCCGCGAGGGGCTGTGGAGCGAGAACCTGCTGCTGGGTGAGTCTTCTTCTGGAGAGCGGGTGGTCCGGCTTTGGGGCTGGGGGGGGGGGGGCTCGCCTTCCTCCCTGCGGGCCTCAGTTTCCCCACTTTTCCGAATCAGGGCCCGCCCCGGGCAGCATTTCCCTTCCCCCTCTCCTTGGTCTCCCTCTGCTTTGCCCCTCAGGCTGCTGGAGCCGCCTTCTGGTCCCACCTGAATTCCAAAAGAGCGGGAGTCTTGTCTCTGAGTTCGTTCAGGCTCTTCCCCCGTGGGCTGCGGCCTGGCCGCCTCCTCCTGCGAGGTCTGTGTTTCACAGAAGGGGAAAGCCTGCCCTGTCATCCCTCCCCTGGCCTCTTGGTGACGCCCTCACTGCCCCCTCTGTGCCCCTGAGCCCTGAAGCTGCCAGAGCGCCTGAGTTTGTTGGCTACTCAAACGGGCTTGTCCTGTCTGTAGGCATACGGGAGTCTGAGGCTGCAAGTGGCCCATCTCACCTCATCTCTCTCTCCCAGGGCAGAATTCCCCTCCTGCTCATGCCTGGTGACAGGGCGCTTGTTGTTGATGAGGTGGCTGCTTGGTGTCCTGCCACTCTGGGAGCATGTCGCTAAACTATGTGGCTTGCAGATATTTAAAATGTGTAAAAAATTATTTTCATTTTATTTGAAAGGGAGAGAGGTGGAGAGAAAGAGATTTTTCACCTGCTGGTTCACTCCCCGCATGCCTACAACAGCCAGGGCTGGGTCAGATTGAAGATAGGAAGCTGGAATTCAATCCTGGTCTCCCACAGGGGCTGCAGGGACCCAAGTACTTGAACTATCACCTGCTGCCTCCCCAGGGTGTGCATTCGCAGGGATCTGGATTGCGAGCAGAGGAGCTGGGCCTCAAACCCAGGCACTCGAGTGTGGGATGTGTAAGGGCTATGCCAGATACTCGCCCTTGTGGGTTGCACTTTCTACCCCTGGCTTCCATGTCTGCTTCCAGGAGTCGGGCAGAGTAAACCCTTTATTGCATTCAATCCATTCTTTATCCAGGCACTAGATGAGATGCTGGGAATGGGAGAATCAGAATCACTCCCTACCCTTGTGGAATGCCCTTTGGAAAAGAGCAGACGACAATGAGATAAGCAAATCTGTGGCACGTCAGGTAGTTAGAAGTGCCATGGAGGAAGGTACGGGAGCTGCAGGAGTTGAGTATTGAAATGTTAGATGGTGTAGTCAGGGAGGGCTGACAACTGAGCAAAGTCTTCAGGAGGTGAGGGGTGAGTGAGTGCCTGGGGAGATGTCAGTGTGCTGGCAGAGGGGAAAGCTTGTGCAAAGGTCCCGGGGCAGCAGAATGACAGGTAGGAGCAGGCCTGCTTTGTTCTAGGGACACAGAGGAGGCCAGTGTGGTTGGAGCAGGGTGAGTGTGGTTTGGGAAGCCACCGGACAGAATGAGTGTGGAGATGTAGGGCCTGGGGCTGTGAGGCCACTGTGTAGGGCCTTGAAGATCACTGCGAAGGCTTTGATTGGCACTCTGAGGGAGGTGGGAGGACTGCAGGGCTTGGAGCAGAGGAGTCACCTGCTGTGACCTTGGGTCTAACAGTCTGTCCAGTTGTGGTGTGGCAAACAGACTGGAGACCAGACCCGGTGAGGGCGGGTGGAGTCGGTGGGGGCCACTGCCGTCTCCCTGGAGAGAGCCCATGGGGCTTGCATCATGGCCGGCAGGTGATAAGAACATCTCAGGCTCTGATGTGGGATGTGTTTCCAAGGTTGGGCCAGTAGGATTTGGGATGCAGGAGAAAGGTGGAATGAAGGATGGCTCTGAGCTTTTTGCCCCCAAGCAACTGAGATGGGAGCTGTTGGGGACCCATCAAGAGGTTGGTTTTATACTTGTTAAATTTGATGTGCCCTTTAGCACTGCTGTGCTATCGAGCTAGGCACTTGGGAAGTTCAGGGGAGAGGTTGGAGCTGGAAATCTTTGGGGCTCATTTTTTTTTTCCCAAGCTGTAAGAGCAGGGCTCATTTAGTGAGGAGGGGTGGTGGTGCAGAGGTCCAGCCAGTGAGCTCTGGAGCCAGTCGAGGAGATGGGGAGAGCAACCTGTGGGCAAGAGGAGAGAGCTGGGGTGTTCTGGACGGGCTTGGGGCAAGTGCTGCAGCCCGTGATGCTGCCCAAAGCAGTCTCCCTGAAGCTGGGCTGGAGGCAGCTGAAGGGACCGAAAGGGAGAGAGAGCAGTACAGGGAGCCTGCTGCCAAGGTAGGGGAAAGGGGATTGGCTCTGAGAGGGGAAGAGGGGTCGAATGAGGGCTTTGTTTTTGTGATGGGGAAATTACAGTCTGCCTGTGCTGGTGGGAACTGTTCCTTAGAGAAGCTTGGTGAGTGGGAGGGAGAATGGATGATGGCTGGGTTGGGAGGGGCCTGGATCCAAGGCCACAGGAGGACACAGGACAGTTGAGAATTGGGGCATTGTTGCCCTGCCCCGTCCTGCAGGGTCTGCGGTGGAATTTTTTTTTTTTTTTAAGATTTATTTATTTACTTGAAAGGCAGAGTTACAGACAGAGAGAGGTAGAGAGAGGTCTTCCATCCACTGGTTCACTCCCCAGTTGGCCACCACAGCCAGGCCTGGGCCAATCTGAAGGCAGGAGCCAGGAGCTTCTTCCACGTCTCCCACAGGGGTGCAGGGATCCAAGCACTTGGGCCATTTCCACTACTTTCCCAGGCCATCAGTGGAGAGCTGGATCAGAAGTGGAGCAGCTGGGACTCAAACTGGCACCCATATGGGATGCTGGCACTGCAGGCGGAAGCTTAACCTACTGTGCCACAGCTCCAGCCTGCCCGGTGGAGATATTAACACTCTGGCAAAGCAGTTGGCTCTTGGCCCCTGGAAGGCCAGCTGGCTGTGGTCTCAGGAAGTTGTCGGGGGCTCAGACCTGGGCTTACAGACCTGGCAGGGCCCACGGGAGTCTGCTTTTCAGCAAGAAGCTGCCCCTCTCCTTACCTGCGCCTCACCGTGAGGAGCACAGTCAGGACTCCAAAGTGGAGTCAGACTGATGCACTTAGTCTGAGGAGGGGACGTCTAGCCAAGCGATAAAGGGGTGAGAATGAGGGTTTAGGGACCATTTGTGTGAACGAAGTACTCAGAGAAGAGCTCTCTCTCTCTCTCTCTCTCGCTTTCTCAATTTAAACTGAAGTGGGAGAAACTCAGAGCTAGACATCATGAAGAACTTCTCAGCTGCTTAGTGAGGACAGCACCAAGGCCAGGTCCTTGTCCCCAGCTGTTAAGGGTAATCCCTGCTCAGGGACAGGAAGCTGGCTGAATCGGTCCTAAGGGCTTTTCCCTGCTCTGGATCCGGAAGGCCAGCCCCAGTGGGACTTCCCAGCTGCTGGGGGAGGACAGAGCAGCGAGCCCCATGACTTGGGCCTGCCTCTCCCTTGCTGTGTCCACAGAACCCTGACGTCGCTGGGGCGTGTCCAGCTTGGGAAGCTGTCAGGCTTGGTGCGCTCACAAAGAGCCCTGCTTCCTTGCTGCGGGCTGCTTGTGGGCAAGCGTGTCTGAGGGTGTGTCTCCTGTCTGCTCTCGGTGGGGAGTGTGGTGGCTGCACAAGGTTTAAGGCCAGAACTACCAAGAATGACCTTGCTCAGCAGCTTGGCCGGCTCTGGCTTCCCGCCCGTCCTTTCCCGATTTCCCCTGGAGGTGGAGTCTGTAGACAACCCAGGCTTGCCAGTCCAGTGTCACTGAGTGCTTGTCTTCCCAGCGTGCCTGCTTCCTGCAGCCCTAATGGGCTCTCCTGGGGGAGTGTGCTCTAGTCTCTCCCAGGGAGCAGGAACGAGCAGGGGTCCCTCCCGAGCTTCCTCTGCCCTGTCTCACCTGTACTTCCAGTCTTTTAAAATTGCCAGACTGGGTGCAGGGAAAGTGCTGACCCTTTTGTGGGGGGCTGTTCTCAGAGGGAGGGTGGACAGGGAGGTGTTTGCCCCAGGTCCTGGGCAGGGGTGGTGCTGGTGGGGGGGCTGAGATCCACCCCAAGGCTAAGCCCAGAGCCCCGTCTTGCCCCTTCTTACCCTCCTCGGCTCCTCTGCAGGGAGGTGGGCACAGGGGGAGACCTGTTTGGTCAGCGAGGACTCTCTTAGTCCCTGATTTACTGTGGCCTCTGCAGTGGCCTTTCCCTCCCTCCCTCCCTCCCAAGCTGCCGGACACATGGTAACCTCACTTCCTGTTTCCCCTGTGGCCAGCACAAGGGCTCCAGCCGGCATGGTTGGAGATTTCTCCTTTTGCTTTCCTCGGTGGACAGATGGGGATGGGCACGGAGTATTCCTCCCCTCTGTTGTTGGGTTTCTGACTCATGAACGTTCTTACCGTGCCTGTGCTGGGCCTCGTGTGCTGTCTGCCTTAGAGAGGCCAGGATGAGTAAGACCCAGGCTTCAACGTGGGCCAACCCGGGGCGAGACACGTCAACAACCGACCGGAAGGATACAAAATCCCCAGGCCCTTGGCCTCTGCCGCCTCGAGCCTCCTGGAATGTCCCTGGTTGTGTAGAAAGCGGCAGGCATCCCTCTGCCTTTTCCATCCCTACGCCTTTCACTTTCGCTTTCTCTGGGCAGTCCCCAGCCGCTGTCCCTGGACCTGTGCATTTGCAGACCGGACAGGACAGATTGTGTCTCCTGTTCTCCGTGCCTGAAGCTCCTGAAGGTCTCCAGTCGTTAAATTCTCAGGACTGGCAGTCAGCAGCTGGGCCCTGAGCAAAGCAGGTGGCAGCGTGTGCGTGTGGTAGGGAGTGTGTGGGAGCAAGTGAGGGGCTCAGGGCAAGTGTGTGTGTGTGTGTGTGCATGTACTTGTGTGTACATGTGTATGTTGGAGGGGGATGGTGCACTAGCAAGCTTTGAAACTCTGTAGCTTGCATGGTGACTTTTTACTTTACCTGGATTGGTATCCTTCTCTGTTTTAAGTTTTATACATTTACTTGAAAGGCAGAGAGAGAGAGAAAGAGAGAGAGAGAGATCTCTTCCATGTGCTGATTCACTCTCCAAATGCCCACAACAGCCTGGGCTAGGCCAGGCTGAAGCCAGGAGCCAGAAACTTCATCTGGATCTCTCACATGGGTGGCAGGGGCCCAAGTACTTGCCATCACCTGCTGCATCCTGGGCTGTGCATTAGCAGGGGGCTATATCAGAAGCAGAACTAAAACCAGACACTCCCATATGGGGGATGTAGGCATCCCAAGTGGCAGCTTAACCCACTGCACCACAGTGCCTGCTGCACCATAGGTTGGGTTCTTGTAGCAGTTTTCTGGGTTATGTGCCCTGGAGTGGTTTTGGGACTACTCTGGGGGAACCCAACAATAAGGGAATTCAAGGCAGGCCTTCCACAGTTACACTGCTTGGGATCAAATCCTAGCTCTGCCTTTCTAATTGTACAAATCACTTAAGCCTCTTTGTGCTTAGGTTTCTTTATTTTATTATTTTGTTTATTTATTTGAAAGAGTTACAGAGAGAGGGAGAGAGAGAGAGGTCTTCCATCTGCTGGTTCACTTCCCAATTGGCTGCAACGGCCAGAGCTGTGCCGATCCGAAGCCAGGAGCCAGGAGCTTCTTCCAGGTCTCCCACACTGGTGCAAGGATGAAAGGACGTAGGCCATGTTCTACTGCTTTCCCAGGCCACTGCAGAGATCTGGATTGGAAGTAGAGCAGCCAGGACTCAAACTGGCACCCTTATGGGATGCCGGCACTACAGGCGGCAGTTTTACCTGATATGCCACAGTGCCAGCCCCATTTTTAAAGCTTCTTGAATCAGGGTTCAAGCATGGCTATGGGAGCCGGCAGTCTTGATTTAACTCTTGGCTCCTTTACTTGAGTCACTTTCTTGCCTTCTCTGAGTCATAATTTACACATTGGTGTGATAGGAATCTTGGATTGGGCAACGTCTGAGGTTAGAACTATGACCAAGTTGGATGTGGGGTGAGACTGGCTTGCGCCCCACCCCCTGCCTGTGCCCTGGAGAAGTTCTGTACTGACCACACTCTCTCCCCAGGTTGTGAAATGTGCTCTCAAGAGGCTTTCCAGGCACAGAGGAGCCAGCTGGTGGGGCTGCTGGTTTCGGGGTCCCTGGAGGGCTTCGAGAGCATCCTGGACTTGCTGCTGTCATGGGAAGTTCTCTCCTGGGAGGACTATGAGGGCCTCCGCCTCGTGGGCCAGCCTCTGTCCCACTTGGCCAGGCGCCTCCTGGACACTGTCTGGAATAAAGGCACTTGGGGCTGTCAGAAGCTCATCGCAGCTGTCCAGGAGGCCCAGGACAGCAGCCAGTGCCCTGAGCTGCATGGCTGCTGGGACCCCCACTCACTCCACCCAGCCCAGGACCTGCAGAGTCACCGGCCAGCCATCGTCAGGAGACTGTACAGCCACGTGGAGGGCGTGCTGGACCTGGCGCTGGAGCAGGGCTTCATCAGCCAGTACGAATGTGATGAAATCAGGCTGCCCATCTTCACGTCATCCCAGAGGGTAAGGCTCTCTGTCCTGGTCAGCAAAAGTCATGGGGAGAGGGTGGTTGGTCCTTACGAAATCAGCTCTGTGGGGTAACTGTGTGGCCTCCCCTAAAAAGAAAGGCAGGCAGGTGCACGTTGCTCTCGATGGTTGGAAATAGACCTTGTGACAGAAGAAGTGTGGTGTGGTCAAGGGCTTCCGTTCTGCAACCAGCATGGTGCAGCATTGAGCTGCATCTTCAGGCTCCTCTATGGAAGCAGAAGGTTTTTGGGAGAAGTCAATGAACTGATTTGTGTGCTGCTTTGAGGAGTGCTTGGCACATAGTTAATATCATCAGCCTGTTAATCATCATGACTTCCCTCATTCCTGTTGCCAGTGCTTGTACACTTTGATTGCTGTCTTTTACAAATTTTATTTATTTATTTTTATTTATTTGAAAGGCAGAGAAAGAGGGAAGGAGAGAGGGAGAGGAAGGTTGGGGAGAGAGAGAGAGAGAGAGAGAGAGAGAGAAATGAGACAAAGATCTTCCATCTGCTGGTTTACTCCCCAAATGCCTGAACAGCTAGGGTGGGGAAGCTGAAGCCAGGAGTCAGGAACCCCATCTGGGTCTCCCTTGTGGGTTGCAGGGGCCCAAGTATATCGTCCAGCATCTGCTACCTCCAAGACCCATTAGCAAGAAACAGAGTAGCTGGGACTCGGAATGAGCTCTCAGATATGGGATATGGGCAACTCAAGTGGTGGCTTAACGTGCCAAGCCACAATGTCCTGCTCTCATCTATTTTTTAAATATATATATTTGTTGTTCTAGTAAGTTTAGATGAGGCTAGGTGGAAACTGATAAAGTAAGCTAATCAGTCTTCAAGCGTGGTTGAAAACTGGGTCATGGTGGCCAAGTATTTATAGAGCAGACCCTGTGTGGACCCCAAACGCAGTGCACACAGAGCCTGCAGTTATACCTTGAGCACCACCTCCAAGGAGATTACAGAAGACATATGGGTCATCGTACCTACTTTGGTGTCTTATATGACCTGTTGGGGGCCAAAATCAATGCACCTGAGAAGTCATAAGCTTCTGTCTTGTCATCTTTGATCAAGTGTTTGACGGTGTAGTCTGGTCCCAAAGCTCTGAGGGGTTTGTAGAAGGAAGCCTAGATTTCTTGGGACCATAGGAGGCACGACATGAATAGAAGAAGTATTTGGATTAGTGAATAAAAAAATGAGCCAGGCCAGCGCCGCGGCTCACTAGGCTAATCCTCCGCCTAGCGGCGCCGGCACACCGGGTTCTAGTCCCGGTTGGGGCGCCGGATTCTGTCCCGGTTGCCCCTCTTCCAGGCCAGCTCTCTGCTGTGGCCAGGGAGTGCAGTGGAGGATGGCCCAGGTGCTTGGGCCCTGCACCCCATGGGAGACCAGGAAAAGCACCTGGCTCCTGGCTCCTGCCATCGGATCAGCGCGGTGCGCCGGCCGCAGCGCGCCGGCCGCGCCGGCCATTGGAGGGTGAACCAACGGCAAAGGAAGACCTTTCTCTCTGTCTCTCTCTCTCACTGTCCACTCTGCCTGTCAAAAAATAAAAAAGAAAAAAAAAAGAAAAAAAAATGAGCCAAAAAAGAAATCATAATGGAAATTAGAACATATTCAGAACCAAACAACAGTGAGAATATTATTATCAAATTCTACAGGATTGCAGCTAGGGCAGGACATAGAGGGAAATTTATAACCATTTAAGGTTATGATTTATAACCATTTAAGCTCAGATTTGGAAAGGAGAAAGGCCGAATTTTAAAGGGTTAAAATTATTTTAGGAAAAGTCTAAGAAGACAACCATAACCAATACTGAATGTGGAGACTGAGCTGAGTGAGTGGAAGGGGCAGTGGGCCCTAGATCTGAAGACTGTGGATTTCACAGGAGCCGCTCTGCCTGATGCTTATGTTTTCAGAATCTAATTCTCTCTGCCCTGCCTTTGAGCTCTGACAGTCTGTGATTCGCTGATGTCATGGACTTCTCTCAGTGGCTGAACTTCTGATGGACTGTGGGTGGCACTTGCGTTGTGTCCAACTAACATTTGGATATTTTAGTTTCCTGTAGAGAGATGGCTGTCATTGATTTCGGGTTGAGGATAGAAAAATGCTATGGAATAAAACAAAATGCAGATAAAGAACTAAGTCTAGGGTGTATGTTTGGCATAGGGTTAATTAAGACACCATTTGGAAAGCTTGTGTCCTGTGTTGGGGTGCCCAGGTTTGCGTCATACCTCCACTCCTGAGTCTAGATTCCTGCTAATATGCATCCTGGGAGGCAGAATTTGATGATTCAAGTTGTTGGGTCCCTGCCACTCCAGTGGGAGAACTGGATTGAGTTCCAGGCTCCTGGCTTCGGCCTGGCCTACTCCTGGCCACTGTGGGCATTTGGGGAATGAACCAGTGGATGGGAGATGGCCCTGTTGGCCTTTCAGATTAAAAAAGAAGAAGAAACTGCCCAAATCATGTCTCTGGGAGGCAATCCAGTTAGAATTTGAAGCCAGGCCTGTTTTTCTCCAAAGCCTGTGCTCCTCTCCATCATAATATGTGGCAGCTTGGTGTGGCAAACTTGTTCAGTTGGGTGTAGCAGTGATTAGGCAACCTGAGGCTGACAACAGCAGCTGTGAGACCAGCTGCCCATCTGACTCATACACCTGCTGAAGTTGATGGGCTGAGGTGTCAGACTGAGCCTGGAGTTGCTTGGCTCCTACCACAATAATAACTTAAACACTTATTCACTGGGAACTGTAGGAAATGCCTACAGAAAGTGTGCACATTTTATAGATATGACATAAACAGACTCCCATAACCCAGGGTGAGAGATAGAATGCCACTCTTACCCAGGCCCTTTTCCAAGTAACATTAGCACAGGTATCCATTATCCAAAGGAATGTTCATCATTTTTTGCCTTAACATAATTTTAGCACTATTTATTTCAAAATAAATTCCCAAACAATAGATTATTTTTATTTTGAAAAACTGAGTAGCAAGCCAAACATAGCTGCGTAAGGCAAGGGCCAGTTGCTCTTTGTTGGATAAAAGTTTTCGGGGCAGAGAAGCCAGACAGTCTCAGGGTCATGGTCTGGCTTCCCCCTCCCTGGGAGGCTATAAGGGCCCCTGTGGGAAGTTGGTGAATGGGGTTGTGAATGAGTCTGGGGAAATACGGGGCTCACTATAGCTGGAGGACCTGGTAGGCCTGACACAAATTAGATACTGGTTGTCCAGCAGGAGTATGGTCAGAAGAAGCGGACTGTTGGGTACTTTGGGTGGGAAGCTTGCCAGGGGCTGTTCCATCTCCCAGGAGAAGGTCAAGGCTAAGCACTGCTGTAGGGTGAAATGAATGTCCTCAATTGACTCAGGCAGCAGGAGCTGAGAGAAGGAATGATATTGGTTCATGGTGAAGACAAGGAAAATATAAATAAGGTGTAGGGGTATGCTTGCTCAAATAGCTTGGAGATAACTGCCCTCAACATGTATGTGTCTTTTACAATCAAATCTATTTAATTATTCAAAAGGCAGAGACAGAAAGAGAGAGTAAGACAGAAAAAGAGAGAGAGACAGAGACAGAGAGATATCACCTATCCACTGTTTCACTCCCCAAATAGTCAGTGCTGGGCCAGGCTGAAGCCAGGAGCATGGAACTCAAGCCACATCTCCCAAGTAGGTGGCAGGGACACAAGTCCTTCAGACGTCGTCTGCTGCCTTTCAGAGTGCACATTAGCAGGAAGATGAAGGCAGAGCCAGGAGTAGAACCCGGGGCACTCTACTGTGAGATGTGGGCATCCCAAGTGGCGTCGTAACAGCTGTACCAAATGCTTGTTCTGTCTTGAGTCACTGCTCTGTTCTGTTTGTACTTTCCATGTTGGCTTGCCTGTATCCTGAATCCTCTTTCCTACTCTGCTGCATTTTGGTAGATTGCATAATCCAGTCAATTCTTTAAAATGAGTGTATGGGAGTAACTGTGCACTTACTCCCCATGCAGGATCTCTGTCCTTAATGTGTTGTACTATGCAAATTAATGGTAAAACTAGTATTCAAACAGTATTTTATACTTTGTGCATCTGTGTGGGTGCAAACTGTTGAAATCTTTACTTAGTATAAACTAACTTGATCTTCTGTATATAAAGATAATTAAAAATGAATCTTAATGAAGAATGGGATGGGAGAGGGAGTGGGAGATGGGATGGTTTGCGGGTGGGAGGGTGGTTATGGGGGGGAAAAACTGCTATAATCCAAAAGTTGTACTTTTAAAATTTATATTTATTAAATGAAACTTTTAAAAAATATTTAACCCCCCCCCAAAATAAAATGAGTGTATGGGGGCTAACATTTCTGAGTACTTATATTTTTAAATGTTCTTGCATATTGATTGATAGTTTTCTTGGGTATAAAATTCAGGTTTGGCCATCATTTTCCTTCAAATTTCAACAGAATTTTGTTTTCAGTGTTGGCTGCTAAGCATTCTTTTTTTTTTTTTTAAGATTTATTTATTTATTTGAAAATCAGAGTTAGAGAGAGAGAGGTCTTCCATCTGCTGCTTCATTGCCCACGTGGCTGCAATGGCCAGGGCTGAGTTAGGCTAAAACCAAGAGCTTCATCTGGGTCTCCTACATGAGTGTCAGGGGCCCAAGTATCTGGGCCGTCTTCTGCTGCTTTCCTAGGTGCATTAACAGGGAGCTAGATTGGAAGTGGAGCAGACTGGATTTGATCTGGCCCTCATATGGGATGCCAACATTGCAGACAGTGGCTTAATCAGTTGTGCCGCTTGCTGGCCCTAGTAGCTGGGTGTTCTTGTTTGTTAGCTGAGTTGTCTTTTTTTTATCCTACATAAACTTTTTATCCTAAAGAATGCTTTTCCCTTTCCTGCTTGTTTGGCACCTGTCTCTCTTTGAGCATTTGGTAATCCTTGGTTATCTTTCTCACAAACCAAATAGAAGACTGAACACTCACTGAGTGTGTAGGTGAAATTTGCCTACCACCAGTGTCACTCAGGGCATTTTGGGAAATGGCAGTATTATATCTTTTGAACTTTCCCCTGAGGTTCATCAGGTTCCCTGAGCAGCCCACAGACCTCCTACCTGCTGGAGGTCTGGGAGCCCAGGGTGTGAGAGGGCTGGGAAGCATCAGCATTAACTAAAGCTTGCGTTTGGGGTGTGACATCCACTTCTTTAACTGTGCTTGGGCTCTCACATCCAGGGATCCCCTCTCTCGCACTTCCAGGGTCTAAATCTCCAGACTTGGGCAGGGAGTGACTTGGAGTAGATAAGAGAACCTAGAGCTCTGTTTTATAAATCACTTTGACTCAGTCTTTATTTTAGTCTTTTCCTTAAGTCCAGAGGTGCCTAATGCTGACAGTTCCAGAGCCCTTTACAAATTCTAGGATGTGCACAGTGTGGTTTTCAGCTTCTCCATTTTGGCTTAAGTTTCGGCGTTCATTCCCAATAATTTTTTTCAGTAACTCCTGGAGCAGCTCATCTGTGCCAGGCATTCTTCTAGGGAACTGGGGAGACTTCAGGGAAGCAAGCGGGTAGAAACCCTCGTCCTGGAGATGCTCATGTTCCAGCGGTTGGGAGTGGGGCGCAGAGGAAGATGACAGGCCATATCTGAAGGATGTAAGTGCTGCAGAGAGGAAATCAAGGGGAGTCGGGAATGGGCGTTTGTGAAGGATGTAGGGGATAAGTGAGTTCAACTTTGTAGTGTAGTCAGAGGATGCTTACTGGCAGAATTTAAACAAGGACCTGAAGGAGGCGAGGGCATTGTCCATGTTGATAGCAGGGGAATGGCGTTGCAAGCAGAAGGTACAGCCTGTGCAAAGGCCCAGAGGTGGGAGCATGCCTGGTACTTTTAGGAAACATGAGGTCAGTACCGAGTGGAGCGAGCAGAGGGAAGAAGCGTGAGAGGTGAGGTCAGATGGTGATAGACGAGGATTTCTATCTGTTTTGGTTCTTGAAGTTTACTGATGAACTTGGGTTTGACTCAGAAAATGGAGTTGCTGCTGGAACATTCGTTAACAGGAATGGTGTATTTGTTGTAAAGGATCATACTTTGGCTGTGGCATTGAGGATATGATGTAGGTGCAGGGACAGGGCAGGGAGACGCATTTGGTGGCCTTTGCCATCTTCCAGGTGAGCAGTGATGGTGGCTTGGAGCAGCATGGTGGTCAAAGAGGAGTAGGTGTGGGGCTTTATAGCTACCTGTCCAATGTATGGACTCTGACCACTTGTGAACACACACACCTGGTCCACTCTGAGCTAAGGCACCACACACACTTCATATGAAAGGAAGAAGGTAACATATTTCACTAATTCCATACATTGATTACTTGTTGAAATGATAATATTGTGGGTAGATATCTTGGATCAAATAGAACACACCTGTATGATCAAAGTTAATTTCATCAATTTCTTTTTGATTTTAAAAATATGGCTTGAGAAGGTTTGAAATTGCATGTGCGGGCTTGCATTGCATCCTCACTGTGTTTCCACTGGACGGCGCTGTTCTGGATTCACTGGGAAGGTGGGAAGCCGACAGGGTTTGCAGGTGGATTACAGAGGTGAGGCTTCAAGGGTGACTCCAGAACACTGGGGCTGAGCAACTGGACTGTTGGAGTTGACATTTGCAGAGATTAGGAAGGCCGTAGGTGTGGCATGGATGTGGGTTTATGAAACATTTAAGTGGAGATGGAACATGGGCAGTTGGATGTGCGCAGTCTGAGGTTCAGTGGAACGGTTCAGACTGGAGATGAGCAAATGCAGGAGTCCTGAGTAGAGCTCCTATTCATGCATTCAAGCCGTGAGACTCTATGAAATCACGTCTCTTCTAAATGATTTGTTTCTTCCAGAATCCTTTTCTCTGTCTTTGTAGGTCGGTAGGTTTATGGCTTTGTTTTGTTCATTTTTGTTCAGTAGTCACTCTTCGAGTGGATTTTTGGAGGGAGCTGGATGTTATGTGTGTTCAGCTCATTATCCGGTACTGTGTGAGGGGTCTTTAAAGAGTTCATGGAAGGGGCCGACATTGTTGTGCAGTGGTTAAGCCTCTGCTGGGGTGCACACCCTGTTTGAGCACTGATTTCAGTATTGGCTGCTCCACTTCCAATCCATCTCGCTGCTAATGCACCTGGGATGGTAGCAGAAGATGAGCCAGATGCCTGGGCCTCTGCCACCCATGCGGAGATGCAGGTGGAATTCCAGGATCCTGGCTTCAGCCTGGCCCAGCCCTGGCTGTTGTAACCATCTGGGAAATGAGCCAGCACATGGAAGATTCTCTCTCTCTCTCTTTCTCTCTGTAACTCTACTTTTCAAGTAAACAGGTAAATCTTTTTTTAAAAAAGAGTTCATGAAAAAGATTTATTATGACAGAGCTATGCACGAATTTCAAAAATATTTTGCACAAAAATTTATCTTTTAATTCAGTTTTTCTGTGAGCTTTTTGATGTTCCATTGTATGATTTAAATTCATGTGGTTGTTTTTTTATGGCCTTTCATTGTGGTAGAAGAGAGATTATGAAATTGTAGTACATATCCTTTAATCAAAATGCTTGGGACCTGAAGGGTTTTGGATTTCTGATTTTCTTGGGATTTTGGAATATATGCATAAACATAATGAGGTATCTTGGGCATGGGACCCAAGTCTAAACACAGAACTCATTTACATTTCATATACACTTTTGACATTTATGCTTATATACATAGCATGAGTGTAAGTTTATACAATATTTGTAGTAATTTTGTGCATGAAACAAATTCTCATGGTGTGAAATTTTCCACTTGGGATGTCATGTTTATGCTCAAAAAGTTTTGGGTTTTTGGATTAGGGCTGCCTACCCCGTACTCAGTAGAAACTTTCTGACACTACCCCATCAGGCTTTCTGGAAAAGTAATGGCTTCTGCTTTTCTCCTAGGCAAGAAGGCTGCTCGATCTTGCCACAGTGAAGGCAAATGGGCTGGCTGCCTTCCTTCTGCAACATGTTCAGAAGTTGCCGGTCTCACTGTCCCTGCCCTTTGAAGGTATGGATGTGTTCTCAGTGAGTCAGGGAGCGAAGAGAGGTCGGTGCGGATTCAGGGCTAAGAGCAAAGCCTGTGTCTCTGAGCATCCCGCGTATTGGCTGCAGAAGTCTTCCCGAGACTAAGTTTTTGCATTTTAAGGTTAACACCATCTGCTGTCTCATTGTTGGGCTATGAGGGGTTCAAAGAATGAAAGTGAGGGGCGGGTGTTGAGGTGCAGCAGGTATCCCGTATCAGAGTGTTCGCTTTAGTCCTGGCTGTTCCACTTCTGACCCAGCTTCCTGCTGATAGGCATGGGAAGGCAGGGGAAGATGGCCCAAGTGCTTAGGCCCCTGACACCTAAGAGAGACCAGGATGTGGAGACCAGGATGTGGGGGACCAGGATGGGGTCCCTGGCTCCTGGCTCCTGGCTTTGGCCTGGCCCAGACCTGGCTGATGCAGTCATCTGAGGAGTGACCCAGTGCATGGAAGACCTCTCTATTTGTCTCTCCCTGTTTCTGTGTTGCTCTGCCTTTCAAATAGATGAACAAACAAATCAACCTTGAAAAATGAAAGAGTGCAAGTGTACCATGTTAGCTGTTAACTCTCATTTCTTCCTGCACTGCTTGATGATATTGGACACTACCCTATCTTGAGGTCTAACTTCAGCTGTTCCTAACCATCCAAACTCTCATTCTCTGTCCCAGAAGGAAGTGCATACATTTTTTTTCTTTTGATGTCTGAAACTTAGCTGCTTACTGGCAGAAACTCAAGAATCCAACATTTAGAGAACTGGCATCCTTTGGTGCCCACAGTCACCAGCCAACTTGGGAACCATAGAGGCCTGGGTGGTGCAGTAGAAACGAAGTAGGTGCCTTGCTGGGTGCCTTGTGGACAACCTCCGCCCCTCGCCACAACGCCGGGAAGTAGGTCTTTGCTTCACTTCATAGATGCAAAGTCTGGGCAGGCAGGTTGAGTGATGAATGGAAGGATGGCTTTGATTCTCAACTGTCCCCACCTACACTTTCTCTTTTCTTGGTAGAGAAATCACCAGTTAACAAGAGGATGTAAGCCTGGTGCTGTTCAAGTCTTGTCCCCACATCTCCAAGGGGGAAGTTCATTGGCACTGAAGGCCCTTGGTGCTGATGAGCAGGTTTATCACACTGGGCCCTGCCCTATGTGCAGTGAGCTGGCCTGTGGCAGGGGTGGTGAAGCCTTGCCTGGCACTTGGATGTGCACCATCTCATCTCAGAATAGGGTGTGGGGTGAGTGCACAACAGGGGATGCCCAGAGTCCAGCCTGGTACCCAGCTCAGCTCTTTTTTTTTTTTTTGACAGGCAGAGTAGACAGTGAGAGAGAGAGAGAGAGAGAAAGGTCTTCCTTTGCCGTTGGTTCACCTCCAATGACCGCTGCAGCTGGTGCGCTGTGGCTGGCGCACCGCGCTGGTCCGATGGCAGGAGCCAGGTGCTTATCCTAGTCCCCCATGGGGTGCAGGGCCCAAGGACTTGGGCCATCCTCCACTGCACTCCCTGGCCACAGCAGAGAGCTGGCCTGGAAGAGGGGCGACCGGGACAGAATCCGGACCCCGACCAGGGCTAGAACGTGGTGTGCCCACGCCACAGGTGGAGGATTAGCCTATTGAGCCATGGCGCCGGCCACCAGCTCTGCTCTTAACAGCTTCCGTTGATACGGAAGCTGTTGATATGGCAAGCAGAGCAGGCCTTCAGGTGTGTGGCGCTGAGCCCTGGTGAGGCCGCTTCTAAAGTGCTCACTGATGGGTTTGTTTCTCTTAGAAAGGAGTGATAAGTTTCTATTTATTAATTTTGTAGAATTTCAGTATCATTGGGGATGGCTGGAAACCTACATTGGAAATCAGGATATTGGAGGAGAAGATATATATGTGTGTACTTCAAATGTTCATGAATTTAAAAGCTACAAAAATGTTTAAAATCTATGTACAGGGCTTTTTTTTTTAACTTATTTATTTGAAAGGTAGAGTGACACACAACACACACACACACAAACACAGATCTTAGATCTGCTAGTTCACTCCCCAAATGGCCACAACAACCAGGTCTGGGCCAGGCTTAATCCAGGAGCCTAGAACTCCATCCAGGTTTCCCATGAGTGTGGTAGAGGTCCAAGTACTTGGGCCATCTTCCACTGCTTTCCCAGGTACATTAGCATGGAGCTGGATTGGAAGTGGAGCAGCTGGGACTTGAACCAGTGTTCATATGTGATGCTGACTTTGCAGGAAGTGGCTTGACCTGCTGTCCTTCACACTTAACCTGCTTGACTCTGGCCCCAGTTTTTTCATAGTGTACATTTCCATGAACTTTTTGGAGAGCCCCCTTATACATGGATTTCAGGGTTTGTTGTACCAAAATAAACTGCCTTTTAATTCCAATTTTGCATGAGCTTTTTGAAGTACCTTTGTATATTGGGATATTGGTCCTATGCTCCTGGGTGGAAGGCAGACAAAGCCACCCATTCCTCAGTCTGGGGACCAGAAAGGCAGTGCAGACCCAGGGCCTCTTCTTTGAGTGACTCCTTGTCCTTAGGGGAGCTAAGACCTTACTGTGGAAGTTACTTGTTGGCCTCAGGGAAAAGAACAAACGGGCTGGAGCTTAGGTAGGGGTAGTGAGGCTGTGATGGGGTGAACCAGCTGGGACTCTGGACCAGCACTTCCCCATTTGTTGAAAGGGGAACTGAACCCTGATTCAGGAAGTGGTTTGCTCAGTTTCGGTTTTCAGGATGATGAAGGAAAGGCAGAGAGCTGCATGAGCACGGTGGGGAAGTGTGGGCAGGATAGAGTCTAGGCCAAGTGCCCAAGCCAGGCACCAGAGACTCTGCCCTTCCAGAGGAAGGCGCACCCAGAGGACGCAGGCTCATGTCCCCATTTCCAGGTCTCTGACTGCATCGCCCTGCAGAGTTCCACTTACCTTGGAGAGTCACATAGTCACCGTTCTAGGAGTCAGCATGTGGACACTGGGCGTGGGGGTGGGGGAGGGTGGTGGTGGGGTGGAGAACCATTGCGCCTACCTCACTCACGATAGTAATAATAAAAAACCAGGTTTCATTGTGTATCAAGTGTCAGATACTCTTCTAATCTCTTTTTATCTCATTGTCTCCTGAAATAATTCTTAAGATGTCAATTTTATCCATTTTTGCATACAAGAAAATTGCAGCCCAGCAGGGCTAAGTGGCTTGTCCATGTTGATGGTGGATCAATCCAAGTTTCAGAATCAGATGTGTCTGGCTCCTGAAACTGGATTCCTAAGCTCTTCTGCCTCCTGTGTCTTTTTAGAAAGAAGCAATGGCGGCTGTATGGTGAAAGACCCTGGGTAACGCTGCCCAGCCAGTGTGGCCAGATGGGCATCCACAGCCCACGACCCGGTGCAACCCTCTGCGCGCCTCCCAACGTCAGTAATGACCATGGCGATCACTGCTGTCATTCAAGCACTTGCTTTTGTTGGACCTTGTGCTAAGCACCATTTATTCATGTAAAAACTAGGAGGTCATGGCCGCCATTTCTCCACTTCCCAGGGGGAGAGAACCTGGCTTAGGGAGGCTCCCCGACCGTCCTCCAAGTCCAACTCACAGCTTGTGAGTAGAGGAGCCAGGACAGGTGCCCGGCAGGTCTTCTCTCCCACCAGTAACTGCCCTCTTCACCACGGCCCCACCCGCATCTCCCTCTCCTTCTGTTTTCTAGCTGCCGCGTGTAAGAAGTACATGTCCAAGCTGCGGACCATAGTAGCTGCACAGTCTCGCTTCCTCAGCACCTATGATGGAGCAGAGAACCTCTGCCTGGAGGACATATACACAGAGAACACCCTGGAGGTCCGGACCGAGGTGGGCATGGCTGGACCCCTGCACAAGAGCCCCGCCGCCCTGGGCCTGGAGGAGCTCTTCAGCCCCAACGGCCACCTTAATGAAGATGCGGACACCGTGCTCGTGGTGGGCGAGGCAGGCAGTGGCAAGAGCACACTCCTACAGCAGGTGCACTTGCTGTGGGCCACGGGGCAGGACTTTCAGGAATTTCTCTTTGTCTTCCCATTCAGCTGCCGGCAGCTGCAGTGTGTGGCCAGACCGCTGTCTGTAATGACGCTGCTCTTTGAACATTGCTGCTGGCCCGATGTTGGCCAACAGGATGTCTTCCAGTTCCTCCTGGACCACCCTGACCGCATCCTCTTGACCTTTGACGGCTTTGATGAGTTCAAGTTCAAGTTCACGGACCATGAGCGTCACTGCTCTCCAACTGACCCCACGTCTGTCCAGACTCTGCTCTTCAACCTTCTGCAAGGCAACCTCCTAAAGAACGCCCGCAAGGTGCTGACCAGCCGTCCGGATGCGGTGTCAGCGTTCCTTAGGAAGTATGTCCGCACTGAGTTCAACCTCAAGGGCTTCTCAGAGGAGGGCATCGAGCTGTACCTGAGGAAGTGCCATCGTGAGCCTGGGGTGGCAGATCGCCTCATCCACCTGCTCCAAACAACTTCAGCCCTGCACGGTTTGTGTCACCTTCCTGTCTTCTCGTGGATGGTGTCTAAATGCCACCAGGAACTGTTGCTGCAGGACGGGGGGTCCCCAAAGACCACCACGGATATGTACCTGCTGATCTTGCAGCATTTCCTGCGGCATGCCTCCCTCCCAGACTCAGCCTCCCAGGGCCTGGGGCCGAGCCTCCTTCAAGGAAGGCTCCCCACCCTCCTGCGCCTCGGCCAACTGGCTCTCTGGGGCCTGGGCATGTGCTGCTACGTGTTCTCAGCCCAGCAGCTCCAGGCAGCGCAGGTTGACCCTGATGACATTTCTCTGGGCTTCCTGGTGCAAGCCCAAGGAGTCGTGCCGGGAAGCACAGCGCCCCTCGAATTCCTGCACATTACTTTCCAGTGCTTTCTTGCTGCCTTCTACTTGGTACTCAGCACTGATGTGCCAACAGCCTCCCTCAGATACCTCTTCAACTGTCGCAGGCCTGGCAGCTCGCCGCTGTCCAGGCTGCTGCCCAGGCTGTGCGTCCAGGGCTCGGAGCACAAGGAAAGCACCGTGGCGGCTTTGCTACAGAAGACTGAGCCGCACAACCTTCAGATCACAGCAGCCTTCCTGGCTGGCCTGTTGTCCCGGGAGCACCGGGACCTGCTGGCTGCGTGCCAGGCATCTGAGAGGAGCTTGCTCCGGCGCCGGGCCTGTGCCCGCTGGTGTCTGGCCCGCAGCCTCCACAAGCACTTCCGGTCCATCCCACCAGCCGTGCCGGGGGAGGCCAAGAGCATGCACGCCATGCCCGGGTTCCTCTGGCTCATCCGGAGCCTGTACGAGATGCAGGAGGAACGGCTGGCCCAGGAGGCTGTGCGCGGGCTGAATGTTGAGCACCTCAAGCTGACGTTTTGTGGCGTGGGCCCTGCTGAGTGTGCCGCCCTGGCCTTCGTGCTGCGCCACCTCCGGCGGCCTGTGGCCCTGCAGCTGGACCACAACTCCGTGGGTGACATTGGTGTAGAGCAGCTGCTGCCTTGCCTCGGGGCTTGCAAGGCCCTCTAGTGAGTGTCGCTGGGTCTGGTTGCTCTGGCAAGGGGTGGGGAATGCCACTGGCAAAGTTAGGTGTGGGAGCGCTGAGCTGGGCTCCAGAAATGCAGACTCAGCACCAGCCCTGCAGCCCGGTCAGGTCTCTGCCATGCGGGGCTGTACTGACCAAGGTGCTTCAAAATTCTGTGGAAGAATGAAGTTAAAAGATAAGTTTATTTTGGTGCACAGCACTTTTGGAATCCATGCTTAGATTTTTCATAATAGGCATTTTATTTGAACTTCTTCCCCCCTCATTACACATGGATTTCAATTTTTTTTTGTACCAAAAGAGACTTATCTTTCCATTTCATTTTTTCACACAGGGAGATGATTTCATTTTTCCAAACAGGGTTGTGATTATCCCCTTATCCTTGATGTGAGGCTCAGAGACGTGAAGCAGCTTGTCCAGGGCCACACAGGAAATGGCAGCACCAGGCTCTGCAGCTCACATCTTCCTGGTTACAAGTTCCCTGCTTCCCGCTAGTAAGCTGCTCGTGGAGGTACTTCACGTGCAAAGTTCTGTGTGACATATGCCTGTATTCCGAGCTGCCCCCAGTCAGAGGTGACTTGTGCCCCGTCAGAGACTTTAAAATCCCCATGAGGCAGGACTCCCAGAACCTGGGAGATGAAACACTGGACCTGTTTCTTTCCAGCCAGTGAGGTGTCCCAGCAGGGTTTCGGTAGTCCCCGTGGTCTCCTTCAGCGCCCTGGCTGAAGCGGTGAGGTTTCACCCTGCGGAATGTGTGTGCCGCTGAACCCAGGGGCTTCTCTCCACGACTGGGGTGAGAGGGGACGCAGGGTGTGGGCAGGACTGGCAGCAGCATGCTGCCAGCTCCCTGACTTCCCGTCCAGCTGTGAAAGGGGATGTTCTGTGAGAAAGCAGAAGTTGAGGATTAAAGTGGAAAATCTACTCGGGGCTTTGGGACTACCCCCAGGTGGGCCTTGATGACCCTAAGCGAGGGACCCGCTGTCCTTGAATTCAGGAGCAAGGTGCATCTGCTCTGCTCAAAGCAACAGGCTTTTTTTTTTTTTCCCTCCCTGGAAGAGATATATGAATGTGTACTAGACACCAGGCCATGGCTTCTGTCAGCCCTCACGTAGCCGCTGTGGCTGTGATGTGTACGATGTCATCGTAACATATATGCGGGCACTGCAGAAGGGTCACGGGAAGTGGGATGAAAACCTGAGTCAATTTGGGTACAAAACTACTTTAAATTTCCTTGTCTTTGAGGGGGTCTTCAAAAAATTCATGGAAAATGCTTATTATGGAAAAACTATGGATTTCAATTTTTTTGGTCACAAAATTAATTTACCTTTTCATTCCATTTCCATGAACTTTTTGAAGTACATACAATTTGAAGGCTGGATTCAATTAGTGTCAGATATAAATGTGAATGTAGAGGGGACAGATGCCACACCGAAGGGGAGAGTGTAGGGAAGAAACTCTGACAAGGGAGTTAGGGACAGGAGTTAGGGAGAGCACAGAGCGCAAGGGGAGGGCACTGGGGTGGTAACAGTTGGGGGGTGGGCAGGAGCAAAGGAGCAGGGGGAGGGAGTGCTTGTTGGCTGGTGGGGGAGCTGGAGGGGGCAGCCTGAGCTACAGCAACCTGGGAGAACCATGCTTGGCCCCTACTCTCCTCCCCGACTCTTGCCTCCTGCCAGTGCCTTTGCCACTGAACTCATCTTGCAGGAAGCAGGGGTGCAGAGACAGTCAAGGAGGGGGCGTGGATCTGGCTGGGAAAATTAAGAGAGCTAGCACAATGCTCTCCTTCCCTAGGGGAGGACTCCCCGTATTTTGACTGAGGGGTTGGGAGACCCCTCCTGTGGAAATGTGTGGATTTTCTGGGCAGTGCACTCATAGTCTACCAGGTTCTCAAAGGGGTCCTTGGACCTCAGGAGGCCTGGATGATCCTCATAGGCACTGTAATCCTTTCCTAGAACTCCTTTTTTTTTTAATTTATTTATTTTACTTAAAAGTCAGAGTTACACAGAGCGAGAAGGAGAGGCAGAGAGAGAGAGAGAGAGAGAGAGAGAGAGAAGTCTTCCATCTGCTGGTTCACTCCCTAATTGGCTGCAATGGCCAGATCTGTGCTGATCCAAAGCCAGGAGCCAGGAGCTTCTTCTGGATCTCCCATGCATGTATAGGGGCACAAGGGCCTGGGCCATCCTCTACTGCTTTCCCAGGCCATAGCAGAGAGCTGGATAGGAAGTGGAGCAGCTGGGACTCAAACTGGCCCCCATATGGGATGCCAGGACTGCAGGCAGCAGCTTTACCTGCGACGCCACAGTGCCGGCCCTGAAATCCTTTTTTTTTAATTGACACATAGTATTTGTGCCATGTATGGGCAACAGTGTGATAACTCAGTATATATATGCAATGCTTAATGATTAAATTGGGGTAATTAGCATTTGCATCTTCTACAAACATTTCTACAAACCACTTCTCTGTGCTAGGAGCTTTCAGATTGTCCCGGGTATTTTGAGATATAAAGTGTTGTAGACTGTGGTTACCCACCTATGCTATATGATACTAGAAGTAGTGGAATTAATTGAGTGGATTCCGTGTCCTCCATTGGGAATGTTTGCATGACCCCTGTGGTGTGCAGAAGGCCCAAGAGGACACTGTGGGTGTACATCTATTTTCAGGGGAGGGGTAAGGCTAGCCTGGTTCTGACTTATCATGCTCAGATTGTATGCTGGAAAGGGACTTGTGGACATACAGATTCCTGGGCCTGTCCCTGGTAATTCCCATTCAGGAGGTCTGGGGTGGGGGCCCCAGGAACCTGTGTTGGTGACACACATCCTTGGTATTCTAATGTAAGTGGTCTAGAGTTCGTGCTGTGAGAGCTACAGGTCTGTGGGAACCAGTTTGATGTTTCATTAACGATTAAAGTCCTTGATCAAGCTGTGCTCTCTACACGCACTAAAATCGCCATCCCGGTGGGGAAGGAGAGACCACCGTGAAGTTCCCGCATGGACACTTTCCATGTGTATATATGAGAGAGGGGTAGAGACAGGCAGAGAGAGAGAGAGAGAGAGAGAGAGAGGGGAGGGAGGCTGGGAGGACTGGCTCCTCTCCCGTAGCACCACACTGCATCTCTTCCACTTGAAGTGTTTCCATGCCAACCAAATCCTCAGCCTCTAAGCAACCCCATACACCAAGTGCCCCTCTATAGGTTTCTTCAGACCTCGGCTCTCTGTGACTCTAGGGTAATGACTTTCAAAGTTTTCTGGCTGTGACTCAGGGTAAGAGACACACACAGAGAGAACATACGAGCATGTAAAATAGAAACAAAAGCTTTACAGAAACGACTTTCCTTTATTAACTCATACATTCTGCTCTCTTCTTCTGTTCTGTCCTATTTCAGTTGCAAATATGCTGCCGAAGGCCTCCAGAGCTGCTTTCGTGACCACTAACAGGTCGTGCAACCTGCATTCTGAAAATTACGGTTCTCGTGAGCCCTTAAGAGGCCCTAAGGTGGAGACCATAGAATGCTATGGTTAGGAGTGGGATTTAGAGCCTGGCCACCTAGGTTCAAATCCTTTCTGTGCTGTGCAACCTTGGCCAAGTCCCTTCATTTGTCTGTGCTTTCGTTTGAGTCTCTCAAATGCACATAGTGATTACCCCTATGTCATGGGCATGCCGCGAGGATTGAACGACGTCACTAGTGGCAAATACTTAGGGCAGTGCCAGGCACATAACTTGTTCCCAGAATGCCTGTGATCATGATTGCAGGGGAGTCGCAGCTGCGCCGGGTGCGCACACCCAGCCCGGTGAGGTTAGCAATCCTGCAGGGACCAGCCGATAGCTAGGGAGGGGCTAATCTGGATCAGAACTTCCAGCCCAGGGACTCCAGAGCCTGAACTGTTAAAATAACTCACTCAAGGTCTCCCCAGCCTGCCTGAATATAAAGAAGCACGTGCCCAAATGTTGAAACATGCGGGTCCCTGGGCCCTTCCCGGCTCATACAGCATGGCTAGCTCCAGGGGTGGGCCCTGGGAATCTGTATTTTCAGGAAGTTTCCAGGTGATCTTGTGATCACGAGATTGGGGAATGCTGGCTCAAGAGGAGGGTCACAAAGAGCTTGCCGGGAGGGGTCTAGCTGTAGGAGTATTGTCACTAGGGTGGAGGACTGATCAGCGGAGCCTCGCTAACCACAGCCTGCCAGTGTTTCTAGACTATTGGCTACTCTGGTACAACTGGTCTACCGTCTGCTCACCTGGTAGATGGTCTGGCTAGTTCCAGCTGTAGCTTTCCCATACGTCAGCTCCTTTCCACCTTGGAGCCTTCTGTGAGGCTGCTGTGAGGGTCAGGGATGAAACAGTGCCTGAAATGAGATGTGACTTCCAAAGGATTGCAATGTTCTTTTGTAGGAGCTCTGGTCCCTGCTTCCTGGGCTGTCCCCACTGTCCCACACCACGTCAGCTCCTTGGTCAGGAGGGGTCGGGGTCCCCACTTTTCTGGGATGCTCTATACATTTCCTAGAAGCACAGACTTTGGGGATGAGTGAAAGCCTCCTTTGAGATTTTGTACATCTTTTCCCTCTTTTATCAACTTCGCTTTCAAATTTATTTATTTTTGTCTTCCTTAGTCTGCGAGATAACAATATCTCAGACCGAGGCATTTGCAAGCTCATCGAACATGCTCTTCACTGTGAACAACTGCAGAAGTTGGCGTAAGTCAGGCTGGGCTGTGGACATCGGGCCGAGCCCCCAGCCTCGCCCTGGGCTGGTCACGCTCTGGGCAGCTGTGAATGAGCGATGGGCAGGGGCCGTGTGTTTGCGTGACTGGAGGGTGCAGGGTGATCCCTGTCCCCAGGGAACAGATGACCCTGGGTTTGGGTGCTCACTGGCCTTGTCTTCACGTGTCTTCTCTTGCAACTCAACAGTCTGTTCAACAACAAGCTGACCGATGGCTGTGCCCACTCCGTGGCCCAGCTCCTTGCGTGCAAGCAGAACTTCTTGGCATTGAGGTGAGTCTGGGGCTTCCCCGTTTCCTGGAAAATGTTCTTTCCACAGCAGATCATGGCTGTGGCCTGGCCCTCACTGGGCTCACCATCATCAACTGAATACCAGGGCATGGTCTCCTGGGAGTTGCTCTGATGCCATGACTTCCCCAGCAAACTGCAGCGGTTCTGCTGGGGACTTCCTGCCCTTTGACCTTTAGCCCTCAGGGTGAAAATGGGCCTCCAGGCCCTTTTTCTTCTCTGGATCTGAATGTCCCAAGCCCTGAGGTTACTCTGTTCCCTGGCACACACTGAGCATGTCCTGCTGGGGAGAGACGTATGCAGTCACTTACTTGCTCCCAATACAGGGCAGCCAGCAACCGAATTGCTCCTAGGAGACCCCTCACTGCTTGCAGGGTGCAGGGTCTGCCCTCCCAACTGGGAGGTCTTCATCTCTGCTACTCTGGAGCCTCCCAGCCTCAACTGGAGTCTCCTGTGTGCAATTAAATAGCCTCTCCGGATGATCCCAGCTTGGCCTGGCTTCTTTCTCCTGCCATTTGTGAAGACATTGCTTCCATCCATTCTTTCCAACTGCTGGGCTGGGTTGGGGGCTTGTGCTGCCATTGATCATGTAGCTCCGTCTCAGCTAGGGCTGCTGAGGTCATAGGCACCGATTTTATAGAGGACTCTGTTCTGCCACCCCCACCTGCTATGGCCATACCTGGGATGGCTTAACCCTTTGGGGAGAGCTGTGGCTTGTAGAAGGGTGTGGGACTCTGGGGCCAGCTTGTTGGTAGCAGTAAAGTCGCCATTTGGGACATCTGCATTCCATAATAGAGTGCCTGGTTTGAGTCCCAGGTACTCAACTTTTGCTTTGGCTTCCTGCTAATGAGCACTGTGGGAGGCAGCAGATTGGGGCTGTAGTACCTCAGTCCCTTCTTCTCATGTAGGAGACATGTATGGAGTTCTGGACTCTTGGTTTTAGCCTGACCCAGCCCCAGTTGTGGTGGGCATTGAGTGAACCAGCACGTGGAAGGTCTCTCTCCTCTCTCAGCCTTTTAAATAAAATGAAAATAAATAAATAAATAAATAAATAAATAATAAGGGTGCTGGACTCAGAGTTGGAGACCTGGGTTTGTGACCAATGCATTGTCAGAGTTGAGAGCAGGGACCCTGGAGCCACATTGCTCAAGCTTGTTTGTTTTTAAATTTAATTTTTTTTTTTTAATTTGAGAGGCAAGAGAGACTCAGACAGTAGAGACAGCCCCTGTCTGCTGGTTCACTCCCCAAATGCCTGCAGCAGCCAGGACTGGACTAGAGCTGACGCTGGAAGACAGGCACTCAAGCCTGATCTCCCATGTGGGTGGCAGGGGCCAACTACTCGAGCCGTAGTGCCTCTCCCAGGGAAGCTGCCACTGAGGGCTGGAATTGGGACTTTAACTCAAGGACTCTGATATGGGATGTGGGCATCCTAACTGGAATCTTAACCATCAGGCCAAATGCCCTCCCCAGACTGCCCAAGGTTTGACTCCAGGATTCCTGTGATTGGAATCCTCATTAGCTGTGTGACCTGGGTCAGCCTCGTGTCTGTATGCTTCCATGTGCCCCTCTGTAAGTGGGGACAATAATAAGAGCCATCTCATGGTTCACGATTGAGTTACTGTACGTACAGAGCTGGCACTGTTTTGCAAGTGCTTTATATAGCAGGCTCGGGGACTGCGAGATCCTGGGCCAATTATGTAAGCTCTCAGCTTGCTCAGCCTTCTGTTAGTCCAGTCCTCCAAGAAGAAATTAGATGTGCCACACATGTACGAGGGGGCTTCAGAAAGTGCGTGGAAAATGGAATTGAAAGATGAGCTTATTTTTGGTGCCGAAAAGTTTGAAATCTGTGCGTTTTCCCCCACAGTATGCATTTTCCATGAACTCCTTCAAGACCCCCACCCCCCAAACTGGGGAAAATGCTTCTTGGGGGCAACGGGAAGGGGGATATTGGGGGGGTCTAACCCTGAGTGAAGCCGGAAGGAGGCAAGGGGGGCTGGGGGGAGCACCCTGGACTTCAGGGTGGTTCAGAGAGAGGTCAGCAAAGCCCCTGGGGAGTCCTCAGCAGGAGAGCCTCATCCCAGCCCCTGGCCTGCAGATTCCAGCGACCCCGAGATTCCAGTCACAACAGCCCGGGCGCCTGGGCACCTGCGGAGCTGGGCTGGAGGGCTCTGAGCCTCCTCCTGGCGCCACAGCCCTCTCGAAGGGGATGATCACACCTGCCCTCTAAGGGTTGTCGGGAGGCAGGCAGGCTTAAAACTCTTTGAAAAGGGGGAAACAGGTTTTTATTCCAGGGAACCTGGGCTGTGGGTAAGTGTTCTGGGGCAGGCTCTGAAATTCACCGGGTTACCTGGATTTGGCTGCTGGGAGGGCCTGCCTTGCCCGGGATTCCCCAGCTCTCTCCCAGCCTAGCTGCTTCCCTGTGGCCCGCCCTCCCTCCCACAGTGTTGTCCCTCTTGGTGTTGGCAAAAAGCTCTCCGGGAAGTCTCGGCTGGCCCAGCCTCCCAGACCTGCCCTGGATCTTGCAGGACAGGTAACAGCAGATCCAGGAAGGGCACGGGGACACGTGGGAGCCTAGACCCAGAGTGGCTGAGACCACAGGAGAAGGTGAGACAGTGAGTCCCCCTTGCTCCCCTGGCACCCCTGGGGAAACCACCTGCAACCAGACCTGTCTCACTGCTTTGCATAACAGGTCCCACAGCCCTTTCTCTGCTGGTGGGAAAAAAGGCACTGCAGCCATTGAGTATGCTCAGCTGAACAGCACCTATGGGGCTGTTGTGTCCTGGGTGAATCTGGCTCTCTCTGCCCATGACACTGACAAGCCCGGGCCCCTGCCCTCAGCGGGCTCTCACCCTCCTCTGTCTTCTTTTCCAGGCTGGGGAATAACCACATCACCGCTGAAGGAGCCCAGGTGCTGGCCGAGGGGCTCCGAGACAACAGCTCCTTGCAGTTCCTGGGGTATGTTGGATTCTCTGGGGCAGAGGGGCCTGCGTGGAGAGGTCTGGGGCCTTTCAAGGATTTGGGGGCAAGCGAAACTCTTTAGCCGGATAGGCCCAAAGGCAGCCCAGGCTCCAATGGGGATGGCAAGCCAGAGAGAGTGTGGGCTGCCCTTGGCCGCTGCAGTACTTGCATCTTCATCTGATAAACAGGAAGTTGGGGATGCCAGGGTTGGGGGAGGGCAGTGCCATAGGCTAGGTTCTCATGGGTGCTTAGGGCTATGCCTTGGCTGTACATGGAACTACTCCGTGTGTCCAAAGAACACCATTGCCCAGGTCCTACCCCAGACTAGTGGAATGAAAGTAGCTGGGTGCAAGACTCAGGAGTCGGTGATTCTGTTTTTAAGTTTTCTTTTTTATTTTGTTCATTTGAAAGGCAGAGTTACAGAGAGAGGGGGAGAGACAGAGATCTTCCCTCTGCTGGCTCACTCCCCAAATGGCCCAGCTTTCCCGTGTGAGTGCAGGGGCCCAAGCACTTGGGTCATCTTCTGCTGCTTTTCCCAGGCCATTAGGAGGGCACTGGATCAGAAGTGGAGCAGCCGGGACTGGAGCTGGTGTCCATATGGGATGCCAGTGCTGCAGGCGGCAGCTTTACCTGCTATAGCACAACACCGGCCCCATGGTATCAGTAATTTAAAACGGCTCTGCAGTGGGTGTACGGCTGAGGGTGAGAAGCCTTGAGAAGTGGAAGAAATGGGAAGGGATAGGACTGGAGAGGTTGTCCTAGGTATACTTGAGCTCTCGCTTGCTGTAGGGCCATGCTCAGGCCTAGAAGGGGGAAGGGGGGATCCACACCCACAGGGCTGCAAAGTAAGGCTTCCCCTGACTGCTGGCAGGGCAGCTCTCCCGCTGGGTTGCACTCCAATAGCCCCTCGCCTGTGCCGTGTGAACTGAGGTCTGTTTAACCAGTTTTAGCACCTGAAACTATAGAAAGAGAGAATAACCTTGGGCCCAGGTGCCCTGATCTGTTTCACAGACAGGCATGTTGCCCACAGATTTCAGTTTGAGTCAGGTGTAGGACTATGCTGCTCAGAAATCAGCATCTTTCCAAACTGCGTTGGAGCAATGGAGCCCAGCCCGGGGGCCAGAGCCCCACTGAGCTCTCCTCTGCTCCAGGTCACATCTGCCACATCTGGGGCACTTAGCTCTCTTCCAAGACGTATTTCTTAAAGTACCTGTCTGGGCCAGACACTGTACTCAGACCCGCAAACACTGTCATATGATGCAAACTGCTTGGTATCTTGCTTTTCAATTTAAAAGATTTTTTTTTTTTGCTTTACAATATATTATGAGTATCTTTTCAGATCATTATGACTCGGCTTTTTATTTTTAAAAGTCTATCTATTTGAAAGGCAGAGAGAGAGAGGCATTCCATCTGCTAGTTCACTCCCCAGATGCTCACAATACCTGGGGCTGTGTCCATCCTGGTTTTCCATGTGGGTATCAGGGATCCAAGTCCTTGGGCTGTCATCCGCTGTTTCCCAGGATGCACACTGGCAGGAAGCTGGATTGCAAGTGGAACTCAATGCCAGCCACTCAGCTATGGGATGCAGGCATCTTAAGTGACAGCGCAATCCACTTGTGCCACAACACCTGCCCTCATTGTGACCTCCGTTTTTAAAAGAAGAGCTGCATTGTATTGCATTGGTTTGATGTCCATGATCTGTTTCACTAGTCACCTGTTGCTGCTTGCCTAGATTGCTGCCCTATGTCTTGCTGTTATAGTGTCATATCCCTGGAGCACAGAGCAGTGTTGGCACATAGCCAGGGCTCTACCGCTATTCCCTGAGTGAAAATGCTGTGAACACGAGTTCAGCTCTCCGTGCTCCCTTGGGGACATACACCCCCAGGGCAAGTCCCCATCTGTATAATAGCTGGGTCAAAAGGAGCGAGTTGAGGCCGGCGCCGGCACACCGGGTTCTAGTCCCGGTCGGGGCACCGGATTCTGTCCCGGTTGCCCCTCTTCCAGGCCAGCCCTCTGCTGTGGCCAGGGAGTGCAGTGGAGGATGGCTCAGGTGCTTGGGCCCTGCACCCCATGGGAGACCAGGAAAAGCACCTGGCTCCTGGCTCCTGCCATCGGATCAGCGCGGTGCGCCGGCCGCAGCGCGCCGGCCGCGGCGGCCATTGGAGGGTGAACCAACGGCAAAGGAAGACCTTTCTCTCTGTCTCTCTCTCTCTCACTGTCCACTCTGCCTGTCAAAAAAAAAAAAAAAAAAAAAGGAGCGAGTTGAGTTCTACCTCTTTGAAAAATTGATATTTCCAGACTGCAGAGGGTCACAGGAGAATGGCCCAGAGGGCAAAGGAGTTAGATATCATGAAGCAATTGGAGGTGATAAGAAGGAGCAAGAGATGAAGAGCTGATGTGTGAAGGAGAGTTAGACTTGTTCTGGGTGCTCCCAGAGGGTACTTACCACCTCCCAGGGGTCACTTACAGGATCCGAACTAAAGTCAGGAAAGGGACCAGTGTTGTGGCTAAGATACCTCCTGTGATACCAGAATCCCATGTGGGTGTCAGTTCAAGTCCTGGCTGCCCCACTTCCAATCTAGCTTCCCGCTAATGCTCTTGGGAAAGCAACAGAAGATGGCCCAAGTGTCTGGGCCCCTGCCACTTATGTGGGAGACCCAGAAAAAGCTCCTGGCTTAAGCCTGGTCCAGTCTCAGCCATTGTGGTCATGTGGTCATTTGGGGAGTGAACTGGCAGATAGAAAATTCTCTCTCTTTCTCTCCCACTCTCTCTGTAGCTCTGAGTTTCAAATAAATAAATTAAAAAAAAAAATAAAGTCAGGAAAAAGGAAAAATGTCACAACTTGGTGTATTACTATTGGGAGTGAGTCTCCCATCCCTGAGGGTATGGGGTGGGTGGGCCTCTGTACCCCACCAGGAAGAAGGGGGCAGGTTCACGTTGCTGGGAGACCTGGCTGGAGTCGGCTGGGCCTGCAGAGAGCAGGAGTGCACTGGAGGGTGTGTGGAACATGTAGCCAACATGCACTGACACTGACGGTTCACTGTGCTGTTCTTCCCAGGTTCTGGGGCAACAAAGTGGGTGACAAGGGGGCCCAGGCCCTGGCAGAAGCCTTGAGTGACCATCAAAGCTTGAAATGGCTCAGGTAAGACTTCCTCTGCCCTACGGCGGTCATGTGAGAGCCAGGAGGAGCTTGAGCTGCCTTTGAAACTCTTTGAACTTCAGTTCTGCACTCCCATCCCCCGCCCCATCGCCACGTGAGGCAGTCAGGACACTGAGTCTCTCTGGGTGACTTTGGAGATAGCCTTTGCCCTCTCAAGGTCTTCATTCACTCCCCATGAATGGGAGATGCAGGGTAGGATCAGGAGCGTTTGTCTCAAGAAGCACGTCCAGTGCATTGATAGTGGCTGCCCAGTGTACCATGTTGGGGAGGCCTCTAAGGCTGCTCCTGGCCTTAAAGACACTATAATCGATTAGTGATGTCTTAAGTGTAAAACAGTCCTGTAGCCAGTTAGTGATGTCTGATATGGAGCAGACTGGAGAGTGAGGCTGTGTGTGCTGTTTTGCTCTTTGTACATCAGCTAATCTCTGAGGTCCCTCTGTGCTCTGACGTTTTTGCTCCATGTTTACATCCAGCCTGGTGGGGAACAACATTGGCAGTGTGGGTGCCCAGGCCTTAGCATCGATGCTGGAGAAGAACGTGGCACTAGAAGAACTCTGGTGAGTTTGGGGGGGTTCCCTGCTCATGAGAGGCAGTGAACAGCTTTCGTTGGTTCCCTGGCCGCATCCATGGGGCCACCTTGGAAGGCGGAGTGGAGTTCGGGGAAGTTGAAGGAGGAGCGTGGACTGTGCACACAGTGCTGACCTGCAGGGACTCCAAGTTCTCCATCCTTTAGATGCCACTGTAGGGTCTCCTGATGCGCTCTGGGCAGTTCCAGGTCCTAGCAGGGAGGAAAAAGGCTGAGTGTGGTTTCTTGAGGAAGGAGAAAGGCCCTGAAACCTTAGAGGCGTTGCTAGAAATCGGATGTAGGCATACCTCGGAAGTACTATGGGTCCTGTTGCATCCCAGTGCAGTAAAGCAAATCACATACTTTGTTGGTTTCCCCGTGCAGGAGAGTTCTGTTACCGCTCGTCTTCCAAGTGTGCAATTGCTTTATATCATAAAAAATAGTGTATACCTTAATTAAAATATCCTTTATTGCTAAAAAGGGCTAATGATTAGAAAACTGGTGCTGGCAGACCTGCTTAGCAGCAAAGATGCCACAGACCTTCACTTGGTGAAAAACCTGTCTCTGAGCACAGTGAAGGGAGGCAAACTTGTGCTACAACAGCCTTGGTCGTTGGCAGGGCTTGCTAGCTCTGCCAATTTGCCGCTGACTATATACTGATTGGATTCTGTCACTTGGATGTCTAAGTAGAGGAGCACCTCATTGTGAGTGCACCACTTACCACTGCTCTTAAAAACTTTAGACAAACTAAATTTGGCAGTGTTTACTTGAGCAAAGAATGCTCATGGATCAAGAAGAAAGACCCAGAGAGCTCCACCCAGCAATGTGGCCAAATAGTATTTGCAGAGGGTAAAGGGAGGTGACACACAGAGAGAGCTTGATGGGTTACAGCTCAGCATTTGAGATGAGCTGACAGCCTGTGATTGGCTGACGTTCAGCTGCTATGATTGGCTGAGACTTGGCTGTTTGTTATACGAATATACTCTTAGATTGCAATTTATTTATGTGCTAACTTAGGTTGCAGGTCACTGCATAGGAACTCAAAGTATGGAGGTGGCTTCAGGCCAAATTTAGGTTAGTTTAACACTATATGAAGCTGCAAGTGATAGGAAACCTTCATCTACAGAAGCTTAAGCCAATAAAAGGTTTATGTTTTCGTGGACAGGCAATCTGAAGGTAGGTGACATAGGGCTGGTGTCGTAGCTACAAAAGGCCTAGTTTCTGTGTCTTTCTGGTCCATCGTCCTTAGCCTATGACTTCATCCTTACAGTTGTTGCCCCCTAATCACAAGGTAGCTGCCCCTACCTGCGCTATTACTTCTGTATTCCAGGATTCAGAAAGGATACAAACCTGGAAGGAGGAAAGCCACAGGCTGGCCAGGTCTCTTTCCCAGAAACCCCTCCTGTCAACTTCCCCTTGTGTATCAAAGCCCTGTGTATGTCTCTTGCCCAGCTCTGGCTGCAGTGGATGTTGGGAAATTATTTTTTTTTTTCACTGAGTATGTGACTGCCCCAAATGAAATGAAGCTTCCATTAAAGAAAGGGAATATGGTTGCTGGGGTATGGGAGGAACTCATTATCTAGGAGAGCCCTGGGGCAAATTCCCTTGCAAAATTGTCCTGGAATTGAGAATCTGCCTGCCCTAACTTCATCCATGAACTTGGGTGTTCAGAAGTTGGATTTTCTAAATGGGAGGGGGTATGCAGATTAATCTCTATGCACATCATGAATGTGATCTCATCAGTGAGGTTTTCTCTCTTGTTCTTGCCAGCCTGGAAGAGAACCATCTCCAGGATGCAGGCGTGTGTTCTCTCGCAGAAGGACTAAAGAGGAATTCAAGTTTGAAAGTCTTGAAGTAAGGACCTCACCAGTGGGAGCTGGGGCAGTGATGGCCGGCCTTGGGGAAGGGGTGTTTGTGAAGTAGAGCCTGGGGCAGCTGTGCAGCCAGAGTAACTCACCCTAGGTGGACAGCAGCAGCTTGTGTTAGTCTGGGTCGACAAGGATTCCAGTGCCAACGTGGTTACCTGGGAGGTGGTCCAGCAAACACTGGTGGGAAAGTAGTGAAGTGAGGTGGGGGAGGGAAGGTAACCGATAGGGGCTGGTTCTTGAGCCAGTGATCACTGAGAAATTGGAGCTCAGTCCTGATGGGGCTCTACAGGAATGCAGAACATGGCTGGTTACCTCACCAGACAAGGGCACTTATCCACCATGTGCTGCTGCCTCATATGCTTCGGGGCGGGGAGTGGGGGAGGGTATGAATTCTCCAGCACATGCAGCTTTGGGGTCAGGAGCAAAGCCTCAGGCAGAGAGAGGCAGGTCCTGCCAGCCAGTGGCCCTCACAGTTGGAGGTCAAAGCCAAGTGAATATGGATGGGCCGGTTGCTGATAGAAATGTCTCTCCCTACTCCAAGGCTGTCTCCCTCTTAGGTGGGATGGCCATCGCCGGTGGTTTCTCTTGTGTTGTGCAGCATGCACACTTACATTTATTCAGGTGATCATTCATTCATTCATTCATTCGTCATACATTCATTCATTTATGCACACATTCATGCTTCTATGTATTCATCCAAGATATCTTGCTTGTGCACCTGCTCTGGCGGTGCCGGTAGAATGAGGGAAAAAGGAGAGGGCAGGCGCCTGCTAACACAGCTCTTAAATTCTAATGAGGGAGACAGATAATGATTAAGCAAGTTAACAAGGACATTTCTGGTTCCAGAGGGAGATGGGGAGAGGCTGGGGTTGCAGCAGCTGGTGCAGGGCTTTTCTGAAAAGGTGGCCCTTGAATTGAAATCTGATCTAGAAGGAGCTGCTACACTGAGGCTCTTGGAAGCACATTTCAGGTGGATGGAACAGCAAGTGCAAAGGCCCTAAGGCAGAAATGAGCTTAGTGGTTTTGGGGACAGAAAGCCAGCCTGTGCAGCTGGAATGTGATGGAGGAGTGGAGTGGGGAGGAGGTGGGAGGAGCTGGCCACGCAGGCCTCGGCCATGGCAAGGAGTTTTGGGAAGACTTTGGAGGATTTTAACCAGGGCAGTCATGTGATCTGGTTTATGTTATAAAAGGGTTATTCTTGCTTGTGTGGAAAGGAGACCAGAAGGTTGGAAGGCAGCAGGGAGACCAGGCAAGAGGTGTGGGAGATGAGGGAGGCTTGGACTAGGCTGAGGGAAGCAGAGGACGCTGGGAAAGGGGCTGTGGGACTTGAGGTCCTGGCAGCAGCAGGGGCTGGGGAGGTGGTGGGGGCACTGTTGCTTCCTCCATGCTAGTGGACCCAGTGGCTAGAGAACCACGCCACAAAGAAAGGGCCAGCAGGTGTGAGCTGGAGTCTGCCTAGCGACACCCCAGGTTGTGTCCATTTTCTCTGAGGCTGCAGCCAAGGCCTGGTTTCATGAGGACCTCAGGGTACAACCGATGGCCCCTTTTGTTGGGGGAAGGTAGCAACCGCCCTGGCAAATGTGGCCCGAGGAAAACACTTGCCTGCAGAGACAGGCAGGCGGCTGCCTCCGTGAGAGCACAGCTTTGCTGCCAGACCGCCATCCACTCTGGCCATGTGTGTTTGTGTTGTTTTTCCAGGGGCTAGGGACTTGCCAATGTTTGGGCAAAACACTTCCATTTGCCATTTGGGTGGAAGTGGGCTGGGAGGCTTGGGTGAAGCCTGGATTTGTCCCAGCCAGATGCCAGCTTTGCACCCTGGTGGGGTGGGGGTGGGGCTGTGGGTGTGGCAAGCTTGTCCTCGGACGGTGTCACTGACTTACCACACTGGAGTCCAGTGGATGCCAGGCAAGGGTCAGGGTGTAGGGGCAGGGACTGTCCCATGCTACTTGTCGCCAGCCTTGTTATTTAGCGTCCCCTTCCGCTTCCCTGTAAAGATGGAGCTGCCTGTCTTCTCTTGCCCAGGCTTAGTTTCTGCCAAGCATTGGTGAAGCATCCAGGCTGCGAGCCAGAGTTCACTTGCCAGCTCCACTGTCACAGCTGGTCCTCCTTGGCCAAGTGCCCCAGGGGCCTCGTGTGTAAATGGGGCCAACCCAACCCTCCTCCATTCACTGATGGAACATAGATAATGAGGGCCCTCAACAGCTGTTGGCTGTTCCTGGTAGCATTGCCTTAGGGGTCAGCTTGTAAGAAGTTCCCAAAGTGTGGAGGAGGGAGAAGATAGAAGTGGACATTTTCTAGAAGGCAAAGTGGAGCAAAATAGTGAGCTCTCTTCTCTTCCCTCCCCCTCCCCAGCTGCCTGCTTTCTCTAATCTGTGTCCCTGTGCACCCTGAGTCCCCCAAAGTGACATTTTTTATCAGTTTTATGTCTTATCAGTTAGGTACTGTGCCAAATGCCATAGATAGGACATTCTTTGTTTAATTCTTATCTCCACAAAGTTTGTACTTTTTTTTTTTTTTTAAGATTTATTTATTGATTTGAAAGGCAGAGTTAGAGAGAGAGGGGGAGAAGCAGAGATCTTCCATCAGCTGATTCAATCACCAAGTGGCTGCAATGGCTGGAGCTGGGCCTGTTGAAAGCTAGGAGCCAAGAACTTCCTCCAGGGCTCTCACATGGGTGCCAAGGCCCAAGGCTATCCTCCGCTGTTTTCCCAGGTGAATCAGCAAGGAGCTAGATCAGAAATGGAGCAGCCGGGACTTGAACCAGTGCCCATATGGGATGCCAGTGTTGTAGGCAGTGGCTTTACCCACTGTGCTACAACGCTGGGCCCAAAGTTTGTACTTTTGTAGACTCATTTTACAGATTGAGGAAATTGGGATTGATTTGCTTGAGATCCAACAGAAGTGTATAGGTTGGATTTGAACCCAGGGAATCTAGTACTGAAATGGGCTATGTTACAGACCCTCCCCCATGGAGGGCCTCCTTGCCCAGATGAAGTAATCTGGTGAGCAGAGAAGGCTGCATTTCACTGAAGGACTGAGCCTCTGGGGCTGAGCTCAGACACGAGAGGGGCGTGTCTAGGGAGTGGGTGGGACTCAGAAGGCCGGCTAATTCCCAAAGCCTCTTTAACTGGACAGGCGCAAGAGGAAAGCTGAGCGTGCCTGAAGCTCACCATCCCACCTTCTTCTCCAGGCTGTCCAACAATTGCATCACCTTCGTGGGGGCAGAAGCCCTCCTGCAGGCCCTGGCAAGCAATGACACCATCCTGGAAGTCTGGTAAGGTCCCTGGGCAGACCCGTTCACTTCGCTGAGTCTGGTTTCCAGTCTGGAAAATGGAGTGAGGGGAGAGAGGAACACCTGTGTTTTGAATATTCCTTCTGACTCTCACACTTAATTTGTTCTCAGTGCAACAGATCTTGATCTCTGTCTGGGAAGTGGCTTCATATCTCTATAAACAGTGACCGATAATTGATTTTTTGAAAAAAGATTTACTGGGCCCAGCACTGTGGCAGAGTGGGTTAGGTTGCCACCTGCAGCACCAGCATCCCATTTGGGTTCTGGTTCAAGTCCCAGTTGCTCCACTTCCCATGCAGCTCCCTGCTAATGTGCCTGGAAAGTAGTGGAAGACCCAAGTCCTTGGGCCCCTGCACCCACAGACCCGGAAGAAGCTCCTGGCTCCTGGCTTTAGTATGGCCCAGCCCCAGCCATTGTGGTCATTTGGTGAGTTAACCAGGGATGGAAGACTTCTCTTTCTCTGTCACTCTGCCTTTAAAATAAATAAATCTTAAAAGAAAAAAGAGAAAAAGGATTTACTTATTTATTTGCAAGGCAGAGTGGCAGAGAGAGAGGGAGACAGGGAGAGAGAGGGAGAGAGAAATCGAAATCTTTCATCTGTTGGTTTACTCCCCAAAGAGCTGCAACAGCTGGGGCTGGGTCAGGCTGAAGCCCAGAGCCTGGCTCCATCTGGGTCTCCCGAGGGTGGCAGGAACTTAATACGTGGACCATCCTTTGCTGCCTTCCCAAGCACATTAGCAGGAAGCGAAATCTGAAGCTGAGTAACCAGGACTCCAGTTGGCACTCTTGTATGGGATGCAGCAAGCCGTGGCTTTAGCCACTGGGCCACAGCACTGGCCTGGCTTCTTTCGTTTGAAAATCATGAGTACCTACTGAGAACTGCTCTGTTCTAAACAGCCCAGTGGATAGGGGTATGGTTGAGAATGAAATAAAGGAGCACAGCTTCTGCGCCCTGGGCATTGCATCCACCTTCACAGGTCAGGCTGTTGTATCAGAGCCCTGCAACACGGATGGAGGCTACACAGGGTGGAGCTGCTGCACAGTCGCATGTTCACCTCTAGGTAACTGAAAGCTGTAGTCCTTCCTCCACGTGGAGAGAGTGTTGAAATCAAGGATTTGTCTTCCTTGTTTCCAAACATCTCTTTCTCGCTCAAAACCATCAGGAAGGTTTCCCCTGGCTTAACACATCATGAACAGGTTTTACCATATGTATTTCAGACACTGGGTTACATACCAATATTTTAAAACTGTATTGCAGGGTTTTCTTTTCTTTTCAAAAGATTTGTTTATTTATTTGAGAGTCAGAGTTACAGAGAGGCAGAGGCAGAGATAGAAACAGAGAGAGTCTTCCATCCACTGGTTCACCCCCCAAATGGATGCAATGGCCAGAGCTGGACCGATCCAAAGCCAGGAGCTTCTTCTGGTCTCCCACGTGGGTGCAGGGACCTAAGCACTTGGGCCATCTTCTGCTGCTTTCCCAGGCTTTTAGCAGGGAGCTGGGTTGGAAGTAGAGCAGCCAGGACACGAACCAGTGCCCATATGGGATGCTGGCATTGCAGGTAGGGGCTTAGCCTACTATGGCACAGTGCTGGCCCACAGGGTTTTCTTAAAAAGAGCTGGCAATCCAGAACCCCACGCAGAATTTCAGTAATTATCCAGAGAGAAAGGGCTGGCCCTCTCGGATGAGCAGATGGGCAGATGGGCACACCAATTTGCATCTGCAGACCCTCCACACCTACTGTCATTTTTTTTTTTTAAGATTTATTTTATTTATTTGGAAGGCAGAGAGAGAGAGAAAGAGAGAAAGAGAGAAAGAGAAAGATCTTCCATTTACTGGTTCACTTCCTAAATGGCTGCAATGGCCAGTTCTGGGCCAAGCCACAGCCAGGAGCCAAGAACTCTATCCAGGTTTCCCACATGTGTATCAGGGGCCCAAGTTCTTGGGCCATCCTCTGCTGCTTTTCCAGGTACATTAGCAGGGAGCTGGATCAGAAGTGGAGCGGCCAGTTTTCTAACCAGTGCTTTGATATGGGATGCCAGCATTCCAAGTGGTGGCTTAACCCCGTGTGCCACACCACCAGCCCTACACCTACCGTCTCAGCCCAAGCGCTTTGGGCTCCCGCATGTTACAGGGCTAATGCCTCATCCCTGCAAGGCCGTGTCCCCCACTTCAAATGTGCAGATCTTGTCTTTTCCTCAAAAAGCATATCAAGGCAGCAGCAAATGTTGATATCAAATGACAACATTAAAAATAAAAGCTTCTAAAGACGGGGCTGGAGAGTTTTCTCTCTGTATCATTGAGTAATCCCTTTGGCTTGGGAGGTCATCAAGTCCTGGGCAGCGTGTAGGTTTTCTCTCTTTCTTTGGTGAAGCCACTGCACAGCACTAAGGAATGTCACAGTCTGTTTCCAAGGCGCAAGCCACCAGCATCAGGTTGATATTTTAAGGGTTATGATGTTGTTTGCTGCCTGTTGACAGAGCCTGGGGGAGCAGCAGGACTTGCTCATTGCATTCTTGACAGATTCTGCTGTTGCCTTAAAAAGAACGGCCGGCCTTGGGCCGCGTGTGGCGCACCCGCGTTCTGCAAAGTCACGGAGCCTTGCATGCAGAACACTTCCTGTGCGCCCTGGGTCCCAGCGCAGACTGCCCTCCAGGAGCACTGCCCCTGGGCTGGGCCCCTCCCCGGCGTGGGCTGAGAGCGGAGCAGCGTGGTTGGAAAGCACTGCTCTTTCGTTGTCCTCACGCAGACCTCTCCACTTGGTCCCCTGCAGGCTCCGCGGGAACCCTTTCTCTCCAGAGGAAATGGAGGCGCTCAGCCACAGGGACAGCAGACTCTTGCTGTGACGTCTGTGCGTTTGGCCCCCAGGAGCTGCGTCCCATCTGGCAGCGGCCCATTCCGACTGAGCTCTGTCCTGCCCAGAAGGACAGAGCTTCCTCTGTCCTTCCTCTGGAAGAGCTGGGAGCCCAGGAGTCTTCCCCAACAGGCTTCTCCCAGGCCTAGTGTTGCCTTCGAGTGCCTCCCAAGATTCAGCCGATGGGCATACAAGAGGCACTGCAGGGTTCTGATGTGGGTCAGTGGGACGTGAGCATTAGCACAGACCCCTGCCCATTCCTCTCAGGAAGCGGGAAGAGTATTCAAGAAGCAACTTCCTGCCACGTCTCAACTCTTGGACGTCCGCCTAGCCATTGTCACCTCTGGTCCTGCCACTCAGCCTGGACTGCTGCACGTGATGAAATCGAGAAGATTCCTGTCCTCGGCTGTGATATATCACGGATGGCACCCCCACCCTAGACCCAGCGTCCAAGGCGGGAGGGGCTACAACTGCCCCCGCTGTCTTTTCTGGTGCTGTTGGAAGGGGACCCATGACCGCCATTTGTTCCTCAAGACATTCTGGATTTGCACAAAAGATACAAGCACACTCCAGCTGAGATCACAGGGGGACTTTCCTTTCCAGTGGAATCAATTACTCCTCAGTGTGGCCTTGAGAAACAGCTCCTCATCCAAATGCACCTTTTGAAAATTAACCTGGGCCAGCATCACAGAGCGCGCCAGGCTTCTGGTTGGTGTTTGTGTCCTGAATGTTGATGACAGGCTTCCCAGAATGCTTTGGGACACTCAGTTATGGAGTGAAGGTTTACAGGGCAAAATCGGGCCCCTCCTTGTAAGCAGACGTCTCTGGGTCTTTCAATAGGATGCCTATGAAACCTTCGTGAACCATCAGGTCCTGTGTCAAAGATGATGACGTGTGAAAACTGTTTAATATTTATAAACCACCTTGTATTCTCTCAAGTTTATACTTTTATAGAAAACATGACCATGAACTTTGTGCTATAAATAATCACAGAAAACAACTGCATCACCAAAGCTGTCTTTGTTGTGACCAAACATTTTTTAAAAAGATTTATTTATTTACTTGAAAGTCAGAGTTACACAGAGAGAGCAAACATTTTTAAATAATCATAAAACTTGTCCAATTTTAAGGCACCATTTTCGACTGGAAGGGGGAGGGAAATGTTTTCAACCGGGTGATTTATTGCTTCAGGCAGAAGCAAGTCTTAGAAATAGGCCTGGCAATCAAAACACATTTGGCTGCGGCTCTGAAGGGTCTCACCCAGCATGAAGTTCTGAGCGGTGCGGGAGCCTGGCGTGCCCAGGCAGAAAGGGTACAGCAGGTGCGCCAGAGGCCCCGTGTCTCTCTTGATTCTCTCCAAGTGGCTCCAGGAGTCTTTAACATTAGGAGAAAGATGGGGGAGATCTGTGTACAGCTTTCTTCTACGAGCAGCCTTCTGTGTTGAATCGTTCTTCGCTGCACTTAATGAGGAAGGGCTCAGGTGGCTGCTTGCCAGAGAGAAGTCTTGCTTCCTTGAGGTTTTGTGTGTGTCTGGCGCACTCAGTGCTGCGGCTTCTCCCTGGGCTCCTGTGTGCAAGCGTGTCCGTGGGTCTCTTGGCGGGTGGTGCTCTCTTCTGCCCAGACCATTGTTTCTGGTGTAGCAGGTCGAGATGAGGCTGCTTTCTGTGAGGCACAGACACACACAGCAGTCTGTCTGCGCCACGCCGTAGTCCTCAGAGTGGTTCAGCAGTGATTGATTAATTAGCCAGGCGTGTTAGGACAGCCCATAGATGAACCGGGCAGACACAGTCCCCAGCCTGTGACACTGATGGGAAAGGGAAGGAGAGAGCAGAACACAGTTCACCACAATGTAAAAATGCATCCAAATAGAAAGTAAGGCCCATTACGGTAAGGCCTAGGAGGGACAGAAGCAAAGTTGTGTGGTGGAAGGAATCTTCTTCAGACTAGGGGTGGGTTCCAACAGGTTTTCTGAGGAGGAGCCGGCTGAGCTGTATCTCCAAGGATTGGAAGGGGCTGGACACACAGAGGCAGAGGGAAGAAGGGACTTGGTGGTCACGAGGAACAAGCTGGACAAAGACCTTGTTGTGAGAAAGAGGTCAGTAGGTGTGGCAGGGAGAATAATGGCCACCAAGGACACGCAGGTCCTAACCCTGGAGGCCTGTGAATGCTGCCTTGCCTTGCAAAAGGCACTTTGCAGATGTGAATAAGGGCCTTGAGTTGGGAGACGATCCTGGCATAGCTGGATGGTCTCTAAACGCGGTCACAAGTACCCTTGGAAGACAGAGGCATGGGGAGGTTTGACACAGGACAAGAAGGCAGTGTAACCGCTGAGGGAAGAGGCTACACTGCTGGCTTTGAAGCTGGAGGAAGGGGACACGAGCCAAGGGATGTAGCTTTAAAAGCTGGGCAAGGCAAGGAAACCTCTGGAGGGAACATGGCGTCCCCTGCCTTGGGACCAGCCCGTCTAGGGGCTTCTGGCTTCTAGGACTGTAAGAGAGTAACTGGTGTCCTTGGGTTTGTGGTATTACAGCAGCATAGGAAGCTCAGAGACAAGTGAGGGGAAGGCTGTTACTACGTGGGTTTGCACAGGTAGGTGGGGCCAGTTCAAGAAGGGCCTGGATGGCCATGGTCGAGGAGTTGGTCTTTGATCTTAGAGCAATGGCAGATTATTAGAGGGGGATAGATACAGCCCAATTTTCACTTTCAGAAGACCTCTTGCTCCCGGGGGGTGGGGGCGGGGAGCAGTGATGGGACTGGAATAACTCACAACCAGGGGGATGGTGCTGTTGCAAGGGAAAGGCAGTTGATCAGCCTCAGGTGTTGGTAGTGGAGGTAGAGTGAAGACATTTTGCAAGGATGGGAACATCTGGCCTGTGGACCATATAAGACCCACCAACTTGCTTGGCAACTGCAGGTTGCTTGGAATTCAACAAATCTACAGCAGGCTACTTTGTAAGTTATTTTTTTATGGCCCATGAATGCTGTTATAAATATCCATATAGCCCTTGGCAGAAGAGCGGTTCCCCAGCCCTCTTAGACCCAGATTTCTAAGGGCTCCCAAGTGGATGGGATGAGAAGGGAAAGGGGAGAATCGAGGATGACTCCGTGATTTCTGACTTGAGTAGCTGGGGACCACGGGTAAGAAGCAAGCTTAGAAGGGGGCAGGACTTGGGTTTGATGTTGTCAAGTTTGGGATGAGATGTGGAACCGGGGAGGCAGGTGGGGATCTGAGGTGGGGTGGGAGTCTGGAGCCCACGGAGATGCCCCAGCCAGAGCTAACGGCGGTGGGGTCCTCCTCAGTGTCGGGATGGGGGTGGGGTCTTTGGGCATGGATGCCACCACCTAGGGGGAAAAGAGGTTACAAGGGTGGTACTGAGATTTTGTGATGCAGTTAAGGTCAGAGTTCAGAATAGGAGAAGGTCCATCAGTTTCAAAAGTTTGGCAGTTATTACTGAACACACTCCAGGACTTTGCAGGGAACTAGTGAGCTGGGAGTCTTCATCTTAAGGTGGTAGGTAGGGGAGTTGCCTGGAAGGTCAATGCTCATGGCCAGGGGCTTCAGGAGCAAACAGCCCACCGATGTGTGCCAAGAATGCATCATATTTAGGTGAAAGAAAAACAAGCTGGAGGAGCAGGAGCATTTTCAATAGAGCCCCAGACTTTAATTATCCGCCTCATCTTTCTGGAAGAAAAAACATGTCAATCCAAGTGTTTCTGTCCTCCCCGCTCCCCCCGCCCCACTCCGCCTCACAGCACCAAAACAAGATGCTGAAATGCTGCCACCGCACAGTGTGTGAGAGGTGGAGTCATGTTCCACGGGGGCTGAGTCGAGGCGAGAGCTTCCTCCCATGGTTGCAGCAATCCGGCTTGAAGTCCCCCTGCAGGCGGGCGTTCAGCCCGGTGGGTAATGTGCACAGCATCAGAGTGACACCCTGGCGATGCCGGTGCCTGAGGAATGCACAGTGGCAGATCCTGGGTGGTGGTGACCGGTGAATGGCAGAGGCATAAAGGATGTCAGGATGGGCCCCGGGCAGTTTCCCCTGGGAGGGTTACATGTGAAGGACCCTAGCCGTGCACACTGGAAACCCAAGGTCTTTGGCTGCTGCTTCCCCTACATTTCTTTTTTCCCTCTCTAAATTCATTCCTACATTATCATTGCTTCCCGAACAGTCCACAAATCCAATCCTGTAAGCATCAACCTTCTCCCGTCAGCCTCTTGGGAGTGCCGCATTCCTTCTGTGTCTGGAACAGCTTCTTTGACTCTTCAGTTCCATGTGCCCCTCCTTCCTGCCTCCTACCTGCCCTCTCCCCGCCCGCAGGAGACAAGGGGCTCCTTTGGGACCTGCCCTCCCCTGGGTTGCTGCAACAGTCTCCTGACTGGTCTCCCTGTTTCTGCCTTGAACTCACGTGTGAGCCGTTCAACTGCCTGTCAAATCAGCCACTGCGCCGACCCAGACCCCCTAGGATGTCGCGTGCAGGGTCAGTGTCAGGGTGTCCTGTTGACCTGGATGCCCCCTGCATCTTCTCTGGCCTCCCCTTTGCTCCTCACTCCCCCATTCTGTGTGCTGCAGCCACACTGGCTTCTTTGCTCTCCTTGGACAGTGCCAAGCGTGCTGCTGCTTCCCGGTCTCTACAGTTGCCCCCCCCCCCCCCCCCCCCCCGCTCAGGACCACTCTTCCCCTTCTAGAGAGTGGTGTGGCTCACTTCATTTCCTGCATGTCTTTGTTCAAATGCCACCTCCCAGTCCTCAGTCACTCTCCCCCCTTCCCCCCGACCGGCTTAACAGCAGGCACCACCTGATGCACTTTTGTGTCTTTCTTCCCCTAGAATATCAGCCCCCTGGAACAGGGGCCATGTCCGCTACAGCATCCTCCGAGTCCACAGTGGTGCCTGGCATGTAGTAGGTACCCAGTAAACAGTTGTGGAATGAATAAAGAAGCTGCTCTATTTCAAGGGACCAGAAAATGGAAGTTGGGGCTGCTTCTAAGAACCAGTCCCCTTTTCCCTCCTGCTGTTAGTGTTTCCTTCCTGAGGGAGGAAGAACGTTCTGACGTGAGACCATGCCTAATCCATCAGCTGCCCGAAATGTGCTCCAGGGGTACCACAAAGGTCTCAGTGAACAGCACTGTGTCCTGGTCCTTTCTGGGGGTGTTCCTAGAATCACACAGAAATCATTTGTCAACAGTAAAAATGCTCAGATGAGAGAGCAGGGGTTTATTGTTCAGCTGGATTAGTTTACAGATGATTAAAGTAATCCCCCTTATCTCATCAGAAAGAGCTTTTAGGTGACCAGTGTGGAGTTGCACCTGGGAGTCTCCCTCCCTGAGAGGGAATCGCATCCTCAGTCCTCCGTGCCAGCACAGTGCTGGGATGCCATGGAGAAAGCACTGGCACCCTGGCTTTGCCTGTGGGGATGCCTCCGTCCAGTCAGCCCTCAGCTTACAGCTCCTGATCGCCCATGGTCGCAGGATTGGGGGGAAGATGGCTGGGACCATGGGAAGCTGACGCCCACCTGGAAGTTGCCAGTTACTGGGATGAGGAGGGCAGAGGATTGCAGTGGGAGTGGGGACCCTCAGGAGTGTGCTTCTGGCGGTGTCGAGTGGGAGGTCACCGAGTGGGCAGTGGGATCAACGCTGAATCTGGTGGGGCTGGGAGTGCTTTCTAGTGGCCATTGGGAAGCATGGGGCAGGAGCTACGAGGAACCATGACCAGGGCCACCAAGAGGGCTCCTTGAGTCCTGATGGGGTGTTTCTCAGGTCATAGACCCTACTAAGTAGCCTAGAGTTTACCGCCTCATGGGGAGGCAGAGGGCTGCATTTGCTTTGATGGCTGCTTGTTGGGAACTATGAGAGACAATTTAGAACCAGAGTCAAGCACCCTGCTTGACTCCCTTCCAAGGGAGTGGCCCTGGCTGCCAAGGTCCTGTGGTGTCACATGGCCTGGGCTTTGTCTTTTCCTTTTGAAAGAGTTACACAAAGAGAGGAGAGGCAGAGAGAGAGAGAGAGAGAGAGAGGTCTTCCATCCTTTGGTTTACTCCCCAGATGGCTGCAACGGCTGGAGCTGCACCCATCCAAAACCAGGAGCCAGGAGCTGCTTCTAGGTCTCGCACATGGGTGCAGGGGCCCAAGGACTTGGGCCATCTTCTGCTGCTCTCCCAGGCCATAGCAGAGAGCTGGATCGGAATATAGCATCTGGGATTCGAACCAGGGCCCATATGGGATGCTGGTACTGTAGACCACGGCTTTACCTGTTACGCCACAGCGCCGACTCCTTGTCTTTTTCAGTTCCTTCCGGGTTTATGTCCTTTCCTATTCCCTTTGGACCACCCCCCTGCCCCGCCTTCAGCTGGCACTCACCTTCTCCCCCTTCTCTTAAGGGTGACTTCCTCCAACAGGGCCTTCCTGAGTTCCCAGCCACCCTTGGTGTTTGCTCAGAGGCGGTGTCCTTGGAAGTTCACCACTGTTGCAATTGGGTGATTGTTGGATCAGTTTGTTAAAAGTTGTCTCCCCTTGCCAGAGGCAGGGGGTGCCATCTCTCACACACTTCTGTGTTTCCTGGCACCTGCTCAGTGAGTCAACCACCAGTTGTATGAGCCCGGGGCCAGGCTGAATGGGACAGGCCATGGGCTAGTGGGCAGACAGGTGCTCAGTGAGGGCTGGGCCATCTGCAGAAACTCCTGGAAGAGGCTGGGACTTCCATGAAGGAAGAATCTGGAATGCAGAGGATGGGCATTTCAGTTGGAGAACCTACTTAAACACAGTGGAAGGAGCCCTGGCTTGGCATCAGGAAAAATCAGGGTTTCAAGCCATCTCCTGGGTGGCTGGAGGAAGTTATTTTCCCTCTCTGGACTTTCATCTTTGGACTTTAATCAAGGACTGCAAATACAGGATGCAATTTCCCCATCTCATCCCCTGGCGGTCACCTCTTCTGCGAGGTGAGACTGAACACAGCTTTCAGAATCAGCTTCGATATAATGGTCCAGGTGGCTGTTATCAGCTGATAGGAGATGGTGATTGAGATAAGCCCATCTGTCAGCCTTGAGGATCTGTTGGGTGGGTGGAGCAGGCCCTGACACTGATTCAGTAACCATGATGGGAGGATCGAGAGGGGGACCTGGCTGTTCCTGGTGGCAAAGAAAGCCCCAGTGAAGCAGAGTTCAGCAGCACTGGACAGCGTCATCAGAGGTGCCCTTCAGGGGCCAGGTGGTAATGCAAATGAGAGAAGTGGTCCTGGGGACGGAACAGAGAATGGGGAGCAGTGTGGCCAGGTGCAGGAAGTGAGAGGGCTTGTCTTGTGTGAAAGGATTCAGAATACCTCTCCCTCACTCCACTTCCTCTTTTCTTCCCTCCTCCTTGGTATATGGGCAAACAAAAACCATCTTGAGGCTAATAGTTTCTCCCAGCCAGCCAGCCTGCCTACGACCTTTGAGCCCTATCAGCTTTATTGAAGAATCGAACTCTACAGGGGAACAGGGCTGCCGGAGGCCACTGGAGCCAGACTCCCAACTTGTTGCTTCTGCTGCAGTTTAAGGGTAGACCAAGGAGGAGCGGGAGGGGATCAAGGCTTAGGTTTTCAAAAGAGGTCCATTTCACTCCGGGCGATTACGGCAAGGGAGTTAGTAATCACTTCTATGACTAGTTTTATGCACTCATTGGTTTCAGTTCCCTAGATCTTCAGAAACGTATCGCTTTCCACTGGGGAAATTTGTGTCATTAAATACGCACATGCACACGCGCGCGCACACACACACGCACACACGCGCGCACACACACCCCTCCTCCTTTCTCAGTATTAATCACCTTCTTCCATAATTAGTACCTAAAATGTCAAAGGAGAAGGAAGTAATTAACAGGAGTATCCAGTGCAGCAAGTCCCGCTGCGAGGCTCTGGGGCTGATTATAAAAAGCATTTCCTTATATATTTTGAGCACTTTTGGGAATCGGATCCGTAACTACACCCAAGTGCTGGCTGGCGTCCAGGGGCGCGGGGCTGGGTGAGGCAGCGTGCAGAGAGGGAGATTCTGGACCCGCGCAGGTGACGACAGACTAGCAGGACTCGCAGGCCTCTTCTGGAGGGGAGGAAGACACTCCGGCGTTTAAGCCAGGTGTCGCTGTCACCTCCATTTTACAGATGAGAAAACTGAGACCCAGTTTGAATGCGAGGTCCCCCATAACTGGTGACTAATTGAGAGAGCAGCAGCTTCGAACTTAGGTCTGATTCTAAAGCTTTGCTCTTTTCTGGAACCCTGGAACCCTATTACCAGCTCTCATCCGGGCTCCTCCCCTAGCCTCCTTTTGACAGCTGAGGCAGAGAGCCGAGACCCGAGCATGAGCTTGAGAGGCGGAGCTGGGACTAGCAAAGCGCCCCGCCCCGGCTCCGACATTACCCAATGGTAATGAGGCGTCCGTAGTCTCTCGTCCAATCAGTCAGAGCTCCCCGCCCCCATCCCGTTCTTCTCCGCCCTTCCCCTCTGCTTTCCCTTTGGCTCCACCGAGCTTGACAGAGCGGAAAGTCCCTTCATCCAGCGACGGGCGGGCAGCCATTGGAGGAAGGTCTGTCACAGGAAGGCCCAATCAGGGCGCGCGTAGGAAGGGAGCTCTGGCAGCGATTGGTTAGCTCAGCGGTCGCCCTCTCCGCCCCCGCTCCCTCCTTCCCTCTTGGGCGGTTCGGAGGCGGGGCAGGTGGGGGCGGGCCCAGGTAGCAGGTTCGGCTGCGCGGGGGCCGCGCGTCGGAGGTAAATACTAGGGTGGTGGGTGTGGGGCGACGGGGCCGACCCGGGACGTGGGCTAGGGAGCCTGGGCAAGGGGTTACGTCCCGCCGCTCTAGGTGGGTGAGTGAGTGAGCGGGCGGCCGAGTGGCCGGCGGCCCAGTCCTCTGAGGCGCCCCTCCCCGGCCTCAGGGCGCCTGGAGCCGCCGCGGCGACGGTCGGGCCTCGGCGCCGGCCCGTTAGTTGCCCCGGCCCGCCGAGCTTCCCCGGCCCGCGAGGTGCTGAGCCCACTGACGTCAGCCCGGGCTTCCCCACCCTGGGTCTCCACTTGTCGCCGAGCCTTCCCGGGAGTGCTCGATCCTGAGTGGTGGTGGCAGCTTGGCCGCCGCCTCTGGGACTCCCGGAGAAGAGGGGTCTTGGGGTGAAGACAGTGCGGGACTCAGTCTCCGTTTCTGCCCTGCCTCCCCGTTAACAGACGGGGAAACTGAGGCACGGGCCTCCGGCTGGCCCCGGCCGGCCCCCGCTGACCCCGAGAGCCCCGGGTTGCGGCGTCGCCCGTCCGTGTAGAGGGGCGTTTGGATCGGTCGGTTTCGAAGTGTTTGCGGCGCCCGTCCAGGAAGAGCAGCCGGGGTTCTGACCTCGTTAATGGCGTGTTCTGCTTCTTCTTTCCGTTTCCCGTTTCCAGGTTGAGGATGGTTTTGCACAACAACCTGGAGTTCTGTAGTTGAAAGGTGCGCCCTGTTGCGACAGGTACTTTTTTTTTTTTTTTTTTTTTTTTTTTTTTTAAATCCTATTAAGCGTGTGTGGGGGAAATCATGAAGTCTTGAAGGAGGATGGGGTTTCTGAGTTCGGTGCTCATCTGGGTCAGCTGCTGGGCTATTCGTGTACTTGGCATCCTGTGCCACCCCTTGGCATTTGCGTGTTTTGGGCTGGTTGTCGTCTTCCAGCCAGCAAGCTTGTGGCTGCCCAACCCCCTCGTCCTTGCCACCTTGCTCTCCCCAGTTTCCCCTGGAAAGTTGTATCCTTAGCTAATGAGCAGTCCTATCCTGCTTTTGATTTGGGGCCAATTAAGATTGTTCATTTTGCAAACCTTGGTTCCCAGAGCAAAGCTCAGGCCGGGAGAGGGTGTCCATTCAAGTGGTAGCTTTCTGCACGCCCCCTCATTCCCCAAGTAGATTGAATGGCCCTAACAATTTAGCCTGCCATTCCCCACTGGGGAGTGGGTGGCTTTGAACTAGAACAGTGTTAGCAGGAAATAATTTGTTGGAAATTCCTCTTGAAGTTCAAGTACTGCAAATGCTGATAGCACCCAGACCGCTCTTTAATGGTCTGCCGGAGAATTGGTGGGTCTTCTTGTGCCAAAGGAAGGCGGCCTTCCTTTGGGTGGTACCTCTCTGGGAAGCTGGTAAGACCAGGGCACTTACTATGTAAAACAACGGACACTGGGCAACGATGATGTCTGCGGTTTGGCCGGGTACCTGTGGTTTTGTTTGATTTAAGGAAGTCTTTAACACAAGAAGAGAGAAGAGTAATTGTCTCACTCGTTAAACTGTTAGAACTGTGTTCCTGGATTTCAGAGTGTCATCTTCAATTTCTTACCTTGGTTATATAGAATTCCTAAGCATCACATACGGCGTGAGGCTCCACGGAGGCTACTTCCAGTGAGCCTCACAGCGTTCCCGGATTTGATTGTTCTTAGGTGTGTAACAGTGCAGTGCCGCGGGACTTCCCCATGACTTCCTCTCTCCAGAGTGAAGCTGTAGGCAGACCTCACCGAATCCTCCCAGCCCTTTCTCCTTGCCTCCCTCCCTTCGTTTGTTTAACCTGCAAGAAGATTTTAATTCCTTAAAAACAGGATGAGGAATGAGAGTTGCAGCTGTGGCTCTTATCACTTGACTTAGCCAAAAGTGTTTCGTTCGTTTCTTGCGTGTGGGGTCTGCGCAGGGGACATGGGACATAGGACATGTCAGTGAGTGTAGGATACTGTTCCTTGTTCTTCTGACACGAACGTGTTGGGGAAGGAGCCAGACTTTGCCTATCACCTGATAAATCCCACTTGTTTTAGGGACTGTGTCCTTGTGTCACAAGTTAATAAAATGAGGAACATGGAAATTAAGTCTCTCTTCTGGTCCTGGAATCCCCATGTTCCTGTGCTTGAACCATTTAAGAATTTAGTGAGAGATATTCTGACGAGGGCAATCATTCCAGCTGCCTAGAAGCAGTTGAAGAAAGGCCCTCGGGTCTCCCTTGTTTGTTGTTTGAGCTGGCCTTCCTACTTCTTTGCCATTTATAAATAGGGGCAGTAATTTAGCATTGCAACTTTAATTCGAATTTAGATAGCCTCCTATGATTTTTGGAACAGGGAGGCTATCTCGGCAGATACAAAAGAAGCTGTAGTTCTTGAATTACATCTGTCTTTGTGAGCTGTTGGGAACAGTAGAACCTGGTGACTCCAGCGTGAAATGACACTTGTATCTTCTGGATAGGTTAACCATTGTGAGTTCTCTGTAGCTAGTGATATGCCTTTGTACTAGGTATTGTTTTTTAGAACACAGTGTTCTGGCCTTTGATATGTTTATGTAAAACTTTTTTTTGATCATCTGCTTTTCATGGGAGATGGATAAAATAATTGTGTTTTCCAGTGTTCCTGTTGGTTTGATAATTTTATCTTAATACGTTCAATTCCCCTTTGCTAGAATCCAGACCGTCAGGAAGCTCAGGTAACCAGATATGTTTTCAAATCCAAGTGACCCCCTTTCATGTTCAGTGTTGTCGAAAGCTAAGCCTTTTGTTCAGCATGGTTTTAGGGCTAAGTGTATTACTGTATTTCCAACCCTTTGGTAATCTTCATCCAGTACTTCAAGTAATTATCAGATATTCATAATCACACAGTTATCCAGCCTGAAACAAGATAGGATTTGACTGAGTCATTTGTTATATGCTCACCCTCTCAGTGATTTGACCTGCAAAGTATTCAGAGAATACAAGTGGGAATTTCTCCCTTCCCATCAACCCTCTGCCCCAGCTGCCCTACCTGGATTGTGAATGTGGCTGCACTGCTTGTCCCTGTGTCTTTGCTCCAGTGGCCTCTCCTGAAAGGCAGAAGTTCAATGTGTGTGGGGTGACTTTTGAAGGCAACTGCCATATGAATATATCATTTTTTTTAAAGATTTTATTTATTTGAGAGGTAAAGTCACAGACACAGTGAGAGTGAGAGACAGAGAACCCATCCACTTGGTTCACTTCCCAAATGGCCACAATGGCTGGAGCTGGGCCAATCCAGAGCCAGGAACTTCTTCCTGGTCTCCAAGGACTTGGGCCATCTCCCGATGCTTTCCCAAGCCTTAGCAGAGAGCTGGATCTGAAGAGGAGCAGCGGGACTAGAACCAGTGCCCATATGGGATGCTGGCACCATAGACAGAGGATTAACCTATGCCACAGTGCCGGCCCCTGAGATATTTTAAGTCTTCTTTATTTTTCAGTGTCTGACACTGGACTCAGTGCATAAGATTACTGAACCCACAACCCAGCCTTCCTGGTTGATAAAGAACTCATTTACAATGTGATTTCAGTCTTCCCTGGGTTTATCGCTTGGGGTTAAGACTTTAACTCTCGTGCCGGTGTTAGTTTCTGCTGTGAGAGGATGTATGTGTTAGCATATTACTGTTGTAATACTGCTGTTTTCAGAACATTAATGGTCATTAAATTTATCATCTGACCTGTCTGTAGACTGGAGCCATTAGTTCCCCATTCAGCTTTATCAGTTGCAACGAAGAGCATCAATTTTTAACATGATAGTTTCAAGCCCGTTTTTAACGTGGTCATTCTAAAAGAGGGAAGGCCACATCCTTTTTATTTTGGGATAATGTGTTATAAAATATTTAAAACTTTTGCTCAGGCCATTCTAATTGTCTGATGTGATCTGTCTGATCATTCTCACTGGGCTAAGGCAAGTTAGAAAGCTACTGCTCCTCGTGTGGCTCACTTTAGAATACGATTCTTGAAAACCGCCGCTTTTGCCTTTAGTGGTTTTAGAGCCAATTAGTTATCTCAGTTTATTGGAGTCTGTCTCCCTTAAATTATTTGCAGTCTCTTAATTAAATTCATTTAACATGGAATGCCCTAATGCATTACTCTTAGTAATTTAGTTTTGTCTTCATAGTATTTTATTAACACTCAGTTTTTATTTTAAATTGTGACATGGGTTGTTAAGCTCAAGAACCAACACAGTGGGAGTTGTTGCTGTCTAAATAATTAAGATTCAAGGCAGTTTCTGATTTTAATATTGCAAGTATTTTTAGGAATTAAAAATATTTCTTTTCAAAACACTCGTAGAATTGCTTTCCCTTTTGTTTTTTGATTGTTGGCCGAAAAATGTAAATCTCTTTTACAGAGAACCCAAACGATAGCTCCCTTCTTTGGAAGTTCCATTTTGACTATCTGCACCTCCTCAGAGGGATGAGAATAATGTCTATGCAAGACAGCTCACGTCCTTTACCGCCTAAAGATTTTTTCAGAATTTATGTGTTCCTCTTTTTGTTATTGTTGCTTTGTTTTTTTTTTAAACACACAAATCTACTTCATCATGTGGCTTCTCAGAACTGGTTAGAAGCAGTAAGTTGGAGAGCAACAAGACCCTAAAAGGAGTCAAACGCATGCTGCAGGAAACCACAGAAAATGGCTGATGGCAGAAGAGAACTAGAGTGCAGATCGGTTCTCGCAGATGCGAGTGCTCAGGAAGTGTGCTGCACAGCCTGTGAGCACAGTGACGGACAGCCGTGCACACGTAGTCACACATCAGAATTTATGTTCATACTGAAAATTATGATCCAGGAAAAATAAGGCTGCTTTGCAAGCATTTTAGTGCAAAATAACAAACACATCCTGTTGGTGCTTCAGAGGGACAGAGCCTGGTGAAGGGATTGGGCAGCTGCTGGGCAGCACCTGCGAGGGGTCAGTTACACGCTGCCAGGATGGAGGTTTCCACAGGTGTCTTATGTAAGAGGCAGAGAGAAGTTGATCCCATCCTGCTGAAGTAGACAGTGCCCTCAAGTGGCATTCAGACAACCGCATCACAAAAAGAGGAGAAAGAAAAAGCACTTCTTGCTGCCCTTGCCTCTGTTCTCGTTAAACGTTGCCCAGGTGCGCCGACCCGGTTGGGCAGAAGGGGTGCCAAGCCCAGCGCATCTCGGGCATGTCCCCTTCTGACTTGTACAGGGACAGCCTTCTACTATGGGGGCAAAAACTTACTAGCTAACAATTTTTTTTTGTTTCATCGTTAAATTATAAAACTTAAAATTTGGTCTCCTTAGTTTTAGGGGTGTTTGTTTTTTAATTGCAAGACTAGACCAGATGCATATGCTAGTGCTATCCGTTGCTGCCGTTACTCAAAGTAGTGGAAATGGATGCCTCTGGCCGGACGAAGGAGGAAATCAGTGCTGTGTTTGGAAACTAAAAAGCCACACCCTCATGACAGAGAATGCATAGAAACTATTATTTTCAGAAGAATAATTAAAATAAGGAAGTCTCAATTTGAATTAATGAGTTGCTTAATTGTGAAAGATTATTATTTTTGTAAAGATTTTAAATGAAAATTTGAAGCTGAAAAGGAAATAAGTCATCTTGTGACATTAAAACACTTTTATTTTAAATAAAATAAATGTTTGCAATTCAGTATCACAGTATTGCAGTTATATGTCCTTATTACACAGTCCAAGTTTGAATGTTATAAAATGTTAATTAAAATTAAAAAGTTATTTAAAATTTATTTTATTTATTTGAAAGAAATTTCCCATCCTCTGGTTCACTCAGTAGCTAGGGCTGGGCAGGCAGAAGCTGGGAGCCTGGAACTCCATTCAGATATTCCATGTGGGTGGCAGGGAGCCCGCTCAATAGGACTTGGGTGCCCATTAGCACAAAGCCGGAATGGGGAGTGGTGCTAGGACTCCAACCGGGCTCTGATACGGGTTGCAGATGACTTCAGCAGAGTCTTAATGGCCACAACACATGCCTGCCCCCCCTCCAAACTGTTTTTTTTTTTTTTTTAAACATAATCAGATTATAATATCTGATATTTGTGATTGTGAGACATCAAATGTTGGTATGATGAATGTGATTAACATTTACCTAAGACAAAATGTACAAGATTAAGGAAATGAAATTGAGTCAGTGATAAAATGTTCCCTTATCAAAATATGGCATACAGATAAATGAATTGTGATTACAGTTTCTGAATGTAATTTTATATTTTTATTGATAGATGTTCAACACTATAATGGATAACTTTTTACTTAAACTGTTCTGAAATGATAGCCACTTTGATTTATAAGATTTATGTGTATTGTGCTCAAGAATAAAAGCCTGCCCATTAAATTAGACAAAATCCATAAAAATTGCTCCTTTTTAAAGTTTAAAAAATGTCAGAATATGTGTATCTTTAAAGGTCATCCTGAAAATTTTTGCTGGAATCTAATTATAAATTTCAGTGCCTTAAAAACAAACATTATTGTCTTTGAGAATATTCTATTGGATTTCCTTAAATCTGCAGAGTTACAGTAGATGCGAGCACTTGATGGCTTTTAGCCCTTTGTATGTGCTTCTGGAAATATTTCTTGTAAGTTCATGTTTACTAGTCAGATGAGATTTTAGAAAGTCTTTAAGCTCAATTTTAGGTCATGTAGAACGAGTGTAAAGTTTCCTTTTGCTTCTTCGCCAGGCGTTTTGATTGCTGTCTTCTTACAGAATGGACACCAAATTGCTCAAAACATGCTTTGGGACTGCCTGTGAATTCATCTTCTGTGGTTTTACAACAAACTTACAAGTAGTTCCATTTTTTTTTGAGTTAATGTTTTGAAGTGAACGTCACAATGAGTTCAGGCTTATGGAGCCAAGAAAAAGTCACTTCACCCTACTGGGAAGAACGGATTTTTTATTTGCTTCTTCAAGAATGCAGTGTTACAGACAAGCAAACGCAGAAGCTCCTGAAGGTACCGAAGGGGAGTATAGGACAGTACATCCAAGACCGGTCCGTGGGACACGCGAGGATGCCTTCGGCCAAAGGCAAAAAAAATCAGATTGGATTAAAAATTCTAGAGCAACCTCATGCCGTTCTCTTTGTGGACGAGAAGGATGTTGTAGAAATAAATGAGAAATTCACAGAGTTACTCCTGGCGATCACCAACTGCGAGGAGAGGTTCAGCCTGTTTAAAAACAGGAGCAGACTAAGTAAAGGCCTCCAGATCACTGTGGGCTGCCCCGTGAAGGTGCAGCTGCGGTCTGGGGAGGAGAAGTTCCCTGGGGTGGTGCGCTTCAGGGGCCCCTTGCTGGCAGAGAGGACGGTGTCCGGCATCTTCTTTGGAGTCGAATTGCTGGTAAGTTTGAGGCACCGTTTCAGTAGACTGGAGGGAGGGGTGTGTGCATCTGTGTGTCTCTGTGTATTTGTATATATTCATATGTATTTTCCCTTTGAAAACAAAGTATGGTTTATAGGATGGTGCTGTAATCATTAGGATTTACTTTAAAAATCATTTATTTTCACTTTATTTGAAAGGGAGAGAGAGAGAGAGACAGACAGACAGACATATCTCCCAAATGATCACAATGGCTGGGGCTGTGCCAGGCCAAAACTGGAGCCTGGAACTCCATCTGGGTCTCTCATATGGGTAGCAGAGGCCCAAGCACCTCAACCATAATATGTTGTCTCCCAGGGTGCACATTAGCAGGAGGCTGGGTTGGAAACACAGTAGCCAGGACTTGAACCAGGCCCTCTGATATGGGATGTGGGCACTCCAAGTGGCAACTTAACCCCACTGTGCCGAATGCCTACTCCAGGATTTGCTTCTTATTTATGAATTGAGATGATATAAAGGTGATGCTTACAATTTTAAAAAGCTGCCTACTGTAGTGGGAATATATACATACAGATAGGTCACAGTTATTGCAACTTTCATTGAAATTTTGACACTGTTTTAAAAAAGAACTTTATCAGTTGTAATCACTTCAAAAATTGTTATTGTCCTGTGACATTATTATGTATACATTCCTCAGTTGTTCTTCTTGTGTGAGATTAAGGAAAGACAACTTAGATACAAGATTTAAAGAAAGAAGTTACAGTGATTTAAACTTGCTTATAGCTGTCCCTGCTAATATATGTGAAAATCATCTTAGAACTCATTTCTACTGGAAAGAGATTCAAGAACTCTGTAATTTATTTCCAAACTTAGTATTAATTCTTGAGAACTTAAGTCAATTACATTTTGACATTCTTGCAAATAGAATTTCATGCCTTGTTTGCTTCCTGATTTAATTTTTAAAGAAGTAATTGTAAGACAGTTGGGGATTTGAATCCTAGTTATGTCATTTACGAGGTGGGTTGCCAGGTTACTTAACCAACCTACTTAACATCTCTAAGTCTGCTTCCTCATCTGTAGAACGGTAGCAGTACTCGATGTGTGATGTCTTTGCCATACATTGATATGGGATTTAGCGCAGTGGCTGGCAGAGTAAGTGCTCAAGAAATGGAGCCAACATGACTGTTATGTTAAAATAAAATTTAGAATAAAAGTAATCTTTGAAATACATGTAGAATAGAGTCCAGCTCTCTCACAATAGAATTATGATTTTAAACTATCAAATAATTTTATTTCAGCAAATCCTAAAGCAACTGTTAATAATTACTAATTATTTAACAGTTTTTTTTTCAGGTTGATTTCCCTGAAATTCCCAGAAATTCCCAGAATGGGCCCTTTTTCCTGTGGATCATCTTTCTGTATCTGTGTATCTGTTATTTTTTTCCCCTGTGTCTCTTTTGAAAACTAGGAAGAAGGTCGTGGCCAAGGTTTCACTGATGGTTTATATCAAGGGAAACAGCTATTTCAGTGCGATGAAGATTGTGGGGTGTTCGTTGCCTTGGACAAGCTAGAAATCATAGAAGATGATGACAATGGACTGGAAAGTGATTATGCAGGTCCAGTGGACAACATGCAGGTTGAACTTCCCCCTTTGGAAATAAACTCCAGAGTTTCTTTGAAGGTTGGAGAAACTATAGAATCTGGAACGGTTATATTCTGTGATGTCTTGCCAGGAAAAGAAAGCTTAGGATATTTTGTTGGTGTGGACATGGTAAGAAACTTTTGGATTATATTATCTTTGTGAATATATGTATTAGTTTATGACCAATTTAGGTACAAACTGAACACTTTGAATATTTAAAATGGACTAACTTGGAGTACTTTAAAGAACATGTTCTAATTTATCTTTGGTAAAAGAACATTGAAATGAGACAGGAGGCTCGATATAGAATTGCATTTAGTCTTTTGCTTCTAGCTTGAAGAAATTGGAATAATGTTCTCAGTCTCAGTGTAGTTGACCAGTAGACAACGACAAAACCTGAATATATTAGGTGATGTTTTATTTTGGAATTTTTTTGTAATCCATGTTTCTCTTTTTGTAATATTTTATAAAATTTTAGTGGCTGATTTGATTTTAATGAATAATGTGAAAGTCATTTATAGAAAATATGTGAGTAGAGGAAAACCACATTGTTTTTGAGGAATAGACAATTTGAGTATTCTCAAAGGGTATCTTTCATTAAAAGTTTTTTTTTAATTTTGCTAACATTTATGTGATATAAAATTTACCATTTTAGCTGTTTTTAAGTCTAGGAGCATTAAGTACATTCTCATAGTTGTCCCACCAGTGCTAGCTGCCTGCAGAACTTTTCATCATCCCAAAATGAAGCTTTACCTATGAAATAACTGTTCACTTTCTCCACCCTGCTAATTGTTCTTCTGTGAATACTTTCTTGTTCCTTTCAAGTGTGTGTTTATTTTTATCTATTAGAAAGGCAGAGTGACAATGAGAGAGGGAGAGCGAGGTCTTCCATTGCAGGCAGACTCCCGAAATGCCCACAACAGCTAGGAGTGGGGCCAGGCTGAAGCCAGGAGCCGGGAGCTCCATCCAGATGCCCCACACTCGAGCCATCATCTGCTGCCTCCCCTTGCTGCAGGTCGTGTGGTCAGACCCCAAACTTGGCGATAGCTGTTTATGCCTTTCCCTCCTTAGATAGGGGTCTAGGGATCATGCTGCTTACCCAGGGCAAGCTGCAGGGAGGTCGCCCTGGCAGCGTCTCGCCCTGTCCCTGTCCCTCCCCGGTTGCCTGTGCAGTCACTCATTCTAAACGCTCCTCTTCCACTCCTGAAGAGGAAGGGTCTCAAGCGCAGTTTTCTCCATCTGCTCCTGTCCCCAGGAACACTGTAGCCACGCAGCACCTTGGGGCTCAGGGCGCTTGTCTGACTCCAGAACAGCACTTACTGGCTGGGACTACATTGGAACATAACATAATTAAATCTAAAGTTAAATCTGAAGAAGTTCTTACTTGCTCTTAAAGTGACAAAAGAGCAATTAAAAGTGACTTTCTGGGCCGGCAACGCGGCTCACTAGGCTAATCCTCCGCCTGCAGCGCCGGTACTCCAGGTTCTAGTTCTGGTCGGGGCGCCGGTTCTGTCCTAGTTGCCCCTCTTCCAGTCCAGCTCTCTGCTGTGGCTTGGGAGTGCAGTGGAGGATGGCCCAAGTCCTTGGGCCCTGCACCCGCATGGGAGACCAGGAGAAGCACCTGGCTCCTGGCTTTGGATCAGCGCCGTGCGCTGGCTGCAGCGGCCATTTGGGGGGTGAACCAATGGAAGGAAGACCTTTCTCTCTGCCTCTCTCACTGCCTAACTCTGCCTGTCAAAAAAAAAAAAGACTTTCTGTGTACAGAAAGACATATAGAAGTTCAGATTGACGAAGTGTTCAGAAAGTATAAGAGTGGTTGGGGCAAGCTAGGGCTAATTAAGGACAAGTTTCTGGGTGAAATGATATATTATTAATAAAGCTTCCTGCAAAACAATGTCTTTGTAAACCTCAGATGAGTGCTGCTCCTTAGAATAAAAAAATCTGATTCTTTGTTAATCTATGGGTTTATGATTAACTTAAATATCCTTGATTCCCCCCCCAAAAAAAGTAAAAAAGCAAAAACAAAACAAATGAACAAGCAAGCAAGCAAAAAAGCCTTATTCCTACTACATTTGTTTCTAATATATTCTTTCATTTGGGCAAAATAGTTAACAATTACAAGTGTAAAATATTTTAGAGGACTCTTTTATGGAGAATACAGACTTTCATATTTCTGTTTTTATTGAGGAGGTTTTTAAAAAAAATTATTAATATAAAGAGAACAGATTTTATATATTCTAGAGGTACAGTTAGAAGAAGTTGCCAAACTTCCCTCCCTCCCCTGCTCCCCCTACAACATCCATCCCTCTCCCCTCTCTTCATCAGTTTTTGCAGACATAACTTTACTCTATATTCACAGGCTTAATTTGCCACTAATCATATTATTCAACAAGTAAAAAATAAGACCACAGTCTCACAGGAGTACCAACAAGGGCTAAGAACAACAGTCATATCCCAAAGTGACCATTTCGTTCCTATACTTTTTTTGTATTTGTATTAACTGCTACACATTAGAGAAAACATATGATATTTGTCTTTTTGAGACTGGCTATTTCACTAAGCATGATCGTTTCCGGTGGCAATTCATTTTGTTGCACAAGAGAGGATTTCATTCTTTTTTATGGCTGAGTAGTATCCCATAGTGTATATACACACATTTTCCTTATCTGGTTACCAGTTGATGGACATCTGGGTTGATTATGTATTTTAGCTATTGTGAATTGAATTGAGCTGCAGTAAACATGGGGTACAAATACTGAGGAGGCTTTTAAACTTGTTTTACCATTCAATTTCTAGGATAACCCTATTGGCAACTGGGATGGAAGATTTGATGGAGTCCAGCTTTGTAGTTTTGCGAGTGTGGAAAGTACAATTCTCTTGCACATCAATGATATCATCCCAGGTACGTTTTGTGTATTTGTAAGTCAGAGCATCTAACGCATATTTTGTTTCAAGGATGTAAACATAAGCTTCAAGATAAATTTCTGAAACTGTACTTTTATATTATGGAATTACTAGATAGAATATCCTTCCTTTTTCTTTCCAGAAGTGAATGAATGTGAAGTGGGCTTTATACATTATCATTCTTTTTTTTTTTTTTTTTTTTTTTTTTTTTTACCACTTACTCATTTTATGGGGGAGAAGCCTTTTTTGATAATTAGAAGGATCAGAAAATGCAATAAACTGCTACCTGTTTGAGTAAGATCTTGGTTTAACACGGAAGCCTTTGAGCAGAAATTGGTTAATCTATCATGGAGATTATTGCTGGGTGATCAAGGAGATCCATTAATTTTTAGGTGGTATAATTGACCAGGCTTCATGGTATAGTCAAAAACTGATCACTCATCTTTAGAACTTAAAAAGTCTTAAGCAGCCTTTATTTTATATCAAACAAATAGTACCTAATGACTGTTGTCTGGAGATTGACAAATAACTGTTGATAGCATCGTCAGCAGTGCCATCCCCTGGCTGCTAGTAGAAGACTAGTGCAGTGAAGCTCGCCAAGGCAGACCTGCTGATTTCCTACCGCGCATTATGCAACTCTGAGTAAAACATCAGAAGGTCTGCAGGTAGACTGTAGCCAGGAATGAACCAAGCTCTGATTTAAATGACTGGGACCTTTCTACATTCTTGACAGACTTACAAGGTAGGTCTTAATGATTCCCATTTTACCCATAGAAACCTGGGATGCAAATAGGATGAAGATTAGAGTAAGTGGTAGAGCCAGAATTCAAATCCAGACTTGTGTGATTTCAGAGCAGAGCTCCCTCCAGTCCCTCTCTGCCCATATCCTGTGTGCATACTTAGGATGTGAGGCCTGCATGGAAAGTCTACTTTGCAGTTTTACATTTGTTCTTGGGAAATTGTTTCTATGGAGATGTATTTTGTCTCTAGTTCTATAAAAGCTGGATTTTACTATAGCAAGGATCACAACAGAACAGGCAAACAGGATAACAGGATTGTTTTGTTTTTTGCTTTCTAGTGTTTTTCCATTATTGCTAGTCTTGACACAGAACACTTTTGAGTTCCCCATAGCTCATTTCAGGTTCTCAGTTTCTTTCTTTTTTTTTGGTAAAATGAAGGGGCTAACAATAGATGATCCCTAAAGTTCCTTGTAGCCTGCACTGTGTGCTCTTCCTGTTTCCATGTTGTTGCTTTTTGAAGTTAGCAAATGCTTTCAATTTTAGCTCTTAGTTTTATAGCAAGAGTCCATGAATTTAGTTGGAGTTATGGGATTCAGATCATAGTGTTATTTCAGTTTTGTTTTGTGAAAGTCTGATATACTTTACTCTTTTTGATTTCTTTAAAATCAGCTTTTAATTTCTTACAAATTAGGTTCTGGTTCTTTCTTTTCTTTTCTTTCTTTCTTTTTTTTTTTTGTAGGTCAAGGCAACCTAATTGCATCCCAAACCATTTTCAAATCCACCTTCAACTCCATCTTTAAACTTCTGGTTATTTCTTTGCTTCCCTTTGGAAATAAATTGCTTACATTAGGGAAAACATACATGTGCTTGATATTTTATTTAGTGATATTTAATTTACTTTTTCATGCCTGTTTTTGGAGATAACACAATTTATGGATATGTAAATGGAAATACTGACATTTTAATAAATGATGGCTGTTTTAAAGGCAGTTTTATAAAAGCTTTGATTCAGATATTATTCAGCCCTTACTTAGATGTTGGGGAGATAGTAGGAAGCAAAACAGATCAACATTCTCCTCATGGAGAGCCTTCGAAGATAAACCATAAGTAAAGTTGGATTGTGCTGTGGTGGAGAATGGTAAACAAAGCAAGGGGAAGCTTGGAAGTGCTGGCTTGGTGGGTAGGATTTTTCTGTTTCATACGGGGTAGTCCTGATAAGCTTCTCTAATAAGGAGATATTTGAGCTCTTGACGTGCAAAAAATTTGAGAATGAGCCCTTGGATTCCAAGGCAGGTCCCAAGGCTTCAGCCTGGGCTAATTGGAGCACCAGCAAGAGCTCCTTGTGGTTGCAGCAGATTGACTTGAGGGCAAGGGAGTGACGAGAGGAGTGGGTGCTGGAGCAGAGAGCCAAGGGGGCTGTTGTGTGGATTCTTGGCTTTTACTCCGAGGGAGCTGGGGAGCTCTAGGTGGGTTTTAAGCAAAGGAATACTTGCCTGATTTTACCTTTTAAAAATGGTAATTCTGGCTGCTTGTTAAGAGGTTATATGTGGACCTCGTGGTGTGGCAGGTTAAGCTGCTGCTCAGGACATCTGCATCCATATTAGAGTACCTGATTCGAATGCCATCTACTCCACGTTTCCAATCCAGCTTTCTACTAATATGCCTGAGAGGCAGCAGATGATGGCTCAAGTATTTAGTTTTCCTGTTGCTCAAGTGGGAGACCTGGATAGGGTTCCTGGATCCTAGCTTCAGCCTGGCCTATCCCTGGCTGTTGAAGGCATTTGGAAAGTGAACCAGTGGTTGGAAGATCTCTCTATCTGTCTCTCCGTCTCTGTCACTTTGCTTTTAAAATTAAATAAAATATTTATATAGAGTTCAGAGTAGGATGACCAGGATGGAGACTGTTGCAATGATTCATATGAAAGTTGCTAATATCTGGGATTGGGATTGGGGTGGTACAGTGAAGTTGATGGGAAGTTAATGGATTTTGGTTATAATTTAAAGAGAGCTGACAGGATTTGTAAATAGTTTGGATGTGGGGTTTGAGTGAAAGAGAGGGAAGAATGGAGAAGATGACTCCTAGGTTTGAACCGAGCAAGTGGGAGGCAGCAGAAGCTGTTTCCTGTGGAGGGAGGTCACCAGGAAGAGCAAGCGAGCATGTGAGCCTGGACAAGGGCTTGGAAATCAGGATTTGGGTTTCAAACATGTTAAACATTGAGCTCTGTTGATTTTTTCTCTTGAATGTTTACTTAATATTATAAGAATGTTTCTTTAATCCTTAGGAAAGGGTAACAGTGCTGACATTTTTTATATTTAAGAAGCTGTTTTTATTCTAGAATATATGTGTAAAAACTTAGTTGAAAAATAGTGATGAATACTCATGTAACTTACCGTCCAGGTTAAGAAACAGAACATTGTTGAGTACCTTAGAAACTGCATGGTAACCCGTCCTCCATTGTAACTGCCGTCTCCCCACAGGGGTAACCACTGTTTTGATTTTTTTCTTGGTAATTTCCTTATAGTTTTATGGTATCTTTGTGCCTAAACCATATATTGTTTCTGAACTTAATATAGAGAGAACCATGCTGTTCTTTAATTACTTGCAATATTTACTTCAACTGCATTACATTTGCTCAATGTGTTTTGTTGACATTCTTGATTGTGGGATAGTTCATTCAGTCAGTGCTGCATAGTATATTGCACTGTGTGACAGTTCCGTGGTTTAGTGACCCTTTCCAGTAGAAGTGGGTGTATGGGTTTTGGGATCTTGCAATATCTGCTTCAACACTGATTCACGTTTGTGCCAGTATGACAGCTGAGGAATGGTTTCTCAAGGTGGTTTTCATTTGCAGTTCTCTGACACAAGTAGCTTTGAGCAGCTTTCCCTGTGTTTATGGAACATTTGTGTCTTCTTCCATTTAACACCTGTTTGTGTCTTTTGCCTGTTTTTCTGCTAGTTGTTTATTTGATTCATAAATTCTCTATTTTTAAAATTTTAATACAATATTTCAAAACATTTTATTATGAAATTTCGAACATACAGAGAAGTTGAAAGAATTTTATACTGAGCATCCCTATACCTACCATCTGCACTTTACAATTACCATCCTGTATCTTTCCATCTCCATCCGTGCACTAAGCCATCTCCTTTTTTTTAATGTTTTTCAAAGTAAGCTACAGACATCAGAACACTTCCTCCAAACACATCAGCATATATAGGGATATGCGTTTAGGGTTTGTTTTCGCTAGAGATCAAAGTTATACATGTAATGATGCACACTGTATCTTTTGAATTTTGACTGATGGATAAACCCTTGAGTTAGAAATTCCTATCAAGATACTAAAATGATTTTTGTAAGAAATATATTCTGAAAGCTCAAATAAAAAATTTTAAAATTACAGTTAAAATATCTTACTTCTGTTTTTATCTCCTCCACCCTGATTGCCCACTTAACCCACCCCTTGCTTCCCACTGGTAACTACTTGTATTAGTTTTTTATATTTTTTCACAAATACATATAAATGTGATATAAATATGTGTTCTTATTCCCCCTTTTAAAATAAAAGCATGCTATGTACACTATCCTGACTCTTGTTTTAGTCTCTTAACTTTGCATATTGCTGCTCTTTGAAAATCCAGTTCTTTTTTGTTCTTACAGTGTATAATTTTCCATTGCATTTTAAAACATTTCATAACTTATTTAACCAATTTCCTGTTGCTGGATATTTTGGTTATTTCTAGCCTTTTGCTGTTCCAAACAATGCTTAAGTAACCTTATATATAAATATATCCCATACTGCTAGCATATCTGTAAGATAAATTCCTAGAAGTGAGGTTGTTTGATGCAAGGGTACAGGCATTTATATTGTTCTAGACATTGCTAATTGCCTTCACTACTGGATATAGCAATTTATATTGTTATCAGCAGAATACAACAAGCTTTACCATGAGAGTAAGTGGTTAGCTGTTTTTTTGTCCTATTGTGTAGGTGAAAAATGTATTTCAGTATTTCCATTTCTCTGATGAGGGATGTTGAACATCTTTTCATGTGATTAAGGGTAATTTTTATTACTCTTTCTGTGAAGTGTTCGTTCATATCTTGTCAGTGTGTAGATTGGATTACTGATCTTTTTTTCTCCCCAGTTTTTTCCTTCTGTGTTGGGAGGCACACCTCTTTTGACACAAGGTACAGGTGTTTCTCACTCCTCTGACCCTGCTTGTCATTTGCCTTTTATTGTTTATCTGGTTACTCTCATTTGTATTTTTACTGTGGCAAACTATACATAACAACATTTATCATTTTAACCATTTCTAAGTGTAGAATTCAGTGGTGGTAAGTACCTTTACATGTCGTGCCACCATCACCACTTCATATTCCCATTTTTCTTTCTTTCTTTTTTTTTTTTTTGACAGGCAGAGTTAGACAATGAGAGAGAGAGACAGACAGAGAGAAAGGTCTTCCTTCCGTTGGTTCACCCCCCAAATGGCCACTACGGCTGGCGCGCTGCGCCGATCCAAAGCCAGGAGCCACGTGCTTCCTCCTGGTCTCCCATGCGGGTGCAGGGCCCAGGACTTGGGCCATCCTCCACTGCACTCCCGGGCCACAGCAGAAAGCTGGCCTGGAAGAGGAGCAACCGGGACAGAACCAGCGCCCCAACCAGCACTAGAACCCGGAGTACTGGCGCCACAGGCGGAGGATTAGCCTAGTGAGCCGCGGCGCCGACCTCCAGACATTTTTCATCATGGCAAACAGAATCTCTATACTTAGCATGAAATAACTCCCATTTCTTCCCTGCCCACGCCCCTGTAACTTCTTCTTTTTTAAAGATTTATTTATTTATTTGAAAGGCAGAGTTACACAGAGAGAGAAGGAGAGGCAGAGACAGAGAGAGAGAGAGGTCTTCCATCCACTGGTTCACTCCCCAGATGGCCACAATGGCCAGAGCTGTGCCAATCCGAAGCCAGGAGCTAGGAGTTTCTTCTGGGTCTCCCACATGGGTGCAGGAGCCCAAGGACCTGGATCATCTTATACTACTTTCCCAGGCCATAGCAGAGAGCTGGATTGGAAGTGGAGCAGCCAGGACTCGAACCGGCGCTGATATGGGATGATGGCACTATAGGTGGCAGCTTTACACCTTATGCCACAGCGCTGGCCCTGCCCCGTAACATCTATCCTTTACCTTCTACCTCTGAGTGTTTGCCTCATTTGCATGGAGTCATGCAATATTTTTCTGTCATAGCTGGTGGATTTCACTTAGTGCAGTATCTTTTGACTTTGCTTTGTTGTTTCTTGCCATGTGGTTTAAAATTTTTCAATTGAATTTGCTATTTGGTTTTTAATGGTTTCTGGATTTTGAGTCACTCCAAGGTTATAAAGAAGTTTCCCGTGTTTCCTTCTACTGCTCTTAGTTTTTACATGAATGTCTTTTTTTTTAAAGATTTATTTTATTTATTTGAAATAAATACAGAGAGAGAGGTAGAGACAGAGAGAGAGGTCTTCCATCCATTGACTCACTCCCCAGATGGCCGCAACAGCCGGAGCTGCACTGATTTGAAGCCAGGAGCCTCTTCCGGGTGCAGGGGCCCAAGGGCCTGGGCCATCCTCTACTGCTTTCCAAGACCATAGCAGAGAGCTGGATAGGAAGTGGAGCAGCTGGGATTCGAACCAGTGCCCATATGGGATGCCAGCGTTTCAGGCCAGGGCTTTAACCCGATGCGCCAACAGCGCCAGCCCCTGCATGAATGTCTTTGATTAATTTGTATTTTATGTGGTGTGTGATGTGAAATACAGATCCAATTTGGTTTCTGTTTTCTTTCCTCTGGCTAGCTACCTAGTCATCCCAACATTGTTTAATAAAAACTCCATTTTTTCTCTACTGGTGCTCAGTGCCACTTTCATCATAATAAATTCCCACGAATATTTTGATGTATTTCTGGGCTTTCTTTCCTTTTTTTTTTTTTAAGATTTATTTACTTATTTGAAAGGCAGAATTACAGAGGGGCGGAGAGGCAGAGAGAGAGAGAGAGAGAGAGAGGTCTTCCATCCATTGGTTCACTCCCCAAGTGGCCACAACGTCCAGAGCTGAGCCAATTCGAAGCCAGGAGAAAAGAGCTTCCTCTGGGTCTTACACGCGGGTGCAGAGGCCCAAGGACTTGGGCCATCTTCCACTACTTTCCCAGGCCATTTCAGAGAGCTGTATTGGACGTGAAGCAGCCAGGACTCCAACTGACACTGCAGGAGGCAGCTTTACCCGCTACGCCACAGCGCCAGCCCCAATATGTTTTCACATTAGTAACACTTATCCTCTCTCATTGATGTTTGGAATTTTCCTGTTATACGTTGTCTTCTAAAAGCTTAATGGTTTTGCATTTCCATTTAATTCTGTAATCTATGTAGGTTTGCCTCTGTGGAGGCTCTAAGACATAGCTACAAATACCAATTTGATCTTCCATGATTGCTGATATAAATCAACTTTCCACATATGTATTTCAAAAAGTTTGTGGAAAATAGAATTAAAAGATAACTAATTTGGAGCAAAGAATTTTTGAAATTCATGCAACCTAGTATAGATGGCTCTCTCTCTGGGTGCTGTTCTTTCTCTACGCAAAGTTCTACTGGCCTGTGTGTTCATGGCTTAAGAAGTCCTTATAACTGTGAGAGTACATTTCTCTTGTTTTTAATGAGTGTCTTGGCTGTTATTGTTCCTTGGCTTTTTGTCATTAACTAGTAGCTTCTCAAATATTATGAGAGAGTTTTATTAGAATTTTGATTGGAATTGTAGTTAATCTGTAGAACACTTTGAGGAGAATTGGTGTTAAACTTCTAATACATGAACCTTGTAGTCTATCCTTTTATTTACGTAATCTCCTCTTAGTAAAATGTTTAATGTTTATATAAATGTTTAGTTAAAATAAACATTTATTTAGTTTAATACTAAAAAGTGTATGGGCAAAGGTTCTTTTATTTTGCTTCTTTGAAAGAGTTTATGTAATATTAGAATGACCTGTTCCTTGAATATTTAGTAATGCTGCCATTAGTGGAAATATTTCACTACTGATTAAATGTCCTTTAAGAGTCTTCTTTTTGAGTGTCTTTTGTAAGTTTTATTTTTTTATGAATTTATCCATTTTACCTCAGTTTTCAATGTCTCTGGCATAACATTATTCATAAAATCCTCTTGTTTTTTGATCTCAGAAGTACCTTCAGTCAAGTTCCTGTTTTCATTCAACATTTTTTTAAAAGAGGAAATGTCAGCTTCACTAATACATTTTTTTAAAGATTTATTTACTTGAAAGAGCAACAGCCAGAGAGAGGAAGAGGAAGAAGGCTTTCCCATGCTATTTTATCAGGAGCTGGATCATAAGCGGAGCAGCCAGGACCTCAGCCAGTGCTATGATGTGGGATGCTGGTGTCACAAGTGCTGGATTAACCTGCAGTGCCACTCCGGCCCCTTTATGTTTTCTTTAGCAGTCTTACCAGAGGATTCTAACTTTTATTTTTTCGGTGAGCCACTTTTGGCTTTCCTAATTGTTTTTAGATATTTTTGTGTAGTATTTCAGTGATTTCTGGTTTCTTGGTTTTTTTCCTTTGAACTTTTTGGGCATTCTGATTTCTCCAGCTCCTAACATTTGGATGCGTGGATGCTTACCTTATTCATTTTTAGTCTTTTTTTTTCTGAATGTAAAGCATCCAGAGCTGTACATTCTATTGATATATCCACCAGTTGCATTCCATAAGATTTGATTTGTAGTTACTTTGTTATTAAATTTGAAGCATTTTCTAATTTCCTTCAAGATTTTAAAAAGTTTAACCCATGAACTATTTTATTTTTTTTATTTTATTTATTTATTTATTTATTTATTTTTTTGACAGGCAGAGTGGACAGTGAGAGAGAGACAGAGAAAGGTCTTCCTTTTGCCATTGGTTCACCCTCCAATGGCCGCCGCGGCCGGCGCGCTGCGGCCGGCGCACTGTGCTGATCCGATGGCAGGAGCCAGGAGCCAGGTGCTTTTCCTGGTCTCCCATGGGGTGCAGGGCCCAAGCACTTGGGCCATCCTCCACTGCACTCCCTGGCCACAGCAGAGAGCTGGCCTGGAAGAGGGGCAACCGGGACAGAATCCGGTGCCCCGACCGGGACTAGAACCCGGTGTGACGGCGCCGCTAGGCGGAACTATTTTATTTTATTTTATTTTATTTTATTATTATTTTTTTTTTTTTGACAGAGTGGACAGTGAGAGAGAGAAACAGAGAGAAAGGTCTTCCTTTGCCAGTGGTTCACCCTCCAATGGCCGCTGTGGCCAGCGTGCTGCGGCCGGCGCACTGTGCTGATCCGATGGCAGGAGCCAGGTTCTTATCCTGGTCTCCCATGGGGTGTAGGGCCCAAGTACTTGGGCCATCCTCCACTGCACTCCCTGGCGACAGCAGAGAGCTGGCCTGGAAGAGGGGCAACTGGGACAGAATCCAGCGCCCCGACCGGGACTAGAACCCGGTGTGCCAGTGCTGCAAGGTGGAGGATTAGCCTAGTGAGCCGCGGTGCTGCCTGCTATTTTAAATTATACTTTTTTTTCACTTGAATTACAGTCAGAGAATATAATGCTGATCCTTTGAAATTTTTGAGGGGCCAGCGTTGTGGCACAGTGGGTTAAGCTGCAGCTTGCAATACTTGTGTCTACATGAACGCTGGTTCAAGCCTGGCTGCTCCACTTCTGATCCATTTTCCTGCTAATGGGTCTGTGAGAGCAGTGGATGATGGCCCCTGCCACCCACATGGGAGATTTGGGTGGAGTTTCAGGCTTTTGGCCTGACCCAGCTCTGGCAGCCTTTTTGGGGAGTGGGCCAGCGAATGGAAGGTCTCAGCACTAGGCTGGAGCTAAAGCTGGGAGCCTGGAACTCAGTTTGTGTCTCTCCTATGTAGGTGTCAGGAACCAGTGCTGCCTCCCAAGGTGTTGTGTTAGCAGGAAGCTAGAGGCAGGAGACAGAGCTGGGTAATGGATCCATGCACTTCAGGGTGGGACACAGGCATCTTAACTGCTAGAATGAATGCCCACTCCCTCAATGTAGTTTTAAGACTTTCTGTCTAGTTTTTGGTTTGTTTGTTTAATTAATATTTACTTGTCCAATGAGATTTCCTCTCTTTCACTAGGAATGTATAAGACTTCAAAAAGTTCACAGAAAAATGTGTCTTATTAAAAAACTATGCATGAATTTCAAATTTTTTATGCCACAATAAGCTTACTTTTATTTTTGTTTTTGGGATTTTTAAAAAATTTATTTTAAAGGCAGAGTTATAGAGAGAAAGGAGAGAGAGAGAGAGAGAGAGAGAGAGAGATCTTCCATCCACTGGTTCACTCCCCAGATGGCCTCATTGGCTGGGGCTAGGCCAGGCTGAAGCTAGGAGTCCAGAGCTTCCTCTGGGTCTCACACGTGGGTGCAGGGGCCCAAGCACTTGGGTCATCGTCTGCTGCTCTCCCAGGTGCATTAGTAGGCAGCTGGATCAGAAATGGAGCAACTGAGTCTAAAATCGGTGGCCATATGGGATGCCAGCATCATAGGTGGAGGCTTAACTTGCTATGCCACAATACATAGCAATAAACTCAACTTTCAGTTCTGTTTCCCACAAACTTTTTGAAATACCCTTGTATTTTCCTTTACCTCCTTGAGCATAGTTATGATTTCTGCTTTGACAATCCTTGTCTGCCAGACTGATGTTTGGCCTGGCAGGTAAGACACAGGTTAGTATACCTACATTCTGCTTCAGAGAGCCAGGGTTGGATACCCAGCTCTGGCTCCTGACTCTAGCTTCCTGCTAACAGGGACTCTGTGAGATGGTGGTGAGGGTTCAGTCAGGTGGCTCCCCACAACTCATGTGCAAAACCTGGCTTCTGGCTTGTGCCTCTTAGCTGTTGCATGCATTTGTGAAGTGAGCCATTGTATGGGAGCTCTCTCTCCATTTCTTAATAAGTAAATAATAAATAAACATCCTTATCTGCTCATTCTAAAATCTGAATCATATAACAATTGGTATCCATTGTGTGTTTTTTTTCTTTTGAGAATGGATCACAGTTTCCTAGTTTTTTAAAGAGCTATTTTGTATTAAGTCATTGTGTGTCTCTTCTTCCAAATATTGAGTCCCCTTGTAATCCGCCTACTTTTCTGTATTCTGCAGTGCCTGCAAATCTATTTTGTTGAAGTTTAGCTATTATCTGAAGGAGAAATGATCCAGTTGGAATTTACTCCATCCTTACAGTTGTATTTGTAAATGTTGTGTGTTTTGGAATAGAGGGTCATTTATTCAAGAAAAAAAGAGGGATTTCCCTGGCATTTATGAATAGATTTTACTTTTACAGTTTATTGTTGTTTTGAAATATGGTATTTTCACCATGTAGCTTAAATTTTTCTACTTTGTTTTTATCTTTTGCCTCACTGCAAAACCTTCCTAAGAAGGTCATTTTAGGTCTAAGCCAGTAGTTCTCAACCTGAGATGGTTTTGCCCATAGGGGCTGTTTGGCTCTGTCTTGAGATGGATTTGATTGTTCCACCTTAGGGTTACTGCTGGCTCCTTGTGGGTGGAGACCAGAGGTGCTGCTAAACATCATGCCATGCTCACCCCAGGTAGCGCCACACTCAAGAGTTCATAGTGTCGGGAGAGCTGAGGTTGGGAGCTGCAATGATTTTATAATGATAACTTGCTGGATGTCCAAGGGGAATCCCTCAGAAAAATTTTTTTCATTATTTATGCGTTCCTGCAGGAGTGACCTGTTCTGGCTAATACCATTTCTCCAAAATCACATGGATAAATGTAATGTCACTTGACTCACCCAATGAAACATGTTCCTTTTTCATTGTTATTTTCTGAATTTCCAGAGGGTATTTTTCAGCTCAAATTTGTGCTATTTCAGGTTGATTGTAACTATGTTTTTTACCTACCTTAATTGTAATAGTTTGGACTTTACATTTTAAAACTGAATATAATTTATTATATTGAGTAAGTTGAGAGACTAGTGAAATCGGTAGGTTAGTATTATAATTTAAGAAAGAGAGACTTGCACCCTGAAGTTGCTTATGTCTAGTTGATTGTTTTCCTCAGTCTGTTGTAGAATGAAGATCTGAAGTGCTTCCCCCACACCCACACTGTAGAACTGCATTTCCTTCTGTCTGCTCTTCCACACCTTGATTTGGTTTGAAGTATAGAGCTCCTTGGGTTCCACAGCTGTACTTAAAAAACAAACCAAGAGAAAAAGCTGCCATTTCTATTTTTCCTCTGATGGAACTGAGTATCACCTGACAAGGAATTCTTTTTAATAGTATTTATCTTAAAAACTTTTACAATTATATTTTATTTAAATATTGTTATGAATTAAAATAATACAAATTAGTTACATGAACCTTTCAGGAGTCACTTGTCAGGCACACTTTGATCTTTCAGATCTGTAGCTATCATTATCACTGGCTTTGAGCAGTGACGAGAAAGGAAAAGAATGCTATGTTTTTTCTTTTAAAGCCTGATATTCATAAACCCTGAATAGGAGATAATTAAGAATGATACCAGCTTTTATAACATAACACAAAAATTACACTTATTTGCTAACAAAATAAAGCTTGCAAATAGACTTTAAGAACTAAAGTTGTTTAAATGAAAATTAATTTAGTTTATTTGAATGGGCCTTCATCTAAATTTCATGTCATCATTAACACCCTTTTCTTGAGGAGAAAAAAAGTCATAGTGTTTCTAAAAGAAGCACTAGTTTCTCTTTCTTGTCCAATTACCTTCATTTGTAGAACAAAATTAATATTGCCAGCATTTAAAAAAGGCTCCGTATGGAGCAGTTGAACAGCTGACAAGATTAGGAAAGAATTCTTCCCAGTCAGTTGCTTGCTGCTGCTGGCTTCTGATGGATACCTTTAACTAAAAAGTGTAGGAATCTTAAGCCTGTTTATAAAAATTTTTCTCTTTTCATTCGTTTTCAAATGTTTAAAAGCACTGATCTATCTAATTTGACTTTATGTTCAGGTTCTTGAAGTTGTGATAAAGCATATAAATTAGTGCTACCCCAGAATGATACATTTCTGCATTTCTAGATCAGTCTGTCATCTTCTTGTGGGGTTTGGGTGTGTAATGCTCTTTGCTTTAATGCAGTCATTTAGTTGCACAGAATTTGATTTTTTTTAAAATATTTTTATTTTTTTGAAAGAGAAACAGAGAAGAGAGAAGAGAGAAGAGAGAAGAGAGAGAGAGAGAGAGATCCATCAGTGGTTCACTCCCCAGATTCGTGCAGAAGCTAGGGATGGGCCAGGTCAAAGCCAGGATCCTGAAACTCAGCTGGGACTCCCAGGGTGGCAGGGACCCAAGTACTTGAGCCGTCATTGCTGCCTCCCAGGGTGCATGTTAGCAGGAAGCTGGAATTGGGAGCAGAGCTGGAACTCAAACCCAGGTACCCTGACATGGGCTGTAGGGTCCAAGCGGCATCTCAGCTGCTGTGCCAAATGTCCACTCTGCATTGAGTTTTGAGGATTATTTCTAAATTCCAAATGCAAGCTCTTTATCAGATGCATGATTTGCAGATATTTGCAATTGTAGATTTGTATGCAAAGGAAATCCTGTTTATTCTTTGGCCAGTGTGAGACTGTGGGACAGTGTTGCAGCCAGGTTGACACTGACACGGTCAAGATACAGAACATTCCCATCACCACAAGCCTCCCTTAAGTTTCCCCTTTACTGCCTCACTACTTTACTCTTCTCCCACCCCCTCCTTAACCTCTGACTACCACTAATCAGTTCTCCATTTCTGTAGTGTTGTCAGTTCAAGAGTGTTAGATACACTAGAGCCAGCACTGTAGTACAGTGGATTAAGTACCCAGCATCCTGTATACCCCAGCTTTCCCTATCAGAGCCCTGTTTTGAGTCCTGGCTGTTCCACTTCCCATCCGGCTCCCTGATAATGTGCTTGGGAAAGCAGCAGAGGGATGGCCCAGGTACTTGGGCCCCTGCACCCATGTGGGAGACCCAGATGGAGTTCTTGGCTCCTGGTCTAGGCCTGGCCCAGCCCTGGCTATTGCAGCCATTTGGGGAGGGAACCAGCGGATGGAAGATCTCTCTCTCTCTCTTTCTCTGCCTCTCTTCTCTCTGTCACTGCCTTTCAAATAAATAAAATCTTAAAAAAAATAACATTATATAAATGTAAATGTGCAGTGGGTAACCTCTTAAGATTGGCTTTCTTCTCTCAGCACAATTCTTGTTGTGCAAATCAATGGTTTGCTCTTTCTTATTGCTGAGAAATATTCCACATTTAACTGTCTATCCATGTTTAACTGTTTACCTACTGAAGAACAGCTGATTTGTCTCCAGTTTTTATCTATTATGATTAATATATTTATTAGCATTTATATACAGTTTTTGAGTGAACATATATCTTCGGTTCCTATCGTAAATATCCAGGAGTGGAATTGTTGGTTGTATTATAGGCTAAACTGTTTTCCAGAATGACTGTACTATTTTACATTACCATTGGCAATATGTAAGTGGTTCCTTTTCTTCACATCTCACCAGCATTTGGTGCTGCCATTATTTTTAATTTTGGCTCTTCTGAGAGATGTGTCGTTGATATTTCATTGTGGTTTTAATTTGAGTTTCCCTGATGGCTAATGATGTTGAATGTCTTTCTTGCGTTTGCTGTTGTTTATGTATCTTCCTCTGTGAAGTGTCTGTTTGTCTCATTTGCCCAGAGGCTAATTTGCCCAGGTTTTTTCACTGCTGAGTTTTGTTTTCTAGATATTAGTTCTTTTACATGTGGTTTGTAAATATTTTCTCCTGCTCCGTACTGTACCGGTCTTATCTTCCTAAAGGGTCTTTCACAGAGAAGATTTGCATCTTTGTGACATCAATTTATAGAGAATTTACCTTTTATGGATCATGCTTTGGTGGCGAGTCCAAAAACATGTGCCTCGCTCTAATGTGGAAGATTTTTCTCTTAAGTTTAAAAAACTTTAAATATTATTTACATGACATTACACTCTTGTTTACTCCTTTGAAGTATACAATTCAGCGATGTTGACACACTTGTAATGTGCAGCCTTGGCCGCTGTCCTCTTCCAGAACGGTTTTCATTGTTCTACACGGAACCCTTCAGCCACTGCTCAATAGATTCCTGTTACCTTCTCCCCCTGGCCTTGGCAACCACGACTGTGCTCTCTGTCTCTATGGGTCTGCTGATTCTGGAGGTTTTATACAAATGAGATAAAAGCATATGCGGCCTTTTGAGTCTGCTTTCTTTTACTTAAGTGTAGTCTTTTGTTTGTTTATTATTTTTTTGAGGGGTAGAGTTACAGAGAAGACAGAGGGAAAGGTCTTCCATCCTCTGTTTCACTCCCTAGATGGCCACAACGTCTAGAGCTGGGCTAGTCAGGAGCCAGGAACTTCTCCCAAGTGTCCCATGAGGGTGCAGGGGCCCAAGGACTTGGGCCATCTTCTATTGCTTTCCCAGGCCATTAGCAGAGAGCTGGATTGGAAGAGGAGCAGCTGGGACATGAACTGGCATCCAAATAGGATGCTCGTACCATAGGTGGAGGGTTAGCCCATCGAGCCACAGCACCAACCCCTTAAGTATAGTCTTTTTAAGGGTTGGCCATGTTGTGGTGTTAATCAGCACTCTAGTCTGTCTTATGGCTGACTATGATCCCATTCAGTATCCATTCAGTGGACTAAGTACAGATTTTATTTATTCATCACTTGATAGACATTTGAATTATTTCTAGTCTATTATAAAACATGTTGCTGTGAAATTCATGTGCAAGTTTTTCTGTGGATACATGTTTATGATTCTCTTGAGTATGTGCTGACAGTGGAACTGCTGTGTTATACGGTAATTCTAGTCATTTTGTGGAACTGCCACACTGGGTTCCAGAGTGGCTGTACCATCTTGCCTTCCCACCAGCAAAGTATGAGGGTTCTTATTTCCCTGCATACTTACTGATTTTTCCCCCAAAAGTTTCAGTATTACATTTTACATTTTACTTCATGATCCATTTTGAATTATTTTTTAATGGGATTTAATGGATTTTTTTTAACTTCTGGGTAACTAATTGCCCCAGAACCATTTGTTGAGAAGAATATCTGTCTTCCACTGAATTCCTTTTATACTACACCTTTGTGAAAAATCAGTTTGATGGGCCAGTGTTGTGATGCAGTGGATTTAGCCTCTGCTTACCATGTCCCACATCAGAATGCCTGTTCAAATCCTGGCTGTTCCGCTTCTGATCCAGCTCCCTGCTAAGGTTTCTGGGAAGGTAGTGGATAATGACCCAAGTACTTGCATCCCAGCCACCCACATGGGAGACCCACATGGGAGATGGAGTTTCTGGCTTCTGGCTTTGGCCAGACCTGGCTGTTGTAGAGTGAAGCAGTAATGGAAGATCTCTCTTCTCTCTCTCACTCTGCCTTTTAAAAAAATAAATACATTTAAAAAAATCAGTTTGGCATATTTATATGGGTCTGTTCTCCATTGAGTGTGTGTGTGTGTGTGTGTGTGTGTTTAAGATTTTTAATTTATTTATTTGAGAGATAGAGTTATAGACAATGGGAGGGAGAAACAGAGAGAAGAGTCTTCCATCTGCTGGGTCACTCCCCAGATGACCTCAACCGTCAGAGCTGGGCCATTCTGAAGCCAGGAACCAGGAGCTTCTACTGGGTCTCTTACACAGGTGCAGGGTCCCAAGGACTTGGGCCATTTTCCACTGCTTTCCCAGGCCATAGCAGAGAGCTAGATCGGGAGAGGAGCAGCCAGGACTAGAACCAGTGCCCATATGGGACGCTGGTGCTGCAGGGGGAGGATTAACCTACTGTGCCAGAGCCCTGGCCCCCCATTGTGTCCTGTCCCACTGTCAACACTGCACCCTCTTGATTGCTGTAGTTAAACAATAAGTCTTGCAATTGGGAAACTGGTCCTTTCTACTTTAACCTTCTGCAAAATGCTTTTAGCTATTATAGATCTTTTTGCTTCTCTGTATCTGTATTGGAATAACCTTGTGTGTATCCATAAATTTATTTTTGAGTTTTGATAGGAAATCTCATGAAACCTGTATATTACTCTGGAGAAAGTGGATATCCTTGGGCTACAGAGAGCAGACTTTTGTTGGGGCTTTCTCTTTTTGTGCCCACTGAAGTTGCTGACGTCTTCAGGCTGAAATGTGGGTAATATGGTTCAAGAAGAAAACCCAGGCAAATCCCCACCTCTTAGGTCCCTAGGTGGTCTGCCTTCTCCTCCTCTAGTATTTGTTGTACTCAGCAGGGAGAATGAGGAGAGCATGTCTACTCCATTTTCCTAGAAGGACAAGTTGTATTTTCTTTTTTGAATTAACAATAGATATAGAGATTACTTCATGCTTGTATAAATTACATACTTAATCTGTTTAAATTATTGCATTGCACTTTATGAATATATATTTTTAACTAGTCCCCTACTGATGAGCCATTTAGGTTGTTTCCAGTCTTTTGCTATTTTAAAAAAGAGGTTTATTGATTTATTTGAAAAGCAGAGAGACAGAGAGTGAGACAGACAGACAAACATAAGAAAAAAGAGGGACAGAGAGTGAGATCTTCCATCATTGATTTACTCTCCAATACCCACAACAGCCTGGACTAGGGTAGGAACCAGGTACTGTATCCAGGTCTCCCATGTGGGCGGCAGGGACTCAAATAACTGCCGTCATCTGCTGCTTTCCCAGGTGCTTTAGGAGGAAGTTGGAATGGAAGTGCAGAATAGCCGGGACGTGAACTGACACTCTGATGTGGGATGTGGGTGTTGCAAGCTGTGGCTCAACCTACAGCTTCCCCACAAGTCTGTTATTATAAACAGTGAATAACTTCATATATACTAGAGATCTTCAAAGAGTTCATGGGAAATGTGTATTATAAAGAAATTACACGTGTATTTCAAAAATTTTTGTACAAAATAAGCTTATCCTTTTAGTCAGCTTTTCATTACTTTCACCAAAATTGATGAGAAGAGCCATTTAGGAGGGAAGAAGGTTTACTTCAACTCACACCTCACAGTCCAAGATTGCTTGGCCCATCAGTCGGGCATCTAGTGGAGGCTGGCAGTGGAAGAACCTCTACAGAGGCATGAACACTTGGCCAACCAGGAAGCAGTGAGAGACAGGAGGCATGTTGTTCTTCTGTGTCCACTGTGGTCTCTTCATAAATGCACCTCAGTTTGATCATGAGGCCCCACTCTAGCAGCCTAATCCAATCCAGTTACTTCCTGAAGGCCTTACCCTCAGACATCGTAATTTAATCAAGCCTCTACCTAATTCACCAGCCGTTAACATAAGACTTTGGTGTTTAAACATCTGTGAGAGTTTGGGGAACCAAATCCTCTTCAACCACAGCATTTAAAATCCACTTCCCATGAACTCTTTGAAGTGCACTTGTATGTATCAGTTTGCATGAAGCCAGTATGGCCAAAAGATAACATACTGGGCATAGAATTGCTGGGTCAGAGGGTATGTACATTTTACACTTTGATACATGATGATAAATGGCCTTCCATAGAGATTGGTTGTCAGTTTGAATCACCTTGACTGTATTTCAAGATGCAGTTCTAATGTTATCTATATAAACCTTATAGCATTCCTTGAATGGTTTTTGGTAATTAGTTGTCCAAGGAAAGTATTTATTCTGATCAATAATAGAACCTTTTAGAGATCTTTATATGATGCAATGTGAAGTGTGTTTGGTATTAAGTTTTACATTCTACTCAGATTTCTCAATGGCCCTTAACTTCTCATTTGGGCCTGAATTATGCTCTTGTGGCTGATGATGTTAAGCAGTACACTAATTAAGCAGTTTCTCGACATTTAATGGGTCATTTACATTCATAGACATTTCTTTTGGTTTGAACAATGTCTTGTTCACTGATTTATTACCATTTCCAGCCTAAGATTTTCCAAGGGATTTATTTATTTATTTTTAAAATTGAATCAGGGGTGGGGAATGTCTGGCCATATAAGACTCTTAATCATTTGGTCTGGCCCTGGCAACCATGGGTGGGACTTGAAATTCAATAAATCTATAACAGACTGATTTTTCCATTGATAATTTTGTATGGTCCATGAATGGTGTTATAAATATCCAAATGGTCCTTGGCAAGAAAAGGGTCCCCACCTGAATCAGGTAAACAAGAGTGGTGGGTAAGCTTCTGATTATATCATTTTGAGTGGATTCTTGCTGGGTATTCTATATATAATGGGTACTTTTGCTTTGGATTCTCTTTTTTTTAAATATTTTATTTATTTATTTGAGAGTTAGAGTTATGGATAGAGAGAAGGAAACAGAGAGAGAGGTCTTCCATCTGCTTGTTCACTCCCCAACTGGCCTCAATGGGCTGGAGCTGGGCCCATTCGAAGCCAGGAGCCAGGAGCTTCTTCTCCCATGTGGGTTCAGGGGCCCAAGCACTTGAGCCATCTTCTACTGCTTTCCCAGGCCATAGTAGAAAGCTGGATTGGAAGAGGAGCAACCCAGACATGAACCAGTGCCCATATGGGATGCTGGTGCTACAAGTGGGGGCTTTGACTACTATGCCATAGTGCAGGCCCCGGTCTGGATTCTTTTGCTCAATGCAGTGTCCGTGTTATTGTGCACTTCAGTAATTCATTCCCTTTTTCTGCTATAGAGTATTCTGTTGTATAAGTAGACCATGATTTACTTATTCATTCTTTTGTAAAATGGGTTATTTACAGCTTTTGGTTAAAATCAATAGGGCTTTTGTGTACATTTTTGTGCATGTTGTTCAGTGGTCATATCTTAGTATTTCTTTTAATGTCTTTCATCAGGATAGTTTTAAAAGATTGATTTATTTGAAAGGCAGAGTTACAGAGAGAGGAGAAACACAGAGAGATTTTCCATCTGCTGCTCACTCCCCAAATGCCTGCAATGACCTGGGCTGGGCCAGGCCTAAGCCAGGAGCTGGCAGTTTCTTCCCAGTATTCCCTGTGGGTGGCAGGGGCCCAGGGAATAGGCCATCTTCTCATGCCTTTTCCAGGCACACTGGCAGGGAGCTGGGTTGGAAATGGAGCAGCTGGGACTTGAACTGGAGCCCATATCGAATGATGGTGCTGTAGGTCGTGGCTTAAACCACTTTGCCACAATGTGAGCCCCTCAGGATAGTTTTAATCTCACAAAACTGCTGAAATTTTTCTTTTAAAAATTTTTAGTTTATTATTTTTTAAGGTTTATCTACCTGGGGGCTGGTGTTGTGGCATAGCAGATTAAACTGCTGCCTGCAGTGCTGGCATCCCATATGCATAGGCACTGGTTCAAGTTCTGGCTGCTTTCTTCCTATCCAGCTCTTTCTCAAATGTCCCCCCTTTTCTTTGTCTTTAAAAAAATATTTATTTAGTTATCTGAAAGGCAGAGTGATAGAAGGAGAAAGAGATCTTCCATCTTTTGGTTCACTCCTTAAATGGTCGCAATGACAGGGCTGGGCCATGCTGAAGCCAAGAGCCAGGAGCTTCTTCTGGGTCTCCCACTTGGGTCAGGGATCCAATTACTTGGGTCATCTTCCGCTGCCTTCTCAGGGCGCTGGATGGGAAGTGAAGCAGCAGGGACTCAAACTGGCACCCATATGGGATGTCGACACTGCAAGACCGTGGCTTTAACCTGCTGCACCACGGTGCCCGCCGCAATAAATACATCTTAAAAAAAATTTATTTATTTGAAAGGCAAATTGACAGAAATCTTCCATCCTGTAATTTACTTCTCAAATGGCTGCAATGGCCAGGCTGAAGCCATCTGGTTCCCAGGGTGTAGCAAGGGCCCAAGCACTTTGGCCATTTTCCACTGCATTCCCTGGTGCATTAGGGAGCTGGAATTATTTGTCTTTAGTTAATTTGTATACAGTAATTCGGATACTTTCCCCAGTGACTAAGATTTTCTTTCCACAGCTGGTGTCAGAAATGATGTTTGAAGATATCTGAATGACCTGAAAGTATTAGTAAATAGTTATTATTTTACTATATCTCTTGGCCAAAATCCTGGTTAATCAGTGCTTTTTGAATTAAAATAATATTCTATATTACATCCATCATATTCTTAGATATTTAAGATTTAGCTTAATAGTTTCAGGGTACTCCAAAAAAGTTCATGAACAATGTGTATTATAAAAACTGCACATGGATTTAAATAGTTTTTTGCCTCAAAATAAATGTCTTTTAGTTTCATTTTTCCAAGAACTTTTTTGACGTGCCATGGTGCATTCTCTGATTTCCCAAACCATGAAAAAAAGTTACCAAGCTTCATTTATTCATAATTAATTCAGTATGATTTCTCTTCTTTCTTCTTTTTTTTTTAAATAGCCTTTCCCTCATGTTTAAGTAGTAAAAATTTTACTATTTTTTTTCTTTCTGTTCTCAAAATTCCACTGGGGGTGACAATCATTTTTGCTGATTCACAGCTTTATCAGGTATGACTCCTAAGTGTCATGTTGGACTCCACAGATGTGTTGTTGAACTTTTCAGAGGAAAAGCCGTCTGCACTGATTTTCATATGTTTACTTGAACTGTGTGTGTATCTTACGAACATTATTGGGCTTCAAAGGCATAAAGTGACTTTTGTCTCAAAAGCATGCTTGCCAAATTTGTTATGCTTATGTTTCAAAATGAAGTTTTAAGTGTTTTCTGAAATATTGTTGTTTTATGTCTCTAGCTTCCTCTAGTATTGATCTGTGTATAATTCTGTATGTTTTTCCTGTTTATATGACTGTTTATAAATACATTTTTGCTATTCTTAGCATATGGTGTATATGTATTTTTTTGGATGGTGCATATTCTTTACTACAATACATATTCCTGACCAGACTTTTTTCAAAATATGTCCCATGAATACATTAGTCTTAGATGCTGAGTGGAATGGCACAGCAAAAGTTATCTCTCCTTGAGAGATTAAACCATGCACATTAGTAAATTAAAAGTATTGATTTTATGCAATAAAGAAATTATTTATCTTAGAATCTTCTAGAAATATTTGAGTACAGAACACTTTATAATGCACAGGGATGTTCTGAACCTACTGATCTGAGAAATGCTTCCAAAACTATGAGTAAGTTTTTTTTGGTAGTGTTTCAAAACATGAAATAAAATTGACACAAGTGATTAAATTTTCAAGCGGTTAAAGCATTTGGCTAAATTGTACTCTAGGGTTGAATTTTCTTTCAAAATTACATTTTGAAGCAGGGCATTGATTTTTCTTCCCCCATAGTAGTTCTCTTTCCATACTTTTGATGATCTTTAAGAAGAAATTCTAAAACTGTAACAATTCTGCTTTTCTGTTCAACAGTTATTTTTTGTTTTTGTAATTGTTTAATTATTATTTTCCTCCCATAAGAATTTGCTTTTATCTTTAAAAAACATATTTATTGTTTCAGATAGCGTGACACAGGAAAGGAGGCCTCCCAAACTTGCCTTTATGTCCAGAGGTGTTGGGGACAAGGGTTCATCCAGTCATAGCAAACCAAAGGCTACAGGTATGAATCAACAGGATACAATCCTTGGTAACTTACATGACATCTTATTTCCCACAGTATTAAAAGTATTATAAGTTATTACTCCTTAAAATGTATGTAGACTTTTTTCTTTCAAACTTTAATAGTTAAATTAAAAAATTTTTTATGTAGTGTTACTTAAGCTAAGGATTCCCAACCTTTCTTAGATGATGAGAAGTTTCTTGTGAGGATCTGTGTCTTTTCCTGGCCAACAATCACCTGCATTTTGAAACCCTGTCCTTGTAACATTTGTGTATATAGTTTAGAGTTGCAATTGTATAAAATAATCATATGTGGACAGTATCTTATAGGATAAAGTATACTTAAGTTTAATTGTGTAGATTTTGCTAACTGGCAAAGACATGGAACAGATTAAATTCCAAATTACTAAGTGGAAAGTTTTGTCTGTCTTCCAGAAACTACCTCACAGTCCATGTGGAGTCCACAGCTTTTGTGTTGTTGTTGTTGTTAGCTTCCACATACTTCATAGATTTACAGGGTGGTACTTAAACAAGCCAAACAGCTCATTTAAAAAGTTAAAAAATTTTTGTTAACTCAGGTGTGAGATAGGAGAAGAATATGTTTTCCTTAGTTATCTAGTGAACAAAACTATTTAAGCTTGTTTAAAAGGAAATTGTACTGTAAGAAATGTCATGTGACATCAGGCCCTGGGAAATTTAGAATTAATTGCAGGATATTTAAGGTAATAGTGTGTTTTGTGGTAACCTGTAGATCTACATAGGATAACTCAAACTTCTCACTCTCTCTCAAATATAAATAACCATGGTGTGTTAATTGTGTTGCAATAGATCTTAATTAAAGTATAGAGCTTCCTGCTTTAAGTTGAAAAAACAAAATCAAACCAACCCAGCTGCTGTGTGGGTTCTGGGTAGTCCACTGCTCTCCACTGTGTGATGTCTTCTGAAATAATACTGAGACAGGCAGTGTCTTCAAATATCTATGACGTAGTTAACTCTTACACTAAATAAATCCAATGAAGTAATAGTGGTTCACTTTTCAGATGTGAAAAAAATGAAACAAGGAATTTGATGACCAACAAGTCCAAAATGTTTAATCCTTTAGTCTTTTTAAACTTAATTTGTATGTAGATTTGTACATAGATTTGATGAGTTCTTCTGAAAAGAACTGTTTTAAAATACAGTCATTTGTCACTTAGCAATGGGGCTATGTTCAGAAAAATGCATTGTAGGCACATTTTTGAGGTGTGAACATCATAGAATGAATTTATACAAATATGATATGAACATTGTAGTAGGTGTAGTCAATTGTTAAGCAAAATGTTGTTATATAGCATGTGATTTTAATAGGTGAGCCGATAGGTTCATCACGTGAAATTGGAGAATGGTGATTTTTGACATTTGGAAGCAAGCTTTATTTAGCACAGGGAATGATTCTTAAAGGAATTCATTTAAATAAAAAATGCCTGCCTTAATGGACTCCCATTTCCCTCCTGTATTGACTCTTGGGCTGAAGAACCTTTATTACATTGCCAGGATGGCTGCCAAGTTGTTAAAAACTGAAGACAATAAGAAAATAGACTGTTTGTATCCATCTGTTGGTTATGTGAACAGTTGTTAATACCACATGCATATTTCTCATATTAAAAGAAAAGCCTATCACACCATATTGACTTTAATTTTAAAAGGAACTTTTCTTGTTCCATAGGATCTACCTCAGACCCTGGAAATAGAAACAGATCTGAATTATTTTATACCTTAAATGGGTCTTCTGTTGACTCACAACCACAATCCAAATCAAAAAATACATGGTACATTGATGAAGGTAATCTATAATTTTAGTGTTTTTTTTAATTATCCTCTCTTTAACACATCAGAGAAAAATGACTTTTTCATCAATACTTGTAGGTTTTAGAAACTGAATGAATAGAGCAGTCCTTATTAATATTGCTGACTATAATATTGTACACAATTTGAGCTGCAAATTTATGCAACATTTAAAAATGTGTCCGTAGCTTGATCTCTTCTCTTTACTGATCCGTGTAGGGGAGAAGCACTCCAGAACAAATTAAAGACTTTGCTGTCTCTGTCTGTCTTAGCTTCTTTGAAGCACTCCCTTTTAAAAACTCTAGCTTCCTGCTTCTGGGATCATTTTCTTCAGGTTTATTCCTTTCTTCATTCATCTGATGAACAACTCTGTGCCAGGCATTCTTCTGTGCATGGAGGTTACAGTGGCACAAAGAAGTAGAGGTGCTCCTTGCCCCTTTTGGTTAAGGAGGTCGTGAATGAAGCAGTCACTGGAACCGACGGAGCACTGCAGCGTGAGCGCAGTGAGAGCAGAGGATGGGCTTACTAGAGGACTTCTCCTCGGGGCTCCAAGGGATTCTCTGAGCAGCTCACCTGTGCTTAGATTTGTTAGAAGGCAGCAACGTGAAAGGGGACAGAGACCCTTTTAGGCAGAAGGAATAGCGTTTGTAAAGGCCCTGTGGAAGAATGGAGCCTGATGTTTGCCAAGGCCTGTGAAGAGCACAGTAGCTAGAGCAGAGAGAGAGGGTATACATATTCTGAGATGAGAATGGGAGATAATCAGAGCCAGGGCGTGTGCAGCCTGGAGTGCCCTGTTGAAGGAAAATGGGGAGCCACTGAAGGGTTTTCAGCACGGAGTGGCATGACTAAGTTGACCTTTTGGAAAGATTGCTCTGGCTGTGGTGCAGACAGTGGATTGAAGTGGGGACTATGAATGCTAGGACTTACTGAAGCCTGTTGCAGGGCCCAGTAATAAATTGTAGTAGCTGGAACTAGACTTGGGGAACAAAATGGAGGGGCGTGGTTGGGTATAAGAGATACTTAGAAAGTGAATTGAAAGGACAGTCAGAAAATGAGAGTCAAGAAAGAAAGAGATGTCAGTGAACATGTCTGGTTTTCTGGCTTGCAGAGTCAGATGGTGGCAGAGGAAGGTGATGAGTTGTCCTGAATGTGTTGAGTTGGTATGCCCTGTTAAAGATGTTGAGTTGCTGAATTGTGAAGTAGGCAGTTGAAGTAGAGGTCTGGAGCTTAGAAGAGAGGTAAGAATTAGATAAATAAACTTTTAGGTTGTGAATAATATTACACAAGGAAAGAGTGGCTATGGAAGGCATGAGTTAAGACTGAACCTTAAGAAACTTAATGGTTGGGTTTGAAGGAGGAAAAGTCATCGAAAGATACAGAAAAAGTGACAAGAGGGATATGGGGAAGATGCTTTTGAGTCAGGAAGCCATGGAACAATTGGGCAGCAGTATTGACTGCTCTTGATAGGCCAGGAAAGGTGAAGACCACACAGTGCCCTATGGGGTTAGCACCCAGGGCCATTGCTGACCTTGGTCAGTTGTGTCAGACGACTGGAGCATGCCAAGGGTAAGAAGTGAAGAAGTAGAGAAGTGAGTCCAGCTGCCTAAAATAGGAATTGGGACGTCATCCTGGACTTTCTCTCTCTCTCTCATTAGTCATAAGTAATCGTCACAAAGTCCTCTGGATTTCCTCTCTTCAATATTGCTAGAGTCTTTCCCCACTTCATTTCTGTCTTATTTCTGACCCATGGCTGTAGTTCAGATCCTTCATTTCTTCCTGTCTGGATGAATGCAGTGGCCAAACCTGTGTTCCTGCCACAGTCTTGCTTCTGTTAAATTTCTTCTGAACAGTAACTGTCAGCAGCAGCAGCAGCAGCAGCAGCAGCCCTGTCTTTACCCTTGTCATCATTGCAACTGGTATTTCCTGAGCACTTACTGCATTATTGTATTTAATCCTCACAGCAGTTTTATGATCTTTGTATGTATTCATTTACTGTTTTGTCATCGTTAGATAACTTGCCTAAGGTCACCGGGCTGTGGTCCTGAAGTCAGTGTTCCAACCCAGGTCTGTTTGACACCCGAGCTCATGCTTGTAATCACTACACTATGGCTCTCTTCACTTTCCTATCTGAGTGCCTTTTCTGAAGCTATGTTTCCTCGTGCCTCTCCTTCGCTTAGTACGTATTAGTATTTCACTAGCACTTGAAGACAACATTGAACTTTCTTTCTTTGACATGTTAGACTCTTGCGGTGTAACCCTGACTCATCTCTGTCATTTCCCCTGAACTTGGGCCATTCTTGGGATACACACTGCCGTCCCTTTTTGTGCTGCCCAAAGTCCTTTCTGCTCCTCCATCTCCACGGCTTACTTCTACTCACCTCTTAATTCACAGCCTGTTAGTTTATCCAGAAACCCTTGCCTTTCCTCTCCTACTTCTCCTAATTTAGGCCATGTATCATCAAAGTGGTTTGTTTACTTGCCTATCTCATCTGCCACATTATGTCCTAGTGTTTGCACAGGCTTAGTACCTAGTAGATCTCATAACTGTGTTTAAGCTAAATGAAAATAAGAATGTGAGAGTACTGTAGTGACTTTGTAGTGATCATATGGATTCAGTTACAGAGTAAAACACATCCGACAGTGTAATGGTGAAAATCTGCTGTTAAGGAAGTTCAGCTTAGATACTCACATGGGAAATGATTTTTGTCTTCTCCCTGCTTTCATCTCTACACTGAGTGGAGCGGTGAAAATAGGCAGCCAGGCCTTTACTTCTCAAGAATTCTTCGTAGGCAAGAGCAGGCGGCTAGGTAAGCTGGTGCTGCTTCCCCCAGGAAGCTCCTATCTCCTGATAGACTGCTGTTGTTAAGATGTGGCCTGAAACAAGCAACCAAAACCAAAACAAGCAAACAAAAGGTGTGGCCCGTGTGTTAGTAGGTACCGGAGTCTAAAAATTCTCCTGGAGTGTGTCTGGCACAGTCCGTTGGAGAATCACAGGCCCGCCCTCTTGCCTTGTTGTGACTGGCAGATTTGGTGATTCTTTTCCTGTGCGGTGATTTCTTTCTAAGGAAATAGGTTTTTTGTAATCTGGGTAATGTCACTTCTTTAAGTGAATGCTATTAATTTTGTCTTTCTTGTAAATACAGATTCTGTATTGTAGGGGAATATTCCTAACCTCTTGATTCTACTAGAAACTGGTCTAATGTTGCATAAGAATTTCATGAAATAATAGTGATCCTAAAAGACCCATGTGGAACATGGAGTAGGCCTTCGTTACTAAATTTGAAAATTGAAACAATTTAGATGTAAAAGAACATTATTTCTGTAGTTAATTTTACTTACACATTTAAAAAGCTTTTCTTTGTAACATTTGGTTCATTTTCTCACTTTTTCTTTTACAAATATTTGCTTGGATTAGTGGCTATACCAAATGTTATGGATTCAATTGTGGAAGACAGACAAAGCTAACAAAGTCACTGTGCTTATAGTGGGGAAATAGTTGATTGTGACCTGTGCAGAGGAGGGAATGAGCAACATGGTAGCAACAGGGTTGGGCTGGAAAAGATTCTTCCAGGAAAGGTTTTGGGCTGAGATCTAATGTGAGTCAGAACCTGCAGGGAAAGAGCTTGGAAGAGCATTCCAGGCAGAGGAAGTAGTGTAGGCAAAGGCCCGGAGGCGAAGGTGCATTGGAGAAACAGGAAGTAGGCCAGAGTGGCTGCAGCATTGTAAACAAGGAAAAGAGTGGTGAGCAATGAGTTCGGATAGGTAGGTAGGGAGCTAGTTCATCCAGAATCTCATAGATCTAGGTAAGAAATTAGTACTTACTCTAAGAATATCACAAAGCCGTTAGATGGCTTTAAGCCAGGGGATGATAGACTGTCACCTAAGATCTTTACATTTTAAAAAGATTTGCTAGCTGTTGTGTGATGAATAGATTGGAGGGGGACAAGAAGGGAGGCGTGGGAACCTGGTTAGATGCTGGTTGAAGAGTGGAAGATAATGGTACCTCGCATTAGGGAGATACTGGTTGATGTTAAGAGAAATGGACAAATTTCAGATAGAACCAGCAGTACTTGCTATACAGATTCAGATGTTGGACCTGGGGGATTCGATTTGAGAAAGGGTGAAATAATTTTTTAAATGTTAGATTAAATATTATTTCTAAAGAACTTTAAGTAAGCAAGGTATAAAACACAGTAGGTTTAAAGTGCAGTTGATATCCATGTAGGTACTGCTCAGTTTAAGAAAAAGACCTTTATCGTTACCTTTGAGATCCTCTGGTGTCTTCCTAATCCCGTTGCCATCACTGTCTCCTCTGAGCTACCATCATCTTAAATTTGATGTTTTATGATTCTCTTGTTTTGCCTCACAGTCCATCACTAAGCTTTGTGTACCTAAACAGTATGCTGTTAGTTCTTTGTGATTTTGAGCTTTATGTACAAGGAATCACATTGCATTCAGTGTTGTTTAATTAAGTGCCTCCCTTAACATGAAGTTCCTAAGATTCATCCAAGTTGTAGTAGGAATATGTGATTGTAAATTTCTTCATTTTCATTACTGTATCATATTTCATGCTATGAATATACCATAATTTAATTGTCTATTTGGCCATCGATAGACATTTGAATTGTTTTTATTCTCTTGCTGTTATTATCAGCTGTTAATAATATTCTTACATGTGTCTAGGAGTGGTGTCACTGGGATGTGGGATGTACACATCTTCCCTTCACTAAATGACCCCAAACTGTTTTCCAAAGAAGTTATACTGGTTTGTACCCCGATACACTTATAAACAGCAGGATCTTAATTTCTCTCATTTGTGGAGTCCAAGATAAAAGTGCCTGCAGCCTTGGTGTGTGGAGGGGACCTGCTTTCTGGTTCAGCGAGGACCACCTTTTTGCGTGTCCTCACTGGTGAAAGGGGCAGGGGAGTTCTCTGGGCCACTTTTAAGCGGGTCCTAGCATCGTTCATGAGGATCTCGTCTGTATGGCCTGTTTACCTCCCAAAGACCTCACCTCCGAATGGCCTTGCCCTGGAGATTAGGTTTCAGTCTGTGAACTTAGAGGGCCTGCGTGTGCAGTCTGTAACGCACGCCCATCAGTGTTGTGTGAGAGTATCAGTTGCTTCTCATCCTTACCCACAGGTGATATTCTAAGACCTTTATTTTGAACTGATATCTCATGTTGGTTTGGTTTTCATTTTCCTATTTATTAGTGAGGACAAGAATAATTTCATTGATTGTTGGCAATTTGGATGTCTTCTGTGAATTGCCTTTTCAAGTTTTTTTGGTCTATTTTTCTTTTTTCTTACTGATTTATAAACTTTTTTTTTTAAAGTTTTAGTCCTTTGTCTCCTACTATGTATTGCAAATATGTTCTTGTTTGCTCAGATTTTCACTCTTGCTCTGCCGCCTTTTAATGAGCAAGGAGTTCTTAATATCATGTGACCATATTTTTCAATCTTTTTGTATAATTTGTATTCACCTGTTTAACAAATTTCTCTCTACCCTGAAGTTACCATTTTCCAGGTTTATGATGTTCCCTGTCACATTTGTTTTAAAGCCATCTGGGGCTGACTTGGTGCAGATTATGAGTAGGATTCTATTTTACCTTTTGGAAAACATCAGGAGAACCGATGATCTCAATTCTATTCACAGCTCAGCCTTCCCCTGACGACCTGCAGTGCCTGCTGGCAGCTGTGCTAGTTATTTTAAGGGAGCACCTTTGGACTATGGCTCTCTTTACGGGTGTTTGCTTTCTGTTTTTGTGTTTCTCCTGGCTTTGAGCTTTTTAATATATCTGTTTTTCATTCATTTATGTTCTTTTATTTATTCTTGCTTGCTTTGGAGAGCATTTAAGTCTTTTAACTTTTTCAGTTCTATGCTGAATTCTTTAATGTTTAGCTTTTCTTTTTTTAAGATAAACTACTTAGTTTGTAAATGTCCTTTATAAGTGTTGCTTTAGCTGGGTCTACAAATGTTCTTTCTTTCCTTTTCCACTTTCCTTTTTCTTTATTTTTATAACGTATTATCATTTGTTCTTTGATCCGTTAGTTGTTTAGAAACATTTATTATTTTTATGCCATCATTTTGCACTAATTTCTAACTTTTATTATGGACAGCAAATATAACTTACATGATTCACTACAATCCTACATTTTGTTGGCTTGAACAACTGCATGTCATTTACTGAGGTAGAGAAGTGTGGTGATTGGGCGGAGAAGCAAGAACACTGGTTTGGAGAGAAGTTTGTGATACCTACAAGAATCCTAGTAGAGAGGCCATGCGGGCAGTTGGACTGGCTCTGTCTGTTAATTTTCAGAGGTGTAAAGCGTGTTTCCTCTTCTCAGATGAGCTTCTCTAACTGAGAATACTCTCTCGTAGTTGCAGAAGACCCTGCGAAGTCGCTCACAGAGCTCTCTCCAGACTATGGCCATTCTTCACCGCCCCTGCAGCCTCCCTCCGTGAACTCCTTATCCAGCGAGAACAGATTTCACTCCTTACCGTTCAGTCTGACCAAGATGCCCAACACCAATGGAAGCATTGGTCACAGTCCACTTTCTCTGTCCGTTCAGTCTGTGATGGGAGAGCTAAACAATGCCCCTGTCCAGGAGAGCCCACCCCTGCCTATGTCTTCCAGCAACTCGCATGGTCTAGAAGTGGGCTCACTGGCTGAAGTGAAAGAGAATCCACCCTTCTATGGGGTAATCCGCTGGATTGGTCAGCCTCCAGGACTCAATGAAGTACTAGCTGGACTGGAACTGGTAATTTAATTTGACCTAAAAATTGCATTTCTTTTCTATATGAGGTTTTGTGTAGATTTTCCCCTACTAGATGTTTTTGGAAAACTGTTGTATTTGTAAAAAAACAAAAACAACCCTATAGAAAAATGTTGCAACTGTGCTGCCTAAATCCCCTTTGCTACCCACAAAGCTGCTGCCTCAGTTGTTCCAAATGCGGGGTGATCTGTGTTCATGGAAGGAAAGCGGGCTTTTAGGCTAATGTATTTCGGCTCCTTATGGTAAACAGAACCCAGTAAAGGAGGCAAATCTGTTGTCAGCTTTTCTGTTTTTTTTTCCCCCCTCAGCCTCCCTTTCCCAATATGTTTTAATAGTTGTATCAGTGACTTTAAAATTAATCACAATTTTCCGAGATCTTTGGTAGAGGGAAGGATTTTCCTCTGAGAGAACAGGGAAGCGTGTTGTTTCCTATTTCATAATGCAGAGAGGAAGATGTGAGTACATTTAATTTCTGCCTAAATCTATTTTTTACTTGTTTGTTTCTATTATTAACAATATTTATTTACTTATTTGAAATGCAGAGTAACAGAGGGATGGAGATAGAGAGAGAGAGAACAAGCTCTTTTGTTCTAATTCATTCCCCAAACAACTGTACTGGCCAGGGCTGGACTAGGCTAAAACTAAGAGTCAGGAATGCGATCTGGGTCTCCCATGTGGGTGGTGGGGCCCCGGCACTTCGACATCATTTGTTGCTTTCCCAGGCACATTAGGAGGAGGCTGGATCAGAAGCAGAGCAGCCAGGACTTGACCTGGCACTCTAATATGAGATGCCATTGTCACAGGTGGCAGCTTAACCTGCTGGGTTGCAATGCTGGCCCCATATGTGTTATTTTTTGCTTTAACAACCCTCTTCTTCCGTCTTCTCCCTTATTTTAATACTTGTGGAAATGATACAGGAAAGTCAGTTAATCAAAGGAAGATTTAGGCTTATAATCTGAAAGGAAATATATTGAGGTCTTCCTGCTGGGTCAAGGAATATATTAGCTGTGGGCTGAAAGCACTGCTTAGTCAACCCTGCTTCCTGCCGTCATTCTTAGTAACAATGTGAAGAGGGAATTCCAAGAAAGTGCAACCTAGAGACAAGTGTTGGAAACTTGACTTGTTTGTATACTGTCTGGCCAGATGCAGCATGAGGCATGTGGAAGCTTTTGTTTTCCAGGAGGACGAATGTGCAGGTTGCACAGATGGAACCTTTAGGGGCACGCGGTACTTCACCTGTGCCCTGAAGAAGGCGCTGTTTGTTAAACTGAAGAGCTGCAGGCCTGACTCCAGGTTTGCATCGCTGCAGCCCGTCTCCAATCAGATTGAACGCTGTAACTCTTTAGGTATTTAGATGCTCTTCCTTTATTTGCCATCCCAAATGATACCAATTCTATTTTTTAAAAATATTTATTTATTTTAAAGTCAGAGTTACACAGAGAGAAGGAGAGGCAGAGAGAGAGAGAGAGAGAAAGAGAGAGAAAGAGAAAGAGAGAAAGAGAAAGAAAGAGAAAGAGAGAAAGAAAGAAAGAGAGAGAGAGTGTTCCATCCATTGGTTCACTCTCTAATTGGCTGCAAAGGCTGGAGCTGTGCCTATCTGAAGCCAGGAGCCAGGAGCTTCTTCAGGGTCTCCCATGTGGGTGCAGGAGCCCAAGGCCTTGGGCCATCTTCTACTCTTTCCCAGGCCATAGCAGAGAGCTGGATCGGAAGTGGAGCAGCTGGATCTTGAACTGGCGCCCATATGGGATGCCGGCACTGCAGGCAGCGACTTTACCAGCTACACCACTGCACCAGCCCCAGCACCAGTTCTAATCTCACACCACTTTGCATTAGGTGATGGTGGCTACATGATTACTTCATGTAAACAGAAGTTAGTTATTGTAAGAGGGGACATTTAAAAAAAATGTTAGTTTGGGAAAGTGGGACTTAAGTAAAAAACAGTGGGGATTACTTTTTACTACTGCCTACAGACATCTAATCTTCAGTAATAGAGAAAACAGAAGTTGAAATGTCACTATGTTTTTGGCACTGACTTCTCTGTCAGTATATTGCTTAAGAATATCAGTAAACATGTCCCATGAAGACATCGCTGTTGGCGCTGGGAGCTTCAGGTGGGTGGCGGGGGATGACGCTCCTCATCACTTGTCCGGGGCAGCAGGTCTCGCTGCTGTGCCTTCCTGGTTCTGGACTGTAATGGTGAGGTGTCTTGTGGGTTGAGCAGGTGTCAGCATGAAAGCCATCTTTGTGAAGGATGCTTTTCATTATGTTGAAACCATATTTTGAAATTTTTTATTTTTTCAGACTGGCAGCATCTTCAGGTATATGATAAAACATTTGGAAAACAAGTATTTTAGTGGCCATATGCTTTGTATGTTACTTAGTGTCATTTTTTTAAGTTGTAGAAGAAGTGAGGTTGAAAAATAGGATTTTCATAAGCCATGCTGAATAGCAGCCTACCAAAGCCTGCTGCAAAAGTTAAGAAATGGATTTTGCATCAAAATACCAAAAAATAGATTTTAAATGAATAAATATATGTGAGATAAATATTGTATAGTAATACTTTTTATTGTACATGCTGTAATGTAATAGTTTAAAATAATTCTTTCCCATTTCTTTTTCTTTCAGCATTTGGAGGCTACTTAAGTGAGGTAGTAGAAGAAAATACTCCACCAAAAATGGAGAAAGAAGGTTTAGAGATAATGATTGGAAAGAAGAAAGGTATCCAGGGCCATTACAATTCTTGTTACTTAGACTCCACCCTATTCTGGTAAGTTTGAAATTAATGCAGTGGGTACACATAGTCCCTTGGGGGCAGGGACTGTATGTGTGAATGAGTTTGTGTGTGGGTGCATGTGTACATGTGACAGAATATGCAAACTGTCTCTGGTCGACCGGAGTTCAGGAAAGAAAGGAAGATTTGCTCTGCGTAGTACTGTACTCTGTGGAAGCAGTTGAATGTTGTCTCATGTGCCTACATCCAAAAATGAATATAAAAAAGAATGCAGCGACTATTGAGTGAGGCGAATGCTAGCCTAAGTGGAAGGATGTGGGAAATCCTATGACTGAAGAGAATAAGTACAGACTGTCTGTGTACTTATCAAACATGCTTGCAATGAGCCGTTGGTGGATAGATAACGAATTTGTTGTAGGAGGCAAAGGCAATCATAACAATTACTGTATTTTAAAAAATTGGTTTCTGTGAAAATACTGTCACCTTTGTATATATAATTTTCTTCCAAAGTGGATCAACTTGGAATCTTTAGGCTTTGAATATTGAGCTCTGAGGCTTGTCCACTATCAGTTAGATTGAGTGTGGCCTGCCAGCTCTGTCCAGCTCTGTTGTAGCAACTGGGAAGATAATAGAAGATGTTACAGGACAAAGGTAGGGAGAATAGAACTGGTGGGCCGTTTTGTTGGCAGGATAGTTTCAGTCCCTCAGATGTATTGATAAAAAGAAGCTTTATAGCACTGAGATGCTGCTTAGATTTTTCTGGAAAAAAAAGTCTGTTTTTAGCTAGATGTTCTTTTTCTTTGATACCTGCAAGTTAATGCTGTTAGTCATTCACAAGTGATTTTAGCATTTAAGAAAAGTTAGATCTTTGCAAAGGACCTGGAGTGAGAGAAGTATGATATTGAATGTTGTTTGCCATGGGAAGAAGTTTCCAGCTTCCTTCTGTGTGGTCTGCAGCTTGATTCAGGTTTGTGACTCTAACTTTAGCAGGCAAGCTTGCTTTCTTAAAATACTGCAGGTAAGTTTACCTCCTTCAAAACTTTGCCTTTTCAGTATTAGCATTCCCTTTAGTCTGGAGGATCTCAGGCCCTGATGGTGGAGCCATGGAAATCTTCACAGGAATCTTGGTTTGTGAAACCTCTGGTCACAGAAACCATGCCTATTTATTTCATTTGTTCCCTGGTCTTTGCTTCTTTTCCTCTTCTTCTTTTTTTTTTTTTTCCTTGAAAGAATGTTTACAGTCTGAGGAAAAATACCCCCTTTGTTTTTCAGCTTGTTTGCTTTTAGTTCTGTTCTGGACACTGTGTTACTGAGACCCAAAGAAAAGAATGATGTCGAATATTATAGTGAAACGCAAGAGCTACTGAGGACAGAAATTGTTAATCCTCTGCGAATGTAAGTAGAAGATATATGTGTAGTAGAGTTATTTTGCTTTTATGTGATATGCTATTTTCTGTTTTTTTCATACAGTAATTATCCTCCGGTTTCATGTAATAAAACACTGGCCAAAGTTAGTTCTTTTGGTGAAATACTAATTTTTTTAAACTTTTGGCTCTTATATCTTCCTTTTCTTATTTAATACATTTAAATGTAGTCAATGACCGGCGCCGCAGCTCACTAGGCTAATCCTCTGCCTGCAGCGCCGGCACACCGGGTTCTAGTCCTGGTTGGGCCGACAGTTCTGTCCTGGTTGCTCTTCTTTCAGTCCAGCTCTATGCTGTGGCCCGGGAGTGCAGTGGAGTATGGCCCAAGTGCTTGGGCCCTGCACCCGCATGGGAGACCAGGAGAAGTACCTGGCTCCTGGCTTCGGATCGGCGCAGCGCGCTGGCCATAGTGGCCATTTAGGGAGTGAACCAACAGACCTTTCTCTCTGTCTTTTTCTCTCACTGTGTAACTCTGCCTGTCCAAAAAAAAAAAAAAAAAAAAAAGTGGTCAAAATGTAGAACATGTTGCTTTCTGTGTGGTTTAAAAAGTTTTGGTATACAGGTCAAGTGTGCTTTATCTGAAACACTCGGGATCAGACTCGTTTCAGATTTTGGAGTTCTTCAGACTTTGAAATATTTGTATAAACTTTACAGGTTGGTCATCCCTAATCTGAAAATCGAGATCCCAAATGTCCCCTTGAATCTTGAAGCAATTCAGATTTGGGCTTTCTGATTTGCGGGTGCTTAACCTGTGCTAGAATTTAGCAGTTGCAGGTAGGCTTAACAAAGCTGATCAACAGTACTTGGGGCTCATCTTTGGGAATAATTGATTCCAACTCTGCTACTGACAGTAATCATGCTTATTAGTTGAATTGGTGTAGTCTGGCTTCTTAAACTTAACTTTTCTACAAGAAAAGGGGCAGGTGAAATTTCTTACTGCTTTTATACTGGAAACAGATGAGATGTATTTTAGTAAGATGTTTATTGGTTAAAGGAATATATTTAGGCCTCCACATCCCTCCCTTAAAAAACTGATTCTGAGATGAACATTTGGCTGAGCATTATTTTTTAAAGATTTATTTTATTTATTTGAAAGACAGAGTTACAGAGAGAGGTAGAGACAGAGAGAGAGATCTTCCATCTGCTGGTTCACTCCCCAGATGGCTGCAACGGCCAGAGCTGTGCCGATCTGAAGCCAGGAGCCAGGAGCTTCTTCTGGGTCTCCCAGGCGGGTGCAGGGACCAAGGACATAGCCTATCTTCTACTGCTTTCCCAGGCCACAGCAGAAAGCTGGATTGGAAGAGAAGCAGCTGGGACTAGAACTGGCGCCCATATGGGATGCTGGTGCTTCAGGCCAGGGCTTTAACCCAGTGCACTACAATGCCAGCCCCCTGAGCATTTTTTTTTTTTTTTGAAGATTTATTTATTTATTTGAAAGGCAGAGTTACACAGAGAGAAGGAGAGACAGAGAGAGAGAGAGGTCTTCCATCTGCTGATTCACTCCCCAATTGGCTGCAACGGCCAGAGCTGTGCTGATCTGAAGCCAGGAGCTTCTTCCGGGTCTCCCATTGTTGGATGCAGGGGTCCGAGGACTTGGTCCATCTTCTACTGCTTTCCTAGGCCATAGCAGAGAGCTGGATGGAAGTAGAGCAGCTGGTACTTGAACCGGCACCTGTATGGGGTGCTAGCACTGCAGGCGGCGGCTTTACCTGCTATGCCACAGTGCCAGTCCGTTGAACTAGCATTTTTAAAAAGATTTATTTATTTATTTGAAGGTCAGAGTGGTAGAAAGAAAGAGGGACAGAAAGAAATCTTCCATCTACTGGTTCACTCCATAAATGGCTGCATCGGCCACGCCTGGACTAGGCTGAAGCCAGGGACCAGGAGCTTCATCTGGGACTCCTTTGTGGGAGGCAGGGGTCCAAGTACTTGGGCCAGCTTCTTTCTCAGGCACATTAGCAGGGAGGAGAAAAAAGAGAGAGAGAGGGAGTGAGGGAGTGGGGGGAGGTTTCATTTGCTGCTTCCCACTCCCCAAATGGCTTCACTAGCTGGGGCTGGGCCAAGCCAAAGCCAGGAGCCAGGAAGTCCATCCTGGTCTCTCATGTGGGTGGCAGCGTCCTAAGCACTTGGATCCTCCTCTGAGGCTTTCCCAGGTGCATTGGCAGGGAGCTGGATCAGGCAGCCCTGGGACACGGGATGTTAGCACTGCAAGTGACTTCAGGCCCTGTGCCACAACGTGAGCCCTTGCAGAAGCCTTCGATCTGTAGCAGCAGAATACTGTGCTGTCATGCGCATTCCCCGTGACCTGCTCCAGCACAGCCCTGGGAGAGTGAACTGTGTAAGGATAAATTTCCCTGCTTGTGTCTTTTGTTTCCTTAAATTCTGTAATGAATGCTGTGATATTCTCACTCTTTAAGGTGAGTTGGTTTTCACATTAATTATTTTGTCTTATGCAAAATTTTAAGCATACTTTTTCCCCCCTCAAATAATTGATACTAGAATAAGACAGATCAAGCCCAAAACTTTAAGGAAAGCTACACTCTTTTCCTCCTTCATCCTCGACAGACGTTCTTTGAATACTATTGCCCATCCCCGTCCACTGTCGGAATGCCCTGTTTGGATCAAGTTTACCACATCCACAGCCCTCAGGCCTGCTAGATCCGCATGTTTTATTTGGTCCTGAAGCCTCTGCTTTCCCCATTGCAAGCTGCTCTGGGCAGAGGCCCTGTCTCTCTCTCTACTCCAGTCGTATTCCCGATGGCTGGCAGCTAGGAGTGGTATGGAGGCAGCAGATGCTCAATGTAAGTTGGTTGCAGACAGCAAATAAGCGAATGACTGGTTAACATAAAAAGTGGATTGGCTGGTTCTGACCTGCTTTCCTGAAGCCCATCATGACCTCCATGTTTTCTTCTGAAGCCATTTTTCAGATTTAGAGTTTTGTCCAGGATTGACGTTAAACTGAATGTGGCCCAAATTCCTCCAAACCTGAGTGGAAATGTCCTAGTTATGCTTATTGCATTGCAGATTGTAGACTTGTTAATCGGTTCCCTTTTCCATTTAGGCTATTTTACCCTTCAATATTTATAAGGGCTCTCTCTCTCACAATTGTTGTATATTCCATTTTATAAAAGTAAATGCTTTCATTTCTTAAGCAAATCTTACTTAAAAAGTTAGCACAAACTTATAAAATGTTTTTGTCTTATATTAGTACTTTATTTTGAAGGTGAATAATAGTGTCCGGGATAATTCTGTTCCTACAGCTTTAATTTTTTCAAACCGCAAGAAGTCTGTAATTGCATCCTTCAAATAATTAACTAGCCTATTGATTTATGACATATTGGAGTTATACAAGAATGGTGTGATTATTAAGAAGTGTTATATAATTTAGTATATATGCCAATATCAGCTAATTAATAGTCTTTTACTAACACAGATATGGATATGTGTGTGCCACAAAAATTATGAAACTGAGGAAAATACTTGAAAAAGTTGAGGCTGCATCAGGATTTACCTCTGAAGAAAAAGGTGACTGTCTTTGTTTAAGGTTTATGCATTAAAAATACCTTGAAAGCATATTTGTATGCAAATTATTAGCTGACATGTGTGTCTTTTATTTTAAATTAGAAATTGATTCCTAAGTAATGTATAATTTTCTCCCCTTTTAAAATCAATTCTTGCCTCTTCTAAAAGTGATGAATAATGAACCCCTTAAAGAAGGGGCTAGTTTCTAATACGTGAGTGTGTAGACATAGCTCTGTCTGTAGCAGTGATTCTCTGAGCTGCTGCTCTCTCAGCAATGAAAGCATTTACATTTTCCTACTTACTTTTTCTTATTATAGAAGGAGAATTAAAAAGGCTAACGAGGATAAAGTTTATGCCCAGAGATCAGCGTTTTAATCTCTTCATGGCTTTACTCAGAGATTCAGCTCCTGGCTTTGAACTTGTTAGGAACCTTCTATACCAGCTGTACTGCTTACAGGCTGCATGATTATTTAAATAGAAAGGAAAACAAGGCATAGTACAGATTTTATTCTACATACCCTAAGCCCCCCCAGAGAAATTAAATTATTTTACTATATATAAATCATTATGCTCTTTGAAATGTGAAAAAATGATAATAAAATTGAGGCAATATTTCATTTTTTAGTTTTATTTTTATCATGTTTTTCTGAAAAAGTTCTTTATATCATAGCCTTTAGATGTCCCTTGTATTTCTCCTTTGTCAGGAAAACTTGAAAAGTATGCTTTTAACTGAAAGAATATTTAAGTGAATGGAGCAGAATTTGATATATGAACATGACTTATGAATTTGAAAATTGAATGTGATTTAAAAATTTTACGTGTGACTTATTTGATTTTTTAATTTTCTCCTAGATCCTGAAGAATTCTTAAATATCCTATTTCATCATATTTTAAGGGTAGAACCACTGTTAAAAATAAGGTAACTTTTAGATTGTTACAGAAGCATTGAAAAAAAAAAAAAAAAGACAGTCTTTGTTTCCAGGGCCATCAGTCAGCAGATGTGCTTTCCTTAGTGGTTATTTACCATTGTATTGGTTTAGGACTGCATGTGTCCTATAAATGCAATGATAAATGCAAAATTATATTAATCATTATGTGCTACAGAGTGCCTCCTTAACTTGAATAAGTCCAATGTAAATTTGTACTTTTAATTTTAACCCTAGTTATAAATATTGCAATTCATTTTCAAATGAAATTGTGTATATATGTAATTTAAATTAATAGGCCCTTTAAGAGAATCTCATTCTAATCTAATCACTATGAGAGCATTGTTTTTTGCCTACCTATCATTCAGAGAATTAATTGAGCCTTAAATTAGCTCTTTTGTTCTCAGCTCTAGAACTCAATCTTTTTTCCCCATGTGTTGAATAAAAACCTTGAGTTTAATGCAGTCATGTTCTTAGTGAGATGTTCTTTTATTTTTTAAAGATTTATTTATTTGAAAGACAAATTAGAGAGAGAGAGAGAGAGGTTTTCCATCCACTGGTTCACTCCCCAAATGGCTGCAATGAGAGAGAGAGAGAGAGAGGTTTTCCATCCACTGGTTCACTCCCCAAATGGCTGCAATGCTGGAGTTGGGCTGATCCGAAGCCAGGAGCCAGGAGCTTCTCTGGGTCTCCCATGCTGGTGCAGGGGCCCAAGGACCTGGGCCATCTTCTATTGCTTTCCCAGGCCACAGCAGAGGGCTAGAAAGGAAGTGGAGCAGCTGGGACGACTCCAGCTGGCGCCCATATGGGATGCTGGTACTGCAGGCTGGGCTTTACCCTCTATGCCCCAGCGCCGGCCCCTAAATGTGGTTGCACTTTCCATTTAGTGTGAATGTTCACAGTCAAAATGGTGAACCTTTTTGCATTTTGGTCTGGGTTTCTCTGCTGAGAATCTTGGTAATATACTTTTACTTCCCAGAAAGCTAATTATAGACAAGTACTCTTGCCTACTTCTGTCTTAGGTGATGTTGCTTATGTCGTTGTTGACTTGGTGAGTGAGAAGAAGGAAGTGGGGCCAGTGCCACATTATAGTTTCACATTGTTTGGGAAGTTTTAACAGATTAAGTCGTATAGGACACACAAACATCCAGGAGTATGTATGTATGTATTTATATTTATTTGAGAGGCAAAGAAATAGAAACCGATAGAGAACACACCCATCTGCTGGTTCACTCCTGAAATGGCCACAGTGGCTGGGAGCTGGGAACTCGAAGTCTCAGACATGGGTGCTGGAGTCGTCAGCAGTGCACACCAGAGCCTGCGTTAACAGGATGCTGGAGTCAGGCTGCAGAGGGGTGCGGGGCCCAGGTGCTCTTGATGCGGGCCACGGACGTATTAACCAGCTTCTTAGCCACCAGGCCAAGCACCCTCCCCATGGAGTGTGTATGTATTACCTGTTCAAAGATAGCAATAGCCATCTGTGTCCCTAGAAACATCCTGGAATTGTATAGAAACTATTAGAAGTAAGAGAAATGTTCGTAATTTGGCTATGGGAAAAAATAATCATGGAAAAATCAATAGCATTTCTATATATACTTTTAAGCAGATTGTAAAAAAGAGTAATTTCATACCACATGAAAATAGAAAATACTAAGAAATTCATTTTTCTGAGGTAGATTTTTAAGACATCTTAAACAGAGCTAAAAGATGTTTTGATTAGTTAAAACGATTGTGTCCTAGGTAGTAAGATTAAATACTTCAAAGATGTTATTTTTTTGCAGAATAGTTTGCATGTAAGCATTTAGATCTGAAATGATTTTTAGAATCCTCTACAAAATGAGTTGGGTGAAATTATTAAAGAATTTTTAAAAATAGTTCTATCATAAGCTATAGCAACAAAGAAATATACTTTAAAATAGAATGTGATACGGTACAAAATTAGAAATATGAGCCAGTGCTGCGGCTCACTAGGCTAATCCTCCGCCTTGCGGCGCCAGCACACCGGGTTCTAGTCCCAGTCGGGGCGCTGGATTCTGTCCCAGTTGCCCCTCTTCCAGGCCAGCTCTCTGCTGTGGCCAGGGAGTGCAGTGGAGGATGGCCCAAGTACTTGGGTCCTGCACCCCATGGGAGACCAGGATAAGTACCTGGCTCACCTGGCTCCTGCCATCGGATTAGTGCGGTGTGCCGGCTGCAGCGTGCCAGCCATTGGAGGGTGAACCGACGGCAAAAGGAAGACCTTTCTCTCTGTCTCTCTCTCTCACTGTCCACTGTGGGGAGCAATCCAGACTAGACTGAGTTACTGGAATTAAGACTTATTCTATGCATCTGCTCTCCCACAATATGGCGCTGGGAGAGAAGTAAACAGCTTCTGCACAGCTGCCTCCAGTTCAGCTAATAAACTGTAGGACTTGCTCCTGACTGGAGGAGAGCAGCGTACTCGGCGTGTGGGCAGCCGAGTTAGGATTGGCGGAGGAGGATTATAAAGGAGGAGAGAGACGGCATGCACCAGGAACATCTATGGGGAACATCTAAGGGGAACACCTGGGGAACACCTGGGGAACACCTGTGCAGCCCCCGAGAGAGCCGGCCGGCGGTGTGCCGCTCCCCTGCGGAAGTGGGGAATGTGGCCAGGGGGAACTGCCCTTCCACGGAGGTGGAAGGGATAGTAGCCAACCCAGGAAGAACCAGCAGCAAACCCGGGGAGGGCCGAGCAGACAGAAAGAACAGCGCAGGGTCCTGTGTCGCTCCTCCACGAAAACGGGGAGCGACAGTCCACTCTACCTGTCAAAAAAAAAAAAAAAAAAAAAAAAAAGAAAAGAAAAGAAAAGAAATATGGATAAATGGAACTGAACAGAAAGCTCTGAAGTAGAATTAGCTGTATGTAGTATTTCAGTATCTTGTAAGTCAGCCTCCAAACACAAGTCAAGAAGGAAAGATGTGTTAATGGATGAGGTAGGAAATCTAGCAGGCACTTTGGGAGAAAAAAAAGTTAATTTTGTTTCTCCTCTTAGAGAGATAAATTCCAGGTGCTTTAAACTGTTGTTTCCATCCTGGCTTTTTCCTAGCCAACTACCTAATGGATGTAATGCACTCCCAGTAATAACCTAGGTCGAACACCGCGCTGAGTCCCAGTGTGGGTTCGGAGGGACCACTTCTGAGTCTGAAAGCCTTGTGAAGTTGAAGGACCCTGGGAAGTTCTTTATCCCCTGAGGGCTATGCATCCCTTCAGACCCCAAATCCACCTCTTTATATTGAGAATTACCACTGAAGATCATGAAATAGGGGTGGGCTTTTGGCATAGAGGTGAAGACACTGCTTGGGATGCCCACATCACATATCGAGTACCTGGATTTGAGTCCTGGCTCCCTTCCTGGATCCCGCCTCCTTCTAATGTGCACCCTGGGAAGCAGCAGGTGATGGCTCAATTAATTAGACCCTTGCCACACACATCAGAGACCCAGATTGAATTCTGGGCTCCTGGCTTTGGCCTGGCCCAACCCTGGCTGTTGCAGGCATCTGGGGAGTGAACCAGCAGATGAGTGAACTCTGCCTCTCTGCCTTTCAAATAAATAATTTTTTTAAAAAAATTGTACAGTGGTATTTTGAGTTGGCCAGTTTTTTTCAGGTGTCTGTTCTCCCCTCAATTAACCTTTCTTCCTGACTGGGGGAGAGTCAGCTGATGCAACAGATAGGAAGATGAATACCTTAAAAATCTGAAGCAATCTCAAAAGAAACTGTTAGATGGGTATTATTAAATGATAGAAGAGACAGAAGCAGGACTGGATACCAGTAGAAGATGAAAGCAGATTTGATAATAAGCTAAATCAAGCAAGATTAGAATTTTCAGAAATGGAAAATATGCCCTGGGTAGGAGGGTGTGCCTTACTGGATACGCACAGCTGGAGAGAGAATTGCTCATTTGGAAGGTGGAGCTTAATAAAGTACCCGGGATGCAACCCAGAGGGATAAAGAATGGGAGACAAGAAAGAGGCTGAGACGTAGAAGGAGACCTTCGAGAGACTAGGGAAGAAGCAATGTTTCAAGCGATAATAGCTGAAGAATATTCAGAATTCTCGACAGACTTACATTCTAAGAATAATGCTGCACAAAATTCCTGAGCTGGAAGAACGAGTACAGAATTACCACTCAGAGACTTATAACAGGGTGTACTTCAGTAAGACAAAGCTGAATTTAGAATAAAGGAGTAGGATGCAAGAAACCAGGAAGAATCAAGAAATTGGGAAACTTGGGTATTTTAAGCCTTCTCATTTGAAAACCAATAATATGGGTGGTAATAAAAGTGACTATTTGTGTGTGCAGTGTTAAAGACAAGGTGATACTAAAGTGAGAACCACTCACCAAAAAGGGTGGTGATTGGAGGCAAAGTCTTCCAGGAAAATGGATACCTCAGCACCAAGAGGCGAAATGGGGCGTGTCCGATTGTGTTACTGAGTGCGCACTGTAGGACATGGTCTGAATGTCCTCACTACGTGGCTATTTCATGTCTGCATTATAGTCCACATTCTGGATGGCCCAGAATCCGGAAAGAATGTTAGTGGGTACTAATTATTGTCACAAAGAAATATAGACCAAAATTGTACAAATCCATGAATGTTTTTGTCATCTCTGTAGATGTCCATCCTTCTGCCCCAGTAGAAGATGTCCATCCAAATTGCACACTGTTCTTGTCCAGTAGCCCTTCCAAAACTTTGCTCATGAGGTCTGTGTAGTGGCTGTCCACCTCCCCAGCACTCTGCCCCAGTGTCACAACGCTGTTTGTCTGTCACATCCTCACTTCTGTTTCTGTGTCCCCCACCCGCTCCTGCCATCCTTGTAATTTCTACTTGTAACTACTCACTTCTACTCCTTTCTGCTTTGTTAGTCTTATTTGGTTCTTGTTAATTTTCTGTTGTTAAAATTTTTCTGCTTTTTGGCTTCCCAGAAAAATTCTGGCCTTTTGTAGTCATCAGCCTTTTGGTTGTCATCTGTTTTTATTTGTGTCAGCTCTCAAAAATCTCCTGCTTTGTTCCCAAAACGTTGTGTTTATTTTGGATAGTAAGTTGCCTTTGGAAGCTGGTCTCTGGATTTCTGAGATTTTGTTGTCAAATGATGTCACTATTCCCCCCCACCCCAATCTTGAAATCTAGATATAAACATTCTGAATCTATATTCAGAATGTACTCGGCTAAAAAGGTAAACAGTGAACTTAAAGCTTAATTATCCTTTTGGTAGAATTAGTCTGAAAGATGAGTGGCATTCAGCAGTAAAATATTTAGAAGGAAAATGCTCAATATAAGGGTGGCACTGTGGCCTATAGTAGGTTCTTTCTTGATATTTGTTGAATGAGTGAGTGGCCGTGGAAAGAGCGCACATTCTGTGGCAGAGAGGATAGAGCATGGCTGTCGGGATCCGTGGGCTGTCCACCCAGCTTGGCTTGGGCTCCTGGGAAGTCATGATCCTTCCCTAGGGCTCAGGGCCTCTGGTTTAGAACTGCAGAGTTTGTCTAGCAGTTTGTCTAAGGATGTCATATTCGGGCATGGGAGAATTTATTTCCCTGATTTTCAAGCATTAAATGCAAGTTACTGATTTCTAGATATGGACAGTGAGGTTGAACTAAGTGAATTTAGCTTCTGGTTGTTATTGTTCATGCAGTGCTTCTTTATTGGGCCTTACTAAAGGCCTTCAAAAAGTTTATGGAAACTTCATGTATCTTTTAATTCCATTTTCTCATGAACTTTTTGAAGCTTCCTTATATTCCATTACTCTGATCACTAAGATAATTTTTCAGTATGGAAACGAAAATAGGAAATTATTTATAAGGTTGTGTGCATAATGTCTTATGAATACATTTAAAGTACAGTTACTTATTTCATGTAAATCATTCTTTTCCCTCCATTGAGGGAAAGACACTCTATCAATTGCATGGCTTTGCTGTTCTCAGACACTGCTAGAACAAATTCACATTTCAATTTAATAAATGAGTTATATGTGTTTTTTTTTTTTTTCCTGCATGGTTTTAGATCGGCAGGTCAAAAAGTACAAGATTGCTACTTCTATCAAATTTTTATGGAAAAAAATGAGAAGGTTGGAGTCCCTACAATTCAGCAGCTGTTAGAATGGTCTTTCATCAACAGTAACCTGAAGTTTGCAGAGGTTGGTGGTGCTTGTTCATTGTATTTTATGTGAAAGTCCTTAGGATTCTTACTACCACTGGTAGGTTCAATAGCTATTGATTTTAGCCAGCTGAGAACAGTTTGAAACATAAACTGTTAAGAAAACACACAATTTTAAAAATGTACAATGTTTCAACTGTGTCCTTACAGAAAATGCCTTAGAATCAAGATTGAACTATTTGGATTTTTGGTGCCAAAGAAAACACAAAGCCAATTTGTAACTTGAATAAGTTTTAAATAGTTTAAAGCAAATAGGAAGATTTATATTTTTTTAAATAATGTTACCCAAGTTTATATTATCCAAATATATCAAAAGAGAATATTTATTTTTCCCCTTCCTTAAGAAACTAATTATCAAAAAATTAATTTCTATTGGTTTGTTTATGAACAGACAATAAATTATTTTTCTTTTGAAGTCTACTGATTCTGTTTTAGTACCTTCATGATTTTAAGGTATAGACTTAGTGATTTATTTTTATTGTTTGTTTTATTCATTTCTGAGGAGATATCTCAGGGAACGTTTGTTACTCACTTGTTAGAACATAACAAATCAGAGTCCTTCTGTGATGGTGGTTTTGTTTTTGTATTTGCAAGGACGATTTTTACAAAACTTTTATGAAGTATTTATATAAACTCATCATGAAAACCAGCCATTCTATTATTGGTTTCTGTGAGTGACGTGCTCCCTGGCTCACTGGAGACCTGTGACTTGCTGGCGTCCGTGTCCACATGAACATTCCATGTTCACTGTGGGTCCTTTTGGACAGGCTGCCCCCGTATCCCTGAAAATCACCGCTCGGCCAGACAGCCATGACTGTCTCAGTTTCATAAGAAAAACTTCTGAGCACTGTGGTTCTAAAAGTCTGTACCTTCGTTTTAGGCACCATCATGTCTGATTATTCAGATGCCTCGGTTTGGAAAAGACTTTAAACTATTTAAAAAAATTTTTCCTTCTCTGGAATTAAATATAACGGATTTACTTGAAGACAGTAAGTATACAATTTTTCAGTTTTTTTGTTTATTTGTATAAAGAAATAGTCTGTCACATTGTATGCATCAGGTGTAAGTAAGAGCAACTGGAGAGATGCCTGTTTTCTTGATTTATTTTTAATTACTACAGTGACTGTGCATATGTAAGGGACCCAGTAGGTCTGCAAGGCAGTTCTGTGTCTGAAGAACTGGAAGCATTAAGTCAGTAATTTTAATTCTGGGAATTTAGTCTTAGAAAATGTTCAGCTATGGAAAGAAGTACATGATTAAAAAATTAGAAACAACATGAACATTAATAAGATGGGACTAGTTAAATTAGTTGTGTGTCTCTGTAATGAAACTGTTGCCAATAAAATTTATGTTTATGAAATCCAGTGTATGAAAATGATGATTTAACTTTAAATGAAAAGGTAAGTACCAGAGGACTCTAATATGTGTATACATATGCATAATTATGTAAATTTTCAGTTCTAAAACCATTAGACAAATTTCACAATCATTGACAGTGGTTATCTTCTGCTAACTGAAATTGTAGATGCTTTCAGTTTCTTCTTTGTACTGTTTTATATCTTCGAATTTTTATGAATGAGAATTTTTTAATCAGAGGGTGAAATGCTCTAGAATATGTTAGTTTAAAAGAATTGTTATCTGGTCACAGAAAATGTCTCTAAAGATAATCTGAATCTAAAAAAACTTCAACTTGAAGTTTATGAGGCTGGAGGAGGGATAGTCTGTCCTGAAGCCACTCTTGTTACCCTTAAAGCATAAGTTTTCGGGGTGGGTGTTTGGCCTCGTGGGTGACGCCTGCTGGGTTCAGTACTGCCCCTGGCTCCTGACTCCAGCGTCCTGGGAAGCAGCAGTGATGACTCGGTAACTGGGTTGCTGCCACCCGTGTGGTGGACCTGGATTGAGATCCTGGCTCCTACTTGGGCCTCAGCCCGGCCTTGGCCATTGTGGTCATTTAGGGAGTGAACCAGCAGGAGGTAGCTGTTTCTGAGTCTCTGCCTTTCAAATAATAATAATAATGATAAAACATAACTTTTAAATCTTGTAATGAAAGAATGTGTTTTTAATAGGCTCCTTAACTGCTCTCCTTCCACTACCGTTTCAGCTCCCAGGCAGTGCCGAATCTGTGGGGGACTTGCAATGTATGAGTGTAGAGAATGCTATGACGACCCGGACATCTCGGCTGGGAAAATCAAGCAGTTTTGTAAAACCTGCAACACCCAGGTGGGTTTGCCTTCACTTAAAGGAGGGCCTCTTGGAGCCGGCGCCGCGGCTCACTAGGCTAATCCTCCGCCTAGCGGCGCCGGCACACCGGGTTCTAGTCCCGGTTGGGGCACCGAATTCTGTCCCGGTTGCCCCTCTTCCAGGCCAGCTCTCTGCTGTGGCCAGGGAGTGCAGTGGAGGATGGCCCAGGTGCTTGGGCCCTGCACCCCATGGGAGACCAGGAAAAGCACCTGGCTCCTGGCTCCTGCCATCGGATCAGCGCGGTGTGCCGGCCGCAGCGCGCTGGCCGCGGCAGCCATTGGAGGGTGAACCAACGGCAAAGGAAGACCTTTCTCTCTGTCTCTCTCTCTCTCACTATCCACTCTGCCTGTCAAAAAATTAAAAAAAAAAAAAAAAAAAAAAAAAAAAAAAAAAAAAAAAAGGAGGGCCTCTGGTTGAATGCTAAGTTGTTTGTAGTTCATGGCAGATTTCACGTTTTTGAACTCTTTTAAAATTGTAATGAACTTTTTAAAAATCCACAATAAAACACTCTTTCCATACCCCGTCTGACTGTTGAATTGGTAGGGTCTGTGAGATGCTTAGTAGTTAGTTGCAGTTTATGAGGGAGGTAGTAGGTAGGAGGAAGTGGAGTTGTTCACGTGAAACCCCAAGTTTAGCTCATTCCTGACATTCTCGTCTCATCCACTTTAGGTCCACCTTCATCCCAAGAGGCTGAACCATAAATACAACCCAGTGTCGCTCCCCAAAGATTTACCGGACTGGGACTGGAGGCATGGCTGCATCCCCTGCCAGAAGATGGAGTTGTTTGCTGTCCTCTGCATAGAAACCAGCCATTACGTTGCTTTTGTGAAGTACGGCAAGGACGACTCGGCCTGGCTCTTCTTCGACAGCATGGCTGACCGCGATGGTATGCGGAGGCCTGCTCTGCACGCGGCCACCTTTGTGTACAGTGCAGTGGCCACCTCCAGGGACGAGACAGTGAGAACATCCACTCAGAAGTATCCTGGTGACAGTGTCAGATCTTGAAAGTGCACAAAGTAACCCAAATGCAGTCCCAGACTAAGGAATAGTATTGTGATGTTTAGACATGCACACACACGCACGCATGCACGCACAAACCAAATGCATTCCCAGACTAAGGAATAGTAATGTGATGTTTAGACACACACACACACACACACACACGCATGCACACACGCACACACACACTTGTGTAAAGGATCCCGACATTCTTATTTTGGGGCTGAGGGATTTTACTTTCAGGCTCTTGTCAGTCTTGCGTGAACCACAACAGCACGTACATGCCGGGCTCTCAGAGTCATTCTGCCTATGTCCTGGCGAGATGGGGTTATCCTGGTGCTTCCCTTGTTAAAGCTGAGGTTGTGAGACGGGTATCTGGTGTGAGTGTAGGCTGCTGCTTGGGATGCCGCCATCCCATGTCGAGTGCCTGGTTCAGGTCTCAGCTCCACTCCTGAGTCCAGCTTCCCGCTTGTGCAGACCTTGGATGTGTGATGGCTCAAGCAGCTGGGGCCTTGCCACCTATGTGGGAGGCCTGGGCTGGGTTCCTGGCTCCCAGCTTTGTAAGGCCCAGTCCTGGCTGCTGTGGGCATTTGGGAAGCAAACGAGCAGATGGGAGCTTTCAGTCTCTGTCTCTGCCAGCCCCCCATTTCTCTCTCTCTGCCTTTCATATAAAAATAATTTTTTTAATAAAATTATTTTATTTATTTGAAACACAGAGTTACAGAGAGAGGTAGAGCCAGAAAGAGAGAGAGAGAGGTCTTCCATCCACTGGTTCACTCCCCAAATGACTGCAACAGCCAGAGCTGAGCTGATCCAAAGCCAGGAGCTTCCTCCGGGTCTCCCATGCTAGTGCAGGGGCCCAAGCACTTGGGCCATCTTCTACTGCTTTCCCGGGCCATAGCAGAGAGCTGGATCAGAAGTGGAGCAGCTGGGACTCAAACTGGCGTCCATATGGGATGCCAGCGCTGCAGGCTGGGGCTTTAACCCACTGTGCCACAGCACCAGCCCCATAAAAATAATGAATTTTTAAAAATCTAAAAAAGAAAGCTGAGATTGAAGGTGTCTAAGGTTATGCAGTTGATATTCAGCTCTGTCTTTGCAATCCTGGTGCCTACGTTTTATACAAAACTGTGTTGTCTTCCAAATGACAAAAGCTAAGAACAGAAGGAAACATCCTCTTTGGGAAACTAAGCCTGTTTTGCATTTAGTGTGTTTCTTCCTGAGGTGGGGAATGTAGTAGTGCACTTTATAGGCCGTTTTCTAGGATGCTTGGTCATTATTTAATGAATGCTGAATAAGCACCAGGGCTCCAGTGGACTGTAGGAATGACATGGTTGTCCGAACAGCTACACCTCTGCCTCTCTGGAGTTCTCAGGTTCTGACCAGCTGTAGGCCAGGTCTTAACTTCCCGTTCTCTTCTTCTAACGCCCGTTTTTCCTTTAGCCACTTCCTCTAGTCCCAGCTTCCAGAGTCTTCTGCTCTGGGCCTCTGAGCACCTGAGATAGTGGTGACCTCTTGAGCAGAGGCCTGTACACTCGACCTAGAACTCTCTGCTCTCATGAAGTTGCTGGGAGAGCTACACCACCAGGGCCTTTCCTGGAATCCCTAAGACCACCCACTAGAGCGTCATCATAATCTGTTGAGATCTACAACACACTGGGCTTGAGGTGTGCACATGCTTTTAAAAGGGAGATATCGAGGCTGAGGTTGTGGGGCAGTGGGTTAAGCTGCTGCCTGCAATACCAGAATCCCATATGGGAGCTGGTTTAAGTCCTGGCTGCTCCATTTCCAATCCAGCTCCCTGCTAATGAGCCTGGGAAAAGTAGCAGAATATGGCCCACATGCTTGGGCCCCTGTACCCATATGGGAGACCCAATTGAAGCTCCTGACTTGGGCCTGGCCCAGCCTTGACTGTTGCAGCCATTTAGGGAGTGAACCAACAGATAGAAGATTCTTTCTCTCTCAGTCTCTCCCTCTCTCCCTGTAACTCTGACTTTCAAATAAAAATAAACAAATACATCTTTTTTAAAAAGGAAGGAAAATATAATAGTGTTCACTTGAAAATTTATTTTTTCATTACTATTTATTTGAGAGACAGATACATATAGAGAGATCTCGCATCTGCTGGTTTACTCCCTAAATGGCCATAGCAGTCAGGGCTGGGCCAGGCCACAGCTGGGAGCCAGGAGCTCAGTCTAGGTCTCCCGCGACAGGGAAGCAATCACTTGAGCCATCTCCACTGCCTGCCAGGGTCCATACTGGCCGGAAGCCAGCGTCAGGAGCTGGGAGTTGAACCCAGGCACTCTGAGGTGGGATGCACATGTCTTCACTGTTGGGCTAAGCAGCGTATTTCCATATGGCATTATTCCCTAAGTGAGTGTACAGACGCCTGGTCCGAGGTTTTGGGGCTTCATTCAGGATGTGTTTTCTTTTACAAGTTTTGTTCACTGTTGGTTCCAGAATCCTACAAGGAACCAAGAAGTGAGAAGTTAAAATGAAGTGTCTTTGGGGTCCTGAAAGTGAGCCTGCACTCAGTTACAGGACAGGGGCGTGGGTTTGGTGGGGCAGGACAGCTGGAGGGCACAGAACTTTGCCGCCCTAAGAGTCCTTCGTCTTTGTTCCAGGGGGTCAGAATGGCTTCAACATTCCTCAGGTCACCCCCTGCCCGGAAGTCGGAGAATACTTGAAGATGTCTCTGGAGGACCTGCATTCCTTGGACTCGAGAAGAATCCAGGGCTGTGCGCGAAGGCTTCTGTGTGACGCCTACATGTGCATGTACCAGAGTCCCACCATGAGCCTGTACAAGTGACTGCCCAGGGGAAGACCCCGAGCACACGCTGCACGCCGCATCTGCCCGGAGCTGGCCCTTGTGCTGAGCGTCCATTGCCGGCAATGGATGTCCGCGTGGTGGTGACCCCTCCGAACGGGATTCCTGCGTTCCAAAACACATTGCTTTTGTGTTACTGAAGTATTTAATAAGAAGCATTTTGCACTCTAGAAAGTATGTTTGTGTTGGTTTTTTAAGAAGTCTAAATGAAGTTATTAATACCTGAAGCTTTAAGTTAAGTGCATTGATCATATGATATTTTTGGAAGCATACAATTTTAATTGTGACAGTTTCCAACCTCTTTAGTCCATTGAGAATGTAAATAAATGTGTCTTCTTTATGGACCAACAATATGAAATCATTTTTCCTTTGCAGCTAACGGTTGCCTGGAGGGAGAAATAATTTGATTTTATTCAGAGTCTAACTTTCAGTCAAATTATTCACGATGTGCTGAGTTTGATTTGTTAATTCTTTCCTAGATAGTGCTGGCCCCTGCATGTCTGCAGCCTGCTGACTTTCTGTGTTTCTGCAATTGTGGTCAGGAAATACTTAGATTCCCCTCCTGGTGTGCTGTGTTCTCTTTGTCCTGGTTTTGAGATAAGTGAGTGCTTCTGTCCTAACATGTCCCTTTCTGATGTAACTTTCCTGGAGGATGGGGGTGCGTGGCAGGTGGAGTTCTTGGGTCCGTGCGTGTGTGCGGTGACTGGCTGCTCTCAGCATTTCTGATTTCAAGGCTCCATGTCAGGCAGTTGGGCTCAGCACCCCTTATGAAAAGACTGGAGCAATAAGCAAATATTATGTTCCTAAACAAATAGTCCATAACAATTAATTCGGTGTATAGAGTGACATATTAAGATTTTCCTGAAAGATGTGCTGGATTTTTGAAACCTGTGCAGAACTGAAGTTGGGTCAGCTGGCCACTACCTTTACTAGAATCAGTTTGGATTCATCTGAGATCATGGCCCTTAAGAATCGGATATTTTATTGAAATGCTGGTAGCAGCTTCATCCTCCTTCATATTAATCGAGTAGAAAATGATCGCTTCCCTCGTGTGTGCGTAGGGCGTGGAGCAGAACCGTAGACTATCAGTGTCAGTGCTGTGCGATGTTGATTCTCTGGGTGTTGTTTTGTGCTGTTGTCGTCTTTCTGGACTGAATTCCTGAACTTGCAGAAAGACAGATAAAGTGTCATGTGCACCTGGCATACGACTTCCTGAAATCGGGAATGTCAACAAAGGCGGAAAGAATCTTCACAAACCCTGCAATTAGTGTTTTAGAGGTACTTTTACTCTTTGGTTTTATCAGTCCATTTTACTAATATTTATTAGCTTATGAATCATAATGAGGTACCAGAACTCACCTTGTGATTTTTCCAGTTTTACAGTGTAAGAGTGCATACAGTTCACAAGGGTTTGTGCTGTGACGTGCTTCGGTTGGGGTGGTGAGGGGATAATGGGACGGGGGTTGAGGCTGAGGAACCGTCTGGAAGTCCGCATGTAATATGTATTGAATAAAGCACAGGCTGAGTGAGTCCTCAATGTGATTTTAAGAGATTGGAGGAATGAGTAGGAGTCTAAGTACAGGTTTAACATTAGAGGAAGGAAGAGACAGCTCTCCTTCTTTCCAGAAATGGCAACAGGACAGCCTGAGGCCGCCCTGCCCTTCCCGGAGACTTGAACCGACTGTGCGGGTGTGTGCGTGGTTTCCGAGGTCCGTCACAACTTCTGATGCCATTGCAGGTGGGGCTTTCTGCCCTGACTTTACTGGGAGCAGAGAGCACTCAGTGGAGGGTGCCAAGGGCCAGCTCTGGGACTTCCTTCCCTTGCTCCTGAGTGCCACAGGCCAGCCAGGAACCTCCTCACCCCAGCTGGCCCTCCCAGACCCCTCTGGGTGGCCCCCATTGTTCCTGCAGAGCCTCGTTTGTCAGGTGGGGTGTTGTCAGGCCCAGGCTGCGTGGCACAGGTGGACACTGTCCCTGCCAGTTGATTTCTTTTTCGGCCTTAAATTTTCTTTAGTATTTTCCTGTTGGGTTTTTAAATGTTTTGGTTATTTTTTTCTCCTTATATCTAGAATCAAGATGACAGTATAGTAGAATTGTCTTATTTATATCTTGGTTCATGATTCATAGCTACAAATGGATAATATCACAAGACATGTTTCCCCTGCTCCATACACGTGTGTATGTGTTTATATATATATAGATATATGGGGAGAGAGAGAGAGAGAGAGAGAGAGAGGAAAAACCACGTTGTACTGTAGAGACTAGATATGTCCAGTTCCTCACTATCAGCTTTATAAAGGAGTTTGACCCACCCATAAAAGAATGTTTTATAAGACTGGGAAAACATGTTGAAAACCAAGACAAACAGTAATCGGTATAGTTTGTTACAGTTGTTAAGGTTTTCTTCTGAGAATAGTTGAGGATTTTTATAGTTTCTATTTGCCAAATGTTATAGGTAAAAGGCCAGGTTCTTCCTGTTCCTCCTTTTTTTTTTTTTTCCATTTAATTTGAGAACAAGGAGGGAGAGTTTAATAACTGATATAACGCCACCCCAATACCTGGTTTATTGTCATAAACTCAGGCACTTCCCGGCCCTTTGTGGGAGCTCAGTGTCCAGATAGATAATTTTGCATCTACGCGGATGATCATGGGTGGAGATGTGAGGGGAGAATACAGTATCCATCCTCAGCTGAGTGGCGCCAGCCAACGATGTCCACTGTGTGTGTGCTGGGTGCCTAGGAGTGTGTCGGGGGGACAGGAGACATGGCCTCTGCCCTCACTCAACAGCAGGACACTGACCCCTTGCTTTACTGGAGTGTGGCGGCAGCAGGTCTGGAGGAAGCTGTGGGAGGCTGTGGAGCTGACAGAACAGTGGGGGCTGGGGAGCCCGAGACCTGGGTCTGGCCCTGTGTTTGTCTCCTGTTCTGCAGCCTTAGGCAGCATCTTGACTTCCTGGGCTTTCCTTTCCTCCTCTGTGTAACAAGGGAGTTGGACTATTGAACTGAATAGAGGGAAGAATGCGAATTCCTGGGCCTCCATCCTTGGCTGGTGAATCTAACTGTTCCTGCAGGCACCTGGGGACTGTTAGTGCAAAGCTCACTTAATGTGAAAGGCAGAGAGAGAGACAGAGAGAGAGAGAGAAAAAGAATATCTTCTATCTGCTGGTTTACTCCCCAAATGGCCACAGTGGCCAGAGCTGTGCCTATCTGAAACCAGGAGCCAGGAGCTTCTTCCAGGTCTCCCACACGGGTGCAGGGGCTCAAGCACTTGGGCCATCTTCTTCTGCTTTCCCAGGCCATAGCAGAGAGCTGGTTTGGAAGTGGAACAGCCAGGACTTGAACCAGCACCCATATGGGATGCCAGCGCTGCAGGTGGCGGCTTATCCGCACAACTCTGGCCCCATGTTATTGTGTTAATCATTCCACATAACTGGGCGATTGGCTGGTTCTCACATTGTTTATCTGTGTGCACGTGTGGATTTATGTGGGAGATGCATCTTAGTAAATAGACCTGAGCCTGCTGCTCCGTAGCAGTGTCTGGAGCACAGGTACATCCTAAGAGGATATTTATTTGAACACTTTCCTTCCAATTTGATTTCATTAGGGGAAATTGAGGCTGTAGGAGCCAAATAAATAGAAAAAATTCTCATGCAAAGTTAAAGGGAAAATATCCCATAATTGTCATTTGCTACTTTACGATGAAAATTTAAAAATGATATGGGAGAATTTTCCTCTGGGGTGGCAGGCTTCTCATCATAAAGGGTATCCTTGGGAAAGTCACCAGTCCAGTGGTGTGCTATGAAAAAGAAGGGCTTGTTCTCTTGGGGTTGGTGACATGAACAATGCATCCACAACTCTCTCATTTATTTATTTTTTTTAAGATTTATTTATTCCTTTGAAAGAGTCACAGAGAGGCAGAGAGAGAGGGAGAGGTCTTCCATCTGCTCGCTCATTCCCCCCAATGGCTGGAGCCAGGAGCTTCCTCTGGGTCTCCCGTGTGGGTGTAGGGGCCCAAGGACTTGGGCTATCTTTCATTGTCTTCCCAGGCCATAGCAGAGAGCTGGATGGGAAGTGGAGCAGCTGAGACTTGAACTGGCGCCCATATGGGATGCCAGCACTGCAGGTGGAGGCTTTACTTGCTATGCCACAGCGCCAGCCCCCATAACTCTCTTATGATGATTATTTTTGTTATGTATTTGAAAGGCAGTGTGACAGAGGTATAAGGGGTGGGGGTTTGGGATATAGGGAGAGAGACAGGGAGAGGTATCTTTCCTCTTCTGATTCACTCTCTAAAAGCCTGCAACAGCCACGGCTGGGCCAGGCCAAAGCCACAAGCCAGGCACTCCACTTGGGTCTTCCACATGGTTGGCAGGAACCCAAGGACTTGGGCCGTTATCTGATGCCTCCCAGGAGCGTTCTCGGGGAGCTGGATTGGAAGTGGAGGTGGGACTTGATCCCAGGCACTTCCATACAACATGGGTGTCCCAAACAGTGGCTTGACCTGTTGCATCACAGTGCCCCCACACCAAGTTCTCCCTCGATGCAAAGAATACTTGAGTTCTCCAAAGCAAGTAGTGCGTGGAAGAGAAGAGGGGACGTTAAAATGGAAACTAGTGTGCAAGAGAGGCTGGGGGAACAAAGGTGTGAGCCGAGCCCGCTCGTGCGGGTGTGTGTGGGGCCGTGTGGACCAGGGTGCTCTCTCTCAGGCCCTTATACCGTGGTCCTGCGGGAGTGCGCGCTGGCCTTGTCTGTTCTCCTTTGAGACAGCTTTCTGGAGGAAGACTTCTCAGCTTACTCTAGACCCTGGAGCAGCTGAACGGTTTCTCTGGTGTCAGAAGGCAGTGGGACCGGTATCAACAGATGTGGCCGAGGACAGTGAGAAAGCGTCCTCTTTGAGTCCTAGTCAGCAGCACTGTTGGTAGCCAGGCTGCTCCAGAACCCCGTGGCCCTTCCCAGCCCTCTGTCTTGGCAGTGAGGGTGATCCTGTGTCACCACACTCTCATTGCTGGGCAACACAGAGGTCAGGGAGGAGGGCCAGCCCCGCGGCTTCCAGCCTAACCCTCCTGGACCCGGAACCCCGGCCGCTTCCACTGTGCAGGGATCCTGGAGTGCTTGTGCTGGAGGCTCAGCTGTTCTGGGTGGTATTTGATAAAAGGACCTGGTACTGAGGGCCCGGCATCACAGACATTTCTGTTAGGAGACAGCCACGTTGGCGACTTCCCAGGGAAGTCGAGCTGTATGGAGGAGCTCGGTGCAGAGGAGCGCATTTTGTACCGAGTTTCCCACTCCTGGTATCGCGGTGAACATTTAAAAATTTTTTTTTGCCTGAAGAGCATCCTGTATTTATGAAAACATTCTCAATACACCACAGAAAATATCCCTTTACTATCAGATTGCTCTGATTTAGCCTTAATTTTGTTAAATTTTTTAGAGATGAATGAAATGCTGCTGTGGAGAGAAATGTACTCTGTACTATTTCTTGTGTCATTAAAATGAGATTTTTATGGTTCCTTTTCCTCGATTTCTTTGGGGAAGGGGTTATGGGGAAGCCGGGGTTGGGTCTCTACAGCTTCGCGAGCACAAGTGTTTGCTGTGGGAAACTGTCCCTAGGGCACCTGTGTCTTCATCAGTCCCCTGCCCTCGTTACAGTCGCTTCAGAAAACCTTGCATCGGTGTCTCGGCTCAGGCGGGCGTCCATGGCACCCCGTGGTTCTGCGTGGTTTCGCCATGGAGCTTGGGGTTTCCCAGTGAAGCTGCGCTGCTCCCCCAGTGTCTCAGCTGCGCCCACAGGAAGCTGCTCCTGTCTGCCTCCCGTGGCCAGCTGGAAGCCTGGCACAGAGCCGTGCGTGCGCTGCAGGGCAGTGGGTCCTGGCGCCACCAGCGCGTTGCATCTCCGTGACCCTGCGTGCACTGACATGCGTCCTATTCTCTCAGGTCTCAGGTAGGACAAACGCTCCCCAGAAGCAACGTGGCGTTCCAGGTAGCACAGCTGGGATGGTCTGAGCTGCTAAAACTGGTAGTAATAATACATTCAAGAATGTATCCAAAAAATCCACCAAACCCACAGCTGAGTGAGCTCGTGGAGAGCCACGCGTGCCGTTTGCACGCCAGTCGGGTTGTCCTTGCAGGTTCCAGGGGAGCTTGCCTGGGTTTCCATTCCTCCTGATTGCTCTGGGCCTACTCATGTGACCAGGATGGTGCATCTCAGAGTCCTTCAAAAAGCTCGTGGGCAAAGGCAATTGAAAGCTAACTTGATTGTGGTGCAGATGTCTTCGCATTGATGTGCTCAGTTTGTTTCTAACATGCAGTCTCCATGGGCTTTTTCAAGACCCCCCAGATGCGTGTCTGTCTGTGGATCTGCATGGTGAGATGAGAATGAGTCCTGGGTGGGAGGTCTGACCTGGCTGAGAGAGGGCCCACCGTCCCCACCCTACACTTTTTGGGGGACCTGGCTTGCACAGTGTCCCCCCCAAACAGGGCGCATTGCTAGAGCAGACCGTCTCACTCCCACCTGCATGCCCACCCAGGCCCCCCAGGCCTGCTGGACTCAGGGAAGATGGGGCTGGGCAATTGGGAATTGTCAGAGCTCTCCACAGAGTCCAGTATGCAGCCAGCGCTGGGAACCACCTGTCAGCTTGGGTGGTGTTTTCTTTTTAAGATTGATTTATTTGAAATTTGGGGGATGGGAGAGAGAGTGAGCTTCGATCTGCTGGTTCGCTCCCCAAGTGGCCCCAGTAGCCAGAGCTGGGCTGGTCCGAATCCTAAGAGCTAGGAGCTTCATCTGGGTCTCCCAGGTGGGTGCAGGGGCCCAAGCACTTGGGCCATTTTCTGCTGTTTTCTTGGGTGCATTAGTGAGGAGCTGGACCAGAAGTGGAACAGTCAGGACTTGAACCATCACCCGTATGGGCTGCCGGCATCACAAGGCGGTAGCTTAACCTGCTGCGCCACAGCCACATCTCCAGCTCTGGGATGGGCTGGATTTTATGAATAGAGCTTTCTGCTCCAGGAAAGGACTGTAGGTGTGGTCAAGCCCCAAGGGTGTGGGGTGGGGTGAGGGGAAGCCACTGGACAGGCTTTGGGTCTTGAGAAAGAGCCTTGGAAATATACAATCCATGTGTTGTGCAAGAAGTGGGGGGGTGGGGGTGGGTGGGATTGGAAGCATGGAAGCATGCTGGAAGATTTTCTGTTTGAAGAAGACTTGAATCAAGATACCCTAAAAGGGGCCTGAAGAAAATGCTGCTCTCTGTTCAGGGACTGTCCCAAAGTGCGGAGAGACCTCAGATGTCGTTAATGAAAGGAAGAGGAGACCCTGCAGGCTGGCCAGGGGAGAGGGCGAAGGAGCGGGGGAAGGGACTGTTGTGTCTTCTTTTTTAAAATTAATTATTTTCTGTTTAAGATTTAATTTATTATTATTTATTTGAAAGGCAGAATTACAAGGTGGTGGGGGAAGAGACAGATCTTCTATCTGCTGGTTCACTCTGCAAATGGCCATAAATAGCCAGAGCTGAGATCTGAAGCCCGGAGCCAGGAGCTTCTTCCACGTCTCCTACACAGGTGCAGGGGCCCATGCACGTGGGCCATCCTCTACTGCTTTCCCAGATGTATTAGCAGGGAGCTGGATCGGAAGTGGAGCAGCTGGGACTCGAACCAGCACCCATATGGGAAGCTGGCATCACAGGCAGTGATGACTTTAACCACTATGCTACTGTGCCAGCCCCAAAGATTTATTTATTTGAAAGGCAGAGAGAAAGAGAGAGAGAAAGGGAGAGGTTCCATCTGTTGGTTCACTCCTCAAATGGCTGAAACAGCAGGGGCTGGGGCCAGGCTGAAGCCGGGAGCCCGGAGCTGTTACCTGCATCTCACGTGGCTGCAGGGTCCCAAGTACTTGGACCATATTCTGCTGCCTTCATGGATGTATTAGCAGGGAGCTGGATCGAACGTGGAGCGGCTGGAACTCCAACCAGCACTCCAAGATCACGGGATGCTGCGTGCCAACAGGCGGCTTGACCCGCCGGACCTAAGGGACTGTGCTTTGGGGTCACCTTTTTGAGTCCCTCCTTGCACTGGCTTGTGGGCAGGCAGGTCCGGTGGGCTGCCAGCCCTGGTGGACCGTTTTGTGGTGCTGAATTTTACCGGAGGGGGTTAGCAAAGACTGGACTAGATGTCATAAAACAGGACAGTTCTCCCAGCAGAGTGACACGTCACAAAGGCATGGCAGAGATCTGCAGTTGGGATCCACTCCTTGGATCTAACCACTTCTAGAGTGTCTGTAAGTGTCCTGTCTCCAACCACCGCTCCAGAAATCACACCCAAGTCTGCTTTGAAGAGTGGCTTTTCCAAGGAAAGAGCTGCAAGTTACTCTGGGGCCTGGAGAGCTGGAGAGAGAGCGGCGTTGCCCCCCATGCCCCGGAGCCCCTCCCCATTTCACGAAGTTTGGAAAGTGACCTCTGAGGCCTAACCGTGGAGTTCCACTAGGTGGCAGGCGGGTGTCTCCCCAGTCTCTGCCGGCCCTGGGTGTGCTTTCTTAGCTGCACCCTCAAATCGGCTACAGTCCTGAAAGGCCACGTGCATATTTTAAACAGGTGCACTTGACTGCTTCTGGCCATCTCTGCGAACTTGGACGGTTTTGTTCAGAGGTGGCTGCAAGCTGTGTCCTGGTGGTGGCCCACTGTGGGTGGGGGATGGGGCACTGCAGGTGGGGTGTCTGTTCAGAGGCCACCCCCCCCCCCGAAGAGGCCTTGCACAGCATGTTAGGCAGTGGTGTGCTGGTACGTGCTTAATGTGAGTAGGGCGAGGGGGGAGCGCAGGGCAGCCCCTGACTTGCCTTAGCTGACAGCCATATGGACCTGGGGGTTGCACGGTGGATTCACACACAGGTGTTGAAGCACTCGCACCCACAGGTAGACAGCAGTACTGGAGCACCCAGCAGGGCTGAGCGAGGGGCAGGGCAGGGTCCAAGCCCAGCTCACCAGGACTTCGGTAACGGACATCTCACTGGAACACAGTCCCCCCCCCTCCCCCCGTCCCTTCACGTGTTATCACCTACGGCTGCTCTAGGGTCACGATGCCAGCGCTGAATAATTGTGGCAGAAACCTTATAACCCACAAGCCTCAAATGGTTACTCTCAGGCCGTTTCCAGAAAAATCTTGCTTGCCCCCCCCCCCACAGATAGGTGTAAAATGTGAAGTAATCGGGAAGTGATGATTTTTTTGAATATTTAATACCTTTGCTTCAAATCCAACCTTTTAGCTGTGCGTTCACATAATGCAATAATGCGTGGATTTAGGAACTGCCTCCCAATATTCCTGAAAACTGAGCAGCTGGCTCTCGGGAGCCTCGGGGCAGCTCTGAAGGCTGGCATCCTCACCGGTGCACCTGCAGGGCCCTCCGCTCCCCGCAGCGCTGCTCCCGGGCCTTGAGGCAGGGGCTTGCTCTGGCTCCAGTGCCTGGCACAAGGCAGGTCTCCCCCGCGGGCCGGGCGGGAGCAGGCACTTTCCACCCTACCCGCACTGAGGCCTCCCCATTCACCATTGTTGGTATGGCCAGAATGCGCGCCCTGTCCCCCCTTTCTTCTGAGAAAGCACAAGAGGTCCCAGTCTCTGGTGCCCACATAATGTCTCCTCTCTTCCCCCTGGGCTTTCCGTGGACTTGAGACGAAAGCGTGTCCTTGAAGTGCCTGGCACCAGGGACCACGTACGCAGCAGCAGTGGCAACGGCAGCGTGGCAGTCAATCTGGTCCGGACACCTCTGTCCGCCTCCACGATTGGGTCACCCTCTCCCGCCTCCGTGTTGCTCTCTGCAAGGTTCACTCGGGCCGCGGGTCCTGCCGCGCGCAGCTCTGCCATCTTGTGGCCATCACAGGTTATGGCAGTGCCCGATTCCTTAGCTCCCCAGGTTGGGGAAGGAGCAGGTGGTTTTTGCACGCAGATGTGATGAGCAAATTGCATTAACGCCTGGGAGGCTTGAGGCTTCCTCTGTGATATCTCAGGGCATTTGGTCAGTGGAGGGCTTTTCTGCTTATGACTGTCCTCTCTCACAACCGGCTCGACCCTTTCTCTGCCTCTCCGTCTAGCTGGAGCCCGCATCTCACACAATTCAGGGTAGGCTACTGCCATCTGCTGGGAGAATGCCGTAAGGGCGGTTGTGCGCGAGGGAAGATTTCCAATCTGCAGCCTTCTGTAAGGACAACAGGTAGGTGCCAGGACTGGGCTGTCACACCCCTCGAGGGGCGGGGTAGGCCCGGTCGCTTCTCGGTTCTGCATATCACGTTAGCAGGGTCCCACTGTGCAAATCAGCCACGCTCTCATCAACCCTGGTTTCCGATTATCCAGGGAGCTTTAGGAATGCAGGCTGGGAGGCTGGGCGCAACCCTACAGCACCAAACCTGGAATCTGCATTTTGTTTTCAGAATGACTGATTTATTTGAGGTGCAGGGGAGGGTTAGTTTCCACTGGCTGGTTCAATCCCCCAAATGCCTGCAACAGTCGGAGCTGCACCAAGCTGGAACCAGGAGCCAGGAACTGCATCTGGGTGTCCCAGGGGGTGGCAGGGGCCCAAGCCCTGGAGCCGTCACCTGCTGCCCCTCCATGGTCGGGAGAGAGCCAGGACCGGAACACAGGCGCTCTGACGGGGGATGGGGCCTCCCAAAGGGTCCCCTGGCCCCTTCGTCTGAGGCCAGCCCCCCGCCCCCACAAGGCACTTCTGGTGGCATCTGGGTCTGATGTGCGCACAGGCCCCTCCCTCACCTCCCACTTCTGCGGCTGTGGGTTCTGCTCAGCCCCGCACAGCTGACGCCGGGGCCCCGGGAAGAGCGAAGGAACCCCCAGGCCTCCCCACAGCACCAGCTGCCTTGGCGGGCTGTCCGCCGCGGAACGTTCTGTGCCCGTCCTCTACCCGTGCCCTCCTTCCAGCCATGGCCACCTTCCCCCCTACCCCCAGTGCAAGCCCACCGAGGAGGGAGGTGAGCTGGGCGTGGGGGGGGCTGTCGGTGTCCATGGCAACCGCCCCGTGCATGGCGTGTGTCCCCTGTCACCCCAGGGTCTCAGGAGCCCCGGAGCCTTGAGGTCGGGTGCTCTGCAGACAGTGTCCTGTCTCAGGGTCTCAGCCCCAACAGAGCAGGGACGCTGTCTGCTCACAGCTAGGTCCTCGTGTCCTCCTGGAGGCCCTGGGACCGAGTCACAGCGGCCCTGGCTTGGGTGCTCATCACTCCGCACTCACTGGCTCCAGTTTCTCCACCTGTGGGTGTCCTCCCCACGGCTCTGGGGCTTCCAGGCCTCCTGGGGCCGGGCAGGCAGCCTGGGCAAAGGACGAGGCTCGGTGCCAGTCCATGGAGTGAGACACAGGCCCTGGGTCTGATTTTTCAAGCCAAAGTGGAAACTTCCAAGTGAAGGGAGAGTCCTGAGTGTGTAAACTTCCAGCTTTTTGAACAAGACGAAACTATAAGGTAGCGATCCGTGACCCTGGGCTCCACGTTCGGTGCCGCCACTCCGAGAGCGAACCTTCCTTTTGGCTGGTGGTGGCGGTGGCTGGGGGGAAGCTTGAGTTGTGCCGCGTGTCACCGCCCCAGCATGCCAGCTGTCATGTCACCGGCACTTGCTGGGACGATCACCTTCCTCTCCGGGCGCCCGGGCTGGCAGATGAATTTTTGATCGGGGTTGCTGTTGAGTGAGTTGACTGTCATGAACATCAGGGCAGAGGGCGCCGGCATTGTGTCTTTAACTCTAAGTGTTCCAATTAATTATGGGTTTAATTAGCATACATCGAGAGCAGCCCTGGAAAATAATACTTCATGGGTTACAGATGTCCTGGCAGCTGTAACATGCAGGGGGACCCTGAGCTGGGGTGGAGATAGTTATTAATAAATTACACCTATTGTAGAGACCCTTATTTATACAAATTAGCGGGGATACGGAATCAACTTTAACTGTATAATTTATAATAATTGATTTCATTTTGACTGACCACGAGTCGCTTACCAAATTCCCTTGGAAGAAAAATCGCTCTATTAGGGTAAGTTTAATCCTAAACATAGCTAATGAATCCTATTACTTTAAGGTCATATCTGAAGCTTTTGTTAATTGTCAGAACCATTTTAAATTGATTAGAGTTAAATTAAATCAATGTAATGTTTAGAAAAACAATATTTCTAATGGATGAGGCCGGGCTGACCTCGAATAAACATATTTATCAACCGATTCTTGGGGACGAGAAGGGGACAGCTGGGCCCATACTTCACATTTGTCTATAATATGTGAAATGTCACCAGGCAATTCATTATGTCAGGTAATGAACGGCGAGCGGGGCCTCCCCTCTGGCAGCTGGGGCGGATGAGATGGAATGTTCCGGACCAGAGCGGGAGGCCGCTCACCTCCACGTGGCCTCCCTTCCCTCCCATCCCCATCCCAGAGGCTCACCTGGTCCCTTCCCCAGCCCCGTGCCCCTCACCCGCCCCAACCCCGCTGTCTTCCATTGGGACACCCAGGCCTGCCCCCAGGGGCTGGGGTGCTTCCCAGCCTGGTCTCCACCTGCTTGGTCCTCACCGTCCCTCCAGAGCCACTTAGGGGACCACTGCCTCGGGGAAGCTTTTCCTTGACCCGTAGACGCCATGAAGCGCCCCAAGAATGGGCTCTTGGGGCAGTGTGAGGACGGCTGCAGCTGTCACTTCACACCCCCGGGACGATTTCCTGGTCGTGTGGCCCCCACACCAGGGGTACGCTGCTCAGTGGTGGCTGCCCTCTGCGGCTGCTTAGGGCGGGGTCTCAGATTCTGGTCTCTATTGGGCACGCCAGGAAGACTGGCAGAGTGGTGGAAGGAGTGGGGGTGGCGAGCCACTGGCCACGTCCAGGCTAGAGGGAGAGGGTGACAGCCACCACTTTCCGCCCACCCCCAACTGCCAAGGGCTTTAAATACCCCCAGCTGCTGTCGTGACCGTCCCACGAGGGGGCCTTGGCACCTCCGACAAAGGGACCAAATCCCCCAAGATGTCTCGGTTTGGCCGTGGTACAGCTAGGATCCAAAGTCAAGTCCAAGTGAATCCAGAGCCCTTTCTGGGGGCTTGGTCTGATCAGGAGGGCTTCCTGCAGGAGGCAGCGTGGGGTCCTGGGAGGGAGGCTGGGTTTCCAGGGTGGTGTTGGGTGGATGCTCTGGGCTGACTCCAGGGAACGATATGTGCAGGAGGGAAAGGCATGGAGGAGAGGAGAAGGGTGTCCACAGCAGGGCCTCCTGCTTCCTCCCGCAGCCTGGAGGGAAGGTGATGAGTGGCAGGGCGGGGCCGCTGGAATCTTTGTGGGGGTCATCTGGATCTGGGGTGAGTCCTTGATTGGAAACTTGTTCACTATGTGGCCTTGGGGGGTTCACTCTGGCCTCTGCTTCCAAGGCCAAGGAGTGAGCAGCCAGCCGTAGTGTGGCTCAGAAGACGGGCCCAGAGTCCATGGGGCACCCTCTGGCTTCCGTGGCTCTGCTTCCATCACCGGGCCTGGCAGGTGCCAGCCACAGGCGAGGGGGTGCTGCACTTTGTTCAGCTTCTGCTTGGGACCCCGCGGGGCGAATGGAGGAGGCAGGCAGGCTGGGGTGACGCAAGGAAGAGGGCCCCTTACCAGATCACCATGCCCAGGACAGCAAAGGCACTCCACTATCATTTGCTGCCTCCTAGGGTGCCCGTTAGCAGGGAGCTGGCTCCGAAGCAGAGCAGCTGTGGCTGAAGCCAGCCCTCTGATGTGGGGTGCAGGCACCCCAGGTGGCAGCTCAACCCACTGCACCGCAGCGCCTACCCCTGTTTCGTAGATGTCGAAACTGACAGCTGAGCACCTGGCCCAAACCCAGACTCTCGTCTGGTCACATGAAGACATTAAAAGAACTCCAGCGGAGGGGCGTTCTCTGAGGTGTCTGGTCCTCTCTGTCAAGGTCAAGGAAAACGAGATGGAGACATGGCCTGGAAGAGTGGGAAGGGCCGAGGTGACTGACTGCCACGCGGGATCCTGAAATCAGGAAGGGACGTTTGTGCAAATACTGGTGACATGGAGATGCAGCTTAGAGTTTAATTAGCAGGATTGTGCCAGGGTTACATTTTTAGCTTTGAGTAAGACCCTGGAGTTACATAAAAGGTTAACATTAGGGGAGACTGGGTGAAGGGCATACAGTCACTCTATCAGCTTTGTAGCTCTGTGCAAACCTAAAATTATTCCAAGACAGAAAAGGCTTATTTCAAAAACCCAACGTCATCACATGCCTGGCAACAATGCCAAACAGTGCGGGGGTGGAAAGGAGCCCTCCCTCCTCCGGGCGCCTCCCAGCTCCTAACTCTCCTGCCTAGAGTTAACCGAGTTTCATCTTTCCAGAAACAGTCTTTCCAAGGTCAAGGGAGATGGGCTGACGGAGACGGTGGTGGGTGGGGAGCGAGCTCTCTGTACCCGCTCTGATTGGCACTTGGAGCTAACCTGTCTGTCCCATTCATTGCATCCTGACTATGATCTGTTTACCTGGCAGGGGATGAGAACTTCTGACAGCCAGGAAATAATAAGCCAGTCTGCTTCGGCTTTGGAAGAAGCCTTGGGCTTGTTACCGGGATGATTTGAGGGCAAGGGGGGGCCATCCCCAGGACTGAATGAAAAGGTCCCCGTCCTTCAGTGGGGACCCAGAAGCTGTGTTTCACAAGATCGGCCTTCCCCGAGCTCTGGGAAAGGGGGTCTCGGCTTTTGGTTCTCCAGTAACTTTGGCTGCGGGTTTCAATATCAGGTAGATGAGTTTCTGATTAGCTGTGAGGGAGGGATTAAAACCCAGCGGGGAGGGGCTGATCCCTCCCAGCCCACTCTCCAAAAGTATAGCCAACTAGGGGCCTCCCCAGGGGAACGTGCACCCTGCGTCTCAGAGGGACTTTGTTCGGAAGAATTAAGGGAAGCCCATCAAGATGGTGTTCCTGCTGGGCTGGGGGCCTGGGCCCAGACCCAGTGACAGGTGTCGTTGTGACTGGCAGACGAGGAGGAGACAGGAATCCCCAAGCCAGGAACCTAAGGAAGGCCCAGGGTGGCTGCAGCTTCCAGGAGCCAGGAAGGGCAAGGGATAGATTCTCGCTCAGAGCCATGCGAGGCCCTGCCCACCCCTCCATTCCAGAACTGAGAGAGAATACATTTCCTTTGGTCGAAGGCTCTATGTTTGCATCATCTGTTATATAGGAAACAAGTACACAACTTTTATTGGCCTAAGAGTCAAAGAGCATGCCCAAAGGACGGGGGGGTGAGACCGGTCTGTGAAGCCCGTGGCCAAGGTGTGTAAGGGCTGGTGCGCTTTTCACGCCCACCGTAGCTTCCCAAGACCTCCGCCCAGGTTTCCTTGGGTTTGCTGTCCACCGTGTGAGGTCCCGGAGTGGCCTCAGACTGCCATGACAGGAGACGGTTTCGGTGAGAGGCTGAGGGGTGGGGGCAGGGCGGGGAGCTGGTGGGCAGGAGGGGGTGGGTGGGAGCCCCGGGAAAGGCTGGAGTCTCCGCAGAGGAGGCTGTGGGCTGGGCTGGCTGGGCTGCTGGGCTGCTGGGCTGCTGCAGCACGCGTGCGGCTGGCTGGGTCTCGGAACTGACAGCAGGTAGCTCCTTTGTGCCTGCCGGAGACCCTGAGCAGGAAACCGCCATGGCAAGGAGGGGGAGGGGGCGCAACTCTGCAGCAACCAACACCTGTTGTTCCTCCTACGGATCACATGCAGGGCGCAGCTTGGCTATATCCAGTTTCAACTTATTTTTTTTTAAGATTTTTATTTATTTGAGAGGCAAAGTCAACAGAGGGAGAGAGAGAGAGAGAGAGAGAGGGAGAGAGACCGAAAGGTCTTCCATTGCTGGTTCACTCCCCAAATGGTCGCAATGGCTGGAGCTGGGCCAATCTGAAGCCAGGAACCAGGAGCTTCTTCTGGGTCTCCCATGTGGGTGCAGGGGCCCAAGGACTTGGGCCATCTTCTACTACTTTTCCAGGCCATAGCAGAGAGCTGGATGGGAAGTGGAGCAGCTGGGACTCGAACTGGTGTCCATATGGGATGCCGGCACTGTAGGCAAGAAGCCCAGCCACAGCGCTGGCCCCCATTTCAACTTCTTAAAAGCTGAATGACAAAGCCTCTTGTGAAGCAATCTGAATATGTAAGCTTAGATTTCCATGATATATTCTTCTAATTCTTTTTTTTTTTATTATTTGACAGGTAGAGTTATAGACAGTGAGAGAGAGAGACAGAAAGAAAGGTCTTCCTTCCATTGGTTCACTCCCCAAGCACTTGGGCCATCCTCCACTGCCTTCCTGGGCCACAGCAGAGAGCTGGACTGGAAGAGGAGCAACCGGGACTAGAACCCGGCACCCATATGGGATGCCGGCGCCACAGGTGGAGGATTAACCAAGTGAGCTCCAGTGCCGGCCCTCTTCTAATTCTTACAGTTCTTTTGCCACACTTACTCCTACAGCAAATTAGCATGAAGAAGGCTTCTGCAAATGTTCAAATTAGTTTCAAATTTTCCTCATTCATATTTCATAGGTTGAATAATATTTAGCTAATGTTACAGGAACTAAATAAAAACATTGATATAAATGGGTTTGGGAACACTCACGGTGGACTCAGATGGAGGGGGTGGATACAGAGGTGAACTTGGACTTTCACTTGATTTATAGGAATAGATCCGGGAAACAGAGGAAGCAGTTTCAAAAATTCATGAAGAATTACATTATCTTTTAATTTCATTTTCCATGAGTTAAAAAAGTTATTGACATTTTATTCTTTTATTATTTTTGTTTATTTATTTATTTATTTTTAAAGATTTATTTATTTATTTGAAAGTCAGAGTTACACAGAGAGAGGAGAGGCAGAGAGAGAGAGAGATCTTTCATCTGATGATTCACTCCCCAGATGGCCGCAACAGCCAGAGCTGCGCCGATCTGAAACCAGGAGCCAGGAGCTTCTTCTGGGTCTTCCACGTGGATGCAGGGGTCCAAGGACTTGGGCCATCTTCTACTGCTTTCCCAGGCCATAGCAGAGAGCTGGGTCGGAAGAGGAGCAGCCGGGACTAGAACTGGCGCCCATATGGAATGCCGGTGCTTCAGGCCAGGGCGTTAACCCCCTGAGCCACAGCGCAGGTCCCATATTTTATTTTTTAAGATTTTATTTATTTATTTGAGAGGCAGAGTTACAGAGAGAGAGAGAGAGAGAGAGAGAGAGAGAGATCTTCCATCTGCTGGTTCAATCCCCAGCTGGCCTCAATGTCTAGAGCTGTGCTGATCTGAAGCCAGGAGCCAGGAGATTCTGGGTCTCCCACACGGGTGCAGGGGCCCAAGCACCTGGGCCATCTGCCACTGCTTTCCCAGGCCATCAGCAGGGAGCTGGATTGGAAGAGCAGCAGCCAGGACAGGAACCGGTGCCCATATGGGATGCTGGTGCCGACGTGGAGGCTTAGCCTACTATGCCATAGCAGCAGCCCTGACATTTCCATTTTTATTTGAAAGGCAGAGAGAGAGAGAGAGAGAGAGAGACTGACTTCCATCTGCTGGTTCACGTCCCAAATGCCCACAACAGCCAGTGCTGGGCCAGGCCAAAGCCTGGATCCTGGAACTCAATTTGGGTCTCTCCTGTGGGTGGCAGGGACCCAAGCACTTGAGCCACCACCTGCCGTGTCCCCCGGGATGAATGTTAGCAGGGAGTTGGATCAGAAGTGGAGCAGCCGTGGCTTGAACCAGGCACTCTGGTGGGGGATGCAGGTGCCAAGTGGCAGCTTAAGCCACTGCTTCAAATGCCCGCCCTCCCCGGAACTGACTGGATCTCCCTTGTACCACAGGGACTCTCCAGGGGTCTGTTAAGATGGAGGCTATGACTCAGAGGGCCAGGCTGGGGTGTGAGAGCCTTCAGGCGATGCCAACCCCACAGGTGTGGGGACTGGTGTTTGGGGAGTGAGGCGCAGACCGGAGCGTTCCCACTGTGGCCGTGAGGCCGGCCCTCCGGCGGGGGCGCGAGGACTTCCACCAGTGAGTGCGTGGAGTGAGAAGGAGGATGCCATGGTGTGTGTGTTGGGTGGGGGTGGGGGGCTCAGCCTCCGGAGACTTGGACTGAAATTCCATCGCGGTGTGGCTGTGCTGAGAGGTGGGGCCCAGCAGAGGCCATCGGGTCACTGAGAGGGGTCGATGCCTTTCTCACGGGGGTGGGTCAGTTCTCTCGGGACGGTGTAGCTACTGCTACAAGGCACCTGCTCTCTCGCGGCTGCCCTCTCTCTTTGCAGGCTCTCCTGCTCTTCCCACCAACCGCCGCTACGGCTGTGCACAGCCTGGCTTCCAGGCCGTGGGCCAACATCCACTTCTGTTCTTTATAGATTCCCGAGTCTGTTCTGTGACGGCGGCAGGAAACAGGCTGAGCCAGAGACCGCTGCCCTGAGCTGATTTCTGCTCTCCGATCCTTCCCCATTCATTGATTTCGGTCCTGGTCCTGGAACCGCGCAGAATCTATCGCTAGGTGGGAGCACAGTGACAGCAGTGTCAGCGCGGAGTCTGACATGGGATTACAGCTCCGTAAGTTTTCAATTTTAATGGGATCATTGAGGCCTTAATTCATACAGTAGAAATCACTTGAGAAGTTCAGAGTTCAATTTTCTTTTCTAAAGATTTATTTGAAAGGCAGAGTGACAGAGAGATGGAGAGAGAGAAAGAGAGAGAGAGAGAGAGAGAGAGAGAGCTTTCATCTGCTGGTTCACTCCCCAGATAGCTGCAGTGGCCTGGAAGCTGGGAGCCTGGAATTGCATCCGGGTCTCCCACATGAATGCTGGGGCCCGAGCATTCAGGCCATCTTCCACACTTTCCCTTGTGCATTGGCAGGGAATTGGATCAGAAGTGGAGCAGCTGGGACTCTTAAGTGGTACTCCAACAGGGATGCTGGCATAGTGGGTGGTGACTTAGTGCACTGTGCCCCAGTGCCAGCGCTAACTCGGTGCATTTTGATAACAAATGTAGTCATGTAATAGCCACAATCAAGAGATGGAACATTGGGGCCGACACTGTGGTGTAGGGGGTAAAGCAGTGCAGGCATCCCATATGGGCACCAGTTCGAGTCCTGGCTACTCCACTTCCGATCCAGCTCTCTGCTATGGCCCGGGAAAGCAGTAGAAGATGGCCCAAGTCCTTGGGCCCCTACACCTGCATGGGGGACCAGGAGGAAGCTCCTGGCTCCTGGCTTCGGATTGGCTCAGCTCCGGCTGTTGTGGCCATCTGGGGAGTGACCCAGAGGATGGAATACCTTTCTCTCTCTCTCTCTCTTTCTCTGTAATTTTGCCTTTCAAATAAATAAATAAATAAATCTTTTTAAAAAAAAAGAGAGACGGAACATTTTCTGCAGCCAAAACCCCGTCTTTGCCGTCAGCACTCTTTCCCTGCCCTGCCGTCCCTGGCGAGCACCGATCTGACTTCTGTCCTTACAGTTTTGCCTTTACTTGGAAGCGTACAAAAGGAAACACACGCATTGGGTCTTGCTTTTTTCATTCGCCAAAAATGCTTTTGAGACGCATTCATCATGTGACAGAGAGCAGTCTTCATTCTGTTTCCTGCTGAGAAGTGTCCCCCCACACCCACACGTCGGTCAGTGGATCTTGGGGTTGTTTCTAGAGGAGGCTGCTCCAGACAGAGCTGGTGTGCGCGCGCGTTTTCATGTCTCCTGTGTAAACACAGGGAGTTGGATTGCTGGGTCATGAGACAAGTGCAGCTGTAGCTGTATCAACCCCTGGCAGGATGTTTTAAAGAGACTTCCTGTTGCTCCAGTTCTTGTCACCGCTTGGGCAGTCAGTCTTTCATTCTAACCATTCTAGAGTGCGTGTAGTAGTATCTCGGTGTGGTTTGACTCTGAACTTCTTTAATGACTAATGACATTGAGCATCTTTCCATGGATTTATTTGCCGGTCCTGTGTCTTTCTTGGTGTAGTATCTGTTCAGATTTTGTCTTTTTTTTTAATTGGTTTCTTTGTCTTATTTTGTACTGTAAGAGAACACTTAGGAGACCATATTCTACATATGAGCTCTTTATCCAGTGTTTCTCAATGTATTTTTAAATATTACCCCCAAGACTCTCATTAGACATTCTTTCCAAATGCCTGCCCCTCATCCCACCCCATGAAATTCAATACTACGGATAGGCCGTAATTCTGTTCATGTATGATGGAGGGACACACACCTTGTAAGAACTAGGATTTTTTTTTTAGTCCTCCCAGAACCAATTTTCCCCCCTTGAGGGTGATGCCAGCTCCTCGTAGAACACATGCCTGTACTCGATACGTGTCTTGCAAATGCTTGCTCTCAATCTCTTTCCGTTTCCTTAACGACGTTTTCTAAAGAGCAAAGTTTTTAGCTTTGATGAAGTCTCACTTGTTAAGTGTTTCTTTTATGGCTTCAGCTTTCTTGTTTTCTAAGAATTACTGGTCTACACCACTTCCCAAACATTTTATCCTGTTTTCTTCCAGAAGTTATATATTTTTAGCCTTTACGTGTATGATCCATTTCAAGTTATTTTTTGTACATTGAACTGAATGCCCTATTTTCTAGCATGACTTATTGAAAATATTATCATTTCCCCATTTAATTTTCTTGCTACTTTATCAAAATTCAGTCGACCGGGTAGGTGTGGGGCTAATCTTTTGGAAGCTTAATTCTGTCCCAGCGATCCGCATGGCTGTCACTGGGCAAACGCAGCGCCATTTGGGTCGGGGGCGTCTCTTTAGAGTCAGACTAGAGTTAGGCAGTGACCCCTCCTGCTTTGTCTTCTTTTCACAGCCTTTTTGGCTGTCCTGGGCCTCCGTTTTCAAGTAAATTTAGAGTCAGTCTGACAGTCTCCCTAGAAATCTGGCTGGAGTTTTGGCTGGGATTATATTGAACATATAGACATATTTGAAGAATGTATTACTTAGGATTCTCCATAAAACAGCCAGGAGAGCGGGGAGAGAGAGAGAGAGAGAGAGAGAGATTGATTTATCACCAGGAATTGGCCCCATGGTTTCAGGGGGTGGCAAGTCTGAAGCTTCAGTCTGGCGTGGCAGTCTCGAAGGAGCCACTGCTGCAAAGAAAGTCCAAAGGCAGCCCCAGTGCGGTCCCTCCTGCTGGCAAAGTCAACCTTTTTTGTCTTTTCAGACCTCAATCATCGAAAGAGAGGAGTCTGCCTTCCCCTGGTTCATCCATGTAACCGCTAATCTTTCCAAGCTGCTAAGAGCCATCCCAACAGCCTGTCAGACCCAATTACTGGGACCCGTGCCAGGGCATTAAATCCTGTGTCCAAGACAGGGCTCCCTGGTCAACCCGTGATGGCTTATCAGTGATGGGCTCTGTTTGGCCCACCTTGACCCAGCGTCCTCCGGATCCACTCCCGGGACCCTCTCCTGCCACCCTCTCCTGCTGCTCTACTTCTGATCCAATTCCCTGCAAGCTCAGGTTCACCAGGCCCTGGGGTGTCTTTCTTACTCACCATCCCATCCCTTTCTGGGCTCAGCAGGGACTCCTGGTGGCCGGGAGAGGAGGTGACACCAGCACCAGGGAGGCCCAGCATTGTCTTGCTGGCCTCACTGGAGGCTTCTGGAATAGGCTTCTAGCATGGGGGGTGGGCAACTCTTCTACACCTGAGGATTCAGTTTCCAGTGCACGGACTCACATGTCCATACCCCAAGTTCCAAGTCCCAAATCTTCCTTATCAGGGGCCCAACTTTGGTGTCGGCTGGGAATTGGAATTGAGACTTCCCTGAACTTCTTCTATGCTTACCTTAAGGCCAGAGCCAGGCAGAACCCGTCTGTCCCCAGCTGCAGGAGAGGAGCCCGTGTGTGTGCTGCTGGGAGCACTCCCAGATGCTTGTTCACTTTGTTGCTGATTGCTTAGGCCTGTCTGTCCGAGAGAGAGAGAGAGAGAGAGAGCTCCGATCCCATCGTGTGCTGGTTCACTCCCCAAATGCCTACAACGGCCTGGCCTCAGGGTGAAGAGTGAGCCAGAACCCAGTCAGGTCTCTCCCATGGGTGGCAGGGACCCAAACACTTGAGCCATCACCGGATGCTTCCCAGGGTGCACATGAGCGGGAAGCTGGAAGCGGGAGGAAACCCGGGGCTCAGACCCAGACACGCTGATACGGGGTGCAGGTGTTCCAAGTGGTGTCTTAACCGCTGCACCAAATGACCACTCCCTTTACCTCTCTGAAAGGCATCAAAGGTGTTCATCAGTGGGCTCCCCATTCCACAGTCTGTCTAAGAACTTCTCCCACGCTGCTCAAGTTACAAATCTCTTCTGTAAGGCAGGGTAGCCCTCCTACCTACCCCATACCACAGGTGTGACAGAGGTAGCCATCTTAACAACATGCTGCCATGGACGATTTTGCATTAGCACGTGTACTGGGGTCATCGTTTGTAGCTGGCTAGTGGCTCCCAGTCTCATCCGTCCAGTCTAGCTTCTGCCTTTCCCCTGCTAACAAGTATCTTTGTGGGAATTCCCTAGATGCACAGCCGGAGGTGAGATGTATGGACCACTGAAGACAGTGAGGGGGTTCTCTTCGAAAGGACCTTCGAGGAGGGAATTAGGTGGAATAAGAGAAGAGAGAGGACAGAGCGGGGAGGCGAACCTCGGGCAGAATCCAGTCTGGGTCTGAGCCGCGGAGGCGGCAGGTGCACTTGGGCTCTGTCTTGAGACCAGGCTCTTGGGCAGCCCTCGAGCAGTCGGTAGAGGACCTGCACTTGCTGCCGCTTCCAGGCGCTGCTCATGCCCTGGGGGATGCAGCTGGGCGTGGCCATCTGCCAGACTCCCAGCCACTGGGGCCCTGGCAGGGGCAGTGGGAGGGGGACCACCCACATCCTGAAGACCCCGCATAATGGAGAGCTGGCGAAATTCAGGGCTAGTTTTTCCGGGAGATGGTAGGCGGTAGCTCGGTCTGCTTGGGACACACACATCTGTGAGGACGGCAACTGTTTCCCAGTGATGTTTCTGACATCTCACAGGGCAGGCATCCCTCGTTACCGGCACATCTCCCTGGTCTTTCGTCTTCTTCAGAATAGCTTTGTCTCTTTCATTCTCAAGCTGTGTGTGTGTGTGTGTGTGTGTGTGTGTGTGATCTTAGCACAAATGCTAGCATTACTGCAGCCCTTTCAATAAATGCTTGGATGACAGTGTTACTTTTTATTTTATTTTTTTTTAAGATTTATTTATTTACTTGAAAGGCAGAGTTACAAAGAGGCAGAGGCAGCGAGAGAGGGAAAGAGAGAGAGAGAGGTCTTTCATCCACTGGTTCACTCCTCAAATAGCTGCAATGGCTGGAGCTGGGTTGATCTGAAGCCAGGAGCCAGGAGCCAGGAACTTCTTTCAGGTCTCCCACACAGGTGCAGGGGCCATGTTCTTTTGTTTTCCCAGGCCATAGCAGAGAGCTGGATCGGAAGTGGAGTAGCTGGGACTCAAACCAGTACCCACATGGGAAGCCAGGACTGCAGGCAGTGGCTTCACTCGCTACACCACAGCACCAGCCCCAACAAGTACTTTCGAATGTTTCAAAAATACTTGGTGTCCCAACATCAGTTACTGTGAAGACGATGCACATGGGTCACCAGGCTTACTGTTAGAAGTTGTGATGGGTGCCAGTTCTCGTCCCGGCTGCTCCACTTCCCATCCAGCTCTCTGCTATGGCCTGGGGAAGCAGCGGAAGATGGCTCAAGTCTTTGGGCCCCTGAACCCACAAGGAGACCTGGAAGAAGCTCCTGGCTCCTGGCTTTGGATCGGTGCAGCTCTGGCTGTTGCAGCCATTCGGGGAGTGAACCAGTAGGTGGAAAACCTCTCTGTCTCTCTGCCTCTCTGCCTCTCTGTAACTCTGCCTTTCAAATAAATAAATAAATCTTAAAAAAAAAGAAGAAGAAGTTGTGAGGGGGACAACAGTGCAGGTCACACGGTGATGATGACGGACGTCGGGTCCTTCTTTCCACAGCTAACGCCGCGTCGCCATGTCCCTGACACAGATCCAGTCTCAGCGCACTTGGCCTACTAGTTCAAACACTGCACAACTTGGGCTGGGGATTGTGGGCCAGAGGGTTAACCTGCCACTTAGGACACCCACATCTCAGGTAGAAGTACGAATTTGGGTCCCAGCTCCTCTGTTTCCTATCCAGCTTCCTGCTGATGCAAGCAGTGGTCAAGTGCTCGGGCTCCTGCCACCCACGAGGGGGATCTGGGTGAGCACCTGACTCCTGCTTTTGGCCTGGCCCAGCCCTACCTGTTTCAGGTATTTGGGGAGGAGGGAACCAGCAGATCGGAGAATCTCTCACCTTAACTTTCAAGCATATGAAAATAAATAAACACAAAAAAGCAAAATCACACAATTCTTGAAGAGTCATTTTACTTCTGGGGAGATTGCCAATGTGACACGGAGACATTATTTTTATGCTGTGTCATTTCAAAGTCACATCAAACATATCATGTGGTGCTGTGTTCTAATACTTTTTAGATTTGTCTTTTATATTTAGCACCTTAATCCAGTTGAAATTTATTTATATATAATGTGAGGTAGGGATCTTCTTTTTTCCAAATGAAAAATATGTATTGGAAACTTTATCAGTCCCCTGACTTCCCCAAATATATACTTCCATTTCTGCTTTTTATAGTCAGTCTGCTTCTTTGGTTTCTTTGTCTAATCCCATCAGCTTTGTCATTTAAAAAAAAAACACCTTATTGTTTGTTTTCATATTTGGTAGAACAAATGCTCAATTTGTTTTTCAAAATTTCTGAGTTGCTGTCTTGCATTTTGACCTTTCAAATGCCCTTTAGCCTGGGCTTGTCCAGTTCCATAAAAAAGTCCTACAGGGATGGTGATTGGGATGGAATTGAATTTATAGTTGAACTTGAGGGGATTTGACATCTTTACAGCATCGAGTGCTTCTGTCCAGGTCTACAGTTATGTCTTTCCATTTATTCTGGTCTTCTTTTATGAACCACAAATAAATTTTAATGGTTTTCCTCGCAGAGGTCCTGAACATTTCTCAGTAGGGTTATTCCCAGGTATTATATATATATATATATATATATATATATATATATATATATATATTCTTCATTGTGAATGAGCCTGGGAGGTTCTGGGATTGTACTTACATCACAACATCATGATTCCCGGGGCTCGGATGAACAGAAATGTTTCTGTCACTTGCTCCCGAGAGTCTGTAAGTCCACCTTGGCAACCCAGTTGATGAACTTGGCTGTGGAAGTGGGTTCACTTTCTTGGTGTGCAGTCTGTGGGTTTTGACCTGGGGTTAGACCTGCTGCGGCTTCCTGTCTGGGTACAGGGCTGGGCGTTGGCCGCAGGGGTTCTAATGAAGATGGATTCTGAGCAGGGCTGTCCCACACCTTTCTTGCCGACTCTTGGCTCTTTGTGTTTGTCATCCTCAGCCCAGGGTGACAATGAACGTCCTCCCGCTTTCCCAGGAGCTCTGGCCGTGGTCTGACTGCCGCATCCTGCCAGTCTGTTCCCACCCTCCAGGATTTGGGGCAGAGTTCTCGTTTGTCCGGGGTGGTGACAGAGTCCCTCTTTCTCTTCCAAGTGGGGCTCTCCCATGCAGGGGGGAGGGGAGGAGCACAGGTGATGAGCAGGCCTGGGTCGCCCTCCTGACTCCGTCACTTAGTGTGCTCAACCTCCTGGAGGCGGGGCAGTCTGCCATGTGTTTCCATGGTGATGCTGGGGCCAGCAGGGCAGAGGGGGAGTTGAGATACAGGAAAGAGGGGGTAGACGATGCAGGAGGCAGCGTAGGCCCTTGAGGTGTGTGAGGGGCAGGACCCATAGGTCAAGGGGTGGAGTTGGCTTTAGACAGGCAGCGCAGGTCAAGGATGGATGTAAGTTTCATGTGAGAAAATTAGCGAGCTCTCGTTTGCTCCTCCTATGGTCTCGATGAGGTGGGACTCAGGTAATCACGGGAGGAGAGGGCTGAAGACGATAACCAAGGAGTTAGAGAGGAGGGTGTATGAGGTCATCCCCGTGGCGAGGGAGTGAGAGGAGAGAGAGAGAGAGAGAGCGAGTGAGCGAGCTTACTGAGGAATCAGAGGCTACCTGGACACAAGTGAGGGCTGGCCCTCTGATCAGACGTCTAGTCTCCAGGGGCTGCCCCTGGCTGGTACTGAACCACTCTTTGGAGGGTGCTGGTTTGGAAGCTGGAGAAACTTGGGAAAGCTCTGGGTAACTTTTTCCATCTGGGAAGCTCAGGCAGCCTGGGGCTCAGAGGGCTGGACTCAAGCCCTGGCGTGCTGAGCGCTGAGCAGCTGAGCCTCTCCTGCCTGCCTGTGCAGAGGGCATTGTGGGAGCGACCTCACGGGGTGGCTGTGAACTTCACTGTGAGGGACCCTGGGGCGGGCCAGGGGACATACTGGGAACGGGAGGGACGTTGATGGGGACTGGGCTGGGGCACTTGCAGCTGTATCATTTCTTTGTGGTTACAGGAAGACATGAATGAGGTGAACCCTGGGAAGGGGTGCAGGTGGGACAGGGGGCACTGCTTCTTATTCCCACCCCACCTTGGGGCCCTTTCCCCCAGAATCCCGGGGTCCCCTCAACTCTTGCCGGCCCCGATTCCTCTTCCTTCCTCTGCTCATGGGTAAGGACTGGGCACGGATCGTGGGCATCCTAGGGGCGGCTTCTCAGCCACGTGGGGCTGGAAGGGACAGGGGGTCTTCCCTGTGATGCTGGAAATCGTGGGCTGAGCCCAGGGCACCCAGCTTAGAGCTGCCAACCTCTTGGGGTCAGGCTCCTTTACAAGGTAAGCTGGGCACACTCAACCCCTTGTAAACCACATTTCTGGCATTTTCAGGGGAATGGTGCTTCTCCCCACAGGCTAACCTGGTAGCCACAGATCCCTCTTGCTCCTGGGATGGGGTGGGAGCCTGTGGGGCGCCCCACCTGCCCCACGTGCCCACCTCGACAGGTGAGCAGCCGTGACGGAGCCTCGTCTTCCCCAGAACAGCTTTCTCACCAGGGTTCTAAATCCGGGGAGGGTTCTGGAATAAGATTTCCGGATGGGAACCCCACCCCTGCATGGCTCGCTCCCTCATTCCTGGAGAGCAGGAGCTGTTCGAGCGGAAGCTGGGGCTCATCGGCAGGGAAAAGCAGAGCCTGGGACAGCGCGAGCCGCCGTGTCTGCTGCCGGGGCCGTGAGCTGGGAGCCGGCCCCTGGCCGGGACCCACCACAGCGATGCAGAATCCCGCGCTCCAAGGGGGCAGCTGCCCTCCTCCCACGGGTGGCCGGCGCTGGCCACCAAGTCCTCTTCTCCCCTTGCTGAGTTCTTTCCCCCCCAGAAAAACGTGTGATTTTACATGCTTTTCTCTGCATGTATTAAACAAATTGCACAGCTGAATAGCTTTTCTTCAAACCTGGACATTCCCCAAAAAGAAGTTTGCCAGCACGGACAATTAAGCTTTCTTCCCGAAACAATGCCGTGACTGACTGGCACATTTGAAATGCGAGCGTGTTTTTTTTATTTCACTGTTCATCCTTCAAGCTGATAAACAGCAACAATGGGAAACAGCTGGGACAGGAAAACATTTGAGTTTGTATTTTCAAAGCAAGCAAGAAAGAAACCCGTCAGTGCGGGCCAGATCCCGTGTTCCGCCTGAGGGTGAGCCGGCATTTGGGGAGGGAAAAATACTATACATATTTCTAATCAGACATTACATATTTATTAATGTGCAGCTGGTGCATTGTATTCTGAGGCCTGCTGGGGGGGCTGTCTCTCCCCCACCCCCACGCCACCCGCCTTGTTCCTCTCCCGCGTCTTGTCTGGCAGGCTGGCATTGTTCTGTGGCTGACATTACTTTAGAAGACTCACAGAGCCTTGGGCATTTCACAAGGACTCGCAGAGAAAGTTGCCCTCTGAATGGCTCAGTCTCTGAGACGCAGGTGCCACCTGAGCCTGTTTCTGGCCTGGGACCGGGCAGGGTGGGCAGTGGAGGTATCATTAGGCAGGTGCATCTGGGATCCTATGAGAGGGGGCGGGGAAGCCCTCAGCACCGCCACTGCCACCCGCCCCCCCCCCCCACACACACTGGGTCCCTTCTTGGAAGGCCTGGGCCCCTGCCCAATGGATCGAGTTCTAAATGTGGGAGCAAATTTATTTTGATGCTTAAGGAGATTCAACTTGCCGTGCATCTCGTCGAGAGCGAGGGTTGGGTCTGTTCATTAGGTGGGAGGCTCACCTTGTCAATTTCCATCGAGCGCTGGCCCGAGTGATCACTTTATCATCATTTGTCAGCAGCCCCGACAGGTTTTACTCAGCCTTGATTCCTCTCGGGCCCCGCTGTCATAACACCATTGGCTTTATGGTGCCAGCTGAGTTCCCTTAGGTAATCGTCTAATAGGCCGACTTGCCCTCAATATCGGTAATACATTAAATGTAAAGAACACGGAGAGAGGCGAGGACGTTAAACCCCAGACACGCCGCCCGTTCCTGTGACAACCCCAGCCGCACCCTAACTGGCGTCCCCATCCGTCTTTGGAAATCCCATTATTCTGAGTGGGGGAGGGAAGACGTCGCTTACAGCTTTGAGTGATGGGAGCCAGAAGTATTCGGCCAGGAAGGGAAGGATTTGTAGGGAAGCTGTACGGGGTCCCAGGGCGGGGGTTAGGGCCTCTGGCTCCCAGTACCCAGCCTGGTTGCCTCCTTTTCCTCTGGGCAACCGTCTTCCCATCTGTTTCCTGAGGGGCGCTAGCAAGGTGTCCAGGTCCTCGCTCAGCTTCATACTGGGCCAGGCAGCACCAGGGATGGGCGAGCGGGCTGGGTGGGGACTGCGGCAAGCTGAAGGGTTCATGCCTCTCTGAAGAAGCCAAGTGGACTGATACAGGCTCAGTAGACCTAGAGGGCTGGAATTCTTTCTTCTTTTGAAAAAAATTTACCTTGACTATTGAGAGTTTTAAAAGTTACTTAAGAGGCAGAGAGACAGAAGCCCCATCTCCTGGAGTAGATGGATACCCACAATGGCCAGGGAAGCTGGGAGCCAGGACCTCAATCCAGGTCTCCCATGTGGGAGAGCTGCCTGCTGTATTCCAGGATGCACACCAGCAGGAAGCCGGCATCAAGAGTGGAGCCAGGGGTCGGGGCCGGCACTGTGACCTAGCAGGTAAAGCTGCCGCCTGCAGTGCCAGCATCCCATATAGGCACCAGCTTTAGTCCCGGCCGCTCCTCTTCCAGTCCAGCTCTCTGCTGTGGCCCGGGAGTGCAGTGGAGGATGGCCCAGGTCCTTGGGCCCTGCACCCCATGGGAGACCAGGAGAAGCACCTGGCTCCTGGCTTCGGATCGGCACAGTCCTGGCCGTTGTGGCCATCTGGGGAGTGAACCAGTGGATGGAAGACCTCTCTCTCTCTCTCTCTCTCTCTCTCCCCTTCCCTCTCTGTGTAACTCTGCCTTTCAAATAAATAAATAAATAAATAAATAAATAAATAAATAAATAAAAGAGTGGAGCCAGGACTCCGATGGGGGATGTGGGCATTCCAACCCTACATCCTAAGTACTAGGCCAGATACCTGCCCCAGGTTTGGAGGTTTAGAGAGAAAACTGACATTCTGAATTTTTATGCTGAATGTTTAAATTTGTGGTGTTGATATTGAATTAAAATTTTTTTGTTGAGGAAATAGAACGTCTGCTGGCTTTGATTAATTATGGTGATGAAGATGATCAGTGACAGCTGACGCTGCTGAGTGCTTGTCAGGCGCCAGGGGCTGTTTGCGGTCGCTTTCACCCTCACAGCAGTGCTAGAAGACAGGCACCAATGACGTCCCGTGTCACCATCCTTGCTGTTCACTGGTCGGGGCGTGGCTTCCAGGCACACTGGGCCTGCGGGGCAGTAGGGCTTTGTCTGAAGATGGCTTTCCTGGCAAAGGCCAACTCGTTTCAATGATCTACTTAGAAAAAAATTATCTATGCTGCCCTTAAAACCCACACCTGTGGGCTGGCGCTGTGCTACAGTGGGTTAAGCCGCCTCCTGCCATGCTGGCTGGCATCCCATATGAGCACGGGTTCCAGTCCCGGCTGCTCCACTTCTGATCCAGCTCCCTGCTAATGGTCTGGGAAAGCAGTGGAAGAGGGACCAAGTCTTTGGGCCTCTGCCACCTACATGGGGGATCCAGATGGAACTCCCGACTCCTGGCTTCAGCCTGGCCCAGCCCCTGAGCTGTTGCAGCCATTTGGGGAGTGAACCAGTGGGTGAAGAACCTCTGTGTCTCCCCCTCTCTCTGTAACCCTGCCTTTTTTAAAAAAAAATTTATTTATTTGACAGTCAGAATTACAGAGAGAGCAAGAGCGAGAGCGAGAGAGAATCTTCTATCTGCTGGTTCACTCCCCAAATGGCTGCAATGGCTGGGGCTGGGCCAGACCGAAGCCAGGAGCCAAGAGCCAGGAACCAGGAACCTCCTCCAGGTCTCCCACATGGGTACAGGGCCCCAAGCACTTGGGCCATCTTCTGTTGCCTTCCCAGGGCATTATCAGGGATCTGGATGAAAAGTGGAGCAGCCAGGACTTGAACCAGTGCCCATATGGGATGCTGGTGCTGCAGGTGGCGGTTTTACCCACTACACCACAGCACTGGCCCTGTAACTCTGCCTTTCAAATAAGTAAAATTTTTTTAACACACGCACATATTTTCTAGAATTTTCCACTTCCATGTTGCACTGTCATTTAAAGTCATGAGTTTTCCTTGGGTAGCAGGAGTAACGACGTTGATGACTGATTTGCAGGGTGGATGTAAGGACCCGACTGGGGAAGTGCCGCCCTCTTTCACACTCCGTAGCTCTGTCTTAGGTTTAGTGACCTGGGGAACATTCTAGCTGCCCGAGTCCCTCCCTATTAACTCAACCTAATGTCCTGCCTTGACATTTAGCTGAAACTTGTCAGGTGCTCAGCAAACATCTGTGGGCTCAGTGTTCGGTGAATTAAAACTTTGAATGCAGGGGTGTGCAACAAGGGCCTCTTTCTGCTTGGTGACCACTGCGCTTGCTTCCTGTTGCTACCTCTGGCTGTCATTATTTGCACACAGTCTCACAGACAACATCATGTGTGCGATACTTGCGTGTGGTTTGACATACCCATGTGCATATAGGACGCTTATATGTGGTCCAATTTACAAATGTTCCTACACTTACCTGTGGCCCGGCACACACGTCCGTGTGCTATGCACATGTGTACACATGGCTCAAAATATGTATGTGCAATACTCACATGCAAAGCAACATGTGTGCGGTTGTATACATGCAGCCCAACACACATGCAATACTGACACACAGTCTAACGCACATGTTATTGCTTCCATGTGGTTCAGTACACGCATACAGTGCACACATGTGCAGTTTTTTGATGCCTGTCCACATGGTGATATGTAGCTTGCTGTGCATGTCTGTAAACTCTCTGTGTGGCTCAGATGCACCTACGGGGTAGGGGTGGGTGTCATTGGTGTGTCCCTGAGCTATGGATGCTGTCCCAGACTTAGCAGTGATGAGATGAGAGTCTCTTCCCACAGCACGGGGAGCGCCGGGAGCTACTTCTGTTGCTCACCTGGGCCAGAAACTGTGGCTGCCCCAGTGAACATCTGATCCTGGCCAATACCCAACTTTTCCAGGAGGTGGTGGATGACGTTCACTGGTTAGCACCACCACTCCCAGGAGAGCCCTTTGTGCACAGGTCTCCGCATCCAGGGCGTCAGAGGAGACCCGTCCCCACCTGGCAGGTAGGCCAATGAAAGGAGGTGGGGTGTTCTGGGCAGTGACGTGGAGGACAGCGGCACAGTGACTGCCTTGTGGACACGAGTGACAACCTGTGCGGCCAGTGTGGGTCAGCTGTGAGAGGCCAGCAAGATCATCTCTCACGCACCTGTTCCGGTGCCGGGTGTTGGAGGCGGGTGCCCTGCAGTAGCAGACAATGGCAGCTCTCTTGTGTCCCTGTGAGCCTGGCCGCAGGAGGCCGACCGGAAGTGTGCTCTCTCTGGGCTGGGGATGCGGCTGAGGGGGTCAGAGCCACGTGGAGCGGGGGCTGGGTTGACCTTTCACCTGGATGTGCATTTCATTCCAGGGGCTCAGTGGAGACCCTGCCCCGTGGTAAAGAACTGGCTGGTATTCAGGCAGGGGGCAGTTGGCAGAGTGGGGATGGGAGGGCCTGTCCGTCAAACCTGCTTCAGACACAAGAATGGGGAGGCGACAGGAGGGCTGGTGAGGACAGGAGAATGGTCAGTGCAGAGAATAACTCATGACGACGACAATGCTAATATTTGTCCACAGCGGAACTCTAGCATTGATCCTATACCCATTTCTGTGCCAGGTGTTTTGAGCACTAATTTTTAAAAATTTTTTAAAAGATTTATTTATTTATTTGAAAGAATTACAGAGAGAGATGGAGAGAGAGAGAGGGAGAGACAGAGAGACAGAGGGAAAGATCTTCCACCTACTGGTTCATTCCCCAAATGGCTATAATGGCTGGGACTGAGCCAGGCAGAAGCCAGGAATTTTATCTGGGTCTCCCACGTGGGTGGCAGGGCCTCAAGCACTTGGGTCATCTTCTGCTGCTTTCCCAGGCACATTAGCAGGGAGCTGGATAGGAAGTGGAGTAGCTGGGGCTCTAATCAGTGACCATATAGGATGCTGGCGTTGCACGTGGCAGCTTAACCCAGTATGCTACAACGCTGGCCCCGGGCCCTGACTTCTAAACCTCTTGGTGTCTTTAATATCTAGATTCCTTTCTCACTATTGTTGAGGTTCAGAGAAGCTAAATCAGCCCATGCAAATGCACAGAGCTTGTAAGAGGGGTCTTCACATAGCTCATGGAAAATATGTATTACAAAAAAAAAATCATGCAAGGATTTCAAAAAAATTTCTGGCACCAAAATAATATTTTAATTCTATATTCCAAGAACTTTCGGACACACAACCCTATCTGCAGAGTGAGACAGGGGACCAGGGCTAACCTACTGCTGAGCCCTTTTCTGTCTCCAGGTGGCCACCACCTCCAGCGCTCTCTGTCTGGGACCTTCGTCCAGAACCTGCCTCCCTTCTTGCGTGCTGGCTGTTAGTGGGAAAGAAAATTTCTCGCAGGGACCTGCCTGTCCCGCTCAGACGCCCCAAGGCCAGAGCCGCTCCTCCCCTGTTTGGGGCCAACGAACCCAGCTTTCCCCAGCACTCTGCAAATTCTGGGAGGAGAAGCTGCCCCGCGTCCCCACGTTCAAGGTTATCCAGATAGCGGTCCGCAGGCCTTATTTGCATGGCGGTGCGCTGTGCATGCGGGGCGTGCAGATAAGGTCTGGAGGCGCAAGTTGCGCGGTTGTTCTGGCATTATCACCGGCTTCCTTAAGCGCGGATGAATATGTAAATCTCCCTCCGCAGCTGCCCCGCTCTGCAGCAATTCCGAGGGTAAAATTGATTAATATTTGTTTTCAAAATGACACACCGTGATGTATGGGCCCTTTTACAACTTAAATTAATACTTTAAAGAGATGAATGGTCTCTACAGAGGGTGTTAAAGTTCAAGCCCAGGGAATTTGCATATTTATATTACAACCAACTGATAGTAATTGTGGGAATGGTCTGTAATGCCGTTCGTTTGTCATCTTCAGCGGGCTGTGCTGCTGCGGGGACCTCATTAAGTCCCACAGCCTCGGCGCCTCCGGCCCGCAGGACACAGGCTGGCGGCCCGGCTCCAGGCTCCAGGGCCGGAGGTCAGGCCATAGTGCTGCCTTGCGGACCCCTGGAAGCTAAAACCCGCCTCCTACCTGGGCACCTGCTCTAGGGGACGGGACTGAACACAGGTGACTTGTGCCAGTAGACCCCACATCCTGTTTGTCTATGAATTCTTCCCCAGTGTAGCCAGAATCTGAGCCCTTGTCACCAACCCCTATCCATGGGCCACCTGCCACTCGCCTGCGTTATTCCGGTACCTGGGTACTTTAAAAACTTGATGGAAAACGGAATTGAAAGACAAGTTTGCTTTGGTGCAAAAATATTTGAAATTCAGGTATACAAGGGGTCTTCAAAAAGTTCGTGGAAGATGCTATATGGAAAAATGATTTCAAAACTTTTTTATCTTCAGATGAACATCTGTTAATTCTATTTTCCACAAAAGTTTAGAATAGTTTAGGTTTTTTAACTAAAATTTTTATTTATTTAAAAATTTTATTTGAAAGGTGGGGGTGAGGGTGGGAGAGATATCGTTTATCTGCGGGGTCACTCCCCAAATGCCCACAACAGACAGAGCTAAGCCAGGCTGAAGCCAGGAGCCTGGAACTCCATCCGGGTCTCCCACAGGGGTGGCAGGGGCCCAAGCACTTGAGCCATCAGCTGCAGTCTCCCAGGGTGTACGTCAGCAGGGAGTTGGAATTGGAAGCCGAGTCAGGACTTGAACCCAGCCCGAGTCAGGACTTGAACCCAGGCCCTCCAGCGTAAGATGCAGGCTTCCCAAGCCGCATCTTAACAGCTGCACCAAATGCCTGCCCAGTCCGTGAACTTGCGTCCCCTCAGAGCTCCGTCCTACTTACGGCTCTCCCAGGAGCGCATCTGCAGACCAAGGACTGGGGGCAAGCGGGGTTCTTCTGAGAGCGCCCCAGGAAGCCGTGGGACAGAGAAGGGAGATCTTGCAGGCAGGTGACCGTCCTGGGCAGCTGGAGCGCAGTCCTGCTAAGAAGATTGGGGCAGCCCAGGAGTGCGCTTCGGGCCGCTTAGTCCGCAGCTCCATCTCTCATTGGCTGAGGGCTGCTCCCTGGGGAGCCCCCACCCTTGCCCCAGCCCCCGCCCACCCTCCACTCAGCAGCCAGGCTGACCCTCGTGGAACCTATCAGGCCGGATCACTCACACTCAAAAGCCTTCCCCGGCCCTCCTTTCTGTCTGGAGTAGAAGTCAGACTCACTGTGGCCAGCAAGGCCCATTATAGTCTGGCCACCCGCCCTCTCTGACCTCACCTCCTGCTCTTTCCCCCTGTCTCCCTCCCCTGCACACGCAGAGCCTCCTTGCTGGTCCCTGCAATACTCCAGTCACACTTCTGCCCCAGGATCTTTGCGTCTGCTCTCCTCTTCCCCTGGCATGTCCCCCACATGCCCAATTCCCTGGGCGTGGCTCTGGCCTTCACTTCCACTCAGCACTCACCTTCTCAGGGGCGCTTTCCTTGCCCACCCCCTCACCTGCACCTCTGCAGACCCCGCCCCCTCCTTCTTATGCTTCTTCCCGCTTTGTTCCTTCCTCGAAGCCCTGCTCACCCTATCATTCAGGAGGCATGGATTTCTCCTGTTTGTTTCCCCCTCTGGAGTATACACCCCACGAGGATCATGACTTGTGCTCTCTGCCACGTCCCCAGCACTCTGAAGAGTCCCTGCAGTGTGGTAGGCACTTGATAAATCTCTGTTGAATGAATCAATGTGGCCCCGCAGTTTTAGGTTCGTAGCAAAGTTAAGCAGAAAGTAACAGCAATTGCCTGTACTCCCGCTGCCCCAACACAGGCGCCCCCATTGTCGCCGCCCCCCACCAGGTGGCACGTTGGTTAGCACTGATGGGCAGACATTGGCACAGCGCTGTCACCCAAAGTGCCCAGTCCACATTAGGGTTCACGCTCGTGTAATGGGTTTGGACGAACGTGGAACGGCATGGACCCATCATTGTATCACACAGAATAGTGTCACTGCCTTGAGCACCCTTCGTGCCCTGCCCGCTCAGCCCTCCCCCTTACCCAAGCCCTGGCAACAACACTGGTCTCTGGAGTGTCTCCGTAGTGCTGCTTTTTCAGGAGCATCAGATGGTTGGGATCACCCTGGACGCAGCCTTTTCAGATTGGCTTCCTTCACTTGGTGCTATGCTTTGAAGGTTTCTCCCTGGCTTTTTGTGGCTTGGGAAGTCGTTTCCTTATAGCGCTGAGTAATGCTCCGTTGTCTTGGGCTGTGCAGCGCTCCCCGTGGTTGGTTTATCCGTTCACCCACGGGAAGTTTCCAGCTCCTTCGAGTAAACATCAGAGAGTGCAGGTGCTGGACCGGTGCCTGCACGGTTTGCGCTCCCACCGTGAGTGAGGAAGAATTCGTGTGGCTCCACATCCTTGCCAGCTCTTGGTGCTGTCGCTGTTCTGGACTTGGGCTGCTCTAATGGATGTGCACCAGTGTCTCACTACTGCTTTAGTTGGTGTTTCTCTTATGGCCTAGTACTTGCCTCCCAGCCAGTGGCGTGTTTCCTTGTCATCTTGACAGACGTCTTGAAAGCACTTAGCACTTCGCCCTGCTGGCAGGGTTACCAGGGGTTAATGAGTTCTCTGCGCGTGCTAAGCTTTGGGCCTGGGCAGGGACTTCGTAGGAAGTTTCTAGTTAGTGCTGCCACCAGTGATGGTCATGGGCTACTTACAGGTGTTTAGGGGGACAGAGGAGCCCAGCGTTGACAAGCCTGGAGTGTAAGGAGCCTGACACATGGTAAAAGCAGTTTCCTTTAAAAAAGAGATTTGTTCATGTATTTGCAAGACAGTGTGACAGAGAGAGAGAGAGAGAGAGAGAGAGGGAGAGAGAGAGAGAGGGAGAAAGGGATCTTATACTTGTTGGTTCACTTCCCAAATGCCCGCAACAGGCAGGGCTAGGTCAGGCCAAAGCTAGGAGGCAGAAACTCCATCTGCGTCTCCCACATGGGTGGCAGGGGCCCCAGCAATTGGGCCGTCATCTGCTGCCTCCCCGGCACGTTAGCATGGAAGCTGAATCACCAGGCACTCTGATACGGGGTGCAGGTGGCCCAAGCGGTGGCTGACCCTCTGGGCCACACTTGCTTTATTCCGCGTGTCCATGTGCCTCCCAGAGCCCATGCATTCAGACATGCACATATAGACAGATGCATACTTTTTTTTTTTTTGGTCTATTAATTTAAAAAGTGCCCCTAGTTCTCCATTCCTCCATGTCTCCAATGCAGTGTGACTTCATAATTCTTTCCAAGTCGGGAGAGTGGAGTGTGGGTTTTTTTTTTTTTTCCTCCTGCCTCTTGAACTTGTGAGTTGCTTGGTTTGCTGGATTGTGGTGGAAGTGAGCAGCTCCAGTTCTGTGCTCCACCCTCACACCGGGCCTGGGCCGGCTTCCTCTTGGGGGGTGAGGGACACTGCTGGGCAGACGGGGGTCAGCAAAAGCACCCTGGCTGAGGTCCTGGCGGGGCGTCCAGGTGAGATCAGCAAAGCCATGGGCTAAGTTGCAGCTGACCACAGGTGCATCGCATGGTCCTGTGGTGCCCATTGAACCTGTAGACTTGTGAACGACAGTAACCGCGTGAGTCCCTGAATTGGTGTAGTTTGCTACACGTCGTTTTTGCACCAACAGATGATTGGCACAGGACTTGTGCTTGACCGGGTAACTGCACGTGGACAAACGGCCACATATTTGCACATCTATACTGCGCCGTCTCAGATCCCTTGTGGAGTGTGTGGCCAGTGAAGGGAATGAGAGGGACTGAAGGAGACCGGATCTCATCCCCATGCTTGTTGTCCAAGGAACCAGGCCTCAGGGGAACTGCGTGCTGTTGACCTCTCAGCCTGTTTGCCCTGGGGCTCCCAAGACAGAGCTGGAGGGGTTGGAGATTGGCTCACTAAAGAAGGGTACAGCGTCACTGAGTGAGGCGGGGATGCGTGTTAGGGCAGGGGCTCCAATCTCTCCCTTCTCTATTCAAAGGTGGGGAAGGCAGCCCTGGGTTTGACAAAGCTTAAGGAAAGAGAGGAAACAACAGGGTGAAGCATGGCCTTGTACCCAGAGCAAGTTCACTGTGGGTGGAGAGGCTGTGTCAGGCGGCAGTGTCCAAGCTGGGTGGCAATACTCAGGCCAATGTGGATGGGATGAGCCGACCCTGAGAGGAGAGGCCCTCGTGGGCGAGGCCCGCGCATGTCACCGAGATGTGGACACCACATCTCGGCAGGATAGAACACACAAACGGTACGATAGAATGGGCAGAAGGCAGCTGGAACTTTTTTTTTTTTTAAGATTTATTTATTGATTTGAAAGTCAGAGTTACACAGAGAGAGAGAGAGAGGGAGAGAGGTCTTCCATCTTCTGGTTCACTCCCTAATTGGTCACAACAGCTGGAGCTATGCTGATCCGAAGCCAGGAGCCAGGAGCTTCTTCCTGGTCTCCCACTCAAGTGCAGGGGTCCAAGGACTTGGGCCATCTTCTACTGCTTTCCCAGGCCATAGCAGAGAGCTGGATCGGAAGTGGAGTGGTCGGGACTAGAGCCGGCACCCAGATGGGATGTGGGCACTGCAGGCGGAGGCTTTACCTGCTACGCCACAGCGCCAGCCCCAGCTGGAACTTTTTATTTAAATGTTCTTTTGGAGGGGAAGGTGTTGAGTCTGCATGTGATGGCAAGACTAGTACAACGGATGCCTGGTTAGAATCAGCCAGACTCAGCACTTGCTGGTTTTGGACACATTCTCTCCCTCTCCCTCTCTCTCTCTCTCTCTCCCCCCTGTTATTGCTATGATAATTGTGGGCTCCTGTGAGAGGGAGGCTGGCTCGCCTTCACACCCACACACTTCTAAGGATGCACTTTCTCTTACACATCACAGCAGAGCGATCCAGTCTAGGAGCAGTCAACCTTCTGCAATACTCTTACTTATTTTTATTGATTCATTTTTTTACTCTTAGCTTAAATGTTATCTGTGATCAAATTTGCCAATTATCTCAGAAAGTCTTTTTAAAAAAATATTTGAAAGGCAGAGTTACACAGAGAGAGAGAGAGAGAGAGAGTGGGAGAGAGAGAGAGGGAGAGAGACAAAGAGAGAGAGATCTTCCATCTATTAATTCACTCCTCAAATGGTTGCAATGGCCAGAGCTGGGTTAGTCCGAAGCCAGGAGCCAGGAGCCTCTTTCTTCCAGGTCTCCCATGTGGGTGCAGGGGCCCAAGCACTTGGGCATCTTCTGCTGCTGTCCCAGGCCATCAGCAGCGAGTTGGATCAGAAGCGGAGCACCCATATGGGATTCTAGCATTACCAGCTACGCTACAGAGCTGGCCCCAGTGACGGCTTTTAAAGCATTTCCCCACTTCCCCCAACTACAGCACCCCACTGAGAATCGAGGGTTTCCCTTAACTACTTGGGACTGTACCTTGTTCTTAATCGGGAACTTGCTGAGTGCTTTGGTCGTGAAAGAGTTTCAGATTTTGTCACGTGCCTCCTCTATGTCAGCTGAGATGGTCATGTGATTTTTTGTTGCGATAACATGATACAATAACATTATGAATGTAATAAGTTTGATTTTCAGATGTGAGCCAACCTTGCATTCCTGGGGTAAATCCCACTTGGGCATTGGGTACAATTCTTTTTATATGTTGGTGTGTTGAGTATGCTAATCTTTCTGAAGGTTTTTACATTCATATTCATGAGAGATATTGGCCTGTAGGGGTATGTGTGTGTGTGGGGGGGAGGTGTGTATGTGTGTGTGTATGTATGTGTATATATGTGCATATGTGTGTATGTGTGTTTTTTGTGTATGTATGTGTGTATGTGTGTGGAGTGTGTACTTGTGTGTATGTATGTGTGTATGCATGTGTGTATGTGTGAGAGTGTGTGTATGTGTGTGGAGTGTGTGTGTATGTGTGTATGTGTGTGTGAGTGTATGTATGTATGTGTGTGTATGTTTTGTGAGTGTGTATGTGTGTGTGGAGTATGTATGTGTGTGTGGAGTATGTATGTGTGTGTATGTATGTGTGATTGTGTGTGCATGTGTGTGGAGTGTGTATGTGTGTGGAGTGTGTACTTGTGTGTATGTATGTGTGTGTGCATGTGTGTATGTGTGAGAGTGTGTGTATGTGTGTGGAGTGTGTGTGGAGTGTGTATGTGTGTATATGTGTGTATGTGTGAGTGCGTGTATGTATGTGGAGTGTGTATGTGTGTATGTATGTGTGTATGTGTGTGAGTGTATGTATGTATGTGTGTGTATGTTTTGTGAGTGTGTATGTATGTGTGGAGTATGTATGTATGTGTATGTATGTGTGATTGTGCGTGTATGTGTGTGGAGTGTGTATGTGTGTCTGTGTCTGTATGTGTGTCTGTATGTGTATGCATGTGTGTACACATGTGTTGTGTGTATGTATTTGTGTGTATGCATGTGTTTATGTGTGTATGTATGTGTGTAGTGTGTATGTATGCATGTGTGTATGTGTATATGCATGTGCATGTGTGTGTATGTGTGTGTGTATGGAGTGTGTATGTGTGTGTATGTATGTGTGTATGTGTGTGGAGTGTGTATGTATGTATGTGTGTCTGTATGTGTGTCTGTATGTGTATGTATGCATGTGTGTATGTGTGTGTTTGTGTATGTGTGTGAATGTGTGTGTGTGGAGTGTGAGTGTGACATCCCTCTGCCTCTAACCTGAGGACAGTTTACTCAAGCCCTCACCTAGCCTGGGCTGCTGCTTTCCCCACAGGGCCCTTCTGCTGCCCAGGCTCTGTCGCTCTCAGGTCACTGTCGAGGGACAGTGCTGTTAAAAGGGATTGTTGTGTCCCCGAAGGCTGGCATGGGCAGATCTGCACCTCCCAGGGAGTCAGAGTTGGGAGGGTGCCCCGAGTCCATCCAAGCCAACCTGCTTGCTGTTGGTGTGGGGACACCAATCTCAGTCAGGAGGCAGGGCCTCCTCCGAACGCTTACTGCATCAGGGGCATGCGGGGGCCAGAACCCACATCCCTTTTCTCGACAGAGGGTCCCGTTTTCTCCTGGGACAAGCAGCTGGAGGGTACTCCACTTGCTGTTTTTTGAGTGGCAATAGAGTATAATGGTTGAAGGCTTAGGAGTTAGATCAGATGGCCTTGAGTCAAATTCCAGTTATTTTTTTAGCACCGTACGACATGGGGCAAGTTGATTAATTACTTTGAGCCTCAGTATGTCCATCTGTAAAGTGGGTCTGTCCTGGGCCCGTGTTGTGGAGATGAAGTGCATATGTGCACCTCATGTGTTAGGGAAGGGCCCTGGTACAGTGAATTCTGAGCACTAATCCCGCTGCTTGTCGGGAAAACCATCGTCACCACCTGTCAGTACGCACTGTGCATTATGTCCTGCGTTGCTCACAGACCCCAGAGAGCCTTCCTCAATAGTGGGAAGTGTCAGGGATTGCCAAATCCAAGGTCAGTAATATTGAACCCCTGTGCTTTAAGTTTTGTAGTTTTCACTCTTACATTGAGGTCTTTGACCATTTTGACTTAATTTTTTTGTATATAATGTGTCCAAGTTCATGGTTTTGAATGTGACTATCCAGTAGGGCCAGTGCCATTTGTTGACAAGCTCCTGCTCTCCCTGTTGAATGTTCTTGGTCTCCTTGTTAAAATCAGTTGACAGTCGACATGCAGGTCTGCCTCTGGATTCTCAAGTCTACCCCGTTACCACATTGTTTTGACTAATGTTGCACGTATTAAGTTTTGCAGTTGGGAAGGGTGAGTTCTTCTACTTTATTCTAATTTTTCAAGATTGTTTTGGCTGTTCATGGAGCCCCGAGGTTCTACATGAATTTTAGAATCACTGTGTCATTTCCTTGTGCTGACTGTAGATCAGTTTGGGGAACACCCTGCCTTGCCATCCATTAACATGGGATGTGTCTCCAGGTACTTAGATCTTTAATTTCTTTCAACAGTGTTTTGCAATCTTAATACTTCTTTTGTTAAATATAATCTTAAAGGGGCTGGCTCTGTGGCATAACAGGTAAAACTGCCGCCTGCAGTGCCAGCATCTCATATGGGTGCTGGTTCGAGTCTCAGCTGCTCCACTTCTGATCCAGCTCTCTGCTATGGCCTGGGAAAGCAGTAGAAGATGGCCCAGGTCCTTGGGCCCCTGCACCCGTGTGGGAGATCCGGAAGAAGCTCCTGGCTCCTGGCTTCAGATTGGCCCAGCTCCAGCCATGTGGCCATTTGAGGAGTGAACCAGCAGATGGAAGACCTCTCTTTTTCTCTCTGCCTCTCTGTAATTTTTGCCTTTCAAATAAATAAATCTTTAAAAATTTAATCTTAAGTATTTTATTCTTTTGATCCTACTTTGATATAATTACTTTTAAAATTTTATTTTTCACTGCAAGGGTTTAGTAATTCAATTGATTTTTACGTAGTGACTACTTGTGTCAGGCAACTTGCTGAACACGTTTGTTAGCTCTCATAGCTCTTCAGTGGATTACTATGGATTGCTTCTCTAAGATGATGTTATCTGTGAATACAGCGTTTCGCTTCATTTCTAATCTGGATGCTTTCATTTCTTTTACTTGCCCAAATGCCCTGGCTTGAACCTCAAGTGCAATGCTGCAAAGAAGCCATACAAGCAGAAGTCCTTGTCTCGTTCCTCCACGGTCTCGGGGGAAGCACCCAGGCTTTCTCTGTTGGGTATGAGATTAGCTGTGCCTTTTATTTAGTGCCCTTTAACAGTTGGAGGAGGTGTCCGCCTATTATGAGCTGGCTGAGTGCTTTGGTCATGAACGAGTTCAGATTTTGTCAAGTGTCTCCTCTGTGTCAATTGAGATGGTCCTGTGATTTTTCTTTTTGTTCCACCGACATGATGCAATTTCATTATGACTGTAATAACTTTAATTGACTTTCATTGTGATCCAACCTTGCATTCCTGGGGTAAATCCCATTCGGGCACAGTATACAATTCTTTTTATATGTTGGTGTATTGAGTAAGCTAAAATTCTGTTGAAGATTTTGACATTCATATTTATGAGATATTGGTCTGTAGGTTTTTGTGTGTGTTATGTGTTGTGTGTGTGTTGTGTGTGTGTGTGTGTGTGATATTCCCTCTTCTGCTAACCTTCTGTGAATCTCTTCAAGGTTCAGATCACCCATCCAGGCTTCATGGCTTGAGCCAAATTATCAGCTGTCTTATCTCTCCCTCCTCCCATCAGCCGTCCACCCAACTACAGCTGACCTTGACTGACTGTTGGTCCCCTTTGTGTGTCTTCTCTCATCTGACCTGTTATCCACTCATGATCAGCCACATTTATACCCACTGTACAGATGGGGAAAAGGCAATGAGAGATCCACGGACTCCCCCAAGATGGATGCGTCTGTTGAGATTTATTGCACAGTGAACGGATGGTCAGGGTTATTTCAGTTTCTTGTTCTTTCAAAGAATAACGTAACGAACATCCCTGCTGTCCCTATTCAGCAGTTAGCCATTCTCCCACTGGCTGGCCAGTTTCTCTTTTCCTTGAAGAAACAAGACATTGGACCAAAGTTAAGGTCTCTAACTCCCCAGCAGCCATGATTCTCACTATTTTGGTGACCAATCTACCATATAGAACATTTTATACTGTTACTTATATAAATATGCATCTAAAACTATACTTTTTTGCATTTATGTTCATAATTTTAATTTTGTACACACAAATACTTACATACCTACATGGAGTTAGAATTTTTAGGTAACTTTTTTTTAATGGAGATGAATCACTTGATACAAACTTGTCTGCTTTTTGCTTTTCTTACTTATCAGGAACTTTTCTTACTTATGAGGAACTTTCTCTAGGTCTGGCAAAGCTTTAACTCCTTTTCAGGGGCTGCATAACATAGGTATTATTCCTTCATTCTGAAGGGCATCTCTTTATTACATGTGATGTCTTGTCACAGTGAATAATCGTGTGACAAGCGCATAGGAGGGCATTCCTAGGTACCAGTGTTTTCATTGTTGTCAGATCCATTTCCAGAAAGATGAGCTCAACTCATAGAATACATGGGTTTTTCTATTATAATGGCTATCGCTGGCTATTGCATTCTGAAAAGCCTGAAATACTTCCCATCTCCCCTGGATTCGAGCACTTTGTTGGCAGTAGATGCTCATCAAAATTTTTGCCAGTCTGATTGATAAAAAAGTCATCTTGGGGCTGGCGCTGTGGCACAGTGGGCTAAGCTGCTGCCTGCAGTGCTGGCATCCCATATGGGCGTTGGTTCAGGTTTTTGGCTGATCCACTTCTGATCCAGTTCTCTGCTATGGCCTGGGAAAGCAGTGGAGGATGGCCCAAGTCCTTGGGCCCCTGCACCCACATGGGAGACCTGGCGGAAGCTCCTGGCTCCTGGCTTCAGATGGGCGCAGCTCTGGCTGTTGTGGTCATCTGGGGAGTGAACCAGTGATGGAAGACCTCTCTCTCTCTCTCTCTCTCTGCGTTTCCTTCTCTCTCTGTGTAAGTCATGTCACTACTATTTTGAGTTGCATAGCCCTGAGTTTGAACACCTCTTACTGTGTTTCCTGACTCCTTGAATTTGCTCTTACTTGATTTCTTATTTAAGTCCTTACGCCAGTTTAAAGCTAAAAAAAATTCTCTATTTGTGCCAGCCCCTTAGTATATTATAAATCTTAACCTTTGACCCTTTGTAGCACAAGTATTTTCTAAACCTATTATTTGTCTAAACTGACTTTATCTGATACCATATAAAAGTTTTAATTTTATATCACTAAGCATTCTTTGCTGATACAAAAATTATTCTTCTATAGCTTTGAGAGTTTTAGACCTAAGAAAATCACCTATATTTATTCTTGGTCTGGCTAAAAAAAATCAGTGGGGTGGTATACTGCTGGCTTTGTTATGTCTAACTGTAGTTGTTAATCTATTTTGTTGTGTTAGGTCCAATTCAACAACAACAACACAACAATAATAATAATTCAGACAGTATTTGTTCGGTCTCTGCCATTTATCAGGTTGATGAATAAGAACAATCCATGCATTATTTCATTATTTCACTGATTCCTCAAAACACCCTATGAGGTGGGTGCCATTGCCATCTCCAGCTGATAGACAGGAAAACTGAAGTGCGGAAAGGTTAAGAAACTTCCCGAAGCTCGAAGCTCGCAAAGCCGCGAGCAGGGGCAGAGCTGGCTTTTGAAGCCTCGCGCCTTGCTCTCAGCACTGGGCGCTTAGCCACTCTGAGAGGCTGGGGCTGCACAGCCTCAGAACAGACTGAGACAGAAAGCGTGGCTGTGCGTGGGGACAGGAACTGAAGGGTGGTCAGTGGGGGTGCATCAGAGGGGCTGCCCTTCTGGGGGTGTTAGCTGAGCCTGGGGCGGGGGGCTCCGGTAGCCTCAGACTGGCCCTCACTCCATGATGGGACGACTGTTGGTGCCGTGGGCCGGGGGCACAGGTGGTGGCTGGGGCCTTGCTGGCCCCTCCCAGCCAGATGCCGATCTGTCCTGACCTGAAAGCTGGCCACCCATGCTCCACCCTGGGATGGTTAATTTCATGCGTCACCTGGACCAGGCTACAGGGTACCCAGATGTGTGGCCGGTCAATTGTCCTGGGTGTTTCTGGACGAGATAAATATGTAGGTTTGTAGACAGAACAAAGTAGATTGCTCTGCTTAGTGTGAAGGAGCCTCACCCAATCAGATGACGGCCTGAACAGAGCAAAAAGACTGACCCTCCCCCAGTTAGGGGGAATTCTCCAGGAGGCTGGGAAGGACTTCATCGGCACCCTCGGGGCTTCTGGGTCTAGAGCCTGCTGCAGCACCCAGCAGCCTGGGCTTGCCAGTCCTTGTGACTGTGTGAGCCAGTTCCTAATAGTCAATAGCCTCTCTCTGTGTCTCTCCCTCCCTGTGCAAGAGTGTGTGCGCGTGCGCACACACACACACACACACAGCCTGACGGTACTGAGGTGTTTGCTGTCTCTGAGACAGTGTGCAGGGGAACAGGGGAAAGGGGGGCTGGAAAGTTCCTGTTCTGCTGCTTTATGGAGGCAGGGCTTTTCCTTTGGCAACAGCAAGGATGACTTGGGCCAGACATCATGAAGGACTTCCAAGAGTATGCTAAAGCACCACCAAGGGCTAGGGAGAAAGGAGTTCTGTCTGCTCAGGACAGGGGTATGAAAGCGGGAGGGCAGAGGGATGGACGGACTGCTCTTTCCAGATCTTCTCTGGGACTTGCAGAATGATCCAGAAAGCAAGAATTGTTGCCCTTGATAACGGGAGCCCCTAGACAGGACCGTGTTTCTGTCCCAATGCTAAGGTGGAATGCCGCTGTGAACACGCAGAGAGATGCTGACGGCCTCCGGGAGCACAGTCAGCGGTCAGGGGGGATTGTGGCCAGGGGTGGGCCTCCCGGGGGGCCCTTCCTCAGCCTCGGGCTGCAGTGGACAGTGAGACGGGCTTCCCCAGGCTCAGCGCTCTGGGGGGCCGCTTTGGGCAGCCCAGACGTGGTCAGGAGGGGCAGAGGCTGAGTGAGAGCCGGGGCCAGGCCGGGGTAGGGGCGGTCCTCACGGGGAGGAACTTCACAGCATCTCTCTCCGAGGGGCCTTGTTGCTGTCACCGGTTCTGTTGGCATTGGTTGTCTGGGGCTTGTGCCTCGTGCGCTGGTCTGGCAGCGCAGGTGCGTGCGGTGAAGAGCCGCGTTCCTGCCTGCACCCCCTCCACCACCCCTTGCTGGAGCCGTTCCTGGCGGTGTTGAAGGCATCCACTTGAGCCTTTTGCCATGCAGGGACAAGCAAATGCGCCCACGCAGAGGCCCAAAGCATTGTTCTAGAACACACGCAGCATGGATGCACCATTCTGTTCAGCTCCCACGCTGAGCCTCTGGACCCATTCAGTAGAAGCTTCCTGCCGGAGCCCCACAGCCCCTGGCGGCCACCATCCTCCTGGCCGGCTGTGAACTCCAGTGGAGGAGTCAGGTTCTCCGGGTCCCTGTGTGTGTTGTGGCAAATGCCCGTTTCTTCCTTTAAAAAAATTTAAAAATTTTAAAAATTTCACTTGAGAGAGAGAAAGAGCGAGAGAGAGAGCGCAGGCCTATGCACTGGTTTATTCTCCAAAGGCCTGCAACAGCCAGAGCTGGGTTGGGCTGAAACGCGGAGTCAGGAACTCCATCTGGGTCTCCCACGTGGCTGGCAGGGACCCAAGTCCTTGGACCATCACTGCAGGCTCCCAGGGTGTGCATTAGCAAGAAGCTGGACTTGGGAGCAGAGCGAGGACTCAACCCCAGGCACTCTGATACGGGCTGCAGGTGCCCCAACAGGTGTTTTAACCACTAGGCTAACAAAATGCCTGGCCCAGAATGGCCATCTAAGGCTATATGACATCCTATTATGTATGTAGGCTAATTTCTTTATCTGTGCATCCTCACTGGCTGGGTAGATTACTTCCATATCTTGGCTACTGTGGAAACACAGGGTTCTTTTTTTTTTTTTGAAAGGCAGAGTTAGTGAGAGAGAGAGACAGAGAGAAAGATCTTCTTTCCATTGGTTCACCCCCCAAATAGCCGCTACAGCTGGCGCACTGCACCGATCTGAAGCCAGGAGCCAGGTGCTTCTCCTGGTCTCCCATGCGGGTGCAGGGCCCAAGCACTTGGGCCATCCTCCACTGCACTCCCGGGCCACAGCAGAGAGCTGGCCTGAAAGAGGAGCAACCAGGACAGAATCCGGCACCCCAACCAGGACTAGAACCCAGGGTGCCGGTGCCTCAAGCGGAGGATTAGCCTAGTGAACCGCGGCGCCAGTCTGAAACATAGGGTTCACATGCCATCCCACAGTGTAGACAGATCACCAGCTTTTCCCTTATCAGATGGAGTGTGCTGGCCTCATGGCAGCACGTACACGGGGCTCGTGTATTAGCCCCGGCCTTCTCTTTCAGGGCAGGTGCACAGTGGGTCCATCTAGGAAGGGGGCACAGTGGGTCCATCTGGGAAGGGGGCGGGGGAGCCCTGACCCATCCACTGGGTGCTGTGGGTTAGTGGCCGCATCGAAACTCATGTTGAAATCTACCCCCCGCCCTTGTAAGGTAGTAAGAGATGGGACCAGAAGGGACCTGAAGGAGGTAAGTCACGCCCCCATGAATGAGTTCATTCATTCATAGACTAGTGGAGTGGCAGGCGGAGCCGTCGTCTGGTCACCTCGGGAGCAGGTCCATCAGGGAGCTCCCCTTGGCCGTGTGGTGCCCCGTGTGGCCCCGTGGCTCTGCAGCGTCCCTCCCTAGTGCCAGCCCTTGATCTTGCAAGTCCCAGTCTCTATGAGCCAAATAAGCCTCTCTTCTTTACCGATTCCCCAGAGTGCAGCTTGCGGTCCCAGCAACAGGAAACGACCATGGCCGCTTGGGCGGCACCGAACACAGGGGCAGAAAGCTCGGCTTGGCTCCCAGATTCTCTGCTCAGGCGTGGGGGGGCAGGGGAGAGCAGAGCGGGGCCAGCTGGCCGTGGCTCCTGGATGTCTGGTGGCTGTGGTCTCTGCCGCTGCCATGACAACTTGTCACGAAGCAAGAGGCTGAAAATCCCCCCCCCCCAATCTGTCACCTTACAGTTCTCAGGGGCCACGTGGCTGGTGGGCGCTTTCTGACTTGATCTCGGCTTAGGGTCTCCCAAAGCTGGACTCCAGGGACGCCAGGGAGAATGGGTTCTAGGCTTGCTCAGGCTGGGGGCGGAGTTTGGTTCCGTGTGACTGTGGGATGGAGGTGCCTGTCTCCCCAGCCTGCACTCCTCCGCTTCCACAGCCAGCCACAGCAGGCTCATCAGCAGGGACTCTCCTCCCTCTCTCTCTCTTCCCCCCTTTTCCCCCAGCAGCTAGGGTCCTTGCATTGAAGGATCCCTGTGCCTCGCTTAGGTGCACCTGTGTCCTCCAGGAGGCTCTTGCCAACTCACGCTACAGACTCTACCTCATGTGCAAGTCCCTGGTGCCGGGTGCCGCCCCAGAGTCCCAAGTTCCAGGGATTTCGGCTTGGAGCTCTTTGCGGGGAAGAGAGATTACTCTGCTGGGTTCTGGAACCATCAGAAGGCTTCTTCATACTCGGGACTGGCGGGTGATGGGGCTGTTGGTTGAAACCTCAGCAGGCGTGGGCAACTGGAACACTCTCTGACCATCTGCCCGCGGGACCTGGGCTTCCGCACACAACAGCACCTGGGGGTCATGGGTGCAGGTGGTGGGGGCAGGGAGAGGGACAGAGAGAGAGAGAGAAAGAGAGGGAGGTAGACGCTCCAGCTTAGGTGCTAGCCTTACAAATCAGAGCCTCAATGGAAGACAGGCATTGCCTCCCAGGTCTCCAAGCTCTGGATGGGAAGGGACATCATTTCATGCTAGGTGGAAGCTGGGGCGTGGACAGGGCGCTAGCCTGGCGGGGAACAGATCTCCGAAGAAGCAGGATGGGTGGGTGCGCAGCCTGGGAAGTCAAGGAGAGGAAGCGTGCGGGGCGGGGGCTGAGCCCGGTGCCGGCCCACAACCCAACCGGGCGGCTCAGCCCCCGCCCTGCCACCGGGGCAGAGGCTGGATGAACCAGTGCAGCAGCGCTTTCTTCTGCTCACGGTTCTGGAAGCTGAGAAGTCCGAGGTGGAGCCTGCATCCTGCGAGGTGGGCCAAGGGAGCAGAGGAGCGGCAGGGAGAGGATGGGGGCAGCACCGCCCACGACAGGGCGGCTCCCGTGATAACCGGGGTCCTGCCTTTAAATCAGCATAGGCTTTGGAGGGACCATGTGCACCCTGGCGGGCGTTGAAGGATGGGTCACTGGGGAGCAGTGGTGGCGGGCTGGGTGTTCTATGCGCCCAGCCCAGGCTGAGTGGAAGCCTCAGAGGCCGACATCGAGGATGGGCTGGAGGGGAGGGGACTATGGCCAAGCGTAGAAGAAGGGTGGCGTGTTTGGGGGAGAGGGGGTGGGGCCGGGAGGAGGGGCAGTGGCCCGTGGACGTTCTGCTGGGAGACCCAGGGTTCCGGCAAGTGTGGGGGTGGGGCTGATGGCAAGGCGGGCTTCTCTTTCAGCCGGTGAGGTTGGACCCTGGCTGGTCTGGTGTACTGCTTCCCCCAAACCCCATGTGTCGTGGATTGGGGAAGCTCTGTGCACCCTCGGAGGTCCCTGCGTGTCCTGCTGAAGGCAGGGTAGTGTAGGGGGCAGCAGGCAGTGCACAGGGAGCTGGGCCGCTGACATCAGCCTTGGGTTACCTTCCTCTCCTGCTCCACTGGGAGACTCCTGCCTCGCTGGGCCCTGGGCATGGCTGCAGGGCTGCCTGTGGCCACTAGGGTTTTCTCTCTGCTCTTGGTGTCTCCCCTTGGCTCTGTGTCTCTGTTTTCCTCCAAAGTTCTCTTCCCTTCTGCCTCTCTGCCCTGCGCATCAACGTGTGCCTGCTGTAAGAGTGAGCCCATTTCACAGATGAAGAGACTGAGGCACCGAGAATCTTGGACCGAGGCCTCTTCAGGAAGGCTGTGTCCGGGGCTATAGGGGCGCTGGGCATGCTGGACTCCCTGTAGGGATTCTGCAGCTGCCTGGAAGCCCTTCAGCCAACGCTCATAGCTGCCTGGCTGCTGCTGGCCTCAGTGTGGAACCAGCTGCATCCGCCTGGGAATGGGGCTGGGTCCAGGCTCTGCAGCCACGTGCCTGGGTGCCAAAGCTCCACCACTTACAGGCTCCTGCTTGATTTCCCTGGGCCTGTTTCAATATCTGTAAAATGGGAGGAACAGAGGCACAAGAGAACTTCAAAAAGTTTGTGAAAGTATGGAATTCAAAGTAAGTTTAGGGGGAGCATTTGGTGCAGTAGTTTAGCTGCCACTTGGGACACCTGCATCCCATTTCAGAGAGCCGGGGTTCGGGTCCCGGCTCCACCCATGATTTCCGCTTCCAGCTGCTCTTCCCTGAGTCCCTGGGGAGCAGCAGGGGTGACGCAGAGGTTGTGTCCTTGCCACCTATGGGGAGACCTGGATTCAATTCTCACGTCCTGGCTTCAGCCTGGCCCGGCCCCGGCCATTGTAGGCATTCGGGGAGTGGACCAGTGGATGGGAGCTCGCTCTCTCTCTCTCCCTCTCCTCTCTCTCTATTTCTCTGCCTTGCAAATAAATAAATAGATACATTTTTAAAAGGAAGTTTATTTTCTTGCATAACATTTGAAATCCATGGACTTTCTGCAGGTGCCCTCACCCCTCCCTCCAGGGATTGTGTGGGGCCCACAGGGGCCGGTGCCTGGACAGTGCTCCTGGGAGTCCCTGGCCCCTGGGGGAAGCTGGGGGTGTCTGTGTTTGTGAGTATGGACATGCACACTGGTTGTGTACAGCACAGCCTGGCGGCTTAGTGCAGTCAGCTCTGCCTAGCTGGGTGGCCCCTGCGGGTTTTCACCTTCTCTGAGCCTGTTTCTTTACATGCCAGAGGTGGAACAGGGCTCAGATGAGATCCTGTGGCTGAGGGGCTGGGCAGGTGTCAGTGCACCAGGAGCAGCCCCCCTGAGACTCCCTTTGACCCCAGGTCAAGGCCAGGAGGAGCTGCAGCCTGGGGCGATGGGGGATGGGCAGCGGTGGGGGAGCATCAGGGACAGGCATGGTGGAAGCCCATTCCTCATGTTCTCATCAAGATGGCCAACAGGTGCAGGGGTCTAGGGAGGGGCGTGTGGAGTGGGGACCTTGGCCTAGGGAGCTCCGCTTGCTCCAGCCAGGGCATCGGGGCGTCTGCCCTGCCTCCCCCCATGGCCTCCAAGTCAGCTGAGTTGCTGCCTCCCACTCCGGCCCCCACCCCCACGGGCCGCCAGAGGTCACTGCTGCTTCTCCCAGCACCAGCCCAGCAGGTGCATACCCTGTCCGTCCTCCCCAAACCCCACCCTCGGGTTGAGAACCTTGGCACTGGAAGTGGCCTCCCCTCTTTTGCAGATGGCTTTTTGTCCCTCCCTCCCCAATGTGACCCCAGTGGGGGGCCGCTAAAGGGCCCTGGGCAGATCGTGTGACTCCTGCCGGCCGACCAGCTCATCTCACCTGCCTGGAAACAGTGACTGGTCCTGAACCACACATGTGATCCAAGGGGAGCCGGTCAGAGTTCCTTTTGCAGGGAGGATGTTGCTAGGCATGCTGGGAAAGAGATGCGCCATCAGAGGCTGTGAGACTGCCAGGACCAGCCTTGCCACCTTCTGGAACAAGCCTGCCTCAGGCTGAAGCTGCCATGGAGAGCAGACCTGAGCCGGGGAGAGAGAGGCAGGTTCCTGAGGACACTGAGCGTCTACACCGGCCGTCCGCCGTCTGCTCGTGGCTCCTGGCTCTGCCTTCTGAATCTCGCTCCTTCCCATCTCCTGATCACGTTCACGCTGTCTTGTGCCAAGGGTCCCTGAGAAGAAGGGACAGGAAGGGCAGGAGGCCGGGGAGCTGTGTCAGGGGAGACCCGGGACCCCTCTGGTGTGCGCAGTCCCCACCAGATTACTCATTGTAGAGAGGAGAAAGGCGGGGGATTGGTGGGGCACAGAGGAGTTGAGTGACTGGTTTAAGGTCACACAGCTTGGAAATAGCAGAGACAAGATGAGGATCAGGGTCTTTTGACTTTGAACTCTGTCATCACAAAACCTCAGGCTGTCAGGAAGGAAGGACTCTCACCTGAGCTTCAAAGTTTGCAGATAAGAAAATCCGCAGCTGGGTGGAAAAGAGGCTGGCTCAGTGTCTCAGCAGTGGGCGAGTGATTTATGGGATGCAGGCGCAGGTGCAGCTATGAACACACACACACACACACACACACACACGCACGTACAGGCACACGCCGTCTCGGGTCCTTGGACGTTCTTATCTGCAGAAAAGCATTCTGCAGATCTGACGAGAACCGTTTTATCTGACTAACACCACTCAGGGTGACAGGCACACTCAGGAGCATAAACAAAAACTCGCTAATAAAATATTTTTAAAAATGGGCTGCTCGGCTTCCCACACAAAGCTCAGCCCCCTCCCATCCCTTGGCCCCATCCCAGCCTGGCTTGCTTCCTCGGGGTGGGGGGAGGCCTCCACAGTAACTTCCAGTCCTGTCTCTGAATTGTCGCACCCCCCCCCCCACCAAATACTGCATATGTGGCACTTTCTGCTGAGTCATCAGTTTGGGACATTATCTATTGACTTTCTGCTACGACAGATGGCCGGTTCACTTATGCTCACACCCCCTCCATGCCCACAATCTGTTATGAATGTTTGGGATTGCCAGAGAGGCAGAGAGAGAGAGAGAGAGAGAGCGAGAGTGAGCGAGAGAGACAGCGAGAGTGAGCGAGAGAGACAGGGAGACAGAATTCCTTTCTGCTGGTTCACTCCCCCCAAATGCCTACAACAGCCAGGGCTGGACCAGGCTGAAGCCAGGAGCCTGGAATTCCATCCAAGTCTCCCACATGGATGGCAGAGACCCGAGTACTTGAGCCATCTCCTGCTGCCCCCCCCCCCATGTGTGCATTAGCAGGAAGCTGGAATCAGGAGTGGAGCTGGGACTTGGACCCAGGCAAACAAGAGGCAGCTTAGCTGTTAGGTCCAATGCCAGCCCCCACGGGGTGGTTACTTTCTGCTGATGGACATGTCTGCCCCTGGTTCTGTGGGATGCAGTGCTAGAAGCTTCTCCTAAAGGCCCCTCTGTCTTTCCTGGTGGGACAAGGCTTGTTAGGCCTTTGCCTCTCCTGCAGCTCCATCGGCCCCTGCCCCCGATGTCCCATCATGCACCTGCAGGAACCAACCCGCTGGTCACCATGGTTCCAGCAACAAGGGCCTGGAGTCCTTGAGCCCTTGACCCATCACTCTACCACCCTAGGCTCTGACCCGCTCCTTCAGGGTGATGGTTCAGCATCCTGTGGTCCGATGACCGTGGCCAGTATCCACGTCTGTGCAGCCCAGCTGCGTCTGTGGGTGCCTCCCCCACTTCCCATCATCCCTTAGAAACAGAACACAGGCTTTCTCTTATTGTGGAGTTATCTGGCTTCATTACGTCATTAGAAAAAGAGAGACTCAAACCCACCCTGGAGCGAGAGGCACTTTGGCAGGTGGGAGGGTGGCCCAAGCTCTCCATCACAAGCCCCTCCCGACACCTTTACAGCATGAGCCACAGGGCCTTTTGTGGGGTTGATGGCTTCTGCGCCACCCTCCTGAGTCACTGCATATTTTTATGTGTTCAGTAATATACAGTGTGAGTCATTCTCCAGCTTGGGGGTATTTTGGGACTTGTGCTGTTTTACTTACAATTGCAGAAAAAAATCAAATATTACAGAGGTGCTAAAAAATACAGCAAAGTCTTATGACCCAACTCTGTGTGCACAACCCCCCAGGGGCGGGGCGGTGCTGGGGTGTGAGGTCATCGTAGGGGCTGCTCTGGGGAGGGGGGTTCAGCTTGAAGGTCAAGCATGACCTGCTTTGGGGGCAGGCAGGTAAGGGCGTGCTGGTAACATCCCTATGGAATCTTCTATGCCTAAGGCCTAGTGTGCCAGCCTTTGTGTCCACACCTTGGGAGACCAGACAGGGCAGAGAAGGTTCTCCCTCTAGACGGTCGCCTTGGCTGTGGCAGGGGAGGCAAGTTGAGGCTGGGATGGATGGGCCCATGCTGCTGTTCTCTTTGCCCAGATGGGCCACAGCCCCGCCTGCCTGCGTCCATCTCAGGGAGCTGTAGGCTGAGGGCCGAGTCCTGCTGGTGACAGGGTAGAAGCCAGCACATTGGTTTGGATGAGATTCAGAGGAGACCAGGGGTGGGGGGCAGCAGGGAGCAGAGTGCACCTGGAGAAACTGAGTCACAGTAGACCGTAGGTCATAAGAGGATGCATGTCGTGGGATCAGGGATCGGTGTCACCCCCCCTCGCCACCTGCTCCCCTGCCCCTCTCATGCCACACACCTTGGGCCAGCCACTTCCCCTGCTGTGTGCCTCAGTTTCCCTGTTGGTAAGTTTGACCAGACGCTGACTGCGGGCCGCTGCAGCCTGCATGCCCTGCTTCTCTGATGGGATCTGGCCGCCAAGTCCAGGCCCCAAGTGTCTCTGGAAGGCCTGTGAGCAGGTCCTGGAGAGCGAGGCGTGGCCTAGGACCAGGGGTTTGGGCATTAATTGCATTCCGAGCACATGTCTACCTCTCGGAGCTGCGGGGCCTGTCTCTTTCTATTAGTTTAACAAGCCCTGGTATTAATGAGATTGCTCTATAATTGAACCTTTTCACGGGTCCCTCGGTAATGAAATTATGCTAATTTGCATTCAGCACCACCAGGCATCCATCACACGGGATCAGCCGGGAGCGGCCGGTGAGGCGGCGGGAATGCACCGCTAATTATCACCGAAATGAACAAACCCAGAGTATTATTATTTCATCTTCTGCCCCTTCCCTTCCTCACTCCCCGCCGCCCCCACCCCATCTATGTGAGTGCCCGGCCTGCAGGCCGTGCGGGGTGGCTGGGAGGGGACGCCGGGGAGGACGCTGCCTCTCCACTGTGTGGCAGCATGGACCAGGGAACGTGCAGGCTCCAGCTGCCTGGGGGCTGGGGCATGCGGCTGTGTGTGTGTGTGTGTGTGTGTGTAGCCCACTGCCGGCTTCTCTGCATGTGTGTAGCACGTGCTGGCATCTCCGTGTGCTTGCACCTGGATCACTGTACGTGAGTGTGTCGATGTCAGTGTGTGTGTGTGTGCGTGGGGCTGTCTTACCGGTTTGTGTCCATAGGTGTGTGTTTAAGATATCTGGGGTGTGTGTTAGGGCACTGAGGGGTGAGGTGCCTGTGTTGGTGTGCATAGGAGGTCAGTGTGTGTCTCTGTGTGCCCGTCAATGTTTAGATGTGCAAGAAGGTACTTGTGTATGTGTGTGTGTGTGTGTGCTCATCCAGCCGTGTGGGGATTCCACATTCCATGTAGCCCAGGGGCCTGGGGTCGGTGGTTTGCTGAGGGCTGCCTCTCCCACAATGGCTCATGGTGATGCTACAAGGCCCCCGGGACAAGGTAGAAGCGTGCAGGATTCTTTCTTCCTGCCTCCTGGAACCAGGGAAGCCCCCCGGGCTTTTGGATGAACCAGGAAGAGTTGAGATGATTTTCGGGCCAGGCCCGCTAGATGGGAGCTGGGAGGAGCAGTTTGATTTGATTTAGAGGAAATAATTTGATATTCCTTGCTAACCTCAGCATGTGCAGTGGACTCACTTGGCCTTCATGGGAAGACGTTGGTTGGGATTCCCCTGTGGCAAGCCCCTGAGGGCCCTGGGTGGCTAGTGGGGTGGGAGGGAAGGAGGACACTTAGACGTGGCGAGAACACGTCCCAGAGGAGCCACTGCCAGCCATTGACTTCGGGCAAGCCTCTTTCGCTTCCCCGAGACTCAGTCTTCCCAGCTATAAAATGGGAGTGGGGGAGAGACATTGGCTGACGTGATTTTTCGGGTTCTTTCTAGTAATGGAATGGCTGCTGTTAGCATGGGAAGGACTAAAGTCTGGGATGGAGACAGTCAGCTCTGACCTTGAGCGAGTTACGTCATTTTCTGAGCCTCCACTTGCTGTCTGTGAAATGTATATGATAATGCTTGTTATTGCACGTTTGTGTTGAGGCTAGAATGAGATCAGAAATGTACTGGTAGTTGCTTAATGACAGACTTGACAGAAAAAATTGCACGCATATACATATGTGAATTATAAAGTTCACGGATCTAAAGGAACTCAGCAAACAATTTATAAAAATCAGCAGGACATGCGCCGCTGTGCTGGAAGAAAATTCCCTTCTAGTTCTGTTTGCTGCGAGTTTTGGAACAGGTGTTCCATTTGTCAAATGCATTTTTCGAATCTGGTAAGATGATCGTTTGGTTTCTTCTTCCCTATTTTGCTAATGTGGTAAATTGCACTGCATGATTTTCAAATATGAAATCCAACTTGCAAGCAGTGGCCAGTCCCAGTTGGTTGACTGCTATATTACCTTCTTTATCTATTACTGGATTCTATTGGTCACTATTTTGTTAATTATTTCAGTGTTTATGTATCAGAAGGAAATTATGCATATTGAGAAATTGTATTGTAATATCTATTTTTTTAAACGAGCATAGCATAAAGATCATCATTTTAACCCAGTGTTCAATTAAGTGGCATTTAGTACACACACAAGGCCAGATACCCATCATCTCTCTCAGGTTCCAGAACATTCTCATCACCTGCAAAGACCGTGCTGTACCCTGAGTCCCCATTCTCTCCTGCCTCCCGGGCCCTGGCAATTAGAGACTTTCCTGTATCTATGGAATTGCCTATTCTGGGTATCTCAAATAACTGAATTACGCGACGTGTGAGCTTCTGTGTCTGGCTTCTTCCCCTCAGCATAGTGTTTTAAACACTCTTCCATGCTGGGATGTGTAGCAAAACCGCATTCCTTTTATGGCCAAGTGCTCACCCGTTACATTGCTGTACCACGTTTTGCCTTTTGTGAATGGTGCTGCTTTGAAGTACAGGCTTTTATTTGACATCCATCTTTTCCTTCTCTTTTCATTGTTAACGTGTCATTTTCCTTTGGTTTTGTTATAGCCAACCTAGTAGTATGGGGTGGCATCTCACAGACAGCTTTAAAAAATTTGGTTTTAGTTCTTAAATTTGAAATTCAGACACACACACACACACACACACACACACACAGAGTGAGAGAGAGAGATCTTCCGTCTGTTGGTTCACTCCAAAAATGCCCACAGCAGCTAGGGCTGGGCCACAGCAAAGCCAGGAACTCCACCCAGATCCCCCAGGTGGGTGACAGGAGCCCAGATACTCCAGCCACCACTGGCTGCCTGCCAGCAGGTGCATTAGCAGGAAGCTGGATTGGGAACAGAGAAGCTGGGGCTTGAACCAGGCGCTCCGATACGGGATGGGGGCGTCCCTGCAGCCAGACGCCCACTCTTCCCTGTGCTGTTGCTTTACACTTTCTTTCTGAGTAATGCCACTAAACATAATTTCATGTGCTGGTCGACATTTGGAAAAAATGTTTGTTCAAGTCTTCTGCCTACATTTTAATTGAATTGTTTCTCCTTTGCTTTATGAGTTGTTAGATGATAGATCCTGGATACCAGACTCAGCAGATACATTATTAACCAGTGTTTTCCTTCATTTTATAATTATTTGTTTACTCTCTTCATAGTGTTCTTTGATGCAAAGTTTCTAATTTTGAGGAACTATGATTTAACTGCTTTTTCCTTTTGTTGCTTGTGGTTTTGGTATCATATCTAAGAAGTCATTTCCCAAATTGTGAAGACAACTCTGTATGTTCTCATCCAAGAGTTTTATGGCTTTAGTTATTTGATTTAGGTCTTTGGTCCATTTTGAGTGAGTTTTGTGTTTGCCAGGGTCCAACTTTATCCTTTTGTGCATGAATATATCCTAGTACCCCTGTTGAAAGTCTGTTCTTTCTCCAAATTAAATGGTCCTGGAACCCTTATCAAAACAAGTGACCATAGATGTAATGATTTTATTTCCTTGCTTTTGACTATGGACTATTCTCAATTTTATTCCATTGCTTTATATATTTTCCCACATTTTTATTGTACCCACTTTTTTTGTTGTTGTAGCTTTATAGTAGGTTTTGGAATTGGGAACATGCATATTCCAGATTTATTCTTTTTTAAGATTGCTTTGGCTATTTGGAGGCCCTTGAAATTCATATGAATTTTACCTGTTTTTCTATTTTTTTGCTTACAAGGCCATTGCAATTTTGATAAGGATTGTATTGGATCTGTAGATTACTTTGGATGGCATTACTATTTTGATAGTATTAAATATTCCAGTTTATGAACATGAGCTGTCTGTCCACTCATTTAGGGCTTGTTTTATTTGCTTATTTATTATTAAATTTATTTATGCATTTTTAGGGAGTGCTTCATAATTTACAATGTGTAAGTCTTGCTCCTCCTTAGTTAAATTTCCAAGCATTTTATTTGTCGTACTATTGTGAATCGATTACTTTTTCCCCAGATTGTTCATTTAATGTGTAGAAATATCAGATTTTTGTGTGTTGATTTTGTATACTATTACTTTGGGAATTTTTTTAAGTTTTAATAGATTTTTTGTGAGTTCTTTAGAGTTTTCTATATTAAAAATCATGTCATCTGTGATTAAAGATAATTTTACTCCTTATTTCCATTTTGCTTACCTGTACTTCTTGTTCTTGCCTAATTGCACTGGATAAAACTATTTCAATGTTGAACAGAGCAGTAAAAGTGCAATGGTTTTCTTGTCCTTGATCTTAAGGGGAAAGTTTTCAATCTCTGATCATTCACTGTGATTTTAGTTGTGGGTTTTTCATACATGCCCTTTAACAAGTTGAAGAAGTTCCTTTTCCTTATTTTGTGTTATGGAAGGATGTTGGGTATGCCAGTGCTAGATGGATTGTCACGTATTGTGTCACCCTTGCATTCAGGAATAAATTTCATTTGGTGTGGTGTCTAAGCCTTTACACGTGCAACTGGGTTTGGTTTGGTAGTGTCTTGCTGAGGGTATTTGCATCTATATTCATAAGGAATATTAACCTAGAGTTTTCTTGTGATGCTTTGGTCTGATCTTAGTATCATGGTGATACTAATAAGTATCACAGAATAAGTAAAAAAGTGTTTCCTCCTTTTCATATTTTTGGAAGAGTATTAGAAGGATTAATGTTAATTCTTTAAATGGTTGCTAGAACTCACCAGTGGTTCCATGTGGTCCTGGATTTTCTTTGTTGGGATGTTTTGATCACTGCCTTAATATCTTGTTAAAGATTTGTTGAGATTTCTATTTCTTCTTGAGTCAGTTTAGATGATTTGGGGTTTATTCATTTCATTGAAGTTTTTTGTTTGGCACACAATTGCTTACTTTATCCCTTTTTAATTCTTTTTTTTTTTCTGTATGAGGTTAGTAGTAATATCCTAACTTGCATTTCTGATTCAGTTATTTGTGTCTTGTTAAATTCTTTCATTTTTGGCCGGCGCCACGGCTCACTAGGCTAATCCTCTGCCTTGCGGCGCCGGCACACTGGGTTCTAGTCCCGGTCGGGGTGCCGGATTCTGTCCCGGTTGCCCCTCTTCCAAACCAGCTCTCTGCTGTGGCCTGGGAGTGCAGTGGAGGATGGCCCAAGTGCTTGGGCCCTGCACCCGCATGGGAGACCAGGAGAAGTACCTGGCTCTTGCCATCGGATCAGCGCGGTGTGCCGGCCGCAGCGGCCATAGGGGGGTGAACCAATGGCAAAGGAAGACCTTTCTCTCTGTCTCTCTCTCTCACTGTCCACTCTGCCTGTCCAAAAAAAAAAAAAAGTTCTTTCATTTTCAATCTTGCTAAAGATTTGTCAATTTTGTTGAACTTTTTTGAGTCAGCTTGTGGTTTTGTTTATTCTCTCTTGTTTTTCTTTTCTCTATTTTATTTGTCTTGCTATAATTTTTCTTATTTCTTTCCTTATGCTAACTTTAGATTTATTTTGCTCTTTTTATATTTCCTTAAATTGGCAGGTTTAGTTGCTGTTTTGAGATTTTTCTTCTATTTTCATGCAGGTATTTACAAATATAAATTTTGCTTGAGATTGTTTTTCCTACATCCCATAGATTTTGGTAGGCTGTATATTTATTTTCGTTTATCTCAGTGTTTTCTAGTTTTCCTTGTGATTTCTTCTTTGACCCTTTGTTTCTTAAGTGCTTTGTTTATTTTATGATTTTCTAATTTTGTCATATAATTGATTTGGAGTTTCATTCCATTACAGTTAGAGAAGATACTTGTTATGATTTTAATCTTAACTTGCTAACACTGTTTTTTTTTTTAAAGATTTATTTTATTTACTTGAATGAGTTACACAGAGAGCTAGAGAGAGAGAGAGAGAGAGAGACTGAGAGAGGTCTTCCATCCGCTGGTTCACTCCCAAAATGACTGCAATGGCCGGAGCTGAGCTGGTCCAAAGCCAGGAGCCAGGAGTCTCTTCCAGATCTCCCACGCAGGTGCAGGGGCCCAAGGACTTGGGTCATCTTCTACTGCTTTCCCAGGCCACAGCAGAGAGCTGGATTGGAAGTAGAGCAGCCAGGACTAGAACCAGTGCCCATATGGGATGCCGGCACCTCAGACCAGGGCTTTAATCCACTGCACCACAGCACCGGCCCCAAGATTGGCTTTTTGATTGAAAATATGTATAACATGTGGAATGTTCTATGTACACTTCAGAGGAATGCTTACATAGCTATTATTAAGTGTTCTGTACATGTCTTTCAAATCTATTTGATTAACAGTGCTGTTCAAATGCTTAAGTTTCTTGTTGATCTTCTGTTTTATTGTTTTCATCTATTATTGAAAGTTGAGTATTGATGATTCTCACTATTATTATAAAATTGTCTCAGTTTCTGCTTCACATATTTTGGGGCTCTGTTGTTAAGTGCACAAATGTTTACAATTCTAATACCTTTTTGATGTATTGAGGCTTCTATCACTAAAAAAGATCATTCATTTTCTCTTGCAAAACTTTTCTACTTAAAGTTTATTTTGTCTGATGTTTTCTTAGCCTCCCAGTTTTCTTTTGATTACTATTGGCATGGAGAATCTTTTCTATTTTTCTACTTTTAACATGTTTGTGTTTTTGTATCTACAGTGAGTCTCTTATGGACAGTATGTTGTCAGTTCATACTTATTATTATGCAAGTCTCTTCATTTGATTGGAGAATTTAATCCACTTACATTTATAGTGATCACCAATAAGGAAGCAGTTGCTTCTGCCAACTTGCTATTTGCTTTCTATTTGTTGCTATTCCTAAATTCCTCCAGACATTCTTATTATTTTATATTTTTTGTAATGTACTATTTTGGTTCACTTCTCATAAATTTTAAATTTATTAAATTAAAAAGTATAATTTTTAATACACTTGTTTTAAAAAATGACATGGGAAAGAACAAAGTAAGACGAGTTACAAACAGAAGATAATAATACTTATTTTTATATTTCCCTATATAGTTACCTTTATCATTGTACTCTATTTGTAAATATGGCTTCAAGTCACTTTCTGGGGTCATTGTATTTTGGCATGAAGGGCTTCCTTAGCATTTCTTATAGGCTAGCTCTACTACTGATGAGCTCCATCAGCTTTTGTTTACCTGGGAATGTTTTAATTTATTGTTCATTTTTGAAGACTAGCTTTGCTGGATGTAGAATTCTTTGTTGACAGTTTTTTTCCCTTTCAGTATTTCGAATGTGTCATCTCACTGCTTTCTGGTTGCCATTATTTCTGAGAGAAATCTGCTACTAATCTTTTTACTACAAATTGTAGATTTTTGAATTTTTTTAATTATTTGAAAAGCAGAATGACAGAGAGAGAGATAGAGAGAGATCGTCCACTCACTAATTTACTCCATAAATGGCTGCAGTGGCTTGGGCTGAGCCAGGTCTAAGCCAGGAGCCAGGAACTGCGTCCAGGTCGTCTCTGTGGGTGGCAGGAGCCTAAGTATTCAGGCCATTTTCTGTTACCTTTCCAGAAGCATAAGCAGGAAGCTGGACCAAAAGTGGAGCAGCTGGGGCTCAAACCAGCACACTGATATGGAATGCCAGTTTTGCAAGTGGTGGCTTAACCCACTGTGCCACAACATGGTTCCCTGCTGCTAATCTTATTCGGGATCTCTTGTACATGATGAATCATTTCTCTGTTGCTGGCTTTTTTTTTTTTTTTTTTGACAGGCAGAGTGGACAGTGAGAGAGAGAGAGAGAGACAGAGAGAAAGGTCTTCCTTTTGCTGTTGGTTCACCCTCCAATGGCCGCCGTGGCTGGCACGCTGCGGCCGGCACACCGCGCTGATCCGAAGGCAGGATCCAGGTGCTTCCTCCTGGTCTCCCATGGGGTGCAGGGCCCAAGCACTTGGGCCATCCTCCACTGCACTCCCAGGCCACAGCAGAGAGCTGGACAGGAAGAGGGGCAACCAGGACAGAATCCTGCGCCCCAACCGGGACTAGAACCCGGGTTGCTGGTGCTGCAGGTGGAGGATTAGCCTATTGAGCTGCGGCCTCTGTTGCTGTTTTTAAGATTTTCTTTGTAGGGGCTGGCATTGTGCTGTAACGGATTAAGCTGCTGCCTGGAATGCAACTACAAATCCATTATATGGCAAAACTGGAAAATCCATAAAATAGAGGTGCCGGTTCGAGTCCCAGCTATTCCATTTCCATTCCAGCTCCCTGCTAATGTGCCTGGGAAAGTAGTGGAAGATGACCCAAGTACTTGGGCCACTGCACACATGTGAGGGGAACTGGAAGAAGCTCCTGGCTTCAGTCTGGCCTAGCCCTGGCCATTGCACCCACCTGAGGAGTGAACTAGCGGATGGAAGATTTCTCTCTCTGCTTCCCCCGCAACCTTCACCCCGCTCTCTAACTCTGCCTTTCAAATACATAAAACAAAATTTGGGGCTAGTGCTGTGACTCAGTGGGTTAAAGCTCTGGCCTGCAGTGCCAGCATCCCATATGGGCGCCGGGTTCAAGTCCCGGCTCCTCCACTTCTGATCCATCTCCCTGCTAACACACCTGGAAAAGCAGTGGAAGATGGCCCAAGTATCTGGGCTCTTGCATCCACATAGGCGATGTGGAAGAAGCTCCAGGCTCCCGGCTTTCGATAGGCTCAGCTCTGGCCATTGTGGCCCCTGGGGAGTGAACTGTGGATGGAAGACTCTCTGTCTCTCTCTCTCTGTTTCTACCTCTCTCTGTAATTCTCTTTCAGATAAAATAAAACTTAAAATAAATAAGTAAATAAAATTATTTAAAATTGACAGTTTGATTATAATGCATCTTGGTGTATCTTTTTGAGTTTTTTTTTTTTACTTGGGGTTTGTTGACATTTCTAGATATGCAGATTTTTATATTTCATTTTATTTGGGAAGTTTTGGTTTCTTTAATTGTTCTTTCTATTTCTCTCTTTTCCTTCTGGAGTTCCCATTGTCTCTATGTTGGTTTGCTTGGTGGTGTCCCATAGAATTCTTAGGCTTTGTTCACTTTTCTTCATTCTTGTCTTTCCTTTCTGATCCACAGATGGGGTAATTTCAGTTGACTTGTCGTCAAGTTCATGGAGTCTTTGTTCTGTCTGCTCAAACTGCTGTTGAATTTCTTTGTAAATTTTTTCTTTCAGTCATTGGGCTTTTTAGCTCCAGAATATCCATTTGGTTGCTTAAAAATTTTTTTAAATAAAATTTCTATTGATATTGTCCATGTATTGGGACATTATTCTCCTGATTTTCTTTAGTTTTTTTGTCCATGGCTTCCTTTAGCTCTTGGAGCATATTAAATACAGAGTTGATTTGAGTTGTCTAATAAGTCTATGTCTGTGCTTTCTTAGGGAGAATTTCCACTAATTTTTTTGTATGAATCAGCTAGACATTCTTGTTTGTTTGTATATTTTTTGGTTCAGAACTAGACATTTTGAACATTATTGTAACTCTAGAAATATAGATTCTCTCCTTCCTCTGAGTTTATTTTTGTCACATGTTGTGGGCTATAATTATCTGTCTAGTGACTTTTCTAAATTATTTTTATAAATATTGTATTCCTTGTCCCATGTGGTTATCAATAGCTCAGTTCTGCTAGATTAGTAGTCAGGGAGTGATTGGATAGTGCTTTCCTTAAATGCTTGAAACCAAAATGAAAATAAAGAATAAAAAACAATAAACAGAAGTGCTACCCCACACCCTCCTTGTCTGTGCAGATTAACTCTGTGCCAGGGACATTTCTTCAATGCTTGGCCGTGCTTTTACAAGTCTGCAACAGCCTTCCCTTCCTGCTTCCCAGAAATCGAGGCTTAGAGCCTTGCTAGCCTTATCAGGCTTTATTCTGCATATATGTCTAGCTGTGGACATGTGTGCAGCCTTCTAGAAGCCCCAGTGTACGCAGAGTAAGCCTTTCAAAACTCAGTTCTCCCCTCTCTCTCCTTCCCCGTCTTCTTCTTCACTTGTTTTGTTTGCTTGTTTGTTTGCCTGCTGTTATCCCTTGTCCCAAGCGGCTGCAGCTAGTGTATTTTCCTTTCAATGCCATTGACAAGTGCATCTTGAGAAAGTGTTTTAAAAAAATTTATTTATTTATTTTGAAAATCAGAGTTACAGAGAGAAACAGGGAGAGAGAGAGAAAAGGTCTGCCATCAGCTGGTTCATGGCCCAGATGCAAGCTAGGAGTAAGAAGCTTCATTGGGGGGCTGGTGCCGTGGCTCACTTGGTTAATTCTCCACCTGCAGCATCCCATATGGGCGCTGGGTTCTAGTCCCAGCTGCCCCTCTTCCAGTCCAGCTCTCTGCTGTGGCCCGGGAAGGCAGTGGAGGATGGCCCAAGTACTTGGGCCCCTGCACCTACCTGCATGGAAGACCAGAAGGAAGCTCATGGCTCCTGGCTTCGGGTCGGAGCAGTGCCGGCCATAGTGGCCATTTATTTAACTCTGCCTGTTAAATAAATAAATAAATAAATGACGCTTCATTAGGGTCTCCCATGTGGGTGACAGGGGTCCAAATCCTTGGGCCATCTTTCGCTGCTTTTCCTAGGCCATTCATAGGGAGCTGAAATGGAAGTGGAGCAGCTGGGACATGGGAAAGGCCACCACAAAAAGACACCAAACACCGGAATAAGGGAAAAGGTTTATCATTGGGTGGGGGAAACCCTCAGGCTGCCTTCCCGTGCACGAGAGAACAGCAACATGTGCATGGAGAACAGGTCTTACATACCTGTGCAGAGGTGAGGAAGTGCGAGCAGTGAGTCCCGGTAGGGTGGGGGTGGAGCTGACGCTTGTGGTTGGGCCATTTGGTCACCTGACTTCTAGTAAGCCAGGCTGGGCTCAGGATCAAAGCTTATTGTACAAGGTGGCCACAGGGCCAGAGCCTAAGATGGTGCCTGGAGCTTAAGATGGTGCCCCAGATAAGACAGTATCATTTTACTAACAACGTGAACTGGTGGCCATATGGGATGCTTTACCTGCTATACCACAGCATCGGCCCCTGAGAAAATTTTGAAGTGAGCAGACCAAAGACAGTTCCTGAACGAGTTCCCCAGGGAGCCACAGGACAGGCCGACATACAAAATCACCCTTCGGTGGAAACAGTCTATGTGGCTCTCTCTCGAGCACTGGCAAGTCACCAGGAATGTGGGCTGGTGTTCCCGAAGTCACTGCTGACTTCAGTGGGGCATGGTGGGCGGTCAAGTTCAACTGTCACAATACTCTCTTAACAAAGTTGAGCAGCTTCCCTCTCCACGGAGCCTTTCCTTGCTTGTTCTACGTTTTCAGTTTGATTTCAGAGCTCTAAGAAAGCTGATGCTGGCCGCTTCGGTCACCTTGATTGTTATCCACCATGTTGAGTGACGTCACTTCTTTTGTGTGTGCTAGTGATGTTAGGGTAATGCTGGCCTCATAAAACATGCTGGGTGGGAGCCGGCGTTGTGGTGTAGAAGGCTAAACCTCTGCTTGCAGTGCCAGTATCACATGTGGGCACTGGTTCTAGTCCCGGCTGCTCTACTTCCAATCCAGCTCTCTGCTATGGCCTGGGAAAGCAGTAGAAGATGGCCCAAGTCCTTGGGCTCCTGCAGCCATGTAGGAGACCAGGAAGAAGCTCCTGGCTCCTGGCTTTGGATGGGCTCAGCTCCAGGCATTGTGGCCAATTGGGGAGTGAACCAGCAGATGGAAGACCTTTCTCTCTCTCCTCTCTGCCTCTCCTTCTCTGTGTCTGTAACTCTGCCTCTCAAATAAATAAATAAAATCTTAAAAAAAAAAAACTATGCTGGGTAGCATTATATCTATCTACACAGCCTGAAAGGTTCCATGTAAGATTTTTTCCCTAAGTGTTTTTTCCCTAAGTGCTATTTTCCCCCTAAGTGTTTAATGGAGTTTACTATTGACACCATCTGGGTCTAGCGTTTTCTTGTGGAACAACCTTTGATATTGAATTTATTTAATAGGTGAAATGGTATTTTTTAAAAAGATTTATTTATTTATTGAAAGTCAGACTTGGTGTCTTTTTGTGGTGGCCTTTCACATGTCCCAGCTGCTTGACTTCTGATCCAGCTCCCTATTAATGGCCTAGGAAAAGCAACAAAAGATGGCTCAAGGATTTGGGCCCCTGCCACCCACATGGGAAACCCCAATGAAGCTTCTTGCTCCTGGCTTTGGCCTGGAGCAGCACGGGCACTTGTAGCAATCTGGACTGTGAACCAGCAGATGGAAGACTTCTCTCTCTCCCTCTCTCTCTGACTTTATCTCAAACAGAGAGAGAGGAGAAGCAGAGAGAGAGAGAGAGAAAGGTCTTTCATCCGATGGCTCACTCCCCAATTGTCTGCAACGGCCAGGACTGTGCCAATCTGAAGCCAGGAGCCAGGAGCTTCTTCCTGGTCTCCCACGTGGGTGCAGGAGCCCAAGGACTTGGGCCATCTTCTACTGCTTTCCCAGGCCATAGCAGAGAGCTGGATCAGAAGTGGAGTAGCTGGGTCTCGAACCGGCGCCCATATGGGATCCAGCACTTCAGGTCAGAGCGTTAACTCGCTGTGCCATAGCGCTGGTCCCAAAAGGGTGTTTTTATACTTTATTTCATTTTGCATCTATTTTGATAAGTTTTGTTTTAAAAACTTTTGTACATTTCATCTATGGAGTCAAATATATTGGTCCAGCATTGTTTCTTCCCTTATTTTTTAGTGTCTGCTGATTTTTAAGTGATGTTCTTTTTTAATTCCTGACATCAATATTTTCTGTTCCATCTCATTTTTTCCTAATCATTATTGTTAGGGTTTGTCAATTTTATTATTACTATATTACTATTACTAAAGATTTTTATTGATTTATTTAAGAGGCAGACTTACAGACAGAGAGAGGGAGAGAGAGAGAGAGAGAGAGAGAGAGAGAGAGAGAGGTGTTCCATCCACTGGTTCACTCCCCAAATGGCTGCAATGGCCGGAGTTGGGCCAGTCTGAAGCCAGAAGCCAGGAGCCTCCTCCAGGTCTCCCACATGGGTGCAGGGATACAAGCACCTGGGCCATCCTCCACTGCTTTGCCAGGCCATAGCAGAGAGCTGGATTGGAAGAGGAGCAGCTGAGACTCTAACCAACACCTGTATGGGATGCTGGTGCCACAGGCGGTGGCCACAGTGCCAGCTCCATCAATTTTATTATTAATCTTTTTAGAGGACCCCCTTTTGTGTTTGCTAATATTCTCTACAACCTATTGGCTTCTTTATTCTCATTATTATTTCCTACATATTACTTATTTTGAGCTTAATTTGCTATTTCCTTTTTAGTTCCTTAAGGTAGATGCTTAAGGCAATAGATATTCTTTCTTTCTTTTTGCTCTAATATAAACATTTAGAGCTATAAATGTCCTTTTAATCACTGCTTTGGCTACACTCTGTAAATTTTGATATTTTGGTATTTTTATTATCATTTGATTTGAAATACTTTCTAATATTTGTGATTTTTTTCTTTGACCCATGGATTACTCAGAAGTGTGTCGTATAGTTTCCAAGTATTTTGAGATATTGTAGACATCGCATTTTTTTTTTTTGACAGGCAGAGTGGACAGTGAGAGAGGGAGACAGAGAGAAAGGTCTTCCTTTTTCCGTTGGTTCACCCTCCAATGGCCGCCGCGGCCGGTGCACCGTGCTGATCCGTTGGCAGGAGCCAGGTACTTATCCTGGTCTCCCATGGGGTGCAGGGCCCAAGCACTTGGGGCATCCTCCACTGCACTCCCGGGCCACAGCAGAGAGCTGGCCTGGAAGGGGGCAACCGGGACAGAATCCGGCGCCCCGGCCGGGACTAGACCCCGGTGTGCCGGCGCCGCAGGCAGAGGATTAGCCTATTGAGCTGCGGCGCCAGCTACATTGTTTTTAATTTTAAGTTAATTTCACTGTTATCAGAGATTATTCTATGTACAATTTCACTGTTTTGAAGTTCGCTAGATTTATTTGCTGGCCAAATACATGGTCTATATTGGTGAGTGCTTCACGTACACTCAAGAAGGCTGTATGTTATGCAATTGTTGGGCGTAATGTTTCTGCAAATTTCTATTAATCAAGTTGGCAAGTGCTTTTTTAGTAACTGCTGTGATAGAAGTTTGAAAATAAATTATTATTATTGTGGATTTGTCTATTTCCTCTTGGTTGTGCCAGTTTTTCAAACTCTACTGTTAGTTTTAGCAGAATTTATGATTATTGCGTCTTCCTGGTTGATTTCTGGGTTTTAATCATGCAATGTGCCCACTTATATATGGAGATAGTCTTTGTTTTGAAGTCTGCTTTTCTGATGATATAACTACATCAGGTGTCATGTTTTCTGCTTGCATGATATATCTTTTATCTCTCTTTTTAATTGATTTCTTAATATTTGCAATGTTTCTTGTGTAGGAATAGAGTTGGTCTGATTTATGTGATTTAGAAGGATAATTTTCTCTGTTTATTTTAATTGTAATTGATTTTTAACAGGTTGAATATGATTTGTAGATGTAAATCTAAAAACATAATGATAGTCCCTCCTTCCCTCCTACCTTCCTTCTTTCTACCCTTCTTTCTTTCTTTAGTTTTAGTTTTTTGAGATAACATATTTTAAATTTACACATTGCATTAAAAAGGCTTACTATTTCACTGAATAAGGAGTTTAACAAGTAAAAATAAAATCATCCTAGTTTGGTGGGAATATAGACAATGGCTATAAACAATAATTGAATGGAAAACTGACCATTTCAGCCATATGCAGTTTTTTCGGTCAGTCATTCATAATATCTTTCAATGAAAAGGAACCAATGACAATGTAACATCTAAATGTTTCCTGTGTGGTTACAAGCTAATAATTAACTTCATTTAGACTTTAAGCCATTTCCTCCCAACAGTTTATGCACAAGAATAATGTTGTGCAGATTGCAATGCAAATAATTATGCATTACATTTTTTGGTTCTCTATTAGTTACCACAGATGAGGGAAAATATATGATATTTGTTTTTGGGACTGGCTTATTTCACCAAGTATGATGGTTTTCAGTTGCATCCATTTGGTTGTGAAAGACAGGATTTCATTCTTTGGTATGGTTGAGTAATATTCCAGTACACACACACAAACACACACACACCACAAATTCTTTGTCTAATCATTGGTTGATGAACATCTGGGTTGATTTCATATCTTAGCTAGTGTGAATTGTACTACAACAAGCAAGGGGATACATATAACTCATATACTGATTTCATTTCATTTGAGTGAATTCCCAGGAGTTGGATGGTGGGGTCATATGGAGATCTGTCTTCAGCTTTCTGAGGATTTTCCATACTGTCTTCCACAATGGCTGTACTAGTTTGCATCCCCACTAACAGTGGACTAGGGAACCTTTTTCTCCACATCCTTGCTAGCATTTACTGTTTTTTGATTTTTATTTGAGTTCTTTTCTAACTGGGGTGAGGTGAAACCTCATTGTGGTTTTTATTTGCATTTTTCTAACAGCTAGTGATCCTGAACATTTTTTCATGTGTCCGTTGGCCATTTTTATTTCCTCTTTTTGAAAAAATGCCTGTTCAGGTCCTTTGCTCATTTCTTAACTGGATTGCTTGTTTTAGAATTAGTAGTCTACCACTCTACCTAGAATTTAAGAATCCTGTAATTCTATTCCTCCTCCCTGTTATTTGTACTGTTTTGACATATATTACTTCTATATGTTATAATTCCATAAAACTAGGCATCATTTTTGCTGTAGTCACTTGTCCATTATGAAATTACACAGAAGGAAAAAGTGATCCTTTATATTTAACCACTTGTTTACCATTTCCAGTGCTCTTTATTTTTTTCTCGGTATCTGAATTTCTCACTGTTACCTCTCAGTCTACCGAGCTTTGGGAAGCATTTTCCTTCTGCACGTCTAATGACAATGAATTCTCTGACTTTCTTTATCCGATGTGTCCATCCCACCCTTGTTTTTGCTGTATATACAATTCTGGATTCTTAGTGACATCTTTTTCTTTTTTCATTCTTTCTTTTTTTTTTTTTTTTTTTTTTTTGACAGGCAGAGTTAGTGAGAGAGAGAGAGAGACAGAAAGAAAGGTCTTACTTCCGTTGGTTCACCTCCCAAATGGCTGCTGCGGCCAGCGTGTTGTTCAGATCCGAAGCCAGGAGTCAGGTGCTTCCTCCTGGTCTCCCTTGCGGGTGCAGGGCCCAAGCACTTGGGCCATCCTCCACTGCACTCCTGGGCCACAGTAGAGAGCTGGATTGGAAGAGGAGCAACCGGGAAAGAATCTGGCACCCCGACCGGGACTAGAACCCTGGGGTGCTGGTGCCGCAGGTAGAGGATAAGCCTAGTGAGTCATGGCGCCGGCCCTTAGTGACATCTTAATGTCATTTTTACCCCCTCCTCATCATTGTTTTAAGAGTGCCTGTCAGTCGTATTACTGTTCCTAGTGTGCATTGCATGTTTGTTCAGAGAGTTTTTCCAGTTTATCTTTTATTATTGTCATTTTGCTATTTTGACGATGAAATGACTGAGTGTAATTTTCTTCATATTTATCATATTTATTTTGGGTATCTGTTGAAATTCTTGGATCTTTCAGCTCTTGCTTTTTTTGGAGATTTGGGAAATATTCCTACAAATATTTTTTCAGCTTTATTCTATCGCTTATCCTTTTCCAATAGCATATATTTTGGACTACTTAATATTCCACAGTTGGGGAGTCTCTGTTAAACTTTCTTTTTTCAGACTTGGTGCTTTTTCCTTTTTTTTTTTGAAGATTTATCTTTTTTATTTATTTGTATAAAAGTCAGAGTTACAGAGAGAGGGAGAGAGAGACAGAGATATTTTCCATCATATGGTTCACTCCCAGAACGGCCACAGGACTGGGGCTGGCCCAGGCTGAAGCCAGGAGCCTGGAACTCCATTTGGGTCTCCCCACGTGAGTGGCAGGGGCCCAACAGCACGGGCCATCTTCTGCTGCCTTTCCAGGAGCATTAGCAGGGATTGGATTGGAAGCGGAGCAGCCGGGACTCACATGGGAGGCCCCCAACCCCAGACTGGGTACTTTCTCCCGAGTTACCTTCTAATGCACTATCTTTTTTTTTTTTTTTTTTTCTGTAATGCTCAATCTGATTCTAAGGCCATCTGGTGAATATTTCGTTTTAGATGCGATACTTTGCAGTTCCAGAATCACCTGGAAATGATTAAGGAAGAAGTAGGCTCTGCCTGGTAAGCCCTTTATAACAGGAGTGATCTATTCCTCTAAACACCGAAGAAAAAGCCCCACCTCCCAATATTCTTGCCTTGGGATTCCATTTTAACCTCAGATTGTGGCCGGGATAAAAACATCCAGACCAGAGCAGAAGGTAAATCACACCCCGGAGGAATCCCGCTCCATGGCCGGGTTCCTCCAGGGAACCAGTGACTCAGCTGCCTTTTGGAGGAAAACGCCACTCTTTGCAAAGCCGTTCTCACTGCCACTGCCTCTGTGAAGCCCTCTCTGATTTCATCAACCCCAGAGATATTCAGGGAAGTAGTCATCCAGGGTGGAGACCTGGACTGCTTCCTCAGGCAGTGCTGCTGATATCCGGAACATTGCTCGATTACTGAAGCTTTTCTTCTTTAAAACCTGGAGCTTTATAAAGCCAATGAAACCTGGTTGGGAATTGTGGCACAGTGAGTTACGTCAAGTCACGGCTTGTGGTGCCAGCATCCGCTTTGAGAGTGCTGGTTTGAGTCCTGCTACTCAAAACTTCTGCTTCCATGTTAATGTGCTTAGGTGGCAGCAGAGGATGGCCCAAGTACTTGGACCCTGCCACTCATGCGGGAGACCTGGATGAAGTTCCCGGCTCCTAGTTTCAGCCTGGCCCAACCCTGGCTGTTCGTGGGCATTTGGGGAAGTGAACTAGCAGATGGAAGATGTGTGTGTGTGTGTGTGTGTGTGTGTTTCTCCTATCTCTCTGTCACCCTATCTTTTTTAAGAAGACAATCAAAGAAGATGATCAACGAAGGCCGCCCACATTCCATAAGGGAGTGCCTAGGATTGAGTCCCTGCTCCAGCAGATGGTATCTGTCATAGCTGGGTCCCTGCTACCCATGTTGGAGACCTGGATGGAGCGCCTGGCTCCTGGCTTTGGCCTGGCCCAGCGCTGGTGGTTGGGGTGTGAACCAGGGATGGGAGACGGCTGCCTGTTGGTCTGTCTCTTTCTCCATCTATGCCTTTCAAATAAATGAGTAAATCTTTTTGAAAAAGACAGTGAAGGCTGCGCTGCACATACCTGGCCCACCACGTCTCCCTGGAGTGACGAGGGAAGTTTCTGTGTGAATCCCATCAGCACGGGCTCCTGTGCTTGCCAGCTCCGCACTCGGCATCCGGCCCGACGAGGGTGCTGTGCCCCATTCCCTGACATGCCCTGGGGCTCTGTGCTCCTTCCTCGCTGGCTTTCCTGAAGCCGAAGGCATTTCAGCAGCACGATGCCAACAGGTGCAGGCCATGGGGCCTCATGATGCGGTGCCCCTGGGTGTCCCAGTGTGTGTCTCAGCCTGTGCTCGGGGGTTCTGTGGTTCCACAGACGCTTAGGGGAGATTTATAGTCAAGAACTGGGTACCGAACGGAGAGAAACAGCACCACTCGTGCAGGGCCGCCCTGGGGCCTGCTGGTGCTCCTTTCCCTGCGACTCCTCCGAGGCAGGAGCCCACGGCCCTCCTGGGATTGGTTCTGCCCACCCCCGGGCAGATGCTGGATCTGAGCACAGCGGGAACAGGAACTGCCTGGAACCCTGCGCAGCACTTCCCTGCCTGAGCGCCTTCCCAGAGCACTCCGCAGGTGGTCTGCAGGCCTCGTGTCTCGCTCTGTCTTGCTCTTGCTCTCACTGTTTAATCCTTTAATTTCTTTCTTTCTTTTCTTTTCTTTCTTTTTTTTTTTTTTGACAGGCAGAGTGGACAGTGAGAGAGAGAGACAGAGAGAAAGGTCTTCTTTTGCCGTTGGTTCACCCTCCAATGGCCGCCGCAGCTGGCGCGCTGCGGCTGGCGCACTGAGCTGATCCGAAGCCAGGAGCCAGGTGCTTCTCCTGGTCTCCCATGCTGGTGCAGGGCCCAAGCACTTGGGCCATCCTCCACTGCACTCCTGGGCCACAGCAGAGAGCTGGCCTGGAAGAGGGGCAACCGGGACAGAATCCGGTGGCCCGACCGGGACTAGAAATCGGTGCGCCGGCGGCGCAGGCAGAGGATTAGCCTATTGAGCCGTGGCGCCGGCCAATCCTTTAATTTCCAATACCTGTTTCCCCATTCATTCCCTAGAGCAAGAAGCACTTCAATGTCTTTTTCTCATAATTTGTTTTTAAAAAATTTTTATTTGAAAAACAGAGTGACAGAGAGATAGGGAGGGAGGAGGAGAGAGAAGGAGAGAGAGGGAGATCCTCCATCCACTGCTTTACCCTCCAAATGGCTGCAATGCTCGGGGAGGGGGGGCAGGCAGAAGCAAGGAGCCAGGAACTCCATCAAGGTTCCCACGTGGGTGGCAGGAGCCCAAGCCCTTGAGTCATCTTACGCTGTTTTCCTGGATGCAATAGCAGGGAGCTGGACCGGAATTGGAGCAGCCGGGACTCCAACCGGAGCTCCTAAGGGTTGCCGGTCTCACAGATAGCAGGCTTAACCCCTCGCATCACAGCACCTGCCCCTCTTCTCATGGGTTTCATTGAGCAGCACCAGAGACAGGCCTGTACCTGTAGCAATGGACATGAGAATCTGGCAGAGACAAACAGATCCACACAGCCTTGCTCAGGCTGAAGGAGGCTGAGAGCGGGATGCCCGTGGAGGCCTCCACGCTCAACATGTCCCTTTTGGAAAATGGGGAAACTGAGGCTGCGAGGGGAGCAGCTCTGGCCCCTGGCTGGGCAGACCCACAGCCCTTGTGCATGTTCAGGGCCTGCAGAGCGGCCTTCTCAAAGCTGGCTGCATCCCAGGACCACCTGGGCAGATTGTAACAAGCTGAATGCCCAGGCTGTACCCCAGACCACTGAAAGCAGAACCTGTGGAGGGAACGTGGGCCTGTGCAGGTTTAATTTACTTATTTTTTAAAGATTTATTGTATTTATTTGAAAGACAGAGTTATATATAGAGAGAGATCTTGCATCCGCTGGTTCACTCCCCAGATGGCCGCAACAGCTGGAACTGGGCTGATCCAAGGCCAGGAGCCAAGAGCTTCTTTCTGGGTCTCCTGCAGGGTGCAGGATCCCAAGGACTTGGACCATCTTCTACTGCTTTCCCAGGTGTATCAGCAGGGAGTGGGATCAGAAGTGGAGCAGCTGGGAGTTGAACAGTCACTGCAGGAACCCGCTGGGCCACAGCACTGGCCCCACCCCCCAGCAGGTTTTAAATCTCCCCAGGTGAGTCCAGGCTGGGAGCAAGTTTGAGCACCAGCGAGTCAGAGAGTCTGGACTCCAGCAGTTTCCAGCCCATCTCCTGGGAAACGGAGGGGCCTGCAGAGCTATCTCAGAAGGTGCAGGGGAGCGTGGGGTCGGGGCAGGGGTCCCAGCCCGCCTTGTTCAGCTTCATCAGAGCAACCCCCTTGTTTGTCGCCCTCCTATGAAGTCTCTGCTATGGTCTGGGTGTAGTTAGTGCCCTGGAGCTTGGTCCCAGGATAGTGGCAGTGAAAGGGTGGAGCCTATAAGGGGCGGGCCTAGTGGAAGGCCCCGCCCCTGTGAACAGGTTAAGGCTCTTTCTGGTGGGATTGGGTCGTGTCTCTGGGGACCAGCTCAGTGCCTCTGAGAGTAGGTTACTATAAGAGGAGAGCCTGGCACCTCTGCAGTCTCTTTCGCTTCCTCTCACCACGTGAGCCGCCTCTTGCCTGCACGCCTGCCGCGTGATGCCATCACTAGGGGCCCTTCCCACACGCGTGTGGTTTGGACTTTCCAGCCGCCAGACTTGTGAGCCAACTAAGCCGCTTTCCTCTACAAACTGCGGCATTTCAGGCATTTGTTCTAGCAACACGCAGCGGGCCAAGGCAGCAGCCCTGGAAGCAAAGCTGTGCCCTCCCCACCCCCAGCACTTCCCCAGGCCAAAATCGCCAGCCCCCCAGGTGGGGAAGGAGGTGACCTGCTCTGCAGCACAGCGGGACCCTGACAAGCACCAGAACGTGGCCCCCACCTCCTGACTCCCAGCCAGGTGTCTCAGCCGCCCTCCACCCCAAAAATTCCTTTCTTGCTAAGTGATTCATCACCCTGCAGCTCCCCTCCCACAGGCACCCACCGCCCCCTCTGAGTCCCGCGGGCACACTCTCTGCTGGGGACCAGGTTGTTTGTTTTGGGTTGTGCCGATTAATCAGCGGTGGCCGGTGGTCATGGGCATTTTGGACATGGAGATAACGGAGGGGGCTGTGAGTTGGAGGGGGGAGCCCCTGACATCTAATTAGCTCTCATTTTAAGTCTCGATGCAGCAATTACGACTTCTGAATAGCAGCGGTTGTTACTGAGGATGGTCCCCTAAGCAGTGCACATAATTATTATAATTAGTGTGTACCTAATGACGTCTAATAAGGAGGAACATCACGCAGGGCGCGGTGGCTGCTCAGCCCGGTGGTCTGGGCTCCGCAGGGGAAGTGGCCGGGCTTCCGATACCCGCATGGGGCTGTTGCATAGGGACGCCAGGCTGGCTGGCTGCTAGGTGCCGGGGGCTACAGAGTGTGCAGGAAGAGAAAACACCCAGGAACAAGGTGCTGGCCTCAGCCCGAGAGGAGGAGCACTCGGCGGCTGAGCTGGAGCCCCCTTTCTTCATCCAGGGACTTCAAGGGCTTAGGTCTGGACTCCTCTACTCCCACGGGGATGCCGCTCAGGGAAGGAGGGGACGGGCAGCATTTCATGGATTGGGAGTGGATTGCTGTTTGTGTGGACATGTATTAATCCTCAATAACCAAGAACTTTACATTCTTTATCTCATTTAATTCTCGCAAACAATCCCATTTCACAGATGGGGAAACTGAGGTTCCACAGCAGTGCTTCAGTGTCTGACAGGCACTGTTCACAGGTGATTGCACCCGATCCCTACAAAAATCCCATTCCTGGGACCGGAGCTGTGGCACAGAGGGTTAAGGCCCTGGCCTGAAGCGCCGGCATCCCATATGGATGCCGGTTCTAGTCCCAGCTGCTCCACTTCTGACCCAGCTCTCTGCTATGGCCTGGGAAAGCAGTAGAAGATGGCCCAAGTCCTTGGGCCCCTGCACCCACATGGGAGACCTGGAAGAAGGTCCTGGCTCCTGGCTTTTGATCGGCACAGCTCCAGCCATTGCGGCCAATTGGGGAGTGAACCAGCGGATGGAAGACCTCTCTCTGTCTGCTTCTCCTCTATCTGTGTAACTTTGACTTTCAAATAAATAAGTAAATAAAAAAATCCCATTCCTATGCTATAAATGAGGATGCTGAGACAGAGAGGGGAATGACTTTTCCAAGGTCAACAGCTGATATCTGGCAGAGGCAGGATTTGAATTCAAGCCGCCTCTCACTCCTTCCTCCTTCCCTCTCTTCCTCCTCCTTTCTCTGACTACTACTTATTAGCTAGCTTTATGCCAGGCAGATTTCATTCTAGTTGGGGGAGATCAAAAGAAAATCAATTAAGCAAATAAATATACTTGGTCAGTAGCAGGATCTACAGCAAGGTAGCAGGATGAGCTGGCTAGGAAGAGGGGTAAGAGGAAGAATCTACTTCAAGAAGGGTAGATCGTGAGGAACTCACACGTGAGTCTGAGTAGGGACATGAACGGACGGAGAACAGGAGCTGTGTAGATTTTCAGTGAACAAGGGTATAAGCAAGTGTCACAGCAGGAGCAAAGGGCCCGAGGCAGGACCATGTGAGGAGTATCCGAGGAACAGGGAGGTAGCCGTGTGACAGCAGGGGTGCGAGGCAGGGAGAGTGGCAAGGGAACAGAGAAGTGGACAGAACCAGCTCCTGAGAGACCAGGACAATGGTTTGATATTTTATTCTAAGTGTGTTGTTGGGAAACTGGGCCAGGCATTTGGTGCCGCTTGCTTGCACCCCGTATCTGAGTGCCTGATTTAAATTTTTCCAGTTACTCTGCTTCCCAGCCAGCTTCCTGCTAATGCTCCCCCCGGGGGGGGGGGGGAAGCAGCAGGTGACGGCTCAAGAACTTGGGTCCCTGCCACCCACATGGGAGACCCGGATTGAGTTCTGGGCTCCTGGCTTTCTTCTGGCTTTCTCCTGGCACCATGCTGGCTGTTGTGGGCATTTGGTGAGTGAACCAGGGGGCAGTAGATGCCTTTCCGTCTGTCTGTCAATCTTCCCTTCAGATAACCTTAAGATAAATAAAACTTAAATACACTGGGAAGCCCCGGAAGGTTTGGAGGTCTTTGCCACTCAAGAGATGGCACGACCATTTACACAATTGCCTGGCCAGCTCCCTGGGGTTGCCCCGCCAATGTCGCCGGGCACTCCTTCTAGACCCCAAGGCTGCTTGTTCATGGCAAAGTCCTAGCCCCTCAACCCTGAGGCCGAGGCGGGTGCTCCACTCTGTCTCCCCGCGTCCCCAGCGGGCATAAGCTGCCGCCCGGGAGCACGTTCGGGGCTTCTCCGTAGACTGAGGGCCTGCGGTAAGGCTGCAGGTTTGTCCTCCCTCGCCTCCGCTGGTCCTGGGCTTTGAGCGACTCACCACTCACGCACGCGCTGCCTCCAGACCCTCATCTCCCTTGTCCACCCAGGGACTAGCACACATTGTTCTGGTTGCCAGTTCCCAGGAGGGAAATTCTGATTGGCTCACCTTGGGTCAGACAACGCCACCCCTTCTGCACAGTCCAATCAACGGCGGCCAGGGGAGGAGCCTGGTGGTAGGAAAGCCGCTACTTCAGCCCTGTGGGTGGGGCAGCCGCCCAGAGGCGTTTCCTGGGATTCGCCAGGGTTCTGGAAGGCCCTGACGTTACCAAACTCCTGTCCATGCGGTACGTTCACTGTGCTGGGCGCAGAATGTGTGCTTAATAAAAACCCAAATTCAGGGGCCCGCGCTGTGGCACGGCGGGTAAAGCTGCAGCCTGGGACACGGGCATCCCGTAGGGGCTCCTACGGATTCCCCGACGGCGCCACTTCCGGTCTGGCCCCTTGCCACGCCTGGGAAAGCAGGGGAAGATGGCCCAAGTCCTTGGGCCGCTGCGCCCACGTGAGATATCCGGATGGAGCCCTTGTGGCCATTTGGGGAGTCAAACAGTGGGTGATGGACAATCTCTCTCCCCTCCCTCTTCACAGAGCTACCCCAGCGCTTGCTCCTTGTTGGGCTGCGCACAGAGACCTGGCTTCCCAGTTAATGGGGTATTGTTGCGGCCCGGCAGGGACAAGGCGAGCTCAGCTGGCCTTAGTCACAGGTCACTTGCTTCATGCAAACCCGCAGGGATCCTGGGATAGGCGGACAAGGGGCAGGGCGCCGGGACGCTCTTCTTGAGGGCAGACAGCTCCAGGTGCAGCGAAGGGGAGCCAGCGGGGCCACGGCTTGTGCTGTCCTGAGAACGGAGCCACGCTCTCGGCAGCGGGGCAGGTGCTCCCCAAAGCAGGTGTCTCTGCCTTGCACTGAGGGTCTCCACCGCGGGATAGGATTTGATTCTGGAGGCAGTCCTGTGCCCCCAAGGAGGATGTCGGGCGGCCTCTCTGGCCTCTGCCCGCTTGATGCCAGCATTCCCGTCGCGCTGTCACAACCACAACCCCCACCCCCAGACGTTGCCAGGTGCCCCCCCCCCCCCCCCCCCGCCCCGAGGGGTAGAATCACCCTCTAGGTGAGAACCGCCGCTTGGAGCTGTTTTCTGGAACAAGTCCCATCAGACAGCACGCTTGGGCAAGGCTGAGCAAGGGTGTGAAAAGGCGCAGGCTTAGGTCAAAAGGCAGTCCCGTGCTGGGGAGGGGGTGATGAGCTGAGTGCCCGAGGAGTCCGAGGAGCCCGAGGAGTGAGGGGCGGCTGCCACCTTCAGCGCCACGTGTGGGAGGTGGCTCTCCTGAAGGAAGTGAGAAACGGGCTGGGGCGGGGGCATTTCCAGGTGATGGAGAAAGCCTGGGCAAAGGCCCTGGGGCAGTGTGAAGACAAGCCTGGGCACAGGCTGGGTGCCTCTTAGGGGAGGGAGTGGCGATAATCACAGTAGCGAGCACTTGGCCAGTGGGCTCTTTCTCATCCCGGGTACCCATGTCCATAGATTTCCCCATGGCAATCACTGTCCACCCCCTGCTTTCCTCCCAGGCATTCAGAGTCCAACCTTGCAGCTGCTCCTGAGTCCTTTCTCTTCTGTCCCACCTGTCATGCCACCCCCACCCCCACCCCGTGGCTCCCCCCTTGCCTGGCTGAGCTCAGTGGCACCTTACGTGGCTTCCTGAGTGGTGCTCTGCACTTGTGCGTGCCCCTAGACCATCCCCACCAAAGCGCACGCTGAATTTAATCCCCGGGGAGGGATCTGGGGAGCATGGGGACTTGCTCTAACCAATGGTGGCATCCACAGGTGGGGGTGCTGGGAGTCGGTTAGGCTGAGATAAGGCCATTAGGGTGGGGGTCCCGTGACTCAATCCTGGTGGCTCTGTAAGGAGGAGAGGAGAGACCAGAGCGGGCCGTGCCCTGGCCTGCTTGCCCCGATGTTTCCACCAGGCCCTCACCTGGCGCGGCCACCTGCTCTTAGAGCCAGGAGCCCCGTAAAGCTCTGTTCTTTATCAGTAATTTAGTCTGTTATGGGGGCAGAGAATGGACCGAGGTGGGCCCCAGAGTGGCTTCTCGGAAGAGCTGGTCACAGGTGCAGCCCCCGGCAAAGCCCCAGCCCCACACCCGGGCCTCGGCATCCCTGGCCCGGCCTCCTGTGCGTTTTTCTTTTTGAGACAACAAATACATTGAAAGGCTCCTTACTCTGTGCTAAAATGAAATTCCTGGAGCCCAGCACCAGTCTGTGTGGAATTGCAACAACTCCCTATGAGGTCTGCACTGTGCTAGCCATACTCTGGAGTTGAATGGAAAGGGAAGGGGCCAGCGCTGTGGCGCAGCAGGTTAACGCCCTGGCCTGAAGCACAGGCATCCCATATGGGCACCAATTTGAGACCTGGCTGCTCCACTTCCGATCCAGCTCTCTGCTATGGCCTGGGAAAGCAGTGGAGGATGGCCCAAGTGCTTGGGTCCCTGCACCCATGTGGGAGACCAGGAGGAAGCTCCTGGCTTCGGATCAGCGCAGCTCCAGCCCTTGCGCTCATTTGGGGAGTGAACCAGCGGAACGGAAGGCCTCTCTCTTTCTGACTCCCTCTCTCTGTAACTCTGTCTTTCAAATAAATAAACTAATTCTTTAAAAAAAAGAATGGAAAGGAAATCAACTTCTGATGAAGAAAAAGTTAACTCTGCATGGGAACATTCCTGCTCAGCTCTCAGCAAAGACACAGGGAGACACCAGAGCTTACCCCCTTCCCCCCGCCCCAGGAAGCCTTGCCATGAACTTGACACTCTCAGCACAGGCTGTGTGCTCTGCGGGGATTCGAACTCTGCACAGAGGGCCTGGCTGTCAGGGATGGGGTCCCCACAAAGGCGGCACATCCTGATAGAGCTCTTCCCACAGCAGGGCATGACTTCCCCATGGCCGATGCACGAGCAGCGGCCCCAAAGCTCAGTGTTCACACAATTGTGCGACACAGAACAAAGCAAAGGCAGACACAGGTTCTGTTGGGCTAAACGTGAACTGGAACCCTGGAGCCAGGCTTTGGACCTGCCTTCACCTGTGCTGGAATTCTTCGTGGGAGGAGCTGATGGTGTGCTGTAGAGGGCCGAGCAGACTGGGCCCCACCCCCGATCTTCATGATGGCCAAACTCACTCCTGCAGCCTTGTCCCCTGCCCTCGCATCTGTCTTGTCCTGGAAGCCGCTCTGACCTCTCACCTGCTTATTCCTCCTCATCTACTGCACCCCAGCCCTGCTGGTCTCCTGAACTATGAATGTACCTGGGGAAAAGAGTGTTCTAGGCAGAGGGGATGTTCTGTACAAATGTCCTGAGGTCCAAGGACGGTAGGGAAGCCACTGGGGCCTGAGCAGGATGAGTGAAGGGTAGAGAAGTAGGAAGTGGCATCAGAGGCAACGGGGACCACATGCAGAACCTGTGGGGGCTCTAACAGAATCAACGCTGAAAATCCAACTTTCCAACTTGATGGCTTTTTACTTAAAGTTTCACAAGACTTTGCAAAGCTGGGCGTGCAACCCTGTATAACCGTTGCCCAGGTTTGTCCACTGTGCAAGAGGCAGGATCTTCAGTTTCCCACAAGCCCCACCAGTCCCTGTTGCCTCCCTTGCCTACTGGCTTTGCTCCTGACCATTGCCTATCAGCCCCCGGAGTAGGCACTTGAGTTTCTAACCCTTTGCAGGAGAGGATCCTGGGAAAGACAGTGGGTGTGGATGTGGAGGGAGACAGTAGCTTGCCCCTCCCCAGCTCTGGGAAGACAAGCCCAGACTTCCCCAGCAAGGGGCCCCTGGAGGCTGGGTTGAGCGCTCCTCCCCACCAGGGCTCCCCACGCTCTGCTCCAGGCCGCCCGCTGAGCCAGCGACTCAGCAGGGGAGGCCGAGGCAGGGGCACCCGAGGGGACGCCTCGAGGAAGGAGCGGAAATATTTTCCCAGGGAAAGCCAACACTGCTATTTGTTTTAGTTGCTTAAATTATACGTGTTATTTATTTTTTAAGTGGTCTGTCATTACTGGTGAATGGGGAAGACACCCGACCTCACGATGCAAACAAAATTTTCGATATTACTCTGTAGTTATTAACAAATGAGCTTTTCATCTTTGGAAAACTGTGCTGTGTGCGAAGCCGCAGGGGCTGGGGTGCTCCTTATTGGGTAATTACAGCCCCCGGGGAGGGCGTGGCCTGCGTCTTCCGAAGCCGACAGGGCGGGGCTTTTCTTGCCTTATCCATTGCTTTGCAGCTTCATTCAAAAATACCTCCTGGTGCCTACCTGGTCCAAAGAGCCACGGCAGACACACAGATCGATAGAGAACCAAACCACCACTTAGACAGGACCTGCGATGGGCCACGCCCTCTTCTATGTACAACTCATTTAATCATTCCAGCAGCCTCCCATTTTACAGGTATGGAAACTGAGAGAAGAAAGGAACAAGAGACACAGCACAGGCTTCTCCGGGGAAGAAGAGATTCCAAGGCTATGAAGAAACTATGGGTGTGATCCCATGATGGAGAGGGACTGGAAGGGGTCAGCTGCTGATAGGATGGGCAGGGCAGGCCTCCCTGAGGAGGGTTGGGGGAAGAAGTCATTTGTGAAGGAATCTTAGGACGAGGACAGCAAGTGCCAAGGCCCTGAGGTAGGAATAAGCTTGGGGTTAAGAAGGGAACCAAACGCGGGAGCTGGGGTTGGTTTAGCTGTGGCAACCTACTTGCTTTCCAGTGGGGCCATGATGGTCCGGGGCCAGGAGCTTCGGCCACCCAGGCAAGAGGTGGGATGATGGTTGGAGCCAGGAGTCGCTCAGGGTGCAGGGAGAACACTCAGGCGTTTGGACTGTCCCTCACGGGTGGGTGGCTGGCCCGGCTGGGGGGGCGTGGGGAACACAGCGAGTTGAAAGGCATCTCCCCAGTCTCTCACCCTCTCTGCTTAGGAATCCCTCGTGACCTTTGGACACGTGGGGCTTCCCCATGACCTCCTAACACAAAAGTCTGGGTGGCAAGCCCAGGAATCTGAATGTTTGACCAGCGGCCTGGAAGATTCTGGAATAGGCAGAAATTAGAGAACTGAGTAACCAAGAATTCCTGACGGGGGCCCAGTGTCTGTTGGGTGGTGCCCTGGTCTACATGTCAGCCGCGTTAAAGCTCACAGGGACTTCTGTTAATGGCGTGGAAACGTGGTCTGATCGCAGTGTGTGGTGGGGGCCTCTGGGCAGGGGCGGTCAGGATGGACTGCGTTATCAGGGCCCAGCTCCCCGTGGCTCTGCCCGAGATGCAGACGTGGACAAGAGTGCTTGCAGCCACGGGCCACGTTCTGCAAGCTGTCAATCAGGCTTACTGCTGGCAAGGGAAGGGCTGGCCTTTGGGGGCAGATGACCTCCTGTGGTCACGGAAGCTGACGCCCAGGCTTCCACTGCCCAGCAGGGCTGCCGCCTGCCTTGGTGTGCGCCTCCAAAAATGGCAGTGGAGTTTGCCTCACGGCCCTGGGCTCTCCCTGGATCCTGGCAGGGAAGTGAGGACAAGTGACTCGGTGTGCACAGCGGGCCTGGCCATAGGGGCTGTCCCCTTGTAGCTGCCAGTGGTCAGTGGACTCTTCCCCCATCACGTGGCCATCGCCAAGTCACCCAGAATTCCCACGCCTTTGTGAAAGGGTGTGCAGTGCAGGTGGCTGGTGTGGCTGGCACTGCATCAGGCTCTCTGGAAGAACCTGGCCTGGGGCCTGAGCTCCCCACCCTGTGGGCACTGCCAGCAAGCAAGCATTCAGCTCCCACTCCAGCTCCGGGTCCCTTTGCTGAGATCCTGGGGGGGCCGGGTTTGTGGGCTGAGATGGCAGGGCAAGGGGAAGAGGTTGTTGACTGTGACCTGCTGCATAGCCATCACCCCAGGGAATCCTGGGATAGCAACCAAGGGAGTTACGCAGGCTAGGTGCTCACTTGATTCCCAAGGGATGGACTCTCACAGCGCTGCACCCTGTGCGTGTCCCAGCTCCCCGTGCAAGCAGGAGGTGGAGAGCGAGCAGAACCTCGCTGCAGGTGTCCGTGTCTGAGCCACAGCACCCATGCTCAGCCCCCACAGTGGGCCTGGCCCGGGTAAGGCTGGCTTGTTGAGAAGGAAGCACCGCCACGAGGCTTCTGCTTGATGCCGACGGAGCGAGACAGAGAGGGGCCCCGTGAGGATGAGGAGGGCACAGGGAAGGGCCTCCTTCATCACCCGGCTGGGACCAGGTCCCCCATTGCCTGTCACGCTCCCTCTCTATGGCACGGCACGCAGCGATAGTCACTCCATTTCACTCGGTTTTTCCCTCCTTCCCAACTGGGCTGTCCCCCGAGACCCAGGTGTTAATGAAATCAAACAAAATGAAAATGGGTAAATTATTGCAAAGCTATGAACACCTCCGCAGGGCCACGCCTCACTAGTTTCCAATACCACCTCATTCGGAGGCCGCCAGGGAAGCCGAAGCAATTTTGTCCCCTGGGCGAGGAGGGGGAAGGAAGGGACAAAAGAGACAAGATATTGCAATCAGGAGGTCGCTGACCTGGGCTCCTGTATAATTATAGAATTTCATCTCGGGCCAACTGGACTGACGGCGCAGCTTGTTGGCAAATTAGTGGCGAAAAATAAAGCAATTTTTAGCATCCTCGAAAGAGTCCACTCCAATGGGTGTGCGCGGCTGAGAGTGGGGGCGGCAGGGGTGGGTGGAGACGCGAGGCGCACGTGGGAAGCAGCCGATCTTTCTGACCGACAGGCGCCTTGCTTGACCTTGGGACCCGGGGCCCCTGCGTGGTGAGCCGGGATGCCTCTGGGCTGTGTCGTCCCTGTAGAAGGTGCAGGGGCGAGACCCTGGCCCATGCCACCCTCTTCCAGAATTGGCAGCAGCGAGTTTCCTTTTGTGCAAATACTGCCCACACCGTGCCAGTTGGATCTCTGGCTTTGCCTTGATCAAATTTGAGTCCTTCTGGCTCTTTCTCTCTCTCTCTCTCTGTTTTTACTCTTATAAAAAGAACAGCAAGAATGTTCACCTCATCAGATTATTTTTTTTTAAAGATTGACGTATTTATTATTTACTTATTTGAAAGACAAAATGACAAAGGGAGAAAGATCTTCCACCTGCTGGTTCACTCTCCAAATGCCTGCAATAGCTGAGGCTGGGTCGGGCTGAAGCCAGGAGCCGGGAGCTTCATCTGGGTCTCCCACACAGGTGGCAGGAGTTCAAGGGCGTGGGCCATCACCTGCTGCTTCCCAGGTGCATCAGCCGGGATGCTGGATCGGATGTGGAGCCGCCAGCTGGGACTTGAACTGGTGCTCTGCCGGGGGGGATACAGGTGTCACAAACAGTGGCTTACCCTGCCTCACCACGCTGCCTGCCCCTCATCAGGCTCTGAATAGCCCAGTCTGTTATAGATGAGAAAGTTCTCTGCACACAATGAAAAGTGACACTGCTTGCTATTGTTCCTTCCAAGCTTCTATAGTGACAACCGGCTTTGAATTTTTAGCGGAGAGATGTGGCTTTAGCCTCTCCCTCTCTGCGCCCTCACCCAGTCGTGTGTGTTAACCCCAGCCCTTTCTCTGCCGCCCGCAGAGCTCTCATAGGCTGCTGAGCCAGCCTGGGGGGCCGTGGGGAGCAGTGTGGTTCTTGACGTTTCTGGAGAGGTCAACATGGAAATGCGGATGGCTTTGATTTCTAGAACAAGAAAGGAGAGAAAGGGTACTGAGTTTGCAGGCTGTCCAGTGAGGCCATGTGTGGTCACCGGGTTGCGGGGGCAGGGGAAGGAAGGAAGGTCACCTGTCTATAACCTGTTGATGATCTGATTCCAGGTGACCGCCCCTGGGAGAGTCCCCAAATATAAACCAGAGAGCACCTCCCGGACACACTGGCACTGCTGCTGTCCAGGAATTGGGAGCAGAGGGAACCATGGGACGGTTAGAGAATGTTACAGGTGGCGTGTGATGGAGTGGTGTGAGATGTAAGATCCAAGTGTAGTCGGCGTTGTGAAGAGGGAGAAATTGGGAAGCTGGGGTGAGCTCAGAGGGGCTTCCTGGAGGAGCTGAGATTTTTTTTCAAGGAGTTGAAAGGAGAGTACCTGAGCACGGTCTTTGAGTTGAGCCCATTTCAACTTGGTTGAAGCAAAGTTAAAACAAAAAGGACTTGTTGCTTGGCTCACATATCCAAAAATCCCAGGTAAATCCACAGGATCCGAGTGCTGCAACGACTCTGGAGTTCTGCTTCCGCGCACCCGTCTCTGAGCTCTGCTGCGCCCGCTCCGCCGCTGTCCGTGCTGGGTGGCAAGGCGCCCCTGGCGGCCACGGTTTACAGGGTCCTGTGTCTCCAGGTGCACGCCCCAGGCTTTAACTGATGGCAGTGATGGAGAGACAGTGTGCAGAGGCCAGCGCCATGGAAAGGCTGGGATGACTTGTGGGTCCTTGGAGGAGCGGGCACGCCGCCCCATGCAGGGCCAGAGGGAAGCCCTGGCTGGAGTCAGGAGGCAGAGGGAGGGGAGGAGGAACACTGAGGCCACGGAATTACTGGGTTCTTGGGGAACAGGCCAAGCATTAGGAGGTGCTGTGGGTAAGCAGTTTAAAATGGGCTAACTTGAGGGGCCGGCGCTGTGGCATAGCAGGTAAAGCCGCCACCTGTAGTGCCCAAGCATGGGTTTGAGTCCCGGCTGCTTCACTTCCGATCCAGCTCTCTGCTATGGCCTGGGAAAATAGTGGAAGGTGGCCCAAGTCCTTGGGCCCCTGCACCTGCATGGGAGACCCAGAAGAAGCCCCAGGCTCCTGGCAAACTCTCTCTCTCTCTCTCTCTCTCTCTCTCTGCTTCTGCCTCTGCCTCTCAAATAAATAAATTAAAAAAAAAAAAGGACTGGCTAACTTGAAAAGTTCTGGTGGGCTTTGGGGCACAGGGTTTTGCTGAGGGCCTGGCCCCTGGCCTTGGATTGATTTAGGGCATGGGCGATGCCAGCCTGATGCACGAGAGTGGAATGCAGGAGCTGGTTGGAGGTCTGGACTCAGGGCTGGCAGCTTTGCACGTGAGAGCTGTGTGCACAGGTGAGTTCCTTATGGTCTCTGGGCCTTGGCTAATCTCGGGAGGGGAGTCTCTGCCTACTCACTGAGGCCACAAATACCTGAGCACCAAGAATACACACAACAAGGAGGTCAAGTCCATGCAATCGGCCCACAGAATGGACGTCTGATAGGTGAGCAGGGAACAGGAGAAACCCCAGCACCCTGCGTGCCTCTCACTCCTGAGAGCCCCGGTGGGGGGTGGAGGTTCCTCAGACCGGTCAGGTCCAAGGGATGTGCCCACCTCGGAAGGCCAGGCAGACCCCACGGGGAACACGGGGACAAGTTGCCGTGGTGACTGGGAGCCCTGGCGCCTGCCTGGAACCCCCACGCAACCTGGTGAGAACAGGCTTTGCTTCGTGTGGGCGGAGCTTAGGCCGGGCCCTGAGGAGCAGAGCGCAGGTGCAGCCCTTTGCCCAACAGCCTTCCCTTGTAAAGATCCCAGATGCGGGTCTTGCTTTTCCGTGACTGCTGTAACTGACCTGGTCTCAGGTATTCAAATGTCTGATGCTGGCGCTTCAGGCGGGGGATTGAGCTACTGTGCCACAGCAATGGCCCCTTAGCCCAGTTTCTTTCTTTCTTTTCTTTTCTTTTTTTGACAGGCAGAGTGGATAGTGAGAGAGAGAGACAGAGAGAAAGGTCTTCCTTTTGCCGTTGGTTCACCCTCCAATGGCCGCCACGGCTGGCGCGCTGCGGCCGGCACACCGCTCTGATCCGAAGGCAGGAGCCAGGTGCTTCTCCTGGTCTCCCATGGGGTGCAGGGCCCAAGGACTTGGACCATCCTCCACTGCACTCCCGGGCCACAGCAGAGAGCTGGCCTGGAAGAGGGGCAACCGGGACAGAATCCGGTGTGCCGGCGCCGCTAGGTGGAGGATTAGCCTAGTGAGCCGCGGCGCCGGCCCAGCCCAGTTTCTAACATCAGGCCCTGTAGCCTGCTCCAAGCTTGTTTCCTCCCCGTCTCAGCCTGCTGGAACTGGCGACACTGCGGTAGGAGGCGTGGGGAGCAGGGCCTGCGGGCACTCCTGCCCCCTCTTTTCCCTCTTGTCTGCGCTCTGGGTGTTCCATGGCCTGGATGTGGGGCCCTGGGGTGGGAGGGTGAGGTCACACTTGGCCATGACAAAGCAGTCACCCGTGTCCTCAGTGCTGGCTTTCGTGGGGGCATTGTGGTTTTCCCAGGAGGGCTCTTTGCAGGGCAGAATTCTGGCTGGGGGGGCAGTGCTGTGGCGTAGTGGGCTAAGCCTCCGCTTGTGGTGCTAACATCCCATATGGGCACTGGTTCATGTCCTGGCAGCTCCTCTTCCGATCCAGCTCTCTGCTATGGCCTGGGAAGGCAGTAGAAGATGGCCCAAGTGCTTGGGCACCTGTACCCACATGGGAGACCCAGAAGAAACTCTTGGTTCCTGGCTTTGGATCAGCGCAGCTCTGGCCGTTGCGGCCATCTGGGGAGTGAATCAACAGGTAGAATCTCTCTCTCTCTCTCTCTCTCTCTCTGCCTCTGCTTCTACCTCTCTGTAACTCTGCCTTTCCAATAAATAAATCTTAAAAAAAAAATAAACTGCTGGCTGCTTCCTGATTGACCTCAGCGGCCTTCCTATGGCTCCTGTTCCTTGCAGGGTACCCTACACTGGTCAACCTGGTACCACTAGGACAGCTACCCTCTGCGGCCTGCAGGAAACCCATGCAGCCTTGCTGCACTGGACTGCGGTGGTGCAGGCTGCCTTGCTGCCGTCTCTCTGCACCTTGCCATCAAGGGCTGCCCCAGCCGGCCTCCTGCCCCCAGGGTTTCCTGAGACTTTGTGTGTATCCATGCTGTAGCAGGCATACACCTGTTGGTGCTGTGCCTTCTACGTGGCTTTCTGCTGCTAGCCCCTGGGCCCTTCTGCAGGCTTTCTCTGGTGCTGGGAGTTTGGCTCCAAGTGCCAGGGGAGTTGACATAGCTGGGAGGGGCCCTTAACCCAAACCAGGGAGGACGCAGTGGGTGAGTAGCCCAGCTTCCCTGCCCAGAGGTGGGACAAGGTGGGTGCATGATGCCCCGAGGACCTGCTTGACTCCCGCTTAAAGAGCCTGACATGGTGTAACTTGAGCTCTCCTGCAGAACGTGCAGGCACTTATTGCCTGTTGTGTGACAGCTCAGTCAGGGACTTGAGTCAGGGACAGAAGTCTCCCTCGCCAGTTTGTTACAAAAGTGTAGCTGATGCACAGCCCCCGCCATTCCACTCCCAACAGAAGTACACTCGTATGTTCACCTGAAGTCTTGTACAAGATTGCTCATGGCTGGGGCCAGCGTTGCGGTGCTGCAGGCTAAGTCACTGCTTCTGTCGCCCGCATTCCACATCCGACTTCTGGTTCGAGTCCTGGCTGCTCCACTTGCAATCCAGCTCCCTGCGAATGTGCTTGGAAGGCAGCGGAAGGTGGCCCAAGTGCTTGGACCTCTGCCATCCATGTGGGAGACGTGGATGGAGTTTCAGGGTCCTGGTTTTCACCTGGTCCAGGCCTGGATGTTGTGGTCATTTGGGGAGTGAACCAGATAGAAGCTTCTCTCTCTCCCTCTCTCTTGCTCTCTCTCTGCCCTCAGTTCTCCCTTTCTGTCTCTCTTTCTTTTTGTCACTCTGCCTTTCAAATTCATTACCTAATTAATTAATCTTTTAAAAAGCACTATTCATAATAGCACCAAATGAAGGAAACCCATGCTCACGAACAATAAGAGAGAAGGACCCAGCGATACGACCACACAATGGGCTCCCCCCGAGCAGCGAGAAGGCATGAACCTCTGAGACTCACAAAGCAAGGCTGAGCAGGAAGACAGACATGCGATTCCGTTTCCAGGCGGGGCCTTTGAAAGGTGTGTGGGAAGATGAAATTAAAAGCTGAGTTTATTTTTATGCAAAAAAGGGAAGTCCACACACAATGTTTCCATAATACACAATTTCCATGAACTTTTTGAAGACCCTTCATATGCATGGATTTCAAATTTTTTTGCACCAAAATAAACATATCTTTTAATTCCGTTTTCATGATCTTTTTGATGTCTCCCCATGTAATGTTCAACACCAGACAAATTTAATCTACAATGAAGAAGTGGGGTTCTACCTACAGACTGAAACGCATTCTGGAACATTGCAGAAATTCTATATGTGCACGTGGACTTGTATTTGCATAAAATATCCCTGGGAAGACACAGCTGGTTCTCTCTGGAAGGAGGAACTTGGTGAAAGGGATTGAAGAGAGAATTCCCTTCCCATTCCCTGTTTGTTCCCATATTGATTTTACATTTTATAACCCAGAATGAGTAAAACAAAACATTATCTAAAAAACAAGAAGCCAGGATCCTGCTGATCTAGAGGAAGGGAGTATTGACTGGAAGTGCTACAAGGAGACTGCTGGAGAGGTGGGGATGCTCTCTTTTTGTTGAGAGAGAGAGAGAGAGAGAGAGAGACGGGGGTGGCGGGGACAGAAGCTTCTATCTCTTGGTTCGCTCCTCAAATGCATACAACAGCCCGGCCAAGTCCCGGGAACTGGGAGTTTGATCCTGGTTTCCACATGGGTGGCCATCGCCACTGCCTCCCAGGGCCTCCATTAGCAGAAGTGGGAGTCAGAAGCCAGAGCCTGGTTACTGAAGCCAAGTGCTCTGAGGCAGGATGAAGGCGTCTTAACTACTAGGCCAAATGCCTATGCCTGTTCTGTTTCTTTCTTTCTTTTTTTTATTTTACAAGCAGAGTTAGATAGTGAGAGAGAGAGACAGAGAGAAAGGTGTTCCTTCCGTTGGTTCACCCCCCCCCCCCCCGCAAATGGCCGCTATGGCCAGTACGCTGCGCTGATCCAAAGCCAGGAGCCAGGTGCTTCCTCCTGGTCTCCTGTGCGGGTGCAGGGCCCAAGCACTTGGGCCGTCTTCCACTGTACTCCCGGGCCACAGCAGAGAGCTGGACTGGAAGAGGAGCAACCGGGACAGAACCGGCGCCCCGACCGGGACTAGGAACTGGGGTGCCGGCACCGCAGGCAGAGGATTAGCCTAGTGAGCCATGGTGCCGGCCTGTTCTGTTTCTTGATTGGAGTGCTGGGTGGCTGGCTGGGTGTGTCCACTTCATGAAAATGAATCCTTCTATAAACTCAGGATTTGTGTGCCTTTATATATACATATATGTATATATATATGATATGCTTCAATTACATATATATAAATATATTAACATACTTCTCACATAAACCTGCTGGGTACATGCTGGGCATGTGAGAAAGGAAAGAGATGACACTCTGAAGCAGGTGCATCTACTGGCAGGATGCGGGAGAGTGCCCTTGGCATAGGATTTCTGGAGTGGTTGATCAAGGCAGGCAGAAGATATGACTGAGCAGGAATTTCCTTATTGGAACACAGGTTCTAACTGGCAAAGGCCCCAGGAGATAGGGCAAACTCTCTGCTCAGGAGACAGTTAGAATCCTGTGGAAGCAGCGGCCCATGCAGAGATGAAGTGGGGATTCCTGAGTTGCTCTGTCAGAAGGCAGAGGTAGGAAAGATGAAGGAAAGAGACGTGCAGTGTTTTTGCGAGACCCAAAGGACTCACCAGAGGCTTGTGTTCCACTGGGGGACTGCAGGACACAGCACTCACTGACAGCATGAACGCATCAGTGGGAGGTACACCAGGCATCCTAGGAAACCCGCATTGGCCCTACTCTGTAGCTGAAGGATGCTGTGGCATAGCAGGTAAAGTCTCTGCCTACAGTGCCGGCATCCCTTATGGGCACTGGTTCGAGTCCTGGCTGCTCCACTTCCAATCTAGCCCTCTTGCTTTGGCCTGGGAAAGCAGTGGAAGGTGGTCCTTGGGCCCCTGCACCCATGTGGGAGACCCGGAAGAAGCTCCTGGCTCCTGGCTCCTGGCTTTGGATTGGCCATCGCGGCCATTTGGGGAGTGAATCAGTAGATAGAAAACCTCTCTCTTTCTCTTCTCTGCCTCTGTCTGTCTGTAATTCTGCCTTTCAAATAAATAAATATATCTTAAAAAAAAAAACCTGGATTTGTTCTTTGGCCACATACATACGCATCTATAAGAAAAGTGACACTGTGGATGTCAGGGGGATGGGTGCAGTTCACAGAGGAATGCCCCATCAATGTGCCCATGGCAAAACTGGAGGAGTCCACAGTGCAACCACCATGCTGTTGCATTGCTGTAAACAAACACGTTAATGGCAAATTTCTTGCCAAGAAAAGTAATGTGCGCGTTGAGCATATTGGCATGGTAAAGGCCAACATAGCCTCCTGGAATGTGTGAAGGCAAAGCCTGATAGAAAGAAGGAAGCCAAAGAGAAGGGGTTCTACTGAAGCACCAGCTGCCCCACCCAGAGAAGCCCACTTTGTCAGATCCGAGGGGAGAAGAGGAGCCTGGGCTGCCGCCGTCCATTCCCTGTGAATTCAGGGCAGAGTAGGTGTAAAAACAAAAACAAAACAAAACAAAAACCTCTGGACTACACAAATAAACAAATACATAAAAAGAATGTTGGGAATAGAACTCCGTACTCACACAGGGCTGGGAATAGTGCTTGTGTACACTACCCAAAATGGAAAACTTAAGATTCAGGAATATTGAGTAAATGTTTGTGAGCCAATGGTGTGGAATAATTAGTCCTATACTGAGCATTTCTCCAGTCCTGCCTACAAAATCATAAGAATAAGACCCCAAAGGATCATTTTTTCCCAGTTAACTTCACTGTGTTCAAAACAAGTCTCAGAATATTTTTTAGAAATACAAAAATTAGAACATATAATAAAGTACAGTTAACAATGTTTGGCACTCAATAAAATTACTAGGCATGGAAATAAAGTATGAAAACACTTTCCATAATGAGGAGATAAATCAATCAAATATACAGACCACAACCAACACAAAAGTTAGAATTTAGCATTATTACTGTAAATACATTACATATATTTAAACATTTAACTAATGATATGGAAAATATTAAACTATGTTCTAAATTGGACTTATAGATCTCACATTACAATGTGTGAAATAAAAAATACATTGAATGGGGATTAATGAAGGTAGACACTGCAGAAGAAAAGATTAGTAAATTTGAAGACACAGCAATAGGAACTAAGCTGAAATACACAGAAAGGACTACAACAGCAGAAATGGATGGCATCAGTGAGCCGTGAGAACACTTCATGTAACCTAGTATTTGTAAAGAATAGAAAACAGAGAAATGAATGAAAAGTTTTTTGAAGAAACAATAGCCAACATTTTTCCCAAATTTGATCAAAACTGTATTGTACACCTGTAGATCCAAGAAACTCAACAAAACCGAGCATAAGAAACACAAAGAAATCCACATCAAAGCACATCATGATCAAATGCCTTGACGTTTATTAAAAAGAGAATCTCTTAAAAGCAGGCAGAAATAGGGAAAGGGTGTTCTATAAAGGTATGAACAACAGAAGATTCTTGTTGGAAACAATGCAAGTGGGAGGACGGTGGAGCCAAAATTAGGAATACCCTGTCAATTTAGAATTCTATACACAGAAAAGTTATCTTTCAAAGGAAGGAGAAGTGGTCTGGGTTGAGAATGTAAAGATTCCTAAACAGGGACCCCAGAGGGAAAAGGACTATGGGGATAATGTGTCTGGGATGGGCAGCAGGATGAACTGGCATGAACTCTGAAGATGTCTGTGTCATGGCTAACTTCCACCAGAAACTCTACCACAGAAGGCACATTGGAGAACCAAGTGGACTAATGACTTGGTCAGTTGGCTTTAATCACCCTTCACTATGGGCCACATCAGAACCAGTGTGACAGATGGACAGAATGGCCATGAATGTGGAGATGAAGGTTAGTACAAATCCTCATTGTGGACTTCCAGTTAGGAAAGGCAATTTAGCCACTCTTTTCACTGAATTCCAGTACCACAAACCAACACCGAGTGCCCTGGTGTGGCACTCTCCCACCAGGAGGCCAATGGCCACTTGATGGCCAACGGACTCCATTGAACCCCTTCCATTCTGAAAGGACCAGTGGTCCCAACCATACAGGGACAGATGCTATTAAATGTCTAGGTATGCTTATGGAGTTTCATCTGAAACAATGATCAAGGAATTTTATGAGAAGCCTGATTCACAGGCATGGAGTCCCCTACAAGGCAGCAATTGTCGAGGGGAACTTTTTGTAGTGAAGGAGGCCAGTAGCTATGGGGTCTGCTGGCTGAATCCCATGTCATGAAACACTTGCCTTTGTAGGAGACCAGAATGGCCTTTTAAATGCATGACTTCTAAATGCTGGCATACAGTATGTGAGTAGGCATTGTATCAGAGATCTCTGCGTAACCTGCCCCGGGTATCTGCTAGGAAAGTACATGAGCTCAGGAGCCAAGGCATGGACGTACCCTTTGGCCACATCCCAGTGACCCAGCACAGCAGCAGGGGATGCTCCCCGCCCCACTGCCTCTGGACTCAGCTTGGGATAAAGGTTCTGTTTTCCAAAGAGGGTGCATTCTTGCCAGGGGGACCCAGCAAGGGTTCCATATTTTTACAAGCTATAACTGCTACCAAGGGTGGTGCTATGGAGAGCTTTGTGTTCAAGGGTCAGCAAGTAAGAAGAGCCACCAGCATGGCAGGGGGTAATTGGCCCTAAAGCTGGGGCTACTGGCCCACAATGGGGACCCAGGTGATCCACTCAAGTGCCTCTTAGTACTGCCTTGCCCCATCATGTCTGCGAAGGCACATGCACTGAAGAACCCCCAACCAGAGAAACATGTGATTGCCAAGGTCCCAGACTCCTTGGCAGAGAAGGGTTGGGTCACACCACCAAGTGTGTCCAGACCTGATGGCAAGGGGGACTTAGAAGGGAGTGAGGAGGACAGAGGAGATGGGTGCCCTCCTCTGTCTCTGTGGTCCTGAGACAAGCACGCTGTGGGGGCTGGAGTTCTTCCCTCCGACTTCCTCCTTCTAGGAGTCGTCTCAGGAAAAGAGGCTCATGGGAACTACCGGGGAGCTGCTCCCCAACATGCATGGAGAAATTGACCTGTGTGGCCAAGACTGTGGTGGCCATGGCGGGGCCACTTTGTGTTCTCTCTTCCAGAGAACTGTGTGCTGGGGGGAGGGGGTAGTGGGATGGCAACCCCCTGGGTGCCTCACTTCGGGACCCTCCCCAGGGTTCAAGCTGACCCCACTTCCCCCAAGTGGTTCCTCAGCGGTAACCGAGCTCATTCAGGCCCCAGAGCAGGGCCGTATATGACTTTCAAATAAATACATAAATATTTTTTTTAAAAGAAATGAATGAATGTCTTGCACATGGGAGAGTTGCAGGCATCTGGGAGGGTGGCCATGAGGTCCAAGTGAGATTGTGACTAGCTGCAGCATTGGGTGGGCCTTGGCTGGGTCCCCGGCCAATCTTTCTGTGGTGGAAACGACCCCCAAAGTTCTGGGGCGAACACATGGACCCCAGGGTCTGTGCTCCTAACCCCTCAGCCACGGGAAGCCTGGAGAAGTCTCCGTGTGCGAGCCCGGCAGGGGCTCGGCTCCGGCGTGCCTGGGACGAGCCCTTGGCACCTTCTGGTCTGCTCTTCCGCATCCCGACCTGACTCCTCCGAGTGCTGCCTTAAACCACGGCCACCCTTGTGGTCACTTGCCAATGACTTGCCGCCTTTTTATTTCTGTATTTGCACGCCTGGTCTTCCTGCTAAGCAATATTTCTAATGCGTATTCAAATAAATACATAGTTGGACAAAACATTGTTCCCTCGTCTGTCTCCCTCTCTACCACATGCAATCTCAACCGTCCGTCAACATGGCCTACAAGCCTGGTCCTTGCTCTCTGCCCGCTGCCACTCTTCGCCTGGCTTCTGGCCTCGGGCCCCTGTGGTTCCCAACTCTAGTCACATCAGCCTCTGCTCCTCAGACCCACCAGATTCTGGCCTGCGACCGCAGCGCCCTGTTCCTGGCTGGATCCTTGTCTTTGTCATCACAGAGATCCCAGCCTAAATGTCACCTCCTCGGGGAGGCCCTCCCTGACCTCACTTGTCTAGAATCCCTCCCAAGTCTCAACCTCATTGTCCTACTGTATTTTTTTCATTGCCTTTATCCCTGCCTGCCGTGTTCTCGCCCGTGTAGAGTTTCATTGTCTTTGCACTGGAGCAGGGTTCCTCACCATCAGCTCTGTTGATATTTGGGAGCGGATCGTTCTTTACTATGCAGGATTGTCCTGTGGGACACCGTGGGAGGCTCTGCAGCCCCCGTGACCTCTGCATCCCCGGTCCCAGCAGCGCCCCCTTCCATAGATGCCACAACCAAAAATGTCCTCAGCAGAGGGAGTGGGCCAGATTCCCCTGGGGCTTGGAGACTCACTGTTCCAGGGGCCTCCACGAGCGACAGCAAACCCCGAGATCTCCTCTTTCAGCTGTGCGCCCCCAGCACCCGGGACAGCCCTGGGCAGGTGACAGCCGGGCTGCACTAACTGGTGCAAGAATCCTTACAGTGAGCTGGCGCCGCGGCTCACTAGGCTAATCCTCCGCCTTGTGGCGCTGGCACACCGGGTTCTAGTCCCGGTCCAATATGTTTTTCTTAACATTAATTTCCATTTAGATTCTTCATTTAAAAATTACTTAGTTTTTAAACTGGTACAAGTACACTATCCAGCATGCTCTTTTGAAATATATCTATGTTTGGAATTCGGGGCGCCGGATTCTGTCCTGGTTGCCCCTCTTCCTGTCCAGCTCTCTACTGTGGCCCAGGAGTGCAGTGGAGGATGGCCCAAGTCCTTGGGCCCTGCACCCCATGGGAGACCAGGAGAAGTACCTGGCTCCTGCTATCGGATCAGCGCGGTGCGCCGGCCGCAGCACGCTGGCCGCGGCGGCCATTGGAGGGTGAACCAACGGCAAAGGAAGACCTTTCTCTCTGTCTCTCTCTCTCACTGTCCACTCTGCCTGTCAAAAAAAAAAAAAAAAAAAAAAAAGAATCCTTACAGTAAGGGGAAATCAGCCTGCACAGCTGCTGAGATAATCCCTCCCAGCACCCCGGAAATGCAGCGCGTCCCCTGGAACATCGCGGCCAGGTCACGGAAGAACTCTGCAATTCTCCCAGGGCAGGGGTCTCCGTGGGGGAGGCAGGAGGCCGGGGCCAGCCAGCCCGAGTGGGGAGACTGGGAGCATCCTGATGGGGCTGTCAATTTTTAATGCAAAACGGAGAGAAAAGTTTGCAGCCACAACCCGACACGATGCGAAGCAGATAAATCACAGTTACTCGCAGGCGGCTGACAGCAGTTTAAGCCGCTGCAATCATTAGGCGCCAAGGGGAAGGCTTCTTTTATCTTACTAAATGCAAAAAGTAGAAGCTGAAATTGGCAATATCGCGGCCCTCTCAGTGGCCTGGCTTTTTACATAAATATCAGCAAGCAGTAAGTAAATTCTGTTGACGAAATGTAATAAAACAAAGACTGTTTCAAATATGACCATTCCCCAATGCATTCTAAGGCCTCGTCCTACTCACTTATTGCTCGCTGCGGAGATTATAAGGTTTGCTTTTATCTGTCAGAAATCAATATTTCAAACATCGGATAAAAGAGGAAATTGAACTGGGAATAGGCTGAAGTGCTGTAAAAACTACAAAGCACAATTATCAAAAAGCACTTAAAGTGCTTAATAGGACACACATATAAAAATGCTCAAATTAATGTCAGGGAAGGCATAATGAGAACTTTTCCTGGGCCTTTTTCATCCCCACGCAGCGTGATTTGAAGGCTGGTCAGTCCATCAATATGGTTTTCAATTTCTACAATGCCCCGAGGACTCGGGGCGCTGCTCTTGTTAGAAATGAACCATTACATATGATTGGTTAATATTTCAGTTTATTGAAGAGGCATTATTTTGTATGGAGTGTTTAAGTTGTTGAGGTTTAACCGTTACAAACAGTTATGACAAAAATAGATCTTGGGGTAAACAACCTTGTGCTTTTAATCAGCACAGCTACAACCAGGAAATGGGGGTGTCCAGGAGCCGGGATGGAGTGGGAGGGGCGCTCGGCTCTTCGGAGAACCCATAGCACGCACCGGAAGGTGGACAGGCGGGTCTCTGTGTTTGTAAACCAACAATTTGAGGGTTTCTGCTGTTTCCCTCCTGAAAGGGAAGCGGGGCTGTCTCTCTCTACGCTGATGTCTGGTCTGGCTCCTGCGATGTTGCGGCCAGGCCGGGGATCAACACGTTTCTGTGCCAAGAGCCACATGGTGACTGTTACCGGCCTGGCCAAGTCAGGCCATGGCAAGATCAAGGCTGCGCCAAGGCGCGTGCACAGGTGCTGCTCACACGGAAGCGCCATTCCCACCGCGCCGGCCACGCAGGGACAGGTAGCGACAGCCGTTTGTTTGCGGATCCCGGGCCAGATGGAAACCTGGACCTCCGGAACTCCCCTGAGAGCCGGCTGCAGCTTCAAGGCAGAGGGGCAGAATCCACAGCCCCTTGACCTGGCCCACGACCTGGGACCTGCCCTGCCTGCCACCCCCATGTCCCCTCGGCACACCAGCCTTCTGTTGGCTGCTCCATTCTCTGTGAGACTTGGCTCTCGCTATACCTCGCGCCTGGAATATTCTCTCCCCTACGGCCCCTAGGGTGGCTGCTCCTTGGAGAGGCCTTCCCTGGCCACCTGCCTGTCCCTCCTGCGCGCTCCGGCCTGCGTGCCTGCTTGCCTTGTGTTTGTTTGTCGGTTCTGTCCTTTCTGATCTGTCTTCTCCCTCTTCTAAGGGCAGGCACAGCGTCTGCCTGGCTCACTTCTATTTCCAGTCCTGAGGATAAAGCGCTTCTGAGCATGGTTTTCCATTTCTGCTCGACTGTCTCAGGTCCAGTTCTGCCAGGCCCCGTAATGAACGTGGTGAATGAGTGAATGAACGGATGGCACGGAGAGTGACAATTCATTAGCTCTCCTGGGCAGGCAGTCCCAGTTGGCTACAAGAAAAATTGCAGCCCCGAGACTTCCTCTTGTTCCCTTGCCTGGGGTGCACTTTCCCCCAACTCCGTCTCATCCATGAACATCCAAATCCCTCTCATAGTCTGGCTAAATAGCTCTGCCTCCAGGAAGCCCTCCTTGCTTCTCAGGCTCCTCTTCCCCTCGTCTCCCCCACAGAGTTTAGCACCTGGAGACTCAGTCAGTGCTGGTGGGTGATGGCAGCAGCCTGCAGATCAGAACCTCCGCTCAGATCCACCCCCAAATCACACAGCAGAATCGATCCTGGGCTCAGACCACTCCCAACCCCGTGGTGTCGGCTGCTGGTGTCCCCCAGACCCCACAGTGGTGCTGGAGGGGCTTGTGGAAGATTCTGGAAGGGAGGTTTGGGGGAGTGTGTTTCTGCTGCCAGTTCCATGAACCTGCTCCCTCTTTGTCTGGGTCTCAGGACGGCGGGACCAGGGCTCAGATTCTGTTTTTTCTTTACCTCAAGCACTTGCTGGCTGCTGGCAACCTGCTGGGCGCCCAGCAGGAGCTGGGCGGATGGAAGTGCTCCAGGCCAGCCTGGCATCTGTGGGCTGACAGCCGGCTTGGGGGAGCATGGACCTCCGTCTTGCTACTCCTTCCTGCCAGTCTTCCCCCTCTGGTGGAAACATGGCTGCAGACACCCAGGCCAGCTTCCAGCTGTGTGGTGCTCCCCTCTCCCGGGTCCAAACATCCAGAGGAAAGGTATCCCGGTGCCCAGTGGGAGATCCAGCACTTAGTCCTAGGAGTGCAGCCTCCCCATACGTGCACAGAGGCCACCCTGCGCACCGTGGAGAGAGTTCCCTTTTGAGCACTGGAGAATCGAAACTCAGAGAAGGTGATGAATTTGTCCAAGGCTACGTAGTGGGAGAGTCAGGATTCGCACTCGATCTGGCTGACCCTGCAGCTGGTGCTGTCTCCACAGCAACGTCATCATGGAGATCGAATGCTGCAAGTCCATGGTGGGGACACACAGGCCTTGGCATGGGACAGGGGGTCAGCTCCCAAAGTGGGAGGTGCAGCGCCTGGCAGGGGTGCAGAGGAGGGAGGGGCAGCTAAGAGAGCCAGCGAGGCTGTGTCACTGTCGGGAGTGGGGAGTGGTTGGCAGGCTGAGAATGAGTGGGGACAAAGGGAGCCATGGGACCAAGGGGGCTCCCCCTCCTGATGGGGGCCATCCTGCTGCCCTACCCCCAGCCCCACCCCCAGAGAAAGATCCTGGCCTGGTGGCCCCAGGCCTCCAACACTGTTGGTGCGTTGCTGTGCCCCATGGGAGGGCAAGAGGAGGCTGCCCCAGGGGACCACTGGAGTGTACTTGCCAAGCAGCCTAGTGCCTCTCAAGGAGACGGTGAGGGGAGACAGGAGATGCTGCCGCCGACGAAGTGGGAACAGTACTCTAAGTAGAGGATTTTGTGGTTATATTCATTGGAAATAATCAGGTATTTCCACCTGGAAAGGAAGGAGGTGCAGGAGAAAGTGACCCCAGGGCTGTGCCGCATTGTTCACTGGGAGAAAAGGAGCTGCAAATACAGATTAGCCTCCTCCGGGAGGGGAGGGGAGGTGGAAGGTGAGGGAGCAGGAGTAGCTGGCCCTGGGTCACGGTGCCCTGCAGCCCAGGAGTCTGCAACAGTCCTGGTGCCTGGGGGAAGGGGACTTGGGGCTCTAGGTGGGGCCACGGGGGTCAGGGTGGGATTTGGAGCAGTGTGGTCCAAAAGAACTTTCTGTGGTGCTGTGCTGTCCCTGCGTGGCCATTCAACGTAAGTGACTGGAACACTTAGCCAGTGTGAGGAAGGAGCTGGAAGTTTAGCTGCATTTCATTTGCTTTTAAAAGATTTGTTTATTTATTTGAAAGGCAGAGTTACAGAGAGGCAGAAAGAGAGAGAGAGAGAGAGAGAGAGAGAGAGAGAGAGAGATCTTCCATCCACCTGATTCACTCCCCAAATGGCCTCAACAGCCGGATCCAAAGCCAGGAGCCAGGAGCTTCTTCCAGGCCTCTCACATGGGCTTAGGGGCCCAAGGACTTGGGCCATCTTCCACTGCTTTCCTAGGCTATACCAGAGAGCTGGATCGGAAGTGGAACAGCCGGGACTCGAATACACGTCCATATGGGATGCCAGCACTGCAGGTGGTGGCTTTACCAGCTATGCCACAGCGCCGTCCCCCTGCATTTCATTTTAACTAATTTGAAATTAAATGTGAATGGCCACCTGTGGCTAGTGGCTCCCACACGGAACAGCAGAGAGGAAGGGGTTGTGACGTCGTGCGACCACGTGGTCTACACGGGTGCTGTCCGATGATGGAAGTTACTAGGTAACCGAGCACACTTCCCATTTTTCTTGCGACACGCAGCTCTCTGAGCCGTCTTTGGCTTTCCTATTTTTGAGAGATATCAGATAAACAATAGCCCTGGTTCTCAGGTGAGCACCAGCCTCAGGGCTGGGGAGACCACGGCAGAAGTCAGGGTTCATCTTGCACAGATGAATAGAACGTCTCTGGGGTCAAATCCGAAGCCAAAGGCTATCAATTGCAGCCTCTAAGTCGTCTCTCCTTCTTAGACAAGAGGGCACTGAGGGTTGAAGGTCAACGTCGCTGGTAGGCACAGACCTTAATGCAGACATTTGTATTCTTGGCCAAGGTCAAATGTGTATATTTACTGTTTATTTATCTGTTTTCATCTTCTTGAAAGGCAGAACAACGGAGAGTGGGGAGAATCTTCCATCTGCTGGTTTACTCCCCCAGATACCTGCAACAGCCAAGGTAGGGCCAGGCCAAAGCCAGGAGCCAGGAACTCCATCCTGGTCTGTCACATGGTGACAGGGACTAAGCACTTGGACTATCATCTGCTGCCTCCCAGGGTACATGAGCAGGAAGCTGGGACAGAAGTGGAGCAGCCAGGACTCGGACCAGCACTCTGATGGAAGATGCAGGCAGTTCCATCTGCAGCTTAACCCACTGCTCCACAATGCCTGCCTCCAAAGAGAAATATTAATAGCCGACAAGGACTGAGCACTGGAGCATTGCTCTTCTTAGTGGTCTCAAATATGGGAAAGACGGCAGCAGGCGAGTAGACTGGCGGCTACACATCGGGCGCCATGGTTCCTTTCTTGGCTCTGACCCCTGCCTACAGCTTCCTGCAGCCAGAGGGCAGCAGGGATGGCTCAGGTGAGTGGGTTCCTGCCACCCATGTGGGAGACCCGATTGAGTTCCCAGCTCCTGGTTTTGGCCCTGGCCATTGTGGGCATTGAAGGAGTGAATGAACAGATACAAGATCTCTTTCTGTCTTTTTGTCTCTCTTTTCTCAATGGGAAAGGTCATGTCCTGCCGTCCTACTGCGTGCCTGACTTTGTGTTAGGTGCTGGGATACTGGCCATGAATTAGCAGGATAAGGAGCGTGGCCAGCACTCAGGGTCCTGGATCCTCACCTAGCAAACCAAATGAAGCAAGAGATGGGAACTCCCTCCAGCCTTCCAGGGCCCTTCTTCTACTGTGTCTTTGGGGGCAGGAACCCTAGAATCAGAACAGAAGCAAAAGGCAGCCCCGACTCGAGCACGACCCATCCGTGTGTGTCAGCCAAGTCCTTTCACCTCTCTGAGCTCAGTCTCCTCATCCGGACACTGGGGTCGTACTCCTGCTTCACAGTGGGAGGTTGGAGGACACAACGTGAGACGGCCCAGCGTAGCAGGTGCGTCACGCGCGTGACCAGGAAGGAAGTTAGGACGGGACCGAGACGCATCCCTTCTGGAGAGGCTCCTCTCTCTCGGGGATCCCACTACGTGAATCCTCCTCTTATGCTGGGAGAAGCCCCTCCAGAGGAGGCTTGGGGGACGGAGCTCATTGCCCGTGAGAGCCACAGAGGCTCTCCTGCTCCTCTTGCAGAGGGCGGAGGCACAGGCATTGTCTGGAATAGGAACGGTAGTGCAGGAAACAGCAGACTGGCCTGGGGACTTCTCACACGGACAGGGTGTGCAGGAGGCTGGTGACTGCTGGCTGCCTTAGCTCCTGTCCCCTGTCCACTACAGGGGAGTCTGTGTCTTTTCCGGCAGCATGTTCTTGTAAAAAGCCCCTTTCTGCTTAAATGAGCCAGTCCATTTCTGGTGGTGACAAGGAGAGTCCCAAGGGACACCCTCTGTGCGGGCAACCCCGCCCAGCACGTTTAGGAAGCGCGTCCGGGGGAGTGCTTGTTAGTTGACTGTTTATCACCCCGGGCCTCCTGGTGAAGAAGCCACAATTGCATAGATACATTGCATTGCCAGGAGACAAGGAGACAATCGGTAATGAGCTGACCCCTTGTAAAATTAGTCTCTCTCCCCTGGTCACTACTGACACCCATTTGTTGCGTCAAATATTCAGCATTAAAGTGTAGGCTGACTGCAAGCAGAGACAGTTGGTGCACCTACAGAGGCCAGATCTCCTAAAGCGGACCGACGCGGTACCGGAGGCCCCCGGACGCCCGCGCAGCGCCCCTCGCGCCTGCGCTGACCTGCGAGAAGAAGAAAAGAGAGTCAGGGGCCGCGTTCAATATTTGATGCTCAATAATTGATAGGCAAGTCCTTCACATTTCAAAGGTGAAAAACGGACTTGGAAAATGGACGCCGCCTCTGAGCGGTTTTGTCCAAATCGCCCTCTTGATGTGCGCATGCGAAAAATCCATCAACAGGAAGATGGTCTGCAGCGCCATTAAACCATCCGGACTGAAAAATCACCCCGAAATCAATCCCGGAGTTTTTATTTACTCTCAGAATTAGCGCGATGGCCTTTACCGCCCCTGTTTCATGTCCTAGAACATAAAATGCAATCATTTTCATAACTCTGAGTCTCCGTTTTCGAGAAGGTTCCAAGCAAGCGTCCGCTGAGGACTGAGAAGTGCTGGTTTCCACCCCGAGCGGCATCACGGGGCCTGGTGCTCTCCCGGCATCCCCCGTGGACCGCGGCACCGGGCAATCTGGGCACTGGGTTCCACCTGACCTTTGCTGCACCTCCCCTCCCCCCTCCGCCGCCCGGCCAGCAAAGTCTGCCCTCCCCACTCCCTGCCCACGCTGACGTCTCCACGGCAGGCAGGAGCTGGGCCGGACAGCCGTAGCCCTGGGCCACCCAGGAATTCTGGTCACCGCGGCAGCTCTAATTACTTTTTCCTCTCGCCTCCTTCTTGGGCTCTTTGCATGCTGATGGTGCCGGGCGCGGTCTCCACTGGATTCCAGTGGTATTTTTTTAGCGTCCCAACCAGTGTGTCCGGTTGACTGAGACATTTCGGGGAAGAAGCAGGTGCATTTACTTTTCAGTATTATTTTACTAATCAATTGAAAAATTACCTTCATGAATGACAGAAGTGCAGACCTTTGAGTATTTCATTAAAGGGAGCAAACATTAATTACGAATCCAGCCCAACCTTGCGCAGACATAAATTATGGGCCTGATCTATTTTCTCTGTGTTTAATTGCAAGCAGTGACTAGTTCTTTAAATTATGATCTGCTAGGCCTCCAATGAAAAGAGAATTTATGGAGCCGTACCCTGAGGCCTTGTGGGTGCCTTCACTGCTCTGTGGGGATAGATGGAGAAGGGGAAGGCCCCATCAGAGGCCCCCCGGGGTGGCACACGTGCTTCAGGGGATGGATGGAGAAGCGGATGTTTCCCATCCCTGGATTTCGAACCGGCTGACTGAGCTGGGGTCTCGGGAGTTGGCGTGGGTTCTGCTGAACTGTGTGAATTAGAGGCAGGTACCCTCACCTCAGCTCACTTTCTGCCATCAACCAGAAAGCCATCATGGTAGCACTGCCAATGTAGGATGATCTTGTAGTGCACGGCACCCCCTGCAGTTGTGCAGTGCAACCTGCATGGCTGTACACGGAGGCCCTTGGGGGACGTCCATGAGTCAAACTGATGCTCTCCTTGTCTCTCTCACTCGCTATCTTTTGGCTGATTTCTGTCTTGACTCTAGGCCCCATCCTTGCTTCTAGCTGGCACAACTAGTGGATGAAAATCCTTGAGAAGGTGCAAGTTCAGCCATAGGAGAAACCAGGGACTCCTGCCCAGGGAGGCTTCTGCTGAAAGCTCCTCATCTCCAGATTCGGCACCCTGGACAGTAACGTGTAGAGTCAGGGCATTTCCAAGGGAGAGATACAGCCAGAGCCCGCAACGAGCCAGGCCAGGAAGCTGGCCGTAGGTCCTGGGCCCTCTCCTTGCCAGGGGAGGAGATCTGGGCAAAGTGAGTCACTCCTCCATGGACCTGGAGTGGGTACATTTTTGGTTCAACAAACAGCCCTGACAAGCGTGATCTCATTGAGTGGGGAGCAGGCTCATAGCCCCTTCTCCCTGAAAGGGGCAGGGGGCAGTGAGCAGTCCCTGGCCATCTCCTCCCCGCCCCCTGCCTGGGGTCACCAGACACCTTGGATTCTGCAGAGATGGTTCCAGACACCAGAATTGCAGACAGGGACAGAGTGGGATCAGACACTGCTTCTAGCTTTTCTAGCTTGTCTAAGCCCTGGCCATGTGCAACTGGGTCCAATGAGGCTTGACAGCTGATGGGAGAGACCGTGCTGATCCCTATGGGATTGTTGGGGCAGCAGTAAAACTTCTTTCCAAACCTAAATGCAATCATAGGTGAGCTCAGGCCCTGTCATCCTTTTTGTGCCTTTAAGGATTTGGCATCCTTGACTTTTTTTTTTAAGCCCCTGGAGCAGCTGTTTCCATGATGTTTTTGCTCAGTTTTTTGCAGGAACTCCCTGGCCTAAGGCATTGACTCCAACAGTGACAGATCCAGGGTCAACTGGACAGGGCCCCAAAGTGCCAAACAGTGTGACAGGTGTTGAGACTGACAAACCCCATTCCCATGCAGGCCAAGGAATAACAAAGTTCAATTGATACTTCATGGAGCAGGTTAGCTCTTAGGAGATTCCAGCTTTTGTTCTATCGGTCTTGGTTGAAAACAGATGGGACATTTAAACTGAGTAACTAAGGGAGTGTAATACTGGAACCCTTTACCAAGGTTTGGTCAGGGTACAGGGAACCCACCTGGGCCAGAGAAACCCATGGGGCTGGGAACATCTGTTGGCCATCACCTCCTTGGCCTAGAACAGTACAGATGGGGTTTGTGGGGTGGAGGTGGTTGTTAGACTCTAGACAGAGGGTGGCATGGGGAGGGTTGTCTCCTAGTTGCCTTGGAGACCGTGCTGGGGTGCAGTCGGTCCATGACAACTCTGGACGCTGATCTGCGAGTACCTCCCGAAGCCAAAATGAAAGGGTCCCAGTTCTGAAAGTCACACATCCCCGTCTGTGGGGCCCAGAGCGGCAGAGGGGGAAGCAGGAGAGCAGATCTGAGCAGCAAACAGAGTGCATTCAGTGCCCGTCACTCAGCCTGGGGGTTCCACTGAGGCGCACATTAACATGGACACTGAGCTGTCAAGGGCCACTGCCGCCAGTCCTCCTTGGCAGCCACGCGTCCCCCCCTGCTTCAGTAAACCTCTTCCTCCCCAGGTATCACAGAGAAGTCTCAGGAGAGTGTCACGTGCACTCGCTATAGCCTCCCACGGCATGTGCCCACCGCTCCGGGCACCTCCGCTCACGACTGGTGACTCCCGGTACAGAACCTCGCGGCGGTCAGCAGAGAGGAGAGGGCCCAGGCCGTCCCCGCCCTGAGATACTCCCACCTTAGTTGTTCAAAGTGATGACACGTTACAGCCTGGGCTGGGCCACCCTTTTCAGTTCTCACCTTCCACTCTCTGGCTCTTGGAACTCTGATGCTGGTCCCCACAGCTGTCCTGGGAGACATCAGGGACAAATCGCTTCCTGTGTCATAGTCAGGATCTTTAATCCTCCCCAGTACCCTACAGTGCAGGTTTTCTACCTTGAGCAAGCTGGTCACGCTCAGACCTCTTTCCCACAGTGCGCTTTTCCCGGAGACACTCTGCTGCTGCCCGTGAACTCACCACCAATTTTCCAGATCCGTCGGAATCCCAGCATGGTTGGGAACCATCGTGAAATCCTGGCCTTCGAGTTAGTCCATTCCATCGTGTCCCTGCTTGGACTTGGACAAGTCAGTTCTTCCTCCAAGACTCCATTTCTGCATCTGCAAAATGGAGATAATAGTTTCTACCCCACTGGGTCACATGGAAGATAACGTATGTCCAGTGCCTAGCAAAGCTCTGTGCATGTCTGTGCTGTATTTGGCACACAATATGAAGCTTGTTAGGCGTTCACAGTTTTGGACAGTCTCTTTCAGAGACAGAAATCTAACTCAAGCTCTCTGTAACAGGGATATAGCAATCTTCAGGCTGTCCTGTGTTCCTGTGTTTGAGGAATTTTCCACCTTTGAAGGGAAGCCCATCGTCCATTGCTGTCATGAAGAAATGCCATCTACTTACGTCCTCAGCCTCCTCTGCAGCCACAGGATGATCACATGATGTAGGCTCCAATAATAAGACTGAACTACCTGGACTTTCCGTCAGGCAAGGAGAAGCAGGGAATTTGCAGAACCCACTCTGCACACTACAGTGGCCACTAGGGCAGCTAAGCCCAGGTGCCAGGGTTAGTAGGAGCAGCTTGGTTAAGAAGTAGTACCAGGGCCTGGCATTGGGGACACCCATGGGCAAGGTGAGATACGGGTGCCCAATGGCACCTTCAATGGTGTCCGCGCAGTCCCAGATCTGCAGCACGAACCTGGGCATTGTCTGGGCAGTGCAGCTCCCAGTCCTGGTTCTCCGTGGGCAGCTGCCATCTTTTCAGTACATCCCTTCTCAGCTCAAGGCAGCCAGAGTTGATTTCTGTGGATGACTAGAAACCCCGAGAGAAGCAAACACTAGGTGAACAAATGAAGATGATGGCAGCTGTTACTACAAAGAAATCACCATATTTTGGTGGCTTAACATAATGGAAGTTTATTTCTCATTCATTCCAGCCCAACTGACAGTGGGCTTGGGAGAGACAGCACTTGTCTCCACATAGTACCTTGGGGATGCTGCCTGGTGTCGTTTGCAACTTGTGGTTTCCAAGATTGTCCTGGGTATTTTGACATTTAGTCAGTAGATGGAAAAAGAGAGTGTGAAAGGTTGCATGGAAGGTTTTGGTGGAAGTAGTAGTCTTTCAAGTTCTTCTCCAACTTTATTGTTCAGAACTCAGCTGCATGGTACAACAGGATTATAAGGGACACTGGGAAACATCACTTCCCAGCAAAAACTCTCCAGGTCGCTCATGGCTGTCTCTGCCATATGCATGAGCCACTTACAGGGAATTTCTAGCCTCGTACAACTGAGATGTATATTTAGCTGCATCCCATATATATGGGAAGGCATTTGGTCTAGTAGTTAAGACACCACTTGGGGATACCTCTACCCCATATTGGAGCGCTGGAGTTCAAGTCTTGGCTAAGCTCCCAATTCCAGCTTCCTGTTAGTGCACACCCTGAGAGGCAGCTAGTGCTTCACACACCATGGGCTCCTGGTACCATGTTGATCCTGGCTTTAGCTGTTGTTGGCATGTGGGGAATGAACCAGATTAGAGTGTGTGCTCTCTCTCTCTCTCTTCTTCTCAAATATATATACTGAATTGTGATGGTATTTATATGTAGATAGATTACAGAAATTGACTCAGTTTCTCCTCAGTTCTTGTTCCCTCTCTCCTGCCAGAAATTCCAAGATAACACTTTACCAGCTTAACAAAACCAGAGGAAATATGGTGTGTTTTTCCCAGTAGGTCCAGCCCAAATCTCAGGGCTGGCCCTGATTGGACCACCTTGAGTCACATGCCCTTCCCTAAACCAATCATTTTGGCCAGGGAGATGGAGTAAGCTGATTGGCCAGCCCTGAGACGTGTGCCTACCTTTCGCAGAAGCAAATGGATACAACCATTACATAAACCTCATGGGATGAGCGTGGGAAGACAGAGGGTAGTTCCCCGGAGAGAAATGTGGGTGCATTTATCAGAATAGAATATTATGAAAGCAGGGCGCAGGAGGGAGGAAGGGAGGAAGGAAAGGGATATCATGATATTCTTAGAATTGCAGCTACAAGCTATACTGGCTCTATTAAAAACTAATTAAAAATAATATAAAAACATTAAAAAAAACAGAATGGTGAAAGCAATCAATGCTTACCAAACACACGTGGGCGTTTACTCTCGGCCGTGGCTTGTGGAGAAGCACTGACCGCACGGCAGGGCATTAATCAGTAAACACACCGGAGGTGGTTCTGATGCTGGACTTTCCCACATGCAGATCCACAGCTGCCTGCCTCTGGGCACTGGCGACACCATCTTCCTGTGACACTGTCACCTGCCCAGTGTCCTGTGTCTTGGCCTCCGTGCGAGCCCCCGATCACGGTTCCCCTTCTGTGAGGCTGAGGGCGGGTGTGGACCAGACGCTCAGGGGTCCCCGCGGCGCGGCTGATGCACCGCGGGCCTGCAGGAGGTGGCCTTGCTGCTGGGCCTCCGTCAGATCTAGCAAACCCAACCCGGGTCTTAGCACGAACAAGAAAACTGAATGAACTCTGCGTTGGGGCTGGGGATTCTTGCTAATCCTTCCTTTATTTTTGTAGAATAATTCAATTCAGCCATTCAATTCTACAAATATATATTGAATGCCTATCAGAGTCGGGATAAAGCGAGCATTTGGAGAATTACTTTTATGTTTGCAAAAATCTGTTCCCTGCTAATATCTTGTGTGGGCTGCCCAGGTGGGGATGGAGCCAGGCGAGGGGAAGTCTCCGTTCTACATGTGGGGCCTGCTCTGTGCAACGTTAAATGCCCTGGTGCAGCCTCTCGTGTGCTTCTCTTCGTCATGTTTATAATTTTACAGTTGTCTGGGTGATGATTTGATGCGTGCTGGTCTTTCCCGCTGTGGTGTTTGCTCGGGCCGAGGGCGACGGCGGCTGCTTTGGCCTCTCACATGGCAGTTCCATAACAAATGGTTGCTGAATGAAGGACTGCATGATGGAGGGCAGGAGGAGGAGAGGGAAGAGGGAAGAGTGAGTGGGGGGAAGGGGAGGAAGGAAGGAGGTGGGGGAGGGAGAGGGGAAGGGAGGGAGGGGGGAGTAACCAAGAGGCAGGTGGAAGATGTGCTTCTAACTCTCTGCCACTGGGGAAGCCGTCAAAGTAAAACTGAGTTCCCAGGAAGCTTTGTCGGGATGGTGCCTGGCGCTGGCCAACAGCAGAGCAGCCCTGGCCACACCCCGGGGCAGACAGCCAGTGGGACCCATTTGTCTGCACTGCTGACAAGCTCCTGGGCGATGCTACGGCTGCCTGCTGCCCCTGGACGTTTGCAACTCCCAAGCAAGGCAACCTCCCAGGACCTGATGCCCACAACAGTCCACGGGAGCATCTCCCCTCTCCAGCTCCCCCCCTACCCCCCGCCAAGCCGGCTCTGTGCCCTGTCGAGTTGGTACCCACGAGACTGGCTCTGGGAACCCCCAGCGCCTCATTCCACTCCAGCAGGCAGCAGGTGATTTGTGTTGAATTTCGTTCTCACTTCCCTATGGTTTATGTCTTTCTCTGGGCTTTTTTGGGGGCATGCTCTTGAATCTCACCTTTGCATCATGGACTTCTCATGCTGTGCAAATTACTAGGGTGTGTGCCCCTGCCTCCCTCACCCAGAGCGGCACGCTGTAATCAGGGCGCAGAGCAGAGCGCCCAGCTGCCTCTCGTGGGGCAAGACAGCGAAGCCATGCCTGGGGGCTGCGAATGATGACAGCGAGTGCACAGGGCAGCGTTGGCTGAGCCCGTGGTCTTCCACCTCGGACAGACAAGCAGCCTGGGAAGGACGGACAGAGCGCGACGATGACGTAATAACCACCCCTTAAAAGCACAGGGTCTCCTGCCATACACCTTCGGTGATGGAGTGAGCAGTGGAAAGAGCCCTGTGCTGGGTGTCTCCCACGTTTTAAGCCTCAGTTTGCCCACTTTTTTTTTTTTTTTGACAGGCAGAGTGGACAGTGAGAGAGAGAGACAGAGAGAAAAGTCTTCCTTTGCCGTTGGTTCACCCTCCAATGGCCGCTGCAGCCGGCACACCGCGCTGATCCAATGGCAGAAGCCAAGTACTTATCCTGGTCTCCTCCGATGGGGTGCAGGGCCCAAGCACTTGGGCCATCCTCCACTGCACTCCCTGGCCACAGCAGAGAGCTGGCCTGGAAGAGGGGCAACCAGGACAGAATCCGGCGCCCCGACCGGGACTAGAACCCGGTGTGCCAGCGCTACAAGGCGGAGGATTAGCCTAGTGAGCCGTGGTGCTGGCCTCCAGTTTGCCCACTTACAAAATGGATCAGACCCTTTGATGTGCCTACGCTGTGGAACGTATGGGACTCAGGAGAAATCAGGTCCATGCGATGGAGTCATTTGCGTGGTATTCATGCTCCCCAAATGAGGGTGTGTCACCATGGGCCACCACCCAGAGCTCGCAGCTAGGCTCCAGCCACAGTTCCACAGGCATGTGTTAATTTCAGCCCAGTGAGGCGTGCACCCTCCAAGGAGAGGCCCTTCCATTGCTCTTCTGTGTTCCCCCTCATTTGTTGCATTGAGGGGTCTTCATGGAACATCCATAGGATGCAAAAACTACGTGTGGATTTCAAAATTGTTTTGCACCCAAATAAGCGTGCCTTTGCATTTCGGTTTTTCACAAACTTTTCTGAGACACCCCTGGGTATCAGGCGACCCTGACAAGGTGACAGAGGACACGGTCCCTGCCCCGCCACATGGAAGGGGTCCCGCTGGCTGTGTATCCTCCCCGCAGGAGTGACCCCCGCTCCAAAGTCCCTCATCTCTCTCTCGGGACCCATGGAACGGGCCCGTGCACTCAAGGAAAATTGACTTTGGATCGTGTTCATACGACACCAATCGTTCTCAGAACTCCAGGGAAAAAACAGAACGTAGTTAATGTTAAATGCAGAGATTGGGCAACCTCCCCCGCCCCCTTTTCTTCTGTATGGTTTGTGCTGATGTGGCCTTGACTGGGGCCTGTTTTGTTTATGATTAATGAATGACTCACCTTGAGCTGCTGCTTTCTGTTTATCCCATGCTCGTTATGAATTTGAAGAGGTCACGGCGCACTTGGCACCCAAAGGGAATGCTCAGGAATTTGGGGGAAAAAAAATTGTTGCTCACGCAGAAGCTTTCCAGCGGTACACGGATACCAGGAGAACACCTGCCTCGTCCACAGGTTTCCAAAACAGCATCTCTGAGTTTGCCATCATCCCAAACCCGTGAGTAGCCTGGGCATCTTGTATGTGCCAGGGGCTGTGGTGTCCTTGCAGAAGGAGCGAGGGAAGGGAACACCATTGCTCTCCACATTGTAGCCGTGTCCTTGGTCTGCCTGGGCTTCTCCACTTTCTTTTTGAGCTTGGCAAACTTCTTCCCTGCTGTGGCCTCAGTTTTTCTGTCTGTATAATGACATTTCTCTATGGTTTTTTGAGATCTCCTGTGTCCAGATGTCCAGAGCCGAAAGAATAAAGCAAAGATGGTGGCCCAGGCATGGGTGGACACAGCTGGGCTCTCCTGCTGGTGTTGCTGATCCCTTACCACGTGGCCTTGCGTGGGCCTCCTCTCCTGCCAGAAGTCAGAGCTCCCGGCAGGACCGTCGGGGACCTGGAGCTGATGGGCGTGGGTTTGTGGCTGGCCTGTCGGGTGTTTTATATGTGGTGCAGCGTTAAAGGCAATGACGAGCGAATACATCCGCTCTCCAGGTGGGCCCACGGACCACTTCCTGATGACACGCACCTTCTCCAGTCCCCCACACTGGTTGCCTGCCCCATCCTGAGCCTGTGATCTTGGCTAAGCCATCTCATTGTGCCCCCCCCCCCGTCATTCTGTGGTTCTAGAAAGGGCTAGAAAGTGGGTGTTGGCTCTGGCAGTGCCTTCTCCACTAGAACAAGGGACTGGATCCCCAGCTGAGGGTCCCCAAGCCCGGTGGGCACCTCCGCAGCTGTCCGCCTGGCTGTGATCGCTGACCCACCACAGCCCAGGGCAGGCAGCAGCCTTGCCCACCTCCTGCCACCTGCTCCGAAGGAATGCGAAGCCCGGGGGGCGTGGAAAAACCCGAGTTCATGATGGATGGTGCGCAGTCAGCCCTGCGCTTCCCATGGACCTGCAGCCTGGCAGAGGGAGGGCAGGGGTCCCAGAGCCTGACCAGGTATGTGGTGGGGCTGGAAGAAAGAAGTTTCCAGAAGCAGCATCAGAACATTGCCCTTCCACCTCACCCCAGAGCCCACGGGCTCTTCAGTCTTGTGTAGGCCTCAGGGCTTCCCCCCCCCCCCCACCACTCCCTGGGCTATAGGAGGAACTTGAAGGTGACACACTCGTTTGTTCCTCTAACAGTCGGAGTCAAATGCCAGGGTGGGAGCAGCTTTGAGGATTCCTTATCCTTGGGGATTTATCACACCTCTCGGAGCTCAGAGACAGCCCCGGCTAGCTTGTGAAGCACCTGCTATGTGCCAGGCAGGTGTGAGACCCGTGGGCTCTGAAGGTCTCCCCTTGCAGGATGCTAAGACATCCCAGACACAAAGCACGCCCACCTGTAGTTGTTACTGAGGGCGCGATCTTTTGTGATGCCAGGGAGCGGTCGTCTCTGTTCGAGTGAGGTTTCAGAGGACAGAAAGCTCCAGCTTCCGGGTGGACCGAGGCTGTGGCATTGGAGGGCCAGGGTCCCGGAGCCGAGGCCCAGAGGCAGCCTGGTGCCGAGCTGTTGCCTGGAGAGGTGAGGAGTTCAGCTGGGCTGGAGCCCAGGGCATCTGGAACGGCTGCCAGGAGGCTGCTGAAAGGTGATCTGAGGCCGCGAGGACCTGAGTCAGAATCTGCTGCGCTGACACTACGCAGCCCTGTCCCGACGTGCCTCGCACACCTCCTCCCACTTGACCTCCGAGGAAACATAGTAGGGTTAGGAGCTGGATCAGCTACCCTGTGGGGCGAGGTTCCCAGGAACCCCATGGCCTATCCTGCCTGGAGCCAGGCCTGCCTGGAGCCAGGCGGGGCGGGGCAGGGCGGGGCAGGTGGAGGGTGGCTTAACATGACCATTCTCTGTGGTTAGAGAAGTCCAAAGTCAAGGTGATGACAGGGCCAGGCTCCCTCTGAAGGCGCCAAGGGAGAGTCTGTCCGTCCTTGCCTCGTCCAGCTTCTCCTGGATCCTGGCCACCTTGGCGTTCCTTGGCTTGCACCTGCCTTGCTCCAGCCTCTGCCTCTGTCCCCATGTGGCCTGCTTCCCTGTATGTCTGTCTGTCTCTGGGTGAGGGGTGTCTTCTCCTCTTCTTAACTCCAGTATGACCTCCTCTTGACCATGGCGGGGTCTCCTTATTTGTTGATTCTGTGTTTACTGTTTACCTCCTCACTAGAATTCATTTGCAAGCCCCAGATCAATGCACACGGCCATGCACAGATACACACACACAGCAGCAAAAATCTGCGTGGTCCAACGTGCTCATTTCCAGCTGAGGTCAGGCCAGGTGACCCCACGCCTTCTCAGGGCAGCTCCCATAAACATGTCAGCTTTGCGGCTGATTTAGCGCCACGTGTTTCTGCAGGGCTGCGCTTTTTGTGGGTGCTTTTGCTGTTTGAAGCGGCCTCAAGGCTGACATCCTGTTGTGTTCCTATGGGCGAGGTGGCCGGGCTGGGCCTTAGGGAGAAATTCGTGTGCTCAATGAGCCTTATTCAGGCACCAGTCCCAGTGCCGATGGCCGTGAGTACAGTGTGAACGGATCAACGCTGTATTAAATAACAGGTCTTCATGACGGAACACACGCCAAACACACACACAAAAGTGCACGTGACTTGCTGATGAAAATGTGGAGGCCCAGGGAACTTGGCCTTCCAGCTCCCCCTTGGGAGTGCAGGTCAGAACTCTCTGCATTAGTGTTTGTCCTGACTTTATTGAACTTCACCGCCATGAATTGGAAACACTGACTAAAACTGCATTTCCAGAGACCCTGTTTCAGGATCAGTTACATTCTGAGGTTCCAAGGGGGCCTGGATTTTGCAGGTACCTTACCCAACCCAGTACAGATCCTAAACTTAGGCTCTCTTTTTCTCACATCAGTGATTTTCCAAATTGGCCCACCATCCAATTCTTCCTGGGGAACTTGGGAAAAGTGTTGAGTTTTAGATTGCCCTGTCAAAGGTTGTAATTCAAATAATCTAGACCAGGCTCCAGGAATCTGCATTTTTACAAACTCTGGGTCAACCCGGGGACCCCTGAATGTCACTTATTTCTCTCTAGGCTTCAACTCAGCTTCCTTTCCTGGGAGAAAAGGACATGGATACACGTCCTGATTGGATCCCACATCAGCCATAAATGGCACACAATCATGACCTTGAACTTGATCACAAGCCATCTAAGCTGGTCCTACTCCCCCAGGAGAGTTCATTGGGCATTTATGGCAGACTGGGTCCCTCCACAGGCACTGTAGGCTGAGCGGACTTCCTCCAAGGAGTCTTGGGTGTTGACCGTGGGTAACGCAGCAGTAGGTGCTCCAGCTCCATACCAGAGACCAGAGTACCAGCGTCAACTGGACAAGGCCCTCCCATGCATTTCTGTCACACAAGCTCTGTGATAGCAGCTGTCTGAGCCAGTCCAGTTGCCTTGGGACATCGATGAGCTTGCAATAAAGTGGTAGCAGCAATAGCAAAATATTAAATATCTATACCTTCAAATTCCTGTATTTCCCCCAGCGTGTTGTGCTTTCACTTCTTGTCTCGTTCGGTTCTCTTAAGAACCCACGAAATAGGCAAGATGGTGCCTGCTTATCTGGATACCATCTGGTTCCAAAATTTGGATTAACTTCTGGAAACTACTAACGACAATAGTAGTAATACCAATAACCTCTAGAGAAATGGAAGGAGGTTACAACTCATTCAGGAGTGTCCTTCCTGGCTGAGAAAGTTTTGACTCCCATTTTACACCTGATCTTAACAAGAATTGAGTTCATTTTGGAAGTAACTAGAAGGTGTTCCTTGGAGATGCGTTGGTATTAGGTGCGAGTTCTCCAGTGACAACACAAGAAAGGGGATCTGATGATAAGAGAGAAGTCTGATTGAGATTCAAAAAGAGGGCATGAGGCAGGCATTAAGGGTGTCCACTTGCACTCTTTCTGGTGAGCACGAGGACTTCTCTGTCCAGTCCTTCCTGGTGCTGACGAGAAGTGTGGAATTCAGTGTAGTCTGGGGACTTACGTGGCTCGAATCCCAACCCTTACCAGCCCCATGATTTTGGAGACATTTGTCAACCTCAGCAGAACCTCTAGCCCTCCACCTGTACACTGGGATAATGTCTTCCACGAGGCAGAGCTGGGTGATTGTAGAGAACGACGGGTGTCAAGGATCTGTGCCAGGGCCTGGTACTAGCCTCCTGCAGTAACATGCTCCATTGTGTGGCATTTTACAGCTTCCTAAGTACTTCCATACATGATTTCTCATTTGCTCCCTGTGGTAACCTTTTATCCACCCATCCACCCATCTACCCACTCATCCACCCATCCATCCATCCATCCATCCATCCATCCACCCAGTGACTGGCAGGAGCTAGTTTTGCAGTAGTGCACAAAACATTAAAAACGTTCCCACCCATAGAGCTTTAGTGACTGGAGGGAGAGACAGACCACAGACAGGTGAGGAAGCAATCAAAGAGCTGTGTCTAAAATGCAAATTGTGTGACAGAAATGAATGGAATACTGAGAGAGAGAGAGAGAGAGAGAGAGAGAGAGAGATTGAGAATAACGGAGAGCCCTGGGGAGAGTGCTCAGTCTGCCTTAGTGAGGAGATTACATTTAAGCTGCATCTTAAAAGGGGCAGCATGGGAGACACAGGAGAAGGGCATTAATTTAGTCCAAGAGAGCACACCCCAAGATTCTGCAGCAGAGCCTGGATTCATGCCTCATACGTCACCCACCCTTTTAGAGGTGCAGCTACTCTGTGAGGTTGGTTTTCCTTGTGTGTATCTGAATAACTCAGGGGGCTAAATGTGAACTCAGGGTCCCAGGCCAGGAGACAGACCACTCAGTATTTGAGCTGTGGCCACTGTCCACTGGATGGGTCACTGCCCAGGGGTCTGTACTGCCTCTTATAGCTTCGAAGAGCCTTAGGCTACACTGAAAGAGATTTCTGTTACTTTGGCCCGAAAAAGAATTCTGGCACCTGCAGAGGATAAAAAAGATTCTGTTGTCTGGAATCTTACCTCCTTGTTTAGTGTGAAAGGTGGGACTATCACATGGGAAGTATGTCCAGAAATTTGTGGGAAATGGATTCAAAGATTGAAATCCACGCATACCAGGAGTCATCAGAAGCCGTCATCAGAATTGTTCATGGAAAATAGATACAGTGAAAAAACTGCACGGATTTCTTTTTTTTTTAAAGAATTATTTATTTATTTGAAAGTCAGAGTTATGCAGAGAGAGAGAGAGAGAGAGAGGTCTTCCATCCGTTGGTTCACCCCCCAAATGGATTCCATGGCTGGAGCTGCACTGATCTGAAGCCAGGAGCCAGAAGCTTCCTCTAGGTCTCCCACACGGGTGGAGGGGCCCAAGGACTTGGGTCATCTTCTACTGCTTTCCCAGGCCATAGCAGAGAGCTGGATCAGAAGAGGAGCAGCTGAGACTCCAACCGGCGTCCATATGAGACGCCAGCGCTTCAGATCAAGGCGTTAACCTGCTGCACCAGAGTGCCGGCCCCAGCATGGATTTCAAAATCTTTTTTCTCTGCAATAAACGTGTATTAATTCTATTTTCTATGAACTTTTTCAAGTACCCTCACATGTACCCTGTACACATGGGAGAAACAGATGAGAGGGGCAAAGGGACTTTTGTAGGTCATGCACAAAGGGGGTGATGACAGGGTCCAGCTGTGGCCTCCTGGCTGCCTTCCTTGGGCTGCCCCTCCACAGATCATGTGCAGCTCCCCTGTCCCCTGCACAGGAGCCCCAGAAAGCCTGCCCCCGTTGTCTCAGGCCCCAGGCTTCATCGCATGCTCTTCTGTTGGTTTTTGCGACCCTGAGCAACCAGGTCACTCTGGCGCCCACATTCATGTCCTTTCTCCCAAGAACAATGCAACCTGGGATTATTGACAAACCAGGCAGCCTGTTGACCTTCCAACTCTCCACCAAATTTGTTGGGAACGATTTGTGCTTTGGCCACTCATCCACAATGGAGCCTTTTCCTGCTGATTGGGGGAAAGCAACCCAACTTCCTATCTGTGCAAAAGGCTGATGATAGCGCGACACACCGCAAACACCACTTTCTCACCAATGTACAGATGTCAGTGGCACGTCGTGCCTCTCCCAGCATTTCCTGAGACCCTGCTCCTTCCAAACAAGGGAGCCAGCAAGGGACAAAGCTGTAGGAGGGGAGATGTGGTCATGTGGTCACGACCCCCATTTGTCTCAGTCACATGCAGCCCCAGGAGCAGATGAATGCCCAGCTGTGCGAGCCCCTGCAGCGCTTGGCCCTGTCTCCCTGCAAGGCGATGCCCTGACCTGTGGCCTGGTGGCACGTCCACAGGCTTAGTGTGCCTCGGTCTGGCCTTGGCCCTCTGTCGGAGCAGCCGCCCAGGGCTCATCCCTGCAGCCCTAGGTTCTCCATCCTTTGTTTATGACCAGAGGCTTCCATTCCTGGGGCGGGACGGGGGTGGGGGAGATGTGTGAGTCTGGTGTTAACTCCCTGCAGGACCTGGTTGGACTGGCCCTCAGGAGGGTGGTGAGTGGGGCCTCTGGGAGATGGGGTGCTCTGGTGATGAAGCTCAGGGGGCACGTGCCTTGGGCTCTGGGGCTGGCCACCCACTGTGGTCTTGGAAGCACCCCTCCAGGGACCGCTCAGAGCTGGTGAGCAAACCTGGGGTGCTCTCTCTGCCATGGGTGGTGGGCAAGTCACTGCTTCTTCCAGGGTACTCACTTGTGACACTTACTGCTCAGGGCGTCTGGGAGCACGAGATGAAGCCACACGCCCCTTCGTGGGCATCATAAGTTAATAGCAAATGCCAAAGAAGGTTACTACTTAAGGATCAATTCCCCAGTCCCGGTGCCATGACAAGCCCTATGTGGGCCTTCCTCTTGGCCTTGTCTCCATGGCCACTCCCTCCTTTGTACTTCCTGGAGTCACCTCCCTCATTAATTGCCCGCATCCTACAAAGCTCCTGCTTGTTGAGGAACCTAAGCTCGGACAGAGCCCAAACGCCTCCCCCGAGTGGGATTTCCCAGCCAAGGGCTCCACGCTGCACCCCCGCCCTACCCTGAGCTGTGTGTCATGTCAGACTGCTCTGAGGAGACCTCAGCACCTCACACCAGCACCCTCAACACCTGCACATCCTGGGCACCGAGGTCCCACCCACCTGGTGCAAGGCCCCTCTGTGACAGCAGGGTTGGCACCCGGGCCTGCAGATGTGCCAGTGGAAGCTGTGTCTTCTGCCCCTCTCACCGAGGGAGGAAGGGAGAAAGCTGGAGATACCAGCCCTCCCCCACCTCCTGATCCCTTTTTGTGAACTCATCAATGGGTGCCATTAGAAGCCTGACCCCTGGAAGACAGTCATAGGCTCCACGAAGTGTTTCAAGACCCACACAGCTGTCCTCGGCCCACTGGCCTTTTCCAACCTGCCTACATCTTGCAGCGGTCAGGGTTAGCCCAATGACATGCAAGAGACTGGAGCTGGATAGGATTTTGCATCTGAAGAACGACATGGAGAGAACCCACACGGTGCCTCCGGCTGCTGCTCTCCAAGTCCATGTGCATGGTCCACCTGGCTCCTTGTCCCCTCTGAGTCCCGATGTAGCATTATGATCTCCCTGGACAAAGGATGTACAGAGCAAGGCCAGGAAGAGATGGCCAGGCCTTGGAGAAACAAGGATTGAACAAGACAGAGGTGGGGGGCAGCTCACACACTAACAAGAAAAAACAAAGCAAGCCAATTGCAGGTAGTCTTGAGTTTGTGAAGAAAAGAAACCAGGGTAGTGGGAGAGGGAGGGACAGGTGGAGGAGACTTTAAAGGAGCAGGCCCTGGGAGGCCAACGTGAGACAGGGAGACCTGGGTTGAGTTCTGGGCTACATCCCGGCTTCAGTGTGTTCCAGCCCTGGCTATTGTGGGCATCTGAGTGTGAACCAGGGGCTGGAAAATTCCTCTCTGTCTCTGCCTCAATCTGTCTTTCAAATAAAATGAAAATCATTACGAATGGAGGGACTTATAAACTGTTGGTTGGAAAGTGAGTGAGCACTTTCATTATAGAAGACAGTATAGGGGCTGGAGTTGTAGCTCCAGGAGAGAATTAAGCTGCTGCCTGCAATGCCAGCATCCCATATAGGCACCAGTTCGAGTCCTGGCTGATGCACTTCTGAGCCAGCTCCTTGCTAATGTCCTGGGAAAGCAGCAGAAGATGGCCCAAGTACTTGAGACCCTGCACTCACATGGGAGACCTGGATGAAGCTCCTGGTTCCTGGCTTTGGCTTGGCCCAGCTCTGGCCATTGAAGCCATTTGGGGAGTGAACCAGTGGATGGTAGATCTCTCTCTCTCTTTCTCTCTCTCTCTCAGATGATGGGTATGATATCATTTGTAGGATCTCAAAACGTTGATGTCATAGAAACAGATAGTAGAATGGGGGTTGGCAGGGACCAGGGTGCGGGGACTGGGGAGATGCTGGCCAAACGATATCCGATTTCACTTAGATGGAAGAGAGATGGTTCAAGAGAGCCATTGTATGACATGACGATGATAGCTGATACCAATGGATTGTATACTTGAAATTGTAAGAGAATAGATTCTAACCATCCTCTCTCTCTCTCTCTCTCTCTCTCATGATTTAGTGCATATGCTAAATAGTTTGATTTAGCCATTGCACAGTCAATATGTCATATGTCCAAATATGTTGTGCATACACATAGAGCTGGACAGTGCTTCCTTGTCAATTAGAAAACAAGGATTCAACAAACTGGGAAACTGTGGGGCACCTGGGAGGCAGGAAGGAGCGTGCCGGGGAGAGGGGTGGGGCAATCCCGGGATGACACAGGGGGAACCTTGAACTGGGGAATGCAGGGATGTTGACCACTGCCCTCCCCTCCCCCTGCCCCAGAGCAGAGACAACCCCCCCCCCCCCAGGAGATGAGTCACTGGAGGCCGGGATCTGACAGCACAAGTCCGTGGCGGGCTTCGGGATGTAAGAACACAGCCTCTGGCTAGCCTGAGGACACCGCAGGTGGAGGGGGATGGCTGTGTCCCTTGGAGACCTGGGTCGGTGCAAGGAGAGGTGGTGAGTGGGAGGTGCTGTCTGCTTCTCGCCCAGGAGCCATCTGCTCGCTAATGCAAACAGCCCCGTGTGTCAGGCAAGGCGAGGACAAATGACTGGGGCAGCCCCACCACGCGGCCCAGGAAGAGGGAGCCTTGGACCCATGAGGTCATCCCGCCGATGATGTATGGCCCGGGAAGAGTTGGGTTAATGATCTTCAGTGGGACCCGGGAGCAAAACCCAGTAATTTCATAATAGAGCGTGTGATGGATTAAGGCGTGTTAATACCAGGAGTATACATTAAAGGAAATGATCTCGCTGGCATACTAAATGGCAAAATAAAAGCACTTTTAGAAACTTCCATGATTAATTGGTCTGGCCTTTTAATTCTGTACCATGATAAAGTAAAGCTCACTTCTCCTGATCACCTCCTGGGCGATTCCTCTGCAGCTCTGAGAGCTCCCAGGACCTGCAGCCTGGGAGCAGCCCTCGCATTGTCTTCCTGGGACTCACGTCACCGCCATCAGCATCATCATCTTCACCAAATGACTTTGCCATAACCTTCCCACCTCGATGGCTGACAGTGACGACTTGGGATTTGGGAGAGATCACGGTGCCATGCAGCTTACACCCCCACTAGGACTGTGACAATTTGCTTGGGGAGGGCCCTGCCACCATGCTGCCTGGTTCAGTTCACAGGGATACAAGGAGGTCATTAGCTTCTCAAGTTTACCATGTATTGGGCCCTGAGGGTGCAAGCCCAGGGCTTCAGATGGCAGCTGTCACATAGTAAGTGCTCAGTAAATATTAGCTCCCAATGTGCTGGCTACATCAGTGCTGCTCTTTGCTCTGAGAGACAGCCGCCATTAATGTTCCCATTTAATGGGCAAGAGAAGCTGAGGCACAAGCCCCTGAGTGAATGCTGAAGCCTAAAGGGCAGGGTGTGAATTAGAGACAGGGAAAGAGCCTCCTGGGAATGCCACGTCCCATGCTGGGGTGCCTGGGTTCACGGTCTGCCTCTGCTCCTCCTCCCAGCTTCCTGCTCGTGGGCACCCTGGGAGGCACAGGTGACGGCTCAAGGACTCGGGTCCCTGCCAGCCACACGGGAGACCTGGATGGAGCCCCCAGCTCCTGCTTCAATTGGATCCTCCTTACCCTAGCTGTTCTCCCCACACCTGGGAAGTGAACCACGAACCAGCGGATGGGATTTCTCTCTCATTAGAGAGAGACAGAAAAAGACAGAGAGAGAAGAATCAGAGACAGGCTGACCTCTGAACCTCTAACAGAGGGCTCCCGGCTCCCTGCCCTGCTGCCATCTCCATCTCCTCGGGAGGAAGTGGCTGCTTTGGTTCTGTTCGGAGGTGACAAGTCCGTAACCGCGGCAGGAGGAACTCTTGCTGGATGCGGCTTTTGTTCTTAGAAAAGCCAGCTCCCGCCTCGTTGCAGACCCCCATCTTGGGGGTGGCTGTTGTGTTGTGACAAAGAGCGTCAGGCCAGAGCCGGGCACACAGGACAAAGGCCCGGCCCTGCCACCGCCGTCCTCGGAGGCATAATGCCAGCCGCCTGCCCGCAGCTCCTCACCCAGCAGGGCTGTGGGGAGACAGTGAAGAGCCAGGGCAAGGGGGGAGCCGGCCAAGTACAGAACAGACGTGAGGTCAGAGGGACTCTCCTGCTGTCCAGACGCCGCCCTCTGCCGCAGAGCACGGAGAAGTTCATTCCCGAGTGGTGAGGCCACTTCCGCCTTTGCGGGCTCCTGGGCGCCCTCGCGCGGGCCATTCCACCTGCTGGGATGCCAGGAGCCGCTGGCTCATCAGACCCCGCCCCTGTGTCGCCTTGGTAGCCACCGCATCTTTTACCAGCCCCTTTGGCCTGGGTGAGAGTCACCCATCTCGAGGCACCCGCCCTTGCTCGGGCCAGCTGGAACGGGGCAACGGAATAGACTGTGGCCCTTCTGAAACCAATACGCGGGGGACCCCAAGCAGAAGCCAGCCCTTCCGTCTCACGGCTCCCCCAGAGAAATTGGGAACAGACGCCTATCTCCCGGAGCTATTCAGGGCCAGGGCAGCGAGCTCACACTCCTCCCAAGGCCTGGCGTGCAGCATCCTTGAGTGAAGCCAGGTCCGGTGGGACACAGAAGGCAGTGGCCGGGGTGGAGGGGCCCTGGAGAGCACATTCCTGTCTGCAGGGGGAGATGCCGCTCAGCCCCAGCCAATGGCTGCTCTGTGGGGTTGGGAGCCCAGTGCTCATAGCCTCTGATTTTCTTAGAGATTCTGGAAATGTGGATTTTTTTCTCGACATTTTCTAATTTTTAGCTATTAGCAACTAATTTTTAAAAAGATTTTATTTACTTATTTGAGAGGTAGAGTTACAGACAGAGAGAGGCAGAGACAAGAGAGAGAGGTTTTCCATCCATTGGTTCACTCCCCAAATGGCCTCAATGGCCGGAGCTGGGCTGATCTGAAGCCAGGAGCCAGGAGCTTCTTCTGGGTCTCCCACATGGGTGCAGGGGCCCAACGACTTGGGCCATCTTCTACTGCTTTCCCAGGCCATAGCAGAGAGCTGGATCGGAAGAGAAGCAGCTGAGACTCCAACCGGCGTCCATAAGGGATGCTGGCACGGCAGGTGGACACCCAGACTAGTATACCACAATGCCAGCCCCAGAAACTAATTAAAAAAAAAGTTTTAGCAGCATGCAGGTCAGTGAAATGCGCCTGCTGGCCACATCTGCAGCCCAGCCTGGCAGTCAGCAATCTCTGGTCTGGAGCGCCACTGGGTACCCCTGTTAGCTGGTTGACTGCACCCTTTGACTGGGCACAGCACTCGAGAGTGTGTACAACACTGTCCTGGAGATGTCATTTGCTGCTCACAACAGCCCTGGCAAGAAGGCCATTGGCAAATGTTCCCTCAGTGAACACAAGTAGGAGACCAGCCAGGGGCCAGGCATTCTCCTAAGCCGGTCACTCGCCGTGGCCAGCGCATGCTTGGTGAATGGGACACTGGAGGAGTCAATGTGTGGTGAGCTGGAACCGGAACTCAGATTCCTTTGGGTATTGAAAAGGGTCCCTCCCTTGATCTCTGCAAGGCCCTGAACGGACCCCCATGGTGGCAGTGCACCAAGAGTTCCAGAGCCTGAATACCTGGGCTCAACCCTCCCTTCCCACCAGGAGCGCCATTCTCATCCTCTGCCGGGCGCATGACTGCACCTGCATCACGGTGGCTGTAATGCGAGGGCTCCTACGGCACAGGGCTGTCCCGAGGCTACGCTGCGCTGATGCACAGAGGGGGCTTTGTTCACTGCCAGCGCTCCAGGAGTATTGTTGTTAGCACAAAGGACATTTTGCATCTTTCCGACTTGGGAAAAGTTAATGGCATGAGACAATGTCTGTTCTGCAATGTTTAATGAAAATGAAGGCACCAGACAGGCTAATTTGATTTTTGTATACATAGGTCGAATATTGGAAAGAAATAGGAGGGGCGTTACATCAAAGTAACTGTGGGTATGCAAGGGCTATGGTGGTTTCAATGTTCTGCCTTCCCATTTTCTGAATTTTCAAAATCTGCTGTGGTCAGTGTGCCTTAATTTAAAACTCAAAGCAAGATATTTTTAAAGTTTCATTTATTTGTTTATTTGAAAGACAGCATGACAGGGAGAGACAGGGAGACAGAGAGAGATCTTCCATCTACTGGTTCACTCCCCACATGGCTGCAACAGCGGGGGATGGGCCAGGTCAAAGCCAGAAGTCTGAAACTCCCGCCACGTGGGTGGCAGTGACCCGAGGCCTTGGTTCATTCTCTGCTGCCTTCCCAGGTGCATTAGCAGGAAACTGCACCAGACGCAGAGGAGCGGAGACTTGAACCAGCACTCCCATATGGGAGGCAGATGCGCCAGGTGGAGGCTTAACCTGATGTGCTGGAACATTCTTCCAGTGATCATTTATTTTCCAAAAAATTACATTCTCTGTCTTCCAGAAGATCTTACCCTTTTCTTCCCGTCTCAGCCAACTGCTTCCTAGAGAAACCCCTGCCCATCCAAGTCCCACCCTGTCTTGAGTTCCCAAGGCTGTCTGAAGAGTGGACCACCCGCCCAGGCATTCTTCTCTTGTGGATCCGGAGGGAGAGGCCCCTATGACTTCCTGACACAGCCTCCAAACCAGAGTGTACACGATGTAGTCCCAAACCCAAAGGTGCCTGCTTGCTGGGTCTCACCCGGGCAGGATCCATCAATCACAAGTCCTCCTTCCCCACCCCCAACAGGTCTGAAAGGACAAGGGGCCCAGCCCAAGCTCCTTCTACCCAGGCCAGGGCAGAAGCAGGGACAGGCTTCTCAGCCTGAAGTCTCAGGAAATCCTCCAGTTCCAGAGCTCCTGAAAGCAAATGTAGTTTCTTTAAATCACATATTCACTGGGCATGGATAGAAAAACAAATCCTAGGCCAGCACTGTGGTGCAGCTGGTTAAGCCGCCATATGCATTTTCAGAATCTCATGTCCGAGCGCTCTTTCAAGTCCTGGCTGCTCTGCTTCCGATAAACCTTCCTGTTAATGCCCCTGAGAAGGCAGCAGATGATGGCTCTGGTCCTTGGGTCCCTGGCACCCACATGGGAGGCCCGGCTGGGGATCCTGGCTCCTGGCTTCCGCCTGGTCCAGACCTGGCTATTGCGGCTGTCTGGGGAGTGAACCAGTGGATGGAAGATCTTTTTCTCCCCATATCTGTCTCTTTGCCTCTCTCTCTCTCTGTGTCACTCTGCCTTTTAAATAAGCAAATACACATTAAGAAAAGAAGAAGAAGAAGAAAATAAATTCATAGTCTGTACTTTTGAATCCAGCTCTGTGAGACTATGAAGTTCTGGTCTAAAATTACATTTAATTATTGTTACATTTCAGACTTTGTAGGAAATGACAGTACAGAAGTGTGACTTTCAAATTAGCAAAGTGTCTGTGAGGTAGGTGAGGGTTTTAACAAACCGGGGGGTTGGAGCCTAAAATTATATGACATTTATTTGCAACCACAAACTTAGGCTGATCAGGCATTGTTCAAAGTCCTCCGTCACAGGGAAGAGTGGCTGCTCCGGTTTTCCGCAGTCTGTACCCATTCCTACACCCCCACCACTTCACCCCTGCAGACAGCAGGGAGGCCCCGAACTCTGCTCCAGTGCCTGGGGGTGAGGCCCAGCCAGAAACACAAAACAGAGGGAAGAGCCATTTTGCCTCATTATAGGACAACCCCAGTGGCGCTTCTCGGGCCCCGTAATTCCTTTCTTATAGTTTTTCTTGTCACATCCACTTGCTTTATAGCTTACTAACTTGCAAGTTATAGTTGTAATTTATGGTCAAAATTGAGTGGTAGCAAATCAGGGAATATTTCCATTGATTACCCTAAATTGTCTAATCTCCTGTATGTTTTTAGAACTTGATTGGGTGGTATTTACTGATTGCCTTCATCTAATTTAAAAATCAATCAATAGCAACAATGAGTGCTGGGGATAAATTGAGTCTAATGCTGCCTCAACGCGGCACAGTATCCATCAGCTGTCTACACACCCCCACGTCTGCGGCGGTTTTACTGCCCCAACCCAAGCGGCTGGGAGCTGGGCGCCCAGGGCAGGCACTCCTGCAGCCCGTGCTGTCTGTTTAGGGCCGATGGTCTCTGCTCCAGTGAACGGGCTTCGTGCAATAAAGCTGCAGCCGAGAGGCTCCGGCTGTGCTGCAGGCTCTGCCTGTCCACCTTCCTCCCCCAAGGACTCTGAGGGGGCTAACGGGAATGAACACAACTCAGGCCTTTTCGTAACCCACCAGCACTGTTCCGGAGAGAAGCATCCATGTGCTCATTCACCCCTTCGATGCCCACTGGCGTCTGCTTTTATTTTCAGCCAACCCGGGCATTTACGAAGGGCAGGTTTGGGCGCAGGGCGTGTGGCTGCCACACCACGGGGACGGGTGCTTACCCTGGGTGGCTGAGCTCCGCTGTACAGACCAGGCACTGAGGTTCTGCGGGATCTGACACCTGGGCCCCGATTCTGTGGCTTTGGAAGGAGGGAACCCTGGGTCTTTGAGTGACAACACTGCAGCTGGGAACGAAATTTAGGACATCATGGAGAAGGCGAAGGCTGTCAAGGCCAAGTTCCTTAAGGAGCTTACACGTTGTGTGTTGCCAAATCTGTCTGTAATTCACCACAAAACAACGCAGGGTGAAATAGTGCTATAATTATTGTATGAACCAACAATTGTGGGGTGACAAGGGGGCAAAGAGAATGCATTTAACCTTTGTCCCCAAAGAGCTGGCAATATCCCATGATGCTTTTCTGGGCTGTCTAGAGGTTGCTGAGCTCATAAAAGCATTTTTCAGGCTCCTTCATAGGGAAGATGCAATGGCGTCTTCATATTAATTATTATTTATTATAATATATTATATGTTCTATTATTATTTATTTATTTCTGTTTATACGCAGCACAGTAGAGCCACCCTACCTTTTTGGAGCCTTGGCCTGATAATTTATTTTGGCCTTCCCTGCCTTGTTCCTCGACCCTGAGGGGTACCTGGGAGGTCAGCAATGCTCAATTTGTTCTTGGGGGCCGGCGCTGTCTCATAGTGGGTAAAGCTGCCTCCTGCAGTGTCGGCATCCCATATGGGTGCCGGTTTGAGTCCTGGCTGCTCCATTTCCTGTCCAGCTCTCTGTTATGACCTGGGAAAGCAGTAGAAGATGGCCCAAGTCCGTGGGCCCCTGCACTGATGTGGGAGACCTGGAAGAAGCTCCTGGCTCCTGGCTTTGGATCAGCACAGCTTCAGCTGTTGCAGTCATCTGGGGAGTGAACCAGTGGATGGAAGACCTCTCTCTCTCTCTCTCTCTTTCTGTCTCTCCTTCTCTTTGTGTGTAACTCTGACTTTCAAGTAGGTAAATAAATTTTTTTAAAAAAATTGTTCTTTGAAGCACTGATGACCTTTAACCCCAGGCCCTGGACTCTGGAGGAGACTCTGCTGATGTTACAAAAATCTTTGGAGGGGCCGGCGCCGCGGCTCACTAGGCTAATCCTCCGCCTAGCGGCGCCGGCACACTGGGTTCTAGTCCCGGTCGGGGCGCCGGATTCTGTCCCGGTTGCCCCTCTTCCAGGCCAGCCCTCTGCTGTGGCCAGGGAGTGCAGTGGAGGATGGCCCAGGTGCTTGGGCCCTGCACCCCATGGGAGACCAGGAAAAGCACCTGGCTCCTGGCTCCTGCCATCGGATCAGCGCGGTGCGCTGGCCGCAGCGCGCCAGCCGCGGCGGCCATTGGAGGGTGAACCAACGGCAAAAGGAAGACCTTTCTCTCTGTCTCTCTCTCTCTCACTGTCCACTCTGCCTGTCAAAAAAAAAAAAAAAATCTTTGGAGGAATTTTGAACACGAACATCTAGGAAGACTCTCTCTTGCCCCTGTCTTAACTGAGAAATGGAACTTGGCATCACTGGAAGACTCTATAAATAAATGCAAAATCCAACATGTGATTAAACTCTCATCATCACTGGGCTGCAAACCTCAGCTGAGCCACGGCCATTCCCACCTTATTCTCCAAGATGGTCAGTACATTTTTAAAAATTATTTATTTGAAAGGGAGAGATACAGAGGGAGAAGGGGGGACAGAAGGGGAGGGAGAGAGAGAAATCTTCCATCTGCTGGTTCGCTCCCAAATGGCCCACTATGGCCAGGTCTGGGCCAGTCTGAAACCAGGAGCCAGGAGCTTCTTCTGTGTCTCCCATGCAGGTGCAGGGACCCAAGCACTTGGGTCATCATTGCTGCTTTCCCAGGCCATAGCAGAGAGCTGGATTGGAAGTGGAGCAGCCAGGACTCCAAACAGCACCCATATGGGATACCGGCACCGCAGGTGGAGACTTAACCTTCTATACCACAGTGCCAGCCCTGGTCAGTGTATTTTTTTAAATTTTTATATATATATATTTTTAAACAGGCAGAGTGGACAGTGAGAGAGAGAGACAGAGAGGAAGGTCTTCCTTTTGCCGTTGGTTCACCCTCCAATGGCCACCATGGCTGGCATGCTGCGGCTGACGCACCACGCTGATCCGATGGCAGGAGCCAGGTACTTCTCCTGGTCTCCCATGGGGTGCAGGGCCCAAGCACTTGGGCCATCCTCCACTGCACTCCCAGGCCACAGCAGAGAGCTGGCCTGGAAGAGGGGCAACCGGGACAGAATCCGGCGCTCCGACCGGGACTAGAACCCGGTGTGCCGGCGCCGCTAGGTGGAGGATTAGCCTAGTGAGCCACGGTGCCGGCCTATTTTTTAAAATGTTTATTTGTTGTTATCTACTTGAAAGGTAGAGCAGCGTGGGGCATGGGGAGAGATCCTCCATGTGCTGGTTCACTTCCCAAATGCCTACGAGAGCCAGGAACTCCATCAGGGTTTCTGGTGTGGATGGCAGTGGCCCAAGCACTTAAGCTATCACCTGTTGCCTCCAAGATACATTAACAGGAAACTGAATGGGGGACTTGGGCAGGCTTCACCTGCGCACCATATCACTACCCCAGTACATCTTTTTTTTTTTTTTTAAGAGTTACACAAAGAGAGGAGAGGCAGAGAGAGAGAGAGAGAGAGAGAGAGGTCTTCCATCTGATGGTTCACTTCCCAGTTGGCCACAACGGCCGGAACTGTGCCGATCTGAAGCCAGGAGCCAGGAGCTTCTTCCGGGTCCCCCATGCAGGTGCAGGGCTCAAGCACTCGGGCCATCCTCCACTGCTATCCCAGGCCATAGCAGAGAGTTGGATTGGAAGAGGAGCAGCCGGGACTAGAACTGGCGCCCATGTGGGATGTCGGCGCTTCAGGCCAGGGTATTAACCTGCTGAGCCACAGCGCCAGCCCCTAGTACATCTTTCTGATGAATGAGCACAGGGCTCTGTTTCATAGACTCAGAGACAGTTGGCAGGATCTTCTTGGTGCCCTCAGCGACAGGGGTTGGGTGTGAGAAGCGTCCTCTTCCCTCGTGTCGCTCCTCCCTTCCCTGTTCCATCCTCTGGGCTCCTTGCTATGGCGCTTCTTCCCCCTCTTCTTCCACAGTCAGAGGCCCTTCCAGTTTAGCAGAGCGTGGGCTGATCACAGAGTGGAGCGTGCGCGGATCAGCCTCTCCGGCAGGTAAGTGCGGCCAGGTGTCTGAGTTTAGTCTCTGGTCAGAGGCCAAAGTTTGCAGAGAACTGCTGAAGAACTTCTGGACTGAAGAGTTGCTATGCCACAAAAAACCGTGCACCCAGATGTTTGCAGCGGCTGGGTTCATACGCATACGCACTCCTAAGCAGAAGCAAACCAGGTGTTTTCATGATGTGATGGGAAGGAGCTCCTTGCAGATCTCATCGTGACATCAGCCAAATCCCCACTGAGGGGCGCTCTGCAGAACCCCTGCTCGGTCCAGTACTGACCTCCTGGAGATCAGTCAGAGCAAGGGGAGCCGGGAAACCAGCCCAGCCAAGAGGAGCCTCAGGAGCTGTGATGATGGAATGGAAAATGGCATCTCCGTGAAATCTGGAACAGAGACGGGTGTTAGGTGGAAGTGAAGGCAGTCTTAGGCAGCACGGACTGCAGTTAGCAATAACATGAGCTCGTGGTTCACTGCGGAATGGACCGCACGACATGACGCTGGCACCACGGGAAACTGGATTGTGGGTACAACGAGAACTCTGGGTACTCTCTTCACAGTTTCTCTGTAAATCTGAAACTGTCTTAAATTTAAAAATTTGGTAATGAAAAAATAATTCGGCAAGAGCTTTTTGCTCCACTCCTCCTCAGCACTTCCAGGGCCCTTGGCTCAACTGGCCGCCATCTTTTAGAGCACAAAGACAAAACAGTCCCCATGGCCCTAAGGATGTGGGCACGGGGGGCCTGGAGGAAGCTGGGGGCCTGAGGACTCCCCGCAGCGGAGCACCCACACTGGGCCTGCTTGGCTGACTTCTCGGCTTTTATGCACAAGATGGATACAGTCTGATCTTGTTTAAGCCTTGGTTGTTTCCGTCTCTGTTTCTCACAGCCAAGTTCAGTCCTCACAGATGCTGCCTCTCGCTTGCTTTGATTTGGGACCTGGGTCCCCCCAGGTGGAGAGCCCGGCTGCTTTGTGAGGCGGGGGTCGCAGGGCTCTTGATCTCACCTCCCCAAAAGGCCGGGAGGCCCCACTGCTCGAGGCACAGTAAGGTGACCACTGCTCGGTGGTGTGACAATTCAGCTTCGTGGGACTCCACAGACCACGTGGCCTTGCTGCTTCACAGGTGCACAGAACCTGCCAGGGGCACTCAGCCCGGGAAGCGGAGGTCTTCAGAGAGGAGCAGACCCAGCGGGTTAGGGCCGGGCCAGCAGCCCAGTACCGTGCTTCTTGGTGTCACCGTTTTTCCACTGTACAGGTAGTTTCTGCACATGTTCCAGACAGCTCTCGGGGGCTCCACTGAGCTCGGGGTGTGCGGCCGAGGGGGAGAATCCAGGCTCTCCAGCGCCCCCAAGAAGGGGAGGGCAGCTGCCTCTTGCCCGTGTCACACACTGGGTTTCTGAGATTTCATTTTCGGGAAAAGGGTCTGATCATAAAAACAACAACGCGTAAACAACAGTGTGTACGGCTCGCAGCATTTGTCTCACATTGACACTGGAAATAACTTATACACCTGTTGTGTTCCCAGCGTGGTGCTGGCACGAGTTACTCTCCCTGCATCACTGCACCAACTGCTCACCACAAACAGGCAAGGCAGGCATTAGGAGCCCTCGTGTACTGGAGTCCAAGTGTCTCAGCTAACTCCTAGTAACACCCTGGCAACATCTGCCTGTTCTAACCACTGGACTAGACTGCCCTTTCTGTGATAGGGAGGTGCAAGCCCTGGGGTCCCTGCCAATGGCTCAGTTGCTCTGTGGTTCCATGCAGGCTCCTGCTGTCAGCACCCAGTAGGGGTGGCATCCAGTTGTGTCTAAGGGTCGGACAACCCCTGGAATTCCATTAGGCAAGGAAGCCAGGGTCACTGCCCCCTCCTGACCAGCCACTGTCCCAGCTGCCCGCTCCTGGGGGCAGCACCCACCCTCCTGTCTCCCCCAGGGCCAGGCACGGGGTCTGCGTCTCCTGCTCTGTCAAAGTAGCACCATCAGCTGTGGACACGGGCGGGGTGGGGTGTGTGTGTGGCCATTACCAGGACATCCGTCTATCTGTCAGCGAGAGGCGCACCCATCACTTACACAAACACCCCCACAGCGTTGGGGCGGGCGTGGTTTAAAAAAAAAATTGAAAAGAGGCCATTACCATCATGAGGCCCACCTGAGAGAGTGTGCTGGGTGATGGAAGAGGCTTCGGAGCCCTGGCCTCCTCCGCGGCGGGTCATCAGTTAAAAGGGGCGTGGGAGGGGGCCGCGGGTGCCGGGGCGGCGGGCCAGGTCCCGATCCCAGGGCTCCCTTTGGAGAAAGGAGCTGGAGACAAATGATTCGAGTCTGAATTCCATATACACCGGAGATTGCTTATCGATCCACATCAGAATCTGCGGGCTGGCCCCGGGGACCGGCCGAGTATTTTCCCAGGGAGTTAATAACGTGGCAGCTGAGCTGTCTTGTCCAATTCACTGAGGCTGGGCCTCTAATCAGGGCCGAGTTTCTTATTTTGAGAATCCTTGCCATTCCTGAGTGCTGCCTCCCTTCCACTCTGCTGGGCTCCTGTCAGTGATTGAAATGACAGCCCGTGGATGGGGAGGCTAATCAAATTGTTTATTATCGACCTAAATCAATATGTATAGATTGTCGAAACATCACTGTCACGCCACCAAAAAGTCATACTAATAATTCCCGGCCTGCAGAAGTAATCCGGCTGTGATTTCTCCTGTTCAAATTACATTTGAATTTAAGGGAGTGAAAACAATTATAATGGGGAGGGGGCACCAGGCGAGGGGGCAGCAGGACCCTGGGCTGGGAGGCGCACACACAACTCGATGGAGGCGCATTGGGTGTTAATGATGAAATGTCACTTTGGCCTGGCTTAAGTATGAGCCTTGTGCTGCGGACAGCAGCGGAACCCCACACGGGACGCAGGGAAGGCTCCGTCCCAGAGAGGCTTTTTTCTGGGACTCAGGGCAACCAGGAGATTCTAGGGGGTTGGGCCCAGGGAGGCTGGGAACAGGGGAGCCCAGGCCCAAGCTCTGGGCTGCCGGAGGGGATGCACGTGGGAGACGCTCCCGCGGACGCAGCCCCAGGTTCAGGGACAGAGCGTGGCTCTGCTGGTCCCAGGGGCCAGGCTGAGCAGGAGGATGCGGAGAGTCAGAGGGGCAATAAATGGCTGCCACTCACACTCCTCGAGTGCCATGACTGTGGTTGGTGCACACACCTGCGGGTGTGGATCCTGCCAGTGGACGGGTCTCGGTAGGGATGACGACAGGTATCTTCCAGGTAGAGGTGTTTGGAAAGGTCCACTGGCTGAGCAGGCACAGGCTGGCAGGTGCAAGGCTCAGCCACCCAAGCTTCAGGGATAGCATTCTTCTCCCCCGGGACTGGCACGCCATGCACTACACAGGTGGCACAGCTGTACCCAGCAGCCTGTCCACACAGATCCACACGGCTCTCCCTGGATGAGCTCATTTAATCCCCAGACTAACCCCACAAGGTTGGTGTCACTGTTGTCCCCAATTTCCAGATGGGAAAACTAAGGCACCTCAGAGGCTATTTGCCCAAGGCCATGACTAGGAACGATGGAGCTGGGATCTGAACGGCGGCTATGTGCAGCAGGGTGCTGGTCTCTACCTGGGTGCTCTGGGGCTGGGCTGGCTGTGGATGGATGTGTGAAGGGGACAATAGTGAGCGCCCCCAACTCTGTTGCCTGTGACTGACGCCCCTCCTCCCTCCCTTCCTTTCTCAGCCTGCCCCCCGCCCCAGGAGGTGCCGGAGACTCTCACCAGTCCTTAGTGTCGGCTTCAGGCCAGTGCTGGAGCACCTCATTTCCTCTTCTTTGCAAAATGGGAAGAATTTCCCCCAAGGGAAGCTTCCGGGGGCTGCTGGATACTTGAAGGAGATGGGAAGAGGTTGTGCATGGCAGCAGGGCACCGCTGGCCATCAGCATCCCGGGGCCCCGGCTTCTGCCATCTCCGGGGAGTTGGCCCTGCCTGGAGCCACACAGGCCCCTGCAGGCCCAGGTGCTTCACCTGTGCCTTGGAGCATGGGGGGCAGCTCAGAGCTGAGGGTTCCCGCAGCTCACCAACCCTCCTGGCACTCTTCGGGAGGCTGCCACCTGTTTCCTGCAGGACCCGCCCCCTCCATACATGTAGCGTGTCCCTGTGTGCTCCTGTTCCATGATACCCACCTTACCCAGGCTGCAGAGGTGTGACAGCATTGAGAACCCCTCCCCCCCGCTCCCAGGGCCAAATATGGCCCATCGGTGCCATTTGCTGCCTCAATCTTGGGCATGACGCTGCCCTAGGCGCCACCCCTTATGGAGCACGCTGATTGGTGGGGCGTGTTTTAGGGCATCCACCCCACCGCGAGTTGTGATGGTGGGGTCCCTTTCCTTCCCTGCTTTGGCTGCCGCAAACGGCTGGAGCCGACAAGCCATGAGCCCCAGCCCAGAGCTCGTAGGCCTGTTCTGTGCGAGGCCAAGCTGGACCCCAATGCAATCCAGCTTGGGGAGTCTCCCACACGGGCAGAGTCTGCAGCCAGAGGCAGAGAAAACCACAGACGGTCTTCAGAGAGACTCCCGGCTGCCCAGCCCTGATGCAGCCCTCCATGTCGGAGGAAGCAGCAGCCCGCCTCTGATCGCCCCGGCCCCAGCTTGAACGGATGCCATTTTCTGAGAACCCGCTGTTGAGAGCTGTGTGTGTGTGTGCTTCAGGAGATGTGGAAAACCACCTCCCCGCTGCCCCACGTATTACCCTGCAGAGCCCGCAGAAGCAGGAGGGCGACTTCCGACTCCAGGAAGTCTGAGTTTGCTCTGCAAGATCCCGGCTGTTCAGGTTCGAGTGGGTTCTAAACTTGGCAAACACATTTCCCCCTGTCCCTAGAAAGAAAAAAATAAAAACCCACCAGCAAAAATACATTACGCTGGGCATTATATTTCTGTGACGGAAATAACTCATTTTCATGACACACTATAATAATAGCAAATTATGGTACACAATGAATCCATTCTCACTCATTAAAGTCTGTATGGAGAAAAGCAAGGAATACAAAATGTACACAATTGTTTAAAGGAAAAATGCCATGTAATATAAAAGATACGCTAATCGCTATTTCTAATTACAAAGAAGAGAAAATCACTAAAAAATTTTTACAGCATCTAATTACCAAAAAAAAAGCCAGAGCTACAAAATAACTCTATAAAATTAATAATGAAGGAGGACTTCAAATGACTGTATTTTCTCAAAATTGCTCTTCTTCCACGCAGAAAATGTGGACACAGTTGGCAGAGGTGGGTGTGACACTGGCTCTCAAGTGTCCTGTGAGAGCGTGTGTGTGCTCGCTTCCCGTCAGGTGTGCTGCTGGCTGTGTCTGCACACATGACCTGCTGGAGTGTGTCTGCACACATGACCTGTTAGGTGTGTCTGCACACATAGGATCTGGTGGCTGTGTCTGCACACACAGAACCTGGTTGATGTGTCTGTGCACACATGACCTAGTGTGCATGTCTGCACACACAGGACCTGCTGGGTGTGTTTGCACACACATGACCTGGTGGGTGTGTGCACAGAGGACCTGGTGGGTGTGTCTGAGCACATATGACCTGGTGGCTGTATTTATGGGCACAAACATGACCTGGTGAGTGTGTCTACACACACATTACTTGGAATATGTCTGTGCACATGGGACCTGGTGGCTTTGTCTGCACACACATGACCTGGTGGGTATGTCTGTGTGCACATGACCTGCTGGGTATGTCTGCACACATATGAACTAGTGTGTGTGCCTGCACACACATGAGCTGGTGCATGTGCCTGCACACACATGACCTGGTTGGTGCGTCTACACACACATGAGCTGGTGGGTGTGTCTGTACACATGAGCTGGTGAGTGTGTCTGTGCACATGACCTGGTGGGTGTGTCTGTGCACATGAGCTGGTGGGTGTGTCCATGCACATGAGCTGGTGGGTGTGTCTGCAGGTTCATGACATTGTTTCATCCTTATGCTTGTTAGGCAAGGTTAGTCCCCTTCCTCCTTGAGAAAGAAACATTTGGTCCCTTACCCAGTGCCTAGGGTAACTCCCCACCGTGGTCAGCCCACAGCAATGCCTGTGCCATCCTTGTCCTGCGACATTCTCGCTCTCATGCCTTTGGCCAGCTGGGACAGCCCAGTCTGCAGTCATCCAGCAACAGTCACTCAGCCGGTATGGCTGGGAATCAGGACTTAAATCTGGGACTGTGGCTTTCAGGTTCTAGAACTTTTGTATGACAGATGTGGTCACCAAAGAGGTCCTTTTGAACCGTGTGACAATGAGAAATACCCCGAAACCTTCCTGTGCAACCTTCTCTCTTTGGCACCATCTGCTGCCAGTTTCATGTCCACTTTCATCTTCAGCACCAACTCTCCAGGCTACAGGGCCAGAAGGTACAAGGCCAGGAGCAGGGAGAGTGTCATCTGTGTACAAGACAAGGTGATGAGGAGGATGGAGGTGGAGAGCTGTGGAGAGATTTGCGGCACACTTGCCGGGCAAACTTGTGATGCACTCAAGGTTGGAATTGCCCTTGGAATTGGGTAACAATTTCCTACTCAAGCATCTGGGAGGGTGGTGGGATCGTCAGCCAAGTTGTAAAGAATGGAGGAGAAGAGGGCTTGAGGCTGGAAGATAAGGAGTTAGTTGGGCTGTGCTCTGCTGGGTTTCCTGGTCTAACTCTCTATACAGAGGTCTCCAATTGGATGTCTACAGCTCAAACTTGTGCCAAAGACAACTGCAATCGTTGCTTCTCACCTCCCCTCCCTGACCATGACCCAGCCCTGGTCCCTTTGGTCACTATCTCAGTACACGGCCACACAATTCTGTTCCATACTTGGGTCACAAGCCAGAGTCCTCCTAGCAATGATTCCCTGCCTTCACACATAACGTTTAACCCGTTAGCAGATTTGGTGCTTCCTTCACAATGTATGCAGAGGGCAGCCCTGGTGTTGTCAGCTGGCTTCACTGGTTACATCGTATCTTCCTGGGGCAGGCATTTGATGCAGTAGTTAATTCACTGCTTGGGATGCCCACTTTCCAGGTCCAAGCGCCTGATTTGAGTCCCAGCTACTCTGCTTCCAACCCAGCTTCCTACTAATGCACACCCTGGAGGCAGCAGCGATGGCTCAAGGACCTGAATCCCTGCCACCCCGTGTGAAAGACCCAGCGTGAGTTCAACACTCCTGGCTTCAGCCTGGTCTGGCTCTGGGTATTGTGGGCATTTGAAGAATGAGCCAGCAGATGGAAGATCCACCCCCACCACCCACCACCCTGGATCTCTGCCTTTCAAATAAAAATGAAAAACACAGAAGTAAAATTTTCTTTAATTATAACGTCACAGAAGATATGAACTTGAAGTCCTAATGCCAGTACCTTGGCATGTGACCTTATTTGGAAATAGGATTGTTGCAGAGGTAATTGGTTAAGATGTGATTGGGGGGGGGGTCATTTGGCACAGCAGTTACAATCCTGGTTGGGAAACCTGCAACTTCTATCAGCATTGCTGGAGCCCAAGTCCTGGCCCCACTCCCAATTCCAGCTTCCTGCTGACGCACAGTCTTGTGAGGAGGCAGTAATGGCTCAAGTGGTTGAATCCCTGCTACCCTTGAGGGAGACCTGGTATGTGTTCCAGACTCCCAGCTTCAGGTTGGCCCACTTCAGCTGCTGTGGGAGTTTGGGGAGTGAACCAACAGATGGAAGATCTTTCTCTCTCTGTCTCTTGTCTCTCAAATAAATTTAGCAGCTCTAGAATAATTTTGAGGGAGATTATACTGGAGACCTTACTCCAATACCACTGGTATATCCGGAGGGACAGGGCCATGTGGGAGTGGAGTGATGTGGCTGAGCCACGGATTGCTGGCCACCACCAGGAGGGAGGAGCCTGCCTGGAGTTGACAGGGCGCCCGGCCTCGCTGACACGTGGCCTAGGGCTTCCAGTCTCCAGCAGCGTGGGAAAACTTCTGTTGCTCTCAGCCACCCAGTCTGTGGGACCCTGTTACAGCCATCCTGGGAGACTGACACGCCCAGCATAAAACCTCAAGCCATCCCTGTGGCTCACAGAACCGCTGGGGATTGGCCCCGCCCACCCATCTGAGTGTGACTCCTCCTCCTTTCCAGAGGAAGCTGTGCCGGCTGGCCGCCCGCCAGCACGGGGATGGTTACCCCAGCACACACCCACTGACCTCCCCGGTCTCTGTTCCAATTCCAGCTCCAGCAGGAGGCATCTCCCAGACACTCTGGGAAGACAGCAAACCCTTCAGCCAGACTTTTGCCTTTCTCATAGCACTGATCATTTCCCGCCTTCCCTCTCTCCCGCCTTTCTCTTCCTCCCCTCCCCTTCCCTCCCCCGCCTTGCCCTGCCCTCCCCTCCCCTTCCCTTCTCTTCTTTCAGATTTATTTATTTATTTGAAAGGCAGAGTAACAGACAGGGAGAGAGAGAGAGAGAGAGAAAGAGAAAGATCTTCCATCTGCTGGTTCACTCTCTAAGTGGCTGCAACGGCCAGAGCTGTGCTGATCTGAAGCCAGGAGCCAGGAGTTTCTTCTGGGTCTCCCACGCAGGTGCAGGGGCCCAAGGACTTGGGACATCCTCTACTGCTTTCCCAGGTGCATTAGCAGGGAGCTAACTGGTGTTGTAAGCGGCAGCTGGCTTAACCCTCTGCACCACAACGCTGGCCTCAGTGACCATTTTCTTAGTCATTATCACTGCTGGTGGTATATTATGTTATTTATTAGAGAGAGAGAGAGAGAAAGAGAGAGAGCGCTCCCTTCTACTGGCTCACTCCTTAAATATCTGCAATGGCCAGGACTGGACCAAGGCCAAAGCCAGGAGCTGGGAACTCAATCCAGACCTCCCACAGGGGTGGCGGGAACCCAGTTAGTCTGCATCAGCAGGAAGCCAGAGCCAGGTACCAAACCACGCACTCTGAAACCAAATGCAGGCATCTCCCATTGACTCCGAACACTTGTCCCTCACCTTGTCCTTTAGAAGCGTCTGTCCCCCTAGCATGCCAGCTCCTGCTGACAGTGGTCCTGCGCCTGCTGAGATGTGGCAGGCAATGGTGCTAACCCGACCAGCGACGTGGACTGCAGCCTTCCTGCCTGTGACAAGGTGGTGGTTGATGCCACGGCAGGGGGCGCTGGAAGTCCTGTAGGTGGGGCGAGTTCCGTTAACCCTCACAGCAGTCCCACTCACGCCCCTCTTCGTTACACAGAGGAGAAAGCCAAGGCACAGAGAGGCTGAGGAGCTCCCCCAAGGTCACCCAGCCAGCGGTAAGTGGTCCTCAGAGAGTTTAGGCAGAGCTGGCTGGGTTGCAGAGGCCCGGCCCTTCGCGGGAGGCAGGGGCTGACTGTGGGAGCAAGAGGGACTCCCGATGTCATAGCAGCAACGCCATCACCCTCGTGCCACCCCTCACTCATCCTCCAAACAAAACACAGCAAAACACAGTCTTTCCTGCCTCCTTTTTTAAAAACTTCCATTTGCATTTGTTCTATTGAGGACTTCTTTAGAATGCATCTCACAGGGGGCTAGAATTTCCTTTTCTTTTTAAAGATTCATTTATTGATTTGAAAGTCAGAGTTACAGAGAGAGAGAGAGGCAGAGACAGACAGAGATCTTCCATCTGCTGGTTCGTGCCCCCAGATGGCTGCCGTAGCCAGGGCTGGGCCAGGCTGAAGCCAGGAACTACTTCCAGGTCTCCCAAGTACTTGGGCTGTCTTTTGCTGCTTTTCCCAGGCCATTAGTAAGGAGCTGGATTGGAAGTGGAGCAACCGGGACCCATATGAGATGCGATAGTCACAGGCGGTGGCTTAACCCACAGTGCCTGCAGCACTGACCCCAGCGACTGGAAACTTCTCGGGACATTCTGATGGCAGAGGGAGGAGATGGGGCCAGAGTTTGACAGCCTCAGCCCCGGGTGTGGCTTTATGGGCACACCTTGACGGATGACCTGTCCTCTGCAGCCCCCTACCATCATTTTCCTCTCCTGCCCTTCCTGTCCATCTGCAGGGTCAGAATCCTGGGCTGACGGGACTGGAGCTCACTTCAACCCAGACCCCAGGGGACAAAGCCTCTTACAACCGACTTGTGTGTTGGATGTGGCTGAGAGCTGCTGTTTACCTCGTTTTCGCTGTGCATCTGCTGGTTACCATCTTAGGATGAAGCAGGCAGTCTGCAGCTCACCACGACCCACCCTATGGCTTGCTTTGCTTTGTGTTGGCTTCCGGTATCTTCCTGTTCAGGCAGGGCGAGGGTCTTTCATAGCCATACCCCCCGCCAAGCCACATGTCCAGAGCACGTCCACACCCTGCAAACCAGCCCCTCTGGCAGAGCCCCCCTCCCCTTGTCTCAGGGCCCCAGGAAACTCACTGTCTCAGCAGGGCCACAGCTTCCTCCATGCCCTCCCCCCAACCCTGTGGATGACCCAACTCCCCCTCATCTACCTGTGTGTTTCTGCAAGATGACACCACCCTCGCTCACTGCTTGGTGACAAAATATTGCTTTACAGTGATAGGCATCTCGTAAGACAATATTTGGAAAGTTCAGTGTCTCTGGTTGGGGACCTGGGATGATATCACCCAAAGCCAGATCTGCTCTGTTTGCAGCCAGCAACTGGGGCAGCTGGGGACAAGACATACGAGGTACCAGGGGCCTGATCTCCCAGCAATCTGCCACTGATTAGTCCCCTCACCTCCCTGCCCCGCTCCCCACCCTGTGGCTGATAAGAGTGATTCAGAACGTAAAGGGGAGGCCGTGACACGTCGCAGTGGGGACACGGGTCCAGGGAGGGGAGAGAATGGGAGCGGGGCATTCCGGTGCTGAGTCCCCCATGGCGAATGAACTTCTCGGGAAGGCTCCAGCTGGCTGCTGGGTTACAGAAGGGGCCTCTGTTCCCCACCAGGGCCATGTTTCTTTTGCCCACACGTCAACAAGCTCTCTGGGCGTCACTTCCAGAGAAGGCCTTGCCCTGGGGCTCAGAGACCTCTCTTTGTCCCCTCACCCCCACACGAGAGCAGGCACCCTTGTTTTCGGCTGCCTTGGGGTTGCCACTGACAGACCCCAGTGTAGGGTTCTCAGACATTAGGCACTCACTTGATGCCATTGCCACATCCTTCTCCAACCAAGATCTTTCCAGATGTTTTCAAACAGTCCCTTGAGGAAGGGGGGGCGAACAAGACCATCCCCAGTTGACAACCACTGCTGTTCTTTTTGATTTTTTAAGATTTATTTATTTGAGAGACAGAGACAGAGATTGTCCACCTGCTGGTTCACTCCCCAAATGCCCACAACAGCTGGCGCTGGACCAGGCTGAAGTAGGAGCCAGAAACTCCATCTGGGTTTCATCTCCTGTGTGGGTAGCAAGGACCCAAGTACTTGGGCCATCATCTGTTGCCTTCCCAGATGCATTCGCAAGATTGGAAACACAGAGTCAGGATTTGAACCAGTGCTACGATATGGGATGCAGGTAACTCCCACCCCCCACCCCCCCACCCCCGTTACCTGCTCTTGCAAATAAAGTCTTATTGGAACACAGTCATTCTTATTCCTTTGCACACGGTCTATAGCTGCTTTCGTGCTACAAAGGCAGAGTAGAATAGCTGCAAGAAAGATTGCATGGCCTGCAATATCTAAAATATTTTCTATCTGGCTCTTTCTAGAAAAGAAGCCAACCCTTAGGGCCGGTGCTGTGGCATAGAGGGTAAAGCCTCTGCCTGCAGTGCCAGCATCCCATATGGGTTCCGGTTTGAGTCCCAGCTGCTCCACTTCCGATCCAGCTCTCTGCTATGGCCTGAGAAAGCAGTGGAAGATGGCCCAAGTCCTTGGGCCCCTACACCCATGTGGGAGAACTAGAAGAAGCTCCTAGCTCCTGGCTTCAAATTGGCACAGCCCTGGCTGTTGCAGCCAATTGGGGAATGAACCAGTGGATGGAAGACCTCTCTCTCTCTGCCTCTGCCTCTCTGTAACTCTGTCTTTCAAGGAAATAAATAAATGTTAAAAAAAGAAAGAAAATAAGCCAACCCTTGGGTTATATATTTATGATGGTTGCAGATTTCTGTATGTATATCTTACTTTGTTTAAAAATAAAAAAGACAATGTCTCTTCCATTAAATAAAAGAAGGGAAAGGAGGCATTTTATAGGTAAAAAGATGTATAAAAAATCTAGGGAAGAAGCAGATTCATTTGCCTTAAGTCCAAGGCAGAGAACTTACCTTTTGGCCCCTTGTGTAGTACTTGCTCCAAAGCTGACTGCTAGTAACACTACAGAGCGGGCAAGCACAGATGTCTGGAAGACACCAACAAGTTCCCATTGGTTGGTGGAGGCCGAAACCCTCCTCCCGTGCAGTGCAACCCTCCTCCTGTGCAACCACTGGGGGCAGCCTCCAGCAGGGTGGGCTGGGAGGTGGCTGAGGGCTGGAGAAGGGCCGTGTGTGCTCACCATGGCCAGGGGGAGCGGCCTGTGACCAGTCAACCCCAGAAGCTGGGGCGCCAGGGAGGTTGCCAAGGTCAAGGGAAGGAGCAGGGAAACAACCCTGCTCTAAACACAAGGCCACCAGGAAGGGGTCGTGCTGGGTGTGACCTTGCTCTCGTCAAACAAAGTGGGATATGAACAAGTCCTTCCAGGGCGAGCTAGGGATGGATAGGGGCTGGGTGTGCCAGGACCAGCCTGGGAGCTCGGTGTGCACCCCCCACCCCGCATCGTCATGGCCGCCTGGCTGGAGCGTGGGGCACTGCCGTCTTCATTGCTTCCACACACAGAGAGGGGACGGGGCTCAGCAAGGTCAACTGCTTTCCCTAGAGCAGAAGTGGAGCTGAACCTGCTGCTGAGTGGGGACAGCAGAGGGTGCTGACACTGCGCCCCGTGAAGAGAAGAAGACTTGAACCGCTCCCTGGAGCCTCCTCTTAGACCAAGAGAAAATGAAAAGCCAAGTACTGAAATCATCATCGGGAGCAGTGGGCCCTCTACTGCATATTGAGTTAAACGGAAGGGCGAGCTCACTTTGCTGAATGTACACTAGGAGGAAAGGGTAGCCCAGAACCGAGCGGGGCAGTTCTCATAGAACCCAGACGCCCTTCGGTTTAGTGACAAAGCACATGAATGAACAGAAAGCTGGGGGGTACACGCATATCCACCCATCCGTCCATGGCTGGTTCAGCCTTATCTCCGTCCAGCTGATGAGCTGCCCCTCCAGCCCACCACGAACCCCAGGGGCATGCTGGGAGTTAACGGTGGACAGCCTGAGGCTACCTTGGGTCTGGAGACAGGGAAAGAGGGGGTCTCCATGGCAGGTGGCAGGAGACTGGGACAGAAGGCACCTGTGTTTCCAGCCAGGAAGGAAAGAAATTGATTTTCTACTTCCAGGAAAGTTATAAAGCCGCCTACTGCAAGAAGGGAACTTAACCATTTTATTTATTTAGAACAGAGCCTCTTTAAAAGAAGAAACGGCAATTGAATAAAAGAGCAGACGGAGATGCAGAGCACTGGACGACGACGACACACAAAACCCGGGGGCCGTTTCGGATACGCTGCCGTCAGAGGATGTGCCGGGCAGCCGAGAAGAAGAGAGGAGCGTGGGGTTTCTAAAGCGGTGTGTGACGCAGCAGAATTTCTGACTCCTTCCCGCGGTTTCCTGGGCGATGAAGTGTGACTGGTGCCCGGCAAACGGCCTTTTTGCATAAAAGACCCCCCCAAAAGGGGATTTGACCCCGGAAGCTTGGCTCCGCATTAAGAACCACAACTGTGGTCCTGTGGTTTCCCACCCGCCCCCCAGCTCCCGCATCTCTTTCCTTTTCTGTATTGTGCAGCTTCTCCTGACCAAGAGGGGAGGGGGAAGAACATTCTCATGTTGTTGCATAGTTCTTGGGAAGTGTGCTCCTGGACTGTATCGTAACTCCCGGTACCAGCTCACTCCCGTGGTTCAGAGATCTTTTCTAAGCCTATTTTAAGCGTTTGATTATTGCCTGACTAATAATAGGGACTCGCTTTGTCAAAGAACAGACTGGAAGATACAGTGTAAATCGTAGCGTATAATTGCTCAGTGACTGCCATTGAAAATTTCTAGTTACTGGAGTAAGAGAGCGTCTCTCTTAGGTGCAAGGAGTTATTTTTTCACATAATAATGATTAGGCTGTGAGAAAGCAAGCAGAGAAACCCACCCAGGGAGCGCGCTTAGTCAAAAAGAGAAGAAAGGCAGAGGGAGGAAAAGGAATTCGGAGACACCTGTTGGGTTTCCTGGGCAGAAGGTTGGCCCGAGGAAGGAGGACGCCTGGAGTCCACAGAGAGGCATGCGTGGCTGGAAGGCAGCTGAGGGATGAGCACGTGGTACCCTTGAAATAGGCAGTGAGCAGTGGACCTGGGGTCCCCCCGATGAGAGTTCCAAGAACTTAACTATTCCCCCAACTGACCCCAGCACACACACAGACCTGGGAGGCTTAGGAAGGGATCACAGCCACTGGCGGGATTTTCCACCATCTGGGGACCAAACAGCTACAGCCTGTAGGAACATCCATCCTCTAACAGAAACAGTCTGTGGGCCGGCGCCGCGGCTCACTAGGCTAATCCTCCGCCTTGCGGCGCCAGCATACCGGGTTCTAGTCCCGGTCGGGGTGCCGGATTCTGTCCCGGTTGCCCCTCTTCCAGGCCAGCTCTCTGCTGTGGCCCGGGAGTGCAGTGGAGGATGGCCCAAGTCCTTGGGCCCTGCACCCCATGGGAGACCAGGAAAAGCACCTGGCTCCTGCCATCGGATCAGCGCGGTGCGCCGGCAGCAGCGTGCCGGCCGTGGCGGCCATTGGAGGGTGAACCAACGGCAAAGGAAGACCTTTCTCTCTGTCTCTCTCTCTCACTGTCCACTCTGCCTGTCAAAAAAACAAACAAACAAAAAACAAACAAACAAAAAAAACCCAAAACAAAACCAGAAACGGTCTGTCTCCACCTGGACCCCATCTGAAGGACTCACCATTTCCAAGGCTTCAGGTAATGAGTGTGAGCTCATTGTCAAGGTCAGTAGCTAACATGGGACGACTTTGGCCTTGCTCGTAATCTGCTCAGCAGCTAAATTCTCTCCCTGCTATCTAGCTCTGGAGTAGGAAATTCTGAACATTTTGGCCTCTGAGATTTCCTGTGTTAAGTGGAGCTCTCCTGGGATGGTTCAGTCTGATGAGAAAACCCCCGTTTCACTTTTGTGCCATTAGGTTGATAGATACATGATAGATAGATAGAGGTAGCTAATAGATAGATATGATAGAATAGTAGAGCTACTGATAGATGATAGGTAGGTAGATGATGATAGAGATGATAGATAGATAGATAGATAGACAGAGATAATGATAGATAGATGATAGATGGGTGGATGTATGGATAGACCGATAGATGATAGATAGATAGACAGACAGACAGTAGACAGACAGGTAGAGGCTAGCAGTTAGACAGTGCCTGCAGTGTTTTCAGTTCTTGGTTGGTATTAATTCATGTAACTCTCTTTACAACCACAATCATTATGCCGACCTTTGAGCTGGAAAGCAGAGATTAACCACTGTTCTCGACAAGCAACAGAGCAGGAGTCCGGCGCGTGCGGGGTGGGGCTTGGGGGGGCGGCCAAGCCTCAACATCTGTTTCCTCACCCCAGCCCCAGGCTGCCTGGCTCACCTTGGATTGTGGAAGTGTGCCCTCTGTCTTGCTCTCTCCTCTTCCTGGGTGAGTGTTGGGTGTGGCAGGGGTATAAGTGGGATCACCGATCAGGTGTGGCTGACCGCAAGGGTAGAGGGCCACTGTGCACACCCCTCCTGGGAACGCACAGCATTTTAAAGCACGTGCTACTCAAATCCCCATGCCCCCATGGCTTTATCTCATTCTAATACAACTGCACCCAGCGAAGACCCCGGCAAAGCTACCTCCGGGGGCTCCCCCGCGGTGGTGCTCTTGCTTGCCACACCGCGTGTGTCGGAAACTTCTGCAGACCACAGACTTCCACAAGGTGAACCAGGCTCCAAACGGGACTCGGGCTACCGAGGTCCCGCCTGCCCATTTCCTGTGGGCAGGGCCTTAACTTGAGTGGACTACGGTTTCTCCTGTAAAACAGGAGCACGACTTGTTTTGCAGATGGGGCGAGCTTGCCTGCCCAGCTCGTCTCCTCCTCATCCTCAGGGCTCAACTTGGCAGCTGCCCGGGCTGGGCTGGGGGTGTCCCGGGGCCGACTTCCACCACAGGTGCACCACCATGGTTGGAAGACTCCCCCGCCTCACCCGCGGACTGGTTGCTTTGGGAGGTGTGGGTCATTTTTAAGCTTGGACTAAGTTTTATTTATCTTTGAAGAAACGGAGCAATCAGCTGGTGATCAGTTACTTCTGAGATTTAATTATCATTGGTTAGATCCTTCTTTCTCTCATTAGCGAGAAGCCTAGCCCCATTCCCAATACCTTTAAGGACTCGTAGGTTTCATTGGCTCCTCTCCTACGTCCAAACCCCACAGTTTTCTAAATTTTTGCTTTCTGCTCTGTGTTTGCACATTTGCTCACTGGCCCAGGCATAGTCTATATTTACCAAAAATAAATACAGACAACCGATTCGATCTGAATTTCAGGTAAACAATGGAAACTATTGTTTAGTACAGGTATGTATCATGCAATATTGGGGACATTATTATGTTTAAAATTATGTGCTGTTTATGCAAAATTCACAGTTAACTGGGGGCCTTGTATTTTTCTTTGGGCATCTTTGTACTAGCCCAACCCCATATGACATCCCCTCTCTAAGGATTATCCTGAGCGTCTTATTCCTCAGAGTACTGCCCACCCAAGACTACACACCTAGCATATTGCTGCTGGAGCTGGGGAAAGGGAGGGAGGGTTGGTTATATTGTAGACAGCAGAGAAAGCAAATAGAAGTCTGCTTTTCATTGCTTTCACTAAAGTAGCCAAGAGGAGCTTCTTGGAAGAGAAAAAGTGGATTTCAGCTTATAGTTTGGAGGCTACAGTTCAGGATCACGTGGTCCCACTGTCCAGCACCTGTGAGGCTGGTCATGGCAGGTGTGGAAGAAGCCGAGAGAAAGAAGCCAGGAAGCAGAGAGGGAGAGAGAACTTGAACTCAAAATATCCCCCTCTGGCAAGAACAGCATTCCAAGGGCACGGCTCCAGTGACCTACAGAGGTCCCACCAGACCTGTCTCCAAGGTGCCACATGCGGTCCAAACAGGTCTCCCCCTTTAATCCATCAACCATTAACGTTTACATCAGGGCACCAGTTCCAGTCCCAGCTGCTCCACTTCTGATCCAGCTCTCTGCTAATGTGCATGGAAAAACAGCGGAAGGTGGCGCAAGTGCTTGGATCCCTGTACGCACACATGGGAGACCCGGATGAAGCTCCTGGCTCTTAGCCTCAGCTTGACCTAGCCCTGCCCATTGTGGTCATTTGGGGATTGAGCCAGCAGATAGAAGATCTATCTTTCTCTCTTATTTTCCCTCTCTCTCTGAAGCCCTGCCTTTCAAATAAATAAATAAGTCTTGGAAAAAAATACAGACAGACATCGGGGCCAGCATTGTGGTGTGGCAGGTTAAGCCACTTCTTGTCATGCCAGCACCACATATTGGAACACTGACTACCGTGCTTCTGATCCAGCACCCAGCTAATACACCTGGGAAAGCAGCAGAGGATGGTGCTTGGACCCCTGCCACCTACTTGGGAGACCCAGATGGAGCGCTGAGCTCTTGTTTTCGGTCTGGCCTGGCCCCAGCCACTGTAGCCATTTGGAGAATAGAGATAGTTAATGGAAAATCGCTTTCTCTCTCTCTCTCTCTCTTTCTCTCTCTGCTGCTCTGCCTTTTAAATACATAAATAGAAATCTTTTAAAAAAACATTAAGACATCTGAATTGGAACCCCTTGAATGGGTTTTGGGGAGACAAGCCCTACTCAGCCCGTAACAATGGGTGCCATGTGTCCTATTGTTCAGCATTCTTTGGCTGTTCCCAAGACGGATAGACTACTCTGGCTCCCGTTCTAAAGGGCGCTAGACGCAGGTCGTGCTGCCATCACCACCCACCTCTGTGCTCGGGGCTCTGTGCTCATGGTCTGCAGCCCTGAACATCTGCTGCTGGCGTCGATGGCGATCCCATCTCTGCGGCCTTGGCCCAGACCACACCCTAGGTGTAGGTGGTGCTAACAAAACCTCACCAACTTACAGGCTCCGCTGGGACTCCAGTTCAGATGGAGTCGCTGGAAAAGGTGTAGTTGTGGTGGCCCTGCCTTATCTCACTTTCAGAAGAAAATGCAAATTATAACAAGTGACGTGTCAGTGTTTCGCTTCTTTACGGAAAAGAAGTAATGTCTATTGAACATCTTCTATGTGTTCAGAGTGATCTTGTAAAGGAATGACTATGGGCCTTATACAGCTAACAGAAGTGTGCGACTACTTAAAAAAAAACTCAAAGGAATATGGAATTAAAAGATAAGTTCATTTTGGTACAGAAAATATAGAAATTTGTGCATAGATTTTTCACAATAAACATTTTCCATAAATGTTTGGAAGACCTATCTGATTTCTTTTTTTAATTAGTTCATTGTTTTAAAAAAGATTTTTAGCTTAATGTATCTGATCAAATATTTAAATTTTAGATATTTCATGTTAACGTCAGAATTTCCCAGTTTCTTGAAAAAGTGGGTGATGTGGCCACATTGGTGGAGGCTCAGTGCCCCAGTGTGTGGACTGCTTTGCCATACTCTCCCCCCGCCACTCCCTATTCTTCCTGACACCTCTGTCCTAAGTATGCTATGGGTGCTTTCCATATTGATCCGGGTGAATCCAACACCTGTTAGAGGGTGCCGGGGACTGAACTGTGTCTTTCACAATTCGCCTGGCAAAGCCTTATCCTCAGTGTGACCATCAGGAGGTAAAGGCTCCCAGGAGTAGTTAAGGTTAAATGAGGTCCTATGGGTGGCCCTCTAATCTGGGAGGGCAGCTAACTATGAGAAGAACAGGGAGCGTGCACAAGGAGACAAGGCCTTGTGAGCACCCAGTGGGACAGCAGCTGCCTGAAGCTAAGAAGCCTCCATATGGAAACCACACCGTCAGCACCTGGGACTTGGAGCTCCAGAATTATGAGAAAATAAATTCCGGGGGTTTAAGCCTACAGCATTTTGTTATGGCAGCCTGTGATGGCTCGGACAGGTGCGTATAATAGAGCAACTTTGCAGATGGGAAAATTGAAGTCACTAAGTTGAGCAGCTTGCCTAAGTGCAAAGTAGAAGAGGTGGGGATAAAAATCCAAGTGCGCCACCCAAACCACGATGCCCTCTGAAGGCAGGGAGTAGAGGACTGGAGGCCCTCATTCAGGCTCCCTGTCTCCCCAGCTGACCTGTCCTCTGTCCCTTCCCATCCCACCTCCGCCCTTATAGGCTTAGTGGGCTGAAAGATCCTGCCGTCTCCAGGCTCCATGGGCCGCTGGGGGGCGTGCTGTCCTTCTCCAGTCATTGGCCTGCAACTAGCACTGAGTCCTGGCCACCTCCTCCATGAGGCCTGCCTTGATTCCTTGGTAGGAAAGCTTGTCCCACCGCCCTCTCACCAGTGCCTGTCAACGGTGGCCAAATATGACAGATGCATGTCAACCTCCATGCCTTTGGAGGCAGGGTCAGATCTCAGCCACCTTGGTAGCTGAGACCAGACGGTGAACTGCTTCCCAAGGCTGGGCAGAATCCATCAGTGGGGAAGATTGGCCACGTCTAGATCTGGAAGGAGTGTGGAGGGAACCGCTGTCAATTGGTCCACAACAGGTTCATGGTCAGCTGGGGAGACCGTGAGCCTCAAAGGGGTCCTGCAGCTCGTGAAGCCCCACCCTTCGAGAGCATCTTGGTTTGGTCCATTGGAGAACTCAAGCGCCACCTACAGGGAGCTGCACCTCAGCACCGAGGCCTGCTGCACTGAGGGTGCGTGCCCAGGTGTCAAAGCTCCTGGTATTTAAAAATATGAGTCAGAAATCTGCATGCATGTGTTTCTGGTATTTAAAGTTGGCTGTGAGCTCATGTTTTTCTAAGCCCTGCAGAGATTAAATAAGTGTGGGCCTGTGTAACATGTGGTTATGGACTTGGGCGCAGTATGCAGCCCCTGTGGTTGATCCTGGGCTGATTCTCAGCACTCAGCAGGTGTGCGGAGTGGGAGAAGGTGACGGAGATGTGCCCTGGGCAGCCACTGGCCAGCACCTGCTGCTCTAGGGAAGCCCATCCTTTCCTTTTTCCCCCCACCAAGCCCAGAAAGAGAATAGAGCTATGCGCTGGGCTTCTCACCTCAGCATGATTTGTGATCCAAAAATTTGGCTTTTGCTGTGGGTCCCTCCTTGCAGCTCATGCCGTCTCCTGAAGGCACGGAAGCAGGAGGTCAGTGCCTTCCTCGAATGTCCTAGGGTCCTGCTAGAGACCTGGCAGGGGCTGCCAGCACCAGTCTGTCCATACAGGAGAGTCAGTACTGCTGCTCCACGTCCCTCCAGCCTCTCCCGTTAGTGCCCTGGGCACTGACTCTCAGAGATGTGGCTCCTGCAGGTGATTGGGGTTGCAAGAATTTAGTGGCCAGATCTGCACTGTGAACCTGTCATATAGCTTTGCAATCTGATGTGGTGGAGAAAGGCAACCCAAGCTGGAGGAAAAGCCCTGTTTGCCTCATGCTCACCCTCACAAGGACAGGGACTCAGCTTGGACAATCCCTGAGGGTGTACAGCCTTCCTTGATGACTTATTTAAGAACATGACTTGGAGAAGAAAGGGTGTTGGGTTGCATGACTTCAAATCCCTTCTAATTCTGCAATTCTGGATTTCCAAGTCCCTCCAGTTTGGGATCCCTCACTGCCTATAAACATCAGCAACAATTGCCCATTCTTTGATCCAGGTTTCTAAATACTCCCCGTCTACCCGCTCATCTGCTCACTGCTGTCTCTTCTGTTCGTTCATCTGTTCATCATTGCTATGGTTTGAATACAATTTATCCTTCCCAACTCATGCAGGAATTCTATCCCCAGTCTTATTAAGAGAGTATAAACTTCATCCAGCCATGGTGTGCAGGGATGAGACTTTCGGAAAGTGATTCGACTAGATAAAATCATGAAGATGTTGCCACGAATCCTGGTGGTTTTATAAGGAGAGAGACAGCAACCACATTGGCGGAGATGCAGACCCATTCCCGCCATGAAGTGATGCAGCCAAAGGGCTTGCTGGCTGGAGCTTGTGCCGTTCTGTCTGGATTTCCAGTCTTGGAAGCTATGAGATAAATAAACCTTGTTTCTTTATAATGTAGATTCCCTCAGGTATTTCATCGTAGCTACAGAAAACAGACTAAAGCAATCATTCATCCATTATTCGTCTATCATCCACCCACCCAACATCTACCATCCATCACTCATCTATCTATCATCCAACCATTCACCCATCCATCCACCCATCCATCCAACCAACCACTGTGTGTGTACCTACTCATGCAAGGCTCTGTGAATGGAGTAAGGGCAGGAGTTCCTCCCTCAGAGAGCAACTCATCTAGAAGAGGAGTGATGAAAAACTCAGAAAAAGTCAAAAGCATCTAGAAAACAGCATGAATGTAACTGAGCAGTGAGTGATCAAGACAAGATAGGTTAGACAAGAGTAAGACCACTGGAGACCGTCATGGAAGAGGTGGCCTTCCCAGAGACCTGGAGTCTAGTCAGCCTTCCAGAAGAGAGATTTCAACTTAATCCTGTGCTCCTGAGGCCAGGGACTTCTCATGGCCTGTGTTTCCCCATCTGCAGAGAGCCTGCTCCTGAGACCGGCCCCAATGTCCTTGCCAGCCAACAACTCCGATCCAGTCTTTTCTTGGGCTGGACTCCCAGTGACCAACCCCAGACCTGCACGCATCTTTAAGCCTCTTCGGAAACAAGGCGTGGGAGATGGGAGCTAGAAGGTGTAGAAGGAGAATCCGGCTCTCACCACCTCATCATTAGCACCTACGGGAGAACAATGGCTCCTTTGAAAAGCGCCAACCTGGAGCCCGTCTCATGGAGGGGCCCCACACGCTGAGGGCTGACCCCCTCTCTGCCTGGCAAATGCGCTTTCTGCTTTCCTGGCTTGGCCATAAATAACCCAGCCACCTCTAATTTGGCCTCCAATACCCTGACCAGCCGTGATTTATTCACAGACCAAAAGAGGCATCTCTAATTTGCTAACCAATCACTGCAATTCTGGCCTCGCCAACCAATAATTCTGCCATCTCTAATTTGCCAATAAATAATTCTGCAGCCTCAAATTTACTAACCAATAATGTGACCAATTTGCTGACCAATGGTTGTGTCAAGGCATAATGGTGCCCCTAGCAGATGGTAATTTGCTAAGCAATATTCGGACCTTCCCCCCTTAGCAATAAAGAACCTTTGCGATCTTTGAATTCCGAATCCATTACTTTGCTTGGAAGGAGGCTGCAGGCTGTAGGGTCGCAAAGCCCCCACCCCTCCAAAAGCTTGTGCTCATCTTTGCATTCACTCCCCCCCTCTGTTCTCTCTCTCTCTCTCTATCCCCCCTCTGGGATCACAGTTACTATCTTAGAGTTATAAGACATGTCCCAGCATGCTCATTTTACAGAAGGAAATACTGAGACTCTCAGAGAGGGAAAGAGACTTGCCCAAGGTCACACAGCAGGGCTGGGACTGGAACACAAATCCCTGGGTTGACAAGTCGGGGCCTGAGCTCGGCTGTCCTGAGAAGCTGACTTCCTCCCTCAGGGCTACTTGCACCAAGGCATGTGTGGACTCTGCCTGGGCTGGTTGCCACTGGATCTTGCTTTGTCCCCAGCCAAGTTCCCCTAGTGCCAGGGAAGGGAGGAAGCTGACCCTGCTGATCCTACCACCCAGAGGGTCTGAGCGCTGAAGAGGAAGGAGGATTAGCTGTGCCACACAGAGGTCTTGGCCCAATTTCAGCCCCAGGAAATGCTGGCTTTCAGCAGAAACCAAGAGCCAAATCCCACATCCCTTAAAGGAGCCAGTGCCCACATTGCCCAATAGGAGTAAGACCAAGAGATCAGTGAAGCAAAGCAGAGACGCTCCCCCGGCAGGTCCTGGGGACCAGGGCACAATGGCCTGAGGCGGGTGCAGAGAGGGGAGGGGCTGGGGCTTCAGTGCAGTATCCCTTAGCCCCTTCTGGGATGTCTGGGGAGCCCCTCCGCAGGTAGAGGTGGGTCCAAGCTGGGCTCTCGCAGGTCTCTGTGCCCCGGCAAAGACAACGCTTGATTTGGGTGCCCTGGCTCGTCCCTGTGAAATCATGGGAAGGACCTGCTCTTCTGTTCGGGGCTCTTGCCAGAATCTACAGCCAATCAGAAGCAACAGTGCTTGGGGAGTCTGAGCCCGAGTCCCAGGATCGCCAGCACCTTCCTGGAAGTGCCTCGGAGGTCATCACAGCAGGGTGGAGGGAGTTCCTTGTGAGAGCAGGAGGCCGAGTGAGGAGACAGCTGGGCCTGTGCCCTACTTGGGGAGACCCCTTTCCTGCAGCCCCGGGGCACCTGGAGTAAGTCCCCCTCCCACGCTGTGTGGGTTCTGGGCCACCTGAGGGAATGGGCTCAGGTAGGAGCAAGAGAGGAGGTGGCACAGGGCGGGGAAGGCAGAGCTCCGGCGAGCCCCAGCCCTGCTGGCTCTGAAGGGCTGTCTGACGATTGCATTTTATCCCCTTAGAGATGGGCATCTCTCCCCTTTGTCTCCTCAAAGGCCAGTGCAGGAGAACACGGACACCCTGGAGCCACTGGGCTCTGGTTAGACACATGGGCAAGCTTCCTTGAGGGCAGATCAGGAGATTCTAGTATATTCTAGAAAGGACGACACGGTAAGTTATATTCATTGCATGTATCCAATTGCTGCTACCCTCAGGTGGACTTTGAAAACTGAAGAGCTGATTTGGATGGAGTCCTGGTCTAGTGACAGGTGTCAGCTCAGGTGTCGCCTCTTCTGGGCAGAGCGAGTTGGGTGCCCACTGTTTCTCCTTGATGATGGCATTTGTGACCCTTCAAAGCCTCCACTGGCTCATTCACTCTTTCCTCCAGCCACAGGGGGCTCTCTGAGCCCAGGACCTCTAACCTTTCACTGCCTTGGCTGTTGCACCACTTGGACTTGCCACGTGTCTGTCTCGGAGACAGAGTTGAGCAAGCATTAATTCACTAGTCAGATGGCCCATGTTCTTGGTCAAGCTTAGCCCCTCATATCTGTCACATGACATTTCCCCCAAAGCCCAGCCTGATTCCAAGGCTCATGTTCAAGTTTATTGCAAGGGTGCCAGGGAGTGGGGATGCAAGACAGGAGGCAGGAAGCAGAGGCGGCAGGCGGGCAATGCAAAGTTGCTTCATATTATTGGTCACCCATGTGGATGCCCGAGCTGGGTCCCCTGGCCCCTCCTGGTGAGCCCTGGGACGTGCGTATCAGAATTGCCACCCAGAGGAGGAGAGGGGGAAGTAGATTCCCCAGTTCCCATCCTCTTTGGTCAGGGAACTTCCAGGTATGCACGTGAATTCTGAGCTTAGAGTTGCTTTGGCAAGAGGCGAGGCCAGCAGGGCATGGGGCAGGTGAGGTGGTGTCGGGTGGCCCCTGTGCCAAGGGGTTGCAGCCTGTACAGAGCTGACTGCTGCAGGGATGGGTAGGGCGGGAAGTGAGGCAGGGAGGCTTTGAAGGGGACACAAAAGGCCTGATACTTCTGCCTTTTGTAACAAAGGAACAGACGGGTGCACCCTCAGAGCCTGCGAGGAAGTGGGTCTGACACCCACCAACAGCCTCCTGCAGGGCCCTGTGGTGGGCAGGGCCCCCTCCTGCCGGGTGGGTACTCGCTCTGTGCCTCACCTTGTGGCTACGAAGGTCACATCTAGAGCTGGCACCCCAAGAGGAGCCCCTCATTCTCCCTTCAGGAACATGTCCACCCCATGGCCACTTCTATATACCCCTTACCCAGTTTGGGCCCACCTGGCCTGTCGCCAGCCACTGGGTCCTCTGCAGGAGACTCCATTCCATACTGCCTGAGGCAGCCTCAGCCCGGAAATCCAGCAGGAGAGCTACAAGCAGGAGTTCAGGGCTCCGGCGACAGACAAGGACATTTGCTCACTCGCCCATTGGTGCAGACAGTGCAAAGCAAGGCCCTGTGTGTCACCCACACTCCTGCAGCCCTTCAGTCTAACCACCTGCTCTCAGCACGGCTGCCTTGCCAATCAGCGTGTGACCCCAGACCAGCAGCCATGGCATCACCTGGGCAGGGTTAGATAACAGCACAAACGTGCAGCCTTTGGCACTGGGACTGAGCAAGCCGGATTGTGGGCAGGCGGTCCTGACACTACTGCATGCCGCGGGGTGAGTGACTCCACGTGGGGACACAGCAGCCCTGCAGGGAGCCCTCGGTCTGCCTGCCCAGCTGCAGGGACAGCTTTTCCCCCAACAGCAGACATTCAAATTGCTGTCATCTCTGCTGGGAAACTCCTGTGGAACTCACCTGGGCCTGAGCATGGATAAACCCATAACCTCCGGGCACCTCCAGAGAGCAGGTCCCACTCTGCCTCCTTGAGGAAAAGCAGCGACAATACCATGATGAGAGCAATCGTAATGCTAAAATGAGTACCAGTTATCATTTTTATTGGCTACTCAATGTGCATCAATCACTTTATCTCATTTTATTCCCACAAAAATCCACCCCATAGCAGAGATCCTGCTGAGGTTCTTTTTGTAAAGACCAGGAAGCTAAGACCCAAGTTTCTGTCACTAGCAGGTGCGTAGTGGCTAGGCTTAACACACATGTGTCTGCTTCCTCCAACTCTGGAAATTACCGCACACACTTTATAAATCCAGATGTGTGCATGAGTGTAGATGCACGGGTATACATACAAGCACACTTCCAAAAGTGCATGGAAAATGAAATTCAGATAAGATTACTTTGGTGCAAAAAAACCCTTGAAAATCCATGTATAGTTTTTTTTTATAGTACACATTTTCTATTGGCTTTTTGAATACTTCTCATATTCATGAATTTCAAAGAATTTTGCACCAAAACAAAGTTGCCTTTCAATTCCATTTTCCATGGAATTGTTGACACATCCTTGTTTATCCACACATCCTAGACACACATACATCAGTTCATTTATTTATTTTGAATTAAGAAGACAAGATGTCAAGGGCAAATTTGGGCTGTTCAGCAGAAGGAGGGTGTATATGAACCTGGCTCTCAGCCCCCCTGCTAAATGTGTCCATTTCCAAGGAATGAGGCAGTGCCCCAAGCATGGTGGTGATGGAGCCACAAAATGGTAGAAGCGAAGGCAGTGGCGTTGAAAGGAGAGACAAGGACCAGAGGCGGGGGAACCAAGAGAGAGGGACTCAGGCAAGGACAGGAACGTCTAGAAAACAGCTCCGAGGAGACACCAGGGACCATGGGGCAGACGCCTGTAGGGACCACCTGGGCTCAGGCTGGGCTAAGAACAAAAGGGAGCCATGGGGAGTGCTGTGAGCTCCAGAGATGAGCCAGTCTAAGGGGCAGGTGCCAATCAACCCCAGCCACTTGTCGCCATGGGGTCATGGGGGTCCTATCTCTACAGAGAAGATGCGGTCAGATTATCAATCACTGAGCTCCTCCTTTTTAAATTTTATCCAGGATTTTCTAGAAAATGTCATCGCAGACGAACAAAACACCCCCGAGGGCTATATTCAACTCCCTGGCAGCCAGTTCTTGACCACTGTGGGAAAGAACAGGTCCACAAAATCCAATCCACTCATCACACCTCCCTCCTGAGAACTGAGGTTTGGTCAACCTTGACACTGGGGTACCTCATGCTTGTTGACAAGCTCTGTAACTTACCACTTGTGCATTTGAGGCTTATCAGTGATCTCCAACACTGCAATGTAGGGTGTTTGTCTACTGAGGTGTCCCCCAGGTACCTACAATAGTGCCCAGCACATAGTAGGTGCACAATAAGTGTCTGCTGATTGAATGAATGCATGAAAGAAAAAAGGCCAGTTGAGCGTTTCTCCAAGCAAGCCACCTGGGTAATCTTTCCTCCACCCAGTAACCCTGTTCACTTCTAGGCAGGGGAATGGCACAGGGTAGGAATAAATGGGCCCTAAGGCTCCCTTCTCTTCCCTCTTCCTTGACTGGAGGCAGGATGGGCCAGGGCCTCCTGGATCCTCCAGACCAGAGGCTGGAGGTGAACAAAGCGAATTGGCCGGATCTCAAGGAGGAAAGAGACAGACAGATGAGCAGAGGAGAGAAAAGAGAGAAAGAAAAATTGTCCCATGCCAACAACGGTCAAAATACGTTATTAGGGTGTCCAGGAAATTATAGCTTATGTCCATTAGTTCTTTCAGGGTTAATATTGATGCAGATATTATTTCTATCCACGGCCCCATTTATTTGAAATATTATGACTGGGAGTAGCTGCCGCCGTGAATCAAATCAATTGATGGAGTAGTTAGCTGTGCCACCAGGGCAGCTGGGCCGCCCCTCCCCCACCGCCGGCATGAAATATTATGGAGATGGTTCCTTAAAGTGAGCACTTTATCATCATTTGTCTGCGGGCCCCTGCTAGGACTGCCCTGCCCAGCTTCCCGTTGGGCGCACAGAGCTGTCATAACTCAATCAGGCGGCTAATGCCGCTCCCAGCGCCTCCAGCCCACGGCCGCTGGCCGCCGAGCAGCCGCTGACAGCCGGGGGTCCCGGCTTGGCCCTGCCGCTGGCCACATGCAGGCAGGGGTATTTTTGGAGGTGGAAATGTGAGCACGGTTTCTTCGTGCCACCTACCATTCTCCAAACACAATCTGTCATGCTTTGCTTCCGCTGCTTTTCCAGCCCCGGCTGTCCATCAAGAGGTTGCTGTTCCTGGGAACAGCGCTGGGAATGTGGACCACTGGCCTGGGGCAGAGAAAGGGGCTGTCCCTGCCCCCTAACACCTCCAGTGGCAGCGTCATTCGACTGTCACTAAAAATAACGACAATAAATTCAGGGCGCCCAGCATGCTTTGCGCCGGTCATGGGCACGCTTGCTCCGAAGGCAGTAAGCCGGTAAGTGTTGAGGCTTGGTGGGTGCTGGGGTCTGCCTTGCCACGGCTCTCTCTCTACTCTGATGAGGAAGCAGCCAGCAGCGGGAGGTGGAGGAGTGAGCCAGCCCCATCTGGCTGTTGGGCCGTAGTTTTGTGGTCCCTGCTTCCAGCTCTGACGTCACTGAACCCCGGTTGCTGCTCTGCTAGGCAGGGCCTTCTGTGACTATTTAAAGTGGCACTGAATCGTGTTTCTCGGCCCTTTGGCTCAGGTCAAGTGTAAGTTTAGACTGATCTCTCGGCACCCTGCAGCCCACAGTCTTGCTTTACTTTTCTCTGTTGCACATTGTATTTTAAAAATTGTTATTTTTTAACTGAGAGGCAAAAAGAGAGAGGAGAGAGAAAGAGAGCGAGAGTGTGAGCAGGAGAGAGAGCACTCATCTGTTTGTTCACTCCCCAAACGCCTGCAAGTGGGCGCTGGAACTGGAGACGCCATCCAGGTCTCCCCCCGGGGGTAGCGGAAGCCTTATTATTTGAGCCACCACTGCTGCCTCCTAGAGTCTGCATTAGCAGGAACTGGAGCGAGAAGAAGGCACTGAAACGTGGGCTTTCTAACGTGGCACATGGCATCTTATCCATTAGGGCAAACGCATGCCCCTTAGACGTGCTTCTGTTTGTGGTGTTGCTCGTAACAGCCCACACCTGCCGCTAGCACGCGCGCTCCAGGAAGACAAGGATTTGACCTGCTGTGGGCACTGTGTACTTCTCGCACGTTTAGATCCGTGCCCGGCCTGTGAGACGCACGTTCCTAACGTCGGATGAATGGGAAACCCTCAGAGAGGTGATGTTAATATCCCCATTTTTCAGATGACAGAACTGAGGATCAGAAAGCATCAGCAATTAACCAAGGTCACTCAAGTGAGCTCATACTTGCGTCCTCTGAGGGCGTGGCTAAGACTAGGAGGTGGGCGGAGCTGCCTGGGAGGTGGGACGCCCGATGCTTGCCCCTCACAGCCCCTGACTTAGCTGTGGCCAGGGTGAAGTCATTGTCTCTATGATCACATTTGTGGGACACCAGCTCTAGGCTGGCCACAGATGTACAAGGCAAGAGTCTTGCCCCTGGCTCCTCCCACCCCCGTGTCCCCAGGACTGGCTCTCCCCATTGCCCTCCACACCTGCGTTTTCTTACCGCCCAGCATCTGCCCATGCTGTTCCTTCCATCCATAGCACCGCCCCTCAGCTCTTCCTGTGCAGCATTGTAACAGGTGTGGTCAGGGGCTGCCCTGGGCAGAGGAGCCTCTAGGCCTCCGGGACTGTCCCTCTCTGGGAAGAGAGAGAGGGGCTCAAGACCCCTAAGGCAAAGCTCGGCTCTGTCCTGCCCAGCCTGCAGCAGCACCGGGGACACACAGCACCCTGAAGCCCGGGCGCCGCCTGGCGACCGCAGAGTTCGAAGTTCCGTGGACGATAACCCGGCCCTGAGCCCTAGGACTGTGAACACCCGGAGACCACGGCAGTTTACTTCGTGGGTCACCTTGGCTGGGCCGACATATCCAGTCTGAATATTGCTGTGGAGGTGTTTTTGTAAGACGGGCCGAGAAGTCAGGTCAGTCGGCTAAGAGGCTTCACTTCTGTGATGTGGGTGGGTCTCACCTGCTCAGCCGACAGCTGTGAGAGACAGATGGAGGCCTTCCCGGAGGCAGGGGCTCTGCGTCCTCGCTGCCTGGGGACTCAAACAGCAGCAGCAGCTCTCCCTTGGCCTCTGGTCTGCCAAGTTCAGGTTTGCCAGCCCCTGGAATCTCCTGAGCCAATTCCTTAAAACAACTCCCCTCTGTGCACACACACACACACACACACTCACCGACATCCACACACTCACACACACTCACATCCACACAAAACACATAACACTCACATACACACACTCTAAAACGTATACACTACCACACATTCACACACACGCACACTCACTGACATAAACACACACACTCACATAATACTCACACACACACTAAAATGTATACACCACACATTCACACTCACACACACACTCACCAACATACACACACTCACATATACACACAACACTCACTAACACTCACCTAACACTCACATACACACACACTAAAACGTATACACCACACATTCACACTCATACACACACTCACATGAACACACAACACTCACATAACACACACACAAATGTATACACCACACACATGCACACACATATGCACACTCACTGACATACACACACATACACAGCACTCACATAACACTCACATACACACACACTAAAATGTACACCACACACACTCACACTCACGCACACACGTGAGTGTGTCACGTTTGTCACGGTTCGGTGTTTCTGCAGAGCCCTAACTGAAGCACACACCTCCCAGTCCCCTGTTCATTTAACAGAGACGGTGAGCAATGCACCAGGGCGTGCACAGAGCTTACCCAAGTCACACAGCATGTTCATAACCGAGCTTGAACCCATCCAAAAACAAAACAAAACAAAAACCCGAGGCTGCCTCTCTCTGGCCTTGGGCCCAGGGGCCGGGGCCTCCCCCTGGACTTCGGCGTCAGGTGGGAGGCGGAGATCACACGTGCCCCCCTAAAATCACCTCCTCACCAGGGCTGGGCGGATGGGGAATTCAGCAATCAAAAATTCAGTGTGAAAAGAGAGAGACCTAGCTGCGAGCCCACTTTCCATCACGCTTAGCAACTCCGTTTGATGTGATAGTTTGCTAATAAAACATGAGCATTGCGGTAACATAATATTTTAAGTATCCATTAACTAATACGTAAATATAATGGAACCTTATGGAAATATACTTAAGCTGTCACCAACACCCCTAATGTAATATGCATGATTTCCAAGGCTATTTATAGCTCCTTGGGTCCACTGTCTCACCAGTGACTTCACTGGCTCAATCCAAAGAGGATCTGGTTTTCTCTCTGCTGCCCCTGTGAGGAAGCGTGCACCCACCCCCTTGGGCCCTGTGTCTGTGGTACCACCTGGACCTGGCCAGCACCTGCTTGCCCTTAGGATTTGATGGGTGCCTGCTCCCAGGCTTGGAGACACACGACACCTGGTGATGAGAGAGGAGCTGCAGGGGCTTGTGAGATGGAAAATCAGGGTGGCCTCTCGGAGGCAGTGATGCTGGGCTGGGGAACTGAGGTGTAGGAGCTGGCTGGTAGCGTAGGGTGAGAAGAGGAGCGAGGTGCAGGCCAGCGCACGCCCAGATCTGGACGCAGGGAACAGGGAATCACCCTTCTGGGAACCGAACAGAGCTCAGACATGGATGCAGAAGTTGTAGGCACAGAGAGGGGCCAGTTAAGAGGTGGGACCAGGCCGGCGCCGTGGCTCACTAGGCTAATCCTCCGCCTTGCGGCACCGGCACATCGGGTTCTAGTCCCGGTCGGGGCGCCGGATTCTGTTCTGGTTGCCCCTCTTCCAGGCCAGCTCTCTGCTATGGCCCGGAAGTGCAGTGGAGGATGGCCCAGGTCCTTGGGCCCTGCACCCCATGGGAGACCAGGAGAAGCACCTGGCTCCTGCCTTCAGATCAGCGCAATGCACAGCCACAGCATGCCGGCCGCGGCGGCCATTGGAGGGTGAACCAACAGCAAAAGGAAGACCTTTCTCTCTGTCTCTCTCTCTCACTGTCCACTCTGCCTGTCAAAAAAAAAAAAAAAAAAAAAAAGAGGTGGGACCAGGGAGCAGAGGCTGGACTGGAGAAGGAGACAGGGGTGCACTGGAGCAGGCCAAGGCTGATCAGGGGAGCATCCTGGACTTGCAGGAGGGGAGAAGGGCTTCGGGCTGCCCCAACCTCTCCCACCTGGGGCTCTGTGCCCTGCGATGAGTTTGAAAGGACTCCCAGCCCCCAGTCTGCACCACGAGGGCCTACATGACCTCACACAACCCATGTCTGGGCCTCCGCGTCCTTATCTGCAACACTGGCATTGGGGCCAGGCTGGGAGGAACTTCCAAGGCAGGCCTCCAAGCAGGGCTTCCGTGAGCCTGGGCCCTGCCCCTGCCCCTGCAGCCACCGACTTCAGGGCCAGCGTGGAGCCAGTGTTCCCTTGCAAGGTGCACAGCGGGAGTCGGTGCTGGGTGTCACTCGTCCACTGTGTGTGTGCATGGTGTTTATGGCTGTCCCATTTGGGCTTCCCAGAAGCCACCGCAGAGGCAGGGACTGAGAGCATGATGCACGCTCCTGCCTTAGAGTCTGCTCAGCAAGATGCCAGGCATCGGCAATGCGCAGTCAACCTCAGCTCTCTGTCTCTTCCTCTCTCTCTGTAACTCTGATTTTCAAATAAAATAAACAAATCTTAAAAGAAGAAGAAATGTATAAACAGACAATACATATATGGGGGGAAAGCTCATTTAGAAATAAAAGTGATAGGCCGGTGCCGCGGCTCTCTAGGCTAATCCTCTGCCTTGCGGCGCCGGCACACTGGGTTCTAGTCCCGGTCGGGGCGCCGGATTCTGTCCCGGTTGCCCTTCTTCCAGGCCAGCTCTCTGCTGTGGCCCGGGAGTGCAGTGGAGGATGGCCCAAGTGCTTGGGCCCTGCACCCCATGGGAGACCAGGAGAAGTACCTGGCTCCTGCCATCGGATCAGCGTGGTGCGCCGGCCACAGCGCGCCAGCCGCGGTGGCCATTCTCTGTCTCTCTCTCTCACTGTCCACTCTGCTTGTCGAAAGAAAGAAAGAAAGAAAGAAAGAAAGAAAGAAAGAAAGAAAGAAAGAAAGAAAGAAAGAAAGAAAAGTGATAGTAGAAGATGCAGAGATATGGCAGAGAGTAGGAGGCACTCTACAAACCGCTGGCATTTAAGGATTGCCTCCCCCAGCAGAGCCACCACCCGTCACAGTCTCATGAACAGAGTTTAGCTGAGCTGGCCCGGGTCGGAAGACCCTTTCAGCAACCCACAAAATTCAAAGGGAAATTAGAAATGTGCCCTGCGTTCACCTAGCGAGTTTGGAGGTGACTTCCTAGCACTACACCAGGTAACTGACATGAACCATCACCCACGGGAATGACTGACAGAGGCACACATGCACACATTGCCTGAACTTATTTGCATGCAAAATAGACTCATATAAGCAGATCTGTGCATGGTCAATGGCACACACAGACACGTGTACACCCATGAAATAGTCCAGAGACACACAGATGCAACACAGGCACACGTATATGAGGTACTCAAGCTGTCACTGGGACAAATAGCTCCCCAGGTCAGGAGGCTGAGCACACTCTGGACAAGCCAGTGGCCGTGACCCAATCCCCTGCCCCCTTTCTGGAACCTCAGTGGCAGAGGCAGGGCAGTGGTCCCGGGAACAAGTGCCATCCAGCCAGCCAAGCCAGGACCCACAGAGATGTGAGGTCCCACTGCTGAGCAGGGAATTCGAGAACTCGTGGGTGTGCATGCATCCAGACCACCTGACAGGTGGCACACACACCTCAGGTCCTTCGTAGAGACCATCTGAGCCGTCCGCTGTGGTTTCCTCTCATTTCTGGTGGCTCAGCCCCGGGCATGCAGCTCATCGTGGTGCTGTTGGAAGGTCATCTCGGTCCGCTTCACACCACGCCCTTCTGGGACTCAGGGCCCCTGAGAGTCAGGGAAGTCTCTGGAATCGGTGTTGGTCAAGTGTACATCGTGGGAGCAGGAGCCCTGGGAGAGGAGGGCCATCTAGGCCTCCTGCTCCTCCCACAGACCCCACTTCTGCATCCCATGGCAGATGCTCCCACAGTTAGAACAGTGGGCAAAAGCAGACGGGGGTTCACAGCCAAAGACTGACTGGTGTCTCCTCCTCCAGGGAGCCCCCCTCAGGATGCCTGCGAAATAGCGCATGGATGGAGAACAGAAAACCCAAGGGAGAGGGCAGAGTTTCTCTGAGTTTGCCCTTAAGCAGCCCTGTGCTGTTGGTACTTGTCTTCTAGGCTTTCTGTGCTAGCCGTCCAGCCGCCCCTCTGCGGCCACCCCTCTGCGGCCCTCTGCCGTCCCCCTGGTTGAGACCACTCCAAATACTTGCTGGGGGGGGGGGGAGGGTGGCTGAATTATCTCCTAGTTACGGACTTGGGTTAATTATGACCCCTCCAGTCCTTCCTGTGCATGCAATTTTTTTAAATTTTTATTTATTTATTTATTTTTTGGCAGGCAGAGTGGACAGTGAGAGAGAGAGACAGAGAGAAAGGTCTTCCTTTGCCGTTGGTTCACCCTCTAATGGCCGCCACAGCCGGCGCGCTGCGGCCGGTGCACCATGCTGATCCAATGGCAGGAGCCAGGTACTTATCCTGGTCTCCCATGGGGTGCAGGGCCCAAGCACTTGGGCCATCCTCCACTGCCCTCCCTGGCCACAGCAGAGAGCTGGCCTGGAAGAGGGGCAACCGGGACAGAATCCGGCGCCCCGACCGGGACTAGAACCCAGTGTGCCGGCGCCGCAAGGCGGAGGATTAGCCTAGTGAGCCCTGGTGCCGGCTTTTTTTTTTTTTCATTCTGTGGGTGCAATCTTTCTAAAAGGCAGGATAGCACGTAGGTGCCAGGCCCAGCAGGGACCCATCGATAGAGCCAGGAGGGTTAGCATGGCCCACGGGGCCTTCGGCGAAGGCACCCTGAGCTCCCCTCTAGCCTGCTCTCCCTCTACCGGCCTCCCTGGTCCTCTCTAAGTCAGTGACCCTGATTCCGTGATTCTCATCCTTGTCCCCCTGGGTCCTTGTGACGGCTGCTCTGCGGCACCCCCACCACCACCACCACCACCAACAGCCCTTTGCACGGCCGGGTGTTCACGGCTCCACTTAGCCGGCTCTCCCCTGCAGGCTCCCCTGACTTCCAAGATTGGTCAGCAGCCCCTGCCCCATGCCCGGCACTTATCAATCTGTGTGCCGAATCCTGGTTTGATGATTTGCACCTTGGAGGGGACCCGCTGAGAGAGGCTGCACTGGGCATTCTCCATATGGTGGACCAGCTAGCTGATGAGCCGGGGCCACTGCTTCCATTCTGTAGATGGAGAGAGCCGTGTGGCTCAGCCGGTAAGTGACCCGGCTGAGGCAGCTTGACCTGGAGCCAGGCTACCGGGCCAAGGCTTCCGAGCTGCGAAGCCTGGTGTTCCAGCAGCTCACATCTGGGTGCTGAAGCAGCCTAAACGGGCAGCTTAGATGACAACACCATTTATTATCATCTTGTGGTCCCGGGAGTTGTCTGGGTTCAGCTCTGTGGTGCTCACTTGCATCTCCTCCAGCAGCTGCCACCAGACGGTGGGGGCCTGGGGTCATCTGGAGGATCCTCAGTCACCCGAGATGGCAGCCGCCTCCGGGGTTGGAAAGGCTCCATTGGCGGGGTCTTGGACAGCAAGGCCTCCTTCAGGCGTGCGCTCTCTCTCTCTCCCTCCCTCTCTATCTCTCTCTCTCCCTCTCTCTCTCTCTTTCCACTCCAGCCTCACTGCATCTGGACCTCCTTTATGGTGGCTTTGGGCTCCAAAGACATAGTTCCCAAGAGAGACTTAGCAGATGCGAATGGTGTTGCATTTTACGACCTAGCCTTGCATGTCTCCTAGTGTCACCTCTATGGGGCTGCATCAGCCCAGACAGTCATGAAGTGAGTGCCCCTCCACAGGTCAAAGGCCGGGGACCTAAGATTTCATCTCCAGATGGGAGAGTGGCAAGGTTCTGGAAGAGTATGTAGGACAGGAAACACTGTTGTGACGATTCTTTATCTGCTGTGTTGGGTTCCATTTACACCCCTAAGCCAAGAGCTAGCAGCACAGGAGTGCAAATGGCCTCAGATGTGGGAAGTAGAGTCAGAGCACAGCAGAGCAGGAACAGAGTTTCCCGTAAGGAGAAGCTCAGTGGTGGCCAGTTCAGGAACCCCAACAATGGCCACAAGGTCATGAACTGGGTGGGCGTCAGGGGTGTAGATGAAGAGGAGAAGAAGGAAGTGAGATGAGAAGCAGTGCAGGTAGAGTCACATTGCTAGGTAGGCGCTGGGGGGCAGGCAAGGTCAAAGTCCAAGTTCAAGTCTAAGATTCAAGCCTGGGTAACCTGGGGCACGGTGGTGCCAAGGAGGAAAACGAGGCTTTAGAGGAAATGATGCTTGGGAGCAAGACATCAGTTACTCTGGCACCATGTCAAATGAGTGCCAAGGTGGGGTGTGTTAGGGTGCTGCCCAGAAGTGGGTAGAATGGTTGGTCTAGGTCTTGCATGGTGGACTGCATGGAAGACACAGATTTCAAGGACTCGAGCCAGGTGGATGTTCTGAGAGGAGCAGAGCCCACCAGGGCTGTAGAGACGAATACCAGAGTCCTTGGGGGCACTGATATTTGAAGGGTTGTCCTAAGATAGAAGAGCAGGAGTGACCAACCCAAAGGAGACCCCAAAACCCCAGAAAGACCACGGTGGAAGGTCAAGGGTAACCACTCACTCAGCCCAAGACTCATCTTGTGGACCCCAGTCCATTTCTCCTTGGCTCCGCTCGCTGCTAGTTGATGTTGGTGAAATTCTATCCCTGGTGATGCTGTGACAGCAAGGGTGGTCATGACACGGACAGCTCGGTGCAGGCAAAGAACAGTGGTTGAGAAAATGCACAGAGCAGCCGGAAAATGGGGCTGCTCTGGGAGTGAGGGCCTGGCACGTCTGTCAGCTGTCTCCCTCTTGTCTGGGTCCTAGCCACCAGCCGTTCCAAAGGAAATTCTGAAATCGCTCATTTCCCCCAAGTTCTAGAGAAGGAAATGGTTTTCCAAGCGGTCACAGACATGCTAAGGGTTGGAAATGGGCCAGGGCCAGAGAGTGGGCACTCAGCAGTCTCGCTTGATGCCCAGAACCACCCAAGTTCTTGCAAGGCCCCATAGCCCGCCATGCTGCAGGAGTGCCAGGGGGCCTGGGAGGCTGGCCGCACCATATGGACACCCTCACCCCTGGAAAGCAGCTCTGAGCACAGCGGCCAAGGCCTGGTTATCGGTGGCCAGCACCAGCCCAGTGGCCCGCCGAGCACCAGGCTGCCCGCGGCCCCTCCCTTGGCAACAGTGGCGCCTCTGGGACCTCGCGGTGGCCTGATCTCCCTGCAGTCCCCAGGTCGGAGGGAGGAGGGGATGGCAGGGAGACATTGCTGCGGCTTTGCGGCCAAGCAGGGAACATACTTAAGATATTTAGGGATGCACGGGGCACCAGCCCCACTTCCTGCGGGCTCTGCCTGCCAGCGCTCAGCCACTGGAACATGCCATTTGAGAAATGTCTTCATTTTCTCCCAGTCGTTGGCCGGGTTCCCGCCACACTCGTTGAGAGCGGGAAGAGGGAGGGGGCAGGAGAGGGAAGCGAAGGGTCATAGCCTGGAGCAGGGGATTGGAAAACTGGCTCCCAAGAGCGCTCTGTGCAAAGGAAACACCAAGGATGGGGCCTGCCAAGTCTGCCCGCTGTGCGCGCTGACACCCCCCACGTGGCCCTCCCGTCAGCCCGCAGGAAGTGCCATTGCACCCTGGCCCACGGCCCAGTGAGGGTGCACCTTGAATCAGGGCCCCAGCACGCAGAGGGGGCTGCCTGATCCCACCATATCAGGCAGCACGGCTCCGAGGACCCCCGCACAAGACCCCCGTGGGGCTGGGCACCCCCCACCCCCACCCCGCCAACAGCAAGCTTCTTGAGCCAGTCTCTGTTTTCATAGACCATGGCTTTAAAAATCCCAGCCATGAGGAGGGCCTCTGTCCCCAGCTTCTTTTTAATTTTTAAACCAGTTGATTTACGGCTTGAAAATCTCTGAGCATATCCCCAGACGCAGGTGTTGAGAAATGTCAGAGCCGGGAAAGAAAACACCAGCACTGCTGTTGTCTGATCACCTCGCTCGCACAGGTGGAAGAGCAAGGGCTGGAAAAACCGAGACATCCAGGAAGCAGCAGCTCACATGCACACTAGGAAACACAGAGATCGGCCCGAGGAGGGCTGGCTGGGGGGAGAAGCGGTAGGTCCTAGAGCCAGGAGGGCTTCTGTGCCATTGCTAGCTTTGCAACTCAGCCGTCTCAACTGTAAAATGGAAAATAGTGTTTCTACCACCACAGGAGGACGAGGGACAATTCATTGAGCTTTATTTTTTAAAGCCCTCATCAGCAGGTGCTGGGTTTCACGTGGCTGCCTGTCCATGGCCGCTGTTGCTGACTGGTAATACATTCAAGAACGGGGCGATTCAAAGATGGCCAACTTGCTGGAGACGTTTGGGGCCAGGCCTGGGGTGGGGGGCGGTCCCTTCCTCCAGAGAGGGCCCAAAGCCCGCCTGGCTCCGGTGTCTGTGCTGTCACCCGATCAGGGCGGATAGGGTGCTGAACCGCTCTGCCCAGGCATCGGAAAGTAGAGCCCTGGCTCCCGAGGGTGGAACAGCAGATTTACCTTAAAGATACCCCAGTTTGGGCCTGATACAGATCAGCTGGCATTTCGCGTGGTTGAAAGAGCAGCAACCGAATCCCCTGCCCCGCCTGCCCCAGCCCCTGTACCAATGCCACGGATCGATTGCTGTTTTTTCCTTTCTTCTGTAAACAGTGGCGCTGGGGCAGGTCTGCCCGGATGGCTCCCTCACAGGCCGGCCCCGACTCCCTGATCGTCTGTGGCAGATAGTGCGGGCTTGAACACGTAGCCTTCCCAATGTTCATTCAGGACGAGACTTTTTGGCACGTTGGTGATGAACAAAGGAGAAGGGGTAGGCAGGGGGGGCGGGGGAAGAGCCATGGAGATGCAGTGGCCCAGCTCGGGTCTGGGCAGTTGCTTTGTGTTGAAAATTTGGGGCTTGACTGGTTTTCAAGGCCAGCCGCGGCCTTGAAGCCGGCCTTTCTTCTTCCTGCCAACGGGCGCCCACAAGCGCCTAAATTTAGAAGCTGGCCATGGTGCCCATTGAGGATTTTAGGAGAAAGACAGGTGATAGTGACTATCTCCCATCAGAAAGGCTGCGGAACTCACTTTGCGGGTGGAGTTTCCTTGTTTGGTGCATCGTGCTGGCGGGCGGGGGTGGGGGTGGGGGGCGGGTGGTGGTAGTGGTGGTCTCTTTTGCTTCCCCTTCTTCTGCAAACAACACCAGGGCCGTTTTCATCCTGGAAAGGAAGGGGACACCAGACTCTGTTTTGAGACTTCCCTTCTCCCGGGATTACCCAGAGCACACCCAGGTGCCCCTTCCGGCGTCTGCACCGTGAACTTTCTGCCGCTTGGCTGGTGCACCTGCCTGCGCCACGGGAGGGCTTCGCAGGTGGAATCCTGCAGACTCCTGAACTCACTCTGCCGGGAGTGAAGTGGTGAGATTGGGAAGAAAGAGGGAGAGGAAGAAAGCAGCAGAGAAAGGAGACGGGACAATGAGGAGAGTCCCCACTGGGTGTGTGGCTTTTCCCACAGAGGCCACCGAGCCACTCTGAGGCTGGATGTGTGCACTCCCCTCTCCCGCCTACCATGCAGGCGCCTCAGCTTCCAGGCGCAGCTGTGCTGTGGGGCAGGATGGAGAAGCCCACGCTCTGTGTCCTCTCCGCCTCCTTCTTCTCCACGTCAACCCAGAAAAAGGGTAAGTGCCAGGCAGTGAGCAAAGGCCCAGTGCTGCATGGCCTTGGGCAAGTCTCTAACCTTTTCTGGTCTCAGTTTCCTTACATACAAGGTGTGGATAATGATATCATCCTACTTCTCAGAATAACAATTCGATAAAATTAATGCATATAAAGCCCCTGAGTGGGGGGGGGGTTTGCTGGAGTGCCAGCCCCTCCACTTCTGCTCTTTCTATGAGCCCAGGCTGATTAGTTCATCACCTTATGCCTCAGCTTCATCATCTGTGAAATGGGAACAGTCGTAATAGATACTTCCCTTACAGCACAACTGTAATTAATTACTATTAATTAACTAAAGGCATTCATACAGGTGAGTCACCTCACAATCACACTTGTCCCAGAGGGCACACCGGTAAGTTAACTGTCCCTCTGCTGAGCCTTGACAGTGGTGTGGAAATGTGGGTAGGTGGAGGAGCACAAGGAGGGGGGACTGGGGAGCTAGAGAATTGTGAGCAAAAATGGGGGTGGGGTGGGAGGAGGCAAGACCAGGCCAGGGAGCAGTGGCCAGGTCAGGTTAGTGGGAGCAGGATGTTGGCACTGGGGGTTGCTGGGAAAGGAAGGGGCAAAGAAAACTAGGACAGACCAAAGAGGAGACTGGGCTTGGTCCCCTGGTAGGTAAAAAGTCGGGTGGTTTCCAGGCAGACAACTTGTTGGATGTGAGGCGTACCCCTGAGAGCTCTTATAATGATAGAAGTGGAGCATCTCTAACCCGAAGATCCAAAATCTGAAATGCCTAAACTCTGAAATTTTCTGATCACCGATAGAACACCACAAGTGGAAAATTCCACACCTGACCTCATGTGACCGGCCACAGCTAAAGGCAGGTGCTCAACACACAGTTGGACAGAATGACCTGGAGGCTATGTGTGTTAGGTGTATGTGAAACATAAGTGAATGTCATGTTACAACTGGGGTCTCAACCACAGATGTCTCATTATGTAGAGCAAATATTCCAGAAGTGCTGTAGAAGTCCTGGTCCCAAACACTGGAGAAAAGGGCTGCATCAATGTGAAAGAAAGGAGAGATGGGAGAATTGGAGTCCAGGCGAGCAGCAATTGACTCCATCCAGGTTCCGTCTGGAAAAGCTCTAGACTGGGGTTGGTAAAATATGTGCTGCAACTCCCTCTTCCTGTGTCCATGGCAGACATCACCAATGGATCTTGGGTGCCTTTCTCATGGAGGCCAAACCTAGCCTGGAAGCCTTACTCCAATCTGCACTGGAGCTGGCTACCTTCAGTGGCTCAAAGCTGGGACTGCAGAGGAGACCTGCCTGCTCCCCCTGGCCGGGGTTCAGATGGTGGGGCCTGGGGCAGGAGGGGAGGGACCAACATGAGCAATGGACAAGAGCAGCACAAAGAGGATGCTGGGCATGACTGGGGGTTCCAGGATGGAGCAAATGCGATTGGTATTACTGAAAGCAGGAAGGTAGGGTGTGGAGGGATGCAGGAGCCGTTGAGGTGGCTTTGGGATGTGCTGAGTCAGGGGCACGCACCGGACACCTGCGAGGGAACATTCGATTCACCCCTGAAGGCACAAGGGCTGCAGCTCTGTTGAGAGCTGGCGCTGGGGACACAGAGTTGGAAGCTGGCCATGGGGACGCGCTAGCTGACACGGGTAGGACAGATGATCTTGTGAGGTGAGAGAATGCGAGGGCAGAGGAGTGGAGTGCTGAGGCTGGGCTGGAACGAATATTCATGGTTAAATATCAGACATCGAAAAATATCCCCACAGGTGCACCTGGAACAGGTGATCCGGGGGGTGAGAAGAGAAGGCGTCTTGCCCTGTCGAATAGGCCCAGGCAGGGCAGCAGCTGGAGAGGAAAGAGGGTGGTCAGTGGATCGGAAGGACCTGGGACAAGGATAGGGGCTGCCTCTGGGGACCAGGTTCAAAGCTATTTCTGACCCTGATGACCTCAGGGACCCCGACTTTGGAAAACTCCCCCATCACATCAAACAAGTGCAAACTGAAAACTCACCCACAGTCCACGCTGGACACAATTTTTATATAACCATGTACAAATTGAGTTGGCTTACAGGGAAGTAGGTTGACGTAATGTTACGGTTTGTAGACATTTAACTCTATATTAATTTTAATTTTGTGGTTTTCTTCTCCGGCTTTAGAGCCAGGACTAATTTTTTTTTCAGTTCTCAGATATTTTCACAGGCCTTCGAGAAGCATATTATGAATCTTAGATCTCGCGCCTGCCTTGCCAAATGTTTAAACAGCCGAGCTCGGAGTGGGCCTGGCAGGGAGGGGTTCAGGGGATGGAGGGTGTGGGCCAGGGGTTATAGGACCCCTCCTATAACCTGGAGTGCGTTTACTGCCATCAGATTTCCTACCTGTTGGCTTGCACCTGGCTCACAGCCTCCTGTCTGTTCACGTACAGTCATCAGAGTAATGTCTCGGCACTGAGTGACAGGGGGTGTGGGCGGCTCCTAGTCCCATGGCTCCTACTGGGTCGCAGAGAATCCTGCAGGACTCCTGCAGTGTGAGGTGTTGACTCTTCAGTTGCTGGGTGTGGAGGCCTCTCTGGGGTCCCAGGGAAGGGAGCACTTGGGAGCTTGGGCAGCAGCTGTGTTCCAGCTGATGCAAGATTTTGGTGTTTTAACGATCCGCTGTGACTCTTTTGTCTCTTGGGATTCCTGGGTCAGTGCCTAGGCTCCTTGGCCCCGCATGCTGATCGGAAGACTGCCTCTGCTGCAAGCAGCAGCTTCTCGGGACTTCTGACCCTACGACGTGGGTGCTGAGTGCCGTCTGGGGATGTGGGGTGTTCATTCACCGAAGCCCGAGCACCCCCATCCCGGGAAGGGAAGAAGCCCCCACGATCTAAAGAGAAACCAGTAGCCAGGTGAGCTGTGGCTTCACGAAGGAAGCTTGGCAAAGCCCTAGGGGCCTGGGCCTGCAGCCAGCCACGCCCTGGGGTCGTACCCCAAGGCTGAGTCCACCACTGGCCCACCTCGAGGGTCCCGCAGCCCTCCCTCGGGCCAGTTTCCCAGCCCCACCGGAGCAAGCCGCAGAGCCAAGTCGCAGCGTCTAAGTACTTTTTAAGCACTGCAATTTAGTGCAATTATTCGAAAGTAAACAATCTGCTCTGTCAATTAAACATTATTTAGCTTGCATTTCTTCTGATGCATCACCCAGTCGGCTCTGCAGCTCGCGGCCTGAGCTGGGCCCGGGCACCGCCTGCTGGCTCTTTAAGGAACCCGGTTCCCCACACAACTGCAGTCCGGGCTTGGAGACTTTTCCCTGTGTGTTCCCCACACTCTGGGACACCGTGGAGGATGGAGAGGAAGAAATCCACAGCCCCCTCTCGCGACAGCTGCCTGGCCTGGTCTGTCACCCCCCTCCCCCATCTTCCTCCTAACCCGCCTTATGAGAACTGGAGGGGGCTGCTGGGGGCTGCTGGGCACGAATCCTTCTGGGATACGTCCTGTGCGTCTGCGGGTTTTATTTTATTACGTTCCAGGTAAAATGAACGCCAGCAAGCAGCGCCCGCAGCTTTCTTTGCTTTTCACATCATATGTATTTCATGGAAATTTAATCCATGTGTTTCCCATTCATTTACACTTAACTCCTCAAAATATTATTTCTAAGGAAGCTTTGATGCCCAGACGACCTGTGCCAGCCATTTATTTGGACCTCTGCTCTGGCATTCAACACGTCATCCCCCCCCCCCAAACTGAAAGAGGTGTGGGCCCCCGGAGGAAGCCAACAGCCAACACTGCATAGGGCACCGTTTCCCGTCTGGACATGGAACTGAGGGCGTCCACGGGGCTCAGGCTTGGGTGTCCTGAGGCTGTGCTGCATGAGAGCTCCCATCTGCAGGGGTTTGGAGATGACCTTGGCTGTTGAATGTCTCCCATGATGGCCCATGTATTACAGGCTTGGTCCCCAGGCTGGCACCAATGAGCAGAGGTGGGGCATAGCAGGGGTTGGGGGCACCATAAAAGCCTCAGTGAGGGCCCAGCCCCTGTCTGCTTCCTGACACTGCCCGTGCTCTGCCATCGGCATCCACTGCCCACACTGGAAGTCAGACCAGTGAGGTCGCCCAGTCGTGGACTTGACCTTTCCAAACGGTGAGCCACATGAACTTCTTGTCTCTGGAAGGTGGGTGGCTGCAGGTGTTTTGTTGTAGCAATGAAAAGCTGACACATGATGCACCGTCTGCCCAGGGCTCATGCTCCACACCTGGGCCTGCTCCTGTGGCCTTTACTCATGTGGGGATCTTTCCTGTCCGGGCCTCAGCTGTCCAGATGTTCCCAGATGTTTTAAAGACCTTGTCTTGTCCCAAATCGTCTTTGGCTGATGGGCCATGGCTTCTTAGAGCAGCCCGCTTCACTGACATGCTCCAGTGAGAATCAGCAATCATTTGCATTCGGAGAGGGTATCACAGTGGATAATGTGATTTTACAAACATCGTCACGTCTCTTCTTTCAGCGGCTCTACGTGGCACACAGGACAGGGACCAGCTCATCCCCATTTTGCAGCTGGAGAAACTGAGACTCAAAAGAGTAGAATCCAGACTTGACGGCGATTCTTCCATTACAGCTCAGGCCCTCTCTCCCCCCAACAAATCCACCTTTCTAAAAGACCATTTACTGATTCACTTCTACTCTGTTCTTTTGCAGAAAACCAGTGGCCACCGTTCTCCTGATAGATTGCTGTCACCTCCTTACGTCGGGGGACTTGTCCTTCGACCAGTGCTTGGAGAGCCCCACTGTGTCTCCCAGGGCTCTGTAGCCAGGTGTGCATGTGGCCTGTGTGTTGCACTCAGTGGTGTCAGACAGGGAGGGTGCCAGTTGATGTAGCGGGTGCTTCAAAGTGCCCTTTGCTGGGGTGGGCTGAGTTAGCACATCCCCATCTCACACCTTCTTTGTTCACTGTCTCCTTTTGTTATTCACTGTATCCCCATGAGGCAAATATTAAGGGAAGTAATCCTATTCCCATTTAACAGATGGGAACACTGAGGCTTAGGAGGTTGAGTTCTTGCCTGAGCACACACACAGCTTTTGCTTCCATCAAATACTGCACCCATACTAAAACTGGGGAGTCAACAAAAGTCCCAGGGTCTTAAGACCCTCTGGGGGAATTAACTGAGTCTTTGCACAAATGTCTGTTGAGTGCCAGCTTTGAGCAGGCACCACAGTCAATGCTAAGGGTCAGACAGCGACCACGACAGAGACCAAGCCTGCTCTTGGGGAGCTGATGCTTTAACAGGGAGGGCAAAGCAGGCTACAGGCAACATGAGCCCCAGGGCCTGAGTCACACAATCACCAGTAAGGGGAGTGGAGAGAAGGTAGGGACAGGAGGCAAAAGAGAAAGTCCTGCCCTCACCCCACACGCAATCAGGCAGTCAGGGCAGGCGTGTCCTCTTCATGTCAGAGGCCATGGGCAGTTCTGCCCACCTTAGGGTGCTCTGTTTTTCTCCTGGGGACAACTCTAGGCAGTCTGGACTCCCCGCCTGTCTCTGTCCAACATTTGCTGAGCACCTGCTGTAGGTCAGGCATCATTCTGGACCACGATCAGGTGAGGATAGATGCAATCTGAACGTTTCCATGAGGTGTATGTTTGGCACAGTGGTTAACCCATCCTGTATCACAGTGCCTGGGCTGAGGGCCCAGCTCTGCTCCTGATTCCAGCTTCCTGCTAATGCAGACCCTGGGAGACAGCCCGTGATGGCTCAAGCACTTGGACCCTGCCACCTTGGGGGAGTCTTGAATGGAGTTCCAGGCTCCTGGCTTCAGCCTGGCCCAGCTCTGGCTGCTGCAGGCATTTGGGGAGTGATGCAGTGGGTGGGAGATCTTTCTGTCTATCTCTCTCTCTGTACCTTTCAAACAATCAATCAATCAATTAAAAATTTTCCTTATTCTGTAAAAAAATAAAATATGAAGTTTTCCATAGCTACATAACAAGTAGTAAAAAGAAGCAGGTGAATCCAATTTTAATAGTATATTTTACCCAACTCAGAATATTAACATTCAACAATATTACTTTAATGTCAACATAACAATTATTCATGAGCTATTTAACATTCTTTTTTTATATGAAGTCTTTGAAATCTGGTGTGTTATGCACAACAGCATACCTCAAATGAGATTGGTCACATCTCAAGCACTTAATGGCCACGTGTGGTCAGTGGCTACCATGGTGGACAAGACAGCTCTGCACATTTTACATACATTTTTCATATTTAGCTTACAACAAACCTGGGAGCCATCTGTTCATGCCCCATGTACCAGACCGTAGCATCTGAGAAGGGAGACAGAGTGTCTATGTTCCCGTGACTTCTGAGAGCTGACACTGGCATTTCACCCAAGAAGAGACCCCACACCATAGCTCCACTTTGCATTCTGGGTGTCAGCTGAGCGCCGCCCCCTCCCGCCCCCTGTGCTGGCCTCCTCAAGGGCTCTGCTAGAATGACACGCTATGCGCACTCTGAGAAGAGCTGACCAGGCAGGCTTTCTGGAGGTGGTGCTCCCGGAAGTCACTACCCACTGCTGCTGCCAGAGAGCTCAATACCCAGAATGCATTTGTACTCCGTCTGCTCCTTCGAGAGTGTAAGTCCCATTCGCCAGGTACAAAACAAACCCAGAAAATGTCAATGATATAACATGAAAGATAATGTCGATTTCTACCGCTCTCTGAGAGCTAGCTACTGTATTTAAGTGACACTGACATCATTTGAAAGTAGGTCGCAGCATTATTTTATATGCTACTGAGAAAGAAAAACACTGCCTATTAATTGGTGGATGGTATTGATCATAAATGTCAGAAATGTTGAATGTGAATAAACAGGCACTTAAGAATCAATGAAATACAGTAAGTGTAGCATGACAACCCACTAGCTACTCCACACGCATTTTCTCATTGAAGTGTCAAGAATGCCACCAGGCAGGTGTTGCCCTCATTTTAAAGATAGGAGTACTAAGACTTAGAGAAGTTGAAGGCTATGGGTCAAGGCCATGGTGTTATTAGCATATTGTTAAGAGCAAACAGGGAAGAAGGGGCCTGCAGCGTCCTGAGACGTGAAGCCAGAGCTGCCTGCCTTCCACCAGAGCTGTGGCTTCACCCTGCATTCCAGGCAGCCCGGGCTCGGTTACGCTGCAGTAACAAGCGGCACCACATGTCGGAACCATTAATCAACACAAGATCAGTTCGTGTTTGTGCTGCTTGTCCACATTATTCATTCCCAGTCATTCAGGCCTCCAAAGTTTCAGAGCTGTTGCCAATCACAATTCCAGGAGGCAAAGAGAAAGCCCTAGAAGATTCCCCACCGGCAGTTAAGCACATGGCCGGGACATGATGTGTGTCCCTTCCGCCAGCAGTGCACTCACTGCCACAGACCACAGAGGGCTTCCCTCCTCTACTGGGGCCCAGGACAAGGGAAAACGAGAAGTACTTGATGGGTTACCCTAACAGCTAAGAACTACACCCCAAGCCTACCAATAGACTCCTCCTTGGGAAATCCCACTTGTCTCCTCCATTTTGGAGCCGAAGCTAAGGCTTTGTCAGAGTGTGTGTGTCCAGCTGATGACCTCTGCCCAGCTCAGCTTCCTCCCTACTCTGGAGTCTACCCATGTGGGGAAAGCCACATGACTGCTCTGGCTGGTAGTGTGCCCCCAGGGCCGGTTCTGAGCCTGTTGGGGTCTGTGCATGTGGGTGGTAGGGGGACCTGTTGAGCTTTGTTTGTCTCAGAGCTTCCTCCCCTGGAATGCTGCACTAGCCCCTGCCTATCAAGAATTGATAAGGTCTTGGAAAAAGTGAGGCTACAGTTGGGGACCAGAAGGGAGGCCTGGAGGAGCTGGGAATTTTCCTACCCTCGCAGGAAAAGCCTGGTTTGTATCTCACAGTGTCCCCTGTGGGCCCCCAGGTCCAGGAACTCATGCAAGTTTTCCATGAACTGATTTTGTTGCATAGAAATTGATGAATGAGCTCAGACAAGAAAGTTGTCATAGAAAACATCCACCGAGATACTGCTCACGGATCCCAGGCTCGGGGTCAGAGCAGACAGTGGGGTGCTAACAGTGGAGGAAGGGGCCTTCGTTTTTCTTCACATGAACTTCACCACCACTCACTTCCTGTTCAGGCCAGGGCTCAACCCTGAGAGGACCCAGCCTTGACCGGGACCACTGAGGGGCAGGTCTTTAATCTGCAACAACATGAGCTCATTAACAGGCATTTGACAGAGGTTTTAGAAGAAACCTATGACATGGAATAAGCTAGAACGATTTAAAAATGAGCTCCATGGTGAGTTTGAAACACCTATGAAAGTGACTTTATAAGGGGAACCTTTAAAATGAGACAAAGAAATGGCCCAGGCCAATTCTTCCAGAACTAGGCTAGGAAGCTTTCTCCCACCTGCACTGGTCTGAGAATGGAAGGTTGTTCCAGACTCAAAAGTCCAAAGTCAAGGTCAACCACTTAACTGTTCATTCTCCTGACCTTGGTGTCGCACCAGGCTCAAAGTCCTTACCGTGGCCCTCCGTAGTCCGAGCTCCTGCCGAAGGGTACAAACACACCAGGGACATGTTTATGATGCTGTCTGATGAGGGCTGCTGCTGGCCCACAGGGACTTGATGTAGACTTGAAAAAGGCATCTGCTGTGGAAGGGGGAGGGGTCAGCTCCTGGGCATCAGCTTGGAGGGGGTCCCGGAGCAGGGTTTTTCTGCCTTGACTGGGTAGGTGCCCTTGGGTAACTGATTTTCTTCCAAGTTCAGGCCCCATTCCCTGATCGGAAGCAGAGACTGAGTTCCTCCCCTCCGTCTGTCTCACCTCCTGGGCAGGTGCATTTGGTTCCTTAAAGCTGGACCACTCTTTTCTCCTCCCCTCCCCAGTGCCTTTCAGGGCCTGGCTCCTGCTGTCCCTCTGGTCCTCAGCGAACCCCTGGAGGGAGGCCTCCGCCTCGGACTCCCGGGAGCACAGTCACAGTCGCCCCTGCTGTATGTAATCAGCTCCCCCACAAGACACCAGCTCCAGGGGCATGGGAATCCTCCCTGCCCAGAGCCCTCCTGGAGCTCCAGGCCCTGAAACCGTGCCCGGCACACAGTAGGAACTCGATACAATGGCTCCATTCATGAACGAGCCACCAAGGAACAAAGTCTCAACCCATTGGTGTCCTACCTGGGGGAGTTTGCGACGCCATCATCATCAGCTCAGACATAGGATGGCTGAGATCTTTCAAAGGGTGGAGAGAGGCAGGCTATGACTCCTCCACCCGACACAGGCGTTCCCTTCTTTGACAGGAAGGTTCTCCTCCACTGTGCGTATTGCCCAAGGAGGACCTACCCCCCAGCCAGGGCTTAGATCTATCCCCTGCTCTCCCTCGTGCTTGTAGGGCACTTTGGAGCCAATGGGAGGGGCTGGTGGCCTGGACTCCAGTCCTGTTCTGCACCTTTGATGTCTTGTCCCGGAACGCTTATGCCACCTCTCTGAGCCTCACTTTCCCCATATGTGAAATGGGTATAATAATAGTACCAACTGATGCGGGGTTTGTGCGGATGAGATGAGATAATGAATGAAAAGTGATTGTGTCTGGCATGTAATGAGCAATCAATGAAGGCTTCTAATGAGCTCTGATCATGAGGACGCTGTTACTCCCCATGGTTCCAGAATCCCCTCCAGCTGGACGTCACTTCTGGTCTTGACCCCACGGAGAAGTAATGTGGTTTCTCATTCATCATCCAAACCAACCTCTGCTGGGCCTCTGCCCTGGGCCTGGCCCTTCCTTGGTCTCAAGGGTGCAGAGGGACCAGGGAAGGAGGGAGCCCCTCATCCAGGGGGTCTGTATGCTGACTGCACACAGAAGCAGTCACAAGTACCTGTGTTTGGTCTTCATGACACCGTCTCTTTGCAGCGTCTTTGGGAAGCCCCTTGGAGAATTCGCCATCGGAGCAGGGACTTCGACATTCATGTATTCAATTTATATGCTTATTAAACCCCAACTGTATACAAGGCACTGAAGCTAGCAGAGGAAACCTTTCACAATGTGACAACTAGGGGAAGCCTGGTGGAAACATCAATTCTTCCATCTTAGTTGGAAGAGTCAGGACAGGTCCCCCGCGGAGGCCTCGTGAGAGTAGAGGTTTGAAAGAAGTGAGAGTAGATGAGGTGACTCCAGGGAAGGATGTTCTAGGGAGGGGAGAATGCACCCTGGGGCAGGTGCTTGGCACACACATTGGGTGTCTGGGGCCAGGCTGGTGGTTCCAAGCTCCTGGATATGACTTTTAAACATGGTGATACTATATACTGGTTTGCCTGAGGCATTCCTGGCTTAAATCTGTTCCCTTAGACTTTAAGGCTTAAAAAAATGATTAGGAGCCCACATCCTATCTCAAAATTGGAACATTCACATCTAGCAATGGGCCAGGGAAGACCCACCCTTTCCTTGCTTTGCAGTCAAATGCCCTCTGGCCAGCCATTTGCTGTCCTTGGTGGAGATCTCCCTCCCCCACCATTCCAGCCTCCTTTCTGTCTTCCTCTTAATCACAACTTTCCACCCCTCAGGGTCACCTTCCGGAAGCCTCTCTGAGCCCCCAAATCCATCACCTCCTCCATGCCCCACCCGACAGGTGTCCCCTAGCTAACCCTCACCACAGTGCCACCTTCAATGCTGCCTGTCTCCTTGTTAGACTGAACCCCCCTAGAGGACAGGGAGGTACCTGCCAATGCCAGGCCCCCATCCCCCCACCTTCACCGTCTGGCCCCAGGGCTTGACCGATGTTCAACCTGTTGAGGGGCAGGCATCCCAAATCAAAGTTCTTGGGGTCGATGCTTGGCTGTGGCTCCTGACTCCAGCTTCTTGTAATGCAGGCCCCCCTAACTCCACAGTGATGGTTCAGGTAATTGAATTCCTATCACCCATGTGGCAGACCTGGATTGAGTTATCGGCTCCTGGCTTCAGCCTTGATCCAGCCCTGGTCATTAAGGGCATTTATTGAATCAGAGGATGGGATTTCTCTCCCCCCTCTCTCTCTCTCACCTTTCTGCCTTTCAAATAAATTAATTAAAACATTAAAATATTATCTGTTGGGGGAAAGGAATGGACTGCTTAATAAAGAAGTCTCATAAAATGAAAGGGCTTGGGGGAAAATTCTGTGAAATTCCGAATACGGGGATGGGCTGGAGCATAAGAAACGCAATAGGGTGGCCAGGATGTGACAAAGGTCTTTGTGCCCTAACCTAAAAATAGCCTGGACTTCTCCAGTCTTGGGGGATTGCTTGGGAGCTGCCAGGCTGACTTGCAGATGGATCCTGGGCAAGAGCATCTGGGCACCACCATCCATGCAGACTCCCCCCAGGGCAGGTCCAGGATTTCCAGGCTGAACCACTGGGCTTCTTGCAGAGGAGCCACCACCAGTGTCCTCTTCCGGGGAGCCACCATGGTCCCCTGGGCCAGGCCAACGGAGCCTAGCATCTCTGTCAGGAGCACCTGCCAAATTCCTTTCGTGGGCTCCAACCCTCCTCACAGCGATGAAGCTATTTCTGCAGAATCTCTCCGGAGGCAGCCAGGCTCTTACTTGAGCATTTTCAGAGTTTTCTAAACCTCTTGGTTCCCCAGTAGCCCCACCCAGGGCACAGTGGGTGGGGCAGGGGGAGGGGAAAGACTCTTGCAAGATTACTTCCCAGGGAAGGAATTGATCCACGAGGGTGATCATCATGAAGTACAATAAAAAGGTGTACGTTCACAATAGTCAAAGATGTCATAAATCACGGGGGTTTCGACTCGGAGGCAAATAAACATCTGCGCACATGAGCACACCGACCATAAGCTTATGGCCGAGGTGGGGAAATGAGGCTGCTCCCAGGCCTTCCTGTTCAGGACAAAGGCTTTTTCCATCTGATCATCTCGGCCTGGAGGTCCCTGGACACTTGTACCATCAGTAACACTTCACGGAGCCTTCAGTCCTAACAAATAATTAGCTAAAATTGAACCAGGGATTTCTTACATGTATGTCATAGGTCTGATATGAATAATGAGGCAGAGGTTAACGGTGGGTCAGAGACAGTTCCCCATCTTCCAGCTTATTTATTCAGCGAAATGAGAAATTGATCACATTATTGCGTAGAGGGGGAGCCTGATTCATCGCAATCAGCTTGGAATTGGCAGTTTTGACTGTAGGCAATTTGGGAACATTACTTATGCCTGAATAGGCCGGGAAGGTCATTTATAGCTTGTTAACACCTTTCCGACCTCTGCCAGTGGCTAGATTTTACTCCTCAACCTTCTTTGCCCTTTACCCAGCCAAATAAAAAATCATAGAGGTGTGAGAGTGACAGTCAGTATGAAATTAAAAGCACATGAGAGATACTCTAGAGAAAGCTTAAAACGTATGTGCATCAGAATATCATTTGTTTATGCATCCATTTATCTGTCCATGTGTCCATCATCCACCCGCTATCCCTTGTTTATCCGTGTGTAATTCATCCATAAGCCTGTTTCATAAATACTGGTTGCTTACATGGGATTATCCATTACATCAGGCACTGCAGTTGCAAGACTAAAGAAGCTCATTGACAACTCCAGGATGCCTGGACAAGCCGCCCTTGAGGGAGGGCAGTGGGCCGCACGCCAGGCTCTGGAAGCCTTCCTGGAATTCGGCATAATTTCTGACAACCAGGTGGTACTTAACACACACGGGATAAAGGTGACTTCAGAGGAGCTGCTGGTGCGTTCGTGCCAGCGAACATGTATCGAGGACTTGCGTTGTGCACAGCCTTGTGTTGGCTGCAGTGGCTAGAGCTGTTTGGGTTCATTTTCTGCTGCTACACCAGGATACCCGGGACTGGGTAATTTATAGGGAGCATGCATTTATTGGGCTCGCTGTTCTGGAGGCTGGGAAATGCAAGAGCGTGGCACCAGCATCAGGAAAGGAAGGGCTGTCCTCCAGTGTAGGGATCAAAAACATGGACTCCTCCGGAATCAGACTTTTTAAAGATTTATTTATTTATTTGAAAGGCAGAGTTATAAACAGAGAGAGGGAGAGAAAGAGAGAGAGGTCTTCCATCCTCTGGTTTACCTCCCAAATGGCTGCAACAGCCAGAGCTGGGCCAATCCAAAGCTAGGATCCAGGACCTTGTTTTGGGTCTCCCACATGGATGCAGGGGCCCAAGGACCTGGGATGCCCTCCACTGCTTTCCCAGGCAAATAGCAGGGAGCTGGATCAGAAGTGGAGCAACCAGTACTTGAACCGGTACCTGTATGGAATGATGGCACTGCAGGCATAGGCCTAACCTATGATGCCACAGTGCTGGCCCCAAGAATTAGACTCTGAGCCTTGATTTTCTCATCTGTAAAGTAAGGACAGTCCAATAAGTTGCCTTAGGGACATATAAAACCACGAGGAGAGTGAGTAGGTATTTAGCCCTGCTAAAGAGGGCCATGTGGCACATCAGAGTGTTTGGGCTCAATTCTGGCCTGGGTTCCAGCTCCTGATTCCAGCTTCCTGCTAATGCAGACCCTGGAAGGCAGCACGTAATGGTTCAGGTGATTGGGGGTTTTCTATCGAGCTGGGTTATCTGGATTAAGTTCCTGGCTTCCGGCTTCAACCTGGCACAGCCTCAGTCTCTCTGCTTCTCAGATAACAACAACAAATAAAATAATTTCAAATAAAAACTCTCACTCTTTGCTTCTCAAATAACAACTATAATAAACCACAGAGACATACAATGCTATATAGACACTTAGAGACAGTGCCTTATGCAAGCCAGGTGCTTGACAAATGGCAGTTGTCATTATGACCCTCATCGTTAGGAGTTGGGTGTCTGGAAGACAGCCATGTCTTCCCTGGGAGGACATTTTCTTCCTCCGAAACCCTCAAGAGGAGGAAGGGAATGAAATGTGGTATTTTAGGTATTGATGGTTACATAGTCAACCAACCCAGATCTTAGTGATAGCAGCAAGCATTCATTATCTCTTGTGCTTCTGGGGTTGACTGACTGGGATCAGTGGGATGGTTCTTCTGCTGGTCTCACTTGAGGTCTCTCATACAATTGCTACCAGGTGGTACCTGGGGAAAGAATGTGCCTGTGACTCCACTGAGATGCAAGGAGAGCTATGTCCCTATCTGCCACCCCATGGAGTCTCAGGGCCCCTCTTCTATGACAAGGACTGCATGGAAACTATTATGACACTGAGGTACTGTGGACTGGAAGCAGCAGCTTCAAGCAGCTCAGACCCTCTGCTTTAGCAAGCAAAGAAGGTGACCTAAATATCCAGAAATGATTTTGTTATATGATCTTACTGTTAATATCATTAAACAGGGGCCTAACCCCTATTCCCCAGCCCAGGAACACACTAGAAGGTTACATGCCACGTGGTCTGTCTTTGCACTATCATTATCCTTATAAAAATACTTTCTTGCATAGTTCATGCTTGTTCAATATGTCTCACTTTTAAAATATATTTATTTTTATTTATTTGAAAGGGGGGGGGAGTGAAAGTGAGAGAGAGAGCGAGAGATAGCCACTAAAGCTGGGTCTGAGTTAGGCAAATGCCAGGAACTCCATCTGGATTACCTGCATGAGTGGCAGGGGCCCAAGTACTTGGGGTGCCTTCCCAGGTGCATTAGCAAGAAGCTGGATCAGATGCAGAGCAGCCAGGACTCAGACTGCACTCTGAAATAGGATACCAGCTTTGCAGGTAGCAGTGTAATGTGCTGCGCCACAATGCCAGCCTACCAAGGGTGTGCTCACCCTTACTGGAGGCTGTGAGTCCTGCACCCCAAGTAAAGAATCATCATTCTTTGTTAAACTCCAGTTGTCTTGAACTCAGGGTCACCCTGCCCTAGGATTTGCAGACCCAGAAATGAGTAGAGAGCCTTGGACAGGCAACTAACACAGAAGTGAGTGGGAGGGACAGTGAGGGCCAGGGCAAGACACTTGGTGGCCTCTGCTGTTTTCCCACCTGCACCCCCACACATGCACGTGTGTGTATGCACGTACACACATGCAACACACACACGCGCACACACACACACAGTGTATCATCCTCATCATCTTCCCAGCTCTTTTTTCCTGTCCTTAGAATAAACAAAACTTTTATTCTAGGGCCTGGAAGATTCCATAATGAATTGAGCCTCTTAACAGTCTATTTTAATAAAACTCAGCTCCCTGGCTGTATAGAGATCATAAAACATGTAGGTTCCAGCAATAATATGTGTAGTAGCCCCGCTTGATAAAGTGGAAATGTTTGCATGTTTCACATTATGAGCAATTTGAAGTAGGAAGCTAGCAAGCCAGTTCTTGGGTTATGAAGCTTGACATTGTTAAGCCTTAAGAGAACACATATTTCAAAGTCTCCTGGTCTGAAATATGTCCTGTTCACGGCTGTGCAAGAAGCAGCTGGAAAAGGCTGCAGCCAGCTGGGAGGAGAAGTCACAGCGCAAAGCTGTCAACCCTTCAGCTAATATGCAGGATTTTTGTTCAGGAAGATGTCACCCCAAGGAAGGCTATTGCCTGCCCCCAACACCTGCCCCTAGGAGATGTGTACGCCCCTAGGGTGCCCATGAACTCAGCGGGATCCTGGAGGCGGAGACTTAGCATGAGCAAAGAGGTCAAACAAACCCTAAACAATGCAGTGAGAGCTGAGCTCCTGCCAGCACTTGAATCCCGTCAGTGGCTTTAGACTGACTTTATGTGAATCCTTCTGCTTCGGTTTATTTTATATTAGACTGCATGCCATTTGTCATTTGAACGAGTGGATTTTGCAAAGCTCACTCTGCTCCAGGCTTGCTTTCTGCCCCTCCGACTGGCCAAGCTTGCGCCCACTGCAGAGAAACTACCCAGCACTTGTTCTCACAATTAGGGTGCTCTTTGCCCATTCTCCTTTGCGCCATTGGCTCCTTCTTGTCACTCAGTCTTCCCTGGAATGTCATCTCCTTGGAGAGGCCTCTCCTGATCACCCAGGCCCCGCATTTGTGTTTCTCAGGTCTTCTTTGTTTTCTCCCTTTGGCTACTCATCACAACTCCTCACGATTTTGTTTGACCATTTGCTCACCTGTGTATCGTCCATCTCCCCCACTAGCATGTCAACCCCATGAAGCAGGAAACTTGTCCCTCTTGGTTAGGACTTGCAGCACATGGTATGTGTTAAATACATGATAAGTGGGCAGATGAGTAGGTAGGCAGCTTGGTGCTTGCATGGCTGGCTGGCTGGATGATTGGGTGGATGAGTGGATCGATGGATGGATGACCAAAGGATTCAGACTTTAGGATTAGGAGTTCTTAGGGGATAAGACATTAGGAAAAAGTGAATTGGATTTGAAAGGTTAGATGTGCCATTTTGACACCAGTGGTGGCTTCTAAACAATGAGCAGTACCCAAGCTTGTAGGGTCACTTTGGGAAGATGAGGAGCCAGCAATGAAAATGACCCCACTGGCCCCTCTTTCAACATCATACTCCTTTCGGTTCATTTTCCCATGGTCCAAGATAGGAGATACAATTTCTATACCTTTTAAAAAAAATCCTATAATTGCACCCACCCTGGATCCTCCATCCCCAAGCAGCGGCCGCAGTTACACAGGAACAAAGGCCAGCCTGTTCTTGGCTAGACAGCCGAGCCAGGCCCAGCCACCGTGCGGTATGCAGCCCTGAGCGGCTGGCTGAATTCTTCAGCTGATAAGCGTACTCCGTCTTATTGCTGGGAGGGGGCATGCAAATTAGGGGAGAAGACCTCCCTGTGGCTCGCTCTGTCCTGACCCCCCCTTCCAGAAGGGGCAGGCACCTGCCTTTTACAGGGTCTCTGCTTACTGACAGAAAACCCAGGTGTTTTATATATATATATATATATTTAAATGTTGATGTATTTTCACCTATTTTTTTTTTTTTTTGACAGGCAGAGTGGACAGTGAGAGAGAGAGACAGAGAGAAAGATCTTCCTTTGCCGTTGGTTCACACTCCAATGGCCGCTGCGGCCAGCGCACTGCACTGATCCGATGGCAGGAACCGGGTACTTATCCTGGTCTCCCATGGGGTGCAGGGCCCGAGTACTTGGGCCATCCTCCACTGCACTCCCTGGCCACAGCAGAGAGCTGGCCTGGAAGAGGGGCAACCGGGACAGAATCCGGCACCCCGACCGGGACTAGAACCCGGTGTGCCGGCGCCGCAAGGCGGAGGATTAGCCTAGTGAGCCACGGTGCCGGCTATATTTTCACCTATTGAAAGGCAGAGAGTCAGAGAGAGAGAGAGAGAGAGAGAGAGAGAGAGAGAGAGAGGAAGAGTGGAAGAGTGGAAGAGAGAGATTTCCTCCACCCACTGATTCACTCCCCCAATGCCAGGGCTGGGTCAGGCTGAAGCCAGGAGCCCAAAACTCCATCCAGGTATCCCATGTGGGTGGCAGAGACCCAAGCACTTGAGCTGTCATCTGCCACCTTGCAGGATGCGTTAGCAGGAAATGGGATCGGAAGCAGAGGAGCCAGGATCCAAACCTGCACTCTGGAATGGGAAGCAGGCATCCCAAGCAGCAGCTCAACCCACTGCAGCACAGCGTGGGCCCCCACCAGGTTCTTTTAATCGGTCGGTGGTATCCAGGCTGCCCCTTATCCTGGGCAGCACCTGGCGGCTGGGCCTGGCCAGCTGATACTGAAGTTGCCACCCTGAAAGGGCCTTGGGGAGGGAGGCAGACAGCTCAGAATTGAAAAGCACACCTAGAGTGAGCCTGGGAAGCTGGGCGCTCTCCTCCCGGGCCCTTCATAGGCAGCCTGGGGCCCCTGCATTTTGCCCAGCGAAACCTCCAGATTCAGAATGGGGTTTCCCTGGGCTGCTGTGTTCTGTACCCAGGCCGTACCCCCACTCGCTTCCAGAGTCATCAGGTATAAGAACAGAGCATGAACAACATCTCCCTGAAGTTGTGCATCATGGCAGCTCTGGCTACCCGAGACTCCTCCTCCAAGATGGATTTTGGGGACTGGAATGCTTGGGAGCCCAAGCAACGGCACCTGCACCTACTCACCCTCCCCCCAACCCCGGGAAGGTCAGGGTAGCCGTGCCCTCGGCTGCATGTGGGCGTCAGCTGTGAAATATTTCCACCATCAGTTCAACAAAACGTGTGATGATCACAGTGAAGCTTAACAAAGAAAAACGCTATCGGGCAATTAGTAAGCCCACGTCAGCAGGACTGATGTGAAATTTATGTTGGGAATAGCACGTTCGTTTGCGTGTGACAAATGTTACGTGTGAGCTCTGCACCCGGGGAAGCTGAGGAAGATGCTGCTTTTGCTCTTTCTGCCCCCCCCAGCCCCCCCCCCCCCAAGTTACAGCTCAGTCATTGTGTGCTCTGGGGTATCAGAAGCAAGGGGCATGAGGAAGCACACGGGGGTATTTTGGACGAAGAGGTAACGGGCAGATGTTCGTGGATGTGACAGCACGCTCAGGAAAGAGGACGGAGGGGAACAGATACAGAGAAAATGATAGAGAAAAGCAGCAGTTTTGTTTATTTTTGAAAAGATTTATTTATTTATTTGAAAGAGAGAGAGAGAGAGAGAGGTGTGTGTGTGTGGGGGAGATATCTTTCATCTACCTGCTCATGCCCCAAATGGCTGTAATGGCTGGGGCTGGGCCAAGCCAAAGCAAGGGGACCAAACTCCATCCTGGTTTCCCACAAGGGTGCAGGGGACCATGTACTTGGGCCACCCTCTGCTATTTTCCCAGGCACATTAGCAGGGAGATGGATCAGAACTGGAGCAGCTGGAATTCGAACCGGCGCTCACATGGGATGCAGGCATCCTTGCAGGCAGCGGATTAACCTGCTGTGCCACAAGGCCGGTTTGCTGAAAACCCAGGGAGAAGGTCCTTAAGGAGCTACTGTGAAATCCGCGGCCTTGGGAGAGAAGCCTGGAGTCCAAATGTGTGGCCCAGAGCATGGTGCGGAGAACCCCCTGGCCAGCTAGGTGCTGCTCTGTATGAATGAGTGCTCATGCCACAGTCACAGAGTGACAGGCTGGCCGGGGGACCACGCAGCCCGCAGCCCAGTGTGGCGGCCAGTCGACTGTGGGTGGCCCATCTGACTGTGCTGTCGGGCCCAGATGTCTCTGGGAAAGCCGAAGGGATCGGGGCTTTATTGCAGCCACTCCTCTCCCTTGGATTCCCTTTTTATGAACCTGCCTCTGCAAATTCAGCATGTGTTTGCTTTGGAAGAATAATTTTCAGGGGAAGCCTGAAAGACATGACCTTAGCGCGCCCCTCTCTGTTCCCCACTCGGAGTCTCTGAGCCATGCCAAGGCACAAGGTGTTCTTGGATGGGAATAAAACATTTATTGGGGTTTAAGTCTTTCCCACAGCTCAGAAAGCCATCCGGACAGCTGCAAGTGCCTGACTCCGCATGAATGATACCAGGAGTCTTGGCTCAGCGAGGCTGTCCCCTGTGCCTGCCATCTTGGTCTAAGCCTCTCCCTCTTCTCTGCCCCCATCCCCTGGGCTCACTGGCTAGCCCCATAGGTTTCCTCTTGGCCTCCCTTCTTCTAGACCCTAACCTGTAGCATTCTTGATGGCCAGAGTCAGAGAGCAGGAGTGGAGGTAACCATCAGCAGGGAGGCTGCATTTATGGAACGCCAACTGGGTACAGGCACCTTCTGAGGCTCTGAGGACCCAGAGGAGAATAAGACACAGCCCCTCACCACCACCCTCCACCCCCGCCTCGCCATGGAACCTTCTAGCTAATGGAGATGAGAGATGAGTTAGCAGCCAGTGACAACTCAGAGGGAGAAAGGCAGTGATTAGATGTGCAGGGCAAGGTGGAGGAGGGGTCAAACCGCAATGCTGTGAGAGCACCGAGCTGGAATAAAGCCGGGAGTGCTTCCTGGATGAAGTGTCTCCTAAAATGAGATGTGAAAGGGCAGGTGGGAGTTACTTAGGTACAGAGGAAGACTTGAGGATCAGAAGTGAGGCGAGTTGAAATTGCTTGCGGCAGGCCAACCTTATGGTGCAACAGGTTAAGTCACTGCCTGTGATGCTGGTTTGAGTCCTGACTGCTCCACTTCCAATCCAGCTCCCTGCTAATGCACCTGGGAAAGCAGCAGAAGATGGCCCAAGTGCTTGGGCCTCTGCCACCCACGTGGAAAACCCAGATAGAGTTCCAGGCTCCTGACTTCAGCCTGTCCTAGTCCCAGCTGTTGCAGCCCTTTGACGAGTGAACCAGTGATGCAATATCTCTCTTTCTGTAACTCTGTCTTTCAAATAAATAAATAAATCGTTTAAAAGAAGTAAAGAAAGAAATCGCTTGAGGGAGCTCAGTGAAAAGACAGGAAGAGGGAGTGATAACACTGTTCTTCAGGTCTTACTGCAGTTGTCACAGAGGAGAGTTAAAATCCAGGTGACTGGGGCTGGCATCGTGGCACAGCAGGTTAAGCCACCACCTGCAACACCAGTATCCCATATGAATGCCAACAGCTGCTGGTTTCGGCCTTGCCCAGCCCCAGCTGTTGTGGGCCATGTGGGAAGTGAACCAGTGGATGGGAGATCTTTCTCTCTCTGTGTTTCTCCTCTCTTTGTGACACTCTGCCTTTCATATAAATAAAATAAATCCTTAAAAATATACTCCTGCCCTCAAGAAGTTCACTGTGTCTGTGGAATGACAAATGTAACATTGTAACTCCCAGCTTGCTTGAGCCAGAAGTTTAGATTTTATCCTCCTTCTTCCCCACCCCTCCTATTAAAGAGTAACATTTGTTCCATGTCCCTGAGAGTCAGGCATCACTCTAAGAGTGTTACAAGAATGAATTCATTTAGTTCTCACAGTAACCCTAAGAAGAAAACATTATTTCCCTCCTCATTTGACAAGTGAGGAGACAGGCACAAAGCTACGTCCCTTGCCCAGTTACAAAGCCAGTCCATAGTGAAGCTAGGATTTGAATCTAGGTTTGGTAATTCCAGAGCCTGCATACATAACCATTCCATCACTCAGCTTCCAGTCAAGGTCTGAGATGCAAACCCATTACTATAGAATCTGGATCAAATGACTTCTCCTTAAGGCATTTACTTCCCTCTCCATAAAATGAAATAATACATAATTATCTAGCCGATTGCCAATGGGGCAATAGATGCACTTTTTCAGTCACATAACCACACCCTTCAGTAAGTACTAGTGTCTTTTTCCTTCTCCCGCTGGAGAAAACATAACATCACTTAGGATTGCTGAACTTAGTTGGGTAAGTCCTAGTGGTGGCTGCCCCTACTGGACAAGGTTTGCATTGCAGTCAGGCTCTATCATCACTGTGAATATGTTTAAGGTGGGGCTTGGCAGAGGTTTTCTGTAAAGAACCAAATAGTAAATACTTGAGGCTTTGTGGGCCACACAAATTCTTCTCTTCTCCCCCCCCCAAAAGAACCCTTTTATTTAATGAGTACAGATTTCATAAGTACAACTTTGGGAATATAGTGATTCTACCCACCATACCTGCCCTCCAACCCCCACTTTCACCTCGTCCTCCCTCTCTCATTCCCAGTCCCATTCTCCATTAAGATTCATTTTCAATTAACTTTATATACAGAAGACCAACTCCAAACTTGGTAAAGATTTCAACAATTTGCACACACACATACACATACACACAGTTTGGGAATTAGTTTTACAGTTAACTCTCATAATACAACTCATTGAGGATAGAAGTTCTGCATGGAGAGTTAGTGCACAGTGACTCCTGTTGTTAATTTAACAATTAACACTCTTATGTATGACATCAGTGATCACCCAAGGCTCTTGACATGAGCTGCTTAGGCTATGGAAGCCTTTTGAATCTACAATCTCCATCAGTATTTAGACAAGCAAAGTGGAAGTCCTCTCCCCCCTTCAGAGAAAGGTACATTCTTCTTTGGCCATTTCTTTCCACTGGGGTCTCTCTTACAGAGATCCTTCATGTAGGACTTTTTTTTTTTTTTTTTTTTTTTTTGCCACAGTGTCTTGGTTTTCCATGCCTTAAATGCTCTCGTGGACTTTTCAGCCAGACCAGAATGCCTTAAGGGCTGATTCTGAGGTCAGAGTGCAATTTAAAGTGACTGACATTCTATGAGTCTTCTGTGTGGGCTGCTTCCCATGCTGGAACACTCTCTCATTTTTCATTCTATTTATTATTATTATCAGACACTTGATCCTATTTATACCATCACTTTAACACTTAATATGATCACTTTAACATTTAAGATGGCATTTTTACCACGCAGCTCACTGGGATTTGGGATGCCATGGAAAGATTTAAACTGTACCCTTAGAAGTAAGTCCGTAGGAAAGTGTGCAGAACTATAGAACTTTACAGTTACAAACTTCCTCCTCTCTTTCTTATTCACGCTCTTATTTTTTTTAATGAGATCCATTCTCAATTAACTATACACATATGATTGACTCTATGTTAAGTAAAGAGTTCAACAAACAGTATGAAGAAAACTGTTCCTTGGGGCCGGTGCTGTGGCACAGTGGGTTAACGCCCTGGCCTGAAGCACCATTTCGAGACCCAGCTGCTCCACTTCCCATACAGCTCTCTGCTATGGCCTGGGAAAGCAGTAGAAGGTGGCCAAGTCCTTGGGCCCCTGCACCCACATGGGAGACCGGGAAGAAGCTCCTGGCTCCTGGCTTCGGATTGGCACAGCTCCAGCTGTTGCGGCCATTTGGGGAGTGAACCGTTGGATGGAAGACCTTTATCTCTCTGCCTCTCCTCTCTCTGTGTAACTCTGACTTTCAAATAAATAAATACATAAATAAATCTTTTTTTTTAAAAAGAAAACTGTTCCTCAACAGTCAAGACAGGGCTGTTTAAGTCATTGCTTCTCAAAGTGTCAATTTCACTTCTACTGATTTATTTTAAGGTGCTCTATTAGTTATCATAGATCAGGGAGAATATATGGTATTTATTCCTTTGGGACTGGCTTATTTCACTAAGTATGATGTTTTCCATATTCATTCATTTTTTTCCTACTGTCTATTATTTCATAGTGTACATATCCAATAATTTCTTTATCCAGACTTCAGTTGATGGACATTTAGGTTGATTCCATGTCTTAGCTATTGTGACTTGAGCTGAAATAAATATGTGGGTGCACGTAACTCTTTTATTTCCTGATTTCATTTCCCTTGGGTAAATTCCCAGGAGTGGCACGGCTGGGTCATGCGGTAGGTCTATATTCTGATTTCTGAGGTATCTCCATACTCTCTTCCATAGTGTTTTACCATCAACAGTGGATTAGGGTACCTTTTTCCCCACGCTCGCCAGCATTTGTTGTTTGTTGATTTCTGTGTGAAAACCATTCTAACTGGGATGAATTGAAACCTCATTGTGGTTTTAATGTGTATTTCCCAGATGGCTAGTGATCCTGAACATTTTTTCATGTGTCTGTTGGCCATTTGGATTTCCTGTTTTGAAAAGTGTCTGCTGGGGCTGGTGCTGTGGTACAGCGGGTTAACGCCCTGGCCTGAAGAGCCAGCATCCCATATGGACGCCGGTTCTAGTCCCGGCTGCTCCTCTTCCGATCCAGCTCTCTTCTATGGCCTGAAATAGCAGTAGAAGATGGCCCAAGTGCTTGGGCCCCTGCACCCACATGGGACACCTGGAAGAAACTCCTGTCTCCTGGTGTCAGATCAGTGCAGCACTGTCTGTTGTAGCCATCTGGGGAGTGAACCAGAGGATGGAAGACTCTCTCTGTCTCTACCTCTCTCTGTAACTCTTTCAAATAAATAAAATAATAAATCTTTTAAAAAAACAAAGAAAAGTGTCTGTTTAAGTCCTTTGCCCATTTCTTAACTGAGTTGTTTATTTTGTTGTGGAGTTTCTTGATCACTTTATATATTCTGGTTATTAACCCTTTACCAGTTGCCCTGTTTGCAAATAATTTCTCAATTCTGTTGGTTGCCTTTTCACTTTTCTGAGTGTTTCTTTTGCAGTATAGAGTATTCTCAATTTGATGTAATCCCATTTGTTATATTTGGTTTTGATTGCCTGTGCCTCTGGGGTCTTTTCCAAGAATTCCTTGCTTGTACCAATGTTTTGCAGGGGTTCCCCAAAGCTCTCTAGTAATTTGATGGTATTGGGTCATAAATTCAGGTCTTTTTGAATGGATTTTTGTGTAAGGTGTAAGGTAAGAGTCCTGCTTCATAATTCTGCGTGTGGGAATCCAGTGTTTCCAGCACCATTTGTTTAAGAGGAGTCCTTGCTCCAGAGATTGGTTTTAGCTCCTTGACAAATATACATTGGTTGTAGATGCGTGGATTGATTTCTGGCAATTCGATTCATTTCATTGGTTTATCCATCTGTTTCTGTACCAGTATCAGGCTGTTTTGGTTATAATTGCCTTGTAGTATGAGTTGAAATCTGGTATTGTTGGGGCTGGTGCTGTGGTGTAGCAGGTAAAGCCACCACCTACAGTGTTGGCAACCCATATGGGTGCCAGTTCAAGTCCTGGCTGCTCCACTTCCAATCTAGCTCTGCTACAGCCTGGGAAAGCAGTAGAAGATGGCCCAAGTCCTTGGGCCCCTGCACCCACATGGGAGACCTGGAAGAAGCACCTGGCTCTTGGCTTCGTATCGGCACAGCTTTGGCCGTTGCAGCCAACTGGGGAGTGAATCTCTCTCTCTCTCTCTCTCTCTCTCTCTCTCTCTCTCCCTCTTCTCTCTCTATGTATGTAACTCTTAACTTTCAAATAAACAAATAAATAAATAAATAAATAAATAAAATATTTTTAAAAATCTGGTATTGTGATGCCTCTGGCTTTGTTTTTATTGTATAAGATTGTTTTATCTATTCGCGGTCTCCTGTGCTTCCATATGAATTTCAGCATCATTTTTTCTAGATCTGAAAAGAATGTCTTTGGTATTTTTATTGATATCACATTGAATTTGTAAATTACTTTTAGAAGGAAGGATGGACATTTTGATGATATTGATTCTTCCAATCCATGCAGATGGAAGATTTTTCCATTTTTTAGTATCTTCTTCTATTTCTTTCTTTAATGTTTTGTGATTCTCATCATAGATATCTTTGACATCCTTGGTTAAATTTATGACAAGGTATTTGAATTTTTTTGGAGCTATTGTGAATGGGATTGATCTTAGAAGTTCATTCTCAGCCTTGGCATTGTCTGTGACTAAAGCTGTTGTTTTTTGTGTGTTGATTTTATATCCTGCTACTTGACCAAACACTTCTATGAGTTCCAATAGTCTCTTGGTGGAGTCTTTTGGATCCCCTATGTATAGAATCATGTCATCTGCAAATAGATATAGTATGACTTCCTCCTTCCCAATTTGTATCACTTTGATTTCTTTTTCTTGCCTGATGGCTCTGTCTAAAACTTCGAGTACTACATTGAAAAGCAGAGATGACAGTGGGCATCATTGTCTGGTACCGAATCTCAGTGGGAATGCTTCCAACTTTTCCCCATTCAATAGGATGCTGGCCGTGGGTTTGTCATAAATTGCCTTGATTATGTTCAGGAATGTTCCTTCTATACCCAATTTGCTTAGAGTTTTCATCATGAAAGGGGGTTGTATTTTATCAAATGATTTCTCTGCCTCTGTTGAGATAATCATATGTGTTTTTTTTCCTTCAGTTTGTTAATGGGTGTATTACATTGATTGATATGCGAATGTTGATCCATCCCTGCATACCAGGGATAAATCCCACTTGGTCTGGGTGGATGATTTTTCTCATGTGTTGTTGCATTTAATTCACTAGAATTTTGTTGAGGATTTTTAAGTCATGTTCATCAAAGAAATTGATTTGTAGTTTTCTTTCTCTTTTGCATCTTTTTCAGCTTTAGGAATTTAGGTTATGCTGGCTTCGTAGAAAGAATTTGGGAGGATTCCCTCCCTTTCAATTGTTTCGAATAACTTGAGAAGAACTGAGGCTGGTTCTTCTTTAAATGCCTGGCAGAATTCAGCAGTGAAGTCTGGGCTTTTCTTTGTTAGTAGGGTCTTTATTACTGCTTCAATATCCATCTTGGTTATGGATCTGTTTAGGCTTCCTATGTCTTCATGGCTTAATTTAGGTAGGTTGTGTTTCTCCAGGAATCCATCCATTTCTTCTAGGTTTCCCAGTTTATTGGCATACAGCTCTTTGTAATAATTTCTGATGATTCTTTTTACTTCTGTGATATCTGTTGGTACATTTCCTTTTTCATCTCTAATTTTATTGATTTGGGTCTTCTCTCTTCTTTTTTTGGTTAGTTGGGCCAATGGTGTGTCAATTTTGTTTATTTTTTCAAAAAGCTCTTCATTTTGCTGATCTTTTGTATTTTTTATTTCAATTTTGTTGATTTCTTCTCTAATTTTAATTATTTCTTTTCTCCTACTAGTTTTGGGTTTAGTTTGCTGTTGTTTTTCTAGATCCTTGCGATGAAAACTGGTATCTCATTTATTTGGTGCCTTTCCAATGTCTTGATGTAGGCACCAATTGCTATGAACTTTCCTCTTAACACTGCTTTTGCTGTATTCCATAAGTTTTGATATATTGTATTGTCGTCTTCATTTATTTCCAGAAATTTTTTGATTCCTCTTTTGATTTCTTCCAACCCAGTGTTCTTTCAGGAGCATGTTGTTCAGTATCCATGTGTTTGCATATGTTCTAGAGATTCCCGAGTTGCTGAGTTCCAGCTTCATTCCATAGTAGTCCAAGAAGATGCATGGTATGATTTCAATGTTTTTTAATTTGCTAGACTTGCTTTATGCACAAAGAGTTAGCAGCAGTCCCTCTCTTGGGGTACCATGAATGCCACGTCAGCCTTGTAGAAATCTTTTCTTCTTGAGAAAGGAGGCCCAAGAAGCAGGGCCTGTGCTGGAACAGGGGGGCCATGGTGCTCACTTTTTAGCAGACACCTGCAGGATCCCCAAGGAACTGTCACCCCGGGGTGAGCAGGTGGCCATCTGCAGTGCCTTGGAAACTGGCTAAGTGGCGGCAGTCGGCCTGAGAGGGGAGCCGGTAGACCCAGTCTCTGCCACAGTGGGACCCTTCCAAGCCTCCTCCCCCAAAGGCCAGTGGGCCCGGATATCAACGCAGGCCTGTTAAGCCCTTGACCACTTTAAAGAAGGGAAGGCAAGAAGCCCGTCTCACAATCTGCTCCCCAGACAGAACCGCTCTGCGGAAAGCAGAGGTGACTGACGCTGGAGAAAGCGCAGGGCAGCGATCATCCTTTGATAAAAGTCAGGCTGCCTGGTGGGGGCTGCTGAGTGTGCCTGTGCCCTCCCAAACACGTGGAGAGGGCCCGGTTCCGCCTCCCGCGGGCACACAGACGCGCCATCAGTGCCGCGACTTCTCCTGGGCCGCTCTCTGCTCGTCCCCGGAGGTTTTCTTCCTACATTCTTTGTTTCCTCCGGAATTCATTATAAACGACATAATTACATCTCTTTTTCTGCTCTGATTGAGCACGCTTCTTACAAACGGTGATTTAGCACTTGGGTGCGGGAGGAGGCCGTGCCCGCATCGCGTGCCGGGGCAGCCTGGTCTCTGTGCTCGCCACGCACCTCCTCCTACCCCCAGTGCCCCACTTGTCCTCCCCGCCCTCCTACTTGTGCCCCCAATGGGGCCTCAGCAGATCCCCCACAGACCCAGGGGCAAGGACAGGATGCCTGCGAGAACACCAAGCTGGATTTCAGAGAATAACCTGGTGGAGAATGAATCTCCTAGGGGAAGACATGGCACCACCCGGGATGTCACCAAGAAATATGAAGGGCCCCGGATTGTTCCCAAGCCAGCACCTCTGATCTTGATCAGATCCCTACAGTTCCTTGCCTAGAAACAAGCATTTGATGACACCATTGCTTCCCGACTATAGTGAAAATTTTAAAAGGGGATTTGATAGAAAATTATTGACTGTAACAGTAGGAATTTAAAATTAGAGACAGGGACCAGCATTGCGGTATAGTGAGTAAATTCCCCACCTGCCACATTGGCATCCCATAGGGGAGCCGGTTCGAGTCCTGGCTGCTCCACTTCTGATCCAGCTCTCTGCTGTGGCCTGGGAAAGCAGTAGAAGATGGCCCAAGTCCTTGGGCCCCTGCACCCGCGTGGGAGACCCGGAGGAAGCTCCTGGCTCCTGGCTTTGGATCAACCCAGCTTCCAGCCATTGCGACCATTTGAGAAGTGAACCAACAAATGGAAGACCTCTCTCTCTCTCTGCCCCTCTCTCTCTCTCTCTGCCTCTCTGTAACTCTGCCTTTCAAATAAATAAATAAATCTTTAAAAAATATTAGAGACAGACACAAAAGATTTCTTCACCCATTCATCCATTTCATTATAAGATTTCTCGCCTTTCCTCCCGTGGTGGGTCCTGCTCTGACGTCACTGCAGAGGCGGAGCAACAACGGCTTACATTCATGGAGCACAGGTTACGTCATGATAAGCAGGATCTCTTTCGGTCCCTTCCGACAGGAGCCAAGCTTATTACGTTCTCTCCAGAGGAGAATGGAGTTCAGCGATGCTGAGTGGATGCCCAAGGTCAACACAGCAACAGGCAGCGGACTTTGGGTTCCAGCTCCATGGTGGATACAAAAGTGGACGCACTCGACTGCGACTTTAAGCAAACGGTCTTCGTTCTCATAAACAGAGTCAACTGAGAACACAGACTGGTTTCAACATGCAAGGAGGCCAGGCGATTTCAGACGACAAGAAGAGCTCCAGGACAAATAAGACGGAGTGATGGGAGAGGCATCGGGAAGCTCCCAGCATGAGCCCCGTCCTCCACGTGGCACCTGTGAAGGCAGGACCGGTGTTCCTTGGGCCAAGTTGTTCCAGCTGAAAGCAGGTGACTGGATGAGAGTCTTCTGTGACCCACTTGATCCTGCAGCCTCCCAGCTAGCACGTTAGCAGCCCGTGGTCTTTCCCTCCGATCTAACACACGGGAGTTTTCTGGTGCAGCTACAGCTACAGCTATACCGTTCGGCACTGGACCATTAGATGCCACCTAAACAGGAAGTCACCTCTGTCCTCTCCAAATAGTCCTAGAGTGAATGCCAAAGATTGGAAGACAAAAGCACTCAACTGGGGATGATCGTGCACCCTGACTCCAACCCCCACCCCCGAGGGATATTTGGCAGTGTCTGGAGACATGTTTACGTATCAGAAACTGAGGCAAGGGGGCTACTGGCATTGAGTGGGTGGGAACCAGGGACGTGGCTGGACATTCTGCAGGGCTCGGGGCAGCCCGCCACAACTAAGAGGTATGTCAGTAATGGGAAACCTCGCACTACAGTGAGGCAGGAGGAGGAGGCAGAGACAGGAGGAGGAGGAGGAAGAGAGAGGAGGAGGAGGAAGTGAGAGGAGGAGGAAGAAGAGAAGAAGAAGAAAGATGGATAAAGTTAGGGATAAGTTACTGCCTCACTTTCAATTTGCTTTCTATACCCACCACAATGCTCCCAAAGTTTACAGAGACAAGACTTTTAACCATTGTCTACTAAAACTTTGCACCAAAAAGCAACCTCAAGAAAGCAAAACCAAACCGAACGCCAGAGTCAGGAGGGCGCCCCTTTGAAATGGTTTGCTACAGCCATCGGGGAAAGAGGGGGGCTCCCTCGGACACATGTGATGATGCCGCCTCTTTGGGCAGCATTGAGAATGTTTGTGTCTCCACTAGGATCTTCTGGAATTCAAACAATGCTTGCTCTCTTCTCCTCTGGGAGGAAGGAAAGCCGTGTTTCCATCTTGGGCTGCTGGTCCATCTGCTAGACTTACTTGTGAGCTAAGCCAGATTTCGTTAAAAATTATTAGTCTCATAACTTCTTTGGTTTTTGCTTTAAAGAGTCTCATCTGGAACCAATATCGTGATGGAACTGTGACTGACCCATTCTGATTCTTGGTAGGTTCTAAAGCTTCGATCTGTTTTCCCAGCACCACCACAGCTGCCCCTAGGGTATTAACTGACTCTCGCAGCCAATGAATCCAAACCTAAAAGCCTAAAGAAATGGCAAAGCACATCTAGTCAGCAAACAGAAATCTCTCTTCTCCTCTCTGAGGGGCCCGATTCCTGGACAGAGCCAGTGCTCTGTCTCCAAGGGCACCCATGTACCTACCTCTAAGATGCCAGCCAGCTCCAGCTCTTGTCTGATTAAAGAATCCTCTGGTAGGGGCCGGCGCACGTGCAAGAGTGTAAAATATGATCACAGCTCTTGCACAAGTATTTTAACAACCCCAACCTTAGGTTAGGTTATATTTCATTGACTTGGAAGAAACAGTGCATTATCTGGAAAACCAGCACAGATGTCGCCTAATAAAGGTTTCAGTTTATGCATTGTAGGAACCTCATGAAACATTTATGCAAATCTCACATTCACAAAAGGCGAAAGAGCCAGTCTACGATATGAAACAGACAACCGGACAACCTTTGTTTTGTTGGTGTGTGTGTGTGTGTGTGTGTGTGTGTTTACCTCGGTATTTTATGGGTGTGTGTGTAACTCTTGGGGTTTCCATTTGGGAGGACACAAGGGCATTGTAGATTTTCATCTCTTCTGTTTTCAGTTCTGTTATCATTCCTTCCAGCTGATTTCCCATTTTATGATGCTAATGGGGGGTGCAGGCTTTCGAGTTTCTCTCTCGTCAGCTGGCCAGTAGGTCGGAGGGGTGTATTTAATAGAATCTGACAGCTGATGGAACTGGCCTCATTGAGAGAGGATTTGATATGTGGAGTGAATGTGGCGACCTTGAATACGCAATAATAACGGCCATTCTTATTCAGCTGCTCATAGCCAATATAACTCTTTCTCTCGTACACACCAGAACATGTGTATAAAAGACGTGACTTATGGATGGCTTCTTCCGTGCGCTGATCCGAGGGCCGTTTCGATGGCATGTCAAAGCAGATTATCCTGCCGCGGAATATTAGGGGAAAGAACTTTGCACGACTCTGCCCAGCAAACGCACATGTGTCTATACGCAAAGCTGGGATGGAAAGGGGGAGGAGCCTCCCTGGAGAGGTGATGAAAATTGGCTGACTCACCCAGTTAGGGCGGCCTGGTCAGGATCCAGAGGCACTGGTCCAAGACACCTTGGAGCAAGGTGGGGGGTGGGGGCGGGGAGCCCCGCTGTGTGTGGCTGGAGCAACAAGTAAGCCCACATCTGGGGGACTCCTGCCAACTGCCATCTTTATGCATGCACTTGGGACGCTAAGGTGGGTTTGGCCCACCTCGGCCCTGTTGAACTGGAATCTCTGTTGAAATCAACATACAAGAGTACTTCATAAAGTTCATGGAATATGACACTGAAAGACAAGTTAACTTTGGTGCAAAGACTTCTGAAATCCATGCTTATGAGGAGTCTTCAAAAGTTAATGGATGGCCGGCGCCGCGGCTCACTAGGCTAATCCTCCGCCTAGCGGCGCCGGCACACCGGGTTCTAGTCCCGGTCGGGGCGCCGGATTCTGTCCCGGTTGCCCCTCTTCCAGGCCAGCCCTCTGCTGTGGCCCGGGAGTGCAGTGGAGGATGGCCCAGGTGCTTGGGCCCTGCACCCCATGGGAGACCAGGAAAAGCACCTGGCTCCTGGCTCCTGCCATCGGATCAGCGCGGTGTGCCGGCCGCAGCGCGCCGGCCGCGGCGGCCATTGGAGGGTGAACCAACGGCAAAGGAAGACCTTTCTCTCTGTCTCTCTCTCTCACTGTCCACTCTGCCTGTCAAAAAAAAAAAAAAAAAAAGTTAATGGATGGCCGGCAACGCAGCTCACTAGGATAATCCTCCGCCTGCGGCGCCAGTACCCTGGGTTCTAGTCCTGGTCAGGGCGCCAGATTCTGTCCCGGTTGCCCCTCTTCCAGTCTAGCTCTCTGCTGTGGCCCGGGAGTGCAGTGGTAGATGGCCCAAGTGCTTGGGCCCTGCACCCGCATGGGAGACCAGGAGAAGCACCTGGCTCCTGGCTTCGGATCGGCGCGGTGCACCGGCCGCAGCGCGCCAGCCATGGCGGCCATTGGAGGGTGAACCAACAGTAAAGGAAGACCTTTCTCTCTCTCTCTCTCTCTCTCACTGTCCACTCTGCCTGTCAAAAAAAAAAAGTTAATGTAAAATGTATATTATAAAAAGAGCTATGCATGCATTTCCACATTTTAAAAGATGTACTTATTTATTTGAAAGGTAAATGACTAAGAGAGATAGAAGGAGAGACAGAGGGATAGCTTCCCTCCATTTCACTCCCCAGTGGCTGCAATAGCCAAGCTGGACCAGGCTGAAGCCAAGAGCTTGGAACTCCATTCAGGTCTCCCACATGGGTGGCAGGACTTGGGCCATCTCTCCACTGTTCTCCCAGGTGCATTAGCAGGGAGCTGTATCAGAAGTGGAACTGGGTCAGAAGTGGAGCATCCAGGACACAAACCTGCACTCATGGGATGCCAGCACTGTAGGCATCAGCTTAACCTTCTACACCACAGTGCTGGCCCTGACTATTATTAAATATCTTTATTATACTCCCATTTTACATATGCAGAAACTGGGGAACAGGCAAGCTAAGTAACTGGTCCAAAGTCATAGCTAATACCTGGTGGAACCAGGATTGAATCTCAGGCAATCAGAGCTGGTGACGCTTGTCTGCTTTTGTTTGGCTCTAGCCAATATGTGTGTGTGTGTGTGTGTGTGTGTGTGTGTGTCTGTATGGAAATTCAGGGGCACAAATGCCCTCTAGAAATCATTAGGCCCATCCTCTTGGTTGTAGCCAAAGTTTCGATCAAGGCAGTTTCTGTGTTCCTTCCTCTGTACGCTGGTGCCTCCCACCCCAAAGAGCCGTCGTCAAGACCAGGGGAGGAGCTGTGTGGACCCGGTGGGAGTGCTCAGCCCTTCTCTTCTTCACCCCCCAGCCCACCTGCCCGCTATCTTAGCTGCCACCCCGGCCTCTATCCTGGTCACATGACACAGGTTTCAGGCGATGAGATCGGCAACAGTTGAGTCAGCACTCCTAAAAACCGTTTGGACGCATCTACTGTCATCTTTTGGCAAAGAAAGGACAATGGCTGCAGAGACGCAGGGAGGCAGATGTGGGTTGCGGTATCGGAGGCACGCAAGCCGGATGGTGGCAGATAGACTTGTAGCTGTTTGGGTTTAGATTGCACAGCGCTCGTATTTTTTAAGTCCAAAGTGTAAAACCTACTATTGATCTTGAGCAATGCATCCAATTTTCAATGTCTGTTAAAGCCCCAGGCACTTCAATGCCACATAATCAATATTTTTTTCTGTTCCTTCTTTCTGTTTTATTATATTTTTTTTGAGCAGATGTGTGAGTTTGCTTATCCATCCCGCAGTCCTCCCACCTGGCCTTTTAGTGCTCCTTGAGTAGGACACACAGCCTGCTGGGGACCTGCTGCCCAGATCGCCCATCTGCAGGACTGGGGGCCATGACTCATGAATAATGGAAACGCAGTGCCCGCTCCTTCCAGCTCACACACAGTTTCCAGGGGCGGGCTGCCCCTCAAAAGTAACCAAGTGATAAAGAGAGAGAGCGACTGATACAGAGATAGGAAAACGTAGTCTTACTTAGCTTGGTGTAATCCCTAGGATAAGATAATACGCACAGCCCTTATAGAGTGGAAAAGGGCCTTGCAGATTATCTGGGAGAATGCTCCCTTCCAGCGTGCAGATGGGAAAACTGCAGTGACTGGCTCAAGGTTCCATATGCATGGCATTGTTGATGTGGCTCAAAACATGTGCTGGATCCCATGGAATCCAGATCAGGATTTGTTCGCTGTTAAAGAGAGTTTCAGGTTGACCAGATGACCGTGATAGGCTGCATGGTCATGGTGTGCCTATCTAAAGGCACTATGGTTGTGTCCAAAGTGGGACACTGAAAAGTGGCTTCTTCCATAGGCTGCTACACAGATTCGCCTTGAAGGAAGCAAGCTGACCTTGGTGAGTGGTGATAACAAGTGGTGCAGTGACACAGAGGCATCGTGTATGGAGGCATTTGCAAAAGGCTGGCAGCAGTGTGGTGTGCCAGGGACAGTGGAAGGGGACAGTGCGGAGCCAGTGCACACCCTACATGGAGGAGTTTTCAACTCTTGACATTGAAAGACATTCACTCCAGGTCATCAAAGAAGGAGGTACCTTTCTCTGAAGGGAGGAGAGAACTTCCACTTTGACTATGACCTTGTCTAAATATGATAAGAGTCGGTGAACTCAAAAGGCTTCCATAGCCTCGGCAACTCATGACTGGAGCCTAGGGAGATTACTGATGCCATAAACAAGAGTGTCATTTTGTAAAGTCAACAACAGGAGTCACTGTGCACTTACTCCTCATGTAGGATCTCTGTCCTTAATGTGCTATACATTGTGACTTAATGCTATAACTAGTACTGAAACAGTATTTTTCACTTTGTGTTTCTATGTGGGTGCAAACTATTGAAATCTTTACTTAATATATACTAAACTGATCTTATGTATATAAGAGAAATGAAAATGAATCTTGATATGAATGGAAGGGGAGAGGGAGCGGGAAAGAGGAGGGTTGTGCGTGGGAGGGAAGTTATGGGGGGGGGAAGCCATTGTAATCCATAAGCTGTACTTTGGAAATTTATATTCATTAAATAAAAGTTTAAAAAAAAAGAAAGACGTTCAATCAGGAGAATGGCCAGATCAGTGTGGCACTATAGAAAGCTCTCGCTGGCAAGAGAGCAGATGCTGGAGTGGAGGAGGCGAGACTGGGTCAGGGGGCCAGACAACGTACAATTTCCAAGGGGCCCGGCAGGCAGTAATGGCAGCTGGCCCAAGACAGGGTGGGGCGTGGCAGGTGTCAGATATTCAGACATGGGATTTGGTGATGAACTGGGTGGGGAAGCGATGGGGCGGTAGGCGGCGATGCTTAGCACCCCCAGCACTGCGGCACTGCCTGTGTGATTTGGACGGGTCACCAAGCCGCCCTGAGCTTCCATGCCTTCCCCTATAGAATGAGGATGGCGTTTCCACCCTTGGAGGCTCTGATGGGTACTCCATGAACTAATGCTTGAATCCATTGCACCTGCCACGTGGTAAACATCCAATAGGTCGGAGCTGGATGGTGTTAGATTATCAACCCTGTGCAGGATGTCCCGTGAGATAGCGGGTGTTTCGCAGTAGCATCATTCAGAGGAGTGTCTTGAAATACACCTGGTGGGACAACAGTTATTCCCAAGAAGCAAGCAGGCACTGCCTCGCTGGTGCAGAAGACAACTGAAGCCCACACCTACCTCCTAGAGTCCCAAGGAAATGAATGAGTGTTCCTAAAAGCAGAAGAAAGCTTACATCAGCACTGGCTATTGGAGGCTATTGGAGGAGGTGGTGTTACAGGCCAGGAGAGCTGCAGAAAGTCTGTTAGATCCATGGCAGGTAGACCAGATGGACAGAGGAGTTAGTCAGTCCCATGGTTTCCAGAGTGGGGACAAGTCACTCGCTTGATAAAAATTTCACAAAAGGGAGCCTGGCATTTGGCCTAGCAGGTAAGGTGCCACCCACATCTCATATCTGAGTGCTTGGGCCACGTCCTGGCTCTGCTCCTGATGCCGGCTTTCTGCTAATGCACACCCTGGGAGGCAGCAGGTGATGGCCCAAGTGGTTACTTCCCTGTCACCCACGTGGGAGACCTGCGCTGAGTTCCAGGCATCTGGCTTAGGCTTGGTCCAGTTTGAGCTGTTGTGGGCATTTGGGGAGTGAATCAGCAAATGAGAGTTTCTCTTTCTCTCTCTCTGTCTCCCTTCCTGTCAAATAAATTAAATAAGTATTAAAAATAATTTAAAATATCTAAAATGTCACCAAGGTCTTCGCAGAACCTCCTCGACAGCACGTTGGGGTGAGAGTGGAGGTGAGAGTCGTACCAGCTTCCGGGGCTTATCATTGGTGCCGGTGCCCAAGGTGCCAAGGTGCCAGCAAATACACACCCACAACAGCGGTGCCCCAGGCTTTAACTGAAGTAGACTACAGGACTCCTGGCCAGCGCACTTTAGTAGACATTAATTCTCAGCTTCCCAGCATCTGCCTCCTGTTACGCCAGCAACAAGCCCGATTTTGAACTTTGAGTCAATCATCCCCTTCATTTCAATTCCACGCAGTCTGGGGGCATCTCCAGGATGGGAGTCAGGACCCAGGTCTGGTCAATCCAGCAGCAGCTGGACTGGACATGGTGACTGGTTCAGGAAGCATCCCAGCACCCATGGTGGGCCAATCAGAATAGCTCTCCTCTCAGAGTTGAGAATGCACCTCACAGCAGGAAGAGAGCCACAACCAAAAAGGTAACAAGGTTGGCACGTGAGATCGGACCCCTCCCACACGCTGATGAAATCATAAAATGACTCAGCTGCTTTGGAAACACAGTTAAATTGTCCTTCGAAACTTCAAATATCAGGTTACTGTATAACCCAGCAATTACACTCCCAAGTATACGCTCAGGAGATGTGAAATCAGAGCTCTCTGCCATGCACACAAATGTTCACAACATTAGAATAGATGGAAGGTGGACACAACCCGAACGTCTACCAGCCGGTGAACGTGTAGACAAAGTGTGGTGTAGCCATACGATGGAATATTATTCTGTCACGGAAAGGAGTGATATTCTGGCTCAGGCTACCACATGGGCAAACCTCTTAAAGATCACATTAGGTGAAAGACGTCAGTCCCCAAAGGCCATGCATTGTGTGATTCCATTCACACGAGATGCCCAGAATAGGCCAGTCTCCAGAGGCAGAAGGTGGATCAGTGGTCTGGCGGGCCGGGGACACTGGGGAGTGACTGCCAGTGGGCGTGAGGTTTCTTCTGTGTTGATAGTTGCACAATTGTGCAAATATACTAAAACCACTGAATTTTACACTTTGAGTGAGTGAGGTGTATGCTGTCTGAATCGTATCTCAATAAAACTGTTATTTTTTTATTTTATCTTTTCACCCAGAAACCTTTTATTTGGGGACTATAAACTTCATACATTTCATAATTCCAACTTTAGGAACATGGTGATTCCTCCCACCATACCTACCCTCCCACCCCTCTCCCACCCCTCTTCCTCCTCCCTCTCCTATTCCTATCCTTATTATTTACACAGGTCTATTTTAAATTAGCTTTATACACATATGATTAAATCTGTTAAGTAAAGAGTTCAACAGATAGTATAAGAAAACCTGTTACTCAACAGTCGAGACAAGGACGGTTCAAAGTCATTGCCTCTCAAAGTGTCAATTTCACTTCTACAGATTGCCTTTCAGACGCTCTATTAGTCATCACAGGTCGGGAAGAACATGTGGGATTTGTCCTTTTGGGACTGACTGATTTTGCTAAGTATGATGTTCTCCAGTTTCCTCTTTGTTGCAAATAATCAGATTTTTTTACGGCTGTGTTGTATTCCATGATGTACATATCCCATACTTTTTTTATCCAGTCTTCAGCTGATGGGCATTCGGGTTGGTACCATATCTCAAGCTGTTCTTTAAAAAAGAATTTTAGTGGGAACTAAGGGAAAGACCAAAGATCTACGATGTTGAGTTGTCCTGGTGGATGTGAAGGTGGAGCTCCTCAGCCACTTTATCACCTTATTCTGAATCCAGCTCTCCTTAGAATCAGAACTCTGCCTTGGTTCCCGTTCCTTACCTAACTTGATCTGAGTTGGGCTTTGGGTCACTTACAACAGAAAGGCCACTGATGCAAATATCAGACACAGAAAAAGAAGCACTGGGCTGGCGCTGTGGCCTAGTGGGCTAAGCCTCCACCTGCAGCACTGGCATCCCATACGGGTGCCAGTTCGTGTCCTGGCTACTACTCTTCTGATCCAGCTCTCTGCTTGTGGCCTGAGAAAGCAGTGGAAGATGGCCCAAGTGCATGGCTCCTGCACCCACGGGAGAGACCTGGAGGGAGCTTCTGGCTCCTGGCTTCGGATTGGCTCAGCTCCACTGTTGCAGCCATTTGGGGAATGAACCAGTGAATGGAAGACCTCTCTCTCTCTCTCTCTGTCTCTCTCTCTCCCTCTCTCTATCTGTAATTCTACCTCTCAAATAAATTAATAAGATCTTTTAAAAAATAAAGGTAGCACTGAGCAAGGAGTCAGTGGCCTGCTCCTCCACCTCTGACCCTCTTCCCCTCCTCCTTCAGCTTCTGAGCCTCTGAATCAGGCAAATAATACTCTAAGACTAATCCATTTCCTTCTATGCACCATCCTGGCCTGAATGCTCTGCACAGGGACCCACGCAGTCTTCAAGAGAACTGCGGGCAAAGTTTAAGCAGGGAGAAGCAAACAAAGACAGATCACAGGATATATGAGCATATGGGGGCCACAGGTGTCTTCCAGCAGAATTGAGTTACTGCAAGAAGCAAGTGAAAGTCGCCCCAGATCGTTCATTCAGCTTGTCAGAATGAATCAAGAGCAGACAGACAGCGGCTTCCGGTTCCAGGTAGCGATCTGAGTTCAGCTGGTTAAGTCCCTTTCGTCTCCAAACCTCATTATGACCAAGTCCAAAAAAAAAAAAAAGGGCAAGAAAAAAACATCAGCACTGGAAAACAGGCCATGGAAGAAGCAGAATCTTGGGTGATTCTTTTCTTAAAGATGCGATGCAGAAGGCAGGTGGCTGAAGAATGAAGGCTGCAGTCTACAGCAAGCACAGGGAGAACTCACTGCAAGTGGAGAGGACCCCCGAGGCCCCAGAGCTCCTCAGACGTGATAAGGCAGGCCACAGAGTAGTGGGCACGGGGCAAGTTAAAGGATGTAAGCGGTGGCCAGGGGCGGTGGGATGGTGGCCCTGTGCCATAAGGAGCAAAGCTGCCGCCTGCAGTGCCAGCATCCCATATGGGCTCTGGTTTGAGTCCCGGCTACTCCACTTCCGATCCAGCTCTCTGCTATGGCTGGGAAAGCAGTAGAAGATGGCCCAAGTGCTTGGGCCCCTGCGCCCGCATGGGAGACCCAGAAGAATCTCCAGGCTCCTGGCTTCAGATCAACCATGCTCCAGCTGTTGTGGGCATTTGGGGAGTGAACCAGTGGATGGAAGACCTCTCTCTCTCTCTCTCTCTCTCTCTGCCTCTGCCTCTCTGTAACTCTGCCTTTCAAATAAATAAATTAATCTTAAAAAAAAAGGACATAAGGAATTGCCCCCATAGGAAACGGCCAAGAGCACCATTCACACCCGGATTTCACGTGCCATAAACAGTGCAGGGAGCAGAGGGGACCCACGGGGAGGGCAGCTACCTTCAGTGCAGGAAAGGATTCGGCGCCCTGGTTTGGGGCTGATACTACAGTCTCAGTGGAGAAAGAAATGCCCGGAGCCGGAGCTGCGGCTCACTAGGCTAATCCTCTGCCTGTGGCGCCGGCACCCCAGGTTCTAGTCCCGGTTGGGGCGCTGGATTCTGTCCTGGTTGCCCCTCTTCCAGTCCAGCTCTCTGCTGTGGCCCGGGAGTGCAGTGGAGGATGGCCCAAGTGCTTGGGCCCTGCACCCGCATGGGAGACCAGGAGGAAGCACCTGGCTCCTGGCTTTGGACTGGCTCAGCGTGATGGCCATAGCAGCCATTTGGGGGGTGAACCAATGGAAGGAAGACCTTTCTCTCTGTCTCTCTCACTATCTAACTCTGCCTATCAAAAAAAAAAAAAAAAAAGAAAAAGAAAAGAAAAAAGATATGCCCGCATGCGAATGGAGTTCTCCCCTGCATGACAGAGGTGAGGGGTACTGAGGAGCAAATCAAACAGAGAGAGCGAGTCTCAGCCCTGACGGTGACGTCACTGCGATCCCTGGGGTGACACACAGCTGCCAGGCGCTTTCATGCTGCTCACTTCCCTCCCCAGCAGCTCACTTCCTGTCCTCACTGACACGGAACCCTCACGCCAGAAAAACAGACGGTAGGGGCCCAGCCTACTGCACTGCACCAGGGTCCCCTGGCAGCGCACTGGTTCCAGTCTCTGCTGCTGTGCTTCTGATCCAGCTCACGCACCCAGGAAAGCAGCCTAAGGCGACCTGTGTACTTGGGCCCCTGCCACCCACCTGGGAGACTGGGTGAAGTCCCCAGCTCTTTGCTTCAGCCTGGCCCAGCCCCCACCATTACAGCCATCTAGAGAATGAACCAGCAGATGAAACATCTGTGTGTGTGTGTGTGTGTGTGTGCGCAAGTATGTGTGTGTGTATGAGACTCTGCCTTTCAAACAGAATAAATCTTTTAAAAGTAGATAAAAGAAGCTATTTTTCCCTCTATGAATACAATATTTAAATAAATGTCTAACCCAATCTTGCTCAAGTTCTAATAGTGGGTAAACATTTTTCCCTCCATATAAAAGAAAATTTAGTAGATGCACGAAAAGTTTCTCTGATTTAAAAAATGAGGCTTTGAGAAATTAGAACAAATACTTCCTTATAATGTGAAAGTATACCCATAAACAAGAAAAAATGATCTCTAACTTGGGTACCTACTGTAAGATTTGAGATTTTGCTTACTTTAATGAAAATACTTGAAATTCAGAAAGATAATTTCCCCATGAAAAGCAGAATCATAAAAATTTGCTAACACAGTATCAATGATGCGATCAAGGGTAGATGTAATAAAGCAAAAGCCAGAACCTACAGAGTTAGAGGTTAGCTCAAGGTGCTTTCCCAGAAATCAAAGAAAAGAAGACAGGAGGGCTGGCACCGCAGCTCACTAGGCTAATCCTCCGCCTGCAGCGCCGGCACCCCAGGTTCTAGTCCTGGTAGGGGTGCAGGATTCTGTCCCGGTTGCTCCTCTTCCAGGCCAGCTCTCTGCTGTGGCCCACGAAGGCAGTGGAGGATGGCCCAAGTGCTTGGGCCCTGCACCCGCATGGGAGACCAGGAGGAAGCACCTGGCTCCTGGCTTCGGATCAGCACAGCGATGGCCATGGCAGACATTTGAGGGGTGAATCAATGGAAGGAAGACCTGTCTCTCTCTCTCACTATCTACCTCTGCCTGTCAAAAAAAAAAAAAAAAAAAAAAAAAAAAAAAAAAAAAAAAAGAAGAAGAAGAAGAAGAAGACAAGAAATGGTGATGGTGAGGAAAGAGAAAGGACGAAGAGAGGAGGGGAGGGAGGGAGGAGAGAAGCTAGAGGCTAGAGATTAACCATCTCTGTGAGAGATCTCAAATGGTGATAACAGAGCAAAAGAGGGAGAAAATGGAATTGAATTCAAGATGTGATGGGAAATTTTCTCAAGCTGAAGAAATACTTGTGTCTTTAGAATCCAAAGGCAAACTATATCCTACAGGCTGCTCGCCTGCTTTTGTAAATAAAGTTTTATTGGAATGCAGCCACACCTATTTATTTATATGTTGCCTCTGGCTACTTTTGTGCTACATCAACAGAGTTGCAGAGCTGAGACCAAGACCCTCTGGCCCACAAAATCCTTGTAACCCTTATAAAGAGTATTTTGAGAAATCTTGGGTAAAATATTTGAATTTCCAGGATAAACATTTAGTATCTGGAGGGGAGGCAGGGGGAGTAAAAATTCACATTACCTACAAAAGAAGGAAAATAAATTCCATTAGGCCACTCTTAGCCAATTCTAGAAGAAAATGTGTCAAAATCTAAAGACATCCCAAGGAAAGAGATTTGGGAAGTAAGACTTGGAGAGGGAGCCAAGCTGCCATTGTTCTGTGCAAGTAATCGTATGTGGAAGGAACCAGAGCATACACCAGGGCTATTACTTTCTTGAAACAAAAAAATCAAAGCAGTACTCCAGGTGGCTGAAAAATGAAGCAAAATAAATAATTCAGACACGAGGAAAAGCAGGATAAAAGAAGCTGCTGGGTGGAGAACCAGAAAACTGAAAGTTAATTTGTCCATAATTGCAGTTAACATGATTATGAAACAATGCAAGTGTCAAAAAATAATTCTGCAAAGAGATGACACACAATGTAAAAATATATTAATTATAATATTCTTATTCTAAAAGCCAGATGGGGCTGGAAAAGGAATTGATGATGATAGTACTGGTAATTATAGCTTCCATTTTTAGAAGTTACTATGTGTTAAGCACAAAAAATGCTATATAAATATTGTTTTTCATAAATCTTTGTACACATCTCTAATATTAATTCCTTAATATAAATTCTTAGAAGGTGAACTGCAGAGTCCGAGCATTTAAAAATCTTTAACCATAGTGGGGTTTGAATTCTCACTAGACATATGTAAGGGTTCATTTCTCTGAATGCTTGCCAACACTGCTTATTATCATTCTGCTAGTAATAGTAGTTGAAATAACGTATGAGAAGTACAGAAGTTTGCAAAAGAAATCAGCACATGAAAGAGTTATCTGTACCCCCACGTTCATTGCAGCTCAATTCATGGTAGCTCAGGTATGGAATCAACCCAGGTGTCCATTAACTGTGGATTGGATAAAAAAAATTAGGGGGGGGGGGCTTCCAAGGTGGTGGAGTAGGAAGGGCGCTTACTACTCTAGTATAGGACAAGATAGTTTTAAAAAGTGGAGAGAGTGCAGTCTCAGGGAAGAGTTAGGGAGAAAATGGCACAGAAAACTACACAAATTGGAGGGACACCTATGTGGAGGGTGAAGACATGTACAACTCAAGACCCCAGTAGCGAGAGCCTCTGCACCAGCATTGGAGATGAGGTGAGACCACACTGCAGTAGCCCAAGCCACTGACGATAAAGCTGCAGGAAGAGCCTAGAGGGAACCTGGCTTGGAGTCCCGTGGGGGATAGTGTACCTGCCAAACTAGAGAAAAAAAAAAAGGAGGGGCATGTCTCTGTCTCTCTCTGATCACATTGCAATGGCGTCCTTTAACAAGCTGATAGAGCGGGTACCATTTTGGACATACGTAATAGCTGTGCCAGCTTGTGTCCGTTTCCGGCAACCAGCCAAGCAGAGACTCCTGACTCTGGTGGGGAGAACTAACAGAGGGCTGGGTGCTCATGACTGTGGGAACCTTGTGTGCCAGGACTGTGAAAAAACTGAGGCTGTGTGGGAGGGCTCACAGTGTGGCTGGGACTTTGGGTAGACACCTTGGGAGACTCCACACACTTAGGGCTTCCTGGTTACCTGGTGAGGGACATTGATGGAGAATCTGAGCTTACACTGAGGACCGCACAGATCCTTTGTGTGGTCCTTGTGGTGGAGTTGGTAAATATTACACCCACTGGGGCTAGTGCTTAGGCACTGATCTCCTTTGAGGAGAGGAACTCAGCTGAGTAAAATAAACCTCCCCTCTGATAAAAGAGAGAGATTGATTTACTATGCTATACCTGGGTGTGTCACCTTAGACACACCCTTTACCGTGGAGAACTGAACAGAGCTCCCTGGCAACACCCACTACATACCTCTAGATATTCACTGAAAGCAGGCAGTCCATTAACATACAGAAACATGGTACAAAGATGAAAGCTGCCACAGTGAAAAAACAAAAAAGAAACCACAAGTATCTCCACAGACGTAGAATAACAAACTCACCAATTCAAGAAACAAGAATAAGGAAGACAACATGACGCCCCCGAAAAAACACAACACTTCAATACTAGATTGTAAAGATGAGAATGAAAAAATGCCAGAAACGGAATTCAAAAAATTGATCATAAGATTACATAGAAGTAATCAGAGGCAAATGCACAAATTACTGAAATCTGTACATGACATGAAAGAAAATTTCTGCCAAGAAAGAGCAATCTTAAAGAGAAATAAAAATGAAATGAAATATTCAATAGAACAAATAAAAAATGCAGTGGAAAGACTTAACAATAGAATCAGTGAAACAGAAGAAAGAATATCTGACTTAGAATACAAAGCACAGGAAATTATACAGCCAGGCCAAAAACAAGAAGAGGAACTTAGAAAACTAAAAAACACAGTTGGAAATCTACAGGATACTATCAAACAACCCAACATATAGGTTCTAGGAGTTCCTGAAGGTATGGAAAGAGAGAAAGGATTAGAAGGCTTTTTTCGTGAAATATAACAGAAAAGTTCCCTAATTTGGAAAAAGAAAGGGACATCCAAGTACAGGAGGCACATAGAACCTGTGTAGCATGATCAGGAAAGAGCTTCACCACAAAACATTGTAATCAAACTCACCAAGTAAAACTTAAATAAAAGATTCTAAAATGTGCACGAGAAAATGCCAGATAACTTTCAGAGGATCTCCAATTAGATTCACAGCAGAATTCTCATCAGAAACCTTCCAGGCTAAGAGAGAATGGTGACGTATATTCTAAGTCTTAAGATAAAAGAACTGTCAACCCAGAATACTTTACCCTACAAAGCTCTCATTTATGAATGAAGGTGAAATAAAGACCTTCCTTGGCAAACAAATATTGAAAGAATTTTTCACCACCCATCCAGCCCTGCAGAAGATGCTTAAGGATGTCAAGAGCCTCAGATGATCACTGACGTCATACATAAGAGTGTTAATTGTTAAGTTAACAACAGGAGTCACTGCACTAACTCCTCATGCAGGACCTCTGTCCTAAATGAGTAGTATTATGAGGGTTAACTGTAAATCTTGTTCTCAAGCTGTTTTGTGTGTGTGTGTGTGTGTGCGTGCAAATTGTTGAAAGCTTTACTTAATACAGAGTTGATTTTTTAATACTTTATTAATATAAAGTTAATTGAAAATGAATCTTGGGGCTGGTGCTGTGTCACAGCAGGTTAAAGCCTCTGCCTGCAGTGCTGGCATCCCATATGGATGCCAGTTTGAGTCCTGGTTGCTTCACTTCCAATCCACTTCTCTGCTATGGCCTGGGAAAGCAGTGGAAGATGGCCAAGTCTTTGGGCCCCTGCACCCATGTGGGAGACCCGGAAGAAGCTCCTGGCTTTGGATCAGCTCAGCTCTGGCCATTGCGGTCATTTGGGGAGTGAAGCAGCAGATGGAAGACACCTCTCTCTCTCTCTCTTTCTTTCTCTCTCTCTGGCTCTACCTCTCTCTATAACTCTGTCTTTCAAATAAATAAAATATATCTTTTAAAAAAATGAATCTTAATGGAGAATGGGACAGGGACAGGGAGAGGTAGGAGGAGGAGAGGTAGGAGTATGGGTGGGAGGGCGAGTATGATGGGAAAACTGACTATATTCCTAAAGTTGTACTTACAAAATTTGTATTCATTAAATAAAAGGTTTCTTTGGGAAAAATAAAACGTACTCTATATTGGAAAAAAAAATTATGGTATATATACACTATGGAGAACTACTCAGCTGTTAAAAATAAAACTTGAAATCCTGTCTTTTGCAACAAGATGGATGCAACTGAGAACAATTATACTTATTGGAATAAGCCAGTCCCCAAAGGACAGATATATGTTTTCCCTGCTATGAAGTAACTAATAGAGCACCTGTAATGTAACGTATTGGAGTAAAATAGACATTTTGAGATTTGATGATTGCTTATAGCCTTTGTCTCTTCTTTGAGGAATGGTTTATTTTTTTCTCTTCATAGTATTTGTTGAGCTCTTTTACTTAGAGTAGATCTTATATGATCATTAAGTATACTGATAATAGATCTTTGTAAAAATTAAGAGTGGGGCCGGCACCGCGGCTTAATAGGCTTATCCTCCGCCTTGTGGCGCCGGCACCCCGGGTTCTAGTCCCGGTCGGGGCGCCGGATTCTGTCCCGGTTGCCCCTCTTCCAGGCCAGCTCTCTGCTGTAGCCCGGGAGTGCAGTGGAGGATGGCCCAAGTGCTTGAGCCCTGCACCCGCATGGGAGACCAGGAGAAGCACCTGGCTCCTGGCTGCGGATCAGCACGGTGCGCCAGCCGCAGCGGCCATTGGAGGGTGAACCAACGGCAAAGGAAGACCTTTCTCTCTGTCTCTCTCTCTCTCTCTCACTGTCCACTCTGCCTGGAAAAAAAAATTAAGAGTGGGAATGTGAGGTGTGGGGGGGAGGGTTGGAGCACAGGTGGGTGGGAGGGTGGGGTGAGGGAAGTGCTACTATGTTACTAAGTCTGTATATACAGAATACAGATTTAGGAGGATGTTTGGCAGAATATAACTTTCAACAACTTGGGTTCTGTCGCACTTCTCAAAGCCTCACTCTATTTTGATTCATTTTTCAGGGAGGTACGAGGTGGCATGTTCCCATGGCAAACACCTGACAACGTGGGAGCAGGGGAAATGCAAACTTCTTTATTTGGAGACATTTATGACAACTGAGGGCTGTTAAACAATTTCCTGCATGTCTCCTAGAAAGAATTTTTGGCATCCACTAAAAGTCACATTCACAGAAGATATTAAAGGTATAAGAAACTCCTCTTAATATAATACCAAGTGAAAAATAGTTAATACACCACATCCCCAATTCTGAGGTTAAAAAGCATATAATATGGGGTGGGTGTTGTGATGCAATGGATTGAGTCACAGCTTGGGATACACACATCTCCTGGTGGGACAGCCTGCTCAAGGCCTGGCTACTCCACTTCCCATCCAGCTTCCTGCTAATGTACCTGGGAGGCAGTGGATGCCCTCCCAAGGACTTGTGTCCCCATCACTCAGGTAGGAGACCAGATACAGCTCCTGGCTTCAACCTGACCCAGTCCCGGCTCTTACAGTCATTTGGGGAGTGAACCAGCGGATGGAAGATCTCTCTTCTCTCTCTCTCTCTCTCTCTCTCTCTCTCTCTCTCCTCTGTCTTCTCTCTGTGTGTAACTCTGCCTTTTAAATAAGAAAACCTTGCAGGGAAACATGTGATGTACAAATAAGAAGGGTGCGTAGCAGACTGCTGCCCATCTCCGCGCATGGACCGCAGCAGCTCCATCCACACCCTGCTGGCGCTGCTCTGCCAGCTCCGCGGTAGGGGCCACTGCAGGTCTCCTGCTCTACCTGCTAGTTCCGGGCCCGGGGCCGCCCACCCTCTTAGCCTTGATTTTGTTAGTTCTTCTTCCTTGTGGGGTAGAACGCTGCACTGGAGGAGCCCCCTGGCCAAGAACATACATGACCTTGTTTGTCCTGCATGATGTTGTCTCCTAATGAAGAATTTTGTATTTCCCGCTCCCCTCAAATTGTCATTTTTGTGCCATGGAAAGACACCATGTGGTACCCTGGGAATGCCATGCAGGCAGTCAGCAAGCTTGGCGCCATGCTGTGAAGGTCAGAGTTATACCAAACCCCATTTCCCATTGGAACCGGATTGGTTCCTTGAAAAGAACTTAGGTTTGTAAGAATCGCAAATCAACTCATAGACTGGATCACCTCTCAAGAGTACAGCTGGTGTCTGCCCCACAAACACTGGTGTGATACGAGCACAGGTTCCACGTGGATTCATCAGTGCCGTGTTCCACAGTATTCCAGGTTTGCAACACCAGCCCTACCTCCCTGGGAACCTGAGTGAGGGCAAACAGGCAGCTGATGGTCTCTGGCTGACTCAGACTTAGCAGGTAGATGTAATGCGTTGTGCCCTATCACAGATAACCGAGATTACATAAGCATAGCCTCTTCCCAGAGCAAATATGCATTGGAGAGGCAGTGAAACATACATAATTATAGATGTAAAACACTAAAAATAGGCTCCGTGCCCCACACGGGCAGCCGAGGGTGAGGCACTGGAGTGCAAGGCTGCCATGTGTGGTAGTATTAATAGGAGCCATGGAACCATCCCAGAGGCCAAATGCAGCAATGCAGAGCTGTTACCGACAGGCAACAACACAGAGACTTAAAATGACTGAGCAAAGAGGCTCGCTCCAAGCTTGTTCCACCCGACGGGGGTCTTCTCTCAGGGCAAAGGAAACACCAAGTCATCCTTCACTGAGCTGGGAGGAGTAAGTTCCAGTGTGCTGTAACACTGTGGGTGATGGCACTAATCATTTATGGTATATTTCAAAATAGCTGGAAGATGGCCTGTGCCACGGTTCACTAGGCTAATCCTCCACCTGCGACGCCGGCACCCGGGGTTCTAGTCCCAGTCGGGGCACTGGATTCTGTCCTGGCTGCTCCTCTTCCAGGCCAGCTCTTCTGTGTCCAGGGAAGGCAGTGGAGGATGGCCCAAGTGCTTGGGCCCTGCACCCCATGGGAGACCAGGAGAAGCACCTGGCTCCTGGCTTCGGATCAGCGCAGTGCCGGCCGTAGCGGCCATTTAAGGGGGTGAACCAATGGAAGGAAGACCTTTCTCTCTATCTCTCCCTCACTAACTAACTCTGCCTGTCAAAAAAAATATCTAGAAGAAAGGATTCTGGATGTTCCCTACACAAAGAAATGGTAAACATTTGAAGCCGGCGCTGTGGCTCACTAGGCTAATCCTCCACCTGCGGCGCCGGCACACCGGGTTCTAGTCCCGGTCGGGGCGCCGGATTCTGTCCCGGTTGCCTCTCTTCCAGGCCAGCTCTCTGCTGTGGCCTGGGAGTGCAGTGGAGGATGGCCCAAGTGCTTGGGCCCTGCACCCACATGGGAGACCAGGAGAAGTACCTGGCTCCTGCCATCGGATCAGTGCGGTGCACCGGCCGCAGCGCGCCAGCTGTGGCGGCCATTGGAGGGTGAACCAACGGCAGAAGGAAGACCTTTCTCTCTGTCTCTCTCTCTGTTCACTCTGCCTGTCAAAAAATTAAAAAAAGATAAAAGAAAAAAAAACATTTGAAAACATTTGAGATGATGGATTCTAATCATCTTGATTTGATTATTATACAGTATATGTGATTATTGACTTGAAACAGAGCCATGTATTCCATAAAGGTGTATAATTACTACATGCCAATTAAAGTTAATAATTAAAATTGTTTAAGGGGCTGGCATTGTGGTGCAGTGGGTTAAGTCACCAGTTGTAACACCAGCATCTCACATGAGCACCTGTTCAAGTCCCAGCTGCTCCACTTCTACCTTGCACCTGGGAAAGCAGTGGAAGATGGTCCAAGGCTGTGGGCCCCTGCACCCACATGGGAGACCTGGATGGAGTTCCAGACTCCTTGCTGCCACTTGCCCAGAGCCAGCCATTGCAACCCTTTGGGGAATGAACCAGTGGATAGAAAATCGATTTCTCTATTTCTCTCTCACACTCTAACTCTGCCTTTCAAACAAATAATATAAATCCTAAAAAATTGTTTGGAAGAAGTCATCAAACACCAGTGGTTGTTACACCGTGTGTGTTATGATAACTGGGCAGCGTGGAAAATGACAGCAGTGTTGTTTGCAAGTGCACACTGCTCTGTTTCACAGGGCTCTCATCACCTCCACTGCTGCTCTGGTCACCCAGTCTGTGCTGAGGACTATTCAGGGCGCCTTTGTCAGTGGGACACCGAGCCCAGGATTTACTGTCTTAAAGGAACAACAATGAGTTCTGTCTCCCAATTCGCTAAGTTCACGAAGTGATTTCTTTCTAGCTGTCCCACCCAACAGAACAACAGGAGGTCCCGAGGTGGCCTCACTCACACACTCCTCCTCACGGCCTCTCAGCTGCTGGGAGCTTAGCCCAGCTTCCTCCTCCGTTGGACAGCTCTGGCCAGGGTCCCGAAGGGCCCAGGGGGAGGTTGCACTGTCTCTTGAGGACCAGTCTGTCAAGCTGTGTGATGTCAACTTCCACTGTGTTCTATTGGTCAAAGCCGATCCCAAAGCCAGATTCAGAGATGGGGAAGCCAACTCCACCTCTCAGCAGGAGGAGCAGCTAAATCATGTGGCTGTGATAGATGCTAACTCATCGTCTCATTTAATTTTCCTAAGAGCACCGAAGGGGAAGGATTGCACCCCCGCTCTACAGATACAGAAATCCAGGCTTAGGTTGCGCAGCTTCGTGGAAGCCGCACGGCTGGAGTGGATCTGCGCTGACTGTCCAACATCACTGTCATTTTCTTCCCTACGCGACAGCATTCTCTCCTGATTTATTCATTTGATTTCTGCCCTCCCCTGAAGGAAGTTAATGAAAGGAACGAGGGAACCTTCTAGAAAATCCACGGGACAGCTATTTGTTGATTGTTATTTCACGATCTCTTTTCCAACCAAGCCTGGGCCATCAGATCTGTTTCTAGGAAGCCACGCCCCCGAGCGTCCCAGACCTGGGGAGAGAGAGCTCCAGGGAGGCAAGACCCCGTCACATGCCACAGGGACAAGGACGCCGAGCTCTCTCGTTGCTTCCTATGTCCCAGGCACTGTGCTGACGGCAGAGCACACATTAGATCAGCTAATCCTTATAGGAACACCATGAGGCAGGTGGGGGAACCGAGACAAGTGAGGGAGTGCCCACAGGTGGGCTCTCAAAGCCAGGCCACTTCATGCTCTTGTCCACCTGCTATTTCGCCTGCCCAGCCCAAGAGGCATCTCCAGCAAAGGGCGACGTTCACCGCCCTGAGCCCATCGTGTGCTGAGGACCTTGCTACTGATCCTCACGAGAGCCACCTTGCTTTGGAGCGCATCCTTATAGAAAGAGAAACCGAGGCCCAGAACTGTTCGCGAAGGGCTCCAGCAGCACAGTTAGACAACAACAGAGCGGGGATCCTACCAAACCCACGTCTGAGTCCTAAGCCCCTCGGCCCCCGCGAGTCTCTTGCAGCTGAGGACTGGTTGTGCCGTCAGAGGTGGAGGCGGCTCCGAGTGCTCCCAGCTCTGCTGGACACCTGCCTACCCCACCCCTCCTGCACTGTGACTTCGCACGGTGTCCCCTCGTAACGACTGATTGCAACAGCTCTTGACTGCTTTGTGCAGCCACAGTCTGCTTCCAGAGGAGCCGTCATTCATGTAGTCAGCAATATTGACTGCTTCAGCAACGCTCCTGAGGGTGGACACTGAGAAGCGAACACGAGAGACGCTGTCCAGGTCCTGAGAAATCTCCTGGGAACACACAGGCAGAAACATCCTAACATACCTGCAGGGAGCGACAAAAAAAAAAAAAAAAAAAAAAAAAAATGTCATGAAGGACAATTAAGCAAGGTAGAGGGGTGGAAACAGCTGGAGGAAGGTAACTACTATAGAGGGTGGTCAGGGAAGGCTGCTTGGAGGAGGGGATATGAAAGTGGAGCGAGTCAGGCCAGACGGAAGGAAGTCCAAGTGTTGAATCAGCAAAGGGAGGAAGAGCCTGAAGGATTTGAGGTTGGCAGATAGGAAGGTCAGGGGGTTTGGCGTAACCTGGGGGCTGGGGAAGTCATGAGGCAGGTCGGAGAGACAGACAGAGGACCCTGGTCTGATGGCTGGCCATGGGATTTGTTAACTTTTGCTTTTGTTGCCTACGCCTTCGAGGTCTAATCCAAACCATTATTGAGTGTACAAATGTCTTGAAGTGTTTCCCCTGTGTTTTCTTCTAGTAGTCTGTAGTTTCAGGTCTTCTAGTTGGGTCTTTGACCCATTTTGAGTTAATTTTTTTGAGTTAATTTTTAATAGGATCAGAGTTGGGGGTCAGGTTTGAATCTTCTGCATGTGGACACCCAGTTTTCCCAGCACCATTTATTGAAGAGGTGACCCTTTCTCCAAGGAACGTCTTTGGTACTTTTGCGAAGAATTGGGTGGCTGTAAATGCATGGGTGTATGTTTTGGATCTCTTTCCTGATCCGTTGTTCTGTGTGTCTGTTCGGTTTGCTGCAGCTGTTTGCGTTACTTTGCTCTGTAGTATATCTTCAAATCAGGTATGGTGATATGTCCTACTTTGTTCTTTTGGTTCAAGATTGATTTGACTATTTGAGATCTCTTACACTTCCAAGTAAATTTTAGGATTATTTCTTCTAGTTTTGGGAAAAGCATCATTGACATTGGGGGGCGGGATTACATTGCATCTGAAAATGGCTTTGGATAATCTGGACATTTCAATGATTTGAACGATTGATGATTAAATTAAAGTTCTCCACATTTTTTGTGTGTGTTGTCTTCGACTTCTCCTATCAGGTTTTCTAACTTTCACCGTCGAGATCTTTCAGGCCTCCCACATGCAGTGCTAGTTAAATCCTGGCTACTCTACTTCCTTTTTTTTTTTTTTTTTTTTAACTTTTATTTAATGAATATAGATTTCCAAAGTACAGCTTATGGGCTACATTGGCTCCCCCCCACACACTCTACTTCCAATCCAGTTTCCTGCTACTGCATCCTGGAAGACAGCAGATGATGGTTCACGTGCCTGGGTCCCTGTTACCCATGTGGGAGACCTGGATGGTGTTCCAGGCTCCTGACTTTGGTCTGGCCCATCCCTAGCTGTTGTGGCATTTGGCGAATAAGCCAATAGATAGAAAATCTCTTTCCCTTTCTCTCTCTCTCTCTCTCTCTCTCTCTCTCTCTCTCTTTCTCTCCCCATTGCTCTGCCTTTCAAGCAGATGAAAATAAATAAATATTTAAAAAGCTTTTAAAATGGCAATTCTTTAAACAAAAAATCGATTCCTAGGTATTTTATTTTATTATGGCTATTGTGACCAGATGGCTTTCGGAATTTCTTTCCTGGCAAATTCATCATTGATGTATAAAAATGCTGCAAATTTTTCTATGCTGATTTTGTGTCCTGAAACTTGGCTGAATTTGTTTTTCAGTTCCAATATTCTTTTGATGGGATTTTTACATTTTTCTATCTAGAGAAGCATATCATCTGAAAATAGGAATAATTTGACTTCCTCCATGCCTGTTCATATTGCTTGTATTCCTTCTCCTTGTCTAATTGCTCTAAAACTTCCAGTGCTATACTGAGTAAGAGTGGTGACAGTGGAAATCCTTGTCTTGTTCCAGATCTTAGAGGAAGCATTCTCAGTTTTCCCCCACGATGATGTAGGTTTTTCATACATAGTGTGTGGTGTTGAATGCATTCCTTTCGTACCCAATTTTTAATCATGAGGTAATGCTGGACTTTATTGAATGCTTGTTCTGTAGCCACTGAGATGATCACGTGATGTGTATTCATCAGTCTGTTGATGTGACATATTACATTGATTGATGTGCTTCTGTTGAGCCATCCTTATATCTGTGGGATAAATCCCTCTAGATCATAGCGAATGATCTTATTGATGTTCTGTTGGATTCAATTTGCTGGTATTTTGTTGAGAACTCTTGCATGTGTGTTCAGCAGAAATGTTAGCCTACGGTTTTCCTTCTTGGTCATGTCTCTACCTGGTTTCGGTACCAGGTAAGCCCAGCCTTGTAGAATGAGTTTGGAAGAGTTCCCTCCCTTTCAGCTTTTTTGGATTCATTTGAGAATTGTTGGTGTTGGCTCTTCCTTAAAAGTCTGGCAGAATTTAGCCATGAAGCCATCTGCTCCTGGGAGTTTCTTTGCCGAGAGACTTACCACGGACTCACTTCTGCTGTTTCTTATTGGTCCACGCAGGGTTTCTAGGTCCCCATCAGTTTGGGTAGGTTACACATGTGAAGGAGTTTACCCACCTCATCTAGCTTTCCAATCTCTTGGCACACGACTGTTCACAGCTGTCCCTGATTGGCCCTTGTGTCTCTCTGCGGTCAGCTGGAGTGTCTCCTCTCTCATCTTCGATCGTATTTGTTGAGATCTTCTCTCTCTTTTTCTTAGTTTGTCTAGCTAAAGCCTTGTTGATTTTGTTTATCTTCCAAAAAAAAAAAAAGCTCTTCAAATTGTTGATCTTTCAGTCTCTTACGTTGTTTATTTCTGCTCCGATCTGTGCTGCGTCTTTCCTTTGACTGACTTTCGATTGGCTTTGTTGCTATTCCTCTGGATCCCTGAGATGCCTCCGTGTGCTGTGTGTGCATTTTCTGTTTCCATCAGCTCTGCAAAAGAGAGAAAAATCAAGGAGACCAAAAGACACAGCCGCCGTGGCTGCCGCTGGGACTTGGTTTTAGAGACTGGACAAACCCCCTGGACATGGCACATCCCCTTGACAGTGGCCATCCATCTTGGGTTCTTTTTCCAGCTGCCAGATGGGGAGACGCTTTGGGAGGTCCCAAGGACACAGGGATGGCAGCTGCAGAGGGAAAGAGTGAGAAAGCAAAGAGCTGGCGAAACATCTGGAAACTGCGCGCTCTGAAGGCTGCGGGGCTTTGGTTGAGCTGGAAGGCTCTGAGCTCCGCTCCCCCCTGCTCGCGCCCTGCTGTGGACGGCTGCTGCGACGTCTTCCCACGTGACTCCGCTGGCTTCCCTCTCAGGATGGAGCTGACAGCTTCCTGCAGTAATGGCATCGGTGCTGGATGAGGAAACCCAGAGTGCCGGTGCGGTTAACTTGGGCAGGCTCAGCTCTCCCACTTAGCAACGCGACCTCTGGTGAGGGGTTTCAGGGCTCTGAGCCCGTGTTCCTTACTCGATGAAAAGGGCACCGTGTTACCTGCCTATGGGGTGCTGCGTTGTCAGGAGGTTTAAACAGGAAAACAGGAAACGTGGCCGTGGCAAGCATTCAGCAGCATCCTCGTCTTTGTCACACTGAGAGCACGGAGTTAAGAAGAGGAGGAGCTGGAGTTTGCCTGGAAGTCCTGTCCCATCTGCCACTGCCTGTCCCTCGCAGCGAGGGTCCAGGTCCCTGTGGGGCTTCTCTCCTGATGTGACCGCTGGGGAGGCGGCGGCTCCATGGCTGTGGGTTGCCTTGACAGCCACATGGACTTCACAGCTGTCTCAGAAAACCAAGGGAGGAGGAGCCCATTCCCAAACAGCCTGACCCTGCCGTGCGCATGCGCTGGGGTAGGCAGAGAGGCAGACAGGAAGGCAGCGAAGAAGGAGAGAGGCGTGAAGCCAAAACACTAAGCATCTCTGAGTGTGGCGGACTGAGCCGTCCTGAACATCCTACACAGCCCTGCCGACAGCGAGCCCTGCCACTGCCTCACAGCACGTGCAGTCCCTGTCCCTTCTCTGAGGGGTCCCCGTCACTGCCTCAGCCAATAGCGTGCGGTGCCAGCGACCCCAGGTGACCCTGGGTCATGGAAGGTGACCCTGCTCTCACCTGGCCTCTCTTGGGACTCTTACTCTTGGAGCCCACTGCTGTGAGGAAGCCCAGGCCACGTGAAGAGGTATCACGGGTTGTACCCAGCCATCCGCTCTGACCCCCAGAGTTAGGAAACCCCCAAGGCAACTACAGCCTCTCCAGGACTGTGATTACGTGACAACCCCGGGCAGGAAGCAACTGATCGAGCTCCAGGGCTGTGGAAAACAGTAAAGCAAATGGTCACTGTTGCATTTATTTATGTATGTATTTGAGAGGTGGAGAGACAGGAGACAGAGAGAGAGTGAGAGCCCCCATCCACTGGCTCCTTCTCCAAATGCTCACAAAGGCTGGGATGGGGCCAGGGCCAGGGCCAGGAGCCAGGAACACAACCCAGGTCTTCAGAGCTATGTCTGCATTGGTGGGAAGCTGGAGTCCAGAGCTGGAGCCAGGAATCGAATCTAGGAACTCTGATGTGGGATGCAGCTGCCTTAGCCAGTATCCTAACTTCTAAGCTAAAAATCCACCCTGGTCCCTGTGGTTTGGCCCCACCGGATTATCATGCAACAGTAGACAACTGGAACTCCAGGAAAGAGGGCTGGGTTCGCTGGCCACCGCTCTCTCCTCTGCACGTGGGAGAGCTCCTGGCTTACTCCTGGTGGCATCTCCCACAGAGCTGCTGCTCCACTGTTGGCAAGATCATTGAATTGACTGATTGAATTCCAAAGAAGGACAAGACAGAATCTTCCCGATTTTTCTTCCAAGGAGTTGGAGGAAAGGACATCTGGGAAGTTCTGGATCAGAAGTGGTGGCCCCAGCTGCTGTGCCCTCGTTCCAGGACAGGCTGTGGCTGCCACTTGCGGACTCTGCCCTCTAAACAGGACTCCTGAGTGAGTCCTTGCACACGGAACCTCTTTGACAGATCCAGGAAGGGCTGGAGGGTGCAGAGACGGGTGTGAGGCAGTGCCTATAGGAGAGGGGCCCTTGGCCCTGAGAGCGGTGGCTTTGTTCATTTGCTGGTCCACTCAAAGCACCTACTGTGTGCCAGTGTGTCTTCTAGACAGGGGAGAGAGTGAGCCCCACAGACCTCTCACCTCCCGCCTTAGTGCACTCTGTGTGGCTGAGAGACGGGAGACGGCACAGCTTGGAGGGAACAGAACTTCATCCAGCTCATGGTTCCAGAAGCAGGAAGCCCACGGATGGCTCCCTTGGGATGCGTCATAAGATGGTAGAGGGCATCACACGGTGAGACAGAGCAGGCGAACTCAGGTCTCTCTTCCCCTGAAAGGCTTTATTCCAATCGTGAGGTGTCCCCCTCACTACCCTAATGACTGCCAAAGGCCCTCCCACCTCCCAGTGCCAAGGTCGCAAGTGTGTGGGGATGGCATTTCCAGGGTGTGAACTTTGAGGGACACGTTCACACCACAGCACCTGCTCACATTCTGGGGAGGGAGATGGGCAGTCAGGCCAAGAAGCCACGCCCCCTCCCCCAAACCAGGGCCTTCTCCATTGCACAAGGCTGCTGTAGGGAAAGACAAACCCATCTTCCTTTCTCCAGGGCCCAAGGCCCCGGATGCTGCGCCCCAAGGCCTGGAACCTAATGGCAGGACCCAGCCTGGCACGCAGGGGACCATGAAGTCAGCAGACGTAAACTCTCCCAAGCATCTGAACGCGCTCTGAAGATGTAAGATCTAGAAGTCTCACGATGACCTTTGGCCAGAGAGATGGAACGCTTTCCAGTCCAGTCCAGCTTTCTATGCTTTTAAAAAAAGAAAAAAAAAACAGATTTATTTATTTGAAAGGCAGAATGATAGAGGAGAAGGGGGGGGTGGGGAGAGGGAGGTTATCCATCTGTGGATTCACTGCCCAAATGGCCACAAAGGCAGGCGGTGGCTGAAGTCAGTCACCTGGAACTCCATCTGGGTCTCCCACGTGGGTGCAGGGCCCCAAGCATTTAGCTGTTTTCCACTGCTCTCCCAGGCGTGTTAGCAAGGAGCTGGATCAGAAGTGGAGCAACTGGGACTTGAACCAGTGCCCATATGGGATACCGGCACTGAAGGCTGAGGCTTAACCTACTGCGCCGCAACACTGGCCCTAACTTTCTGGTCTTGAGAGCAAACCAGGACAGGAAACAGAACAAGGCCTGGCCATCCAGGAAGCAGCCACTAATGCCCAGTTCGAGAAGCCAAAGGACTCACCTGGGTCTGCAGGCCTTGCGCACACCTGTGCGTGGGGCAGAGACGACGCCCTCACCGTAAGCTCTGCCTGCTTCCCCGGTCTCGCCCACCCCAGCTCTCCCCAGCCCTCTCTGGGGACGAAACTTGAGAATCTGCCACTTGGCGTCCCCTGGGGAGGAAAATTGGGTCAGATTGACATTTCATTTCATCAAGGCCTCATTTTCTATTTCAGCCACTAAATAGAATTTTGCTTTAAAATGATTAATAAGTTTGAATCCATATAGCAAGTTATAGATTAACAATTGTGGGCCCCATAGGCAGGAACAAAAGAAACTTCATTATTACGTTTCATTCATCAAACCTCTAATAAGAATGTCATTACTTATGCGCCTTTGCCTTCCAACCCCGAACAATAGGCCACTTCCGAGGACTTTGTGTGACCTAACAACAACCCAAAAAATGAATCTGTTCACCTGCAAGGAAAAATATCACCCTGGATTTACAATGGCCCATGGAGCCCTGAAAATGAACCCTTAGAACGCTTGCTCTGGGCCTGCAGCGAGCCGGCCGGGTGATCCTTGGCAGCCCACGGTAAGCAAGAGACTCTGGGCTGTACCTGTTCTCAAGGGAAACATCCAGGAGATGCCCCAGCGAGGTCTCTGCCTGCCGTCAAGAACGACACCCGGAAATAGAAGAGCCGGGCCCGGGGTCAGGAAGCGAGTTTCCGCACAGGGCAGGGCCGTCTGCACGGGCAGCTACGTGGGTGACTGACACGCAGGCCTGGGAGGTATTGGGGATGCCCTGGTTCCCCTGGGGGCAATTTTCTGTAGACTGTGGGCGCTTTCCCTCGCCGCGGTGCCCGGAGAGCTGTGCACCTTCTACGTCTCCAAGGCTCACTTGGCTCCTTCCCCTCTGCTCGAGACGTTTTTCCATCTCACTCAGCATTTCCCCCAGCTGGGGTTCGGGCCAACCAGCAGTCGCCTGATCTCTGTCGAACCCGACTCTGTCTCCATTCCTTGGACAGCCACTCGGCTCTCCCACCCACGTTCCTTTCCCACTGGGGTGAGCTGACCCCCCTGGGGTGCAAATGTGAGCAGAGAGAGGAGTCCAGGCTCTGCCGAGAATGGTCCCAGTGCGCCAGGCTCTCCCTAGGGGCTGAGGATGTGACATACAACGATGCCCCGTGCTTTCTGGAGGGACTAAGCCTCCGTGTGGCATTTTTAGTGAGTGCTCCAAAGACAACAAGCTGGGTGAGAGGGCAAGAGGCCCTGGGGCACACAGGAGGGCTGAAGGGACCAGGGATACCTATACTTCCACTTGTTGATCAGGTGTCTTTGATAGGGTCAGAAAAAATGTCCCTTCTGGGCAGCCATGGTCCACAGTGCGTGAGTTCATGAGCAGATGGTGCAAAGCCCTCCTGCCCAGAGGCAGCCCCACGGCTGATGCCAGCCCCAGCTGCCAGGGAGCCACCTGCGCGTCTCCACGTGGAGGACCCTGGAGATGCTCCTGGAAGACGACTTGGGAGGAGAGACTGGAAGGGTGGCCCCAACATCCACACCGTGAAACCCCAACCCAGTCACTCAGAACACAACTGTGTAGACAAAGGGCCTTTGAAGAGATTGAGTTCAAATGGGGCTTTAGAGTGGGCCCTGATGCCAGGGGACTGGTGTCCTTGTGGACACCCAGAGGGACCCCAAGGATGCTCACCCACAGAGGAAAGTTCACCACGAGAAGGCACCATCTGCAAGCCAAGGGGAGAGGCCTCAGCAGAGAGCAAATCTGCCGGCTACACCTTGAACTTGGTTTCTAGCTCCAGAATGGAAAGATACATTTCTAGCATTCTGGAAGGAGCCATCTAAGTTCGGGCAACAAGAAGTGGTAGGTGGGAAGGCCCTGGAGGGGTGGATGTACCTGATGTATTTGGGCACCAGGAATATGGGTGCTGGGGCTGGGTCCCTGTGAGCCAGGCAGGGGCGGGGCCTGAGGTGGTGAGAAGGCAGTGCCAGACCCCAGGCATGGCCAGGCAGGCAGTAGCTCCCCCTGCTGGAGGGAGGGAGAGCAGAGAGGCCTGAGGGCTCATGGGAGTCTCTGGATCTCTGCTTCGAGAGTGCAGCAGGAAAGCCTGTCTGCAGCGGTTTGAACCGTGTCTGGAGGATTCTGGGAATGAGTGGCCGTTCTGAACCGGGGCCAGGAGACTATGGTTCCACTGCCTGGTTCCTGTCGCCTTCTTCCCACGGGCAGGGAAGAAGCTGGGTGGTCACGTGTGCTGAGGGAAGAGCCTACAGGAAGAGCGGCATTCAAATCACAGACAGGGTCTTGAAGAAGCGAAGGCGCACGTCCTCAGCGTGTTCCTCCTGAGACTTATTTTTAAGGGAGAAATGTCTAAGAAGGAAAAAAATAAGTCCTGCATGGAAAGAAGAGGTTCAAGGGTACGTGCTGTCCCCAGGCAGGGTGGTCCGTAAAGTGAGGTCTGTAAGGTAAGGGGCCTGTGTCCCTCTGTCATTCTCTGGGTAAGTGCTAGCCTGAGCTGCAGGATGCCGCATTGTCTTGCGTGTGCTTTCACGGGGCTACCTCGCCATGTTTCCGTAAACAAGGCAAGGAGTGGCCTCACTTTACAGCTAAGGCAACTGAGGCTTGGGGGGGACTCAGTGATGTCTGCCACTCGTCCACAACTTGTAGTCAGAGGTTGGAAATTTGAGGGCCTGAGAGCCACACACCCCAGTTCTGTTTTATTTGGTACTCATAATGTTTTTATATGATTAGGTTTTTTAAAAAGAATTTCTTAATATTTATTTATTTGTTTACTTGTACCTACTTGAAAGACAGAGCAACACACACGCACACACACACACACATGCAGAGAGAGAGAGAGAGAGAGAGGTGTGCGTGTAAGTGGATAGAGCAGGCACCTGTGTGTGTGTGTGTGTGTGTGTGTGTGTACCTTGGCACAGAGGAACATCCTCATTGATTTGGTGTCGGCATCAATGAGAAACCGCAGGAATCAGCAGCAAACTGTAGATACTCACTCGAATGTCAGACCCGCATAGTCTGTCTACACAGCTCTGGAAAACAGGTGCATTTTCCGTTCACTCCTCTCTGCAGAGGTAGCTCATGTCTCTTTGGGAGAGATACCTACTTCCATTCAACTCTTGGCTGCCTTGATTCCCATTCTCCAGCTGCAACGAGGCATTTAAATGAACCATGGAGGCTCCCAAAATGATGAACTCCGGCGACACGAAGCAGGACAGCCAGGCAGTTGGCTGGGAGCTGGCACCCAGCACCCAGGTTTCCCAGGAGACTAGGAGACGTTCAGTGCTCAAACTGACATCTCCTGGGGAGATGAGGCAGGTTGCTGACCCCGCCTGGTGGGCTTCTCTTGGAAGACTCTAAGGAAAAGACAGACCAGCAGCTAAGAGAGAGATCAGACCTGCAACCTGTTCTCCTGTACATTTAACAGCTTTGTAACGGGGCCAATGGAACACAGCCAGGCCTGTCCCCCTCCTCCCACGAGCCCACAGGCTGTCCCAGATGAGCTTGGTCAGCAGCTGGGGGGGGGGGGTCCCAACCTTGCTGCTGACTGGTGGGTGAACTGGAGTGAGACCTTCCCTCCTGTGTCCTGCTTGGCTGTAGCTTCCTCCTCCATACTTGGGGGCGGGGTTTGAACACAGGGATCAGGGAGTCCTCCTCCAGCTAAAGTCAGGTACGAACCATATGATTTTTTTTTTTTTTGACAGGCAGAGTGGATAGTGAGAGAGAGAGAGACAGAGAGAAAGGTCTTCCTTTGCCGTTGGTTCACCCTCCAATGTGAACCATATGATCTTGAACCTGCTTTCAGGGCTATTTTGCTTTGTTCCATAACCACGTGATAACTCAACACCTTTGTTTGATAACGTACCCCGCGGTATTAGTACCAGCTATTGTTTGTGACGTACCTGCCCATGCTGGGCATGCTACAGGTATTTTTGTTGTTGTTTTGGTTTTTGTTTGTTCACTTAGTTGAGAGGCAGAGAGACGGAGCAAGAGAGCTCTCAGCTCTGTATGCTCACAATGGCTGAGACTGTGTCTGGTTGAAGCTGGGAACCAGGAACATAATGCAAATCTCCCATGTGGCTGGGATGAGCCCAATCACTTTATGAGAAAACAGGCACAGAGGGATGAAGCAAGTTGTTCACAGTCATGCAGCCGGTAAGTGGTGGAGGTGGGATTTAAACCTGGGCAGCCACCCTCCTCCAGGGTCTGTGCTCTTGGCCACTGCTCTGTGATGCCACCTTCCTTAAAGTCTGTCTCATTGTCTGTTTGGGGGCTGTAAGTTCACAGGTGAAGAACTTGAGGCCCAACGGCCTCAAGTGATTAAGTGATCCAGGCTCTGAAGTTAAAGACCTGGGTTTATTTGTGGTCCACTATTTTTACCTTGAGGACCTTGGAAATATCACTGAAATTCTTCAGACCTTAACTTGCTCATCTGTGAAATTAAGCTAATAATTGCACCAGCTCGTTAGGTCGCTGTGGGAACTCAGTAAGAGAGCCTTAGCACCTGCCTCTGTGGCGTTCACCCCCACAGGAATGTGCCCGTGTGTCCGCTGAATGACACGTACTGCAATGCTCACGCTCGTAGGAGCAGCATTTGTAATAGCAGAAAAATGGAAAATGTCCAAATGTTCACCAGACATGGGTGGATAAGTGGGTGTGGCTTGTGGTCCATTCCCATGGTGGAATACCATAGAGACCTGACAGCTTCCCAGCTTGGTGTTAAGTGCAAGAAGCCAGGCGGGGATGAGGACTTGCTGTAGGAGTCCACTGATATCAAGTTCAAGACTCACTGGTGCTGGTGGAAGTTGGGAGTGGCTCCCCTGCACTGGAAGGGGGCCGGGGTCTCCTGGGGACGCTTCAGTGCCTGCTTCTCAATGTGACGCTGTTACACAGCTGCGCTCATGGTGTGCCAAGCCAGGGAGCTGCTCCCTAAGGATGTGTCCTTGTTCTGTGGACGTCATGCGCAGCCAGAGTGGAGTAGACACGCAGCATTTACTGTGATTAACACACGCCCGATGGCGGGTTCTGAGACAGCAGGAACTTGCATGGAGAAAGGCTGCCTTTGGAGTCAGCAGGTCTGGGGATCCGACCCTGCTCCACCTCTTCCTGGTTGTGTGACCTTGGGTGTATTATTTAACCTCTTTGACCTTTAGCCTGTACTAAGGGCTCAGGGGATAACACAGGTAATGCACGTAAAAACTGCACAGATTATGGAATGCAACGTTCATTCAATAAGAACCTAAAAAAAAAAATAAGAACCTGTTCCCTTCCCTTTCTGAGTGTCTGAAATACTGTGGAGCATGCAGTAGGCTCACAATAATTGCATGATTATGACTAGGTAAACCTTCTTAAAAAGTTGCTCTCTAAGTAGCTCAGCCTCCTACTTCAATAGATCAACACAGTGTGGGGCTGGCACTGCGGCTCCCTGGTTAAGCAGCCACTTCCAACACCCGCATCCCATATCACAGCCTGGGATTGAGTCTCGCCTCTGCTCCCCATCCAGCTTCCTGCTAATGTGCCTGGGAGGCAGCAGATGATGGTCCAAGTACTTGGGACTCCGCCACCCATGGAAGAGACCCAAATGGAGATCCTGGCTCCTGCCTTTGGCATGGGCCAGTCCCAGCTGTTGCAGGCAATTGACAAGTGAAGCAGCAGATGGAAGATCTCTCTACATCTCTCCATTTCTCTCTATCACTCTGCCTTGCAAATAAATAAATACTTGTTTGTGAAAAAACAAATGAGTAAATAAACAAAATAAAATAAACCAAAGAAAATAAATATTTTCTAGCCTAGATGTGGATGGCGCCACTCACCCAGAGGCCAGTGTGTGGCCCCCAGGGAGTCCTGTTTCACTCCTTTCTCAGTCTATTTTCCGTGATAACCACATAGCTGAGGCCAGCTAAGGTACAAAGGTTACTTAGCTCACAGTCTGGAGGCTGGCAAGTTCAAGAGCATCACCGGGCAGACAGAGCAAGCACAATCACTCGGGCCTCTCTTCCTCTTCTTCCAAAGCCACCAATGCCGCCACCATGGCAGCCCCAGGCCTGGACTTCATGTCATCCAATCACCTCCCACTTCCAAATGCCATGGGCATTCAAACTTTCTAGCATGTGAGAGTTTGGGAGGACATATTTGAACCACACTAACTCCCATTGGAAGTCGGGGTTTGCCCTTCACCTGCCTACAGGCTGGGCTGCTTTTGGCAATTAGGCATGGGGAGGGGGAGGAAGGAGGGGAGCCCTTCCCTTATCAGCAAACTGTCTTCTCTCTTCACCCACCTCTGGAGGGACGCATGACAGTGGCCTTGCCGTGCGCCAGGTCCCTATCCTCTCCTGGTGCAGTAAGCCCAGCGGTGCCTTGTGCCATGACTCTGGGGGCAGAGGCCAAGCCTGTGGGCGTGGGTGAGAGCTGGAAGGAAGCCCCCCAGCAGGGGGCAACGTGGAAGCAGCACGGAGGCCTACAGAGCTCTGGAACAAGGCGAGCCCGGGCCTGAGTCTTGGCCACCTGGTGACAATCCTCCCGCCGTGGGACAGTGATGGGCCCCCACTCACTCCATCTTCCTAGCGGAATTCAATGAGCAGGATGACGATGGAGCCCGCTTAGCCTGGGAGGACACAGTCCTGGATCAGTCTCCTGGCTCCTAATCCAGGGCCTCACTGTTCCGACCACAGAGTCTAAGCTGAGAGGCTCGGCGGGACCAAGGAGAGGAATGTTTGCCTGTGGGTTGCTGCCTTACGATTGGTCAGTCCTGAGCCCACACACACTTCTTTCTATCCCTGCCATCATTCCCCAGCCTCCGCTACAAGAAGATATTTGATGCTCACTATACACCAGTTGCTGGGTGCAGTCCTTGCCCTCTGAGTTCTCAGCTCATTCTCTGGTTCATTTCGCTGCACCTTGGGTCAGCTGCATTAACAGAAGGTAAGTACCGATGGCTTTAACTTGGCAGGTTGCTGTCTCTCTCACTCCAAGGTCCAAGTTGGTGGATGACCCATGGTGTCGGCGGTTTTGAGCCATGAGTCATCTAGAACACAAGGTTCCCTTCGTCCCACTCTATCAGACACCAGTGTACTGTCGCCAGCATGGTCCAAGTGGAAAAGGCAGGTAGGGCACCGGCAGTGCCCTACAGGGACCTAGCATCCCTTGGGCTCAGGTTGCCTTGGTCTTGGTCACACGGTCACATCTAGCTGCCAGGGAAGCTAGGAAATCTCATGTCTAGCTGGATGGCCACCGCCCAGCTAGAACTCCGGGGTTTTCCTGCTAAAACTGGGGAATGGAAGTTTGCATTCGGGGAGAGACAGGATTAAACAAATACTGTTAGGTGTGGGCATTTGATACAGCAGATAAAAAGCGGCCAGGGACACTAATACCCTGTATCAGAATGCCTGGGTTTGAGTCCCAGCTGGGCTTCCAACTCCAGTTTCCTTGTGATGCACTCTGGGAGGGAGCAGATGATGACCTGAGTGCCTGGGTCCCTGCCACCCATGTGGGAGAGCTGCATTGAGTTCTGGGCTCCTGGCTTCAGCCTGGGCCAGTCCTTGCCACTATGGGAGTGAACCAGCAGAAGGGAGAAATCTCCTTCTAGCTCTCTCTCTCTCTCTCTCTTGCTCTTGCTCTCTCTCTCTCTGCCTTTCAAATCAAAATACATAAAGTTGACAATTCAATGTTTAAAAAAAAACTTTAAATAAAGCAATCACCATTATTTATACACGAAGTGGGCCTTGAGCAGAGAGCTGGGTGAAGGGAGGCACCGTGAGGTGCTAACCCAGGAAAGAGGGCTCCAGGCAGAGAGAGAGCAGCAAATAAGAAGCTCTGGGTGGGTGGTGAGAATGAGCTTGGTGAGTTTTAAAATAGCAGCTAAAGACTAATTACGAAGGGGCTAGTGGGTCGTAGTTTGGGAGCTGGGTTTGCCCAGAAGGGGAGGGCTGTGTGTGTGTGTGTGTGTGTAGGGAGGGCTGGGACGAGCGTAGGCACAGGGGCCAGGAAGGAGACTACACGCTCGTCCAGGTGACGGATGTGTGAAAACAGAGCGAGGTGAGACGTGGGTGATGAGCTGTGAGAGGAACAGCCACACACATTGTCAGGAGCATAGACTGGGGTCCATTTTTCGGTTGCTCTTTGGGCACTTTTGGTTACACCACAGACATTTATGGTCTCACCATTCTGGAGGCTGGAAATCCAGGATCAAGGTGTTGGCAGGGATGGTTCCTTCCAAGGGTGTGAGGAAGACTTGGTTCTAGGCCTCTCTTCCAGCTTCTCGTGGTTCCTGGCTTATGGGGGCATCACTCGGGTGGCTGCCTTTGCCCTCACACGGCCTTCTCCCTGTGTGTGTGTCTGCACCCAGGGGGTCAGAGTAGTGGGCAAATGTATACCCCTGGCTAAAAACCAGCCCAGACTCAAGGCCCGGGATTTGAGTTCAAGGGCACAGGAGCTCCATGAGAGGTTTAGGAGCAGAGGCGTGGCACAACCAGAGCTCTGCCAGGGGCTGCAAAGGTTTAGGGAAATGGAATTAAAAGGCAAGTGTTGAGATCACTGTTTGTCCTAGCAGTAAAGACACTGGAAAAGATACCCACGGCCCACATCAAAGTGCAAGGGTTCAAGTTCTAGCTCTGCCCCTGACTCCAGCTTGCGATCAGTGTGCACCGCAGGGGGCATCAGGTGATGGCTCTGCAGTTGGGTTCCTGACACTCACTTGAGAAACCTAACTGGGTTCCCCGTGCCCTGCTTCAGTCCAGCCTAGCCCTGGTTCTTGTAGGCATTTGGGGAGTGCACCAGCAGATGGGAGATCTCTCCATCTCTCTGCCTTCTTGCCTCTCAAAGAAATAAAAATATAAATAAATAACTATTGCTTTAAAAAGACAACTTTGGAATGTTTTCCCCATAAGGCAATGTTGAGTGCTTGAAGGGACAGAGGTATTAATCCTGACTGCACATTACACAATGTGTGCATGTATCAAACACCACATGGAAGCCTCATAAATATGTACAATTGCTATGTGTCTGTTAACAAAAAGCTTTTTAAATAAAAAAAAACTTAAGTTTTTTTTGGTGCAAAAAAAAAAAAACCATGAAATCCATGCACCATTTTCTCAGAATCCGCATTTTCCATGATGCTTTGAAGCCGCCTCGTCCTTTAGAAGAGTGCTTGCGAGATTTTATTAACGATGGACAAGAAGGGGTTGGGGGAGGACACGTCGGCCAAGGCGGAAGGGGCAGTGCTGAGCCCCGGCTCTGGGGCTGATGGAACATCGGGCCCTGGGAGCGCCGTGCTGGGGCCCGGAGGGCTGACGCGCATGCGTGCACGCTCGCTGCTCCCAGAGAGCCCGCGCTGCCTGGCGCAGCAGCAGGGAGCCACTATGAGAGCTCCAGCCCTCTGCTCCGGCTGAGAATGTTTCCCAATATAATTTACAAAATTTCCCTTGAAAACGCATTAGCCGTGAGCAGTGAGGAACTTGTCCGAGGTAAATAGGAAAACGAAATTAAAAGCCCAGCTTCGAGCAGGATCGAACGGCGCCGCGGCCCCCGCCGTCCTCTCTAACCTTTTCAAGTCCAAAGAGCCCTTTTGTTTCTCCAGGTTCGTGGGTCGGCTTGCCTCTGATTTGCGCTCAGGAAGGTTTTATGAAATCCACTCAGATGATGGTGGAGGAGCTGGCACGCGAACCAGCCTTTTACACACTCGTCCTAAAAGACCTCAGAGAGACAGAGGTGTGCATTTAAGACATGCAGCGTGAAAGAGAGAGATGCTGAAGGAAAGACACGCAAAGAAGGAATGAGGGTGATAAAATGCACTTTCTTCACATTGCCTTTAAAAAATAATATAGCAGGAGTCAGTATTGTGGCACGGAATGGGGTTAAGCCACTGCTGTCAGCGCCCGCATCCCACCTAGGAGGGCTCTGCTTCTGATCCAGCTCCCTGCTAATGCACCTGGGAAGGCAGCAGAAGATGGCCCAAGTGCTTGGGTCCCTGCCACGTGGGAGACCCAGATGGAGGTTCTGGCTCCTGGCTACATTCTGGTCCAGATCTGTCTGTCGCATTTGGGGAGTGAACCAGTGGATGAAAGATCTCTCTCTCTCTTTCTTTCTCACTCTGTGGTTCTGCCTTTCAAATAAATAAATCTGAAAATACATGAACCATTAGATGGGGCAAATGTTGTGGCCCAGGAGGTTAAGCCACACCTTGGGATACTCCTATCCCATGTCAGAGTGCCTGATTCGAGTCCTAGCTGCTCTACCTCTGATCCAGCATCCAGCATGCTGCTAACCTGCCTGGGAGGCAGCGGATGAGGGCTGTAGAACTTCAGCCCCTGCCACTCATGTGCTAGACCTGGATGAAGTTCTTGGTTCCTGACTTTGGCCTGGCCCAGCACAACTATTGCGGCCATTTGGAGAGTGAACCAGCAGAGACAAGATCTCTCTGTCTCTGTCCCCATTGCTCTATCTTTCAAGTAGATGGACATAAATAACTACACACAAAGAACTCTCCGATGGGTCCCCGCTAAGCTGTGCCAGTTGTCTCCTGGCCTAGTGCCCACTCTTGGGAAGTGTCGCAGGCATCTTGAAGGCTGCTTACCCCTCCCCTTGGTACTCTGGGGGCCGTTACCATGGAGACACCCTGCTTCTCCTCCAGCGTTTGGGGAGTCGTAGCCTCCGTTCCCTCTCCAAATGCCTCCCTGTCTGTATTTCCCTGGTCTTTCCCCTCTCCACTTCCTAGAGCTGGCCTCCAGTGCTGTTTGTCGCTACAGGGTTCCGTGTTTCCCTCTGGGAATTTCAAGCACAAGGGAGGCCCTGGATGAACCTACAACTGTCAAGAATGCTGAGCCGGCTATGCCATCCAGGATGCTGGGAGATGTTTTGAAATATTCTGAGGCTTGCAGTAGTGCAAAAGAACTTCCCAGTTACGTTTCAATTAGCAGTTAGCTGTTATCTTGCACCAGTACCTCCCAGTTAAATTGTAATTAATAGAGCTGGTGATGTTTTTGCGATTTTCTTCTCTACGACTGTTGTGGGCTTGAGGTCTGGCATCCCAGTGCAGTGAGTTAAGCTGCTGCTTCCTATACCTTGTCCCATGGTGGAGTTGCCTGCTCGAGTCCTGGCCACTCTACCTCCTATCCAACTCCCTGCGAATGAGCCAGAGAAGGCAGCAGAAGATGGCCCAAGCACTCAGATCCACCTGCTGTGCCCCTCTCATGCTGGTGTCTGCTCAGTGCTCCCCCGTGGAGCAGTGGTCCCTCCACCTCAGCTGTAACTCCTGCTGGCCACGCACGGTCATTTTTCTTACCTGTTCCATTTTTTCTCAAATCACTGATCTCCACCTGGAATCATGCTGTTCATTTGTGTCCTTGCTTATAGGAGCCTGCTTGCCATGAAGGCAGGGACTGCTCCTGAACCCCTAGCCCCTGACCACACACAGCAGGTGTACAAAATTGCTGTCAGTGTGAGTCTTTTTTAAAAAAAATTAATTAATTTATTTGAAAGTCAGAGTTACACAGAGAGAGAAGGAGAGGCAGAGAGAGAGAGAAGTCTTCCATCCACTGGTTCACTCTCCAGTTGGCCACAATGGCTGCAGCTGCACCAATCCGAAGCCAGGAGCCAGGAGCTTCCTCTGGGTCTTCCCACATGGGTGCAGGGGTCCAAGGACCTGGGCCATCTTCCACTGCTTTCCCAGGCCATAGCAGAGAGCTGGATCAGAAGAGGAGCAGCAGGGACATGAACCAGCATCCATATGGGCTGCCGGCACGGCAGGAAGTGGCTTTACCTGCTACGGCATAGCGCCAGCCCGTAGTGTGATTCTTTCTATGAAAGGCAGGAATCTGGGACAAGTAGGGCAAGGGAATAGCTACTGACCTGCAGCTGGGATGGCCTGGATCTTTCTCCTTGGTGGCAGGTGGACAGTGCCCATGGAATGGACACTTCCCATTCTTCAAAAAAGACTGAAGACCAGCCCTCGCCCACTATGTTTTTTTTTAAAATATATATATTTATTTATTTATTTTAAATATGGAACTCTTCGTGAATTTGCATGTCATTGTGGGGAGCAATCCGGACTAGACTAAGTTACTCGAATTAAGACTTATTCTATGCATCTGCTCTCCCACAATGTGGCGTTGGGAGAGAAGTAAACAGCCTCTACACAGGTGCCTCCAGTTCAGCCAATAAACTGTAGGACTTGCTCCTGATTGGAGGAGAGCAGCGTACTCGGCGTGTGGGCAGCCGAGTTAGGATTGGCGGAGGAGGACTATAAAGGAGGAGAGAGACGGCATGCACCAGGAACATCTATGGGGAACATCTAAGGGAACCCGTGCAGCCCCCGAGAAAGCCGGCCGGCGGTGTGCTGCTCCCCTGCGGAAGTGGGGAATGCGGCCAGGGGGAACTGCCCTTCCACGGAGGTGGAAGGGATAGTAGCCAACCCGGGAAGAACCAGCAGCAAACCCGGGGAGGGCCGAGCAGACGAAAGAACAGCGCAGGGTCCTGTGTCGTTCCTCCACGAAGAGGGGGAGCGACATGTCATCCTTGCGCAGGGGCCATGCTAATCTTCTCTGTATCGTTCCAATTTTAATATATGTGCTGCCGAAGTGAGCACAAAATATTTATTTATTTAATTTGAAAGGCATATCAACAGAAAAGGAGAGAGAGAGAGAGAGAGAGAGAGGACCTCCCATCTGCTGGCTCACTCCCTAAATGGCTGCAACAGCCAGGTGTGCATCAGGCTGAAGCCAGGATCTAGGTCCTCTATCCTGGTCTCCCATGTGAGTAGCAGGGGTCTCCCACAGGGGTCTCTCATGTGGGTAAAGGGGCCCAAGGACTTGGGCCATCTTCTACTGCTTTCCCAGACCACAGCAGAGAGCTGGATCAGAAGTGGAGCAGCCGGGACTCGAACCGGCACCCATATGGGATGCCAGCACTGCAGGCGGCCCCGATCCCTAAGTACATTTTTTTAAAGGAAAGAGCTCTGCATGGGCAATTACGTATAGTTATTATGTGCATAGTTTTCTGTGTAGAGAAGAGAGTGCGCCGACCAGGATCCTTGCCTCTTTTGTGAGAACTGAAGTCAAAACAGTAGATGGATGGAAAGCAACAGTGACTTTAAACCCGATGCTCTGGTTCTATTAAAAATGGAAACCTCTGCACTGGGGGGGGCGGGGGGGGGTACAGGCCCAAACAGAGTCAGAAGCCACGCGGCACTGTGGGAAACAGTATCACATAATAGACAAAGGGCTAATTTTTATTATTTACAAAGAGCTCTTAGAAATCAATAAGGAAAAGACAAACAGCCCGATAGATAAATGAGCAAAGTACAGGAACAGGCAGATAGCAGGGAAAAGCAACACGCTTGACCAGCGACCCAGGAAGAGCGGCTCAGCCTCCCTCTCACAGAAACAAAAATGAAAACATTATCTCTTTAAACACAGCCCGGCAGCGTTTGAAAACCGCCTTCTGTTTTCGAATCCCACGAAGCAGACTTGGAGAGCAGCGTCTGAGCTCCAGGAGCTGATCCCGGAGGATCCCAGGAGATGCAGCCAGCAGGGGACTGGGGACAGAGGGGGAAGGGGAGAAATGGAGGGCCCTCCCCTTGTCACTGGAGTTTATGGCACTGAGGAGCTGGGAGAGGAGGGAGGGGAGCGTTCAGGTTGCCTCTCCTGAGAGGTGAGGGAGTGGAGGCCTTCATACACCGGCTCCCATCAGACACCAGTCAAAGGCTGCTTGGGGCCACAGTGCCCGTTACTCCCCAGCCCCTCTGCCTTGCAATGAGGCCCGGAGGACACAGCAGCTCCTGGCAGCCAAGGAACCCCGGGAGGAAGACAATGCAGGCTCTAACAGTGAGAAGCTGGACACCGGGCAGCACGTGCTGGACTGGCCAGGACAGGGATATAGGATCAGAGCATCATCAGGGATGTCCCCCAACGTTCTGTTTGCTCAGTTCTTCCTGTGTGCAAGACTCTGGCTATGCATCCCTGTGTGTCATCATCTCGTGTAACAGCTCCAACAACCCTACGTATAGATAACACTTTCACTCCCACTTTCCAGTGAGCAAACACTTTCAAAGATATTGGTTCAGTAACTTTCCCAGTCCTAAGGCAAAGAGAGGACAAAGAACTCATTCACTTCAGGGAGACAACTCTGGAGCCTCATCTCTCTCTTTCGCTCTCACTCTCTCTAAATTGAAAGACACAGAGAGAGATCTTTCATCTTCTGATTCACTCCCCAAATACTGGAAACACCTAGAGCAGGGCCAAGCCAAACCAGGAGCCAGGAACTCAGTCCAGATCTTCATGCGGGTAGCAGGGACCCAAGCACTTGAGCCATCACCTGCTGCCTCCCAGGGTGCTCATTAGCCAGAAGCTGGAATCCGAGGCAGAGCCGGGATTTGAACCCAGGCACTCTGATAGGAGATGCGGCTATTTGGAGTAACATCTCGGTCACTGCACAGAACACCTGCCCCTGGAGTTCCATCTCTTAACCAGCATGCTTCCCGTAGATGGGAAAAACATCTCCACACACCACAGGTGTGAATGTAAGTATGGAATAGTCTTTTTGGAGGGTCCATGGGTAATAGCCATCAAAATGTTAAATGCACACCCATATTGAGGGATTCGCCCCCTCCATTTGTGGGAATTTATCTCACAGATACACAGGACTTGCAGAAGGGAGTCGCAGGGGAGGAATCACAAAGCAATTGCAACCCTTTTAGCAATACAACAAACTAAAAGTAACATAACTGTGGTTTTGCAATTTAATAAAAGACCAGTAGAGCATCTTATGGTATACAATGAAACACCAGTGGACTCATTAAACAACCAAGCAGAAAAAGGTCCACGTTTTAAAGTGTCTCTTTGGACGGCGCCGCAGCTCACTAGGCTAATCCTCCGCCTGCGGCACCGGCACCCCGGGTCTAGTCCCAGTTGGGGCGTCAGATTCTGTCCCGGTTGTTCCTCTTCCAGGCCAGCTCTCTGCTGTGGCCCGGGAGTGCAGTGGAGGATGGCCCAAATGCTTGGGCCCTGCACCCCATGGGAGACCAGGAGGAAGCACCTGGCTCCTGGCTTCGGATTGGTGCAGCGTGCTGGCCACAACGCAATGGCCATAGTGGCCATTTTAGGGGTGAACTAACGGAAGGAAGACCTTTCTCTCTGTCTCACTCTGCCTGTCAAGAAAAATAAAATAAAATAAAGTGTCTCTTTGTTTTGAAAGAGCGGGTGGTAACAAGTCATGTTCGCTGTGACTCAGTTGGCTTAAAAGGGAAAAGGATCTTCATTCAGCTCGTGTGCTTGGGTAAGTTTCAGAAAGGACACTTGGCAAGATGAGGGTCTGAGGGATCAGCCGGGGCACTTTTGCTTCTCCCTCTATGCCCTTCTGAATTATTGAATTTTTTCCTGTCTGTGTTACTTTGTAATTTAAAAATCCTAGTGAAGGAGCAGGCAGTCGCTGCAGCACTTGGGATGTCCATGGCCCTCGTCAGCGTGTCTGGTTCAAGTCCAGGCTCTGCTTCCGACCTCGCTTCCTGCTAATGCGCACTCTGGGAGGCAGCAGGCGGTGATGGCTCGAGTCCCTGGATCCCTGCCACCCATGTAGGAGATCCAGGTTGAGTTCCTGGATCCTGGTTTTAATCTGGCCCAGCCAGATTAAACCAGTAAATGGAAGAGCTTTTAGCAATACAACAAACTAAAAGCAACATCAGTGTAGATTTGCAATTTAATAATTCACAGAGTGAACCAGCAAATGGAAGCTCTTTCCTCCGTTATCTTGAACTCTATTTGAAAAAAAACATGAGAATAAGTACATAAAAATTTACAAGTAAATAAGATGGAAATCCTAATAAAAATCAGTAAATTAACAAATAAAGCGATCCATTACTGCCCTAGAGGTATCGAGCCTGGCTTCTGTGGTCCAGCCCGAGCAGATTCTCTTCTTCCCCAGGCGTCCCCTTCTCTCAATCCCAGCCTCCTCCCCTCCTCCTCTGCCAGGCTGCTCCCCTCAGGATGCCTATTCTTTATTCTACTACCTTTTCAAACCCTATACTTCCTGCAGGCTCTTGCTCAACTACCGCCTCCTCCCAGCAGCCTTCTTGGATTGCTCTGGCTCCCAACCATCTCTTTCCTGTGCAAACACTGATCACAGCGGTGGTTGGTAGCAACCACAGGACCTGGAATCACAATTTTTCAACTTTTCTTCTACTCCCCCTGTGTTTGTTTTATTTATTTATTTATTTTACAATTAGGCGGGTGACATCTTCAGCAGGAGAGGCCAGGAGACTGACACATACTGCAGCCAGGAGGTGCCCTTGATCCTGTTGATGGGGTTGGCCTCGAGGCGCTGCCACCTCTGACGCCCGCGTCCCATAGGAGCACCAGTGCAAGTCCCGGCTGCTCCATTTCTGATCCACTCCCTGCTAATGCACCTGGGAAAGCAGCAGAAGATGGCCCAAGCGCTTGGGCCCTTGTACCCATGTGGGAGACTCAGAGGAAGCTCCTGGCTTCAGATCAGCTCAGCTCTGGCCACGGTGGACATTTCGGGGGTGAAATGGCAGATGGAAGACCTCTCTCTCTGTCTCTACCTCTCTGTCTGGAAATCTGTCTTTCAGCTAAATAAAAAATTTAAAAAATGGTTTTCCCAGCCTTGAACAACGGTTCATTATTGAAATGTTTGTACACTAATTGTAAAACACTTGCACACCTTCCTGTGTTTGTACATGCTATTTTTTTCCTTTTTCTTTCTTAAAGAGTTAGAGAGAGAGGAAGACACACACACACACACACACACACACAGATCTTCCATCTGCTGGTTCACTCCTCAGATGGTTGCAATGGCCAGTGCTGGGCCAGATCAAAGCCAGGAGCCAGAAACTTCATCCGGGTCTCCCACGTGAGTGGCAGGGGCCCAAATGCTTGAGCCATCTCTCGCTGCTTTCCCAGGCCATTAGCAGGGAGGTGGATTAAAAATGGAGCAGTCAGGACATGAACCTGTGTCCATGTGGGATGCCGGCATTGCTTGCAGTGGCTACCTACCACACCACAGCGCTGGCCCCTACCCTGCTATAACTGTATCCCCTCCTGTGGTTGTGCATCCTCTTCTGTGTGTCAACTTCTCTCTGACTGTACTCCTCTGGTTCTGTGACCAGTCCCAGGAGCCACAGGAGGTAGCACATTCCACAGCCGCAAAAATAGGATTTTTCTAGCCTGCCTTCTGGGGCTGGGTAGGTGGCATCATGTAAGTGCATCCTTGTGGGAATTCCTGTCTGGTGTTTCACTGGAAATTTATACTTTTTCCAATGCCTGAGGAAAACCCACCAAGAAATTGAGGAAAAGAATTATAATTCTCCTGCTACATTAAAGCTTAGCAATCAACATTCTGCCACTGCTTGTTTGCAGGAATCCACTGACGTCAAGGAAAAGCAGGAGCGGGAAACACTGACCTGTGGAGTTCAAGGTTAAGGGCATTTCCAGGAGCCGAGGTCAGAGCCTGGAGGAGAGACTGGTTCACAAGCAACTCCGTCTTGTTTGCAACCCTGCATTCACGGCCCTCTGTGCCACTCACGGTGAGTGATTCTTGCAAATAGAACAATTATTAATCTCCTATATGCACAGTACGCTTTATTCAAGTCCCGTGAATGAGATTCCAAGAAATAACAAGGTTGGAAACAAAACAAGTTCTGTGGCAACTCCTCGGCCCTGTGTGATGCTCTTGACCTCGCTGGGAGACTTGAACATGGTGTGATTCCAACATTACCTAATAATGTTCTCTGGCCCCTGGCTTGCTAGAGGCAAATGTGCTTTCTAAGGGCTTTGTAAAGGTCTCTATAAATACCACTAAACTTACCGCTTCTTATTTATCCAATGCTATCTTTAGATATCATAGCTCTTCCTCAAGGAAAGAGAACGAACGTTTAGAAGGATTTTAAGGGGCTGGCGTCGTGGTGCAGCAGGTTAAATTGCTGCTTGTGATGCTGACATCCCATACGGGTGCTGGTTGGAGTCCCGGCTGCTCTGCTTCCAATTCAGCTCTCTGCTAATGCACCTGGGAAGGCAGCAGCTGATGGCCCAAGTGCTTCAGCTCCTTTCACTCACGTAGGAGACCTGCATGGAGTTCCTGGCTCCTGGTTATGGCTCGGCCCCGCCCTGGCTGTTGTAGCTATCTGGGGAGTGAACCAGAGGATGGAAAATCTCTCTCTGTCTCTCCCTCTCCCCGTGTCATTCTGTCTTTGAAATAAATAAAATAAATCTTTTTAAAGAGAGAATTAAAAAGGAAGTATTCTAAGACTAACGTGATTTAGGAGATTTTGGTTTCTCATTAACATCTGCTGGGAATTCGGAAACACTTGGGCCGTCTCTGAGGATACAGATTCTCAGTGGGGAGAGCTTTGCTGCTCAACAGATGGATGGTGAGGCCTCGTGTGGCAGCTCGAAGCCCCAGAAGCAGCACACAAACCCTCACCACGATCGTCCCCTGCTGTGTGCCCCCAGGGGAGGTGTGGTCACAGAGGCTAGTGACAGGGACCTGTGCTCATCACAGCCGCAATGATGAAGATGGTGGTGGTGAGGGCACTGTTGATATGCACGCATGTGTGTGTGAGTGTGTGTGTGTGAGTGTGCACACCAGATTCTTGGTGTGCCTTCTGTGGGCTATAAATTTTGCATCCATAAGATTAAAACATTTGAAAATCAAATGAATTTTCCAAACATCTTTTTAAAAAAAAAATATGTGCTTGAAAGGCAGAGTTACAGAGACAGAGGGAGGGTTGAAGAGAGAGAAAGAGATCTTCCATCTGCTGGTTCACTCTCCAAACAGCCTCAGTGGCTGGAGCTGGACTAGGGCAAAGTCAAAAGCCTGGAACTCCATCCAGGTCTCCCATATGAGTGGCAGGCACCCAAGCACTTGGGCCATCTGCTGCTGCTTTCCCAGGCGCATTAGCAGGGAGCTGGACCAAAAGTGGAGCAGCCCGGACTTGAACCAGCACTCATATGAGATACTTGTTTCTCAAGCAGTGGCTTAATCACAGTGCCAGCCACTCAAACATCTTTGACAGTGAAATCTGACCCTGGAAGAAACCTCAGGATGGAACCATACAATAACAGCAAATTCGCAATGCACCTACCACAGCTGCGAGCATTGTATATTAACGAATGGAAGCCACCACCCGTGTTTCCATGTCACAGGTGACAGAGCTAATGAGGCTCCAAAGGGGCTGAAGTAAGCTGCCCAGTGATGCACGTGAGCAGTCTCGTTCCGGATCCTGAAGCTGGGCTGTGCAGCAAGAGCCAAGCTCTGTCTGCTCAGCCTCCCTCCCCTTGGTCCCTACACGGTCCGGTAGCACATCGGGGCTCCCCAGAACACAGCCAGGAAAGCCCCTGCCCTAAATGATCTTCAGGATCTTTTTCAACTGAATCTTTCAAAAAAAATTTTTTTTGCTTGAGAGGCGGCGAGAAAGACAGTGCTCCTACCTCGTGATCCATTCCCCAAATGTCTGCAATGACCAGGACTGGGCCGGGCTGAAGCTGGGAGCTGGGAAGTCAGTCCAAGCCTCCCATATGAGTAGCACAGACCCAAGTACTTGAGCCATTGCCACTGCCTCCCAGGGTCTGCATTAGCAGGAAATTGGTATCAAGAGCCAGATGCAGGCATTGAACCCGGGTCCTTTGAAGTTGGATGTTGGCATCTTCACAGCCGGATTAACACCCGCCCCTGAGAAACACACCTTTGTACCGTTGTCCATCTTTGTAGTTTGTTGAAGTCTATGGATCTGTGGAGCACTTATGGCACCTTGCATGGGCAGCTCACCCACCCTACGAGACCAAAAAGGCAGCAGAAACTCTTAGCCTGACACTCACGGGCCAGCAGCAGCAGAGCCAGCAGCCCAAGGTCACACATGGGTTAAGCAGCAGAGGCTGCTGCAGAAGTCAGGTCTCCCAGGTTGGGGGTCAGGTTCGCTAAGGTCCATGAAAGCGCTTGGTCAAGGGTGAACACTGCACAAATACTCAGCGCTATCTTCTGCATCTATCTCCCGGCCCTGTACAAAGTAGATGTTCAGTTAGGATCTGCGCAGCTGCATTGAGGATTGTCTGCCTTTTGGGAAGCGAAGTCAGGGAAGAACAATGGGAGATCTCAAAAGATTCTGTTTACCTTCCCATTGTCGGCCCTGACTGTGTCCTCCGCTGGCCTTAGGTCAGCACAGCGCAAAGGCCTGTGGGCCTTTGCTGGCTGTTCCCCAGCTGCCTGCAATGACTGCTAGTGTAGACGTGCAATGCAGAGCAGAGTGGCCAGGCGGAGGAAACCCTGCCCTCCCGCCCTATCAGCATTGGCTTGCGGAACGCACTGATGGCTCCCAGAACCCCTGGTGCTGCTCAGTGAGAGCCTTAAAACTCTGCAACTGTGTGGCCCCAGAAATTTCAGTCCAAGGGACTTATTCCTACAAGACCCAAAGATTTGGTTACAGAGCTGTTCATTCAAAGACTATTTAAAAAAAAAAAAAATTGGGAACGGCTTAAATGCCGACAGTACGGAATAAGTTAGGAATGTTATGTGAAGGGACCAGCGCTGTGGCATGGTGGATAAAGGCACCGCCTGCAGTGCCAGCATCCCATATGGGTACCGGTTCAAGTCCCTGCTGCTCCTCTTCAGCTCCAGCTCTCTGCTATGGCCTGGGAAAGCAATTCAAGATGGCCCAAGTCCTTGGGCACCTGTACCCGTGTGGGAGACCCGGAGGAAGCTCCTGGCTCCTGGCTTCGGATTGGCCCAGCTCTGGCTGTTGTGGCCATTTAGAGAGTGAACCAGCAGATGGAAGACATCTTTCTCTGTCTCCCCCTCTCTCTGTCTGTAACTCTACCCAAGTCCTCGGGTCCTTGTCACCCACATGGGAAACCCAGATGGAGTTCCAGGCTCCTGGCTTCAGTCTGGCCCAGCCTGGACTGTTGTGGACATTTGGGGAGTGAACCAGCAGATGGAAGGTGAAGCTCTTTCTAGATCTCTCCCTATTGCACTGTCATTCAGCCTTTCAAATAAATAAATCTTCAAAGAAAAGAAAAATCTTGCTGGTGACTTAGTCAACCTCAGAAAGAATACACAGTTACAGTGGAACAAGAGTATGTAGGACCCATCTCGGCCAGAACAGTGCTTCAGGGTGGGCATGTAACCCCAGAATCTGTGAGACTCAGACCTGGACTCTGCTAGGTCTGTTGGCCAAGGGGTTTCTCTTTTCCTCTGATGGGCTTGTAGTTGGAGGATCCAAGCCTCCAGCTGCCAGGTACACCCTCTGGGGCATCTGCCAGCAAAGGGAGCCGACAAGAGGAGAGAAGAAGAATCAAGCCACAAAGGAGAAATCCAAACTCCAATAACCCAACTTTCTTGTTTTTAAGGATTTATTTCTCTATTTTGAAAAGCAGAGTTACAGAGAGCGAAAGAGACAGAGACAGGGAGCTCTTTCATCTACTGGTTTACTCCCCAAATGGCAGCAACTGCTGGGGCTGGCCCAGGCCAAAGCCAGAGCCAAGAACTCCATCTGGGTCTCCTACATGGGCCCCCTTCCACTGCTTTCCTGGGTATATGGGGATCCCGAGCAGCTGGATGGGAAGCAGAGTAGCTCCAATGTGGGATGCCAGCATTGCAAACAGTGGCTTAAGCTGCTGAGCCACAAGGCTGGTCCCCCTTTAAAAAAAATTGTTTACTTGTTTGTTTTGACTTTATTTGAAAAGCAGACACATGCACAAACACACGGAGAGATTCCATGCACTGGTGCACTCTCCAAATGTCCACAATAGCCAGGGTTGGGCCAGACTGAAGCCAGGAGCCTGGAACTCCATCTGGGTCTCCTATGCTGGCTCCCAGGGTGTGCATTAGCAGTGAGTTGGAACAGAGTGGAGGAGCCAGAGCTCGAACCAGGCACTCTGGGACTCTGATATGGATGGAGGCATTCCCAATGCCCACCCCACCTCTTTCTGGTTCAGAATCCTTCTCAACACTGAATTAGATGGTGTTTACACTTCTGTTAAGTGTTCTTATTATGTGATCTTGAGAATATATGCCAAGAAATTGACAGTCCCACTGGACATCATTTGGGATCTTAATTGGGCAACTTTCTCCCTTTTCATGTTCATCCTGGGCTCCCTTAGTCCAGAATTTGGGACAGAGCTAGGGTCCTGGGATCTCTGGATCCTGGGGTGCCACCGGCACAGCTCAGTGTTGGGATGAGGCGATTCACCAAGCAGCAGGAAGGAGTGATTCCTGCAGCTCCACGGGGATCTGGAGGCAAAAAGGCGACAGCAATTAATTCCATTATGCAGTTAATATAATTAGTTGGATTCATGCATGAGGACAAACATTTGTGGCTCAGGTTTTTTTCATTGTTTTCTTCCTGTCTGTTTCCAAAGGTTCCAGGCCCTTAAGTTTGTACATTATCTGCGACTGATCTATCATTTATCTAGAGAATACAGTTGTCATTCACTTCATTTAATTAGCTTATGGATTCTAAATTATCTGCTACCATAAAATGTGATTTTATACTGCAGATTACAAAGGTTTTCAGAAATTTAATATGCCACTTTTAATTGGGGAAAAGTACCCTAAAGGATTCATAATATTTTTTACTGCACTTGCTTTTAGGCTCAAGAGAGGGAGATTGAAGATGTTTAGTAAGAAATGGGATTTGGGTCACTGAGATTGGAGATGATTTATTTGGAATAAGGCACATGTGGCGGGATGGAGTGATAAATGGAGCCATCAGAGGACTGTGTTCCAGCAGTGAGACCAGTCAGTTGAAAACAAGATCTTCTGCTTTTTAGACCGAGTTCGTCAGTTTGATGGGCTAACAGCGTACTCGTGGGCTACGGTTCCAAGTCGGCTGTGAAGACCAAGAAGAGCCTATTTGCTGCTCCACTTTCCCAACCATTAAGCCCATCATCCGCTGGGTGCTGCTATTACCACCCCTTCCCTGAATACGCTCTTGGACTCGGTTGGACAGCTCTTGTTGATCCTCAGTCTACAGAAAAGCCATGCACGGTGAGGTTATAGACATAACAGACAGGCTGGGTTATCAGGAGCCACTTCCAGGATCCCCACATGCACCTGTCCCCACGTGCTGCAAGTGCAAGTTCAGAGCATGACAAGGGGCGGAGAAAGTCTAGAGCCTTCGGGAGAAGGACAGGGAGGGACAACAGTCAGAAACGTGGGGAAGGCTGTGAGGGAGGTCTCTGTTCCCTTTCTCAGGAACCCAGTCCTTGCATCCTGTAACAGCAGTAAGTTATGGTGCCAACACTTGAGATTTGCACACCAGTTTGTCTGCTTTCAGATGGTTTTATCGTTTATCATTTTGTTTATCCCTAGTTTTATAGATAAGCATGTTTACTCACATAATGGGAAATGGTAAAATAATGTTAAAGAGAAGCCATTCAAGGACCCAAGGACCCTCGCCATCTTCTACTGCCTTCCCAGATACATGGGCCGGAAGTTAGATCAGAAACAGAGCAGCCAGGACTCCAATATGAGATGCCAGCGCCCGGAGTCATGGCTTAACCCACTGCACCACAAGTCCCAGCCACCAGCAAGTTTTATGTAGGGTAGATTATTCAGGGGACAACTTCAGGAACTGCATTCTTATTCATACTACATGGACAGAGCAGAAGGAGGGGGTTTTCCAAAGGAGGAGCACTAGTCTGCACCCCCAAACCACAGCATCACCAGTGGAGGTAAAGGGCACCTGTGACGCTTCCTGAGCAGCACCTGCCAGGCAGTTAAGAGGTTGGCAGGCAGTGTAGGGGCCTGTGGAGTCCATGCCAAGTCAGCGGCCAAGGCATGTTTGGCACTGAGCATGGAGAAAGCTGGGGCTGGCCAGGTAAGGGTCTCCTGATGGCGGGAGGCAAGGGGCACCGTGGGACAGCTGTCAGCCTGTAGAACAAGCCGAGCTTGGGCCCCTGCATCCACCCACTCCTAACCCTTGGAACTTCTGAATGCTACATTTAAAAACAAAAAGATTTATTTATTTATGCATTTGAAAGTCAGAGATTTATAGAAGCAGAGGGAGAGAGAAAGAGAGAGAGAGAGAGAGAGAGAGAGAGGTCCTCCATCTGCTGGTTCACTCCCCAAATGGCCGCAATGGCCAGAGCTGAGCCATTCCGAAGCCAGAAGTCAGGAGCCAGGAGCTTCTTCCGGGTCTCCCATGTGGATGCAGGGGCCCAAGCACTTGGGCCATCCTCTACTGCTTTCCCAGTCTGTAGCAGAGAGCTGGATTGGAAGTGGAGCAGCCGGGACTCGAACTGGTCCCCATATGGGATGCTGACACTGCAGGTGGGGGCTTTACCCACTATGCCGCAGCACTGGTCCCAAATGTTACATTTTATAGTAACATTATTTTTCTGCAACTATGATTCAGTTAAGTATCTTTTTTTTTTTTTTTTTCCATTTTCACTCCAAGGACAGAGAGACAGAAACAGAGATGCCCATCTACTGATTGACTCCTCCAAAGCCTACAACAGTCCAGGCTGGGTCAGGCCAAAGCCAGGAGCCCAGAGCTCAATCTGGGTGTCCCATGTGGGTGGGTGCCAGGGATCCAAGTACTTGAGCTGTCACCTGCTGCCTGCCAGGATGTCCGTTAGCAGGAAGCAACATAGCTGGGACTTGAACCAGGCACTTTGATATGGGCTGCGGACCTCACACTGCCCCAAATGCCTGTCCCTCAGCTAAGCGACTTGAGACAAGGACATAATCCTGAGTTACCCCGGGGAGCACCTTAGAAGCAGACGGCTTGGGGAGATTGGACGCAGAGGAGAAAGCAGTGTGGGGACAGAGGCCGAGATTGGGGTGTTGAGGCCAAAGCCCATGCAATGCTGGCAGCCACCAGAGGCTGCAAGAGGTGAAGAGGCGAGGGAGTGTAGCTTGCCAATGCCATGACTTTAGCAGTGACACTGTCAGACTTCTGAGCTCCAGGACAGGGAAAGAACAGATGTCGTTCCCATCAAGCCACCACGTTGGTAACTGACCATTACAGTAGCTGTAAGCAAGGAACACAGAAGTAATGCGAGAGGCCTGTGGCGGAGCAGGAAGGTCTGGGATGGAGGAGAGGAGGGAGAACTGGCTGGGCTGCGGCGACAGCCATACGCAAGGCCAATGCCCCAGTGTCATCGCCGCTCGGACTTCCATAGGGAGGGCGAAGTCATCTCCACTCCCTGGTGGCGGCCACAGCCCGGGACATGCTCACCGCATCCTGGGCACCACGTGCGTCACGTTGGCGGCTCCCACGCCTGGCACAGCAAAGCCTCTTTCCCACTGTGGAAGAGTGTTTGTGCTATGGAGGCCAGAAAGTGGCTGGAGTGGGGAGTGTCCCCTGACCTGGGAGCGTGGACTGCCCTGTGGCCAGCAGGCTGAGCTGTAGACGGGCACTTGGTTAGTTCACCCTGCGCTGTCCCAGCCTTCAGCGAGGTGCGGAATGCAGCCAGGCCGCTGCCCCTCTCCCCAAAGAGAAAACTATTTGCGCTCCTTCTATGGCTTTAATCCTCTTAATGGGTTCCCATTCTTTCACCATCCTGGGGCCAGAGTCCACTGCTGAGTGTGACCGCACACTCAGCACGCAAGCTGCTGCCCCGCCTAGTAGCCCTTCGTGGTCTACACCGCTTGGCCCGTGAGGACACTGAGGCACGGGGCAGGTGAGCGCCTCTCCTAAGGCCCCATGGCTGGTATGAGGTAGAGCCATGCTTCACACTCAAGCACCTCCCCCCCGCCCAGGCCACACTCTCAGCCGCAGGACACAGAGCAATGCAGCATAACCCAGTGGTCAGGACGGAGCTGGCCCCTTTTGTGGCCGGCTCTGCCCTCCGCAGAGGGCCCTCGCCCCCAGGGAACCTCCTGAGCTTGCTTTTTGTCCCCGTCTCATTCTTCATGCTGCTACTTTTTAGCCGTGTTACTGATGAGAAAACAGCTTAGTAAAATCAATGGTTTTAAATTATACCTTTATGTACCAAGGATACAAAACAAGCTAGAAAACAGAAATACTTTCCCGTGACAAAAAATCAATCTTGCTGATGCTACTGTTCCTGGGGCTGGCCTCCCCCGGCCCGCGCCCCCTCCTCCCCCGCCCCCTCTTACTTAAGACTTTGCTGGCTCCTGCACCTGCCGGCTTTCTGTAGACTTTCTTCTGGGTTCTTGCTCGGGAGCCTTCGTTTTATCTAAAAGGTCAATTCTTTCAGCGGGGCACCGAGCAGAATTGAATATAATTATCCCAATCTCTACCATGTAGAATTCATGCTTGAATTCATTCAAAAAATAGCATGCAGTATAATTAACTCAGAGTCCAAGCAAATCTATTGAGAAAGCCTCAGGTATCATACAGTTCCACTTACAATAGAACATTTTCATTTAAGGACATTGTACGTATTAACCCAAGTCAGCATCCAATTACTCTGAATGAGTGAATTCTCTGTTTCAGGAATGTAATTTGAAAATGTTGTCATGCAATCTCCAGCGAAAGGTCCTTTTTCATTAATCTAACTCTCATTAAAGTGGAAGCCTGCAGGTTATTTCAAATCCATTAGTTTTAAATACAGGTGATTACAATTCTATTGCACATAAGACAACAGAAGTGTCTGTCAAGAAATATTGGGACGTCGCGCGGGATGGGACTGCTTGGTGGTTTTGCTGTCACGGCTGCAGATGGAAGTCGCCAGTGGATGGAGTGGGAGACTCTTTGCCGGCTTCCCCAGGGCATACGCAGTCGACCGAATGAACCCGAGAGGCACAGACACACTGGAGACATTCCTCCACCCGCATCTCACGGGATTACCTGTTGTGTGCGTTTCCAGTCCTCTCGGCTTTGGGAGCTTAGTAAAATTAAGACTCGTCAGTTTCAGTTCTGGAAGAACTGACAGTCTGTGGACCCCTCTTTCATCTGCCTGGTTCCCCTTCCCTGCGCCTTTCTCTCTTCTACTCATCCTTTAGATCTCTCCCTTAAGGCCTCCTCTCTCACGCAGCCTTCCCTGACTGCACCCCCTGGAGATCAACCTCTGCCCTGAATACCTTGAACGCTGACCATCTGATTGTTTCCGTGTTTGGCACTTAACTCCTTCAGCACTTTTCTTTTTATATTTGATTCAATTCCCTAAGTATTTCTTGAGTACCCACCAAGTATCGGGTCCTGCACCAGATGTTAGAAATTTAATGATGAAAGTCGGTGAATGAGATGAGTTGTTGTGGTACAGCAGTGTAAGGTGCGGCATCCCCTACTGGAGTCCTGCTGTGCCACTTCGGATCCAGCTCCCTGCGAATGCACTTGGGAAGGAAGTGGAATATGGTTCAAGTGCTTGGACCCCGGTCACCCATGTAGGTGACCTATGTCGGTGACCTGGATGGAGTTCTAGGCTCCAGGCTTTGATCCAGGCTGGTTCTGGCTGTTGGGAGATTTCTCTCTCTCTCTCTCTCTCTCTCTCTCTCTCTCTCAAGTGGATTAAAATAAACAAACTATTTAAAAAAAAAAAAGTCACAGACTGCGGCCAGTGTTGGGGTGCAGCAGATTATACCGTCACGCGCAATGCTGTCATACCATATAAGCTTTGGTTCAAGTCGGGCCACTCCACTTCTGATCCAGCTCCCTGCTAATGCACCTGGGAAAGCAGCAGAAGGTGGCACAGGTGCCTAGGACTCTGCCATCCATGTGGGATACCAGGATGCAGTTCTTAGCTCCTGGCTTCAGATCAGCCCAGCCCCAGCCATTGCAGATGGAAGATCTCTCTCTCTCTCTCTCTCTCTGTAACTGCCTTTCAAGTAAATCAAGAAGTCTTTCAAAAACAAAATAAAGGAAAAGTCCCAGACTAGCCCTACCCTCAAGAAGTTCACATTCCAGAGGGGTGGACATGGGGAAGGCAGACAGTTGCAGCAAGTGTCTGTCCTAGGAGTGAGTGCTGGGGCAGGATGAGTGGGGGAAGCCCGAGAGGTAAACTCCCTACAACTTTCCAAGAGCTCCCCATTAGACATGGGACAGAATCCAAACCCCACCAGGCCTCCAATCTTCCATGTGGAGCTGGCCCTGCCTCCCCCTCCCGCCTTCATATCTCCACACACCTCTCCCCACCAGCCACACTGAGTTCTTTATTCTTTTTTTTTTATTTTTAGACAGGCAGAGTGGACAGTGAGAGAGAGACAGAGAGAAAGGTCTTCCTTTACCGTTGGTTCACCCTCCAATGGCTGCCGCGGCTGGCGCGCCGCGCTGATCCGAAGCCTGGAGCCAGGTGCTTCTCCTGGTCTCCCATGTGGGTTCAGGGCCCAAGCACTTGGGCCATCCTCCACTGCCCTCCCGGGCCACAGCAGAGAGCTGGCCTGGAAGAGGGGTAACCGGGACAGAATCCAGCGCCCCGACTGGGACTAGAACCCGGTGTGCCGGCGCCGCAGGCGGAGCATTAGCCTAGTGAGCCGCGGCGCTGGCCTGGGTTCTTTATTCTTTAAATGCTCTCAACTCTCTGCTGCCACAGTGCCTTTACATTTGCTTTTCCCAAGGCTTCTGGTTCACAAGCTGTTCCACTTTCTCTTTCTTACCCTTGAGCTCTTAGCTCAAACGTCACTGCCTCGTGGACATCTCCTTAACGATCTTTTTAAATTGGGGATACTTTTAGCTTATTTCTTTCAAATCCCTCAGACACCTGATTATATTCAAATATTCAATATTTGTTGGATTATATCACTGCATTTTTTTAGAATAGAAGTTATAGGAAGGCAAGGACTTGCTCAATTGTTTTTTTTTGTTTGTTTGTTTGTTTGTTTGTTTTGACAGGCAGAGTGGACAGTGAGAGAGAGAGAGAGAGAAAGGTCTTCCTTTGCTGTTGGTTCACCCTCCAATGGCCACCGCGGCCGGTGCACTGCGGCCGGCGCACCGCGCTGATCCGATGGCGGGAGCCAAGTACTTATCCTGGTCTCCCATGGGGTGCAGGGCCCAAGCACTTGGGCCATCCTCCACTGCACTCCCGGGCCACAGCAGAGAGCTGGCTGGAAGAGGGGCAACCGGCAAAGAATCTGGCGCCCCGACCGGGACTAGAACCCGGTGTGCCGGTGCCGCAAGGCGGAGGATTAGCCTAGTGAGCCACGGCGCCGGTCTGCTGAATTGTTTTTAATCACAAAATCTATTGCACCTTGCTCAGAATCTGGCATATGGTAGGTACTCAATGAAATACAAGTTCATAGAAAATGCATACTTTGGGGGCCGGCACTGTGGCACAGTAGGTTAATCCTTCGCCTGCAGGGCCAGCATCCCATATGGGCACCAGTTTGAGTGCCAGCTACTCCTCTTCTGATCCAGCTCTCTGCTATGGCCTGGGAAATCAGCAGAAGATGGCCCAGGTCCTTGGGCCCCTGCACCCAGGTGGGAGACCTGGAGGAAGCTCCTGGCTTCTGATCAGCCAAGTTCCAGTCATTGTGGCCATTTGGGGAGTGAACCAGCAGATGGAAGACGTCTCTCTCTCTCTCTCTCTGCCTCTCCTTCTCTCTCTGGGTAACACTGACTTTCAAAAAAATAATAAATAAATCTTAAAAAAAGATAATGATGCTTTTATGTATCTAAATTCTCAAGTTTACAAAACACATTAGAATGTTCATCAAATCCTTATCATGGCCTCACAAGGTTGGAAGATCAGTGCTGTATCTGGTTCTCCAGCTGTGACAGATGAGGAAACTGAGGCAGGAGAAGAGAAAATGGCCTGGGGCAGAGCTGTGGCTTAGTGGGTAAAGCCGCTGCCTGCAATGCCAGGATCCTATATGGGCACCAGTTTGAGTTCCCTCTGCTCCACTTCTGATCCAGCTCTCTGCTATGGCCTGGGAAAGCAGTGGAAGACAGCACAAGTCCTTGGCCCTTGCACCAACGTGGGAGACCTGGAGGAAACTCCTGGCTCCTGGCTTCGGATGGGCCTAGCTTCGGCTGTTGCGACCATTTGGGGAGTGAACCAGCGGCTGGAAGAACTTTCTCTTTCTCTCTCCTTTTCTCTGTAACTCTGCCTCTTGAATAAATAAATAAAATATTTTTTTTAAAAAAGAATTTTATCTACAAACTATGTTGAATCTGTTAAAAGCTAATTAAAGTTTCAAAAAATTAAAATCTTAAGAAAGAGTAATATTCTCAAAGAAAATATTTTGCTCCTTCAAAAAAAAAGCAGTACAGAAATAAATGAAAAATGGCAGGCCCCTTTCTCTTGCTTTTGCTGGCTTGGCTTCCCATAGCTGGGCCTACCAAGACCTGTCAGGTATCAAAGGCCTCGGAGAACAGCATCAGGCCTGACTGTGGCAGTACATGACCAGGAACTGGACTGGGCCTTGGCCACAGCCTGTAAGCATCGGCTGGTGTCTCAGGCAGCTTTTGGTCGCTGTGACTAAATACCAAAGGCAAGGTGCTAATGAAGGAAAGAAGTTTATACTGGCTCGCAGTCCAGCATCGGGTGGGGGGCCCCTGGGTTTGACATCTGGTCAGGCCTGAGCCGGGGAGGGGGTGTGTGCAGGTTACAGCATGGCGAGCCAGACAGCAGGCTGCATCCTGAGGGCGTGCCCAAGGACTCTCTCTAGGAACCCAGGAACCACCCCCCCCAGGCCCACCCTTTAGACACTATAATGGATTGACCTCCAACCTCATCCAAAAGCACCACCCTAGGGACCAAGCGTGTAGCACCTGGGCCTTTGAGGGGACATCAGAACCGTAGCTGCCTTCAGAGTGGAGTTTGGGGTGGGCATGGTTGCTGGGCTGCAGAAAGCAGAGGAGACTCACAGGGAGGACTTCCGGAAAGTCCTCACCAGAGGACGTAAGTCCCACCCCTTGTCCCTTCCTACCTCAGCAACCTCCAGCAGAAAGAGAGGCAGCCCCAGAACATTCTGCCAGACCTCCGCTGAGGAAAACTTGGTGCAGACTGCTCCAAGCTGAGTGTCATTATAAAAAGGGACCATGATGGGCAAATGGAACAGGCGCCAATACTTGTTTTCAATCCATACCTAGGAGATGTCCGTGCTTCCCAACCTATTGCTCGAAGGGTACATGGCAAACCAGATCCATAACTCGTGAGTGATTTTCCATGAGCATCATGACCTTAGCCAACCTTGACTTTCCTTACAAGCTGAGGTCACCCTCTCTCGTTTCCTACCAGCACCTGGAAGGGTCCAGCAGGCATGTGAGTGGCATCTGTGTGTACACAACCTTGAATAGCTGCATTATGTGAGAGCGATTGGCAGACAAAGCAGTTTTAACTATCAAAGTTCTAAAAAAATGACTTGTCTTTGTTAAATTAAGTTTCCTCTAAATCTGCCTCTATACATATTTTGGGTTTCACCTAAAGGTTTCTCCATACACAGTGAAATATAACCTAACTTGGTGTATAAACAATTACCTCCCCTTATAAACAGTAGTTGCTGAGGCTGGTGCTATGGTAGCCCAGCAGGTTAAAGACCTAGCCTGCATGGACTATATGGAACAATATGGACTGGTTCGAGTCCTGACTGCTCTACTTCCAATCCAGCTCTCATGGCCTGGGAAAGCAGTAAAAGATGGCCCAAGTCCTTGGGCCCCTGCACCCATGTGGGAGATCCTGGCTCCTGGCTTGGGATCAGCTCAGCTCCGGCCGTTGTGGTCATTTGGAGAGTGAACCAGTGGAATGGAAGACGTCTCTCTCACTCCGGCTCTACTTCTCTCTGTAACTCTGTCTTTCAGTTAAATAAAAATAAATCTTAAAGAATAAATAAATAAATAAATAAATAGTAGTTTCTGGGCAGGTGTTGTGGTACAGAGGGTTAAGCCACAGCTTGGGATGCCTGCGCGCCATATTGCAGTTTTCGTGGGTGACCCAGCTGCCCTATTGCCAATCCAGCTCCCTGCTAATGTACCATGCATCACAGCAGATGGTGGCTCAGTATCTGGGCCCCTGCCACCCACATGGGAGACTAGGATTGAGCTGCAGGCTCCTGGCTTCAGCCTGGCCCAATCCTCGCTTTTGCAACCATTTAAGGAATAAACCAGCAGAATGAAGACCTTTCTCTCTCTCTCTTTCTTACTCTCTCATTTTCTCTCTCTCTCTCTCTCTCTGTCTTTCTTTCTCTGTTACTTTGTCTTGCAAATAAATTAATAATTTTAATTTTTTTAAAGATTTATTTTATTTACTTGAAAGACAGGGTGACAGAGAAAGGGAGTGACACAGAAAGAGACCTTCCACTCACCAGTTCATTCCCCAAATGTCTACAGTGGCCAGGGCTGGGCCAAGCCGAACCCAAGAACCAGAAGCTCCATCTGGATCTCCCACCTGGGTGGCAGGGGCCCAACTCCTCGGGCCACCGTCTGCTGCTTTCCTGGTAGCATCAGGAGGAAGCTGGACCGGAAGTGGAGCAGCTGGGTCTGGAGCCTGCACGCCCATTGGGATGCCGAGGTCACTGGCAAAGGCTTACCCTGAAGCTCCACAATGCCACTGGTAACTTTTTTTAAAAAAATGCATATATTAAAAAAAAAAGGTGAGTCTCAACCAATCCCAAGCAGGCACTATTCAAACTGTGTTTAAATAAGTCAGCCCTGAACTGTAACCAATCACAACGTCTCTGTGCTGCCCCTCTGTTGTCCGAGTGTCACTTCCTGTCCCTGGCTATAAATACAGCCCTGCCCAGGCCTGAAGGCGGAGCATTCCGAATCACTATGGGTCCCGATTGCTGCCTGACTGTGGAACCGCAGAAAGACCTACAGGACTAGATGGGTTGCAGTCTTACTTTTAAGCATATTACACCTCCAGTTAACTGCCACGTACAATACGTCATGGTACTGGGCTGACATTTGTATCCAGCCCCTGTTTCCCTCCTCCCCTCAACGTCCTAATTCTCTAATCCCTTTAGAGAGGTCCGTGGAAGAAAAGCCCCAGCGAAGGAAACCCAGCCTGCATACCCTGGAAAACGACCCCTGTGCCACTGCACTCACACTTGTACACGCAGGCACGCCCGCACGGGGGATGAGGATGAGGGTGAAGATGACAACAAGTTTAAGCGCTTTTCTCCCCGTTCCAGACCCTATGCCGACTGCGCTTTGAAGTACCATCCTGCAGGATCTTCGGATACGAACACCAGCCCGTCCGCCATCAACACATCCCGCTAGAGAGAAGCTGAGCCAGACTTCCAGCACGGACTTCCCCCAGGGCCCTCAGGAGCTCTCCGAAGCTTCCAGTCTTTCTCCCTTTTGTTCCTCTGGGCCAAGCCCAGCCTCAGCTCTTTAAAGGGACCCTGGATTTCTTTTCAAATGCATATTTGACCTCATTTCCTGTAACTCCCTTTATTTTCAAAATGTATGTTTGAATGTCTTTTCAAATGTAATGGGCTTTTGAGGTTTGTTTGCTCCTGAGCACAGATGCCGGCCTCTTAGCCTATGGATTCTAAAGCATTTTCTGGAAGGGGTAGGTTAGGTGGGGGTGAAAGATATCATATTTATGTATTGTACTGATGTCTAAAATTACTCGCATTTGCATATAAATGCCCGTATTATGGGATAAGTATTATGTACTGGGTGTTATGGATACAGGCTTGAGTTTTATAGGAAAGAGACAACTAAGGTTTGGGCTGGGAAAGCCCCCTGACTCAACCTGGTGTTGGGGGGTCCTTATTTCTGTGTCTAGATGCCAAGTGGATACTAGACGTTGTACTGCAAGTCCGGTGTTTGTCCAACTGCATCTCAGGACCTGTTTTGAAAAGCGTACTGTAAATCATCCTTGTTTACAACTGGGACCCAGAGAAACTAAAAAAATCCACCCGTAGCTAGCAAAGGAAGAAGCCAGAGTTTGCATTCAAGGTTGACCGTTTACAATTTTTTTTACATAGCGTTGATTTTTTTTTAAAACAGTTTGTTGTTGTTTTGTCTGGGCTTGGTTTCAGTCTGGTGTGAACTGGGCACCTATTTTGGGCTCCATCCGGGTGTCAAGCTGTTGCAGGAAGTCAGTCACTGAGGCCGGGATTGTGGGCAGTGAGAGGAATTCACCAGCAGTAGCACACAGAGAGGCAGATTTAGTCAAATCCACTGCAAGAGGCGGTAGCTGACAGACGCTGCAGCGTGGATTATAATCTGGGAGAGGCATGTCTGCGGCATGGCGCTGCTGCCAGGGGCCTTTGCATCACTCCTGACTTTCCTAATGCTGGGGATGCATGCCGGGGCTTCTGCACCGTCGGGGGCCCAGAGGGCTGCTTGCTATCCTCACCTTCATCTGCTCTGCTCTGCTCTGCTCTGCTCTGGCTCCCAGGGCCAACCTCTGCTGGTTGCATCCCAGACTCCTGTATCCCTTGGCTTGCAGCTGACCTCAGCCAATGGAACATCCTGGTGAGAGGTTGCAAGGCAACAGAAAGGAAAGAAGCCAGTGTGCGTCTCTTCTCTTTCTGCCGTAGGCTGTGCCCTGGGCCAGTGCTGACTCTCCCTGGTTACAGAGCCACCTGACGACTGCTGTGGCTCCAGCTTCCACCCCAAACTTCAGCAATGTTCTCCTCCCTGTAGCTCTCCCACCTAGAAGTACTGTTTGCTTCCGGCAATTTCTGATCCCGGGCTGTCCTGCTGTCCCACCTGACTACTCATTCTTCAATCTCCTAGCTAGTCAACCCCCTATTTTAAATTCCCTCCTTTATAACATTGACACTGATCCTAGTTGCCTGGCCTGAGCCCAATCCGGAGATGAACACCTACGAGCCATTCGAGAACACAGCGCAGCCACAGTGGAAACGGTACAGAGCAGCCCACAGTTCCTGGGTTGCAAAGCAGCACTTTACCCGGCGGGAACGCAGACGGGGAGAAACGATGACCCACGTAGGCAGACAGCAAGAGGAAACAGTGCAGCGTATCTTAGCCAGCAGCATCGCCCAGCTCCTTGATGGGTAAGAATGGCGATGGAGCGCCTCTGGGATTCCACTCGCTACTGATCCCTTCTTTACTTGTCTCCAAAAGGCAGATCCATTAACAATTCACAGCCAAAGCAGAGGTATTAAATCCAGGAGTCCCCCCCCACCGCCCGGAGCCGTGGCCACCCACCCTTGCTCTACCTTTCCCCCTTGTCTGGTCCTGCACTGATCTGGCAATTGGCCTGTAGGAGGAGGAATCTTGAGATATTACTTCAAGGCTGGTGCTTCCACTGAGACTACTGCAAAGACATACAAGGGGACTCCCAAAAGTCCATGGGAAATGGAATTAAGTGATACTGTTATTTTGGTGCAAAACTTTTTTTGAAATCCATTGACTGAAGACATTAGCTCAGTTTCCGACCTGTTCACAGTGCAATGAACATCTCCATCCAGCTACAACGTGGCACATTAGTTAGGCTTCCCCAGAGAACAAGAATCCACAAAATATATTCAGGTACTTACTTCAACACATAACAGTGGGTGCAGGGATCTGTGGTAGGGACTTGGCTCATACCATTCCAGAGGCTGGCAAGCCCCAGATCTGCAGAGCTGAGTTCCAGGCCAAAGGCCAGGTGCTGCTCTGGAAACAGGAAAAGCTGAAGTTCTGCCTCCAAGGTTGCTGGGCAAGAGGATTTTCTCAAACTCAGGGGAAGTGCTGTTTGCGTTCGATTCAGGCCTCCAGTGATTGGATGAGGACGCCAAGGAGGACACCCTGCTCTTCTCAAGGGCTGTGGGTGGGAACGTCAGCCTCACCCACAGCACCCTCTCAGAAACACGCACAGCAGTGTTTGGCCGGCTATCCGGCCACCCTGGGACCCAGTCCTGTTGAACACAAAAACCCCCCATCACAGTGCGCAAGAGCTTTGATAAAACATCAACCGCACAGATGAGCCCACTTCTGCGAGGTTCCTGGAATAGCCAAATTTACAGAGGCAGGAGGCAGAATGACAGGTGAGAGGTTGGGGCAGGGAGATGGAACTCGTGGTTACTGGGTGCAGAGCTGCAGCGGGGAGATGGACGTCGTGGCGATGGAGGGCAGGGATGCTTGGGCGTGAGTGTGAAAGTGCTCAGTCCCCCAGAACGCAAACGTGAAAATGGCCAAAATGGCAAATTTGTTGTTATGTGTACTTTACCAAAGAAATTCCTTGAGCTAAAAAAAAAATACTAATGTAACGGAATTACTGTTGTTTTCAGATGAATTAACAAATACTTTGATAATTTCTCAGTTGAAGAAATTTGAAAACACACACACAAAGATTGTTGTACTTATCTGTTGGCGCCCAACAAATGATACCAAAATTCAGCAGCTTAAAGCAGCAACAAGTTCCCCCCCTGCTTTTCGGGCTCTGGGTATCTTATGCAGGTGCAGCCACCTGAGCTCGCTCCTCTCCCCCGTCTGGCAGGAGGGCAGAGGTGGCTGGGAGGCTGGGACTCTTCTCTAGCCCTGACACCCAAGTGGGAGACCTGGATGAAGCTCTTGGCTCCATCTTGCCGAGCCCTAGCCGTTGTGACCATTTAGGGGAGTGAAGCAGTGGATGGGAGATGTCTCTCCTGGTCCCTGTGCCTCACTCTCCCTTTCAAATAAATGAACAAATCTTTAAAAAAAAAAAGGTGATGGGACCTTTACACCATTTTTTTAAAAGATTTTTTTATTTGTTTGAGAGGTACAGTTACAGACAGAGAGAGGGACAGAGAAAAGTCTTTCATCTGCTGGTTCACTCTCCAAATGGCCACAATGGCCAGAACTGGGCCAATCTAAAGCCAGGAGCCAGGAGCTTCTTCTGGGTCTTTCATGCAGGTGCAGGGGCCCAAGGACTTGGGCCATCTTCCACTGCTTTCCCAGGCCACAGCAGAGAGCTGGATCAGAAGAGGAGCAGCTGGGACACAAACTGGCACCCGTATAGGATGCTGGGCACCGCAGATTGAGGCTTGACCCACTATGACACAGCACCAGCCCTAATGCCATTCATTTTGATGTGACACAGCCCAGAAGCCCTTCAACAGAGCCCAACAGAGCCAGGGCCGTGACGTCTGGACTTTCTGCCACCCAAACTGTGAGCTATGTAACCCCCTTTTCTTCATAAACTACCTGGCCTCGGGTATTTCATTATAGTGACAGAAAATGGGATAATACAGTGCGCAAGGACAAAACACACAGAGAGCAAGAAGAGTCCCCTTGATTTTCTCTTGTAGTCATCAGTTCTAAGCCAGAATGAATGTCCCGGATAATCAAGTCCTCGCTGGAGCAAAGTATCCAAGTAGGCACACAGCTGATTTTCAAAGGCTGGGTTTTGATAAGAAATACTCCAGGCTAAAACTGCAGGAAGTCACTTCAACTTTCAGAGATGAGTCAGAAGCCTGCAGCTTCCGGGGGGGACCTGGTGTCAGCAGCGGGCAGCATCCATTATCATTTCTCGGGTCCTGCACCCCAGGGCTGGTTGTCAGGATGCCAAAAAGATAAACCGCTTTTACTGTAATTCCCCCTCTGAAAAAAAGGGATTTACTAAGCAAATTAAGAGGGTGAAGAAACTTACAGGGGGTGACATTTAGCCTACTGAAGGCACCAAACTTTTCAAGCACTTTAGGAGTGCGATTTGCATACAATTACAGGAAGGCCTCATTTATCCAATGCTGTCAGGGGAGGCCAGCTCCACACCAGGGAATTGTCCAGACAGTGCCTGCTTCCCCCTAGAGGCACCAAGCCGCTGGAACCAGACTGGACACAAATCTGCCCCAGACGTGTGCGAAATCCGAGCCCCTCAGAGAAGGGCCCCTCTGAGCTTCTTGGATGAGCCCGGATCCTGTGACAGCCTGTGACCGTACAGGTCTCCAACATGGCAATGGCTCTGGAGTTACCTGCACCCCCATTCCCTGACCCCCGAGTCTCAGCCAGGTGCTCTTTGTTCATTGTTCTCTTATTCCCACCCCCTCCCACCACCACCCCAACTTCAGGTACAACGAGTTGAGAGACTTCTTGGGGAAGCAGCCAACTATTTGAAAAGCAGAGACAGGGAGGAGGAGGGCAGGCAGACAAGAGCTCCCTCCTGCTGCTTCATTCCCAAAGTACAGATGATGGCCACAGCTAGGCCGGATGAAAACCAGAAGCCAGAAACCGGGAACTTCATCCTTGTCTCCCAGTGACTTGAACCATCACTGCAGCCTTCCAAGGTCTACACCGGCTGGAAGCTGGAGTCAGGAGCCAGGGCCAGGTTCTTGTGATATAGGACGTGGGCATCCTAACCAGCACCTTAACAGCTCTGTCCTACATCTACCTCCAACAGGCCTGATTCTGATGCAGTAAACACATTTCTTCCTATTTTGTTCACAGTACTTTTCTTTCCTCCACTAATCTCACCTGTCACTTTTAACCCTTGTCATTTCTTTTGCAACCTCCCAAACACAATTCCCCACCTGGGTCCTTCTCTAGCTTGCTGTCTGCCTGGCATTGCCCTCTGTGTGCTGCCACTGCTATCAAGTCCTCAAGCCAGATTGAAGCCTTCTCCAAAATCCCAAAGAAAAATAGATCTTTTACTCTGAGTTTGCACATGCTGATGCCTGAGTTTCTACTTCGCGCCGGTTTCCTTCCACCTGTTCTCAGCTTGGTTATGGGGACTTCCATCGCCCCCATAGGGTGAAAAGCCCTTTGAAGGTGGGGTTTGAGCTCTACCTGGTCCTGGGCTGAGCAGCACAGTGTCTCACTGTGTTAAAGTGCCTACCGCACAAATTCAACTGCAGTCTATCTAAATATGCTGCCATTGAGACAGCACCAGCGTCCAACCCAGGGAGCATTTTTCCCTTTGGAGCAAGTCAAGGCATAAAAAGAACTCATCCAGCCCTTCCAAGGCTCCAGACTGAGCTCATCTCTGTGCATTGGATCTCTCTGATGTGAGAGGAGCAAGTGAGAAGCAAGGGAGACAGAGCTTTCCTCCAAGAGGTGACGATGTCTGATTGGCCTCTCCTACAAGGATGCACCTGCTCGTGTTCCAGCCACTCTCTTCTGCAGAGCAAACCATGACAGCACCGTGCTTCAAGCAGTGATAATAACTCCTTCTTGCCTTTCCCACGTCTAAGGGTTGACTGGTCTCCTCTGCACGGCTCTCCCATGGGAGGTGGACAGGCCCACATATAGCAGTGAGACTGCGGCTGGTGCTGCAGGCATCTTGTAGGCTTCCACAATCACTTGCCTGGTGTGTGGACTCCACCATCAGGGGCAGCTGGAGTCACCAGGGCTCCGGGGCATCCCTGTCTCTAGGTGGTCTCTGTAGCGTGGTGGTTTATGGGTCTCTGAACTTCTTACGTGGCAGCTCTAAGGACACATGTCCAGAGAGTCAGAGAAAGAGTAAGAGAGCCAGGACATGACCCAGCCTCAGAAGTCACACATCCATCTCTACCCATCATTGAAATGGTCAGAGGCCCATCAGGTTCAAGGATAGAGGAACAGATGCTGTGTCTTGACCATGAGTGAAGAGTTGAAAAGAGCACATGGGATCTGAAATATTGCTGTAGCCCTTTTGGCTATACCTTACATCTTTCCAAGCCTAAAATCAGGCTGAAGATAGGACAGCATCCATCCCTGAGAGATTCATTCACCTATTCTGTACAGGGAGCGGGTTGGGTCAAACCAGTGTTTTTCAAATTTATTTATGGTAACTATCTAAGCAAATTTTTGTTCTGATATTTAAAATATAAAGCAGGTATCACCAAGCAGTTATCTTACATAAGGGCTGCAGGAAGTCCCTCCCACTCAGACTCCCTTTCCACTCTAAAGCTCTAAGGTCCCTTCCGCCTGAATCCTCTGCCTTGGCCATCGCGTGTCTTCAATGCCGATCTCAGGTCCTTGGCTCCCCAACCTGTGCCTAGAGATCAAGAAGCCTCCTTCTCGCTCCACTGCCATTACCTGCTTGTGAGCTGACTGATTTGACCTAACAGAGATAGATTGGTGAAATCACCCTCGCAGTAGGTCCTGGAGAGTAATGGTACCCAGGAGGGACAGGTAAGCAAAAAGGGACAAACCCAGGCAATTTTCAGGCATCTCCTCTGTCCATTACTTTGTTCACTTAAATAAACAAATAACCCCCAGGCAATCAGCAGCCAGAACCTCAGCGGCTGTAGGAATGATTTCCTTTCATTAGCTGCAAAGACTAATCAATGCTCCTTAATCGCGCCAGCACAAGCCTCAACAGCAAAAGCAAATCCCCAGTCAACCTTCTACTTCTGAGCATCCACTCCACACAGGGTGGAGGGGAACACCCCACCCCCAGCTCCCAGTTCCAGAGCATTGGGGGGCAGGAGCTGGGAAAAGAGACGGGGTGTGGTGGGGGTGTCAGCCTTCAAAGTCGTAAGAATGGCATCTGAGAAGGTTCTTGGGGATTGAATGTGGTGAGCGTCTTCCATTTTCACCTGTTAGCTACCTGGGGTCCTCAAAGTGCAACAGGAGGAAGCACCAGCTCTACTCACAAGCAGTCTCCATACCAACGCCGAGAGCACATTCTGATCCCAGCCTGCGTCCAGGGACTGTTGCTGGCAGGTCACACCAGGACAGGAACCAGGCTGACCCCTGGGCCAGATGACCAACAAGTGACTTATCACAAGTGGTCAGAAACCTGCCTCTCTCCCTTTGGGTGCACTCCTGCAGTACCTGTGAAATACAGCTGCATGTAGTCTTCATCCCCATTTCAAGGCATGCAGCCCCTAAAATCCTATAGGGCATAGTGTATTTTGTATGCTAATGAGGTGACTGGCCGCTGGCGGCCCCCAGGAGCTTCAGGATGGGGCCCAGGTCACTAGAAAGACCAAGGCAGGGTTAGAGGGTTAATCCTTTCAGCCCTATTTCTCTACCCCTGGGGAGAGGAGAGGGGTTGAAGGCTGAGTTGGTCATCAATGCCCAAAGATTTGATCCATCGTGCCTCCATAAAAACCCAGAGGACAGGGTTCACACAGGTGCTTCTGGATCGCTGAACATGTGCAGGTCCCTAGAGAGCGCTGGCCAGAGGAGGGCAGGAAGCTCCATGCCCCGCCCCCATACCACGCCCCCTGTGTCTTTTCTCCTGTATCCTCTAGAATGTCCCTGACAATGAACCTGTAAGCCTCAGTGTCCAGGGAGCCTCTGCGGCAAACCAGTCAAACCCAAGGAGAGGATCAAAGAAACTCCGCACTCCGGTCAGAAGCACAGGTGTTAGGCGTCTGGAATGGAGGGAGCGGTTTTGAGGGCTGAGCCTCACCCTGTGGGAGCTGAAGCAGATAGGTCCAGATGACCCCATGCCTGCTGGTGTCTGCTGCAGAACCGATGGCCTGCTTGCTGCCGGGGAGAAATCCCCCACGTTCAGGGTCTCAGGAGTGATCTCCTGCCGTCCATCTTGGATAAAATTGTAGAGGTTCCGTGTTCCCAGAAAATATCCACTAATGAACGCAGTAGCACATCAGCATCCGAGTGTCTACCCCAGGGATGCCCAAGAAAAACTCCACAGATCATTCTGTGTTATCTGCCCCAGCAACCAAACACGATCCGATCCAGCAAATCTCAGATTCCTATAATGTTCTAAATATCATCAGGATTTTTGTCATACCCCCTATCTTCTTTAATATTTTTCATTCAGTTGACTCACTTTTCTAGGCAAAAATAAAAGAAACCTTTTATCACTGCCCAAACTGGAAAACCAACATTGCACTCCATAGATAGACTGCAGCTATGAAAGGAAGCACAGAGGAACTTTATGGTGGATTAAACGCAGATATTTTACTCTGCTCATTCTTGAAACCTTCATAAAACAATAATTAAGGAGTGAAAACCAAACAGGCATCGACTCCTAGGAATGAAGCAGATTTGGGGCCAGTGTTGTTGTGCAGCCAGTTAGACCACCGTCTGCAATGCCAGTGTCCCACATGGGAGCCAATTCCAGTCCCAGCTGCTCCATTTCTGATCCAGCTCCCTGCTAATGCACCCTGGGGAAGTAGCAGAAGGTGGCCCAAGTCCCTGGGCCTCTGCACCCAGATGGGAGACCCTGATGAAGTTCCACATTCCTGGTTTTATTTGGTCCACCCTGATTGTTGGGCCATTTAGGGAGTCAACTAGAAGATGGAAGATTTCTGTGTGTGTGTGTGTGTGTGTGTGTGCCTGCTTCTCTCTCTCTCTCTCTCTCTCTCTCTCTCTGTAATGTTGCCTTTCAAATAAATGAACATATTTAAAAAAAAGAAAATAAAAAAAGGAGCAGATTGTATAGAACAGATATCAACCAAATTTTGAAGAGTGGTGAGGAAATGGCTTAAGATTCATTGACATCCAGGCCTGGGAGATAGAAAAAAAAGTGATGAGTTGCTTGGAGCAACACTATGCTGCAAATCTCCTAAAGGTGGGAGTTCAGGTAAAGCTAAATCCAGGAGAATGGGTGCAAAGTCTGAATTAGCATGTATCACACCCCTGCCTTCCCTCTCCCTGCCCCAACCAGAGACCACTGCTATTTTTAGAAGACAGGATGTTTAGTAATTGGGAAGGTTGATCAGGAAATCAGTCCTCCCATCATTGTACAGGGACCCACATTCTAAAAGTTGAAAATGCAACTAGCAACTGTAACAAATCCTTAACAACTTTCTAACTGAACATCATGTTATCCTTACGCCATGCACGTGCTAATGGGAGAGTTTTGCAGTTTCTGTTACATTCAGACAGTGGAGATACTATAACTGTGAAGCAGAAGCAGAAAGTAGATGACCACCCAGAGAACAAGAAAAAAGGGGGAAAAGAGAGGAAAGCAGAGAAAGGGTAAGAAAATGAGTGGGATGGCTCAGATTTGCCATCGGAATAATAGACATTCCTGAGACAAAAAAAAAAAAAAAAAGTGGAGGTTACAAAGGGGAGGAAATTAGTTCAGATATAATGCAAGAAAATTCCCCAGACACTAAAGTAAATAAATAAATAATTTTTAAAAATTAAAAAAAAGGAGAGAAAATTACTTCAATTTTTAAATTTTATACACAGCCAAACTATCAATCCAATGCAAGGAAATAACACAATTTTGCCACCAAAGCACCCTTTCTCAGGATCATATCCAAGGATGTGCTCCACCAAAACAAAGGAGTAAATCAAGAAAGAAGAAGACACAAGATCCCCCGCACAGGAGCTCCTGCATGGGACAACGGCGGAGGGAATTCCCTGCTGACAGCTGTGTGGTGGGCCCAGGGAGTCAAGACTGGACAGGGCAGCAGGGTGGACAGCTCCAGGAGGGATGTCCGCCGGAAAAAAAAATAAAAAAGGAGCTGACAGCTTAACTGACAGGTGTGGCCGGGTGTAAAATTGGATTGAGGGCCTTTGTGCACAGCGACTGGAGAGTGTGGGAAGAGTCACCGGGACTTTCAAAGAAAACCATACCAAAGGAGGAAGGCCCAGGAGTGAGTGCTGTCCCCAGACACAGTGTCCCCTGGCACACTGTGAGTAATACTTACCCACTCCTCACCATGAAACACCAAAGCTGGATTTAGTAATAAAAACACAACCAGGTCATGATGGGAACTTGAAGAGAGGGGAGGTGTAAGTGAAGGAAACATGGTCACACAGTGTTCATATTTGAAAGCTACTCTCTACCTGTGGTGTGAGGAAACTCAGGAAACAGTAACATAGGCCAGTCATGTAACAGTACGGAAAGGTGTGTGTGGGGGGGTAACAACTAGAAGCATTGGCTTTCTAGGTTGATAGACAGGGGCTGGTCAAAGGTCCTACAAGGGCTGGTCAAGAGTCCCACATTCATGACAAGTTCTGTGCAGGATGAGCCTTGCATTATTCAGCTGTGTGTTAAATCATAATTATGTAAAATTTGGATCCAAATTTTAAGTTAATTAAAAATCAGTACAACGAAAGAAAAACAACGTGATCGACATTCCCTGGGAGACTGTTGCCTGCCCGAAGCTCTGAGCCTGAAGTATGCTCTCTAAGATGAGGAGAAGCACAAAAGGCTGGCATCCCAGAGACTTCTCCCAGCCAGCGATCCGAAGGACAGATCCCACAATATTACCAACATGCTCTGTTGCTAAAACAAAGCTGAGTCTATTGCGTACCGGGCCAGGAGAGAACATGAACCTTGACAGAGCCTGCACAGCATCTCATGGAGAGGAACTGAGGGCAGAATTTACAGAGGACTGGAAGTGAGAGGCCCTGGACTGGGGGTGGGCAAGAGTCCTGAGTCAGTGACTCAGGGCGGATGGAGGCAGTAGGCAAGGGCTCGGAGAGGAGGAGTTCAAAGGGATCTTAGGGCACAAATGGGCTGATGATGCTTGCATTGAAGAATGGCTGGGTCTTGGGGGAGGTTCCTGGGATGAATGGCTAACAACCATTTGGTTGAACAGGACAAGCCCAGAAAAACCAAGTCAGGCTAAGAAAGACAGAGAAACAGAAAGTCATGCAAATATAGACAGTGAGGAGTGGCTGGTTCTGCCCAGGGTGGGTGTTGATTAGAGTTCTTAAAGATAAGCAGAAAGGAATAATGGGACAGCATTAATGAATGCTGCTATACCAGAGATGTGTTGGCCCACATTTTGAGTTAAGATGATATTAAAGTAAGTAAGGTGTTGAGAGCAGGGAGTCATTATCAGAACTCAGAACTTGAGCACATGGGGCCGGCATTGTGGCACAATGGGTCATACTGTGGCTTGGATGCCTGTAACCCAAATAGGCGTGCCAGTTTGCATGCCAGCTGCCCTGCTTCCAAACCAGCTCTCTGTGAATGTGCCTGGGTGGCAACAGATAATGGCTCAAGTACTTCTCCTGCCGCTAACCTGGGGCACTGGCTCCTGTCCTCGGCCTGGCCCAGCCCCAGCGGTTGCAGGCAGCTGGGGAGTGAAGCAGCATGGGGGAGATCTCTTTCTCTGTTACGCTGCGTTTCAACTGAATAAAAAATAAATCATTAAAACTTGAGGACATGAGGTTGGATGACCTTTGTCTTCCTGCAGTGATTCAGACACGAAAGAAAGATGGAGCTTCAGAATCTTTGGGGCCTCTGCAGCCCTCTCTCTGGGGTAAGGAGCGACCTGTCTGGTGCAAGCCAGTTCCCACTCCATCTTGGCCGGCACTGCCGGAGTTCAGAGCACCCATATTTTTTGTTCCAAGTTTTCAGAGTCTTAGGAATTGGAGGCATTTCATCATAGACACACACACACACACACGTATATAAATTATCTAAGAGGAAGAGAGAGAGTGAGCGAGCGTACTCCCAACTGCTGGTTCACTCCCCAAGGATCAGGCTGGGCCAGATGGAAGCCAGGAGCCAGGAACTCAGCGCAGGTCTCCCGCAGAGGTGGCAGGAAGCCAGCTACCTACCTGAGCTAACACCACTGCCTCCCAGGATCCGCATTAGCAGGGAGCTGGCGCTTGAACTCCAAGCCAGACATTCCACTTTGGGACCGAGTATCTTAACTACAGGGCCAAATGCATGCCCCTGTTCTATGTACACACGCTTCAAAGCCAACCAGAGACTTTGAATGTTATACAAAGGAAGACCTCGGCTGCATCCGCTGCCTCCCTACCCCTCAGTTTCCCTGGTCCAGCCTCGAGGGGAGAACAGGGACCACAGACACAACAGGCACCCAGCAGCTCACCTGATCTGATGTCTGTGTTCAAGTCCCTATGGTTTCCCAAAAGCACTCCCACTGGCTCCTGCTAATAACCTGCGTTTGAAGACTACCTCCACCCCAGGAGAGAGGGCGCTCGCTGCTCTTCTTTCTCCCATCTGGCAACAGAAAACAGAACACGGCAGGGTTATTTATTGTCAGAAATCATCTGTGAGCAAAACTCTTCACCTGTGTCTGTGGAGGCAAGCCCTTTCCTCGCCGGGGCTCCCAGGCACAATCCGCAAGGCGCCCAGCCGCTGCGGCAACCTCTCACGTGCATGTGGATAAAGATACAAGTCTGGGGGGCTTTTAGACCCACTGGAAACACCAGTGAGGCAGGGACGTTCTCAATAAAGGGCCTGCCGAGTTGGCTTCACAACCACCCTCCTCGCACTGGGCACGTGTGGTTTTTTCTCAAAGCAGCAGCAAGGCACTGAGATTGCCATGCAGCCCAAGCTGAAGTCCCCCCCCCAAGACTGCAGCTCTGAGGCTAAGGGGAGATGTTTTCCAAGTTAAATCCACTCCCCATGGCCGGGGAAGGAGGCCCGTGGCTGCTGTGCCATCAGCTCTCGCCTGGAAAAGGAAAATAAAGCAACAACAATGACAGCAAAGTCAAAATGAACTTTGTAAAGGCTTGGTTGAAAGGCAGAGTGGGGTTTGGTGGGAAGAAGAATCCACCTGGCGCTTTTTCTCTGAGCAGCAGTTCCTTGGCGCCTCTCCCTGGAAGCCCCAGCAGGGCGGGGGTGGGAGGGGGGGTGCTCACCTCCCCCTGCCCCACCCCTCCCGGCCCACTGCACCCGCCAGGGACCCAGAACAAGACAGGAGATTTGTTACCGCTGATGTGTGGCCCGGCCCAATGAAGGGGGCTTTTCATTAACAAAGTAGCGGGCGGTGTCATCTTCCCCTTAGTCGGAATCATTCACTATTCGCACAATGTGTTATTATTGTATTTTTAATTGAAATGTAAATTCTGGGAACACTCTGACCCAATTTACTCCCAGGGAAAAAAGGGCAAAATTCTCATTTTCAAGGCTCTAGAAATGCAAGTTAGTGTTATTAATGATTAAGCTCTTTTTCCCTTCCCGCCTGCTGTGGGGTGGGGGCCGGAACGGGACCTTCTCAGCCGGGCACAATAGTAACCTTACCCCATCCTCGGAGCGCATTTGATCGGGACAGAGATGAGCGGTGGGAAGCTCGCATACTTCCCCCAGCGTTCCTGGGGTTCACACCTGGGCCGGGAACCGGCTATAGATGCCGGTTCAGGTTTTAAATGACGACGATGATTGATGTGTGATTAGACGATTGACTGGGAGAGGAGATTATTGTCCCGTCTGTTGCAAAGAAACTCTCTTTGTAAAAACAGAACCAAGTGGAGACAGGGTGATTCAGGGGTTGTTTCAGACAGTCCACAAACATTGTATACGCACACCCCATTGGCTGATGTTTCTAGAACCTACACTAAGAGTTCAAAGGGCGATGGTGTTTGCAGCACGGACTCTCCTTGCACAGAGAGGAGAGAGCGCTCACTCCCAGGAGAGATATTGAGTGAGCAACTATTAAGTGCCACACATCAGGAGATGAGTGACAAAGCAAAGGTAAAACCTGCTTAAAAAAGATTATTGATTTGAAGGGCAGAAGGACAGGGAGGGAGGGAAAGACAGAGAGAGATTTTCCGTTTGCTGGTTCACTCCCCAGATGGCTACAAACACCAGGGCTTGACCAGGCTGAAGCCGGGAAGCTGCACCTGCATCTGGGTGTCCCACCTGTGTGGCAGCGGCCCAGGTCCTGGGGCTGTCTTCCGCTGCTCTCCCAGGCTCCTTAGCAGGGAGCTGGATCAGAAGTGGAGCAGCAGGGACTCCAGCCAGCACTCTGATGTGGAATGCAGCCAGCATGCCAGCCCGCTGGAGTCTTTGTAAGTAGCTCTGCCTTCCTTCCTAACTTTCAGGGATAACTCAAGGGTCATCTTGCAAGTGAGACATTCCCTACCACCCACGCTCGTCAGTTTCGTTCCTTAGCTGTGCAAACGTTTTCTACATGGGCTAACTCTTGCTGGACATTATCTTGCTTATTTGTGTACTTACTGTGCATCTTCTCTGCTCACCCGACTCCCACTAGAGCCCAAGTGGCTTCCCTAAGTCCCTACCCTTGACCGCCACCTTTTGTAACATCTCCTCAAAACAGAGGTGCTCTGCACCCATTAGGAATGACGAAACAGTTATTACTAAGAGGACAAATATGGCGCAAGACGTTCAAAAAAAAAAGTTCGCTGGGCCCAGAAACCTACTGTGTGCCTTACCAGTGTCAAAAACTCCACACACCTACTATGTCCTACAGAAATCAACACACATGGCTTTGGATGGAACTCAGTGCTGTAGCCAGAGGCCAGTGGGGTGATGGTGCAGGCTGTGGTTCTCAATCAGGACTGATTTCATGCACACATCCTCTGGGGACACTGGCCGTGCCGGGGGAGGTTCTCAGCTGTTCCATCTGGGGACAGCTGCTGCTGGCATCTGGTGCATGGAGGCTAGGGGTGCTGGGACACCCCCTATAATGCACAGGACAGCTCCACAGCAAAGAAGCAGCAAGTGTCTGCTTCAAATCTCAGTAGGACCAAGGCTGAGAAACGCGGTGGTGGCTGGAGGAGTGTTTGTAAAATTCCTCACAGAGGCCAAGGGAGGGGGAGGGAGGGACCGGCAGCCGATGGTCTGGGTAGACCTGGAGGGACAGCTGTGGACACTGCTCTGTGGAGCCCTGGAGTGTCCCTCTGAGTCACGCTGGAAGAAAACCAGAGGGACCAGGTCTCCAGAGCTGTAATCCTCTTCACTTGGCATTGAAATATGCAAACTCTCCTTCTATTGTTAAGATTTATTTATTTGAAAGGCACCATGATGGGGAGGGGAGAGAGAGAGAGATCTTCCATCCACTGGTTCACTCCCCAAATGACGACAATGGCCAGGGCTGGGCCAGGAGCCTTGGAGCTCCATCCTGGTCTCCCACGTGGGTGGCAGTGGCCCAAGCACTCGGGACATCTTTTGCTGCCTTCCCAGGTGCATTGACAGGGAACTGGATCAGAAACAAAACAGCTGGGACTTGAGTCGAAATGGGATGGCAGTGTTGCAAGCAGCAGCTTAACCCACCCCGCCTTGATGCTGGCCTGGCAAACTCTTCTGAGCGGGACCTCCTAGTCTAACCCATTATATAGAAGAGAAAGTGGAGGCCTTGATAAGGTGACAAGTGGAGGGCACAGACTGTGAGACCAACTAGGACCCTTTGCTTAGCGCAGGGAGTTAAAGTTCCCGGTTAGAAAAGGGGCCGATGATCTCCACTGACTGGGACCCTGGAGCTCTCTCCTCTCTCCTCCCTTAAAGGTAAACTAAGGGAGCCCTCCCATGCTACCTGGATGGGGCGGGGCCACACTCCCAAGCCAGAAAGAACCAAACCCCACCTCCCCTGTAATGCAGACCCGCTCCCGCCAAAGCAAGCAAGCTGGGGAAAGGAGAAGAACCTGCCTGCTCACTCACACTTTCCGGGTCCCTCTTAAACAAGTTCGTTGTGGGGCTGGTGTTGCACAGCAGGTTAAACTGCTGCCTTCCACACCCGCATCCTATAAGAGCCCTATATGGTAAGCAGTGAAAGACGGCCCAAGTGCTTGGACCCCTGCCACCCATGTGGGAGACCAGGATAGAGTTTCAGGGCTCTTGGCTTCAGCCTGGCACAGCCCCGGCTATTGCAGCCATTTGGGAAGAGAACCAGTAGATGCAAGATCTCTCTCTCTCCGCAGCCAGCCCCGCGGCTCACTAGGCTAATCCTCCACCTTGCAGCGCCGGCACACCGGGTTCTAGTCCCGGTCGAGGCGCCGGATTCTGTCCCGGTTGGCCCTCTTCCATGCCAGCTCTCTGCTGTGGCCCAGGAGTGCAGTGGAGGATGGCCCTGCACCCCGTGGGAGACCAGGAGAAGCACCTGGCTCCTGTCATCGGATCAGCGCGGTGCGCTGGCCACAGTGCGTTGGCCGCGGCGGCCATTGGAGAGTGAACCAACGGCAAAGGAAGACCTTTCTCTGTCTCTCTCTCTCTCACTGTTCACTCTGCCTGTCAAAAAAAAAAAAATCTCAATCTCTGTCACTCTGCCTTTCAAATAAATAAATAAAATAAAATAAAGCAAAGAAGCAGCAACATGAGAACAGCTAGGTTGAGATGGAATTGCCTGAGGGAACCAAGCAGCAGGCAAGGACTCTATGACTTCAAGGTTTTAGGCACGCGACCTGCCCCAGCCCCACGACAGCCAGTGCAGTGTTAGTGTCTGCTGTTGGACTGTCCTTGGGTCAATTCTTCAGGGGGTGTGGCTTTCTTTTTAAAGAAACTTGGCATTTCATTTCACACAGCAAATGCTCAAAGCTGGTATATGGTGGGGCGGGGTGGGGGGGATAGGCAAGAATGGTGTGGGCAAAGTTGGGCTGGGGGTGGGGAGAACAGTCAGCCCCTCCCTGGTCTCCAGCTTCTGGGAGCCTGGGACCCCGTGTGTTCACAGAGCAGAAGTCAGGGCACGGCTCAGAGAAAACTGCACCTGCTTCTGAGAGGCTTCTCGGGTGGCTGCAGAGCAAAGCGACCGAACTACTGAAATAACCAACACACTTTCTAGTGAAGGGGTTGTCTCTGAATGCAACCCCCTTCCAGCTGCCTCCCATCACCTGTTCTTCATTCAGCCAGGGCTAACTTCAGCACGGAGGTGGTAGACAGCTCCACGGCCAATGCCCACACACCTGCAGCATCTCTCCCACCCAGCCCACCTCCACCCACAGGAGCAGGGGTCTACAGACAATTCCAAATCACCCACCACGTGCAGAGGTTCAGCAAGGGTTTCATCCTAGCTCCACTGTGGGCTCGTGCACAGGCGTGTTAAGGGGCGCTCCTTGACCTTTGTACCTTAACATCCCCATCACAATAGAGAGGGAACCAAATGACCAACCTTTTCTGGACTATAAAACCAAATAGTCCAAAATTGGCAGCTAGTATTATCATCATGACACATGTACTATCATTGCAAATCGTGACAGCTTGGAGAGTTTTCTTCCAAGAATGTCATAGCACCCCTTCTGATGAACAGAGACCTCTCTGGAAAAGGCGAGGGTAGGATAGGAGGGCGGGATGTGCAGGAAGCTGTGCCTACTGAGAATCCCATAAAGCGGGCATTGGCTGCCCCACGGTGAGGAAGAGCCGCTTGGCATCTGGTCGCCGGGAGTAGCCGGGACTGGGCAGTTGTGGGGAGAAAGTGAGCCCAACACTAAGTAACTCAGGATGAAAAGAGCATGGATAGATAGCACGTGACAGGCACTGCCTGCAGACCTCATCCTGGTCAAATAGCAGCAAGCGTTACGTATATGAGAACCGGTCAGTTTAACCTGCTCTTTTCATATGGATTGATAGGGTTGGCAAAGTAGCTGAGCATGCTTTTCAGACACGCTGGGGTGGGCGGGGGGTGGTGGGTGAAGAGAGACTTGCAATGGGAGCGCATCCTGACCCTCACCCCGAAGTTTCCACCTATGCCTTGTCTTCCGTCACAGGGGAGCTCAGAGGGCCACTGTCTGGGGAGACTCGGAGGCACAGGTGACCAGGCTGATGCGCAAACGATGGCTCCCTGACTCCTGGCGATCCTGCTCTCCTTTATCTTCCACTCCCCAGCAGGACCAGCTTGCTCAACTCACACAGTGTGTGTGTGTGTGTTTGTATGTGTATGTGTACGTGTGTGTGTGTCTGAAAAGCCATCCTCCCCACCCACCGGCCCAGTTGTACAGCACAGGAGACAAGAACTCGAGGTTAACTTGAAACAGACAGTGGAGTTCGGCAGGCCCAAGGAAGGTTTCTCTGCCTAACCCACTTCTCTGGAAGACGAATGCCAAGGTAGCTCCCCTGAGAAAGGATTGGCGAAGTGAGTGAGTGCAGTCGGTAGGATCCAAGCAAGGCAAGTCTCCACCTGCTCCATCCATTGTCTTCTACTACAGCCTGAGAGGCCGTGGTGAAGCATCCAGTGCCAGCTTCAGCAAGGAGGTGGTAGGACAGCTCCACGGCCAATGCCAATGCACCTGCAGCATCTCTCCCGCCCAGCCCACATCCACCCATGGGAGCAGGGGTCTACAGACAATTCCAGGTTCATCCCACAGGAAGGACAGAGCTGCCATGGCTTCTGGATGCTTCCTCGGACAGTCCCCAAGGGGAGGGAGTCCCAGCTGCCCACTGCAGTAATCAGCTCAATTTTCTTGGGGGGTGGGGTGGGGTGGGAGGCAGGCTTTCCCTCTTCCCTTCTCTTTCCTTCTTGCTTCTTGCAATCTTCCTCAAATAAACTATCTGCCCCCGCATCCTTGTCTTAGTCTGTGTTTTTGGGAAAAAGCAAACTAAGGCTCTTGGGGAGCAAAGGTCAGAGGCCGTTGCGGGGGCACGCACTTCAGAGTCAACCATTACCTGGTTTGCCTCCAACTCAAGCTAGGAGGTACGGCTATGCCCTCAGCCCCACCTAACTCCCCCCAGAGCCTGGGGCTGGGCCCTGGTGGCCTGGAGGAAGGATGCAGACACCCTGGGGTATAGGACGCCCTGGCTTGAGCCTCATGGCTGTCACGGGGTGGGGGTGGGGTGTTGGGGGAGGCAGGACTGGCAAAAATGAAAGCTTTTCCACAAAGAGTTTTCTTTGAACCATGTCTGCCTGCATCTGTAGTAAAGTTAATAAATTTATGCCAGCGTGGCATTTTCCCATCCTTTGATTTCAATAAATTTTTACAACAGCCCGTCTTTGGGGCCTGTGGGAGCGACACATTCTATTTCACCTTTTCTAGCCCTGCGTTCTGGAAAACATGGCGCATTTGAGGTGATGTCGAGTCATACTGCTTAATAACCTGGCATCACACAGAACAGGATCTCCTGTTTAATTTTCTCCCAGTCCTATGGAGACAACACAAAGGCTCAGTTGGGGGCTTATATATTTTTGACATCTCTCCAAAACTTGACATCTCCCCGTCAGAGAAAGTAGGCCTGACATGGACAAGAGCATCTGCCTCCTAGAATTTTCCGACTGCTTTATTGCCAGGGAGTTAGTTTTCAGGTGTGCGCCCTTTAAGAGCAGAGGAAGTTCAATTTCTGTTTATGGACGTGACGGAAGCTTTCTTTTCTGAAGAAGTGTGCTACAGTGAGAAATTAATGCTGTTCCTTAGACATCGTGAGGAGCTGAGGGCGGTCGCGTTTACCCACGCACTTTGGAAAAGCCCCAGGTTGGGGAAGCACTGCTGTGAGTCGTGGCTCTCTCGGCTTTGCGCCAGTTCTTTTATTTCGGGATTGGGCTGGAAAACTTTCCACTGAAAGGAAGTAGTGAATTGGGCAAAGGATTCCCCCTCAGTCTCCTCGTCTTCAGAATGGGTAGGAGGATGGCTCGGGCGGTCTCTATTGGCCTTTTCAGCCAGGTTTACCAGGGTGAGCTTCAGCCCTGGGTTCCCCCCAAACCCAGGAGCTCAGGGGCTCAAACACGCCCGTCCCCGATGAGCCCCAGCCCCCCCCCCCCCTTCACTGTGTCTGTGTGCCCGCCCTGCCTGCCGGCCCCCTGCTCCCCGTGCGCACGCGTTGAGCGTCAGTCTTGGCCTAAGCTAAACTCTGCACTTCCGGCCCGGCCTCCCAGCTTCCCCATTTGACTTGGCAAGGGGGACGGACCCAGAGCATTCAGCAGCTGAATCTAACACCGCACGAGCCCTTACCACGGAGTCATCGCCCATGTCACCTATTCCGTGCAGCGTTTCTTCATTTATTTATTTTTTTTTTGGGGGGGGGGGGAGGCAGAGAGATAGAGATAGGGAGAGCTCTCATCCCCTGGTCCAGCCCCTCACCCTCCCCAGGTTGCACCGGGACAGAGCCAGGAGCCAGGAGCCAGGAGCCAGGAACTCATTCCCTGTCTTCCACTTGAGAGGCAGGAACCCAATACTGGAGTCATCGCCACTGCCTCTCAGGATCTAATTCAGCAGGAAGCTGGAGTCAGGAGCCGGAGGCAGGTGTTGAACCCAGGCACTTGGCTGTGGGACATGAGAACCTTAACCACTGGGCTCAACACCTGCCCCTCATGAACCGTTTCTGGATCCATGTCCCTAGCGCCAGTCTGAGGCAGGCATAGCTCCCTTCTGAGTGCTGTGTTACCCCAGCTTTTGCCCTCATCACAGTCATAGTGGCCTATGTGTGGGTAAAATCCATGGAAAGTGGAGTTCATAGGCAAGTTGATTTTGATGCGAAAAATTTTTTGAAATCCATGCCCAAGAGGTATCTTCAAAAGCTCATGGAAATGTGTATCAGGGAAAAAACTAAGCATGGATTTTAATGTCCTTACACCAAAATAAATCTATCTTTCAATTCCAGCTTCCGTGAACTTTCTGAAGTATCCCTGTAGAAGTGTCCATCTTCCTCACCACCGAATTCCTTCTGTGCTGGGCGTTCAGCACAAGGACTGGCACACAGCAGGTGCATGGCACGACTTGGCGCCTCACTCCGCCTACAGAGCTCTTTCCATTCACGCCTTGGTCTTTCTCTCCGTATCCTGGCATTTTTCTCAGTTGTTCCCTCGTGAGGACAAGGTTGATTTATCACCAGTGTCAATGCTGTCCCTTCCCGGAAGTTCTCGGCTTCTGCAGGACAGGGACTACCTCCTACTTCACCCAGTCTCCCCTTGCTGGGAAAACAGTCGGCACTCTTGAGCACCTGTAATTGTCCGGAGAGACACAAACACTTCATTCACACAAATAGAAATCCTCTTGCTCCCCCCGCAACACCACTGTTTCTATTTTGTCCCCTTCTAAGTCAGGCTCATTTCACCCAAGCCATCTAAGCTATCTCACGCCGTAGCACCAGATACAATTATACATGGAGGCAAGAAATTTCTATTTTGGTCCCCAGAAAATTATGTGATTTTGCTTAAGTTCAATTTTAAAACATGGAATATGACTGAACTTAATGTTAGTACTTAAGAAAAATGTTCACAGTAATTACAGCTGAGGATACATATATGCAATTTATTTCAAATTTAGTAATACAAAAAAATTCTGGATCCTAACATAACTATTTATAACTTGGCCAGGAGAACTCTGAGAATCCCAGTTATTTCGCCAGAATAGGTTATTCTTCATGTATCTTATTTAAGCAATAACGCGTGACAGAGTGTGAATTATGGCATATTAATTCTCACCTAGTGTGCTATTAGGCTAACGTTGACGGCCGAGAGCTGTCAGTGCAACTAGGCATGAATTAATATCTAATAATTCCCCTGCCGAAATGTCTTATTGAGATTATAGCATTTTTATTAGTAAAGGTTATTCCTTTGAAAATGTTTTTGTGTGCTCTTTGGGGGAAGAGGCTCAGCATGGCTAAGGGTTACCCACTTTCCCAGCAGCCATCTCGTGAACTTCTCTTTGACCACCCCCCCCAACCCCCCCAACACTTGACCCTTGTGGCCACACAAATATCGTCTTTTGGAAGTGATCTCAGAAGCTTGGGCTGGAAGAGCCACTCAGCGATGGGTGACATGAGTATAAGAGCTTGCTTTGGCCCAAAATTCCATCCAATAGGACTGAAGCGAGCCTTGCAAACAGGAGACAGCCCAGCTAGTGCAGAGGGAAGACGACTCCTCCCACACCAGTGTGGAGATGGCTGTGTTAGGAGGCTTAGGACGGAGGGACAGAGGCACATCCCGCCTCTCGCTGCAGCCCCTGGGCCGACCCACAGCCCACAGTTTCCATCCTATACGATGCGCCTCCTCTCCCCAGCATGTGGGGAGGCATTAGCCACTGGCCACGGCCCTCACTCCACTCTCCTGTTCCTCATGCTGAATCCAAAATGATCCTTGTCACTGCTGTACCATGCCAGCCTTTGCATGGCCATTCTTCTGCCCATGGCGAGGGACCAGAGAGTTTTCTGTTGGTTTCTAAGTCCCCACGGGTGCAGGTCCTGCCGGGACAGGAGCCACCTTCTGCTCCCTTGGTGCTCTTCCTGTCTTAGGGCCTGTGCACCTGCTGTTGTCAAGTTCTTGTTCTTCTCCACACTTCCTGTCTGCTGACCTGTCCCTGGTAAACTCTTCTGCAAAATTCAGGTCCCTGCTGAAACCTGGGTTGTCTTCCCTAGCGCTGTGTGGTGAGTGCTGTGGGTTGAATGTGTGCCCCAAGAGCTTTTGTGTTGGAACCTTAATGCGGCAGTGGTGGGGGTGGGTTCTACAGGGAGGCAACTGGGTCATGGCTGCAGAGCCCACAGGGATGGACTAATAGATAGATAACTAATAGATAGATAACTCAGGGAAATGAATTATCTATCGGGGCATTTAGTTCTCTTTCTCTCTCCGTCTCTCTCTCTCAAGACTTATTTATTGAGGCCCACAGTGTGGTACAGGAGGCTAAACCTCCACCTGTGGTACTGGCATCCCATATGGGCACTGGTTCCAGTCCCGGCTGTTCTTCCTCTGATCCAGTTCTCTGCTATGGCCTGGGAAAGCAGTGGAAGATGGCCAAAGTGCTTGGGCCCCTGCACCTGCATGGGAGACCCAGAAGAAGCTGCTGGCTTCAGATTGGCCCAGTTCTGGCCGTTGCAGCCTCTTGGGGAGTGAACCAGCAGTTGGAAGACCTCTCAAATAAATAAAATCTTTTTAGAAAAGTTTAAAAAAAAGATTTATTTATTTGAAAGTCACACAGAGAGAAGAAGAAATAGAGAAGACAGAGAGAAAGAGTGATCTCCCATCTGCTGGTTCACTTCCCAAATAAGTGCAATGACCCGGGATGGGCCAGGCTGAAGCCAAGAACCTGGAACTATATCCAAGTCACCCTGACTTGGGTGGGATGCAGGGGCCCAAACTCTTGGGCCATCTTCTGCTGCTTTTTCGGGTGCATTGGCAGAGGGCTGAATTGGAAGTGGAGTAGCTGGGACTAGAACTGGTGTTCACACGGGATGCTAGCATCCCAAGGTGGTAGCCTGACCTGGTGTGCCACAACATTGCCCCTCCCCTTTTTCTCTCTTTGGTATGTGCCTGCTTGACCTTCTGCTTCCCACCATGAGTTGAAGCAGCACAAGGCCCTCACCAGGAGCCGAGCAGATGCTAGCACCACGCCCTTGAACTTCCCTGCTCCCATAACTGTGAGCCAGATAAACGACTGTTACAGACACAGATGGAGGCACTAGGGGTTCTTCAGCGCCCCCTGCTGGGCACGTGTAGAGCCACCCTTCCCACCCTCATTCAAATTCAGCGAAGCTGTGACATCCGCAGTGAAGGATTGTGGGCAGAAAGACCCAGGCACCATGCTTCCTTCTGTGACCCAGGCGGAGAGTCGAGATGAAGCCTCTCCTCTGCTCCTGAGTGACACGAGGAGCAGTCTCCCTTCTCAGTTGCGTGAGAGAGAAGAAAAGACGTGCATCCCCGAGGACTGGGGGCTGCTTGTCATGCAGCAAACTCTGACCTAACCTGGCTGATGCACCCCTCCCCATCCTGTTGGTCCCACCCTCACCCCCACGCTTGGTCAGGTCTCTCTAGAACACCTGGGACTCTACCTTCAGTTGCTTGTCACACCTGTAAGTACTTGGCCACGTGTAATAGTTCAGTGGCTGATGCCACACTACGCCACATGCCCCAGGAAAGGCTCCATCAGAACATGGCTCCCAGGGCTGGTGTTGTGGCACTGTGGCTTTTGACACTGGCATCCACTATCACCATGCTGCTTTGAGTCCTGATGGCTCCACTACCCATCCACCTCCCTGCTAATGCACCTGGGAAAGCAGCAGAGGATGGACCAAGCACTTGAGACTCTTTCACCCTTTTGGGAGACTTGGATGAAGCTCCTGGCTCCTGGCTTCAACCTGGCCCATCCCAAGCTGTTACAGCCATTTGAGGAATGAACCAGCAGGTAGAAGATCTCTTTCTCTCTGTAACTCTGCCTTTTAAATAAATAAATAATATAAATCTGTAGAAAATTTGAAAAATGGCTCCTACCCGCTGAGCACCCTGCCCTGTTTCAGAATCACTGTGTGACCTTCAGCAATGTCCACCAAGGACGATGTCCACTGAGGCCAAGAAAAAAAGCACATTTTCTGAGAGAGGCTGGTGCGCACCTTTCCACTACTCCCTCAAATCAAGAGAGGCTCACAAGAGCAGAACCCATGGAGCTGCTCAGGCGTTACAACGTCAATGCCATGGGTGCTCAGAAGGGATCTGCTGGTCCAGTTGTGGACGAACGGGTGGGAGGCGGCACCGCCCGATTGTGCGCGCTTGGCTCCGGCTGTGATTAGACTTGGAATGGAGCTGGAGCAACTTCGGTGGGGAGCAGTGTGCACGGGGACTTGGTGCCTCTCCCTGGGTGATCTTTCCTTGGAGGCTCCGCCCGGTCTTCGATGCAGCAGCATTTTGGGACTCTGTTTTGAATTCTCGCAAGACTTCTGGTTTGACTCGGAAGTGGCCCGTGTAGGTTCTGCACCTGTCAGCAGACACTAGAGGAATCCAAATGTTTCTTCTGGAAGCCTCGATGTGAGCAGGAATCTGAGCCTCACCGTCCCTCCTTTTCATTTTATTTTATTGAGGTTTTATTTATTTGAAAGAGTGACAGAGAGAGAGAGAGAGAGAGAGAGAGAGAGAAATGTCTCTTGTGTTGATTTACTCCCCAAATGCCTGCAACAGCAGAGGTTGAACTAGGCCAAAACCAGGAGATGGGAACTCCCTTGGGATCCCCTGTGCGAGGGACAGGAGCCCAAGTACTTGAGCCATTACCTGCTTGAGCCCAAGCACTTGAGCCATTACCTGCTTCCTTCCAGGGAGCATATGAGCAGGAAGCTGGACTCGAACTTGGCACCCTGATATGGGATGTGGGCATCCCAAGCCGAGTTTTAACTGCCCCTAGCTCCAACCTTCTTCCAAAGTACCCGCCTCTGCCTCAGGCACGCCCTCACAGGGGTCAGCCCAGAGGCCACAAGCTGGAGGCATCATTTCCAAGGAACCACTAGGGGATCGCTCTTGATGACTTTTTTTTTTTTTTTTTTTTTGACAGGCAGAGTGGACAGCGAGAGAAAGAGACAGAGAGAAAGGTCTACCTTTTGCCGTTGATTCACCCTCCAATGGCCGCCACGGCTGGCACAGCACGCTGATCCAAAGCCACAGCGGAGAGCTGGCCTGGAAGAGGGGCAACCGGGACAGAATCTGGCGCCCTGACTGGGACTAGAACCCGGTGTGCCAGCGCCGCAGGCGGAGGATTAGCCTAGTGAGCCGCGGCGCCGGCCGCTCTTGATGACTTTTTGTTTGCTCTGTACAAGACACTGAGTCAACTCTCCTTGGGAAGATACCCGCCCCTTAACCGAGCGGTGGCCTCTCCAGATGCACCTGCCCAGAGGCCCTCTCACCCCCTCCCCATTCTGGGCTGGAAACCAGTGACTGAGATGACTGAAGAGGGGGAACCCATTGTAGAGATGGGATTACTGAGGCAAATACAGCCACTAACTGTGATGGAAGGGGTTCAAGACCCCTGAGTCTTAGCTGTGGACTACTCACTCAGCTAGACCACAAGCATCAGAACCTTGTGATGCTTGTCAAAGTGCGTATTCCCAGCTTCCATGCGGAATCAGAATCTCTGTGCCTGGGACCCTGGAATCTGTGGTCCTAGCAATACGGAAGCCAGGAGCCTGGGCTCTTGCTTTTTCACATACCCTCGGCTGCCTAGATTGTGATGAGCTGTGAAATCTAACAATCTCGGCAGGAAAACACGAGTCCTCTCCTCTCTGTGGTTACTGCCAAAGGAGGCAGATGGGAAAGTTGACAAACACAGCACGGAGCAATGGGCTACAGTGGCCCAACTGCAAACATACAAGTTGTTTTTAAAGCCCCTTCCTTCTGCGTGGTATTTCCTGCTGGTGGCTGTGGCTGTGAAAATCACTTCTCCGGGGGTGGGTGTTGGAAAGCGGCTGGTTAAACTGCTGCTTGGGATGTCTGCATCGCATATCGGAGAGCTGGGCTGAACCTTGGCTGCTCCACTTCCAACCCAGCTCCCTGCTAATGCTTCTGTGAAAGCAGCAGAGGATGGACCAAGTACTTAGGGCCCTACCGTCCATGTGGGAGATCTACAGGGAGTTCCAGGCACCTGGCTTCAGCCTGGCCCAGACCTAGGGGCTTGTGGGTGTTGTGGCCATTTGGGGAGTGACTCCAGCAGATGGAAGATCTCTCTCTCTCTCTCTCTGTTTGTCTCTCTCTTTGTCTCTGACCATCTGCCTTTCAAATAGATGAAAATGCATAAACAAACATTTAAAAGGCTTCCTCTCTTCTCACTTGTATATCACCCAGGATATTTCTGCAGCCTTCTTAATAGGATCTAAACCAGGTAGCCCCAATTTGAGGCCAGCTCAGAGGAAGCTAATGTGGATACAATGTCAGGTCTGCTCTCTGTCCAGGGGCCATGCATTTCAATTCCTTCCTTGTCTGAAGGTGAAGTTCTCTGTCCGCCCTGGCCTCCTCGGAGGTACACTGCCCCTCTCGCCAGCAGCTGGGCCCTTCTTGGCAGCTGCTGCAGATTAGTAAATTACAAGTTCGGGATTAAAAAAGAAATGACTGAAGAATAAAACCTTTAGTGTGGCAATTTGAAGTCAGACTTCCATAAGGGACACCTGTTGAGAAAGACCATTATTAGAAGCCTGAGGCTTTGGGTGAAAAGCTCGCTGGGAATTAATTTTGATTGCTTCACAAAACTTTGCATAACAAATGAACTCCAGTGGGGGGTGTCAAGGGACTTGCATTTGGTGGGGAGGGGGGTGCAGATTTTGTTTCGAGCAAGGTAACACAAGCTCCGCCATGATATTAAAATCCACCCTTGGCTCCCCTTGTCTGTACTGCTCTGTTGAAACAGGCTGTGCATGCTAAGATTACCATGTATTATGCTTCTGGGGAGAAAGGAGGAACAATTTGATAGCAGAATCTTTGACAAAAAGTTAGTGGAGACGGCATGAGGTCAGAGACTCATGACTCCCAAATTGTTAAATCATTTATTGACGTCGGTGTCTAAGGGGTGTGCTCGGTGGTTTGTATTTCTTCACCACATATGTATCTACACCCACACGTATCTAAAATCTTTTTTTGTAAGGGAAGAATCCACATGTTAATAAAGGCAGTGGCTGGCGGGTAGCTGACCTTTGTACTCTGTAATGTCATCAGCAGTGAGAAGTTAGGCATTAGAGACGAGGGCGTACTCTGGTAGACGGGCTCACGGAGGTGGAGGATGGCAAATAAACTGCATATTAAGTAGTTTCATTCTTTCCTGAAAAGAAAGAGACTCCAGCTAAAATATGCCGGCGTCCTACCTGTCTGTCAGCCCCCCGATTAAATCTAAAAGCAGGCATCCCATCTGTTTGCCCAAATGAAAGTGTAATATTCTACTAACTACTTTCCATTATCACTCAACTTAAAGAGTTTCCTGCAAAATGATCCTCCGCTCATTTGAAGTTGATTTGGTGCACAAAAGGAAGCCCCAGAAAGCTCCATGCTTTTAAGCTAATAAGCAGCCTGCTCAGCCGACTCCACGGATGGATTTTCAACACTTGACCATTAATATAACATGAACGCGCATCGGTGTGGACTCCCGTTCGTCATATCAAATCCAGGAACACCCGGACTTTCGCCGACAACTAAGAATTCCAGCAAAACCCTCACACTTCCTTGTCTGCAGTTAGGATTTTTCTAACAGCGTGTGTGTTAGGAGTTGGGAGACTGGGTTTGGTTTCAGAGCCGTCTTTTGCCCACCAAGCAAGCTCGGGCTTTTACTAAATGAGCCATAACTGCAGCTTCGTGGGCACATCCGAGCACACATGTAACATGTGAGCCGTCCGTCCTCCCAGCCCCCAGACTTCCCTCCCTAAGTCGAGATGTTTGTGACGCTGCTTTTGTTTACAGAGATTTGGGGGAGCCTTGCTGTGCGCAGCCCGCTTGGGTTGTTTGCAAATGTCCTCTGGCCACGAGCAAAGCCTTCTAAAAAGAATTTCAATTTCTGCATGATTTGGAAAGTCTTTGGGGGTTCCTTAGAGATATTAGATAATTGAATATAGCTTTCTCCCCCTGGAAAAAAAAAAAAGAAGAAGAAAGAAAGAAAACACACATCCAACAACATCTCCCAAACTCCCTACGTCCCCGAGCTCACCAGTCAATTTTATGACAAAGTTAATCTGTAGCGTGACTGAGGGGCCCCGCAGGGAGCTCACCCGGGCCGCTAAATATGTAAACGTGGCTTTTTCGGTTTCCGTTTCGCATGAATACAAAATAAACCGCGGCCCTCCGCACGCTGCAAAGTTCTTCCTTAAAGTTAATAAAATCTGTCAACTTCCATAAAGGCCGGGAGGAAGGGGGTCCACAGGTGCAGGCGCCCGGGCCGAGGCTGGAGGAGCCGGGCAGCTAATAAAAAGCCCTGGGCAGCGCGCGCCCTTCCCGCGTCAATTCCCATCTAGCGTTATTAGCGTCATCTGCGCCTCGGAGGTGCGTCCCCCGCGCTCGCCCCGCAGCAGCCCCAGCGACATTTGGCCGCGCTGCAGGTGCGGCTGTGTGTGGCCGCGCGGCCCGAGCCTGGCCGCCTTTGTGGCGCTGGCTCCTTTGATCCCGGCCACAAAGGGCCGAGGGGCTGTGGGGGCTGCGGGGCGGGGCGGGGCCGCCGGGGGGTGGGGGTGAGCCCGGGGAGGAGGGGGATCACCCACCTCGGGAGGGGGTGATCCATAATATGTATTTCAACAATAGCTTCAAATCTTTTTAAACATCATAAGAACACGGCTCATTAAACCCACAACAGCCTTGAAATTGTGTTATAAAACCGCAAAACAGAAATCAATACATTTGCTAGAAAGGAGGTAATGAAATATATTGAGTTGCCAGAGAAGTGGTTTGTATGAATCATAATATTATTATGTGCGCATCAATTCCATTTCCAATACTTAAAGTTAACCAGCTAGCGAGAGGCGCCCCGCACCTTTGTTAAACAAGCTTGCTTGGGTTACTCGCCAGACCAGCGCATCCTGTAAATAACCCGGGGCAGGGGCTCGATCAATGCTGCCCACCCCCACGGCTTCAGCTGCCCGCAGCCCTATTGCTTCCCGGCCTGATCGATACCGGCTCACAATGGCCGGGAGAAAGCCGGAGGCAGGCCCGCAGCGCCCCGCCGGAGCCCAGGCCCAGAGCGCCAGCCTGGCCACTTGGTATAAAGAGCACTTGGGCCAGCTGCACAGCCCCTCCTAGCCCTCAGCTCCCCTCCCCAGCGTTCCACCTCCCCCCTGGGTGTGTGTGAGTGCCCGGAGGCAGGCCCCAGCACCCGGCACCCGGCACCCAGCTAGTAAGCACCCAGTGCAGTGAGTGATGATCTACAATTGCCTTCTGATTACTTTGTTTCCCAGTGGGTGCTGTTTTCAATGATTGGAAACTGGATGCATTTTTTTCTCCTTCTCTTCCCTGGTATGCTTTGCACTAAAATATTGCTGGCACATGCAGGAAGCTAAAAACGGGGAGGAGCTCCAGGTTCGTGGGAAGTCCAGTGCATGCCATTGGGAGGCTTCTCTTTTAAAGACGGTCTGACTTGTTTGAATTTCATGAAACCATGTGAACACTTGGCCAAAGCCCCTGCCTGGTTTGGGCGGGGGCTCAGTGGGCCGGGGGACAGCTCTCCACCCTGGGAGGAGACGGGGTGTCTGACCCAAAGGAAAGTCAAGCCCCCTGAGATCCATCTTGGCTGCAGCCTTGTCTGACTTTCTGCCCTCTGTGTCCTGAGCCAGTGTCTGTTACCTAGTGAGTATAGGGTGGGAAGATCTGGGAGTGGTCTGCTGGGCAGACCCAGGCCCTGGCTCCACCCGTAGCCTTTGCACTGTGCTTTTGGGCTGAGTGTTGGGACAAGAGCTGGTTGACACTCAGCACATTTGGAGATGGTCAGTGAAACACAGCCACATGCATGCACGCACACAGGCAGACCCTCAACCGTGCACAAGTGCACACACACAAAGCCAGGTCCCTGGATAGTCCAAGTGTTGGGAAAGACTCTGCCTTGGTAGATTCAGGCAGAACAGAGTATGAGAGCCTAAAGGAGGGTGTCAACTGGGAGCCAGTGTGTTGGGGACGGGGGAAGAGGCAAAAGTGGCACAGCTGGCATTTAGTGGGTAGAGCTGCTAAACGCCCTACTATGCACAGCACAGCCCCACAGCAAAGACTCGTCCAATGGCAAATGCAAATGGTGCAGAGACTGTGGCTGCACCAAAGCTGTTTTTCTTGCCAGAATTTATGGTATTGCTGAATGTGTCCCAGCCACAGTGCCTCTGACATGTCTCTTGGGGAGAAGTTGGGGAACGCTGAAAGTGTCCCCATTGCAGATTTCCATCTGCCAGCCACTGTCCCTAACGTGTGGCTGCTGCGACACCCCGGGGTGCTTGCTCCAGTACCACTTGAACACAAGCCCTGCTCCTGACCCCCGCTGACGTGTGCCACCTCCTGGACAGGCAGCAGCGAGGTGAGGGGCAGCTGTCCCAGCTCCTGCCTGCCTACAGGGTGCTGGGCTCAATTCCCTTGGGAAGCATTTGTAGAATTATTTCAGATCCTGCATAATAAACCCAGGAATTAGACAATGACTGTGCCTGTGTCTCGGGATCTGAAAGCTGGGTGACAATCATGCTGCCAGCACCAGACTTTCCCATCTGTACTTGATCTTCTCCTCCCTGGCCCATTTCTTTTCCCCCTCCTCACCGCCTACTGCCTCTTGCTTGTCCCAGAACTCATCACTGCTACCACTTTGGCAGATACTGCACAGATTTTGTCAAGCCCCAAGTTTCTGCTGTCGGTGGCCGCAAAAGACCAGTGGTCACTCAAAACAGCACCAACGTGATTCTCTTTGTTTGGAGAGCACAGTGCCATTCGCCATTCCTGCTATGTAATCCCGATTACACACAATGAGCTGACTCAGGCCAACGCTGGCCACTTAGTGACCAGGCAGATGGTCACTCTGGCTATGATTTTGTCACATTAGAACCTGGAAATCAGTTTAACATGGGCATAGAAAACTATGAAATGGCCCTGTATTTCCATGCGGCCCAATAATGCAGATAATCCCCCTAATCATTTTAAGAACCACACTGGAAAGCAATCTGTTCTGTGGCTTTCTAAATTGTTTTTTAAAAATTAAATTGTTTTCCTTTCCAGCTTGCACCTGAGGAATGAGCCTAAAAGAAAACCTCTGTGAGACAAAATTCTCAGGGTATTTCAAGACGTTCGTGGAAAATGAAAAGATGAGTTTATTTGAGTGCAAGCATTTTTTGAAATCCATGCTTAGGAGAGGTCTTCTAAAAGGTCATAGCAAATGCGTATTAGGAGAAAACTCTGAGTGGATTTCCTTCCTCTTGCACCACCCAAATAAACTTACTTTCTAATTTTATTTTCTACAGCCTTATTGGAGTACCTTCCATTTTGTAGAGCTCAGAAAGGCCTATGAAAAATTAGCCCTGAAGGTGTAATCGTAACATTCCCGAGAAGGATGGAGTTTAGGGAAACAAAAAAAATTGCCCAGTCCTGAGCATATTAAACTAACTCAAACAAAATAACTCCGTCATTCCTCAAGTTAGATGTGCCATAATTTGGTTATGGTTTATGGAATCAATATTGATTAAGAATGTCGAAATGATTTCTTTCTCTGTAAATTTTTGGGATTTTGTTTATAAACACAGAATTCCATCATAAAATATGTTTTTTAAAACCAAGTACACAAAACATTAGGAATTCCTCCAAAATGACAGGCAATTTATTCTTATTTACTATGTTTATGATCTGCACGGTGTCCATAAAATCTGGAAATATAAGCAAATATAAATAATGTGGTCAAGGATATCTTCAATGATTAAATAATTAATAATGTCTGTATTTTCAGAGTTTATGGACATCTTATATTAACACTATCACATAGGCAATAGAAATGAAAATCTAACATTTCTTAAATGCAAATATGTAGTGGAGAGTAAACGGATCGTCCTTTATGTAAGATGTCTTCCAATTGTGTGAAGTTTTTGGAGAGCTGATCAAAACTTTAAGAGGGGCTGGTGTTGTACCACCGTTGATTAAGCCACTGCTTGCAACAAAGGCTTCCCTTTGCCTGTTGGAGTCCCAGCTGCTCTGCTTCCTGTCTCGCTGCCCACTGATATGCCTGGGAAAGCAGCGGAGGATGGCCCCTGCTATCCAGGTGGGAGACCAGGATGGAGTTCCTGGCTCCTGGCTTTGGCCTGATCAAGCCCTGGCCGTTGTGGCCATTTGGGGAGTGAACCAGCGGATGGAAGATCTCTCTCTCTCTCTCTCTCTCTACTTCCCTCTTTTTGGCTGTCTGCCTGTTACCTAAACAAGTAACTAAATAAATATCTTTAAAAATACTTTAATGAGTACAATTGAAGATACTGTTGTGAAGTGCAGCATCATCGTGAGAAATGCATTTATTGGAAGTAGAGATTTCCATAGATCAGAGCTAAAAACCCTAGACTCACATTACTCTCCACGCCATTTAAAGGAACCCTTTGAGCAAAGGACTCGGGTAGAGTCAGTTACAACCAGGGCTGTGTGATCTATCCATTGCGGTGACTGGAACTATCTGACAGAGATCTTAGGCGCCAGTTCTAATGCCCTCACTTAGAATAGGAAGTCATTTTGCACCAGGTCTTGATGAGTTATGTGACAACTATTTGCAGGATTGTCTTTGGCCCCATGTAGACTTCTAATTCTGCAGGGCAATGCTGATGCCACATTCACCCAGTATTGCTGTGGAATCTGGCACACAGATAGATGCTGCCTAAGTGTGTGTTGAATCAAAGACAAAATCGATTGAAACACTAAGTCAGGATTTATTGAGCTGGAGTTGGCATTTTGAGGACTTTGCATCAAGAAAGAGGTTTGGGGGCTGGCATTGTGGCATAGTGGATAAAGCACCGCCTGCAGTGCCAGCATCCCGTATGGATGCTGGTTCGAGTCCCGGCTGCTCTGCTTCTGATCCAGCTCCCTGCTGGAAATGCACCTGGGAAAGCAGCAGGATATGGATCAAGTGTTTGGACCCCTGCACCCACATGGAAGACCTGGGAGAAGTTCCTGGCTGCAGGCTTCAGATTGAACCAGCGCTGGTTGTTGTGGCCTTTTGGGGAGTGAAACAGCAGATGGAAGATCTCTCTCTCTCTCTCTCTCTCTCTCTCTCTCTCTCCTCTCTCTGTTTCTCTCTCTTTCTCTGAGTTTCAAATATATAAGTAATCTTTTTTTTAAAAAAAAAAGAGGAATAAGTTTTTCCACATTTGGAATCTTATTCCTTTCAATATCCCATTCTTACCACAGCTGGGGCATACATCCATCTAAACTGTATTATTTTGACCTTGGTTTCAGCTGTAGATGAGCAAACCCCACTGGCCACACTGCCTGTGTTTACAGTGGTCTCCAGCTGGGGTACTACTTGCTTTTGTCTGTGTGTTCTATGCTGCCATCTGCAAATTCGGGGACATTTCTGTCCATGGCTGTGTATACCACGCCGGTGAGGAATGGTCTTGCCTCTCTACATCCCTGCAAATCTTGAGAGCATCGGCTATATCATTTTCCACAGTCGAATCAATATTTTAATGGAAAATTACAAAGAAAATGAGTATTTGGAAACCAAAGGCTGCCAACTAATAGCAGAAAATATAAGAGACTGTACATCACCTAAAAAGAGAGAGACCTGAGAATTGACTTCTCATCCATCTCTTTTATTTCTGCAGTTATTTTATAGCTGAAATATTCTGTTTCAGTTCATGGTTGCTTATTTTAAATCATCTTCCAGTCCTGCAACTCAAACTTGCCAGGCCCTGGACCCCTGCCTCCTTCTCCCCAAGCCTCCCAAATGATGCAGCCAGTGTCATTTTCGATGGAGCCCCCTTGGAGCCCAGAGCTGTTTCTTCTGTCAACCCCGGAGAGAGGAGATGAGGAGAAGGGAAGAAGCGATGAGACAGCAGGTGAGGCTTGCAGGCATGCTGCTCTGCAGATGAGCTGCGTCACACACTGCAAAGCTAGGTTGCCCACAAGTGCAGGGTACAGGGGTGAGCCGGTCCGGAGGTGCGGATCGATCTCAAGGCGTGAATCGCTGACCTCGGCTCACCTGCCCTGCGTTCCCAGTTCCTGTTAACTAAAGATCGCATTTCCATTGTTGCAGCTCAGCCCCGTGATTCCTGATGCTGTTGATTTTGGTATCTCTTACCTAGCATCTATTTGCAAAGACTTACTGTTTAAACTTTGAAATACTGAAATACAATTCCAAACATTTCCAAGTTAAACTCCTCTTTTCCATTCACAATCAACCCTGGAGAGAATATGGGGAGAAGAAAAGGAAGCGCAAACATCCCCTTTGTTCTGGACTGAAGCCGTGGTATTGGGATCACTCCTGGGGGTGGATCATAGCAAATTGTCTCCATACTGATTGTCTGTGTGCAAAGGTCGGGGAAAATCCCAAAGATCGAAATCAGGGATAAAAGGGATGTGCACACGGTCTCCACAGAGGGGCGGGCGGCGCTGGGGGCTGGGGGCTGGCGGTGGGTTCCAATGATGATGAGAATTCTCCAGCAAATTCACACGCTGCAAAAGCTACCAAGGAGCAAAGCTCCCACTCAGAGAAAAGCTCCAGTGAACAGGATTCCAAATACTCAAATTCAACCAAGTGCTCGTCAAAACCGCTTTTTGAATTTAGACACTCCGCTTCGATAGCAACTTGAGCATTTCTCTGCCTTAGAAAATGCTCTCTGCTGAGCCCAACCCAGCCTGGAACGGTGGCTTCCGTGTCTCCATGAAAGTGTAGATCTGAGCGAGGATGAACTCCAGAACCACGAAGTTCGTCCTGCAACTTCACCTCTAAGAGACACTCTCTACTCTCACTTTTGTTCTGTTGAAATTCCTAGTATGGATGATGAAAATAACCCATCAAGTATTTCAGGTTCTGGTAACTGAAATTCTACTGAACCGAGGCCTTGCTGTCTTGCAGAACCGTGGAGCAAAGTCCTGAACCTGAGTGGTAGCATGCTCATTTGAATCGTAAGTGGCTGTTGAATATTAACCCTGGCCCTGAGCTGGATAACAAGTTACTCAACCTCAGCACTCTTGACATTTGGGCCCTGGGACTTCTCTGTTGTGGGGGCTTGTCCTCTGTGCTGAAAGGGGCTTTATGATTGACCCTGGCCTCGACCCACCAGATGCCAAAAAGCAACCACCCTCTCCCAGTTGTGACAACCAGAAATTGTCTCTGGACATGGCCAAATGTCTCCTGGGGTGGGGAAGCAAAGTGGGCACCTTTTGCCTGCAAGTCCTGCAGCCCATACGGGCGTGGGCTCAAGCCCCGGCTGCTCCACTTCCAATCCAGCTCCCTGCTAATGCACCTGGGAAAACAGCAGAAGATGCTTGGGCCCCTGCCACCCACATGGGACACCTGGGTGGAGTGCCAGGCTCTTGGCTTTGGCCTGGCCCAACCCTGGCCATTGTGGCCATCTGGGGAGTGAACCAGCAGATGGAAGATCCTGATATCTCTCCCATCTTTCTGTTCTGTTCTCTCTCTCCTTCTCTCTCTCTCTCTCTCTAACTCTACTTTTCAAATAAATAAATAAATCTTAAAAAAAAAAATCCTAGGCCTCTCTGCTTGTCGCAGAACATGAAGGTAAACGTGTTACATTTGTATCCTGCAAGCTCACTGGTTTGAAAAGACTCTAACAGGGAGAACACAAACATCGGGGGTAGTGATGGGGGAGGGGAGCATGGTTTTCTTATTTAAAATCTTCTGACTTCCCCAGCGGTCTACCTTGCACCTCTAGGTTTACAACTTCTCCATGGCATCAGAGAAAAAAGAGGAAGCGTCTTCTCTCACACAGCAGGTCAGGGCACAGCTGTCCTCTAACCCCGATCTCATTTGCGCCCACACCCTGCAGGAACGGTGATTCCTTTCCCACTCAGCTGACGCCTTGGCTCACATCAGCTTCGCTGTCTGGACTTCCACTTCCGAGGCCAGAATTCAGAACTGTGTGTATTGTACACCTGGCTTCTCACCAGGGCAAACTCATTCATTCACTCATTGTTCAGTCATTCACTACTCCCCGGCCCGGTACTACCGCAGGGAAACCAGGCAGGAAGTCTCCGCACTCGCGGAGAGCGGATAATCACCCAAGCAACACACAGACAAAATAATTCCAAGGAGTCGTAAGAGTGGGGAAGACAAGAGAACACAGTGATGTGCTTAAGACAGAGAAGGGAGACAGGTTAGGGCAGGCCTCTCGGAGGAGGTGACATTAGAGCTGGGAAAGTGGGAAGACCCGGGGCAGCTCTGCGGGTCTGACTCGCTGAGTCCCCGGGTGTGGAAGGAGCACTGCAGGTTCCCAGGAGAGAAGGCAGGCCTTGGACGCTGCCGCTTGGTCCCCGCGGGGCGGAGTAGCAGGTGGCCACAGCTGGGAAGCCGACAGGGCCCTGCTGTGACCAAGCTGAGCGCTGGGCTCACAGGATGATGGCTGGGGCCGGGGCCCTGGACTTTGCCTTGGGAATCAAAAGCTTTCAAGGTGATTTTGGTGCCCTGGAAAGTTTGAGAAGCATCGTTCTAGAACATTCGCTGTATGGGAGATGGAGGCGTGGCGGGAGGCTTGCTGCTCCGCGTGGGTCAGGAGGCACCAGGAGGGCAGCGCCCCCATTCCAGACCCTGGCCTGTCACCATGCAGACTCTCCAGTGACTTCCATCTAGGGGAACATCTGACTTAAACTAGGACCTTAGGTGTCATAACATTGCTCACATAGAGGAGAAAGTGGCAACGATGATTTTTGGTGATAAGAGGTACAAGAGCAACCAAGTAGCCGGTTACCCTGGCACTTCTTCCCTGGAATTCGGGAGCCGCAGTGAAACTCTGCTCTAGTTTGAACATGTCTATCCTTTTTTGGGGTGAACTTTCTGAACCAAAACCTTAAAACCTGAATGTGTAGGCTTTACAAAGGTTTGCTCAACTGGGAGCAGACACTGAAACTTAGGTTATTATTTAGAATGTTTTTTTTTTAATGTAATGTTCTTTATTTTATTTAAAAAATATGTTTTATTGGGACCAGTGTTGTGTCGTAGTGGGTAAAGCCGCTGCCTGCAATGCCTGCATCCCATATGGGCATGATGGATGCTGGTTCATGTCCTGGCTGCTCCACTTCTGATACAGCTGCCTGCTAACGGCTTGAGAAAAGCAGTGGAGGATGGCTCAGGTCCTTGGGCGCCTGCCACCCACATGGGAGACTCAGAAGAAGCTCCTGGCTCCTGGCTTAGACCTGGCCCAGCCCTCATCATTGTGGCCATTTGGGGAGTGAAGCAGCGGATGGAAGATCTCTCTCCCTCTCTCTCTGCCTCTACCTCTCTCTGTAACTCTGTCTTTCAAATAAATAAAATAAATCTTTAAAAAGAGAGAGAGTGAGCAAGCAATATCTTTCATCTGTTGGTTTACTCCTCAAATGCCCATCCGGGTCTCCCACGTGGGCAGCAGAGGTCCAAGCACTTAAGCCATCATCTGCTGTCTCCCCGGATGCACTAGCAGCAAGCTGGATCAGAAACCGAATGGCTGAGACTGGAACCAGCACTATGATGTGGGATGTGGGCGTCCTGCGTGGTGGCTTAACTCACTGCGCCACAACACTTGCCCAGTGGGAGTGTCCTTCCTTACAGCAACTCTGACCTTGTGTCAGTGGTTCACACTTTTTTATTCTTTATTTGAGAGGCAGAAAGACAAAACCCCCTTCTGCTGGTTCTCCTCCACCCCAACCCCCTTGAGAGAGGAGGGCCAAAGCTGGGAGCCAGGAACTCAATCAGTCCCCCACGTGGGTGGCAGGGACCCAGCCACTTGAGCCATTACCAGGGTCTGATGTGACCAGCTTAGGTCTGGGCACACATGGAGTCAGGGGTTGGAGTTTAGACCCAGGTACTCTGATGTGGGACACGGGTGTCTTAACTGTTGTCTTAGCCCCATATTGGAATAAAAAATAGGTGCAAGACATAAATACACACAACAGGGAATCAGTACAGACTTCAGCCTTAGTCTTGAACAGCCACGGATCTTACTCATGTTCCTTCTTCCTCTTACCCATGAGACTTTGCAATACTCTACCCATCTCGTTGCCTTGACTTTGCAATGGCATCTAAGTACTCTTCCTCTGCTCTTAAAATGTCACACGCGCAAGCTCTCTCTCTCCTTCTACTAACAGACTTTTTATTTTCTGTGCAACGTTTGCTAACTTTAGGACAGGTCTGGCTTCTTTCTGTGGTCAACAAACAACCCTGTTTATGCGAGCCCTGTGTTTATTCTCTGTGCTCCCAACTCAGGAAATGCTTCTCTCTGGTGCAGGTGTTCAGCTTAGTGGTTAAGTCGCCGCTTGGGACATCCAAGTCCTATATCAGACTGTCTTGGTTCAAGTCCAGGCTCTGCTCCCAATTCTAGCTTCTGGCTAACACAGACCCTGGGAGAGGGCAGGTGATGGCTCAAGTACTTGGATCCCTGCCACCCAGATGGGAGACATAGACTGAGTTCCTGGCACCTGGCCACTGCGGGTATTTGGAGTGTGAACCAATGGATGGAAGATTTCTCTCTCTCTCTCTCTCTCTCTCTCTCTCTCTCTCTCTCTCTCTCTTTCTGTGTGTGTGTGTGTGCTTTGGTCTCTCAAATAAAATAAAATAAATAAAATCTTGAAAAGAAATGGTTCTCTCAACTGACCATGGCTCCCAACTCTGTCCTAGGAAGCGCATAGCTATTATTTCTAACAATTATCACTAATCAAGAATAAATATTTTTCCCCGAAAGTGCTGCATTAGAACCAATCTCACTGCTCTGAGGACTCTTTTTTTTCTAACAGAGGATGCTAAGCAGGGTGCCAGGCGGCTGGGAGCAGAGGCAATGCCTGACTTCTGCAGGTCGCCGTGGGTCCCTTCTCCCAAGGTAACAGTCTTCTCAGCTTTACTGCGGGCTGTGAGGGAGGACTCAGAGGTAAGCGATGTCTGTCTCATTTTCCTTTGTCCTTGGTTATCAGGGGGCCGACACTGCCGCTCTTATCCTCCTACTTGCACTGTCATAAGATTTGTTTCTCATAGAAAGGATCTGAAGTTTGCTGTGTATCCAGGTTGGCAGCAATATGGAGTAGAAGGCGCCCAGGACGCCCTGCCTGGGGAAAGGCATCCCCACCCGCGGCGGCCGTGGGAGCTGCTGACTCCAGTTTGGGGGCAGCCTGTGACTGCCTTCTGAAGAGGATTGTTTCTGCCCCTTGGGCTCCTGCAGCACGAGGGCTCTCCAGCCCTCCAGACTGCCGGGAGTGGACGCCCCAGGAGGTGCGGTCACTTCCGGACTCAGTGCACAGTCTCTGGGGGCATGGTCTGCTTCTCCTCTCATTGGCTCTCGCAGGGCTCAGAAGGTGGATGCAGCGCAGGTCTCTAGCACTCGCTGTTGGCATCCTTAGTGTTCAACAGCTTCTAGAAAAGTCTCCCTACAGCCACCAGAACCACTTTCCCAGCCCTTTTGCAGGAGCACAAGCTCCATGAAGGCAGATACTGATTCTGCATCCATCCCCGGTGAATCCCAGCACCTAGGACAGTGGCCAGGGCGGCATCAGAACCTGCCAGCCACTTGTCTGCCGCAAGAATGAACAACTGGAAAGCCAGAGCATTCCCAAGGTCCCGCGAGGCTTTTTTGAGCCCATTCCCCTTTTATGTGGTTACACCCTTGGGTCCCGTGTGCAGGCTTCTAGAACACCTCAGTGCACTCTGTGGGCAGCACAGTGGTCTCCAGCACTCTGCAAGCACCAGAGGGCAAGCCTGGGGTTTTCCAAATGGCCTGGCATGTAGCAGGTGCTTAGTAGTTTGCCAACTGCCTTCCTCTGCTTCCTGCAGCTGTCTCTGAGACTGGCCATTTGTAGAGAGATGTACGTGGACTCACGGTCTGGAGACGGGTAGGGTGCTGGCATCTGCCGGCCATCAGATGAGTTGGAAAATGGAAGAGAGGGTGTGTGGAAGAGAAAGTGGAGGGGGCACAGCTGCTCCTGAGGGAACTGACCCACGCTCAGGGCAGCTACATTAAGATCCCTCCCGTACTGAACACCTCTCAAAGGTTCCACCAGTTCTCCACACCTTCACGCGGGACAACCCCGTATTCAAACCAGAGCGTCAACTCTGCAGTATCTGAATAGGAAGAGGAAAGAGGTTAGGGCAGAGGGAAGGTGGGAGGGAGGAAGGGCAGCAGCGGGGATCCGGGTGAGTGGTCCACAAGGGCTTGCCGTGGCTGGGTAGCTCAGCCCACGCTGGGACAGACTCATGTTCCCATTCCTGTTGTGCCCGGGCCGGAATCAAACCGTCCAAGCATAAAGGCGGCAGAGCCTTCTGTCGGAGGGCAAATGCAACTCGCATGGCATTTGGTGTTTCTTGGGAAAGGGTGCTGGGCTTGCAGACAGACGTGCTGGGTTCGCATAGTGCTCTGACGATATGTTTTGAAAAACATATTAATTAATTAATTAATTTGTTGGAAAGGCAGAGAGAAAGATCTTCCATTCTCCCCAAAGGGCCACAATGGCTAGGGCTGGTCCAGGCCAAAGCCAGAAGCCTGGAACTCCATGTGGGTCTCCTACGTGGGTGCAGGGGCCCAAGCACTAGGGCCATCCTCTGCTGCTTTCCTGTGTGCATCAGCAGGGAGCTGGATCAGAAGCAGAGCAAACTCCAACATGGGATGCTAGCGATGCTGCAGGTGGCGGCTTAGCCTGCTGCACCCCAAGGCTGGCCCCTGCCACTTACCAGTGAATCCTGGAGGGGTCAGATGACGCTCCCTAGACTTCAACTTCCTCGTACAAGAAAAGAGAAAGGTGTCCCCAGGGGCCCTGCTCCGCGGGAGGACAGGAAACAGTCAATGTGCGGTGCTTTGAGCATCACCCATGAACCCTCTGCTCGCAAAGGCTGATCCGCAAAAGCCCCGGTCCCCGCATCAGGCCCAGCTCCAAGCCACCCTCTTCCTCCTCTCCCTTTCGGTCCAACACCTCCAGCAAGGACTTGTACAGGAAACCCCGGGTCCTGTCTGCCCACAGAGGTTGGCTTCCTGATGGAGCCCTGCTCCAGATACGTCCTCATGCTGTCTCCGGCTCTTTGCCTTGACGGTGCCATATCCCACGGTGCACCCAGCCCGGCCTGCTGGATTGCGCTGCGGGCACGTTCCTCACTAAGGCCACATCCTTCTGTCTCCTGCCCTCCCTTTCCTCATTTGCAAACAGAGGCCAGCACACTGGTGGCTGGGTGAGATGACCTGGATGGGGGCTGTAGAGAAGCGCAGGGCAGGTCTGCTGCATCCAGGGGGGGCCACTGGGCCTCAGTGGCAGCCAGCTGTTGAAACGTGGAAAGACGAGAACTGACATTCGAAAAAAAAATATGGAAATTTGAACTTTTATATGAGATCTCCTGACTTTTAAATGTTGGCAACGCGTTCAAATTTGTCAGCTATGCTGCCTGAGCCAACTAAAACACATGTGGAGGCTAAACTCGGCCTGAGAGTCTGCAGTCTGCGAGCTGAGGGCTCTAGGCATCCTTTTAGCTCTACAGTAATGGATTTTCTGGGCTGTGGGATCTGCTCAGAAATATCCAGTGCTTTTTTTTTAAGATCTGCTTTTTTTTTTTTTTTTTACTTATTTGGAAGTCAGAGTTAGAGGCGGAGAGACAGAGAAAAAGATCCTGTATCCACTGGTTCACTCTCCAGATAGCTGCAATGGGCCGGGCTGGGCCAGGATGAAGCCAGGAGCCAGGAGCTTCCTGTAGGTCTCTCCCACATGGGTGGCAGGAGCCCAAGCACGTAGGCCTTCTTCCGCTGCTTTCTAGACATTAGGTGGGAGTTGCATCGGAAGTGGAGCAGCCAGGACTTGAATGGGAGCTCCTCTGGGATGCTGGCTTATCAAGCAACTGCTTAATCCACTGCGCCACAATGCCAGCCCCTCTATACTTTTTGAAGTTGCAATGACTTTTCTAAACATTTCCTTGATTTTTGAGGAATTTTTAAACATAGCTTTGTGCAAGTGAGAAAATGTGAATTGCATCAGTTCTCTTCACTTGGAGAAAAAAATGCGCCTGCAAACCCTTTTTGAATCCCAGCGCTGATGCAGGAGCCACTCTCCCCACCTGCGACACAGTGCATGGCGAGCAGTGTGTGAAAAGGAAAAGGAAGAAGAGTTGAGTTGTTTTCCAAAGGGAGAGGGAAAAGGGGAGGGGGAAAAAGCTCCACCCACTCCTAGGTAGATGAACCATTTCCTCCATGGAAAAGATACAAAACTACAGTGATCTTTACGCATTAACAAGGTCTTGGGCCGGGAGATAATGATTATCACATGCAGAAAGCATTCATTGCGCTGAAGGAAGATACTGGAATTAGCGCGTGGCTCCACAATTAGTGTGGATCCCTGCTATTTCTGTCTGTGCTGCATGCTGAGCAGCCAGGACTCTGGCCAGGAGCATTCTCCTGGCAGTCGGGGATGTCTTAGAGAACACGTTGGCTGCCTGCGACTCCCTGGGGAGTCTTCTCTGGCCATCCACAAACATGTGGGAACTTCAAAATGGTGGTGGGACACAGATAGATTTTTATGTAAAAAAAATTGAAATCTATGCACACCGAGACCCTTCAAATGGCTCATGGAAAATGTATATTATGAAAACACTAGCCATAGATTTCAAATAATTTTGCACCAAAGCAAACTTATTGCTGAGAGTTTGGCCCATTGGGACTCCTGGGTTGAAGTCTCAGCTTTGCTTTTCTGTTAAAAAAAAAAAAAAAGATTTATTTATTTGAAGGACAGAGTGACACACACACATACTCACACACAGTGAGAGTTGAATGGTTCATTCCCCAAATATCTGCAACAACCGGGGCTGGGCTCGGCCAAAGCCAGGAGCCAGGAAATCCCAACCACGTCTCTCTCATTGGTGGCATGAACTCAGATACCTGAGCCATCCTTTGCTGCCTTCCAGGCGCATTCGCGGGAAGCTGGACCAGAAGCAGGGAGCAGCATGGGAGGTGGGCGTTCTAAGCAGAGAGACTTACCTGTGTCACAATGTCAGCCTCCCGCATCCCTTCTGATCCAGCCTCCTGCTAATGCATACACTGGGAGGCAGCAGGGATGGCTCAGGTAGTTGGGTCCTGGTCACCAGGATTGAGGTCCCAGCTCCCAGCTGTGACCTCTCCTGGCCTTTGGAGTTGGAGGTATTTGAGAGTGAACCAGAGAACGGGAATTCTCTCTCTCTCCCTCTCCAATTAATAAAAATAAAAAAACCCAAAACACAAAACAACTTTAATTTTTTCCACAAACTTCTTAAAATATTTATTTGCAAAAGAGAGAGAGAGAGAATCTTCCATCTGCTGGTTCAATCCCAAATGGCTGCAATGGCCAGAGTTCAGAAGCCACGAGTCCAGAGTTCTATCCAGGTGTCCCATGTGGGTGGCACTTGGGCCATCCTCCACTGCTTTCCCAGGCACATTAGCAGGGAGCCAGGTGGGAAGTGGAGCAGCAGGGACTGGAACTGGTGCTTGGACGTGGGACGCCGGTGTTCTCAGGCAGCAGCTTAGCTCACTGCATCACCACCCTGACCTTGAAGTCCCCTTGTCAAGCAGAACATCGGAAAGGCGGGGAGGTGCAGAATTGAAAGGTATCTGTGTTACGGTGCCGTGAGGTCTGGCGGTGAATTTCCAGGGAAAGTTTGTGAGTGGGCAAAGGGGTAGCATCAGGATTAAGAACCCAGCAGAGGGACTCTGGAGCCAGGTGATCTGGGTTCAAGGTCTTGCTGCTTACCAGGTGTGTGGCATTTAACTTTCCTTACCCAGAAAATGGGTTCCATAGCGACACCTGTCAATTGTGGGCCTCACAGGGATTAAAGGAGTTAATTCAAGTGAAGCCTAGCATATGGTACTTGCTAAATACATCTTATTGAGATGGTGAACTGTGGCCCCGTGGTGTTAAGTAAGGAGCTGCTCAAGCTCCAGGGCATAAAATCACCACCTTTTCCTTACTCCTGGAGAGCAATGGGCAGACTGTGCCCCCTGGGTGCACTTAGGAACCTGCAGCTGGCTGCAGCTCTGCTGGCCTAGACTGGGCTTGCCGTGGGGATGGCTGATCTCCCCACAGCACTCATTCCTTCCCGGGGCCCAGCTGCCCTGTCCTACTCTTGATGATGGCAGAAACACAAGGGCAGAAGGGAAACCACAGGTGTCCTGAGCCTGAGCTTGGAACTGGTGCCCGCAGTGCCTGCCGCATTCTCCTGGCCAAAACCAGTGCCACGGGCAGACTCAAAGTGAGGCCAGTCCCCCTTGCCCGTGGCGGGGAGGGATTGCAAGGCACACAGCAAAGAGCACGGAGCAAAGGCGGCCGAAGAACTGGCATCCAGCATGGGAGCTCACAATGGAACTTCTGCACTTGAACTGAAACAAGTGTTGGACTGAAAGTCAGGGTGGAGATATTGCATCTTGTCTGACAGAGGCCAAGTCGTGTCCAGACCAGATCAACAGGGATAAAGCTAAATAACTCAGGTCCTGCTTCTCAGACCAACTTCTGGATATGCAAAGAGGGTCCTTTCTAGCCACTCCGAGCTCTGCACGTTTAGGTAAGTGTCCATGCATAGCCGTGAGTGTGTGTGCGTGTGTGTGTGTGTGTGTGTTTAGGGAGAAAGCCCCTTGATGACACACGGTTGCTGAAATCCTGCATGTGGAAGCCAGCCTCTCCTCTCTCTCCCTGTAGAAGCACAACTCACAAAACTGCGTTGATGGATGTGTGATTGCAAAGGGGACCTGGGAACCCACGCCGTCATCACAGCTTTCCCTAAAGCCCCTGACTCCTGTTCAGCTGCAACACAACACGGGGGAGAAGCATAGTTTTCATTCAGTGCCTCGGCCAATGACTTGGAGAGATTTTTTCTGACAGGATCTCACGCTAAGTATGACCCAGGGCACATAAGTACCCAAGGACAAAGCTGGCCAGCACACTGCCGAGTGCTACGTCACGTTCTATCATCTGCTATTTTCTTTTTTTTAAGATTTTTATTGGCCGGCGCCGCGGCTCAGTAGGCTAATCCGCCGCCTAGTGGCGCCGGCACACCGGGTTCTAGTCCCAGTCGGGGCACTGGATTCTGTCCCGGTTGCCCCTCTTCCAGGCCAGCTCTCTGCTGTGGCCAGGGAGTGCGGTGGAGGATGGCCCAAGTGCTTGGGCCCTGCACCCCTTGGGAGACCAGGAGAAGCACCTGGCTCCTGGCTCCTGCCTTTGGATAGGCGCAGTGCACCGACCGCAGTGCGCCGGCCACGGCGGCCATTGGAGGGTGAACCAATGGCAAAAGGAAGACCTTTCTCTCTGTCTCTCTCTCTCACTGTCCACTCTGCCTGTAAAAAAAAAAAAAAAAAGATTTTTATTTATTTATTTGACAGGTAGAGTTACAGAGAGTGAGAGAGACAGAGAGAAAGGTCTTCCTTCCATTGGTTCACTCCCCAAATGGCTGCCATGGCTGGAGTTATGCCGATCTGAAGCCAGGAGCCAGGTGCTTCCTCCAGGTCTCCCACGTGGGTGCAGGGCCCAAGCACCTGGGCCATCCTCTACTGTCCTCCTGGGCCACAGCAGAGAGCTGGACTGGAAGTGGAGCAACTGGGACTAGAACCGGTAACTACACAGGATGCTGGCACCGCAGGCAGAAGATTAACCTAGTGCGCCATGGCACCGGCCCCCAATCTGCTATTTTCTAACCTATTACTTTGAAAAAGAATACTGGTGCTGACATACTGTACCCATTTCTTAATGCACAAAGCAGAGTTTGAAAAAAATCCAGGCCAGTTCAAAGGTGAAGGTTGAAAGGTCAGGGGTGGTGATGGGAGCTTAAATAAAGCTCTTTCCGACTCCGCGGTCCTCACACTTGTCTCAAGCGAGAGGCAGCAGGTGAGTGGAGTTTCTAAAAGTCACACAGAGTGAAGTGGCAAGACGAGCTGGCCCTGCTTTGATTTGGGGGAAGTCTTTCTCAGATGGAAGGGTCAGAAAGACCACTGGAGACAACTTTCCCAGCCTTTCCCAGAACAGGGAAGATCGTCAATAAGTAACAGTGTTGCTGGTGCTCCCGGCACAGTGAGGATGGAAGGAAGCAGCCGGGAAATACGATGGACAGCGGACTTCTCAGAGCGCAGAGGGGCAGGGAGGCTGTGTCACAGTTAGTGACAGCGCCAGGACTCTCCGTGGCCAGAGTTTCCTCTCTGCTCCTTGAGCCTTGCCATCTGTTAAATGGATCGTTAACAAATCATGAGCAAGATGAGACAGGTAGTCATGCCCCCAGTTCTGAATACAGGAGGTCCATCCACAGGTTGGCTTCTATAGCATTCCTGTTCCTGCCCTTAATAGCAGGAGTAGGGGCTGCCCGTTCACCTGGTTACGGCTGCTGTGCTGGGCCTCGCCCCAGTGTAGTTCTCTCTACCACGAGATCATGTGACCCCGTGCCCACCCCCACCCCGGTTCCTCAACTTCCACATCCTCCTAAGCCCTCCCCAGACCGGAAGTGAAGTGCCGAGCCTGGAAGTGGCCCCTCACAGAAGATGGCCGGTCACCTCCCCCAGCCCCGGCATCGTCCCCGGCCGGCTGCCCAGGGCCCTGGAGCCAAGCTGACACTCGGTCCAGGAGTCGCTCTTAAACTCGAGCTCAGATGGACGTAGAAACACAAGAGGAGCCAAATCATATGTTTAAACAGTTCAAGAGGAAACCAGGCTCAGCAAGCAACTCCAACCCTGGATTTAGCCTGGGTGAATTTTCCTTCTGTGGGATTTCCTGTCCCTTTTCTGGATGTTTCTATCTATCGAATGTTCCCTAGCAGCTGGTTTCAGGCCATCAGCTCTGCGGTGAAAGCAAGCCTTATGCAGGACTTGGGCTCAGCTGTTAAAATATCAAAACGGCTGCCGGACCGCATGGCTCCAAAGCCAGGCTTCTGCGCAGCCGTGAGCTCCTGGCATCCGTCAGTGGGCCCCCACGGTGGGGTTTGAAGACCCCTACACACAGCACGGGGGGAGCACGCTGTCCTGCTGCCTGCCGGGGGCGGGGGGGGGGGCAGGCGGCAGGGAAGTGAACCCAAAAGCCGGCTGCCTGCAACGTTCTTAGACTGCAGTTAAAATTTAACAATTTCTTAAAATGTCAATTCTCTGGCATCCTCAGTTGCATGGGGTTGGGGGAGGTGACAGGGAAGGGACAATGGGCCAGGATTAGATAATTGACTTGGTGCTAAAATTCCAGGAAGTTTGTGTTGCTCTGGGCCTGGATCTTGTGACTTGTTAGCTCAAATCTGAATCTACATCTTCCCAAAGTGCAGAGAGCATTTTTTCACTTAGTCACTTTTTCAGTTGTAATTCCGCCGCCCCCCCGCCCCGCCCCCGCCTCTCCAACAGATAGAACTGGTTAGATTAGCAGCTCCTAGCACTGAGATGAAAATACTGGGAGGGCCCAGTCCGGTCCCCTTCTGTTTATTCTGACCGAGCAGGCTTTGATCTAAACATATTTCCTGGGGTCTGGATGAGATGACCTAATTGCTGTCTTATCCGCCTCTACTTTTCTGTGAATCTCAGATTGCCCTTTGCTGTGGAGCCCTTTGAAATTCATTTTGCATCCCCCCTCCTTACCTCTCTGACATTTGTTCATTGGGGGTGGAGTGGGTAACCCCTTGGCCAAAGCCCCTTGCTTTCTTATTTTTCTAACGGGACTGCGAAGCTTTAACAGAGTGGGAGATTTTTTTTTTTTTTTGAAAGTTCTTTCATTCTTGACACTCGCACCATGCCAAAAATAATAAGCAAATAATCTACTGCTAGAAATTTATGTCAACTGCAAATCATTTAGGATTTTGTTCCCCCCCTTTTTTTTCTATGTAAAAAATGTCGCTTTCTGCCACCCTCTGAAAGCCACAGGAATGAACCTGGCTGTGAATGCCGGGATATGAGACTCATAGCTCCAGGTTGGCGTCAGGTAGCTCCAACTGCTCGCTCGCTCTCTCTCTCTCTCTCTCTCTGGCAGCCTGGGTCTGTCATTGCTCCTGTTAATTTTTTTTTTCTTTCCTTGCTCAGGTCCCTGTCAATCACCAAACTGCTCTTCCAAGGACTCCTGTATTTTCCAGAAGGAAGGAAGCTTGTGAGTGTCCTTCCCCAGGGTGGGGCTGTGGAACAGTGCAGATGAAGGGAGAGGGAAGAAGAAACTAACACAAAGGAACACAGGGAAGGAAAAACCCAGAAAGAGGAGAGGATGACAGCGACACAGAGAGACAGGAAAGCACAAAACAAAACAAAAAGAAGAACGGGAAGTTGCTAACGTTTGTAAATTTGGGGTAGTAGGCTCAAGGGGTTTTGTGAAGATTTTTCCAACCGTTCACACATCAAAGCCAACGAGCTGGGGAAAAAATGTCACCAAGTACATATATTTAGTTCCCAAATGCGGAGAACTCAGCCGTCGACCCACGCGCCGACGAGCCGCCTTCTCAGCGCTCAGAGACTTTTGCCTCCAAAGCCACCGGGACCCCCGAAGCTTCAGCGGGTAGCAGGGGCCGGGTCGGCGGGCGTGGGGGCAGGGCGCGCACGGCCTCGACCTGCCAGGAGCCCCCTCGGCTTGGCAAACACAAACCCACGCCTCGCGCGCTGCTCACGCTGGGAGGAGCCGCGGGGCCGAGGGCGAGTTCTTGTTTTGGAAACGCACGGGCAGGTAATGATCGATAGATCAGAAAGATAGCGGGTCGATAAATGGACAGGCAGGGACAAAAGGGCGAGGGAAGGGGAGGCGGGGGCAGAGACCCAGGCTCCGACCTTCCCCCGAAGGGCTTCTGCTGCCTCCAAAAATCTGATCGAAAAGCAACTGGGCTTCCCTGAAGTCACTTTCAGAAAACGCTGGAAGGGCGGGGTGGCTGGCGCGAGGGGAAGTGCCCGCGCTCCCCGCCCCGGCGCCCGCCTCCGCGCGCAGCCCCGGGGGCGCAGGGCCGTGACCCCCGCGCCCTGCCCGGAGCGCGGAGCTCCGGGCTCGGGGGTGGTCGCCGGGCCGCGGGCAAGAGCGCAGTCCAGCAGCGGGGGCCGCCGGCTGGACTCCGCTGGGGAGGGGCCGGCGAGGCGCTGGGGGCCACCCCGGATGTCCTCGGGCGTCGTCCCCGCCGGGGCGCCCTCTCTGAGCCACGCCCAGCGGTGGGAGGTGGAGGGCGCCGCCCGTGCACCGAGGCCCGCCCCCTGGGCCCCGCGAGACCCCGCGCTTATCTCCCGGGGAGAAAGAGGGTCACTTCTGGGCAGCGGGGACGCGGAAGCGAGAAATCGCGTCCTCTGCGTTTTGGGGACAATTCTGCGACCCAGATGCCGCGCGCACCTCTATCCCCGCCCTCACCCGGCACGGTTCGGGGCTGGGGTCGGCGCGCACCTTCCGGAACGCGGGGCTGGGCGGGCGCCGCTGAGGTCCAATGAGCGGTGCGTGCAGGCGGCCCCCGACTCCCGCTCCTTCCCTGCGGGGTGGGGGTGGGGGATCGCCGCTGGTGTAGACGCGGCCTCCACCCCGACGGCGCACGCAGGAGGGACGCCTTTCCAGCTAGGACAAAAGCGGGGAGAGGAAGACTCGGCCAGAATGTTCGCGAGGAGATAACTCAAGTCGCCTCTGCGTAGCCTGCACTGTGTCTCTCAAACACGCATGTGCGCCCCAGTGCCTGGACGCCCAAGGCGAGCGCGCGCGCGCCGGCCTCGCTGGGTGGCGGCCCAGTGTGTGAGTCAGACGGTGGCACCCGGGCGGCCGCCTCGCGAGGGCGCGGGGACGAGGTTCTCGGCCGCCTTCGGTCCGAGTGGAGTCCGGGAAGCCACCGCGGCTGGCCGAAAGCTGAGAGCGAAATCCCTGCAGGGTGCAACCTTCAAGTTTTGTCTCTCTTTGCTTTGGCTGGCGGTGGCGGGAGAGCGGAGTGGGGAGATTACTAAATGCGCTCCCGAACCAGGTTTGGGCGGCCAGCCCCCAGTTTTGAAAATAAAGGAAACGCGAGGCCTTGTAAAACCCTGTTTCTGTTAGGCCTTTTCCCATGGCTTACGCAGAGAGGGGGCGCACGCGCGCTCTCCTGCACAGGTCACTGGTACCTGGGGTATACCTGACAAGGGTCAGGGGCCTGGCTACATAGAAAAATGTACTCTGAAAACACAGACACGGGATTTTGCTTTATCTGTTGCAAAAAAAAAATGTATTTGATTACTTGGGTAAAATTACAGTATCTCTGTTGTTAGTAAGTATTAAATGTTAAAGAAACTGGACCCTCCCCCTTTCCTTTCAACTTTCCAAGAAAGTGCATGTAACAGTCCAATTTTTTTCTTCTTCCATACCTAATACAAAATAAACAAACACTATACCTGCTCTCGATCAAGAAGAAACATTTGCTCTTGTAGGGACCATCTGTACATTTTAATGAGAGTGATATTTCTTATTGTATATACAAGAGCATCTACATTTTTCTCCACGGAAGGTTGTTCAAGATGCTATACTTAGCAGCATTGTGAAATTCCAGCACACATTTTCTATTGTGAATATACCTACAAGGCTACCAAAACAACACTTGTTTTTTTCTCTAAAGAATTCTGCGTGCTTATTACTATACAGAAACTTATTAACATTGAGGGAAGACGCAAGTAAAAAGCACAATACAAATAGCGTTCCAAACGGAAATGGTTAAATCTACAAAACAAAACAAGAAAAAAAAGCGGTTGAATTTTAGAATAAAAGTAAAAAACAAAAAAACAAAAAACAACAACAACAAAACAAAACCCAAACCTTGCAAAGACCCACACTGCTCAGTCTGTACTTCTAGTCCTTTCCTTGAATCTGTTTCGAAAGATTAGACAATGTGTTTGCTGATAAAATTTTTCAGCAGGATCAAAGTGTACATTTATATACAGACTTTATTAGAGACCTAATGCATCACTGTGGCATTGCATCAACACCGGATTCATATTAAACTGGATATAGAAAATAAGTTAATGCCAGATTAAGACCGCCTAGGAGGGCAACTCGAAATTGCCATAAATGTTACAGCAAGTTTACAGCACTCTTAGTCAATTAGTATTTAGTCCAAAATATAGAAGACCAAAGTTAACGCTTGCATTCTGTTTGCAAAGCAAGGTTATATCACTAATAAATAAGCTTTCTTAGAACTCTAGAAGTTGAACAAGGTACAAAAGAATGTCTTCAGAATGTCGTGGTCCATAGAGCTGGGGTGACTAGGGGGTGAGGGGCACGGGGCCGGGGTGGGGGGCAGGAGGCCACCAGAGGTGGCGGCCCCGGTGGCTTTAACTCGTGACGATCTCTTTGCTGTCCTCCACGAAGCGGGTGAAGCGGAAGTTGGTGCCGTTCTCACTGCTGGCCATCTTCTCCAGGCCGGCCAGGGGCGCGCTGGGCTCGGAGTTCTGGAGCTTCTCCAGGTTCCCCGTCAGCCCGCTAATAGGTGAGCTGCTGCCGCTGCCCAGGCTTCCAGGAATTGGAGGGACGCCACCGTTCTGAATGACGGAGATCTCGTTGGCCTTCATGGCCAGCCCGTTGGACAGTGCGGCTGCGTACTGGTTCCAGAAACTGGAAGGATCCCCGCTTCCTGACCTGGCTGCCAAATCCTTCTGGAACATTTCTGGGAACTTGACAGGATTGCCTCCTAGAAATGTCATGGGGCCGTCCACGGAGAGCCGCCGGCCCCGCCGCGCCGGGGTGCTGTTCCACATGTGAGTGCCCATGTGAACCTGCCGTGGGGGTGGGGGGAGGGAGGAAGAAGGGAGGGAGGAGAGAGGAAGGAAGAGAAGCTTAATAGTTGCATCTGTCTCAGCTCATATCCCAGGACGCGACAAAGCAAGGGGCCTGCACGTCTACTCTTATTACGGGCCAGACAGTGGAAAGGCCAGCGGCAACTCTGCACTCGCGGCCACTCTTAATAACGTGTCCGCCCTCGACGGCCCAGGGCCTGTCTTGCCTCTTCCCCGGCCGAGATGCCTTACTTACTCCTTTTTTATTGCCCGTATTTAGCTTATAATGGCCTCCAACAAGCCAGCCACCGGCAGATAGCGCCTTGCAGGGCGCGAATTGTTATGTCCACTCTCATTGCAATGGTAAGGATTGTATCTGACACCCTTTACCCTATAAATGTCCTTTTCAGATGGGAAAAAAGCACCCCTTGCTGATTGCCCATTGGAGGGCCCCGTGTGTGGCTAGGGGAAAAAAAAAAAAAGGCCAGAAAGTAATTATTCATCTCACATTACTGGCAGCAATCTCCAGAGAGAGACTCTGTCAACAGAGATGTACACAGTCAGAGCGCTCAACTGTTGCTCCGGAACTTACGCATATTTGCTTTATTTCCAACACTTATCAGTAGGAAATGTTGTCTAATCAATTATCATCATGCCCATTAGCAGAGCCAGTGACGTTACTGTTTTTAGAGGAGCAAACCACGCTGGAGTGCGTGGTTGTGAAAAATAGATGCACACGCCGAGGCGAGCCGCAATTATTAAGTGATGCAGCCAGCGCACAGGCCACGTGGAGGTCTTTAATCAATGCCCTGTGGCAACGCCAGGCTGTCTTCCTGGGTAGGTAGAGCAATTCATTTGGTGCACTTAGCGAGACAACAGGGAGAGGCCGCTGCTTCGCTTAGGTACCAAATTACTCAATGCGCTCTGACATTCAGCGAGCTGCAGGCTGCCCTTGTCCTGGCCATGATCCTGCCCCTCAAGGGCGTCCCCCGCTCCTCCCCAGGCAGGTGCAAGCAGCAGGTTCCCCTCCTGAGAACCTCTCTCCCTCTCTGCATCTCGGGCCGCATGCATTACAGGCAATCCGTGGCGGGGAGACACGGGCCGGTGGGGTGGCTGAGGTGCACGGTGGAGGCAGGTACCTTAAGATTGCCTTTAGTCGTGAAAGCTCTTCCACAAATAGTGCAAGCAAAGGGTTTCTCTCCAGTGTGAGTTCTCTCGTGAATCTGTAGGGCACTGGATGAGGAGAAGGTTTTGCCACATGTGTTGCAATAGTGCTGTTTAGGAGTTCTCCTGGGCAGAGCGGGGAGCAGGACTGGGGACGTGGCAGCGGATGACAGAGGCCCGGAAGGGACGTGACCGGCGGGGGCGTCCTTGCTGTCCTGAGCAGAAACATGCATGAAGCCGTTGACCTCCGTCTTGATGAGAGACGACAAGGAGTTGGCGGGAATCACCGCAGAGTTCTGATTGGGGCCGAGGTTGGAACTGGGCTCGAAGAGCTGGGATGGCAGATCTCGCATCTGATGTGTCAACATGTGCTGCTTCAAATTACCCTTTGTGGAAAAGCCACGATTGCAAACTGTGCAAATAAACGGTCTCTCTTTGGTATGACTTCTATAGTGGATGTCCAAGGCACTCTGACAAGCAAAGGTTTTGCCACAAATGTCGCAAGCGGTATTTTTAAATTTACCCCGGTCTCTGAAAGGGAAGAGGATGCCCAAGGAATCTTCCTTGATGATTTTCTCTGCGTGACTCGATGTCAGATCCAGGGCCCCGCCGTTCATGGGGGTGGGAGACAAGCCGTTGGCGAACTCGCTCGGCCCGGCTGCTCTCTGTGGCTTTTCCTCAACGCCGGGGGACTTGTGGGCCTCCTGGGCGCTGTTGGAGGGGGACAGGGCCTGCATGGACGAGGCGGACTCGGAGGCGGCCGGGCTGCCGGCGCTCTGGCTCTCCACGTCCCCGCCCACTGAGGACGAGTCGTTGGTCAGCACGTCCCCCTCGACGGAGCCGTTCTCCACCGACTTGAGGCTGGCCTGCAGCTGCTCCGCTAGGCCAGCGCTGATCATCTTCATCTGGTTCTCCAAAGCAGCGATGCTTGACATCTCGAGGGGCAGAGGCGAGGAGGACAGGCTGTCCTGGGAGGCGTCGGCCGACCTGGGCGTGTCGGGGATGCTGCCGTCGGGACAGTCCTCCATGTTCTCGTCAGAGAAATTGTCCAGGTCATCGAAATTCTTCTCGTCGAAGGAGCCCGTGTCGGACTCCATGGACTCGGGGTAGCTGTCGGGGACGGGGGTGTTGGGGATCTGGCCCCCCATGTGCATCCGAATGTGCTGCTGCAGCACCACGGCGTTGGTGAACTTCTTCTGGCAGATGGGGCAGGAATGCTGGACTCTGAGCGGGGGCACGGCCCGGTGCACGCTGTAGTGGGTCTTGAGGTTCCCTTTCGTGGTGAACGCTCGGCCGCAGATCTTGCACTTGAAGGGCCTCTCCCCGGTGTGCGTCCGGTAGTGCATCTTCAGGGCGCTCTGACAGCTCAGGACCCGGTGGCAGATGATGCACTCGTTGGGGTCCGTGGCCTTCTTGTCAATGTTCTCTACCAGCTGCTGCAGCTTGGAAGTCTCTGATGCCTGGGCCGAGTCCAGGAGTCCCCCGAAAGGAAACTTGGCCTTGAACTGCTCCGACATGAGTGGCAACAGAGGGTTGGTGAACGTGGGGGCGCTGCCCGGGCCGCAGTCGGCTGCTGGCGAGCCCAGGGCGCTGCTGCTGCTCCCTGCAGGGGCCGAGGCGGGGACCACGCCGCTGTCTTCACTTTTGCCGCCAGAGGGTGGCAGAGTGGACGCGTCGGCTTCCTCTGGGAGCCCACCCAGGCTTCTCGTGGCTGGCTCCGGGGCCCCAGAGTCACTTTTGACTGAACCCGGGGGGCTGGCAGCAGAGTGGCTAATGGGGATGGGGGCTGGCTCTTCCGTCTTGATGAAGGGGGCCAGGCTCGGCAGGGTCGGGGGCAGCGGCAGGCCGACGGAGGTGGTCAGAGTGGGCAGGACTGGCTTGGTGTCCAGCCAGCTGGTGACCGGCTTCTCTGGAGGGATGGACATGCCATAGGGGATGCCGGTGCTCGTGGGGATGTTGTCCAAATGCTCAGGCACGGGGTAGGGGTTCATCTGGATGTGCGGGTATTTCTCTTTGTGGCGCTGGAAGTGCACCTTGAGGTTGCCCTTGGTGGAGAACCTGTTCCCGCAGATGTTACACTTGAAAGGCCTCTCGCCGGTGTGGGAGCGCAAGTGGATCTGCAAGGCACTGTCGCTCCCGAAGACCTTCGCGCAGAACCTGCACTTGTGTTTGAAGAACGCCTCGTCCGAAGTACTTTTTGCTTCGAAGGCAGTGACATTTGGTGGCTTGCTTTTTCTCTGCTGGGCCAAGGCAGACAAGGGGTTTAAGTCCTCTGCCGTCGTTCCGATGTTGGGCAAAGCGCTGGGGAACACCGAGTTAGCAGGGGCCGGCTGAGGTAGAAGTGGATTAGATGCAGGGCTTAACAAGCTGCTTATTGCAAAAGGTGGTGAGGACGATGCGGAGACGGCTGCGCTGCTGACATGCGGGGCCCCGGCACTCGAAGCCACTTTTTCCGAGGACGGGGTAGGACCTGCTGCCGCCAGCATGTCCCTACTGGGAGACGTGCCACTGTTGGATGGAAGGATGGTGTTGCCAGAACTGCTCTGAGGTAGCTGGATTGGGGGGAGCTGTTTCACACCGCTAATGCTGGCAGACTGGCTAGCGAGGCTCTGTGCTAATCCAGCTGCTGCCGCCAGCTGTTGAGATAAATGGGAACTTAGCGTGGACAAGGGGTTGGCAGATGTTCGTAAAGTACCTTGGGAAGGACTCGAAGATGTTGGCAAGTCTGCGTTCTGAGACGCCAACAGCAGGATCTGGTGCCGGATCTGTTCGATCAGTTGCAGCTGGTGGATCTGTTGCTGCTGCAGCGCCAGGAGCTGCTCCATGAGGGCGGGGACGGCCAGCTTGCCCCCCGAGGCCCCGCTGCACCTCGCTTCCTGCGAGAACTGGGCCACCGCCACCTTGGTGCTCTGAAGGTTCTCGATGATGACGTTGCTGTTGATCACGGAGAAGTTGCCCAGCGTTGTCAGGTCCCCGAGTTGAGGTAGAGAGGTTGTGATGGCTGAGGTACCTGTGGCGGGGCTGCTGCTGCTGCTACTGCTGCTGCTGCTGCTGCTACTGCAGCCCGAGGTCCCGCTGCCGCCACCGTGGCCGCCACCGGCGCTCGAGGACCCGCTGCTGCCGCTTTTGTTAGCCACGGGGGCCTCCAGCTCCATGGACTCTTCTCTGTCAAGCCCGTTGTGTTCTGAAAGGTGGCCGCCGTCCACTTGATCGGTTTTGTTCCCCGTGTCATGCATGTGGTCTTCGGGATTATCGGGAGCGGGGCTGGGGGAGAAGCTTCCGGGCGGGGAGGTGGGATTTTCAGTGACGATTAAAACTAATTGATTTTTAGTACAGTTCTTCTTGTGGAGCAGAAGATCTGATAATTCAAAGAACTCGGCACAGCACCGGCCACAGACGTGGGCGTCCTTGCTCTTCGTGATGCGACTTGTGGGATGACCCTTCTCCGTGTCTCCTGCGAACACCAAGAGGCGCAGGGTTAGAAGCGGGGCCGGGGCCACACAGTCACCTCCAGAAAGATGCCCAAGGCCCAGCTCACAGCTGAAGCCCTGGAAAACCAATCGATGGGGCCTGAGGGTGCTCGGGATTCATTTTTTTAAGGCTGTGTGTGTGTATGTGTGTGTGTATGTGTATGTGTGTGTGTATGTGTGTGTGTGCATGTGGAGTAGGGGGGAGGGGGACTTGCCTGTCCATGGCGTAGCCCAGGTAGTCACGGGCTTCAGATAATTCATCAAAACATGAAATACTCCGAATGGGCGACACAGGTACATGATGAAATTCCATAGCAAAATATTGATTCCCAATATTTTACACACCTTACTGTCTACTCATCTGCAGAGGGTCCAGCAACCATTCTGAGGACTTATTAGGCTCTTGAGTTTCTGTCAACCTTATTCATTTTCAACTGATCCAAAGATATCTGTGACAGTTTGTTCTGTCACTAAACTAATTTGTAGTCATTCAGGTTCCAATCAGTTGCTGACAAGCGGTGGGGGGAAAATGCATATCGCCAAGCTGTGGACTGACAACTTGAAGATCACCTCCAGCCCCTACCTCCAACCCCGGCTCAGTGTGATCCGTGACAAACACACTTTAGTCACATCACCAGCAAATCCTCCAGGCTGCTCTTCAAGACTTAACTTGAATACAAAAGGGAAAGCAACACACACACAATGCGGAGAAACACGATGATCCTAATCCCTTACAAGGCCTGCCTGGCACCTATATATCACCCCATGGCATGTTTATTTTTAAAATTAAAGAATGCAAGCCCTGCCACAACGCCACTGGTAGAGGAATCTATGTCACTAGGCCCCAAATGGCAACCTTCAGCCTCTAAATATTTCATCAGAAACGGCGCTTTCCATCTAGAGACTCCAGGGCAGGATTTCCATTTCTGATTAAACATCAACTTAGAGAAGGGTGCACAGTTAAGGGGTCGCGCTGCCCACCCCAGTCAGAGATCATGCTTGCGCTACAGTTTGGAAACGCTTTGCAGCCCTCCTTGTCTGAATGTCTTTAAAAGCAGCTTGCTCTGAACTGTTATCAATTGTTTAACAGATTGTCCTGAACCTTTTATTATAAAAAAAAAATCCCTTTATTTCATGTTTGTTTCCACTGGTTGCTCAGATGTCTTCTCACTAAGATCCATTTGTAAATTAAACATAAAAATCTCCAAGTCCAAGCTAACATCCTATTCAAAGACAGGATGGCGTCCCATTGTTTGCCCAGCATGGGGAACACCAACTTCTGTTGTACAAATGGTGTGTGGTCATCTCGGAGGGCTGTGAAAAAAAAAAAAACTGTTTAATTCAAGGATTACCTCCCTGCATGCCTTCCTGCAGAACTGAATCAGATAATAGGTAGTTTCCATGACTTCCAAATTGAATCTCCCACAAAACTTGCAGGAAGAAAGTAATTGCGGATATGAATAAATGCAAAATAAAAAAAAAGCTGTTTTTTCTTTCCTCCCTAGCAAACTTAATAGTCTACTCAAAGGAGTCAGCCATTTGCCTTTTTTGTAGTAAACATCAAAAAAAGAAAAAAAAAGGCTTGAAGAGTTTTGCATTTCAGAAAATAGATTTAATAGCGAGATATTAACTTCCGAAAATTCCTTAACTCTGCTTGCCTTGAGTGATGCAGAAGTCGAAGAGGAAAGAATGCCAAATGCATGCATGCTGTATTCACTGCAAGTGTTATTTTAGTAGCGAAGTTATACTTAACAAGCCAGCTTTCCTAATGCTGGTCGTTTAATCTCCACGAGGGTATAGTGCAAAATGTGGTAACGACACCAAACAAATCTTAGTGGTAGCAGAAAACACCAATAATGATCCAGTTTTAATTTAATGTTTAATCATCCTAATTGGCACTGGATTCCTATGCACGTGGAAGGTGCTCTTTTTGTCCCTTTTTGTCTCTCCTCTTGCCTTAAAACAACATAAACAAAATATTAGATGAAATTTGCTCAAGTTACGTCGCTTAACTTGGGACAAAAATAATGTGACAAAAATTCCGTTTAAAGCTTCTTATTTTGACAACCAATTTTAAATGATGCATCCATTTCAGATGCTTATTTTAAACTAGGAAATGCAATTCCTAATATATTCAACAGAAATGTGATTTCTTTCTCTTTGCACATTTCCATATGTAATGGTTATGTTTCCATCTACTTTTACAGCCAATTATGAAGGAACAAAAGCTATTCTGTTTGTTCACACATTTTCAACAAAATGCATTAAAACTATTATGTCAGCATGTTCTATTAAGCTCTGCATTCAGTGGAAAATACTTTTCAACCAGCTCACATTTATCAAAACATAAAGCCACTTTAAAACACAGTTTTGCTTGGTCAGCTGGGCTTAGACAAATAATGACAGATTCAGAACTAAATAACTAGCAAGGGAAATCAGAAAACTGACTTCATCAATTGTACACATTACAATGTAGTTGCTTCAAATATTTAGCACATCTGTGCTCACGATTAAAGGGCATTTTAATTCTTTATAACTTGCAAACGTCTGATAGTCTCGTAATAGAGAGAGAAAATAAAGGAAAGGTTGCTTTACAAGATTTAGCTGATTATTACTTTCCTGCGCTGGAGTTCTGTATGTGTGCGGCTTCAAGACTCACTTGAGAATTTGCAAGTTTTTCAACCTGAACATTTTTATATTTGAGATTGTGCTAACTGGACGGAAAATGAGAGACGCTGAAAAACACACGCCTGCTTCTTCTAAGAGAGACTGTTAAAAAGCTGCCTATGTTTTAGCTTAGATTCTCACAACATTTTAATAAGCTGACATTTGATCTCACTGTAGAGTCAACTAATTTAATTTCCTGATGTTGGTGAACACCTCCAGGACCCCCCCATCCCCCATCCTGGTATCTATTCTGATGGATTTCAAAAGCAGGTGTCGCTACACTGTAATAATTCTTAACTTTAAATCTATCTGTATTCTGAACAGAACTCCAATGAAACAGTTGAAAAGGAGACAGAGAAAAACAAGAGAACTAGTTTGTATCTTTAACTACCAAAGGGAATATTTTAAATTGTAATAAGATAGACACACTGGAACAAGTTCTAATTCCTTTTTCCCATCATCCTGCGAGCTTGTATCTCTCTCAATAATCTGTTACATAGGATTGCAACTGGTGACCCCATTATAGTAAGCACAGTTGCCTCCTTCCTTGTACTATGGTGAAAACAACATTCCCGTTCCTTTTCTATGGATTTTGCATACAAATGAAAGTAATTTTATAATGCTAGCCAGATAGGAAAATTTAAGAAGCAGTGGTTTTCTAAGTATGTACACAGAAAAAGATATTTGGAATTTTCTGGGCCTTTTTTGGGGGAGGGGATGATCTTAACGTACACCCACCCCCCTTACAGAATTTTTACTGAACTCCCAGATATTTTAGTTTTTGTGTTATTTTTGTACTTGATACTCAATTCAAATTTATCCATTTTTCATCATTTGACCAAAACATTGGCAGAATCAGAAGCAGAAAATTGAAGTGTTCCAGCATATCTGTCTGCTGAGAAAAATAAAAATAAAACTCTGCCCCACAGAGAAAGGTTTGGCCAGCCAGGAAAAGCAAAAACCACCACCCTCCTCTACCAGACTTAGTTTTCTTTATGGAGCTTCTCAGAAAGACACTTCACTGTACTCGCCTTCACCTTAAGACCATGTGAGCATTTTTGTCACACAACTTCTCCCCATGGTGGTTTTGTAGCCCATAACTTTAAGAGGCTGCTCCTCGTTCATGGACCTATTTAGGAAGGCTGTCATAAACATATTTGATGGATTGATCCTTTATCTTTTTTTTTTCCTTGCACAGACCTGAGAAAAAGCCAGAATCTGAATATCTAGCTGAGGATTCCAAAAGAATCTTTAAACATGACAACACATGCTGTGCATATTTTCTGTAATGTCCAAACTTTCCTCTCTGGGATATGCGAAAGCAAATGACAACATGGACCGGACCGGCACCCTTCAAGTTAGCTTGGTGTTCTGACCAGGATCCAACACAAATGCAATCCCTGAAAACACAGCCACCCAGACAAGACCCTGCTTTTAAAACCTTGAGCCCAGCCCACCTAAGGCACACAATAAAAGAAAGGGGGAGAGCGTCTCCCCCACGGATGAATCAAACTGAACACTAGATGGGGTTCCAGTTGCAAGGGTTTGTTCAAAAACTTCTTTGTGGCTTTCGTATTCCAGTGACGCGTAAAAGAGAGACTCCTTAAGGCGAGATCTAAACTTTGACTACATAAACATTGGCAAAGGCACAAGAAACTAAATCCCTGTTGTTTGCGGGTAAAACTGAGCTATGAGAACTACCTGTCAATCTTCCCCTTTGGGGGTCTGGCATCTGAGGGTGACAGGGGAATAAGGTTAGGAAAAGAAGCCAAGCTGATAAGGTGAAACTAAAATAAACTACTAACTTCCTGCTAAGTGACTAGCAAGACTCAATTTGGGGGTCACCGGGAAGATACTGAAAGACGTATGATGATCTGGACCTTGTCACCCCTGCATGGGAGGAGGCTAGCAAAGGTTAAAACAGCTCCGGCACACGGAGGCTTTCCGAAGCCTGGCATGCAACTTTTTTTCTTTTCGGGGGGAGGGGCGGCGGCTCTTAGGTTAACTTACCGTCTCTTTGGCTGAACAGCTAGAGGACTTCAGTTTTGCTAATCTACGACTATTTTAGACTACGGGGCGGTCTGCGCCAATGCTCTCTCTTAGAAAAACCCAGCTAACACCGTAGGAAGAATTCGTTCGGGTTAGCACACAGACACAGCGTGGCTTTTGAACAATTTCAAAACACTTAACCAGTCTGCCTATTTCTGCTCCAGGCTGCAGAGGCTCTCCACAGTAAACACGTGGGCTCCTGCCTGGGAAAGGACTCTGTGGGTAGGCAACTTGCTACCTCCATACGTATACAAAGAGATGAAAGAGATCCCAACCCCCCAAGAATCACCTATACATTGGCACTTGTGCCTATGAACCTTAGGAGAAACTCCACGTAATACAGACCACAAAACCTTGAGCACCGCAGAGGCACTTTCACACATGAAACCTTACACCCAACTGGACTTTGGCTTTGGTTGTGTTTGTGTGTGTGTGTGTTTTGTTGTTGACAATGTAGGAAGTATGTACAGCCTGAAGCAAATCTCAAACAGTTTGCATTTTCTCATCCAGAATCCCCCATTAATGCCAAACTTAAAATAGGCCTGATTAAACACGAATTCTTTCCGACTGCCTTATCTTGCAGGTGTCGGTTTTTTAAAAAAAGCAATTAATTATGGTTCTCTCTAACCTTTTGGGTCCAGAAATCAATGTGTTGCCATTAAGCTGCTCACAATGAGTAAATTACTTTGATAAATAATAGAATTTCAGTATTAATATCAGTAAGCAGATATTTTTATGATACTTCACGTGAGTCAATGTTTGATCTACAACTCATGATGCTTTTATTTTTCCTCCAATATTATCTTTTCCTTGAAAAAGCTGAACAGCAAAAATACTTTCTTAATAAATGAATGGAGTCCAAATAGGCCAGCTATGTAGTTACAGGCGTGGTAAAATTACCACCAAGGGAAGAAAAATCCAATACAGGCACACACACACACACATCCCCACCCACACACACCACAACTGAAATTCAAATCTATAGCAGAGAACCCACTTCTAAAAATCAGTAAACTTTCATAACCTTCTTGCTCAGAATTATTTATCTCTGTGCACCGTCTTTGCAGCGGCAGTTCTCTTTCTACAAGTGTTTCGAGACTTGTTGAATATCATATAAGAGGCAAGTCAGATGTGCCACAATCTTGCTTCCCTAAGAAACAAGAATTCCCCAGGTTATTTCAGAGTGTTTCTGGCGTTACAGCTGCACTACAGCAGAGTCAAACACCGATACCCTAAGTTAAATCGGCCAAAGAACCCTGTTTTCTTGAACTTGCTCTGATGGAGCGGTCTGTGTGGCTGCTTCCATGCCTCGGCTGTCTTTATAAGCGCGCACACACTCACACACACATGCACACACACAAACACACTACCTGAGACCTGCTCCTTAACTAGGGTCTACACACTTCTCGGTTCTACTCTGGGCAGAAGTCATAAAAACCTGAGGTGCTGGCACTTGGGAAGTACAGAAACTAGATTGGATCTGCTGTGTTTGCTGTTTCGCTCGCCCCTCTGAGGACTACCTCGAGAAAAAAGTAACCACAATGTTTGAACAGGGGTGTGCCTTCTAAAAATGTAACCACATACACACACACACACACACACACACATATATGTAAACAACAAAGCCAAACTCCATCGCCCCTCCAGGAAGGACTGGTGATCAGGGAGGGGATGCACCACAGAGGGGTGACCTTCTAAGGGTAACCCGGAGGTCCCTCTAGAACTTTCAGCTGCATTTCTCTCACAACCATTCTCAAATAAAAAGACCGGGATGCGGTGGGGGGCGGGGGGGGGCACGTTAGGCCTGCCTGTACATCCAGCACTGGGGAGGATCATTTGTGTACTAATATTATTACAACACACTAAATCCTGCAACCCTATTACAAAATCCACCCTCTAGGCAACTTCTTCGGAACTTATTGTTCGACCATGTAAAAACAGTCATAAGCTAAAACCATTCCTGCCGAAGGCCAAGAGGAGGGGGAGCAGAGAGGGGCACAGGCCTGGCTGGGAGGGGTGTTTCCTGGGGTGTCCCTCGCACTACACTGCTCCTTGGGACAATGAACCAGCTTTGGGGAAGAAAAAAAAGAGAGGGAGGAAGGAAGGAAGAGAAAGGAAAAGAAAGATGGAAAAGAAAGGAAACTCGATTCAATCCCTTAATTAACTTACCTCAAAGCTCAAATAAACTAAAAAAAAAAAGTACTAAGAAATAATCAGAGTAAGAGGTAGTGAACCCCTTTTATGCCATTGCTTTATGAGAGCCTTTAACTATTAAAAATGCCGGATTGAGAGGGGGAAAGGCAATTGCTTCCACCACCAGACTTGAATCGTTTGTGTGTGTGTGTGTGTGTGTGTGTGTGTGTGTGTGTAAAATGTAGAAAATCAGTCCAAATGAACAACATAGCCTAAAAAACCCTCCTTTCTCTCTTCTTGGGGTTTTCATATACAAATTGTGAGCCTAGCAGGCTGGCGGTGCGGAAGGTCTGCACAGAAACTCCAGGAAAGATGGGTGCAGGGGCGCGAAGCTGCCTAATAAACCCAGAACGGTACCGCTGCGGCCTCGGGTCACTTCACCTTGCCTTACCCCGCGCGTTTGGGGCGCAAAGCGGGGTGCGGGAGCTCTTTTCAGCGGATTAGGAAATCGCAGCGATTTGGGGAAAGGCTTCAAGGGAGAATGGCAAACACTACAGCCCGTGTTCTCAAGTTTCTCCATTTCTTACAGGGACCCCAGGCTAGGAGTCCCCATGTCGCGACAGCCGGGGTCCCCAGGCTCGGCGGCCGGCCTCTGCGCGGGTCCCTGCGCCCCAGCTCCAGGGAGAGCCAGGCCTCTGGGAGAGGGACCTAGGCACCTTGGGCCCAGGCGGCCGCAGATCGCGGTGGACAGAAAGGCTGATCCGGGGGCACGCTTCAGAGCCCTGTCCGGGTCCTGATTCCTCCTCCACACCCTAAAAATCCCTCCCGGGTCGTGAGCACCACTAGGCAGCTCGTTGTGTGCGCGCCGGCCGGCAGGCGAGCGACGTGAAGGGCTAATCGGACGAACTGAGCCCGGGTGCCGCTCCACGGTCCCCGGCGCTGGGCCTGGGAGCTCGGAGGCCACTCTAGAGAAACGGTTCCAAGGACGAGGCGGGAGTCCCGCGTCCCCATTCCGTACCCCCAGTTCCCTGCCCGGAGGTGCCCCGCGGTCGGCCGTGGCTCCCGCTCACAAACTTTGTCCTGGACTTGTTCACGTCCTCGGGGACCGCGCAGCTGTCGCCTCCACCGGCGAGAGCGAGCGCCTCCGTTCCAGGGGTCTTCGCCCTTCGGCTGCCTGGCTGGCTACTCCCCCTCCCCTCCCTGCAATCCTGGAAAAACCACCCTAGGACTCCTTCCCGGTGCCGTCTCAAGTTCGGGGCGCCACGATCTGCCGAGGGCGAGCACCAAATCTGGAGCATTCGGGGGCGAAGGGTGCATGTACTGAGGGGAGGGAAAGATGCGGAGATGAACTCGGGGAGCCGGATCGGGACACCTTCCTCGTTCCGCACCCGCAGCAAAGTGCGCTCTCCGCTGAGCTGTGACCCCAGGGCGTCGGGCGCCAGCGCCCCGACACGGGTCTCCAGCTTCTGGCCAGCTCCGAACGCCCCCGGGGCACCTCATTCCGCCGCACAGGCCGAGGGCGGTGGGAGCGTGGGGCACCAGGACGCAGCCAGCTTCCCTCCCCCCCCACCCCGCCCTACTCTCGGAGTTCAGCTCGGAGCACCAAGTAAACTTCCTTCCCGCTGGCAGCAGGGCCGGGGCGGTGGAGGCCCGGCCGGGGGCCCCGCGTGCGGCGCTGGAAGCGCCGTGGGGCCCGCGAGGGCGGGCGCGGACGGCCTCTGCCCGCGCCCGCGCCCCGCGAGGCGCCGGGGTCCTGGCCGCGGCTGGGCGCGCGGCTGGGCTCGGCTCCCGGGAGAAGCCCGGGCGGAGGAGCCAGGCCGGCCAGCCCGCCCTCCTCCTCCTCCTCCCCCCGGGAGGACCGAGCAACTCCTGAAAGATCCCGCCGGGAGATGGGCTGCTGGCTCTTCCCGGGGCAGGGGGGAAGCCGCAGAGGCAAATTGAGAATTAAAAGGAAGAGGAAACACGCCGAGTCGAAAAGGCGAGCGGGGCCGCGGCGGCGGTGGCGGCGGCCGGGCCGGCGGGCGCGGGGCGGCCGCGTGCCGCGGTCCGGGTGTGCGTGAGTGTGAGCGCGCGTGTGTCCGCGGCCGCGGGCCGGAGCACTCACCATCTCGCCGGGGGAGCGAGGCCACTTCGGGGTCGGATTGGAAATGTTGAGGCTTCGCTTGCTTCCTCCGCGACATGCTGGCTCAAACATCAGCTGGGGCAGAATAAAAAATTACTAAAAAAAAATCTTCTCAAAATTACGGAAATCGAGCGGCGGCGGCGGCGGCGGCTCCCCCCGCCCGCCGGCCCGCCCGCCCCCTCCCCGGCTCCCCGGCCCCGGGCGCAGCGCGCATGTGTCCTGCTATAATTATGATTATCAATAATGCATTGCGATTAATCATAGAGGGGTTCTTTGAAAGGCGATTGGCACCGGGCCAGCGCTATTCAAACCCGCTCGCCTTAATCAATTAGTTCGTGATTTGCTGCAGACCCCTGTCTCTCCGCGCGCTGGCCCAATAAGCCGGCCGCGGGGCTGGCTCTGCGCGCCGCGCCGCCCGGCACTGGGTTAACCCTCTTCGCGACCGCCTGGGACTCCGCGGCCCGGCCGCCGGGGGCCTGCCTCCTCGCCACTGCGCGCCCGGCGCCCCGGCCGGCGCCCCCCGCCCCCTCGGGCTGGGCCGACCCGAATTAGCATGCCCTCCCCGGAATTAAGCCGGCCTGGCGGGGGGTGGGGGTGGGGCCGGGCGGCGGGGGGCTGGGGACCCGGGCTCCCGGCGCGCTGCGAACTTCCCAACTCCCGCGCACGACGCGCCGGCCCGCGGGGGGGAGTCCCGTGGCGGGATTTGAGGGGGAGGGCGTCCCGCTTCGTGAGTGTTTCTTCGTTTCTTTAAGAGCTACCAGAAAGCAACCCACCCCCACCCTCATAAAAAAAAAAAATAAGCAAGTGGGGACGAGCCAGCCCCACGCCGGTCCGCCTCCCGCCCGCGGCCCGGCCTCCCGCCCGCCCGCCCGCCGCCTGGCTCGGCGCTGCTTCGCCCCGAGTTCTCCATGCCCTGGATCCCGGGCTCGCGGGGGCGCGGAGAAGAGGACCGAGGAAAGGTTTGGGAACGTGATGGGCTTGGGGCTTCGGGGGCGGGTGGGTAGGAACAGCTCTCCCGCCACCCCCACGGCCCCCTCCCCCCACCAGGGGCTCAGCGCCTCTAGCCTCTCGCTGGCTCCCTCGCTCCCTTTCTCTACCTCGGACATTCCCAGGACAATTAGGGCTGAAGTTTTCGGGAGAAGCGCCCCGAGCCCGTGGGATAAGGGGGCGGCCCGGCTCCGCCCAGGGCCCCTTCCGATCCTCCCCCCGGCTGCCCGGGTTGGCTGCAGGGCGCGTCACTCCGCAGGGAGGCGGCGGCGGTGGTGGCGCCGCCGAGCCCGGGGCGGGCGGAGAGCGGGGACCGGCCTGGGCTCCGAGTTCAGCTCCGGCCGGGGGGAGGGGAGGGGCCGCCGCTCGCCCGGTGCGCTGCAGCGTGCCCCTGGCCAAGGGAGGGGAGGCGCGGCACGGCCGAGCCGCGACCCGGGCAAAGCCGGCTCCCCGGACCCCTGAGCACCCAGCTCTGGGGGAGAGGGCTCCCCAGCCACCCCGGAGGAGGTGGCGGTGCCGATCCGGGAGTGAGGAGTGGGGCGGGGAATGCCCCTGTCCGCTGGCGTCCGGCTGCTCGGAAGCTCGCCTTTACTTTTCGCGCACTCGCCGAGTGCGGTGCCCAAACTTTTCGCTCTATCTCCATCTCCCCGAGCTGGGATGCAGCCTCCTTACCCACGCCCCAGAATCTGGAGCCCGGAGTCCGGGCCCCGCACTCCCTCTGCCGGGCTCAGGCGCCCGCGAACCTCAGGCTCGATCCTCAGCTCAGCCCAGCTCGTCCCCTCGCGCCTCGGGGTCTCTTGGCTCCGAGGTTCCCGAAGTCCGGCGCCCGAAGGACTAAACTCTGCTAAACTTGGGCGCAGTGATGGGGGAGGCGGGGGTGCAGACACACAATCCCTGCCCTATCTCGCGATCGGGAAGGCAGAGGGCTCGTGAGGACGCCCCAATTCGGGAGCGCGCTTGTCTGGGTGGTGCCACAGTCGGTTCGCGCGAAGTGGGCACCGATCACTCCAGCAGAGCCGGAGTCTGGCCGTGCGCGCGCCAAAGACCCTTTCCCTCCTACTCCTCTTCGGTCTTGAAGTCTTTTTTTTTTTTAAGTCTAAATCTTTTGTGTACTGTTGAATGTTTCCGTTTTCCGCCTGCTGACTTTATTTATTTTCTTGATACAACTTCTGCGTTCTCCCTGTTGGCCCTTTCTTTGGCTTTTCTCGCATTTTCCCTGTTAGCCCTCTCTCAGGCACGCACACACCCCCCGCTCTCCCTGGCTCCCCAGGTCCTGCAGGGTACAGTAGATTTTGATAAAAAGACAAACGAAGCTATCAGTGAGGCTGATGTTGAAGAATGAAGATAATAATGTTTCCATAGGTGGTGCTTCAAATGCCATTATTTCTCACTGAATATTTAAAGAGATCCCTCGGCAAAGATGGATCTGCACGCTCCTGGGATGCGAGCCGCTGGCTTCCCCAGACCCCCGGGAAACGTGTCCAGGAGCACGTGTAATCCCCCACCCCGCAAACCAGCGCCGTCTCCAGCACCCCAGCCCGCACCCTCGCAGGTACGAAGATGCGGCCCCCGCACTTCCACACTCGTCGCCCCGCACGTACACGCGTGCCGAGGCACCCGCGCCCGTCGCTAACGCTCTCGGCCTTTGGCAGGTCCGGGCCTCCGGGAAGCCGCGGGCTGCGGGGGAACCGAGTCCAGCTGGGGGGTCCCGCAAGCCCTTTCTCCCGGTGCGCGCCGCGCGCACGCGGGAATAGCTCCACATGAGCTCCTTATTGGGTCTATATGTGACTGAGATAAAGGAATTAGAAGAAGAAAAAATAATAATAAAGGCTTTCCCTCCTTCCAAACAATACAACAAACCACCAAACGAAATGAACATGCAAAAACATCTTCGCGAAGTTTAATTAAAAATGGGCGCGCAACGACGAATTAATTGGGGGGGAATCCAAACTTTAATAACTTTTTTCGTTCTTCTGCGTCTTCGACGGCGTAGAGGCGGGCGTCTCGCTCCGCGCGCGGCGCCCCCCGCTAATTTCTTGTTTGTTTTCTTTCCCTGTGCGGCCGGGGGAGAGGAGAGGGAGGTGGAGGAGAGGGGGATGGGAGGAAGGGGACGGTCGGCATGGCGGGGGAGAGAATTGGTCTTTATTGTTGATGGCAATACATCAATTACGGGCCATTGTGTCGGGCCCAAGTTCCGTGGTTCGCTGACGCGGGCGCCGCCGTGTCAGGGAGCTGCCGTGGCTCCGGGAGCCGCGGCGCAAAGAAATAATTAAATCAATAACAACGTGGGAGACAGAGTGGGGGTTAATTTTTATTTTGAAGCAGGGCGAAGGAAGGCAGCGAGTGCGAATGAGAAGCCACGGCTAGTGTCCCTCCCTGTGCCCGGTGCACCCCAGAGACCTGCGCGCGCTCTCTGGGGTCGCGCCCTTGCGGCCCAGGGCTGGGGGCAGCTGCCAGGGGTGGCGGGGGAGGATCCTGGTGACGAGGCTCCGGCTCGCCAGTTCCTCGAGAGGGCCCGGCACCCACGAGCCGCTCCTCGAGAGGGCATAGGGGTGGCCCGAATCGAGGTAGCAGCTGTGCCGGGGTCGCGACCTCGCGGGCCGAGAGGAGCCGCACCCGGGGGAGGTGCTAGGCTGCCAGCCCGCTTCTGGAGGGGTGGCTGCCCGGCTCTGCCCACACGTCGCGTCGGTCCTCCCAGGCCCTGCGGTGTTCTTGGTGGCTTAGCGGGGCCCGAGGGTGCTGCGAGGCCGCCGCTGCGTTCTCAGCGCAGGAGTCGCCCATCCTGGGAAGGGGAGGGCCTGTTGGGGCTCCCCCACACCCTAGGCCGGCTGCCTCTACCCGCGGAGCGACCTCATTCTGGCCCAGTCTGACCCCGGCTGTGGGACCAGGCCTTCCCTGGGCTCCAGACCCTGGGGCGTAGCGTTCGGCCCGCGCACGTTGGGCAGCCCACCCCAGAACTGGAGGACGCCTCCGAGCGTCCTCCCCACGGCCCCGCTTCCTCGGGCCGGGCCCCAGGCCACGCTGGCCCGCGGCCGAGGCCAGGAGGGCAGTAGAGGAGGTTTCGTTTTCCGAAGCCAAGCAAAAAGCGGCCAAAAGGCGGCAGCGGCGCCCTGGGGGCGCGGGGGGAGGCGGCGCCTCGATGGTATCAACATTATTGATGGGGAACCGTTCGGGGCAGGAGCCCGGAGATCAGGTTCCCAGTCCCTCCCCTACCCGGAGGTGGGTGGGACGGAGCGAGTGTGGTGTGTGTGTGTGTGTGTGTGTGTGTGTGTTTGGGGCTGGGGGCGCCGGGATGCCCCCTCGTGAGTCCCTCGGAGTTTACTTTAGTTTCCTTGTCTGAAAGGGAGAGGGAAGAAGTTGAGGTGACTTGTACCCGAGCCCTTAGGGTTGAGGCTGGCGTGGTGGGAGGAGGGAGCAGGAGAGCGCGGCTGAAGGCAGAGCCCAAGTTCGGAGAGCCCGCTGTAGGTTCGGTTATTTTCCTCGCCCCGGCACTCACTGGCTTCTCCAGGAGTTTGAAAACACTCCTTTTCCCCACTGATCTCTTGTCTCTCAAATCCTAACCTCTGCTTGCACACTGGCGCGGCTTCGAACCCGAAGGCCCGGAGGAGCAGGCTCCGCCCGGTGCCCGCGCCCCTGGCACCAGTCTGCGCCGTGTGCGCCTTTGGCACCCTGGCTCCCCAGCGGCTAAGTCCCGGTGGCGGCGAAAAGGCACAGTTTTTTCGAGGGGTGGGGGGTTCCCACCGCGCACCTCCAAAGGCTAGTCTGCAGTCGGGCGCCTGGAGCCGTGCGGGACCAAAGCGCTCCGGCGCCGGCGGCCGCGGGAAACGCAGCGGTGGCGAGCGGGGGGGGCGGGCTCGGGAACCACCCGCGCGCACCCTCACCCTAGCCAAGGGTCCCCTACCCCTCGGCCGCGGCAAACTTCGTCCTCCTCCCCTGGCAGGGCCATTCCCACACCGGCGCTGAGACTGACTTCGCCGGCGACTGCAAGTACCAGCGACGTTTGCTTTCCGTCCACACCGAGCGTCTTGCACTTCAATTCATTGCGCCCCGCATGCAACAGTGCCTCACTAAGGGGGTTTCTGGGTATAAAATTCTTCCCAAAGGAAATGTCCCGAGGCGGAGAAAGTGGAAAACACTAATCGAATTTATAAAAAGAAAACCTTTGCTTCCTTTTGGCTAAATCCCATTGCGGTTTTCCGAGCGTAAAAAAAAAAAAAATCATCTCCGTGCAGGAGTGGAGCTAATTCTTGCATCTTGGTAGTAGGGATGTTCAGAGCACCAGTGGGGAGCCTGGATTCCCATCTGCCCGCTCCAGGAGCAGGACCTCAGGATCCAAGGCTGGCGATTAGTTCCTGTATGTTTTCTACTGGGAATAGGTGTGAGAGCTGGGAGTGTGTGTGCATTTGGGCGTGATTGGGGGTCTGCCAGGAAACTCATTCTCATTCCTCGAGGAAGGCTGCTCAGATAACCTCCCGATGGGACTCCTGGGTGAACTCATTCAGCGAATCTCTTTGCAACCAAGTTTTCTTTTTGAAAGAAATTATACACTGCCACATTTCCAGCAAAACTTCCACTTCCAAATGGGAGCTGTGCGCCCTGGTTTTATCCAAAGGAGGTGTGCAGTGTAACCTAGCCCTGTGGGTAGCTCCTCCCGGTCCGTGTTCATGGAGCAAAGTGCCTTTTAGTTTCTGTTTGGTAGAAAGAAAATGCCAAGGTGCTGGGGCCCGGGGAACTTGCCCGAGAGCAAGGCCTGACTGTCACTCACATTAGTGGAAATTTACAAATCCCATAAGTCCTAGCTGAGCTGTGACTTCCATGGCCAGTATTTCTCAGGGCTTCCATTGCCTTTTGCGGGAGGAGGTTTTTTTTTTTTTCCTGCCTGATGGAAAAGGCTGTTTCTTTGGGGAATTGCAGTCAGAGAGAGTCACAATCGTAACTTTACCTTGTCTGCACCAGGAGCTTCAATCCATCAATCGCATGTAACCTCTTCAGTTCAAACTGCATCCTTCCCTTTCCAGCCCCATAAGAGGGGTGAGAAAGAAAAGGGGAGATAAGGAGGCAGAGAGCCCCCTGCCCTCTTCTTCTTTTCATATTTCCCCTTTTCCAACTTGCCTAAGGTTTCTTGATTATTGCACTGTCATTTGTTTCTTTTAATTTCCACAATCACATCACTGTTCTCCCCAACTCCGCATGCCATTGAACATGGAGTTGGAAAGGTAAGAGACCAACAAGTCCCAGCTCCAAGACTCAGGGTCTCCCTGCTTTCTTGCATCTTCTTGAAACAGACGCAGTAATCTTGTAAATTGCAATCAAATGGTCCAGCCTTCCCAACCAACACAGTAATGTTAGCCACTGACTCCAACCTTTTCTTCCTCTTCACCTGCATAGATTCTCATTCTGTCTTGGCTCCCACTCTTTCATCCTGGGTTTCCTGTTTCCCCCAGATGGCTTGACTTACTGTACAGTAAAATCCAGTCGCTGAGAACACTGTGACGCCTGTGACTTGGGCTATGTCTTGCATGTCTTGCTCTATGGCCTTTGCTTGGCCGTAATGAATGTTTGGGGACTGAACACAGATGCCAGCAAGTTTCTCCTTCGCCAAACAAAACAAAATCATTGCAGGAGAGTTGGGGGTGGAGCCTCTGTTTTCCAGGTTTGTTTTTGTTTTCTTTTTCTTTCCTGGAGCCCCCAATATATCCAGTGTGAGAGAGGGGTCCTGAGCAAACCAGCGTCTGTTCCCGTGGCATCCTTCACCCTGGCAGGGTCTCTTTTGCTGATCTGGAAATCTGCAGCAAGCTAACTCTCTTCCATGTGTGCTACCTGGGTGTGGGGAGCGTGGACTCAGAGACAGGCTACGTGTGTCTTCCACTTGAGAGTCCAGGGAACACAACCTTAGGTCCGTGCTCACGGCTGGATAGTCTTTTTATTTTATTTTATTTTATTTTATTTTATTTTATTTTATTTTATTTTTTAACAGGCAGAGTGGACAGTGAGAGAGAGAGACAGAGAGAAAGGTCTTCTTTTGCCATTGGTTCACCCTCCAATGGCCACTGCAGTCAGCGTGCTGTGGCCGGCACACTGTGCTGATCCGAAGCCCGGAGCCACTTGGGCCATCCTCCACTGCACTCCCTGGCCACAGCAGAGAGCTGGCCTGGAAGAGGGGCAAGCGGGACAGAATCCGGTGCCCCGACCAGGACTAGAACCCGGTGTGCTGGCGCCGCAAGGCAGAGGATTAGCCTAGTGAGCTGCGGCGCCGGCCTGGATAGTCTTGTTTCAATGAATATTGCTGCTGTCTGTTTCCTGCTCTGTAACATATGGCCCAGAGAGAAGCAGCACCGTGCTTACGAGAGCATCCAACAAGGCTGAGCCTTGCCTCCTCCCAGCACTGTGACCTGCATCTGCTTCCAGCAGTTTCTTCATCTGTGAAAAGGAGATAATAATAGCCCTTATTTCATAAGGTTCTAGCGGGTTAAAGGAGTTGATATGGATGAAGAATTTAGAATAGTAGCTGGCATGTAATTAGCATATTATAAGGGTTAACTATTATTGGTATTACTCCACAGGGCTGTTGGGAGAGTTGAAAGGTATGATATGGCTAAACAGCATTCTCAGTTCATCCACCCATCCATCGATCCACTCTCCAGAGAAATGTGCTAGGCACAGGGCTACAACTGTGGAACAAGCACTGCCATTGCTTTCTTTGCTTACAGGCAACTAATGAAGCCGATGAGTTCCTGGGAGTGTGTTATTGCCTGGCTCAGCATGAGGGTGAAGGGAACAGCATATTGGCAAGGGTAGAAGCAGGGCTTCATCCCCAGGAATATGTCCAGTATTCTAAGGGGAAGCTCCACTTTCCCATTTGTGCAGGGGCCCAAGCCCAGTCGCATATGTGGGTCATTTGAGACAGAGACAGACCATTGATGTGCTTCTGGAGGTTTTTTTTTTTTTTTTTTTTTTTTTTTTGACAGGCAGAGTGGACAGTGAGAGAGACAGAGAGAAAGGTCTTCCTTTTCCGTTGGTTCACCCCACAATGGCCGCTGCAGCCGGCACACTGTGGCCCGGTGCACCACGCTGATCCGAAGCCATGAGCCAGGTGCTTCTCCTGTTCTCCCATGCGGGTGCAGGGCCCAAGCACTTGGGCCATCCTCCACTGCACTCCTGGGCCACAGCAGAGAGCTGGACTGAAAGAGGAGCAACCGAGACAGAATCCGGAGCCCCGACCGGGACTAGAACCCGGGGTGCCGGCGCCACAGGTGGAGGATTAGCCAAGTGAGCCATGGTGCCGGCCTCTGGAGAGTTCTTGAGCACTAGAGGACAGACCAGTGGCCTGCCTCTCAGGTGCCAGCCTGCATTCACTTGTTTGTTTTACTTGGCTCACATTCTGGAAAACAGTGTGCAGACTCTGAGCTGTGCAGAAAGCAAAGCAAGAAAACAGGGGCAGGTGTAGTGGTGCAGTGGGCGGAGCCGTCACTCGGGATGTCCGCGGCCCATACTGGAGTGCCAGTTGGAGTCCCGGCTCCTCTGCCTCTGTTCCAACTTGTGCCCTAGCAGGCAGGAGATGATGGCCCAAGTGCTTGGGCCCTGCCACTCATGTGGGAGACCTGGATGGAGTTTCCTGATTCCTGCCTTCAACCCTGGTTGTTGTAAGCATTTGGGGAGGGAACCAGCAGATGGAAACTCTCTCTCTCTCTCTGTCTCTCTGTCTTTCAAGTAGCTAAAAAAATTTAAAAATAATTCCTAGAAAGAAAAAAAAGTAACCCACTTAGAGTGTCCTAGGCTTTACTTTTCTGGCTTTTTCGGCTTCTTATTTTATCAGATTATGAAAAATTCATCATGGAAATTATCATAGAAGGTTCTGTAGTCCATTCTAATGGCTGGGGCCGAAAAGCCTCCTATCCAGTCCTGCCTTCAGAAGTGCCCGTCCATTGGGTCTGGAGTGAGGCCGCTGTGTGATTGCCCCATCGTCCCACTCATTGTTGGTACTGAAACCAGGTTGTGACCAAATGTCTTTTCCCATTGACAGGCAGAATGCAAAGTGCCCTTGTAAAACTCCCTCCCGCGTGCTTTGAGATTAAAACACTTTTTATGGCTCGAATCTGGACAAGGAACGAAAGTCTGAGCGACAGTCCAGGCTAGCGGTGGGGCCGTCGTGCGGAAGGGGAGCGAGACCAGCGCGGGTGATCCATTTCTCCTGCTGTAAGGGTTTTCCTGGGAAGCCGCTGACTGCAAATGTAGTTTAAGACCTTTCTCAGACGGCGGCCAGTGGAGGGAGAGGTTCCTTTTCCCCTGGTATTGGAGGGGGGGCGGGGAGGGCGACTCGATTTAATCTGTCACTTGATGTCCTTCTACTCAAAAATAGTGCCTGGGGACCCCCTGGGGGCTTTATGTTGAGGCTCTCAGGAACTTGGCAGTATGTAAATTATGGGTGAGTGTCCTTCATCGGTCCTGTGGCCGCCATCAGGGGGGTGGAAGCATGATTTAGCATTTCCGATGATTTGTAGGCGCAGCCAGTGCACTGGGGCCAGCCGAGGCCAGCTTTCTCACCATTGCAGCAAATGGGTTTCCAGGTCACGGCTGCTGTGTCTGGCCCAAGCTTCTGAGTCCGTCCCTGAGTAGGCTGCAGGGTCAGTGGGTGGCCTTCCAAATGTCTATATCGTATTAGGGAGCTGTGAGATTTTTTCCAATGTCAAAGGCTTTTTATCTGTCAAAAATACAGCTCTGTCTACAGTGTCCATCCACCTTCTCAGCCACTGGTTCACTTCACTGAGACAGCTGTTTAAAGCATATTTGTGAAGCACCTGCTGTCCCCTGGTTAGTGTGACAGGCATGAGGATGCGATGGTAGGCAAGACAGACAAGGTGCCTGCGCTTCTACTCAGAGTCTACATCATGGAGAAGAGGACAGGCAAAATCCATCCATCCATCCAACAACCATCTTCTGAAGTTCAGAGGATGATGGGGGCTTGAGAGAACAGAAACGGTGTTGTGGTGGAGAATTACATGTTGGGGCACAGGACAGGACATGGCAGTGTCCTGGGAAGGCCTCTGAGGAGGGGAACCTCAGGGTTGAGTTGTGAATGATGAGAAAGTGTCAACGATGCTTGGGGAGCATTCCAGGCCAGGCAAAGAGCAAGTGCAAAGTCCCCAGGTGGAAATGAACTTGGAGAAGTTCACTACTTTTTGTTTTCTTTTTTTTTCCTCTCCTCCTCCACCTTGTTGTAATTCCAGGAAGATTTGAGAAATTAACATTTCCTTTGAAAAATTCCATTTTTCTGATTGGATGGATAAAAATATTGTGGAAAATGTGTAAATGAAACAGTACTCAACAATAAAAAGAAAACTACTGATACTGGCAATGATGTGGCTGGATCTCTCTCTCTTTCTCTCTTTTAAAGATATATTTATTTATTTGGGAGGCAGAGTTACAGAGAGAAAGAGGGAGCGACAGAGAGGTCTTCCATTTGCTGGTTCATTCCCACAAATAGCCACAATGGCCAGAGCTGGGCTGATGCAAAGCCAGGAGCCAGGAGCCTTCTCTGGATCTCCTACACAGGTGCAGAGGCTCAAGCGCTTGGGGCCATCTTCCACTGCCTTCCCCGGCCACCAGCAGGGAGCAGAATAGGAAGTGGAACAGCTGGGACTCGAACTGGTGTGCATATGGGATGCCGGCACTTCAGGAGGAGGCTTAAGCTACTCTGCCACAGTGCTGGCTCCTAAGTGCATGAATCTAAAAGGTACTGTGCCAAGGGTAAGAAGCCAGAACCAAAAGAGTGCACACCAGTATAATTCCATTTATGGAAAATTCTAGAAAATGCAGGCTAATCTGTACTGACAGAAAGCAAATTAGTGGTTTAGTGGTTGCCTGCAGACAGACAGGGAGGGAAGGAGGGGCAGATTGTTGAGAGGCACAAGGAGACTTCTGGAGGGAGTTGAAATGTTTGTTAACTCGATTGTCCTGGTGGTTTCATGGTTTTGTATTTATTTCAAAACTGCTCAGACTGTGAGCTTTGTGTGCCACTCCGTGTCCTTCTGAACAAAATCAGAAGGACATTGGGTTCCTCATTTAAAAACTTATTGGAAGTGGATGCTGTCCATAAAGAATTTAAAGAAGCACTTGAACAGTGACATTCCCTGGGGCCTGGGCACACTGGGTCTGGGGAGGAGGCCTGGCTGGGGTGGAGGTGGGACTGTGTCGGCACTGGACTGCCTGCCTTGACCTTGGGGAGAACATCTGGTTTTCCTTGTGCTTCTGAGTAGTTGTGACTCCATTATTCTGCCTGGAACCAACGGTGATTTGGGTATCAGGTACAATCTAGCCTAAGAATTAAATGTCCTGCCTATGATGAGAGGGACCATGGCCCCTCGGGGCTGCACACCCAGAGGGGATTCACTGCCTGAGGCTGGATCAGTGCCACTCAAAAACCCAAACCCACTTGGGGCTGTTGGACAGGACCATAGGGATTCCTGGGGTTTGCCACAGACTGTCACTGGCGAAGGAGCACCTGGGAGTCCTTGTTTCCCTATCTTGTCATGGACCAGATGTTTTGTGGGACTTTAATAAAAGTATATTTCTAGGAAAGTGAGCCTTGTGGCACAGAGGGTTAAGTCGCCTCTCGGGACATCTTCATCCCATATCCCAGTGTCTGGTCTTAGTCCTGGCTCTGCTCCTGATCCAGCTTCCTGCTAATGTGCACCCTGGGAGGCAGCCTTTTCATCTCTCTTCATGCCATAGGTCACTCTGATGTGCTTATTCTAGGAACTTCTTCTTTTTAAAAGTTATTTATTATTTGAAAGTCAGAGTGACATAGATAGATGTCTTGCATCTGCTGGTTTACTCCCCAAATGCCAGCAGCACCCAGGCCTGTGTCAGGCTGAAGCTGGGGCCAGGGAACTCCATCCAGGTCTCTCATGTGGGTGGCAGGAACCCAAGCACTTGGGTGGCCATCTGCTGCTTCCCAGGGAAATTAGCAGGAAGTTAGGTTGGAAGCAGAGGTGGGAGTAGATGCTAAGCACTCCAGTACAGAATGCAGAGTCCCAAATAGTGGCTTAACCCAATGCACCACAACATCTGCCCCAGGAACTTCATTTTTTTGGTTAAGATTTATTTTTTTATTTGAAAGGCAAAGTTACAGAGAGAGAGAGAGAGATCTTCCATCCGCTGGTTCACTCCCCAAATGGCCACAATGGTCAGAGCCGGGTTGATCTGAAACCAGGAGTCAGGAGCTTCTTCCTGGTCTCCCATGTGGATGCAGGAGCCCATGCACCTGGGCCATCTTCTACTGCTTTCCCAGGCCATAGCAGAGAGCTGGATGGGAAGTGGAGCAGCCGGGACTAGAATCGGTGTCTATATGGGATGCCGGCACTGCAGGCTGAGGCTTTACCTACCACACCACACCGCTGGCCCTGGAACTTCGTTTTGAGAGGTGCTTGTGGCTACAGAGTGGGGTGAATATTTTCCTGTGTGTGCACTCACGTCTTTCTATAAGGTAAGACCAAGACTTAAACTCAGGGAAGTTTCCATCAGAGTTCTTAGCATCAGCATGAGATTCTGTTGATTTATGTATTTGAGAAGCAGAGAATGAGGGAGAGGGAGTGAGCAGGAGAATGCCCACCTACTAGGTCACTACTCAAATGCCTGCAGTGGCTGGGAATGGACAAGGTTGAAGGCAAAAGCCAGGAAGACTATCCTGTCCACTTGCCTGGGTGGCAGAACCCGAGTCATCACCCCTGCCTCCCAGGGGCTGCTTATCAGGAGCTGGAGCCCGGAACCAGAGCTGGGGCTTGAATCCAGCTCCTCCAATGCACTGCACAGGCGTTCAGCTGCTGGGCCAAATGCCTGCCCCTGGAGCTTCCTTTTGATGGAGGATAGTGGGGAGACACAGTGTGAGGGTGCAGACATGTTAAACTCCCAGGAGCTGGGCTTGCTTTGTGTTTTTTTATGGTGCTCTTTCAATGCCTTCGATTTGGAAGTGATGAAATTGGTGGAGAGCTTATAGCCAAGCTGACCCCACCCCCAGTGGATCCCACTGTCTTTGAACTTCTGATTCTGGATGAGTTCCTGACTGAGGCGAGCTGTCAGTCTGAATGACATCCCCCCCCCCCCCCCCCAGGCTCCAACCCTGTCTTCAGCATGATTGGGTGATTAAGATAAGTAGGAATCTATGTTTTCATTTTGCACTGTGACTGTGGCTGAAGAGCAGTATGGGTACAGCAGGAAGAGCCAGGATGTGGGAGAAAGATGTCTTGCTCTGTTTGTTAGTAGCAGAGTTCTGTCCAAGTCTGCTCACCTGCGGGAGCTGCGTTTTGCTCCCGTGTAACCCAAGCACCTTCCTCTGTGTAGCTTCCTGCTTGAGGGTGGGAAGCGGCCCCCACACTGTTGGCCCCACAAAGGCAGGACACACGGTTGGTGTTCAATAAACATTTGTTGAGGGAGTGAATCTGGAGAGAGGAGGATATTGCAGTCCCAGCAGACACACTCTAAAATGCACTTGTAGGGCGGCGGCCCAAACTTCAGTGCATTCTCCAAAAAACCTGAGAATCTTGTTAGCATGGAGATTCTGAATTGGAAGGTCAAGGGTGGGGCCTGAGGTTCTGAATTTCTAGTAAGCTCCAGGGTGCTGCTGGTGCAGCCATCACAGACCACTCTCTGTAGGGAGGAGGTAGGTCACTGGCCAGCAACCGTACACAGCGTGCAAGGCCATCACTTCAGCTAGTGGTCACGCAACAGGAGCAAGACTCAAGTCTCCCACTCATCCAGTGCCGAGAAGTACCTCTAGTCTGCGAGCATGCCTTGCAAGGAACAAAGGGCACCCCCTCTTTTTTTTTTTTTTTTTTTTTTTCCCCCATGCAGTGATGAGGGCAGCCTGGCCACAGTATTTCAGGTTTGCCATATTTGGTGAGCACGACAGTCTGGCTGTCTGTTACTCTGAGTCACCAGCCCGTGGCATTAGCATGAATAACCACTCATCCTGGTTAGAGACCGTGTGTGTTGAGTGCCTGACATGCGCTCAGCAAGGGATAGACACCCCAGAAAAGGTAGCGCCCTCCTCCGTCTCATTTAGTTCTCAGGGCATCCTGCTGAGCTGAGTGTGAATTGCGCAGGCCCTGGAGTGGTTCTCCCTGGATCCTGGGCATCCCAGCCTTGTCCCCTCATCTGCATCTTTGCTTAAAACAAGTGGTTTTTCCACTGGGGGCAATTCCAGCCCTGGGGATGTTTGACTTTACCACGCCTGGGGATGTTACGGCCTCAGAGAGGGGAGAGACCAAGGAGGCTTCTGAGCATTCTCCAGTGCACAGGGCAAAGCACGGTGCTGCCCATTCTTTGGTTCCCAGGTGAATGGCGCTGAGGCTGGGGCACTGTGGCTGACCCTGTTCATCCTATGGAGAATGCCTGCTCCAGTGTCGCCTTGGAATATTCTACCGGTCTTCTAAGTTGACTTTGGAGCGAGAAATTCCATGATGCAATTTTCCTGAATTTTTAGAAACATTTTTATTTTTTCTTTATTTAATTATTTTTATTATTATTATTTTTTACATTTTAATTGAATTACAGAGACAGGAATAGAGAGATCCTCCAACTTCTGGTCCACTCCCCAGGGTTGTGCCTGGCAGAAGCCAGGATCCTAGAAGTCAGCCTGGGTCTCCCACATGGGTGGCAGGGACCAAAACACCCGTGCCATGCCCTGCCGTCTCCCTGGGTGTACATTGGCAGGAAGGTGGACCGGAAGCAGTAGTGAGCCCTGGACCCAGGCACTGTGATATGGGATGTGGGTGTCCCAAGCCTAATGTTTGAGAGGGAGAAGCTGCTGGGGCCATGAACTCAGCCCAAGGCCAGTGAGGGCCTCCTTGTTACCCTGCCCCCAACCCCTCCCCAACCCCTCCTCCATACCTTTTTCCAGTAAGAACGTGGTGGTGTGGTTGTTTCATAGTCCCCTGCACTCTGTGAGGGAGGGAGGGAGGGAGACAGGAGCCCCGGGGTGCCTGCTCCTGTCCTCTCTTCCAGAGCTGGAACCCGGGGTTTGGTTGGTAGCCCCCTTCCTGGACTGAGATCAGCAAGGGGTGCCGGGGTGGGATCAGGGGGCGGGGTAGAGATGCACCTTGGCTGCAACGTCCACACCAGCATTTTTTTTCCCAAATACAACATAAAAGATATAGATTTAGCACCTAAAGCAACTAGTTTGGAAGAATAATGCCATTTTGTGTTAAAAAAAAAAGAGGGGGCACTGATGAGATGTGGTCTCCCTCAAGGAAATCATTGGGAATGATTCAGCACGTGGGTCTCTTCCTGGGATCTAGGAACCCTGGGACCTCCAGCAGCCGTCCCATTCCATGCAACACCCAGGAATAAACCGAAGGACCCCTGGAGGTGGCCTGGCCCGTACCGGCGAGCCTGGGAGAAATCTGTGCCACAGCACAAGGAAATGTTGCTCGAGAGGTGGCAGGGCTGCTGGCCGCGGGCTCCTGGCTGTGAGCTTGCGCGGGAGGCGTTTGATCAGAGCAGGGCCCGCCTCCATGCAGTCTCCAGCTGCTTTGATTGCCAGTACTGGGTGCAGTCGGCCTGTGACCCGAGAAACGGCCGTGCCACGGGCAGCAGGGTCCGGGTACCTCATTGCTCTATGTCTCTATGTTCTTGCCACGCAGGAGCAAGACCAGCGCAGGAGAGTCGGGGCTGCTCACTGGCTCGCTCCCTCCTGAGCCGCAGGCCCCTCCAGACACATCCCTGGCCGGTTGTCCAGGGATCCTTCAGAAACATGCATCCCTCTTCCGCGTTCCTTCTTCTAGAAGGGCTATGACCCTGAATCATCTCCCCACCGCGAACGCACTGGGCCCCTGCTGCTGAATGAGACAGACAGGTGTGCGTCTGAGGCTGGATGCCCGATCAGCCCAGTCCTGAATGATCCTTGATGCCCCAACACGGGTGTGTGACGGGAGACTTGCAGGCTCCGAGTCTGCAGGCCGAACTCACCAAAAGGAGGGTGCACCCAACCTTCTGGCTTGGCACGTGCCGGTAAATGACGGTGATCGATACCTGGCCCTAAGCACCAAGGAGACATGTTTATGGCATGCCCATAAGAGTTAATAATGTAGAGGAGACAAGAGCTGCCACCAGCCCCAACCCACGAAGGCATAAAGCCCATCTTCCAAACAAAGATGCGGAAGCACTTTAGCTGCAGAGACAAGGCTGTTGAGACCAGAGGTGGGTGGGAGAGTCAGAATGTGTGTCTGTTGGGCCAGGCCCAGGGGCAGGGAAAGTGTGTGGGGTGTGGAACTGGGTTGTAGGTGGATGCTTAGGGCTTGGCCACAGCTGGGGGCACAGTGCTTTGTGGCGCTCCCACCTGCAGCCACTTGGCCTCTGGTGGGAGGCTCCATTGTTTTGAACCTGTTTCTTGATGAAAATAATAGTGCCTGGCCTTGTAAGGTTCTTCTAAGGAACACATGAACCAATGTGTGCACATGCTTATTCTGCCCCTGGGACATAATAATAGCTCATTGAATGTTAGGAAGGAGAGAGAGACTGCTGCTGGTGTTGATGGCAGCAGTCACTTGTCTGGAATGTACCAAATGACAAAGTGTAGCCACACGCCCGACTCATCATCACCCTCATTGGGGAAGAAGTGGGTTCCTCCACTTCCAGGTGTGTGGGGGGTGAAGAGGTCCATCAGGGCAGGCAAGGAGCTGGGCGCGGGGTTGGTTGTTCATCCTCCAGAGAGAGATTTTGATTTTCTGTCTGCTGGTTCACTCCCCAAATGCCCACAATCACAGCAGCTGGTCCAGACCTGGAGTCAGGAGGCTGCAGTCAGTCCAGGACTCCTGTGTGGGTGGTGGGAATCCAAGGACTTGAACCCTCCCCTGATGCCTCCCAGGGTGTGCGTGAGCAGGAAGCTGGATCAGAAGTGGAGTCAGGACTCAAACCTAGGCACTCGAATATGGGATGCAGGTGTCCCGAGCAGTATCTTAACCACTGTGCCACATGCCTGCCCTTTTCCTAATTTTGTGCGTGTGTTTCCTGTTGGCTGTGTGTCCTGGGACTGTAAAGGATTAAGACGAGCAAACTGTAGTTAAGAAGGAGATGTTGTTGCCAAGATTGACCTTCACCATTCTTCTTTGGCTTTGGATGAGCTGGGCCTCCACGCCATTGTGCCAGTCAAAGGTCGCCAGTTCACGGTGAGACCCCAGGCAGCCAAAGTCCAAGCCTAGAGGACTGAGTTGCCAGTGTGGCTGCAAAGATTCAAGGCACCTGTTTTGGTCAATGCGCACCTTGTGTTGAACTCAGATCATTCCTTCCCAGGGGCCTTCTGAGCCTTCGCACCCTGAAACGGTGATCGAGATTTGCTGAGTGTACATCAAGACCTGCCATTTGTCTGAGACAGGGCCAGACATACAGATCTTATTACTTATTAATTATTTATTATTTATTTTTAAAGATTTATTTATTTATTTTTATGCATTTGAAAGACAGAGTTACAGAGAGAAGTAGAGAGAGAGAGAGAGAGAGGTCTTCCATCCATTGGTTCACTCCCCAAATGGCTACAATGGCCGGAGCTGAGCTGATTCTAAACCAGGAGCCAGGAGCTTCTTCCGGATTTCCCACATGGATGCAGGGGCCCAAGGACTTGGGCCATCTTCTACTGCTTTCCCAGGCCATAGCAGAGAGCTGGATTGGAAGCAGCTGGGACTCAAACTGGCAACCATACGGGATGCTGGTGCAGCAGGCCAGGGCTTTAACCCACTGCACCACAGCACCAGCCCAAAATATTTATTTTATTTATTTGAAAGACTGTTACAGAGAGAGAAGGAGAGACAGGGATAGAGGGAAAGGGGGAGAGAGAGCTCTTCCATCCATTCCCCAAATAGCTGCAACAGCTGAGACTGGGCCAAGCCAAAGCCAGGAACCTGGAACTCCATCCAGGTCTCCCACGTGGGTGGCAGGGACCCAATGCACTTTTCCCAGGCACATTCATAGGGAGCTAGACAGGAAGTGGAGCAGCCAAGACTCTAACTGGCACTCATGTGGGATGGCGTTGGCTTAACCCTCTGTGCCAGCCCGAGATCTTATTTTTTAAGCGTTTGTAGTGCTGGTGGGCTCTATCTTTCACCAAGACTGCATACCATTGGAGGGGGGTCTCCAAAGGAAATTTTGAACGTGGAGGACTGGATTCTAGCTATTTCAAGCCGACAACCACGACAGTAACACTGCTGCCCTGATCGTGAGGATCACTGAACTGGTGCTCAGAGGGCTGGGTAAGTTGCCCAGTTTCCTACAGGCAGCAATGGGCAGAGCTGGCATTTACACTTAGAGCTCTCCGAGTCTGGGACTCAGCTCCTGACCGCTAAGTTGCTCTTCCTTTGCCTGGCAAAGGCATTGGTGAGGATGAATTCAGCAGAGGGTAACAGGATACGCTAGGCAAACCCATCTAACAGTATGCGATTGGTTCCTGTACTCACAGCCGGTGAACCCGGGGTCTCAGCCGTGACATCATCCAAAGTCTGAGTCCCCTCTTGGTTGCAGGCTGGCAGTCATGGGCAGCAGGTCTTTTTGTTCCTTGCTCATGTCACTCCATGGGAAGTGACCGTAAACTTTTGTCCTTCTCTTTCTATAGTGCATGACAGACCAGTCTCATTGGCTAGAATTGGGTCACCTGACCAGTATCAAAACACCTGCTGCACAGGACTCACCTCAGACCTACCCTGGGAGCTGGGGTCAAACCCCAAACTGCATGGTCTTTTCGAGATGACAGAGGAGTGAGCTGCAGGTTAGGGAGTCCATCATGGCCCACTACCAGGGATAATAATGTGTTTACATGTCCATAAATATGTATGACTTGGACTCATGTTTTACTTAGAATAAGGAGCCAAGCCAATCAATGTATTCACCACAATGAGACCTGTGATCCAGTTTAGCACTCTCTCTGGCTAATAAATGCTTGACGTCAGAGCAGTAGTATAAACAGAGAGAAGATACATTATTTGTTCATTGTTCATGCCAGCTTGGATGTTAACATCTCACCCATGTATGGCCAAAACACATCTATTACAGTCACGCTGCCCTGGAACTTTGCTAACCACTTTCCATCCCCATTAGAAGCTTCGTTTATTTTTCATTGTTGTTTTTAAACACAGCTCGTGCCTTGGTTTCCATCCAGTAGAATTATGACACCGTCTGTGGATGACTCCTTGGTTTGGGGGAGGGATGAGGGTAGGACAGAGAAGAACCTCCACCAAGGACATAGCATTTTGCAAATATAGGAGCTTCCCGGAGCAGTAGTGCAGTGTCAGGGTGCCACGCGTAGCAAGCAACAGAAGTTGGACCAGCTTGAGAGGAGGGGGACTAAGAAGAACCTGGAGTGCCTCTGGCCGGATGCAACAGGACTGCAGGGAGAATGGCTTCCAAACCCTCCACTCCTACTCTCTTCTCCTGAGCATCTGCTCCATTCTACCCCCAGCACACCGACTCCTCCACTTCCGACAACCCCCATGGCTGCAAATGGGGCTGCCTAGGACCGTCATTGCCTTCCTCAAAGATACTGGATACTCTTTTTTGTTTGTTTCTTTCAGTTTTAATTTCAAGGCTGTCTGCAAGACTTCTGATTGGCTCCATGTGGCTTGGGTGCCAGCCCTTGAGCCAGGAGTCACATAGGGTTTGCAGGGTGATTCCCTCAATGGCTATGTAGAGGAGAGGGGCATGGTGGGACGATGTCTAGGAAGGAGTCCTGGCCATCAGACTCACCTAGCGCCCTGGAGGGAGGGGTGGCTGTAGGGAGAGGGAAGGGATTCGCTTGTGGTCTTGAGCTCTGCCTGGGGTTTCCCAAGGAGACTGGAGAGCTTCATGCTTTTTTTTTTCCCCAGGCAGAGTTAGTGAGAGAGAAAGAGAGAGAGAGAGAGAGAGAGAGACAGAGAGAAAGGTCTTCCTTTCTATTGGTTCACCCCCCAAATAGCCGCTCCGGCTGGCAAGCTGCGCTGATCCGGTGGCAGGAGCCAGGTGCTTCCTCCTGGTCTCCCATGCGGGTGCAGGGCCCAAGCACTTGGGCCATCCTCCACTGCCTTCCTGGGCCACAGCAGAGAGCTGGCCTGGAAGAGGAGCAACCGGGACAGAACCAGCGCCCCAACCAGGACTAGAACCTGGGGTGCCGGCGCCGCAGGCGGAAGATTAGTCAAGTGAACCGCTTTACCTCTTCCTTCAGAGGATCCTTGGAGGAAACTCTGGGATGGTTCAGGTTGATGTTCTGTAGAGCTGGGTGACTGGTGTGGCATTGTCCCTGTCCTCAGGAAGCTCGGCCAGGGAGACACATGTGCACAAAGCTAGAGTCTTCCCCAGGGCCCCCGGGGACCTCTTCGGCCACCCTCGCTGGGCCCCGCGGCAGTCATCTATGCGTGGACTCCTGGAGAGGGCAAGCATGTGTCTGGGACCCTTCTGTCACTGACTGTATGGGAGGTCTGTCGGCAAGGGATGGAGGGAAGAGCTCGCCTGACCCGAGGTGGAAGGAGGAAGTGCCGGAGGCACACACAGCTGGTGATGACGCTGATGGCGCCGGGAGCCTCACTGAACTGTCAAATGCAGCAGATGGAAGGACAGTCTGAGTGGGTCCAGAGGCTCCTGTCTGTGGCCCGGACTGGGACAACCCTTGGTGCTCCCTAGCACACCATCCAAGCCCCGGCCGCTAAAGCCGAATGTCCCAAGAAGTCAGCACTTGCCAGGTGCCCATCACACTCTCCCGAAACCCTGCATCTTCCCAGTATGCAGTGTTACTCACCTCCATGAGCATTCCAGGGAAAGAGAGACTGGCCGAGGCCGTGGGCAGGTGAATAGTCAGGGAGCCGTGGTGGGAGGGGAATGGCAGGGTGCAGGCTCTGAGGCTTCAGCCAGCTCCACCATAGACCATTCTGCCAGGAGCACACCATGTACCCTTGGGCCTTCACTGGGGCCTGGGTTTGCACTTATAAAACGAGAAGGTGGATGCTGCTGTCTCTGTGGTGCCTGGCAGTGCAAGCCCTTCCTGCTCCCCACCGTGCCCTACCTGGTCATGCCATTTCTAAGAAAGGCAATGATTAGCAAGTTGGGGCAGGAGCCTTGTTTGTCCCCGCCAGAGTCACAGCCCCCTACGGGTGCCTCGCACATAGTCGGTGCTCAGTAAAGACTTGTTGAATGAAGGAACGAATGCAGGTTGCTAGACTCTTGCATTAGTGTGGACTCCAGAGGCGCCTCCATTTCTAGCAGGAAGCCAGCCCTCAACTCCCCTACCCCAGGACAGCCTGCCCCTGATGGAGGATTACGCAGACGTCAGAATTGGCCAGGGAGAGAGAAGTCGGGCCCTAGCCCTGATCGTCCCTGTGGATCTGGAACCAGTACTGCTCTCAGGGTGCGCAAGGCTGATCTGCAGAGGAAGCCGGTCGCCAGGTGTGTGTGCAGAGTCGTGGGACGCTGGTGGGACTGTGTCTCAAGGATTCAGTGCTACTGGGGCGTCTGGGGCGTGGCAGCACCGTGGAGGGGGAACCCTGGCCCGAAGGCCTCCCAGCAGCAGGAGGCAGGCAGGCTCTATGTGGAAGGACAACACAAAGATTCCTTAAGATAGTAAATTAAGGCCCGGGTGAGGTTCCCAGCAGGAGAGTCTTGTTTGCTAGATTTTCTTTAATTCGTTGATGTTTTTCATTGGTAGATTTCCTGGTTGAGATGTCTTTCTTAGATGAAGACATTCATCTGGAGCATTCAACTAGAACACTGAAGGGTGACGTCTGTCTTAATGAGGGATCCTAAGCTATGACATCAGGGGCTTTCAAAAGTTTTTCATTATGATTAACTCTTTTTTTAAGAGGATTTATTTATTTTATTTGAAAGGCAGAGTTAAAGAGGCAGAGAGAGAGAGAGAGAGAGAGAGAGAGAGAAATCTTCCATCCACTGGTTCACTCCCCAAATGGCCTCAACAGCTGAGACTGGGCCAGGCCAAAGCCAGGAGCCAGGAGCACATGGGTACAGGGCCCCAAGCACTTGGGCCATCTTCAGCTGCTTTCCCAGGTGCATTAGCAGGGAACTGGATTGGAAGTGGAGCAGCAGAGAATTGAACCTGTGCCCATAGAAACTACCGGCACTGCAAATCCTGGCTTAATTTGCTGTGCCACAGCCCCAGCCCTACCCACATGATTAACTCTTAAAAAGTGAGAGTTTCAGAAAAGAAAACTTAGGGCAGGCATTTGATACGGCAGTGAAAACACCATTTAGGATGTCGACATCCTTTATTAGCGTGCCTGAGTTCAAGCCCTGGCTCTGGTCCTTATCCAACTTCCTGCTAATGCACACCCTGCAAAGTGACAGATGATGGCTCAAGTACTTGGATCCCTTTCACTTACACAGGAGATTTGGATTGAGGACCTGACGCCGACTTTTGGGGAATGAGCCACTGGATGGGTTGTCTCTCTGCCTCTCAAATAAAAATTAAAATAAAAAATAAAAATTAAATTCAACATCAAACTTGACGGTCACATAGTGACGCATGCTTAATACAGTGGTTGTGCAAGAGCGGTCTTGCAGCATCAGCAGCAGCGGAGCCTGGGAAACTCTTAGTAATGCAACCCTCGGGCCCCACCCCAGAGATGCTGTGTCAGAAGTTCTGAGAGCTTTACTCAGCAACTTTGATACCTGTTAAAATCAGAGCATGACTACATACTACAGTACTGAACACTGTGGTGCTCTAACCTATTTAATTCAAAAAAAGAAAAAGGGAAATTTGGCTTGAAGCCACTAGTTTCGGGGTAATTTAAAAAGAAAACCCCCAAGGCCCTTCCCAAACTCACCTCACCTGCTCTCCGTAACTTTTCAGCCAGCTTTAGCCATGCCTACTTCTTTCTGTTCTTGAATTCGAACTCAGAGCCCTTCTCCTCCTAAACCTCTGTCCCTGGTGGCCGCTGCTTGGCGAGTTCTACCCCAGCTCTTGCACGGTTGGCTCCTGCCTCCTCAGGGGTCTAGGCTCAGAGAGACTGCTCTGCCTAAAGTGCTCTCCGCAAGTCTGTTTTCTCTTAGCGTGCTTAAAAATGACCTCCAATTGAATGTTAGTTATGTAGAACAGCACGTAGCGCATAGTAGGTCTTCAATAAATCTTGTTGAAGGAACGAAAGAATGGATAAGTAATTCCCCACCAGGAGGACTGGGGAGTGTTTTCCGCCCCCCAAAGCCCTGGTTGCCCCCGCTGCCATGATCTTCCCTTCCTCCGTGGGAAACCCTTGCCACCGTTTTGGAAGGTGGGATAGAGATTGCAATCCCCTCTGCTGGGATGTTCCTGGCCTCCAAGCCCTGTGTCCTTCTCCATGGATATTTTAATGAGGGAAACATAACAGGTTTAGAGTTAGGGTTCCTGGATTCCAGGGAGAGCTCAACCACAGCTTGGCTTGTGTGACCTTGGGTCGGTCAAGTACAGTAGGGGTCATACTGCCTGCCCTGGCTCCCTTACAGAGTTGTCAGGGTCATATAGGGGAGGACTTATGAAAATGCCCTGGATTACAAAGGACTCACAAACTTAACATGTAAGGTGTTGACCCATAGTCCACAAAGAGTCCAGGCATGCAAAACCACGAAAAGACCTGCGCGTCTTCTCCAAGGAGTCCCTGAGCCACAGGTCTAAAAGAGGCCATGTAGCGATTTGCATAATTCTTTGCATATTGTTTGCAAGTCATTTGAGGCAGGTGGGAGTGCACCAAGACCCATAATGCCTTGTGCTCCCTCCCCCAACAATCCTTGGCCTCTGCACCTTTGTGTCCTCCCTGGTGGAGCCCCGCCTGGAAGATGTGGGTTGGGCTCCCCTGGGGGCTCCATGGCCACGCCCTCTGCAGCAAGAAGCCTGCAACTGGGCAAATCTTTGCCCAAAGGGGGCCTGGGATGCCGCGCTGTCTGACGGCTGGCAGATCTTCAGCGTGACTGAGCTTTCACAGTTGAAACCATTAAAGGTGATTCTGCTTTTAATTCTTTGTGGTCGTTCTCACTCTTTTCCGTGGAGAAACCTCTGATTTTCACTTGCGAGACGCTTGGCTGCGCTTGTCATATCCTAAAAGGTGATTTCAGTTCTCCGATGCCAAAGAATCTTTTCTGTTAATCAAAACACAGCTGCAGAGGCCCGTTGATCTGCTAATGGGCACCCCAACTCTGGGGTAGGTCTGTCTGTACCTGGGAAAATAGATATAATTAGGATAACAGATATCATATGTCTATGCAAATGCCGCAGGTAAAAAATGACTGGAAATGAGACAGGGCTCAAGTCGCCAAATCCCATCAGACCAGCTGCACAGCTTAACCAGACGCTACCACCATTGCTACCAGGGCTTCCCCAGGGCCAGCTCCGATGCCCTCTCTTCATCCCCTAGGCTGGACCCCACATGCAAATGTCTTTTCTTTTTTAATACCAAGATAGATCCTGGTTTTTGAAAGGATTTTTAGATTAACACGTGTAGCTCTTTAGGGGGCACAGTGCACTATTTCAGCCCATGTGTGCGGCACAAAAGGATCAAATCAAGAAGTCTGCTTCTGCGTTTCTTCATCTTTCTGCATAGTCGGAGCCCAGCAACTCCTCTTCAAACAGTGCAGAGTGCATTACCGGAAGTCACACTTACCCGTTTGTAACGTGAACACTGGAACTGACTCCTATCTGGTTGCGTTTTGGGACTTGCTAGCCAGCACCCTTCTTCTCTCTTCCCATTTATGCCACCTTTCCCAGCCTCTAATAATCGCTGTTCTAAACTCAGATGACGCGTAGCCTTTGTCTTTCTGTGTCTGGCTGATTGCTTGAATATGATGACCTCCAAGTGCATCCATTTTGGTCCAAATGTCAGGATTTCTTCCTATTTGTATGGCTGAATAATGTCCCGCTGTGTGCACAGTCCACATTTTCTTGATCTGTTCATCCACTGATGGATACGTAGGTTGATTTCATGTTTTGGCTACTGGACATAGTGCTGAAATGAACATGGGAGTAAGCAAGGTGTCTCTTTGATATAATGATTGCATTCCCTCCAGATGCATTGCCAGATGGACACCCAGAGGCAAATAGCTGTAGATTCCCCAAGTTTTTGAAAAAGGCTCTTTCAACCCCATGTCTTAGGAGGCCATAGGGATTCTAGAATCAGAGACAAAATGAGAGAAAGCCAGAGACAGCCTCGTCGATGTTTTCCCTTTAATAAGGATTCGCTCCCAGTGCATCTGCTCGGTAACGGGAGAGGGCCTGCCAATGGTTACTAAGACCGGGCAGCGTTTCCCGAAGAGAGCGATTGTGCTTGCTGGGAGTCACGACACTCAGGTTCTTAAAAATGTTATGTTTCTGCTTAGGGTCTGATTTTTTAAAGGATTCTATTTCTTTTTTCAGTGACAGGTAGTAACTGGGCGGTGTGATGTTTCAGTACGTGTGTGCACCCTGCAGCAATCACGCGAGATGAGCAGATAAGGCAAATGACACGCGTACACCACGACGCACCGTTCAGCTACAGAGATGGGCGAGATTCCGTCATTGGCGGCAACAAGTTTGATCTTGGAGGACTTCATGTTAGGGGAAGGGCACAGAAAGACAAATGCTGCGTGATCTCACTCATATTGTAGATCCAAAAAAAAAAAAAAACAGATGGCTTAGGTTTAAGTCCTGTTTCAGCCTCTTCCTCATTGGTGGGCGCCTGAGCAAGAGAGAAGTCACTCTGTGTTTTGGGTTCCTGGCCCTGAAATGGGTGCAGAAACACGTGCCTGAAAGCATGTCCTGAAGGGGCCTGGCAAGCTGTTGGCTTGCACACAACATCTTGCTCACATATTGCTAAGAGATGTAAGAGTGAAGAGAAGAGAGGGTAGGGCCCAGTGTCCCCACTCCACTGCACAGCCCAGTGTCCTTACTCCACTGCACAACTCAGTGTCCCCACTGCACAGCGCAGTGTCCCCTTCTACTGCACAGCCCAGTGTCACCACTGCACAGCCCAGTGTCCCCACTCCACTGCACAGCCCAGTGTCCTCACTCCACTGCACAGTCCAGTGTCCCCACTGCACAGCCCAGTGTCCCCACTCCACTGCACAGCCCAGTGTCCCCACTCCACTGCACAGCCCGGTGTCCCCTCCACTGCACAGTGCAGTGTCCCCACTGCACAGCCCAGTGTCACCACTGCAAACCCAGTGTCCCCACTCCACTGCACAACCCAGTGTTTCCACTGCACAGCCCAGTGTCCCCACTCTACTGTACAACCCAGTGTTCCACTCTACTGTACAACCCAGTGTTCCCACTGCACAGCCCAGTGTCCCCACTCCACTGCACAGCCCAGCGTCCCCACTGCACAGCCCCTTGTCCTCACTCCCACTGCATCGTTCCCTCTCTCTGCCCTTGGACACATCGCTGCTGTTCTCTAAGCCCCATCTGGGTAATGGGCTAACAATGTCTGTTTTCTTGGGCTGTTCTGAGTAGACAGTGGGTCCAGTGCACCATGAATCAGAAGCTAGTTGTGTAAGTGGAGTAACGGTGCTTGCGTCTTTTGCTGAGACTGGGGAGGGTTTCATTTGTAAAACCTGTGTCCACTGCGGGTTGAAGAGGTCCTTGCTCCTGTCTGGTTTATTCAAAGGGCCCCAGAACCCTGCAGGCAGGACCTAGGCACTGCCCTTATGCTGTGCAGGAATTCAGTGCGGACATCCAACTCCGACCAAACGAGGGTGACTGCATATGGACCCCTGACGTGACTGCTGGGGTTGGGGCCCTTGCTTTTCCAATTCTGTGTGTTCTCTGCCTGGCACTGGTGCCTAGTGCCTTGTAGACGCACTACAATGCTTATTGCTTTGTGGATGCACAGACGAATCCTCTGAATCAATGGATGGTCAATTCCATTGTGCCCTTAACTTCTCTGCCTTGTGAGGGGAGTGGAGAAAGCTGCCGGAACCCTGGTCCCTCTACAAATGGTGGCAGGGGGCTGTAGTTGTACAGCGTATGCAGTCTTTGGAGTCAGAGCCACATTTAAATCTTGGTTTTGGCTTACCTTAGGAGTGATCTTTAAAAAAAAATTTATGGACTCAGTTTCCTCCTCTGTAAAATGGGGAGAAAAATGTGACCTCCTTATGAAGTGATTGTGTGCTCTGGACACGCGTGCTTGCCTGGCAAGTGCCTGTGGCAGGTGGTGGAGATGCAGTGGCTCTCCTTCTTCCTTCCTCTTCACCCTCATTTCCTCCCTCCCTTCACAGATTCCAGCGAGAACGTTTCCTATCCAGTGCAGTCCTGAGCCCCAGACGTGAACCCGACGCTTCATCTACCCATGGCATTGATGTCTCTCATTCAGTTGAAGACATCAATATTTGTTCAATAGTATAAGTCTTAAATAAACATCCAAACGACGTATTACAGATGAGGAGAGTCATTTTCGCGTGGCGGATTATCTCACACGATTGTATTTCCATCGTTATCGGGGCCTCTGTAGCTGGCAAATCTTCGCAGGGACTTAAATGATAACATTAGCCCTAATACAATGTGAGATGATGGGCTCATTGGGGTCGGCTTCTTTTTAATGGCGTGTGTCAGCAGTAAATAGCTTGGAAGACCCCAGAGGAGAAAGCACAGCTCACGCTCTCACTGAAGCGATGATATGGATATAGTTAATATCTATATTAAAAACCTTTCAGGCACCATGCTGATACTGAGCGACGTAGTTAGCCATGTGCAGGCAAAAACCCCAGGTGGTTTATGGGACATGATGCCGTGGATGCTGTAGAAACCTTCTTAGGTTGACCACAGTCAAATCTGAGCTTCAGAAATCTTTGATAGACATTTGATCCTAGAGTAAAAAAACTCTGAAACACAACTGGGAAGAATATAATCCTGCCCCCAGCCCCGGCGGTCTGTTGATAAGTTTGCTGCACTATTAAAATGTTTAATCACTTGACTACAGCTAGAGCAGTATTTTGGACTGATGGCAAAAATGGTTCTGGGTTTGATGTCCGGGGAAATGATGCAGAACTTGCACCCGTCTCCTAAAGGCACAGGGTTGAAACATTCAGGGGTCGCAAGCCGGCTGTGCCACGTCCCTGGGACAGGTGCCGAAAGGGGTGCTGGGTCTGCCTGAGGGAGGAGAAAGGACACAGGGGGAGTGGCTGCTGGCTAGGAATATGACTTTCAAGGAGCGGCTCCTCTGTGCCTGAGGGCGGGTCAGAGATCTCAGCTCCGAAGGGCGATGCTGATGCTCAGGTGCCCAGTTTGCCTGGCTGCCAACCTCAGTCTCTCCCCCTGCTCTCTTAGCCATGGACTTCACCCTGGCCTTTCAGATTTAACCCAAAGCACACTGCCTTCTGGGGCGGGGGCAATGCCTCTGGGGACAGTGAGCTCCACCTGGCTACGGAGACCACAGCCTTCTGGGGTTACTAGGGTAACAACACGGTGGTGTCTCTCTATCCATCACTCCTGCTACAGCCAGTCAGCCACAGCCTGAAAGTGCTAAATGGAAAAATCTCAGAAATGACCAATTCATGTGTTTTAAAATGCATGCCTTTCTGAGCTGCATAATAAAATCTCATCCTGCCTGGAGTGCGAATCGTGCCTTCACCTGGCGTATCCAGGCTGTGTATGCTACTCACCCATTAGTGAGTTAGTGCTGGCTTGCTTATCAGAGTGTCACGCTGTGTCAGCCTAATGCTACATTACAAGGCCCGTGCCATTCACCTCTCTCCATCTCTTCATTAGCATTGTGGTCCTCTCACACCATCTCAAGAAAGGTAAGTAGACTACCAGAAGATACTTTCAGAGAGAGAGGAGAGCTGTCATGTTCTCATAATTCTTATTCCACTATATATTTTTTTGATAGGCAGAGTGGACAGTGAGAGAGAGAGACAGAGAGAAAGGTCTTCCTTTTGCCATTGGTTCACCCTCCAATGGCTGCCGCGGCCAGCGCGCTGCAGCTGGCGCACCGCGCTGATCCTAAGCCAGGAGCCAGGTGCTTCTCCTGGTCTCCCATGCGGGTGCAGGGCCCAAGCACTTGGGCCATCCTCCACTGCACTCCCGGGCCACAGCAGAGAGCTGGCCTGGAAGAGGAGAAACCGGGACAGAATCCAGCGCCCCAACCGGGACTAGAACCTGGTGGGGCCGGCGCCGCAGGCGGAGGATTAGCCTAGTGAGCCGCGGTGCCAGCATTATTCCACTATATTATTATAATTGCTCTGTTGGGTTTTTTTTGTTCTATTACTGTGCCTAATTTACAAATGAAACTGTATTGTGGGTAGGTATGAACAGGAAAAAACTAGGTAGAGAGTTCAGGCATCCACGGGGTCTGAGCCTGTGGATAAGGGAGGATTATTGTACTGTGGACCTCTGCCCCCGGCAGATGCAGAGCCGAGGGCCCTCAGCTGGCTACAGACGATTTACTGTCCTGGTAACTGGTCACCCCGGAGCATCCTCAGGAGGGCACCTGCAGCTATGAGGTCACCATTCTCTAAAAGCAGACGTATAAAAATACAGGAACTTCCCTGAACATACTCTGGGCTCTCTGCTAATACAAAGTAGCACACATTTCTTTTAAAAAGTGGATAATTGGCTGGCGCCGTGCTTGGGCCCTGCACCCCATGGGAGACCAGGAGAAGTACCTGGCTCCTGGCTTCGGATCAGCGCGGTGCGCCGGCCGCAGCGGCCATTGGGGGGTGGAACAACGGAAAAAAGAAGACCTTCCTCTCTGTCTCTCTCTCTCACTGTCCACTCTGCCTGCCAAAATAAATAAATAAATAAATAAAAGTGGATAATTGTCTTCCAAATATTTTATACAAAATAATAGGTATTTTAGTAGTAAAGATTACCGTTGCTTAATAAATTTGGGAAATGTTGTATGTCTCATAGAGTCACTGGACACACTGGCATAAGAACGACTTGGATATATGCTGAACCGAAATGCTAGCCAGCAAAACTTTCTATTCACATTACTCAACCATGAGCTGCCTTCCTCATACAATGTCTATTAACACCTTCTCTTTGTGGGACACAGTTTAAGAATTACTTGGGGGGCTGGCACTGTGGCATAGTGGGTGAGGATACTGCCTGCAGTGCCGGCATCCCATATGGGCGTCAGTTCGAGTCCCGGCTGCTCCACTTCTGATCCAGCTCTCTGCTATGGCCTGGGAAAGCAGTGGAAGATGGCCCAAGTCCTTGGGCCCCTGCACCTGGGTGGGAGACCCAGAGGAGGCTCCTGGCTCCTGGCTTTGGATCAGCGCAGCTCCGGCCATTGCAGTCAATTGGGGAGTGAACCAGCAGATGGAAGACCTCTCTCTCTCTCTCTCTCCTTCTCTCTCTATGTGTAACTCTGACTTTCAAATAAATAAATAAATGTTAAAAAAGAGAGAGAGAGAGAGAGAGAGAGAATTGCTTGGGGAAGGATGCATCATGGCACAGCAGATGAAGCCACTGCATCCTGTCTCACATTGCCTTTTGGAGTCCAGGCTGCTCTGCTTCTGATCCAGCTTCCTGCTAATGCACTTGGGAAGGCAGCGGAGGACGGCCCATGTGCTTGAGTCGCTGCCAACCATGTTAGAGACCAGGATGGAGTTCTTGGCTCCTGACTTTGGCAGGGCTCAGATCTGGCTGTTGTGGTCATTTAGGGAATGAACCAGAGGGTAAAAGATCTCTCTCTCTCTCTCTGCCTTTCAAATAAATAAAGTAAATTCTTAAAAAAAGCATTGCTGTGTAATTGGCAGAAATCTGAAAATACTCCGCTCCCACCCCCCTCCCAGAATCTCCTTTCCTGGTCCTTCAAACACTAACGCAGGTTCTGGTGTGAAAGGATTTTGCAGATGTAATTAAAGCCTGGAATAAATGGACCTTAGAAGATGGAGACCGGGAAGGGAGTTTGGCATAATGGTCAGGTCACTGCTTGAGACCCGGCCATCCCATATCAGCGTGCCTGGTTTGAATCTCAGCTCTGCCCCAACTCCAGGTTCCGGCTAACGGGCACTCTGAGAGCCAGCAGGCGGAGGCTCAAGTATTTGGTACCTGTCACCCATGTGGGAGAACTGGGTGGAGTCGCAGGCTCCTGGCTTCAGCCAGCCCCAATCCTGGCTGTTGCGGCTATTTGAGGAAGGAACCAGCAGATGAAAACATTTCTGTCTCTCCCTGTGTTGCTCTCTCTCTCCCTCCATTTCCAAGCAATTCAAAAAGAGAAGAAAAGGAAAGAAGAAAGATACAGAGTGTCTGAGCCAGTCAGGCGAGGCCTTCCTTGGAAGGGTGAGGGTTTGCTGCTCTCCCTCTGGCTTTGAAGGTAGAGAGGACCCAGGTAAGAAGAAGAAGAAGAGTGGGTGGAGAAGCAGCCCAGGCCCCGCCCACAGCCAGCGAGGGACTGGATTCTGCCGCCAACCTGAATGCACTTGGGAGCAGATTCTTTGGCACAGGCCCCAGGGGAGGGCCCAGCTGATTTTGGCCTTGAGACTCTCTGAGCAGAGCACACAGGTGGACCTGGGCACCCGCCCTGCAGACTGACCGGTACCAAACAGGCCAAGCTGCTGAGCTGCGGGATTCTCCGCACAACAGCACAGGACGGCTGCCCGCTGATTCGGAGCAGTCGAAACGGAGTCGATTGCAGTACAGTTTCCCTGCCCTTGGACGTTAGAAGATGTTTCAAGTACATTTTTGAAACGTTATGTTTTATTTCCTTCAAAGACAGACAGAGCAAGCAGCAATCTTCCACCTGCTGGTTCATTCCCCACATGCCTGTAACAGCCAGGGCTGGAGCAGTCTGAAGCCAGGAGCCACAAACTCCACTCTTCTCTCCCACATGGGTGGCAGGAACCCAAGTACGAGCCATCACCTGCTGCTTCCCAAGGTGTGTATTAGTAAGAAGCCAGATGGGAAGAGGAACCAGGACCCAAACCTAGACACTTCGATATGGGATGCAGGCATCTTTAAAAAAAAACACCTCATATTTTTCTTTTTAAAAAAGATGTCATTATTTATTTGAAAGAGTTACAGAGAGGCAGAGGCAGAGAGAGAGAGGTCTTCCATCCCCTGGTTCATTCTCCAGATGGCCGCAATGGCCGGAGCTGCACAAATTTGCAAGCAGGAGCCAGGAGCTCCTCCATGTCTCCCATGTGGGTGCAGGGATCCAAGGACTTGGGTCACTGTCTACTGCTTTCCCAGGCCATAGCAGAGAGCTGGATTGCAGTGGAGCAGCTGGGACTTGAACCGGCATCCATATGGAATGCCAGCCCTGAAAGGTGGCAACTTAACCTGCTATGCCACAGCGCCGGCCCCCATATTTTTCTTTAAGATTTATTTTATTAATTTGAAAGGCAGAGTTATGGAGAGAGAGAGAGAGAGAGAGAGAGAGAGAGAGAGAGAATCTTTTATCTGCTGGTTCATTCCCCAAATGGATGCAATGGCTGGGGCTGGGCCAGGTGGAAGCCAGAAGCCTGGAGCTTCTTCCTGGCCTCCCAGATGGGTGCAGGGGTCCATGCACTTGGGCCATCCTCCACTGCTTTACCGGGTGCATTAACAGGGGGCTGAATCAGAAGTGGAGCAGCCGGGACTAGACTAGTACTCCAATATGGGATGCTGGTGTTGGAAATGGTGGCTTAACCCACCGTGTAACAACACTGGCCCAATGTCTTTTTTTTTTTTTAAGATTTATTTATTTATTTGAAAGGCATAGTGACAGAGACATAGGAAAGGAGGATTGGAGAGGGGAGAGAGAGAAGGAGAGAGAGAGAAAGAGGTGGCTTCCATATGCTGGTTCCCTCCCCAAATGCCCTCAACAGCCAGGGCTAAGCCAGGAGCCGGGAGCTTCATCCAGGTCTCCCACATGGGTGGCGAGGACCAAAGTATCTGGGTCATCCCCTGCCGCCTCCCAACTGCAGTAGCAGGAAGCTGCACTGGACGTGTGGAGCAGCCAGGACTCAAATCAGGAACTCAGACACGGCTGCTGGTCAGCCCGGATGTGAGGCCTTCACATGGCACCAAACGCCCACCTGCCGAGTGTTCTACACGGAGCGGATCCTCTCCATCTCTCGGATGCTGCCGGTGGTGTTCAGAAGCGAGGATCCAGACTCAGAGCGGTGAAGGGGTTTGCCTGCGACACCCAGCCAGTAAAGAGAGGCGAAGGGACAGGACTGGGGCTTTTACTCTCGCCAACGGAAATAAAAAAAAAAAAAAAACACAACAATCCAGGCAAGGACACATCCAGCCGAGGGGCTGCCTGCTTCCTCGAGAGGTCCTTTCTCTCAGGTCTTGTGTCTGGGAAGACAAACCAGGCAGGAAAAGGGCGGACAGCTGTGTGTCAGCGACACTGTGTGTGTGCCGGGTGTGTGTGTGGGGGGGGGGGACAGGGTCTTCGGGACCTGGAAGTGGACTGCTGGGTGGCTTGATTGCAGTGACTCAGGGCACAGACCCACAAGCGTGCGACGAGGAGCAGCGTCCCTAGGCCGGCCTCCGGATCTGTGGTTGGCAGGGGCGGGGCCGCCTGCGGAACTCATGGGCTCTGCCTTGCTTTGCCTGCATCCCTGCTGGGGCCCCTCAGTTGGCATCCAGGAGCAGGTGAGTGCTGGGGACGGAAGTGGAGGTCAAGGTTCAGAAAAGGTGTGGCGCATCCGGCAGGTGTCAGACAAGGATGCGCCAACACACACCCCCCCACGTGTGCACACCCCCTACACAAGTATGCACACACTCACACTCGCACACAGACACACACATGCACACGCACACACGTGCACACAGACTTGGCCATGGCATCATGGAGGTTCCCCGTGTTGGTTGACGATGGTGTCTCGCTGGGCCAGAATCCCTTACATAATGGCCACGTTTCCTTGTGAGTGTGTGTGTGTCGTGTCGGGGGAGAGCATGTGGTTACTGTTGTGCTAATAATGACCATCAAGGCAGCGCTGCCCCAGTGCAGAGCTGGGGCCGGGCCACGTGTCAGCTCGTGGAATTCTCATGCAAGCCCAGGCAGAGGCGGTGGTGGGTGGGGGCAGTTCTGAGTGGGCCCAGGCCGGAGGTGGGTCCGGATTTTGTAGGGCCTGAAGCATAGCCGGTTTTGGGGTGCCCTTGAGGGGAAGGAATGCCAAGTCACAACAGCACTGGCAGGCTCAGGGCCTTGGAAGGGACCCGGGGGGGAAGTGGTGTGTCACCACACGCCTGTCAGCCACCCAGCAATGTCCTGTCCCTTCTAAGGCTACGCAAGAGCCTGTGGCTTGCTTTGGCCCAGGAAATGTGAATGAAACGGTTTTTAGGGCAGCGAGTGATTCCCCATGTGCCCCCCAAGCCCCGAGTTTCACAGTCGCTGGGTTGACACTGAAGCCTCTTCTAAGTCAGACGCCCTCTCCCTGGGACTCAGAGTCATTATCGGAGCATAGCCCCTCCCTGCTGCCTTGGCCCAGCCCACAAGAGGGAAGGAGTGTGAGGGGGAACCTTCCACCATGGGAATCCACTGAGATTTTATTTTTAGCAGCAATAAGCTTAGTGTCACCTTACTGGCACGAGTTACTATTATTGTTCCCATTTCCCAGATGGAAAAACCGAGGCACAGAGAGGTTTAGTCACTTACCTAAGGCCACACAGCAAATTAGCGGTGGAGCTGGGTAAATGGTTCAGGGTCTTCATTCCCCGCGACATCAAGGAAAGGCAGGACCTGTGGCAAACTGAAGACTGGTGTCCTTTCTGCAGTTGGCTCATCCATCTGAGCTGCAGGAGGGAAAAGAACACTACTCTGCTGTTTCCAGGTCTTCTTTTTTTTTTTTTTTTTTAAATAACCAGAAGCCACAAAGCCAGCGTTTTTAAATCTCTTGATGGTTCAACACTGTCAACAGATTGAAGTCTTTTTCTTTTTTTAAAACCCGGTGAGGCTAAGACATCAGTGAGCTAGATGTGGTTCACCAGTTTGAGACCACTCATTAAAATAAAAAAAAAAAACCCAAACACTAAAAATCCCAATCAGTAGCCAGTGCGTTCTAAGTGACACGGCCCAGGCAGAGCAGGGGGAGGCGGGAGCCAGGCAAGGAGTCGTCGAGGCTCTGGGGCTGGGGGGTGGGAGTATGGGGAGTCTCCCAGAGTCCAGAGAGGTTTCCAGCAACAAGGCGATAGGGTGTGGGGAGGTTCCTGGGAGGGACAGACAGACAGACAGACAGACACACACACACACACACACACACACGCTCAAGGACCTGGTGCCATCAACAGCGCTTTGCAAGGATTGTTCACATTTCCATACAGGGCTCTCGCCTCTCTCACGCACAAGCAGTCCTCCTGTGGCTCGGATAGGCTCAGCCATGCCTGCCCGTCACTGTGTGACTGTGCAGGGTGTGTCTGTGTCGCTGAGCCAACAACAGAAGGGCTGTCCCAGGTCACAGGCTGGCCACCTGGGAACTGGCCTTCTCTCTGGACTCACGGAGGCCAGTCCTTGATAAGCTGCGACAAAGCTGAGATCTTGCCACCAACTGGGGCTCTTCCCCAGGGCTGGGACTTGTGCGGCTCAGCTCATCCCTGGCCTGCGGGGACAGTAAATGGGAAAGAGGGTGACCCAGTGTGGTTTTTCGTGGTAAGACCGACAAAGTCATGGTCGGAGAGCAACAGGCGGTGTCCGGAGCACCTGCCCTTGGAGACTAACCTCGAGGTCCCCAAAGCGTGTGTGGAGGGGGTCTCGGAGTGTAAGAACCAATGGCCCATAGTGTCTTGTGGGAATTGGATGCTTAGAAAATCAGGCTGTGCAGTGAAACAAGGTCCCTTGTTATGGGACTTATCAGGACCTTTAAGAAGCCACAAGCACGGTGCGTCTCCAAGAGAGGGAAGAGAGGGCAACCCTGATTGGCTGGGACCCCCTCTCCTGCCGCCTTTGTGGCTGCTGCTTTTCATTGCAGGGTCTCTTGGTTGGGAACCTCATCGAGAATGTTCTATGAGACACACGGTCTAATCTCCCCTGTGGGACGTCCCTTCTCACCTCCCGCTCCTGACACCTTAGCCTCCTCCCTCCAGGTTTGTTTTAGAAAGGCAATTTTCTCTTTTCAGGAGATGGGTCCTCTCTGCACAGCCTTTCACTTAAACAGTTAGGGGCCCAGTGGAGCCTGGGGGAGGCAGCGGAGGAAGGAAGGGGCAAAGCGTCGCTGGGGGCTCTCCAGCGGAACCCAGGCGCCTCCCCCTGTTCTCCAACTCCCCATGAAGAGCTGGTGTCTCCAGCAGGGACAGAGGCACTTGGGGAGGTAGCAGCCTGGGGACAGCACGGAGGAGGGGGGAGGGAAAGGAAGAGGAGAGAGGAGCCCCTGAATGGCTGACCCCAGGGGCCCCTTTTATGGCCTTCCTGTTTATGGCTGAGAGTAAACAGCTGGGGAGCCAGGTTGTCTCCTGCAGCAGCTGGGGCACTGGCTCCAGCTGGAGGGGACCCTGGCTTTCTGGGTGGCAGTGGGCGGGGAACCTGCCAGTCGGGCCCCTCTCAGGGTGCATCGTCTGAAAACCAACATCTTGGGGCATTTGTCCATGCCCCCCCCCTCCCCCGCCACGCCATCTGTTTCCATGGTCAGGGTGGTTTTTGAGGGACGGTTTGTGGATCTGGGTGCATGAGCTTGGAGGTGGCTGCTCTTAGCAGCTGTGTGACTTCAGGTGAGTCCTGCACCTCTCTGGGCCTCACGGGTGCTGCTAAGGAGCAGCCTCGCCATGGAGAGATTGGGAAGACCTGGAGCAGAGCCCATGTCTTCCGTGGTGAGCCTGGGTACTGTTTCCTGCTAGGATTAGGATTTGCAGCCTCCGGGACCTCAGCCGGGCTGGGCAGGCAGGGAAAGGACTTGGGGTCCGGAGGGGCCGGGCCCTCCTCCCCTGAGGCCAGCAGCAGCTCTGTCTGGGCTGGCACTGGGAGCACTTGGCCTGTGATAGACAGGAGATGCCCTGGCTAAGATAGAGAACATAGCACTCCCGGGGCGGCCAACGCAGGGAGAATCAATAAACTATAATTATCAGGAATGGAGTCTGTGGCAGGTGAGGCATTGTGGGGACAGAAAGAGCAGGGGGTGGGAAGATGCCAGAGGGAGGGACAGGAGAGCATCTCCTCCTCTGCCCTCTCCCCCCTCCCCACTCTGGCTGGCCAGGAAGAAGTGCCGGGCAGAGGAAGCGAACCAGGAAGATTGACAGAAGCCAGAAGCGGGCTGTTCCCCTCTCTGCCCTGCCCCAGGTGGGCGGGTGCACAAGGAGGAGGGGGGGGGAGCAGCGCAGCTGGGGGCTGCACCTTACTTTGCACCATACCAACATCATCCATTCGTTCTTCAAATTCTCCAAGTCTTCGCCCACATCTGTCCTTTGAGTGACTAACGGATGAATAAGAATAGCAAAGTCCAAATATCATATCTATAAAGAGTGTTTATTAACTCCGCAGCGCAGAGTGGAAATTCTCTAACGTCCACTTCGGATGGCCAACCCGTGCATTTGGTTGTGTTTGGGTATTAACCAACATAGGCTGTGACATGTCAGGCCAGAGATGCCACCTGGACACTCCCGGGGCCGTGACCACCCTGACTTTAATTCCTGCTCCCTGGGCCCAGTGCATTTGAGGCTTCTGACTGAGCGCGCACGTGATCGGAATCCCCGCTGTGGTGCCGTCACCAGCACGTGTCCCGCTAAGCTCAAGTTCCCCTGGCTGTTCACCACCATGGTGCCACTTTAAAATGAAGGGCTTTATTTATTTATTATTTTATCTTAAAGACAGAGAGACAGAGACAGAGAGAGGGAGAGAGAGAAAGCAAGATAGAACACTCATCAAGCTGGCGCCGCAGCTCAATAGGCTAATCCTCCGCCTAGCGGCGCTGGCACACCGGGTTCTAGTCCTGGTCGGGGCGCCGGATTCTGTCCCGGTTGCCCCCCTTCCAGGCCAGCTCTCTGCTGTGGCCCGGGAGTGCAGTGGAGGATGGCCCAAGTGCTTGGGCCCTGCACCCCATGGGAGACCAGGAGAAGCACCTGGCTCCTGCCTTTGGATCAGCGCGGTGCGCCGGCCACAGCGCGCTGGCCGCAGCGGCCATTGGAGGGTGAACCAACGGCAAAGGAAGACCTTTCTCTCTGTCCACTCTGCCTGTAAAAAATAAATAAATAAATAAAAAAGAAAAAAAAAAAGAACACTCATCTGCCGGTTCATTCCCTCTATGCCTGCTGGGATCCCCATCAGGGCCTCCCATGTGGGTGGCTGTGACCCAGTTCAATGAGCCATCACCTGCTTCTTCCTAGGATGCACTGTAGCAGGAAGCTGGACTCAGGAGCCCAAGGCAGTCGGATCTGGGATGCTGGTGTTTTAACCATCGAGCCAAACATCCACCCCAACTTTATTTTCTTAAGAGCAGCTTTAGGTTCACAGCAAAAGAGGGAGATGCGGAGCGTTCCTCGACACCTGTGTCCCCACACGTAGCCTGATGACATTATCAAGTCATCTGTTAAAGTCCCCTTCTCCCTGATCCCTACACTTGCCAGTTCCAGGTCTCTGCCCCGGAAGGGATTCCTAAACCTCTGTGTGTTTTCTTTTCTTCTTCTTTTTTTTTTTTTTTTTTTTTTTTTGACAGGCAGAGTGGACAGTGAGAGAGAGAGAGACAGAGAGAAAGGTCTTCCTTTGCTGTTGGTTCACCCTCCAATGGCTGCTGTGGCCGGCACACCGTGCTGATCTGAAGCCAGGAGCCAGGTGCTTCTCCTGGTCTCCCGTGGGGTGCAGGGCCCAAGCACTTGGGCCATCCTCCACTGCACTCCCGGGCCACAGCAGAGAGCTGGCCTGGAAGAGGGGCAGCTGGGACTAGAACCCGGCGCCCCGACCGGGACTAGAACCCGGGGTGCTGGCTCCGCAGATGGAGGATTAGCCTAGTGAGTCACAGAGCCGGCCAACCTCTGTGTGTTTTCTTGGCCCTCCTGACCCCCTCTCTGACCTGGTGGTCCTTCCAAGTGCGGGCGCTGACAGTGATTGAGATTGTTTGGGGCTGCCCTGCCTCTCACGGCGGGAGCATTTCTGTGAGGCTCCAATCCCGTGGGTCCCTGCTTCCGCGGGGTAACACTGCCGAAAACGGGCAACCTTGTGAGCAAACGTGTTTCGTTTGGGGGCCTTGCTCTGAGCGCCTGAGCGTTTTGCAAGGATTTTCTTACAGCCAGCCTGAGCCCAAGTGTTCCAGCAACTCTTTCTGCCCTTGTGTCTGGGTAGCGCTATTGGATCTATAAGCGCTACAGAGCTTGCGGGTGGCTGAATGTAGTGGCTTCCTGGGCTGGCTGTCAGCACTGCCCTCCACCCAGGAGGGTCACTGCTGCCTCCCCAGTAAGTTTGCACTCAAGGTGTCCCTAGTGTCACTGCAGCAGGGGTCAGCCTAGCGTCCACTGGGTCCCTCGTCTCTCAGCCTCCCTGGCGTCCCCAGGAGAAAGTGAGAAGGAGAAGCTCACAGACGGACTCCACAGTAAGACCCATCTTGCACTGGGTGTCTCCAGTGGCGACTGTCTCCCATGTGCCCGCCGCCTCCCACCCACCCCTTGGCAGGATGGATGTCCTCCCCTCCAGCCTCCCAGCCTGGGCTGCCCAGGTTCCTGAGAGACTGCGGGCGAGAAAGACGGAGCTCAGGACCCGATCCTGGGCCTGTGGGGCCCTCTCGACCTGTGCCTGCTGCTCAGCATCCATGGGCCGCCTCTCTCTGCCAGGTCTCTCCCAGGGAGCTCCGACTTGCCTGGGAGAAGAAGACAGATTCCACTCATCAGGTGGATGGGCGATCCCGTGGTGAGAAGTCCTCCCTGGGTTTGGATGTGTGCAAGGTGGGAAGGCACCTCCAAGCCTTGCCTGTGCTCAAGAGGGGCGTGGCCTCCCTCATCACTGAACACAACCCCCTGGCCCGCCCCCCCGCACCCCCCACCCCCCTTTGGTAGCACCAGAGGCAGAGCACAGGAGGGGGCTGCTTCTTCCTCTTACCTTTTTGTTTGGTGCTTTTGTTTGAGGCTGTGTAAAACCTTTGGAGAGTTGAACTTGGATGCAAGGAAGCCAGATATCAGAAACAGAAATTTGCCCTCAAGACTCTGAGGTTTAAGGATTTGTGCACACTTTTGTCCCTGACCACTTTTCCTAGAGGCAAGGCAAGTGTTTTATTTAGCAACTCATTTTCCTACCTTGGTAAGATATGATTAGAGGAATGATAGTTTAAAAAAAAGGAGGAAGTGGGCGCTTTTCTCCCACTTTAATTGGGAGTCTGTGAAGAAGCAGGCCTCCTGCTCAGCCGGTGTCACCTCACTCAGCGTTCGTTTGCAAGAACCAGGCTGGGCTTCTTCTGTTTCAGACCCAAATCATGCTCATTGCTGAACTGCATTCAGAAATACAAATGTGAGACTTAAAAAAAAAAGGCCTCAATGTGCCTTTGATTAGAAGCAGTTTTTCTTCTTTTCTTTCTTTCTAAAGATTTATTTATTTATTTATTTGTTCGAGTTACAGTGAGAGGGAGAGGCAGAGAGAAAGAGAGAGAGAGAGATCTTCCATTGGTTGGTTCACTTTCCAGATGGCTATAATGGCCAGGACTGGAACAGGCTGAAGCTAGGAGCTCCATCCGGGTCTCCCACATGGTGGCAGGGAGCCCAGGCACATTCCAGGCCTGGCTCTGCTTTCTCAGGCCATTAGCAGGCAATGGGATCGGAAGTGGAGCAGCCGGGACTTGAACCGGTGCCCATGTGTGATGCCAGCACTGCAGGCAGCAACTTTACCCACTATGCCGCAACGCTAGCCCCATCAGCAGTTTTTCTTTCAATGGAAGGCAAGTTTAGGTGCAGTAAGCAGCCTAAATTTTTTGCGCACACCCAGCCTGTTGTTGGTTTCTGTGTTGTTGGGGGAGGAAGGGCTGTCTCCGCAGCCCCCAGCAGAGGAATGCTTTTTATTAGATGTTTTTCTTCCCTGCTTTCCACGAAGGGAGAAGTCTTGAGGCTCTCAAAGAATAAGAATGTAGAGAAACGACAGTGCAAGGAAGGCTTTCTCTCTCTCTCTCTCTCTCTCTCTCTCTCTCTTTCCCAAGACTTCCCCTCCATTCCTCTGGGGCCGCCACCAGGCATGGAGGTCTTACCCCTTCCCTCCTCGCCAAGACCAGATGTCCGCTGGCCTGGACTCCTGCAGCCCGATGAGGTGGGTGGTGTTGAGGAGGCCAGGGCTTTAGGGGCAAGCAAAGCAGTTTCTGAAAGCAGGAGCCCCTTTGCCAGGGGACAATGGAACCTGGAGACACCAGCTCATCCCTTTTTCTCACGCTGAGTCCAGTATTCCAACACCAGTGAACTCTCCCCTGCCAGCTACTCTTTGAAATGATTCTATAAACTATGGCCGTTGGCTCTGTGGGTTTTAAAGTGCTGGTGTTCTTAGAAATATACAAAGTTTTAAAAAAGATTTCTTTATTTGAAAGACAGAGGTACGGGGCAGGGAGAGGGAGATGGGGGCAGAGAGAGAGAGAGAGAGAGAGAGAGAGATCTTCCATTTGCTGGTTCTCTCCCCCAGATAGCCACAATGGTCAAGGCCAGGAGCCAGGAGCTTCATTTGGGTCTCCCATGTGGGCGCAGGGGCCCAAACACTTGGGCCATCCTCCACTGCTTTCCCAGGTGCATTAGCAGGGAGTTGGCTTGGAAATGGAGCAGCTGGGACATGAACCAGTGCCCATGTGGGATGCTGGCGTCACAGTGCTGACCCCAGAAATACATGAATTTATTATAAGCATTTAGTGGCAGCAGGCAAGAAAGACACAGTTGGCACAATATTGTGGCTACTGCCAGAATTATTTGGCAAACTGTGAGTTTTGATTCGATGGCTTATTCTCCCCTCTCTTCTTGCTATGTTTTACTCTCTTTCCGCATTCAACTTGTGTATTAGAATGACTTGGTTTCCTATGTTGTCCTCTCACCCAGAGATTCTGAATCTGTGTGTCAGTGCACAGAAATGAAGCACTTTGCACACACATAGTCAAGTTCACTTTGTGCCCCATGATCCTCTAGCTGTGGTCCCTCTGTCACTTTCCCTAATGGCCCTGCTGGGTTTGTCCCCTGAAGGTTGCATGTTCCCCCCCTCCGCCCGCCCCCCCGGATGTAAGCTAAAGATTTCAAGCTTGTTCCAAGTTCCAAAAATGTCTCCATGCTAAGGCGCCCCGGGCTTCTCCCACTGCCTCTATTAACATCAGCTTTGTAGGCTGATTTATGGCTGCGTTAGGGAAAACTCTGCAGAGGGTATAAAATACAGTGTCCCACGGTGGGGCCTGATCTTACATGTTATCGGTGATTGCAAGTACATTTTATAACCCTGGTGCCAAATCGAAATCAAGGTGATTTGCACATCAATCTCCTGGATAAAATCAGGGCAGTTTGACCTTCCTGGTGTCTTTGGCTGGTGTGGCTTGTCGAAGCCCCTTGGACAATTATCCAGGGAAAGTTGGAAAATGCAGCGATCGTGGGCTGAGCTCGGGCTCCCAGCTGTCTCAGAAGGCTTTACCACTCAGCCGGGAGACTCCTGAGAACCAGAGAAAAATCCCTGGGAGGAGGCTCCAAGACCTCCAGGAAACACAGTCACTGCAGGCAGGGCCGTCACCACGTGCGCTTGGCACGCGGCCCTCTGCTCCCCGGCGAATCTGGAAAGCAAAACTGAATCTTACCCACCATCGGCAGCTAACTTGGCCCGCAGAAGCCTGCGCAGTCCCTCTCTGTCTGAGTCATCATTCTGAGAGCTCAGCTAACTGGGCCCGTGAAACACTTCAGTTTCTAAAACGAACGGGACAGTGGGGAGGAGACTGCGAGCCGAGGCAGCCATTCTGTTCTCGCCACCATCCGTGGCTTCCTGAGAAATCTGAGTGTCCCTCGGTCATGTTCAAGTCTTACTCCCAAGTTAGTTTCTTGGATGTCCCTTTTAGAAAAAAAAATGTTAATGAAATTATATTTGTCCGAAAGGCAGAGATGTTTTTTGCATTTGCCGGTTCACCACCCAAGTGCCTGCAACAGCCAGGGCTTGATCAGGCTGAAACCAGTAGCCAGCGACTCCATCTCCATCTCCCGTGTGGGTGCAGGGACCCAAGGTCTTGAGCCATCATCTGCTGCTTCCCAGGCTTGCGTTAGCAGGGAGCTGGATCGGAAGGGAAGCTGGGACTTGAACCCAGGCACTCCGATATGGGATATGGTAACCCAAGCAGCGGCTCGAACTCCCACCGGAACCCTAGATTTGGATGGATGCGTTTACAAGTGTCTAGAAGGGTTAAAGATATTTTGAACAGATTCGTGGAAATTGTAGATTCATATACCCTAGAGGCTCTTCAGGGATGGTCAGAGGGTGTATTTAGGATAAATATTTTTAAGTCAAGGTCTTATGCCTATAATCTGAGTTTCTCAACTTATATTTAGCCCGAGCTTCTTTTTAAAGTAATTTCATCTCTTTTGGTTCTGCACCCTTTAATAGGCCAGGGGAGGAAACCCATATGGCTCTTCCAATGCTAAAGCTTGTTTTACAAAACCCCTTTAAGATATGCTAATGGTATGGGATGATTATTAAGATAAATACCTTGTGTAGGAAACTGGAGTTAATTTTAATATATATAATTAGTCACTGGTCAGCCTGGAAGTTATAATTTATTGCTCCCTAATTTGCATTTATTATCGAAGATATTTAATTTAAAGGAATTATAAAAAATAGCCTGATTCGAGTGGTTATGGAGATAGCAAGCATTTAGCAAACTTCAAAACTCCTCTTTCCAACTTTTCTAAGCCCATCGTATACAATTTCAGGAAATAACACACCAACCTTGGGAGGTGACTTGTACTTGTTGATTAAAAAATGGCAAAGCTATTTTCGTAAGAAGAAGTGATGCAAGTTTGCCTGCAGGATACTCACTTTTAGGGCAGTAGGAAAGCTTTTAGGCCAAAACGCTCCAGATCCAAGGGGTGGCATCCAGGGAGCTTGCGTGGTGGGGACGTCTTTGGTGTCAGTGTCCAGAGCGGCAGTACAATAATACATTGGGCGCTTCTCCTTCAGATGATCATGTCTCCTGCACAGGGAGGGAGACCAGCAGTTGTCGCAGATGCAACTTCAGTGTAGAAGGAAGCCGCGGCTCACTAGGCTAATCCTCCGCCTTGCGGCGCCGGCACACCGGGTTCTAGTCCCGGTCGGGGTGTCGGATTCTGTCCCGGTTGCCCCTCTTCCAGTCCAGCTCTCTGCTGTGGCCAGGGAGTGCAGTGGAGGATGGCCCAAGTCCTTGGGTCCTGCACCCGCATGGGAGACCAGGAGGAAGTGCCTGGCTCCTGCCTTCGGATCAGCGTGGTGTGCCAGCTGCAGCGCGCCGGCCGTGGCGGCCACTGGAGGGTGAACCAATGGCAAAAGGAAGACCTGTCTTTCTGTCTCTCTCTCTCACTGTCCATTCTGCCTGTCAAAAAAAAAAAAAAAAAAAAAAAAAAGAAGGAAGGGGTCCTACTTTTTAAAAATAATATATATATATATATATATGTATATACTTATTTATTTGAAAGCCAGAGGGAGGGAGGATGGGATGGAGGGGGGAGAGAGATAGATCTTCTATCTGCTGGTTCATTCCTCAAATGGCTGTAGTGGCCAAATGTTTGCCAGGCCGAAGCCAGGAGCCAGGAGTTTCATCCAAGTCTCTCACGTGGATGCAGGGGCCCAAGCACTTGGACCATCTTTCACTGCTTTCTCAGGCCATAGCAGAGAGCTGGGTGGGAAGTGGAGCAGCTGGGACTTGAACCAGTGCCCATATGGGATACCAGCATTGCAGGTGGTGGCTTTACCCACTTTGCCACTGTGCAGGTCCCAGAAGGGTCTTACGATGGTGGGATGTGTTTCCACCAAAGTGTTTTCTGAAAGTGCTCACCAATTGACACATTTTCCACGAATCAATAACTGTAATTATATAGCGCCATCTTGCAGGGTATGGAGACCACTAAAGGAGACGGCCACTTACATCTCGCTTATCCCTGGGGAAGTGTCACTCGAGGCAGGCAGAGAGGGTGAATTGTGCAGGAATCTACAGAAATCCCTGGAGAGAAGAGAGCCTGCTTCTACACTTGATCATGGCCAAAAGGCCGAGAAGCATGAGAGCCCACTTCTGCCTTGGCCACGGCACTGTGCTGAACGATGCGGTTCGTACGATGGGGTATGGGTGTGAAATGGACTGGCGCTCTGTGCGTAATAGGCAGGGTGCTGGGGGGAGGGGACAGCTGGAGCCCCCCGGGCCATATTTCCCAGGCTGGGGGCAGTGGGACGGCTTCCTTTCCTGCCCCTTTGATAATTAGTCTGATGACAATCAGGAGACCAGAGGGCCACCTCCCTGAGTGCATGGTTCTGGCAGGAGGCTGGTGAGGGGGACCCCTGGGAAATCCTAGCTGGGCTCCCTGGAGGGGGCGGAGAAGCCCTCCAATGCCCGCTTCTTTCAGCAGGCTCTGACTTTGGGCTCCTGTTGAGAACAGCATCGTGGAGAGCAGATCAAACCGCATGCTTTGATGTTTTCTCTACACCGGTCTGGACAGTGTCTGCGCCTCCCTCCTGCCAAGAATGAGGATCAAGGAGACAGGAAGACTTCAAAGCCCAAGTCTTCCCATCCTCCGCGGGGCCGCTGGACCACGCATGCCGTTGACTGGGAGCCGGGGTCCCCCGTGTATCTGTGGATCTCCCCTTGGCCCGTGAATGCCTTGAACTCCAACCCTGAAGGGGTGTTGGCATCTTGAGACATGCGTGTCCCAGGAGGTCTCCACCGACTTACTGCCCACTCAGAGCTTTGCTGTGTGCTGTCAGTGTGTCCAGCGGGTAAAATCACAGTGTCTCTCTCTCGGGTTGCAGTGTATTTTCCATGAGCAAATTACAGAAGGCATTTGCATTCATGCCTGCCCTATGTTATAACACAAACCAAAAGGTGATTACTTGTGATTTACCCTTTTGTAGACATTTGCTCGTCCAAAAAAGGAATAAGGGGTGGGCATTGTGCTCTGTGGGTTTAGCTGCTGCTTGGGCTACCCACAGCAGAGTGCCAGTTTGAGTCCTGGCTGCTCTGCTTCCAATCCAGTTTCCTGCTAATGTGTCCTAGAAGGCAATGGATGACGGCCCTAGCGCTTGCACCCCTGCAGCCCATGTGAGAGACTCAGACGGAATTTCAGATTCTTGGCTTCGACCCTGCCCAGCCTTGGCTATTGCTGGCATTTGGGGACTGAACCAATGGATGGAAGAAAGATCTCTCTCTCTCTCTCTCTCTCTCTCTCTCTCTGTCTCTCTTTTGCTCTGCCTTCCAAATAGATGAAAAATAAACATTAGAAAAAAATTAAAAGATGGGGCTGGCATTGTGGCATAGTGGATGAAGTCACCACGTATGACGCCGGCATCCCATATTGGCACCTGTTTGAGTCCTGGCTGCTCCACTTCCCACTCAGCTCCCTGCTAATGCACCTAGGAAAGCAGCAGAAGATGGCCCAAGTGCTTGGACTCCTGCACCCACGTGCGAGATCTGGAAGAAACTTGTGGCTCCTGGCTTTGGTGTGGCCCAGCCCTCTCTCTCTCTCTCTCTAACCGCCTTTCAAACAAATAAATACATCTTTAAAGAATTAAAGGAAGCAGAGTAAACAAAAGCCATCATATCCTATCTCAGAAAAGAGTTTAAATCCGAAGTCTGGGCGCTATGACATTGTCAATATTTGGTCATTTCTGACCTATGAAAACAGCAATTTCAGGTGGATTAACTGGATGAAATGCAGATGATTTGTCTGTCTAGAGACTTATAGCCAGTTATAAATAAGAATTGTGATTTTTATCTCCCCTTTCCTTCCTGGTTCCCAAGTGAAAGTGAACTGTAGAGAAACCAGAAAATCAGCCCCATAGATTTTTTTTTTTCATTTTCTCTCTTTGTTTTCACTTTATCCACCCCCTCCCGCCTCCCCCCAGAAGCTTGCCCATAATCATATTTCACAGAGCTCTGGACGCGCAAGCTCTGTTCATCAGAAATACCCCATTGAGGAAGGTAGGTTTGCGATTTTCTGTGTTAAATTGCTAATTGATTTGATAATTGCCTGGGAGACACAGAGAGACATACACATTCACAAAACAAATGTCAGGCCACACAGTTTTCTCTCGTCAGGAAGATGAAGATGTTTTAGTGATTGGAACTCAGATGTCACCTAGAAAAATAAGAGGAGGTACCAGGGGAAAAAAAAACCAGGGGAGTGGAGTCCGCGTGGTGGGGGAGGCAGGCTATCCCTCTTGGTTATCAAGCGAAATGACTCCCCAAATATGACAATAAATCACCGCGGGAATCAATCAGACGGGAGGCCACTGCTTCATGCTGATAATGCATCAATCAATATTTAATGTTTACACTTTAATTAATCCACACACGGGAAGCATTCTTTCAGTGACAAAAATAAAGGGATGAGAAATAAAACACCTTTTATATCAAGGAGCGGCGAGCGCTCTGCCTGTCTGGTGGCTTTGATTGGGGCTGTCATTGATCACCTTGGGCCTCAAGAGCCACATTTGGATATGAAGCCTACTGGGGGGAGGGGCGCGGAGGTGTCAGAATCCAGCCTGGGAAGACGGTGACTTCCCCAGAACTGCTGTGGAGTATGGATTCCTGCAAAGCGAGAACAAAGCCAGGGCGAATATCGGACTCTAAATGCCGGTGACATCTTTTCCCCAGACAAGATTTCTGTCTACACACAGATGGTGATCTATCGCTCTGAGGGAGGCAGGCGGGCCCGAAAGATGTTTCCTCCTGTTTCCAAGACTCCAAGTGTAGTCTCCAACACAGGGATTCCAGCCTCAACCACCGAGACGGACTACAGGCGTGGTCTATCAGCATGCTGTTGACACTGTGCCCTACTTCTTATCACTGATAGCTTTGAAAATACACACACCTGCATGCATGATAATTCCCATGTAACCGCACAGCCTGCACCACGTTCTGTGAATGTTTAGTCAAATAGATAGCGTGTATGCATTGGTAGATTCCTTTGGACACTTTACATCCAATGACTTTTGCTTTTGCGACACAAGCATTTCTCAGCCCTTGAGAAGTTCCTAGGCTGTAAGTTGGCACACTTCGGAGCAAAGGAGTGAGTTGAAGGTAATAGAAGTTAAAAAGAGTTGGGGCCAGCGCTGTGGCGTAGTAGGTAAAAGCTGCCTGCAGTGCCGGCATCCCATCTGGGCACTGGTTTGAGTCCCAGCTGCTCCACTTCTGATTTAGCTCCCTGCTAATGCACCTGGGAAAGCAGTGGAAGATGGCCCTAGTGCTTGGGCGCCTGCACCCACATGGGAGTCCTGGAAGAAGCTCCAGGCTCCTGGTTTTGGATCAGCCCAGGTCTGGGAATTGCAGCCATTTGGGGAGTGAACCAGGGGATGGAAGTCTTCTGTCTGCCTCTGCCTTTCAAATAAATAAATAAATAAACTTAAAAAAAAAGACAAGAGTCTTGGTTTCTGTTGTCGCAGCAGTGGACCTAAGATAAGTGTCTGAGAGCAAGTGGTTTGTAAGTGAAGTAGGGGAAGAAAGGCAGCCAGAGGAAGGGGGTTGTCACTGTGGGACAATAGGATTCACTCCCCCTGCGGCAGCGGAAGTCGGGTTAGAACATCCCTCACCAGGCGAGTTAATGGCTCACCATTCCCTGCTCCCAAGGCCAGGGAAGCCCCCGTGCAGAGAATGGTGAAGGAAAACAGGCACACACTAATTGTGACTGTGGCACCAGGATACACAAATGACAATGGAAGGCGATTTGAGCTGTAAAATGTAAAAACAAACACACAAAGACTCATTTTCAAGGCTGCAATGTTGTGGTTTAGGAGGTAAAGCCACAGCCTGAGATGCCAGCATCCCATGTGGGTGCCAGTTCGTGTCCCAGCTGTTCCACTAATGATCCAGCTCCCTGCTAATGCACCTGGAAAAGCAGTAGAAGATGGCCCAAGTGCTTTTGTCCCTGCCACCCATGGGGAGACTCGGATGGAGTTCCTGGCTCCTATCTTTGGTCTGGCTCAGCCCTGGCTGTTGCAACCACTTGGGAAGTGAACCACCAAATGGAAGTCCTCTCTCTCTTTCTCTGTCTCTTCTTCTCTCTGTGTAATTCTGACTTTCAAATAAATAAATATACAGATTAGTCTCAAAAGATTTTTCTTTCCAAGAGAAAACATTTCAGTAGCTCTTCACCATCATCCCCACCCATCCAACCTAGTTTCAACTTCTTTTAATTCTAGGAGGACTCGTACTCTCAGTTGAGAACTTGTGTTTGTGTGTTGCTATAACAAAATCCTTGAGACTGGGCCATTTACAAGAAAAAGAGTTTGAGTTAGCTCTCAGTTTTGGAGGTTCCAGAACACAACACTGGCACTGGCTCGGCTCTGGCAGCGGGAGCACATGGAGAATAGGTCATATGACAAGACAAGAAGCAAGAAAGACCCAAGGAAGGTGCCAGGAAGCACTTTGAAAGCAAGAGCACACCCACAAGAAAGGTGTCCATGTCTCTTAAAGACCTAGTCACTCCCACGAGGCCCCACCTTTTAAAGGGTCCCCTACTTCTCTCCTCATCCTGAAGCCCAGGCTTCCAGCATGTGAATATTTGGGGGACAAACCATATACAACTCCCAAAAAAGTTTATTTGGCTTTAGTTAGATTCTAGTCTTATTCTGTGGCCAAGACTGAGTTGGGGGAGGGGGTGGGACTTAATGCTGTCATTTCTCCAAGGAAAAGTGGACCTATAACCAGCAGAAGGAGGGGAGGAGAGTTGAGCAGACAAAATCCAGAGAAGCCACTGTGCCCCCAGGGCTTGTGTTCTGTGCCATTCTGTAGATGACTTTTAGTTGAACATACATGCCCCGTTTCTAATTGTGAAATTAGCATATATAAACACACAATGATCTTTAAAATCCCATGAAAGCAACAGGCATACAATATCGCAAGAGTATGGCAAGGAAATTCAAATGTTATCAAGCATCTACTGTATGCCAGACCCTTCATATCTAGAAAGTCCTGTTGTGTAAACTTTTGACTTTCAAATAACTTGCTTCAGCTCTTACATTCCCTGGAATCAACACGCCCAGTATTTTCCTCTTGAGAATTTTTCTACATGCTCTTCTCATTGTTCAAGAACTTCTTGGGATTCCTTTAACACAATGCAGTTGGAGCAGTTTTGTTCCCAGAAGACAACTGGCAGTGTCTGGAGACATTTTTGGTTTTTGTGAGATGGGAAGTTGCTCCTGGTGTCTAACAGGCAGAGGCAGAGATGCTTCTACATATCTAATAATGTACATGGCAGCTCCCATGGGAAAGAGCTCCCTGGCCTAAAACACCCATTGCGTCAAAGTTGAGAGACTCTACTTGAACTTAAGCCGGTCGTCTCTGGTCCGAACAACCAAGCAAAGACAAGACGCAGTGAGTTAATCAGTGTAATACTGCTACTGCTTGTGGCTGCCAGGCGGAGTCACTGGGGGAGAGTGGCCCAGTGCATGCTGGTAGCTCTTCATTGTAGTAACGGTCTCTGCTGGTGCATGGCGATGCCCTGTATTGGTGTTTAGTTCTTGTTCATATGGTCACCTGTTATATCCTGAAGCTAACAGCTGAGCCTGGGAGGCTGGATTTGAGTTGTTTCCATTTTAGCCACGAACAGTTCTCCATAAAGAAAGCTCTGAACTCCAGGGTTGAGCTCCCTCCTCCCCTGAGCTTTGCCTCCTGCGCCAAGCTCATCCTGCAGACAGACCCTCAGCACAAGCTCACGGTGGATCGGATGTCAGACTCTCCAGGGCCTTTTCCTTTTGCCTCCCTGCCCCGTCACTGAGTCTTCATCCCGGTCCCTGGAGATCCAACACCCCATTTCTCTGGCTGCTGCTCTTGTACCAGTGCTGGCTGCATGGAGAATGAGCCCTGGATGAATTCTGCTCCCAATAAGCAAACAACCTTAGATGCGGCTTTGGTTCTCTATTGATTGGCTGATAGTTTGGATGGAAGAGGGTTTTGTAAACCTAAATCAATCATATGTGAATGTCATTTTTGCAAATTCTGTCATGTCTGTTTTCTCTTTCTTTTGTTCTTTCTTTTTTTTAAGATTTATTTATTTATTTGAGAGGAAGAGTTGCAGAGAGACAGAGGCAGAGAGAGAGTTCTTCCATTTGCTGGTTCACTCCCCTAGTAGCAAAACGGGTAGAGCTGTGCCCATCAGAAGCCAAGAGCCTTCCGGGTCTTTCACATGGGTTCAAGGGCCCAAGGATTTGGTCATCTTCTGCTGCTTCCCTAAGCTCATTAGCAGGGAGTTGGACTGGAAGTGGAGCAGCTGGAACTCAAACCAGTGCCCATATGGGATGCTGGCACTGCAGGTGGCAGCTTTACCTTGTCTTTCACAGCACTTGGATAGGACCTCTCTGACTTGGCTGTGACTTTTCTTAAAAAAAAGATTTATTTTTTATTTATTTGGAAGGCAAGTTACAGAGAAAAAGAGAGGGAGAGACAGAGAGAGAGAGAGAGAGAAAGAGAGATCTTCCATCCTCTGGTTCACTCCTCAAATGGCTGCAATGGCCAGAGCTGGGCTGATCCGAAGCAAGAGCCGGGAGCTTCCTCTGAGTCTTCCACGTGGGTGCAGAGGCCCAAGCACTTGGGCCATCCTCCACTGCCCTCCCAGGCACATCAGCAGGGAACTGGATCAGAAGTGGAGCAGCGGGGTCTCAAACAGGTGCCTATATGGGATGCCGGCATCACAGGTGGAAGCTTAGCCTGCTACAGCTTCGACTTGGTTGTGATTAGAACAATAGCAGCATAGGTCAACTTTTTTTTTTTTTAAATATTTATTTATTTTAAAGTCAGAGTTACAGAGAGAGAGAGAGAGAGAGAGAGGGATGGTTCACTCCCCAATTGGCCAGAACGGCCAGAGCTGCGCGAATCCAAAGCCAGGAGCCAGGAGCTTCTTCTGGGTGTCCCACGCGGGTGCAAGGGCCCAAGGACTTGGGCCATCTTCTACTATTTTCCCAGGCCATAGCAGAGAGCTGGATCGGAAGCGGAGCAGCCAGGACTAGAACCGGCACCCATATAGGTTGCCGGCGCTTCAGGTCAGGGTGTTAACCCACTGCGCCACAGGGCCAGCCCCATATAGGTCGACTTTTAATAAACTCCTTGTTTGTCCCAGGTCTGGTGTCTACACATGGTGTTTCATTCTATCCACGCAACTACTCCATGAACTAGTGGCTGTGAGCTTCAGCATTTTAGACTTGGAAAACTCCATTTCAGTGACTTGGCCAAGATGTCCACCAGAGCTTGGGCTCTGCTCTGGCTTGAGCATAGTGCCTAACATTTTCTCTGAAGCATGGGTTAGAATGGAACTCCAGCCATGGTTAATTTCTCTGGGATGGAAGTTCCCGTAACTTGGCTTTCTATGGCATACTTTGTAGTAGACATTCTCAAACTATCAAGACCAGAACATCACTTGAGGAGGGATAAGGAGAAAAAGAAAGAGAGGGGTGCGGGGGGAGACACACACACACACACACACAGAGCAGGTGCTCCAGCCTCCCCTTGATCTGTGCAGTCAGGATCTTTGTGACAAATCCCGGGAATGAGGCTTTTGAAGGACTCTCAGGTGGCTCAGCCAGACGCAGGAAGCAGTGCCTTCTGGGACGTGGTATTTCACTTCACAAACAACAGTTTCTACCAAATGTCTGTTCAGGGCTGTTTTCCATCGCTTGCCTAGGACGAAATAGTCCTGCTTTGCAACCCCAATGGGCATCATCAGGGAACCATAACCTGGAGCTCCTTTTATTTCTGCCTGCCGCTGTCTGTCTATATCTGTCTACCTGTCTGTCCACCTATCTGTCAATCATCTACCAATCATCTTTCATCCATCTATCCATCAATGCCGTTAGGTGTTTTTTGTACAAACTCTATCTGCTGGGATTGTATCTTCTCTCAGGGGATGAGTGACCTTGGTGCTTGGGTCCTGTTGGTGTCAAAGATCATGGGGGTAGTGGCATAAACATGGGGGCTGCCATCACCATTTGCCTTTCCTAGCTGGTAGTGTTGAGGCAACTAAATGCCTGCTGAGGGTTGGAAGCGCTAGGCCTACGACGCTTGCCCCATCCTCTGCCTTCCGTCAGTCAGATCTGCTGAGAGCAGGCCTGACGTGTTCCTCAGTTGTTTTCCCATTTATTCAACCTCATTATTTGACCAGACCTGTGCCACACTCAGATGCATCCAGAGTTTGCTCCCAGGGGGCTCCCTGGACACAAAGGATTCCTTACATTAGTTCTTAGGGCTCTCAAACCACCTCTTCCTAGAGGAAGTGATGGGCACAGAAAGGGGTAATGGGGTAATAACACGGGACAAGGGGAATTCCCCAAGGTGCTGGGGAGGCAATGACCGTGCTGCCTGGGGTTCCGGGCCGCTGCTCCTTTCCGCTGTGCTGGGCAATCAGGACTTGATGGTGCTAATAAAGTCTCTGACCTTTTATTTCCCAGGAAGTCAGACATTCAAATTCCCCTCTTTAATCTGTAGGCAGGCAGCGAGAGTGCTAGGGTGTGAATTTCCGGGGGGACTCACCTGCTTCTCACCAGTGAAATGCTTCGACTTCCTGGAGCAGGATACCTGTGGTGTTGGAGTTAAAATTCTGAAAAATCTGTCCCAAGGTTGCCAACAAAATGCATTCTTCAGTGGGCCCCTACCTTTCATTGAGTGCCTTTCCATTGATTTTTTTTTTATTTTTTTATTTTTTGACAGGCAGAGTGGACAGTGAGAGAGAGAGACAGAGAGAAAGGTCTTCCTTTTGCCGTTGGTTCACCCTCCAATGGCCGCCGCGGCCAGCGCGCTGCGGCCGGCGCACCGCGCTGATCCGATGGCAGGAGCCAGGAGCCAGGTGCTTTTCCTGGTCTCCCATGGGGTGCAGGGCCCAAGCACCTGGGCCATCCTCCACTGCACTCCCTGGCCACAGCAGAGAGCTGGCCTGGAAGAGGGGCAACCGGGACAGAATCTGGCGCCCCGACCGGGACTAGAACCCAGTGTGCCGGCGCCGCAGGCAGAAGATTAGCCTATCGAGCCACGGCGCCGGCTCTTTCCATTGATTTGTAACAGTCTTTTGGTGAGCTGCCGGAAAATATCCTAATATTCAGTTTTGTCTTTATGAGAACTCAAGTTAGAGAAACTGTACCCCATCAAGTACGGTATGTTGTATTAAATTTTTAGTTTTTTAAACTAAGAGTTTTTGATAGTAACTGAAAGAAAACACTGTATAATTGCTATAAAATTGTGCTACAAAAATGCAGATTCAAGCTGTAGATAATTTTAACCATAACATTTCTAGAATAAAAGTTTTGGGAAACCAATAGAAAAATGACCAACTTGTGCACTTGCAAGCCTGATTGTTTTCTTTCCCCAGTTTTTTTTTTTTTTTTTTAGGATGACAGAATAAGGAACTTTTGTGGTCCTCAGCACCCCTGGAAAATGATCTAATGCAAAATCAACTAATGAGGCTACAATGATGGGATAATGAAGTGATTTAAAGAGTCTGTGTCCAAATACGGGATTTAAAGCAGCATGTTGGCCCAGGCAAGGATGCTGAAATTAGATCCTGATCGAATCTCCGTGGCTGGAGTCAGAGGGAGACACTGAGTGGTGTCTTGGTCAAATAAAAATAAGCTTGGTCAGAAGAAGCTAAAACGCTGACATTGGAACAAGCCATTTTTTTTCCATGTGAAGGAAATCTCCAGGAAATCATGCAGTTTTGAACTGGAATGTCTTTGAAACTGAGTGATAAGAAAAGGAGTGGGGAGTTCTTTCCTCTGCTACAGGGCATTCAAAAGCGAAGTCCCCAGTTTTATTCCAGGACCACGATTGTAAATACCAGAGGAGACATTCTTTGCTCTTTTCTCCTTCGCATGATTGTCTGTCAAACCAGAGGCACCCCATAAATTCCTATCTACAATGTCTTTCCACAGCAGCGACAGAACGGGGAATTTAGGGCCAGTTTACAGGGTGACATCGTTGTGGCTGACAAATTATCCATCCCCAAAACCTGTCGTGAATGCTGATTGAGGGTCATGTAAACTCTTTAGAAAAGGAACGCAAAGGATGCTGAGTTGAAGTTGTGCAAAGCTTTCGAGAGACACAGAATATTGTGTTTAGGTACACTGCCATCTTGACCCCTTTGAAAGACTTCATGAATAGGTCCACTAAAATTTGCTTTTTTAAAGAATGATTCCACCAAATGCTAAAAGAACTGAATATGGTCAGAAGAACTTGCGTAGTTCCAAGATGATAGAACCTATACGTGAATGACACCTAGAGATCATGTATTAAAATCCACAAAGTTTCCAGATGCATTGAGGAGCGGAAACAGGAAGTGACTTGATAAAAGCCATATGAGGGTTTATAGCAGAATGGGAGATGTGTATAGTGTAGTGTTTCTTAAAGGTTTCCTAGTTTAGGGTTGCTTCTGGGGTAAACATCTGAGAAATCACGTTGGCTCATTCATTTGTACTCAGGTTGAAGATTCCAAAGTCATCGTCCATGCATCCATTCATCCATCTACCCATCCATTCATCTACGTATCCATACATCCATTTAAAGTGACATTTGTTAAACATATTTGCTGGTTGGTTGGTTTGTTTTGCCTTCTTCTGAGTCCTAGAGGTACAAGACTGAAAGATGCCATCTGTGTCTTCAATATTCAGGTCACACAATATATTCTGAGAGCAAAAGATGTCCAGCTGAAGGGTTGCCCAAGGCTCCTGTGGGAACGTGGAGGAGAGGTGTTGAACACTGATTGACTGGAGGGAATCAAAGGTGGCTACACAAGAAATCGGACACCTGTGCTGAGTCTTGGGGGCACAGAGACTATGGTCCCTTTGCTTTGTTCTTTTTCAAAATTATTTGGCTCTTCTAGTTTGCTTTTTTTTAATATAAATTTTAGAATCACTATCTACAAAAATCATGAATACTCTACTTTTTTCTGTAAGGTAAGTAGTAAAGTTCACTGTTTTATTCCTGATTTTAGTAATTTGAGTCTTTTCTCTTTTTTTTGATCAGTTTAGCTGATTTTGTGCCAATTTTGTTGATCTTTTCCATGAGTCAACCTTTGATTTCATTGATTTTCTCTATTGTTTTTCTATTTTCTATTTTATTCGTGCTCACTCTAGTAATATCTATTGTCTCCTTGATTTTGGTATAGTTTATTCTTCTTTTTTCTAGTCTCTCAAGGTGGAAGCTTTGGTTATTGATTTGAGATTCTTGTTTTTTAAGGCATTTACAACTATAACTTTTCAGCACTATTTTTGCTGCATCCTGTAAGTCTTGGTATGTTGTGTTTTCATTTTTGTTTATCACAAAGTAATTTCAGAGGTGGGTGTTATAGTGCAGTTGGTTAAGCACTGCTTGGGATGCCTGCATCCCATATCAGAGTGTCTGAGTTAGAGCCCCAGCTCCAATTCCCATCCAGCTTCCTGCTGCTGATACACACCCTGGGGGAGAGCGGGCAACAGCTCAAGTACCTGGGTCTCTGCCACTCATATGGGAGCCCTGATGGAGCTCCTGGCTCCCGACTATGAAATAACTCAGTTGCAGCTGTTGCCTGTATTTGGAGAGTAAAACAGTGGATAAAAGATTTCTCTATCTTTCTGTTTATGTTTCAAATAAAGGAAAATAAATAAGCAAACTTTAAAAAGACATATTTCCAAATTTCCCCTGTCATTGTTTGCTGAATCATTGTGCAGTTTGGAGAGTATTGTTCAGTTTTCACATATTTATGACTTTTTAAGATTTACTTTTGTTGATTTTTAACCCATTTCATTCTGGTCAGAGAATATACTTTGTGTAGTTTTTTTTTTTTAACTTTTATTTAATGAATATAAATTTCCAAAGTACGATTTATGGATTACAATGGCTTCCCCCCGATACCGTCCCTCCCACCCACAACCCTCCCCTTTCCCACTCCCTCTCCCCTTCAATTCACATCAAGATTCATTTTCGATTATCTTAATATACAGAAGATCAGCTTAGTATACATTAAGTAAGGATTTCAACAGTTTGCTCCCACACAGAAACATAAAGTGAAAAATAATAGATGATTTTTTTTAAATGATGATGAAATCAGATCAGACCTATTGTCATGTTTAATCCCAGTGAGAGTCAAGTTGGGAATTGATAATTTCTTTTTTTTTTTTTTTTTTTTTTTTTTTTACAGAGGATCAGTTTAGTATGCATTAAGTAAAGATTTCAACAGTTTGCATCCCCATAGAAACACAAAGTGAAATATATTGTTTGAGTACTCGTTATAGCATTAAATCTCAATGCACAGCACCTTAAGGACAGAGATCCTACATGAGGAGTAAGTGCACAGTGACTCCTGTTGTTGACTTTACAAATTGACACTCCTGTCTATGGCATCAGTAATCTCCCTATGCTCCAGTCATGAGTTTCCAAGGCTATGGAAGCCCTCTGAGTTCTCCGATTCTTATCTTGTTTAGACAAGGTCATAGTCAAAGTGGAGGTTCTCTCCTCCCTTCAGAGAAAGGTACCTCCTTCTTTGAAGACCTGTTCTTTCCACTGGGATCTCACTCGCAGAGATCTTTTGCCAGAGTGTCTTGGCTTTCCATGCCTGAAATACTCTCATGGGCTTTTCAGCCAGATCCGAATGCCTTTAGGGCTGATTCTGAGGCCAGAGTGCTATTTAGGACATCTGCCATTCTATGAGTCTGCTGAGTATCTCACTTCCCATGTTGGATCACTCTCCCCTTTATTTATTCTATCGGTTAGTGTTAGCAGGTACTAGACTTGTTTATGTGCTCCCTTTGACTCTTAGTCCTTTCATTATGATCAATTGTGAACTGAGATTGATCACTTGGACTAGTGAGATGGCATTGGTACATGCCACCTTGATGGGATTGAATTGGAATCCCCTGGTATGTTTCTAACTCTACCATTTGGGGCAAGTCAGCTTGAGCATGTCCCAAATTATACGTCTCTTCCCTCTCTTATTCCCACTCTTATGTTTAACAGGGATCACATTTCAGTTAATTTTCAACACTTAAGAATAACTGTGTATTAATTACAGAATTAAACCAGTCATATTAAGTAGAACAGACAAAAAAACTACTAAGAGGGATAATGTATTAAGTTGTTCATTAACAGTCAGGGCTATGCTGATCAAGTCACCGTTTCCCATAGTGTCCATTTCACTTCAACAGGTTTACTTTGTGTAGTTTTAATATTTTAAGAAGTATTGGGGCTGACGCTGTGGTGCAGTGGGTTAATGCCATGGTCTGAAGTGCCAGCATCCCATATGGGCACCGGTTCGAGACCCGGCTGCTCCACTTCCGATCCAGCTCTCTGCTATGGCCTGGGAAAGCAGTAGAAGATGGTCCAAGGCCTTGGGCCTCTGCACTCAAGTAGGAAACCTGGAAGAAGCTCTTGGCTCCTGGCTCTGGCCATTGAGGCCAACTGGGGAGTGATCCATTGGATGGAAGACCTCTCTCTCTCTCTCTCTTTACCTCTCCTCTCTCTGTATAACTGACTTTCAAATAAATAAATAATTTGTTTAAAAAAAGGACGTATTGGCATTTGTTTTATGAACTAACACATGGTTTGTCTTGGAGAATGTTCCAAGTGCACTTGAGAAAATTGTGTGTTCTATTGTTTTGGGGGTAGAGTATAGGCCTACTAGTAGGTCTAATAATTTAGAGTGTTGTTCAAGTCTAATTCCTTGTTTATGTTCTGGTTAACTGTTCTCTCCATTATACAAAGTGGACTATTTAGGTCCTCAATTATTATTGTTGACTTGTCTGTGTTTCCTAACTTTCATCAGTCATTTGGTCATAAACTTGGGGGCTCTATTGTTAGGTACATATATGTTTACATTTGCTACATTTTCTGGTTGAATTTGATCATTTTGCTGTTATAAAATGTTCTTCTTTGTGTTTAAATACCAAACTGTGGGGATCTGTGGGTGATGTTGTCATTGGAAATTTTATCCCAATGCGCAAGTACTGTTCATGATCCCCTGCACTAACAACTTTATGAACTAACATTTTAAAGGCTTGTGTACCACAACATTAAAAACCTGCTCTTATAAATTCATACCCCCAGGAAGAACGACTAGATCTGTTTTAGATGTCTTTGCACTCTTTCTTCACTGATTGTGTCAGGTGACCTCTGTTAGCCTCCTAAACTAGCTGGCTGAAGTTATTCCAGTATAATTTGTTTTACTGATACGGTACTGTTTGTTCAAAAAAAGTATTTGAGGCAGACTTTTACAACATATGAGATCTCAAGCAGATTTTTTTTTTTTTTTTTTTTTTTGACAGGCAGAGTGGACAGTGAGAGAGAGAGACAGAGAGAGAAAGGTCTTCCTTTGCCGCTGGTTCACCCTCCAATGGCCGCCGCTGCAGCCGGCGCACCGCGCTGATCCTGGCAGGAGCCAGGAGCCAGGTGCTTTTCCTGGTCTCCCATGGGGTGCAGGGCCCAAGCACCTGGGCCATCCTCCACTGCACTCCCTGGCCATAGCAGAGAGCTGGCCTGGAAGAGGGGCAACCGGGACAGAATCCGGCGCCCCAACCGGGACTAGAACCCGGTTTGCCGGCGCCGCAAGGTGGAGGATTAACCTATTGAGCCACGGCGCCGGCTCTCAAGCAGATTTAAATATAATTCAATTCCCTCTTGTTCAAGAAATGACTTTAGGGAAAACTAAGTTCGCTGCATATCCAAGCCTTTACCGTCTCCAGCTGCATGTGCAGTTGATTTCCTGCTACTTCTGGAGAAGCTCGGCTGATCACACACCATGCGTGGCCACTCTTTCGTATCCTCTGGCTTGCTGGTGCTTTGAAAGTTGTTGCCTCTCTCAGGGCACTGGGCCTTATTACCTTGGTGAGTGGTGTGTAGGTTAGGCTGGATGTGAAACCTGGTGTCTAGGCTTTAGGAGGATTTGGCTGGGCCTCCTGATTTACATGTGGTTCAGACTGTTAAATAACCAGCAGCCTTATCCAGATAAGAAGGAGGCTTGGGAAGTAAGAGATGCACAGGTCTGTTCTCCATAAAGATGAATTGTCTGCAGGACATCAATGGAGTGTGGGTCATTCAGCGACAGCACCACCACTCCTGGACCTTTTGCTCCCTGGCTCTGAGCCACTGGCTCTGGACCCTTTGAAAGGCATTTCCAGAGCCATGTGTTTAGGAATAAAGCCCATCTGTACACTAGAAAGCACACACACACACATGCACAGTGGTTGCTGGTCTTCGCAGAGTCCTAGAATCTCAAGGCTGGCAGGACCCAAGACATTCTCTCAGTACATAACCAATGGGTCCTTCTGTTGCATTCACATGGAAATGGGGCTGGGTCCAAAGATACAGGCTCATTTTTCAATGTGTGTATCCAAACGTGACTGAGAAATGCACATGCTGAAAAAACCAGGCCATCTGCCTGTAAAATACATATTGAAAGCAAGAGAGCCACTAAGACTGTCAACCGCAGGTTGTGTTCAGGACTTCGCATTTGTTCACTCCTTCTTGTCTGCCTCCCACCGCTCTCCTATCCCCAGCTACCATTCTCCCCTTTTAAGATATCAAAGTGAAGCAGTGAACATATTTTTGCCTGGATAGAAAAAAAAAAAAAAACAAAGCTCAAAGCCACGTGCTCCCTGTGAGAGGGAGCCTGTGATTTGGAAGAGGATACAGGCTTAGCTTCTGCAACCTTAAGGAATAAAATTGGGACTGATGGAAATCATCTGGCTGCAGACACGTTTCAGAGGAGCTTGCTGTCGGACCAAAGCATCCACAGAGAGAACAGATCGCTACAGAAGCAACGAGCTCCTTGATTCTGGAGAAACTGATGAAAGGTATTAATTTATGCTTTAGCAAATCTATATTTGAGAGCCTGGTGATCTAGGCTCTGTAGCAGGAGCTAAGGAAACACTCGTGACCGTAACTGTCAAGGGTTCTGCCCTCATGGAGCTTCCATTTAATAGGAGGGAACTTGCAGGCAAAATTCAAAATATTTGACAATCACAGATTGTGGCCAAAGCTAGGAAGCACCATAGACAGGCTGCTATGGGAGGGACCAAAGGGCGTCCAACCTGCAGTACTTCCTGAATGGTTTAGAGGGAGTTAATACCACCTTGGATGCCTGTTAGGTGACAGTTCTGGGAAAGTGGTTCTATGGCTCAGCGATGAGAACTTCTTGGATGCTTTGCTTCCTAGGAATTCAAGAGAACCAGGCAATTTTGGGCTTAGTTACCCAGCAAGTTGATGAAGGGCAATGCAGGGCTCTGGAAGTCGACCCCAGCCCCAGGGAAACCAACCCACAGCAATCAGCAGGATGCTCTTGTTTGCTGTTGGTTTTCAGTCCAGGTTGGATTGGTCAAAGGTCGCCGTATTGGATTTTAGCATAAAAAGCCACATTGAAAGAACTAGACCGATACCTGAATTTCTTCCAGAAACCACATTCCTTGCTCTGTTCTGGACTAAAGCCTTTTGGCACAACCCTCTCCATTTGGTGTTGGAAGGGCAAGGATAAGGATAGAGTTTATCCTGCATATAGTTTTGCTTGGCCCACAGTTTTTCGTTCAGTTTGATTTTTGAGTGGACATTTAAAATTGGGGTGTTTGGGGCTGGCACTGTGGCATGGAGGGCTAGGTCTCTGCCTGCGGTGCCAGCATCCCATATGGGCACTCTAGCTCCTTGCTAATGTACTCAGGCAAGCAGTGGAAGATGGCCCATGTCCTTGGGACCCTGCACCCATGTGGGAGACTCGGAAGAAGCTCCTGGCTCCTGGCTTCAGCCTGGCCCAGCCCTGGCCATTGTGGCCATTTGGGGAATGAACCAGTGGATAGAAGATCTCTCTATCTTCTTCTCTCTCTGTATCTCTGCCTTTGAAATAAATAAATATTTAAAACATTTTGGGATGATTTACTTAAAAATTGGGGTTTCCGGTGTTCCTCGGGAAAATGAAGATTGGTCAAGAAACACTCCCAGCCCTACAGGATAACATCACTTGGAAACAAACACTTGCAGCCTCCTTTAGATGCCGGGTGGGAGTTTTTGGTCACCCTAATGTTAACCCAGCCCAATTCACTCATTCATTCCTTTTCTTTTTTTTTTTTAGAAATAGTTTTTCTTTTTAAAAAACATTTATTTGGAAGGCAGAGAGAGAGATCCCCTATATGCTGGCTTACTCCCTAAATGCCTACAATGTCCAAGGATGGGCCAGGTGGAAGCCTGGAGCCAGGTACTCCCTCCAGGTGTCCCACATGAGGGGCAGGGACTCAAGTGCTTGGGCCATCACCTGCTGCCTCCCAGGGTGCACATCAGCGAGAAGCTGGAATCAGGAGTGGAACCTGGACTTGAACTTCAGCACTCAGATGTGGGGGGCAGACCTCCCTGGCAACATCCTAACTGCTATACCAGCCAGCTGCCCCTCAGTTTATTCACTTCTTAGACCTGCTTGGCAACCCTTGGGGTCTGAGCATTTGACTCTCGACCTGTGAGTTTCTAGGCTTGGAGAGAGCAACTGTTGTTTAATAAGGAGTCCTGTACCACCCTGTCACATTTCAAATTGAAAGCAAAGGTATTATTGAAACTGAGACTCTCAGAGCTGAGAGAGCCACTACAGACCCACTCCCCACTCCCACTCCAAGTCCCTTCATCTGCAGGAGGAGAACGGAAGTCCAAAGAAGAGGACGCTTGTCCGTGGCCACCTGCTAAGGTGGTGACACCAGTGGTACTCTGCCAGGAATGGCCCCTACACAGCAATCCAGAAACCCATAGTGACTGTTACATCGCGTTGAAGCCATAGCAACTTCAGAATGGATTTCCATAACTCAAAGGCGTTTTTTCCTTTTCAAATGCTTTGGAAAGAAAGAGAAAGAAGGAAATTCTGCAATTCTTTGTCAGACCCTTCTGAATTTTGTTACCCTTTTTATAACAATCTTCCTTATAAAAGTACCAGAATGTCTCCTCCTGATCTTTGTCGTTATGTGTGCTCACTATGTCATCTTGATATCCAGGAGAGACCTCAGGCCCTTGCAAGGATTTCAGGTGCGGACGGCGTGAAGATTAGACTCCCCGCGTCTTCTCAGGTGCGGAAGGGGAGGACTCCCGGCACTTGCTGGATTGTGAAAATCCTCTGCACGTGGTGAGTCTCAGACGCCTAAGTCCTCTGCCTTCATCACGCCGCTCAGCAGCCGGAACCCAGGGACGGCCTGTGGAGGTTCCCGACGCCTTTCCCTAGTGAAGAATGAGCTGCTGAGGGGACGAGGTGAGATTCCGGGAGGCCTACTTATGCTGTCCACTGACAAGAGCAGGAATTAAACAGCAGCAACATTTGTGGAACATTTAGTGAGTCTCCTCTACTATCTCATTTAGTTCTTACAAGAGCCCTGTGTATGAAGGTCTAATATTATGCCCATTTGACAGATGAGGAAAATGGCCCACTGAGGGCACTCACGGTTAGACATTTAAAGGCAGGCATGTCACCCTTTCCCTAGAGGTCAAGGGTTGTGCCGCTACATGATTTCAAAGGTCTCAGAAGCAAATGCATGCTTCTGATTTCTCTCTCAATATATTTGAATATACAGCAACTCCTAACTCCTAACGTTCTAGATCTGTGCTGCTGAGTATGGTATTCATAGGGACATAAGACGACTTAAATTTAAAATAAATACACTTTAATTTTTTTTACAGATTTATTTATTCATTTGAAAGTCAGAGTTACAGAGAGGCAGAGGTAGAGAGGTCTTCCATCTGCTGGTTCACTCCTCAAATGGCTGCAAAGGACAGAGCTGGGCGGATCCAAAGCCAGGAGCCAGGAACCAGGAGCTTCTTTCGGTCTCCCACATGGGTGCAGGGGCCCAATCACTTGGGCCATTCTACACTGCTTTCCCAGGCCATAGCAGGGAGCTGGATCAGAAGTGCAGCAACCAGGTCTTGGACCGGCGCCCATATGGGATGCCGGCACTGCAGGTGGCGGCTTTACTTGCTGTGCCACAGGGCCTCAGTATTCTTACTTTAAATAAAAATGTAGTCCACAGTCATGCTGGCCCCATTTCACGAGCCTGAAAGGCACAGATAGCTAATACCTACCGTGCCAGACCCTGTAGAAATGAAATCACTCCAGCAACGCTGTGAGTCCTATTGGAAAATTGGAGGCTCAGAGAGCAAAAGGACTTGTCCAAAGACACACAGCCGCACTGAGGGTTTCAAAAATGCACATTTTGGGAGGCACTGTGGCATAGTAGGTTAGGCCTCTGCCTGAGACACTGGCATCCCATATGGGAGCCAGTTTGAGTCCTGGCTGCTCCTCTTCTGATCCAGTTCCCTGCTAATGCATATGGGAAAGCAGTAGAAGATGGTCCAAGTGTTTGGGCCCCTGCACCCATGTGGGAGACCTGGAAGAAGCTCCTGGATCCTGGCTTCGGATCGGCGCAGCTCCAGACATTGAGGTCATTTGGGGAGTGAACCAGCGGATAGAAGACCTCTCTGTCTCTGTCTCTGTAACTCTGCCTCTCAAAGAAATCAGTCCTTAAAAAAACACATCTCCACTGTCATGTCTTCCCCCTTTCCTTTGTCTTCTTTTGCCTGCCTCTGCTGCTCTCTTCCTCTTCTGTAAGGAGACTTTAAATTTGCCAGGGAGAAGTAACTCACCTTTTACCTGTGTCCACATTCCCACAGCCTAACCCTCCCCCTTTCCCGGGACCTAGCGCACAGTAGGGCCTTTACCAGCTCTCTGACCTTTCCCTTCCACACTTCACTTAGCTGTGGGAGACCTGGCAAGTGTCAAGCCTCAGGTCTTAAGGGCAACATGTTATTATATGATTGATTGATTTATTCTTTAGAGCTGCCACACTTAATTGCCAGAGGCAGAGAGATGGTCTTTATTTGAAACCCTCCAAGGACTAATATGTTTGGTGAAGGGAGGGGGAGAGGTTGGACCTGCACTGTTTACCTTTCTCTAAGTCCCAGTGAGGGTAGGTGTATGGAGAGCTGGGCCTGTGGCCCTGAGCCCTCACTTGGTCTTGTAAGAGTCTGAACAAGAGGCACAGTCAAGAGCATGGACCCGGGAGCCCCAGTCTAGGCTGCTGCCCCAGCGTTGGCAGGCAATGGTCCTGTACCCTTGGAAACCCATGCAACTTGCTGAGCCTACATTTTTTATCATTGCCAAGTGGAGCTTGGCCTCATGGGGTCAAGAATTATCTTAGAGATAAACCAGCAAAAGTCTTCTTGGCCTTAAACCAACAGCTACAACATCTTCCTCACTAACTCATCATCCTCCCTGGACTGGAAGCCTCCGGAGGGCAGGGCCCATGTCTGTCTCATTCACTGCTGTAGCCTGAGGGGCTCACTCCCGGTTCAACCAATATGCACTGAAACCGTGCAGGAATGGTTTAATCTCAGTGGAAGGAAACATACAGGTTTGCACCTAGTTTAGAAATCTCAAATTACAAACACCTTTGTCAAGCAGGTGTCTGAGCACTGCTTGAACACCTCTGGGGATGGGGAGCTCACTGCCTAATGAGCAGCCTTTTCCAGTGTGGACGTCTCCAAGGGCTTGAGGGAAATGACTCCCATCACGCTCTAGAGGTGCACCTTGTTGCGTTGCTCAGCCACGCAAATCCCGTAGCCTTTGCAGAAACAGGGCTGGATGATGTGAGTCTCCAGCCAGCTCTGTGGGGTTTCATGGGTACCATTGGGGGTGGGGAGAGAGGCTGAAAAATGAACCCAGAGAATCTGGCTATAAAACACATTACCTGCATTTATGGTTCTCGTACCCCAAGGCCTGGGATAAAGCGAAGAAGGAAAAACATTCCACTCCGGCTCTCAGTGACCCCTAAAAGGAACCCCCCATGGAGTCATTTAGGATAGTAATTTAAGTATAAACTCAAGCATGCGCTCCTAGCCCTCCTTCCATAAACCCGCAAGTCTCGTGATGATCGGCACCAAATTGCTCAAAAACGTGACCCAGAACCTTTCCAGATGAGGGCCAGGCTCAGAGAAATAAAAAGTTAAGGGCATGTTGCTATGGCATTAACATTAAGGGAGTATGCGGGAGCTTCAAACTGTGCACAGCAAATATGTTCTTTCTGTGTGCCCTGCCCAGGAAAAGCTAAGCCAGCAAAAGTCATTAAAATGTCAGACGAGGAGCCAGGTGGGAAAAATGCATGTTTAAAAGTAAACATGTAGCCCGTGATAATTGTGTCCCCTGAAAAGCCAATGATGAAGGAAAGAAAAAAATAATTGGGAATAGAAAGGAAGGCAGAGAGAACGGGTGACACCCTCCCTTCCGACCCTGGTCTTTGCAGGCCAAGGAAATGGCATGGTTGTCCACTCAGTTTCCTGAGCGAAGCACCCAAGAGCCCATCTTGAGTCTTTCCTTCCATTAGTTCCATGCAGCTACTCAACCGGAGCCCTTGACTTACCTCCAAAATATTCAGTTGTACCACATGAATTTGCCACTATTATAGCTCTTTTTGACTTACAAGAAGCAGTGCTCCATATGATTCAACATAATTGAATCTCAAGTCAGCTCTTTTTCTTTTTTTTTAAAAAAGGTTAGGACTATTTTTTTTAAAGATTTATTTACTTGAAAGACAGACTTACAGAGAGGCAGAGGCAGAGAGAGAGAGAGAGGGGTCTTCCATCTGATGGTTCACTCCCCAAATGGCTGCAATGGCCGGAGCTGCACCGATCTGAAGCCAGGAGCCAGGAGCTAGGAGCTTCTTCTGGATCCCCCGTGTGAGTACAGGGGCCCAAGGACTTGGGCCATTCTCCACTGCTTTTCCAGGCCATAGCAGAGAGCTGGATTGGAAGTGGTACAGCCGGGCTCGAACCAGCGCCCACATGGGATGTCGATGCCACGAGTGGCAGCTTTACCTGCTACGCCACAGTGCCAACCCCTCATGACTATCTTTTAAAAAATATTTATATATTTATTTGAAAGGCAGAGTTACAGAGAGGCAGAGGCAGAGAGAGAGAGAGAGAGAGAGAGAGAGAGAGAGAGAGCTTTCAACCACTAGTTCACTCCCCAAATGGCTGCAACAGCCAGAGCTGCATGGATCTGAAGCCAGGAGCCAGGAGTTTCCACTGATTCTCCCAAGTGGGTGTAGGGGTCCAAGGATTTGGGCCATTTCCGCTGCTTCCCCAGGCGCATTAGCAGGGAGCTGGATCAGAAGAGGAGCAGCTGGAACTCTATGGGATGCCGGCATTGTAGGCGACGTCTTTACTTGCTATGCCACAGTGCTGGCTCCATCCTGGCTCAAGCAAACGTCAACATTGGTCTGGGCTATGCAGTGGTCTCCTAAGTGTTTGCCTTGTTCCCACTCCTGTCCTTTTGGTGTCCTTTTTTAGAAATTAATGAAGACCATGTTGGTGCCCTGATTACAATATTTCATTGTTAATCTGATAAAAGCCCTGTACATTGAAAACTACTAACCATTACTTAAAGAAATTTAACAAGATCTAAAGAAATGGAGAAAAGATGCTACATCCTTAGGTTAAAAATATCAATATTCAAGTTTCTCCTTAGGTCTGTGCCGATTGAGTGGAATTCTAACCAAAACTCCAGCAGGTTTTTGTTTGCAGAAACCAAGAAGTGGATTTGAAAATTCATACGGCAATGCAAAAGGCATGACAAAGTCCAGTCAAATTTTAGAACAACGTGGAGGGCTAATCTACTTATTTCAGGGCTTCTCATTTCTTAGCTGCAGGAATCAGGGAGCACAGGGTTAGGCGAAGACAGACAAACAGATGAGTGGAACAGAAGAGAGAGCCCAAGGACAGAGTTGGACAACTGATTTTTGACCAAGATGAGAAGGCTATTCAGGTGGAAAGGGGTAGTGTTTTAAACAAATGGTGGTAGAACAATTGGACAGCAATATTAAAAAAAAGGAATCAGATTCCTGCCACATAACATATAAGCAATTTAACTCAAAATGAATTCTAAGGTTTGCATGTGGAATGTAAAACTATAAACTCCTACAAAACTGTAGGAGAAACATCTTTTGACATCAGAATAATCAGATTTTTTAGATATGATACTGAATATGTGATTTGTAAAATAACAAATTGCATTTCATCACAATTTAGACTTTCTTTGATGGAGAAAAGACAAGCCTCAGAACAGAAGCAAATATTTGCAAATTGCATATCTGACAAGCTAACTTGTAGCCAGAATATACACATACACAAACTCAATGATAATAAAACAAAGGCAAAAACAAACAACCCCATTAAACATGGTCAAAAATTTGAACACACCAGCTAAAGAAGATATAGAGGCATGGCAAGAAAACACATGAAAAGATGCTCAACATCATTAATGCAAATCGGAATCACAGTGAGATGTTACCATTCATGTATTAGATGGCTAACATTAAAGACTGAACATACAATCTGTTGATGAGAGTTAGAGGAGTTAGGGGTTGGCGTTGTGGCACAGAGGGTTAAGCCTCTGCTTGTAACATCAGCATCCTATACCCTATATCCAAATGCTAATTGAACCTGGCCATTCCTCTTCAGATCCAATTTCCTGCCAATGCACCTGGCAAGGCAGTGGAAATTGAACCAAGTGCTTGTTCCCCAGCCACCCATGTGGGAGACACAGATGGAGCTCCTGGCTCCTGCTTTTGGCCTGTCCCATAATACCTGGCTGTTGCAGACATTTGGGAAGTGAAACAGCAGACGGAAGATCTCTCTCTCTCTCTTTCTCTTTCTTCTCTCACTCTCTGTCACTCTGCCTTTTAAATAAATAAATCTTAAAAAAATTTCACAAAACTCTCATTTCCTGTGGGTGGGAGTATTGAGTAATATAAGTTATTTGGAAAGTAATCTTATGATTTCTTAAAAAGTTGAACACATATCCAATCTATGGCTTAGCCACTTTGCCCTTAGTTATTTACCCAAAATAAATGAAACATGTCCACACAGAATCGTGTACCTGAATGTTCACAGCAGCTTTATTTGTAATAGTTCCAAACTCAATACAGCCTCCATGTCCATTGACAGATGAGTTTATAAGACACGATGACATTTCCTTTCGGTGGAAAGCGTCTCAGCAAGAAACATGAATCATTATCAATACGTGTTAGAGTGCAGATGAAGCTGAAAATAATTTTGCCAAATCAAGAAGACAGGAGAACACAGACTATATGATTCCATTGTATGACATTCTAGAAAATACAAGGAAATCCGTTGGGAGAGAAAGCAGACCGGTGGTCATTTGGGGAGAGAGGAGGAGGGTGGGAAAGCGGGTGAGGGGGAGTTCAGCAGTCTGGGATGAGCGTTCTGGGTGTGAAAAACAAGCTCATCATCTTCTTTGTGATGATGCTGTCACAGGTGTAGCAAATGGGCCCAAATATATAAAGTCAGTTGTGTTAAAGGCGTAATTTATTGTTGGTCAACTATTGCTCAGTAAAACTGTTTTCAAATGTTCAAATTGCAGCAATAAGAAAAATATTGCAAAGCATATAAAGGAAAAGGAAAAGAGAGCACATCAGAGAAAGAAAAGAAAATGGCAGAGAATGTACCTGAAGAAACACAGACATCAGATTAGTAGGATTACCCAGCTAAAGGAAAACATAAACAAAGAATGAAAGAAACTAATGAGTGAACAAAGTGAGATGTCATCAAAGAGAAGAAAATTATAAAATAGAACCAAACAGTAATTCTGGAGCTAAAAAACACAATAATTGAATAGAAAAATTCACCAGAGGGCTCAACAGCAGATTCGAGCAGGGAGAAGAGTCAGTGAACATGAAGATAGGACACTTGGAAATACTGGATCTGGGGGCAGAAAGAAAAAAGTCAAGGTAAGTGAACAGAGCGCAGTGGATGGTGGACACCAACAAGCACATTGTTCACATCACAGGAGTTCTAGAGGGAAAAGAAATGCAGAGAGGGACAGAGAGATCATTTGAAGAAATAATGGATGAATCCTTCTTGAAGTTGAGGAAATAAATGGATACTCAAATTCAGAAGGTTCAGTGACTTGGCAGTAGCATAAACCCAACAGAATCCAAAACTGGACAAATAATCAAACTGTTGAAAGACAAAAAGAGAATCATTGCCCGGCTGGCACCGCGGCTCACTAGGCTAATCCTGTGCCTGCAGCGCAGGCACCCCGGGTTCTAGTCCCAGTTGGGGTGCTGGTTCTGTCCCGGTTGCTCCTCTTCCAGTCCAGCTCTCTGCTGTGGCCCGGGAATGATGTGGAGGATGGCCCAAGTGCTTGGGCCCTGCACCCGAATGGGAGACCAGGAGAAGCACCTGGCTCCTGGCTTCAGATCAGCGCAGTGCGCTGGCCATAGTGGCCATTTGGGGGGGTGAACCAACGGAAGGAAGACCTTTCTCTCTGTCTCTCTGTCTCTCACACTGTCTAACTCTGCCTGTCCAAAAAAAAAAAAAAAAAAAAAAAAAAAAAAAAAGGAAATCTTTGCTTTCTTCCAGCCTGGATCAATGATGCACATCTTGACATCAGGGACACCCAGGCAGAAGCAAGACTTTGCATAGGGCTTATTCTTACAATACCAGTAATACCAGGTGGGGAGGTAGCCCATGGCAACACCAGAATCTTCCCTGGTGTGCCGAAAAAGAGAGCTGCAAATTCTTTTATAATGGCATCAAAATCAATAAAGTTCTTAGGAATTTACTCTACTCTATGCAGGCACCCATATGAGTGCTGATTTGAGTACCAGCTGCTCCATTTCCCATCCAGCACCCTGCTAATGTGCCTGGGAAGGCAGTGGAAGATGCCCCAAATACTTAGGTCCCTGCACACACATTGGAGACCCAGAAGAAGCTCCTGGTTCCTGGCTTCCCTCTGGCCCAGCTCTTGCTGTGTGGCCATTTGGCAAATGAACCAGTGGATGGAAGATCTCTGGATCTCTCTGTCTCTGTCTCTGTCTCTGTCTCTGCCTTTCTCTTTCTCTTTCTCTTTCTCTAACTCTGCCTTTCAAATAAATAAATCTTAAGAAGTAGGCAAAATACTTTAATATACATTTCTCCAAAGAAGATATACAAAGATCAGCAAATCCATGAAAAGATACCGATATCACTAGCCATTAGAGAAACACAAATCAAAGCATGATAAGATCCCACTTCATACTCTTGAAGATGGCTATTATCTAAAGAATAGAAACCATCAAGTGTTGGCAAGGAAGTAGGGAAATGGAACTTTTCCTGCCTCAAAGGTGAGAATGTAAAAATCCAGCCACTGTGGAAGATGAATCCTCAAAATATTAAACATAGAAATGCGTGATCTGGTATTTCTCCTTTTTGAGTATATGCTGCAGCCACTTGGGGGAGCAGATGGATGACTCTCTCTGACTCTCTCTCTCTCTCTCTCTCTCTCTATATATATATATATGTACATATATATATCTTCTCTCTCTCTTGCTCTGCTTTTCAAATAAATAAGTAAATAAATCTTAAAAAAAAAAAAAACCAGAAGGACAAATGGTGTGTGATTCCACTGCTATGAAGTATCTAGAACAATCAAATTCATGGACAGGAAGTAGAATGATGGTTTTGCAGGGCTACAGGAGCGGGGGGAGGGGAGAAGGGAGAACATGGAATTACTGCTTAATGGGAGCAGTGTTTCAGGTTGGCATGATGGGAGAGCTCTGGAGCTGGCGAGTGGTGATGGTTGCCCAACAGTGTGAATATACTTAATGCTATGGCACTATACACCTAAAAAGGATAAAGATAGTAAGTTTTATGTATATTTTACCAGCACTTAAAAAAATCAAGCTTACCAGGCCGGCGCCGTGGCTCAATAGGCTAATCCTCCACTTAGCGGCACCGGCACACCGGGTTCTAGTCCCGGTCGGGGCACCGGATTCTGTCCCGGTTGCCCCTCTTCCAGGCCAGCTCTCTGCTGTGGCCAGGGAGTGCAGTGGAGGATGGCCCAAGTCCTTGGGCCCTGTACCCCATGGGAGACCAGGAGAAGCACCTGGCTCCTGCCATCGGATCAGCGCAGTGCGTCGGTGGCGTCCATTGGAGGGTGAACCAACGGCAAAGGAAGACCTTTCTCTCTGTCTCTCTCTCTCACTGTCCACTCTGCCTGTCAAAAAAAAATAAATTTAAAAAAAATTAAAAAAAAATCAAGCTTACCAAGCAAAACAGTGCCTTCTCATCACCATTAGATTAAATCCAATTTCCTTACAGAGACAATGAGGTCCTCTGGATCCGATTCCTACTCATCTTTGTGACCCCGCTGGGACCATCTCCTCTTCACACATTCCCTTGAACCACATTTCGTTTTTCCTCCCCAATACATAAGAATTTTTCCTGCCTCGGGATCTTGGCCTTCTGTTTCTCTGTCTGGAATACTCTCCTCCCAGATGTTTCCATGGACCTCTTTCTTGTCCTTCAGATGTCAAGTCGAATGTCAATGTATTAACAAAAGATACCCCCGATCAGCTAATTTGAAATCACATGTCCCAAGTTTTTTTTTTCCCTTCATTCCACCACAGAATCCTTTCCTTTAAAGCAACCATCTCCATTGACAATTATCCTTTTACTTTTTGTATTGATTTTCTGCATTTTACACATCTTGATGATGATTAAGTGCAATGTATTATGGTAGGCTAAAGGTTACATCAAGGAAATAGGGCTTATATTGCAGTGGAGGGTTGGTTGGACACAAGTTAGTAAAATGTGATCCATTTTTTTGTGATGTTTTGTGATTGTTGTTAAGTGCTGAGGGTAAGAATAAAACAAGGTCAGGTTGGAGCCAGGGGGAGCTGGGCGTGTGGACAGGCCTGGTATTTGCTTATTTATTATCTTACATTTATTCAAATGCGAGCCTGTGATGGAAGGACCCTCCATGTCCCCAGGGCCTGGGCAGTGTGTGAGGATGGATGGTTAATATTTGCTAATGAATACTTAGTGAACCACAGAGACGTACCTTGAGCTGAGGCTTGCAAGAGGTGCATGCAGTGGGAACTGGTTGCTTATGAGTACTCTCAACTTGCCCGTTCCTCCAGGAAACCTGTGTCTAGCAGGATCCCAACAAACTTTCTGTCTTTTATCTTTTTATGTTTTAATTTTTTTTAAACTTTTTTTTTTTGTACAGGCAGAGTGGACAGTGAGAGAGAGAGACAGAGAGAAAGGTCTTCCTTTGCCATTGGTTCACCCTCCAATGGCCGCCGCAGCTGGCGCACTACGCTGATCCAAAGGCAGGAGCCAGGTGCTTCTCCTGGTCTCCCATGGGGTGCAGGGCCCAAGCACTTGGGCCATCCTCCACTGCACTCCCTGGCCACAGCAGAGAGCTGGCCTGGAAGAGGGGCAACCGGGACAGAATCCGGCGCCCCGACTGGGACTAGAACCCCGTGTGCCGGCGCCGCAAGGCGGAGGATTAGCCTAGTGAGCAGCGGCACCAGCTTATGTTTTAATTTTTTAAAAATGTTTTATTGATTTGAAATTCAGAGTGACAGAGAGACAGAGACATCTTCCATCTGCTAATTCACTCTCCAAATGTGTAGGCAGCAGCCAGGGCTGGGCCAGGCTGACTCCAGGAGTCAGGAACTCCATCTGAGACTCCCACGGAGGTGGAAGGAATCCAAGGACTTGGGCCATCTTCTGCTGCTCTCCCAGGCGCATTAGCAGGGAGCTGGAACAGAAGCGGAGCAGCTGGGGACTTGAACAGGTGCTCCAATGTGGCATGGGAGCATCCCAAGTGTCAACTTAATGCACTGTGCCACAATCTTTGCCCCCTTTCTCTTATGTTTAATAGTGTTAGATATGTCTACCATAAAATGCGTCATTTGAGCCACTTTGAAGTGTAAGGTTCAGTGGTACTAATTATGTTCACACTGATGTGGAGCCAGCATCACCCTCCTTCTCTGGCACTTTTTCATCACCCAAAACTGAAACTCTGCACCCATTAAATATTAACTCCCCACTTGCCCCTCTTTCTGCCCCTGGAAATCATCGCTGTGCTCCTGTCTCTGCCTATGGCCATTCCAGCTGCCCCAGATCAGTGATGTCATCGCATGATATTTGTCCGTTCAGGTCTGGCGTGTTTCACTTACATAATGTTTCAAGATAGTATTTGAGTCCATCATGAAGAGGCGTAGTGGGTGACACTGGTAGACCTTGTCTTATTTTTATTCTGCCACAGCCCCAAACAAAATGAAATGGAGGCAGCTGGATCCGTCTTTTGTCATCACAAAGAGCAAAGGAGTAGTTGAGGTAGAACGAACATGGAAACCTCCCAGTAGATCCCTGGCAGGTGCACTTGAGATGCACATGGCGCTGGGTTTGGAAGAACCTTTTAGCGTGCGTCATCAGTCACTGCACACGGCTGTCTCCTATCCTGCTGTCCCTCTTTCTCTAGCTCTCGCTCCGAGGTAGGCTTCCTCCTTCCCTTCTTGTGTGGGATTCAGGTGAGGAAGTGTAACTGGTGGCTGACTCAAGGAGAGCAGGATGGTCCTCACAGCAGAGGCGGGCAAACCCAGACCCCCAGCCAGGCCGGGGTTCTTCCCACCAGGAGTGCTGGGGACGGAAGCAGCTTTGAGAGGCTCCCCTGCACCGTGTTTACACTGTCACGCCGTGCAAATTGGAGAGTTCGCTTGCAGGAACATCTGGGAGGACCAGCTGAACATGTGCTTCCCTTTTCATTCATTTAGGCTCCTAATTAATCGTGCAAAACCCAAACCAAATAAGCAGGAACCGGGACTGAAAATAATCATTAGCCCCCTCCCCACCCCAAAATATATACACATGTAAATGAGAACTTGGCCCAGGTGATCGGGCCTCTCTTGGCTCTGCTCTGTGGCTCGAACCAGGGAGCTCACCAGGGAGCTCTCCATCATCCATCGCGCTGGGCATCACAAAAAGGAAGGGCCCAGGGGGACCTGAGACCCACTGCCCGACCACCTGTAAGGAATGGAGTGCCCTGTGGGCATGAGGTTTATTTTATTTATTTGAAAGGCAGAGAGAGAGAGAGAGAGAGAGAGAGAGAGAGAGATCTTTCATCAGCTGTTTCATTCTTCAAATGATCACAATGGCCAGGACTGGGCTAGGCTGGAGCCAGGAGCCCAGACCTCCATCCAGGTCTCCCACATGAGTGACAGCGGCCTAAGTACCTGGGCCACCTTCTGTTGCTTCCCCAGACATGTTAGCAAGCAACTGGGTTGAAAGTGGAGCCGCAAAGACTCTGATAGGCGACGCTGGTGTTGCAGGCGGCGGCTTACCCCGCTGCACAACAGCCTCTCCAGTAAAGGAGGTTATCCGTGTATCTGCACTGGGGGTGGCCATGCCAGTCACAAGGAAGCTGGGCAGTTGGTGGTGGGGAGCTCCTTCATGCCTGATGAGTAGAATTTGGTAAGTGCCAGGTGTCGTAGGCTCATCACATCCTGAGGACAGGAGGGAAAACGGAGTTAAAAGGATTTATTTAAAAGTATTCCAGGGGCCGACGCAGTGGTGCAGTGGGTTAAAGCTCCAGCCTGCAATGCCGGCATCCCATATTGGCGTCGGTTTGAGTCCCGGTTGCTCCTCTTCCAATCCAGCTCTCTGCTATGGCCTGGGACAGCAGTGGAGGATGGCCCAAGTCCTTGGGTCCCTTTACCCACGTGGGAGACCCAAAAAAGTATTCCAATGGCATCTTGAACATCAAACATCTGTGAAAAAAAGTGGTTGATGGTTGAAATAAAGGGCAGTCTGTGGCTTGTTTGCTTCTGTTGAGCTTGGGTTTGTAGGAAAATAAGTTTGGGGATTTATTGATACTTTCCATTGCCATTTTATCCCCCCAAAAGGAGACCTTCGAAAGCTCGCTTAGCGATGTGTTTGAAAAAAAAAAAAAAAGGGTCATGATCCCCTCCAAAACAAATCTGATCACGTCATTCTGCCTTTTAAAAATTGCCCTTGAGATAGAACGCAAACTCCCTGCCCGGCTGCCGAGATCCGGGAGAGCCGGCGCCGTCGCCGCAGCAGCTGCACTTCCCATCAAGCTGGCCCTCCCCTCCCTGCCCGACCTCCCCAGGCTCCTTCCTGTTCCTAGAAATCCGCAGGCTTCCTCCTGTCCCCGGACAAGGGCTATTTAACGCCACAGCATGCCTGTTCCCTGCTGCTTGTCCCTTGGGGTTCAGTGCAAATGCCATTTCCTGCAGGAAGCTGTCCTTGAACCTGAGTTTGGTGGATCTTGCACTTGGGTTCTCCCACAACACCTGCTATCTCTTCCAGAAGGCAAGGGCTCTGTGCGGTGTTCGTATCTTTGACCCAATGTCTGGGACAACTGGTAGTCTCTGGTTGACACTCTGAGAATGTGGCGGGTGTGTGTGTGTGTGTGTGTGTGTGTGTGTGAATGAGTGGCCAGCCTGACGTAGCTGCTTCAAGTCTTGTCACTTCTGAGACCTGTTACCTCTGAGGCAGGTAACAGGTCCCTCTGTGCCATCAGCCCTCTCTACACTATCTGCCACGTGCCCTTCTGTTGAGTCATGGTTTTATTTTTATATTTTATTATGTTTTTTAAAGATTTATTTAATTATTTGAAAGGCAGAGTTACAGAGAGGCAAAGGCAGAGAGAGAAAGAGAGATCTTCTATCCACTGGTTCACTCTCCAAAGGACCACAATGGCTGGAGCTGGGCCAATCCAAAGCCAGGAGCCTGGAGAGTCTTCCAGGTCTCCCAGGCGGGTGTAGAGGCCCAAGGACTTGGGCCATCTTCTACTGCTTTCCCAGGCCATAGCAGAGAGCTGGATTGGAAGTAGAGCAGCTGGGACTTGAACTGGTGCTCATATGGGATGCAGGCTTTGGAGACAGAGGCTTAACCTGCTCCAGCACAGCGCCGGCCCCGCCCTCTGGTTTTAGAAGTTGGTTGTCTTCCTGGCAGTGTCCTTGAACCGTCTCCATGTGGGTCTGTCACCTCTGGTAGTTTCCCATGCCCTTCTGCCCAGCCTCCTTATGGATGAGGAATGCTTTCTCAGCTTCTGCCTCCCTAGTAGAGGGGCACTGGGGTGCCACCTCATGTCGGCAGGGAAAGCCACGCCCGTGTAAGCTTTAGACATGCTGGTCAGAGCATGGAGGCAGATTATGTCCCGGGAGCGGTGCAGGGGATTCCACGAGAAAGAGGGGATCACCTAGGGCAATCAGGCAGACAAATCTGACAGCTTTATTAGTTATGACGCTTCCAGCGGTAAATAGCAAAAACCCCAACTCTAGGCGGCAGGCGTTGTCAAGGACATTTTTTCACTCAGTGCAATTGGCAAATGTAGATGTCGATTTCGGGTACAGCTGGATCCCGCGGCTCTGGGATGTCACACCGGACACTCATTTCATGCTTGTGGTTGTGAGATGGTTTGCAGCTCCTGGTAAGGCACCTGCTGCATCGTTCGCACCCAGCAGGGAAGAGGGAGTGCTGGCCTCTGGGATTTCCGGAAAACCTGCTCTTCTAAGATTGGCTTAGGTGGCTTGAGGCATGTGTCCAACCTTAAGCGAACCACTGCAGGAAGAGGGAGGGGATTTGCTGAACGGCGGAGGGCATTCCCCAAAGAGGCTTGAAGTCGGCTTCTTTGGAACAACACGCATTTCCAAGTGGGAAACAGGAAGGGGATAGGGGAAAGGATGACAGAGGGGTGACCCAGCCACACGCACCAGCGACCTGAAGGTGGCAATCAGATGACCCCAGGTGATGGAAGGGGTGACAATTTTTAGTTCCGGCACTGGTCATACAGTGCACACATTGGGGAGCTGTAAGCTTGCATCTACCAGGAGCGATGTTTTGCTCCTGGGAGACGTTTCTTTGGCCGACGGCTTGCAAGCCCTTTCTGCCAGCACTTGGGCAGGTATGTGGTTGGGCAAGTGGGGCTGGAATGCGCTATGCTGGGAGAGGCGGACACCCGAGCCAAGAGTGGGCGTCTTACGCAGCGACTTCTGTGGCCAGGTCCCCATTGTCCCTGCGGCAGGCGTGGCAGTGTGAGCGTCTCTCCCGTGACATTTCCTTGTAATTTGGACATTAATCCAAGCTCTCAGTGAGCGTAATGCTAACCCACACAATGGACCTATAACCAACCTCAGGCCTTCTTGTCGTCACAGGTTACAGTACACAACCCCATGTAAGAGCTTGTTTACTTCCAGGCCATACACAGGTTTTTACTTGGTTCAATGTACTGTGTTACAACAACCTAGCAATTTGCATGCTCTTCCTGATTATCTGGTAATTAAACCCAGTAAGTACAAACATACTGTAATTATCATGTAACCAACCATCTGGACGGAGAGATGGAAATAACTATGTATTTACGCTATAGCTGTATGATAATTATGACGTAATGCAGTGACAGCCGTGAAGGAGAAGGAAGCCTGGCGGAAGTCACGATCATCCTTTCACATGTTTCTAGCATTCATTTTCTAGAAACAGCCTGAAATGGAAGGCGAGCTGGCTGTGATGACTCCCATCCGGATGGAGGCATTGAAGACGTAGTTAAAGACCAACCAATGAAGAACTGCTGCCCGACCAGGAAGTAGATGTGCCCGCTCAGTTAGTCAGCTCCTGTTTACACTTCACTGGACAGCGCTAAGCATTTGTTTATTTGAGCTGTTCCCCCATTGGTATCCGAGCCATCAGCGCCTGTCGGCCAGTGGGGATGTGATGGAGTTTGGTGAGTCTGTTTTGTTTTATGGCTCAAAGATCCTGCGAGGATGAAATAAGGTGTTCGACCACAGAAAACATTTGAATATAATAACATTGGCGCTGCTGTAGAATTGTAAAATGCACTTACCCTTTCGGAGCAAGCGTGCTAAACGTTAAGGCTTGAAGGAAAGGAGAGAAAAAAGGGAACAGCGTAGGGCGTATGGGACAGTGAGAGTGGCAGCAGTGTCTGTCCCTGCAGGGATAACACGGTGAGGTTACAGGATGTGCGCTGTCAGGCCAGCAGACCCGAACCACTGTGTTCCTGGCGAATCTGGGATGTTAACAAGAACAGGCAACTGTTTCATGTGCCGCTAATGAGGAATACAAAACACCATCCAACAAACATCATCGCGTGTTTTCTTATCATTGGAATGTTAAAATTAAATTTGTTGAAAGGCCTCTTGGACATGTGTTTAGACACGGATTTTAATCAGATTTCTCCTGTACAAACCTAAAGGAGAAATACATTGATTAGAGGCTGGTGCTGCGGTGTAGCGGGTAAAGTCACTGCCTGTGGCAATGGAATCCCATGTGGGCGGTGGTTCGAATCCCCAGCTGCTCCATCCAGCTCCCTGCTAATATGCCTGGGAAAGCAGCAGAGGATGGCCCAAGTGTTTGGGCCCCTGTATCCACGTGGGAGACCCAGAAGAAGCTCCTGGCTTCAGCCTGGCTTAGCCTGGACTGTTGCGGCTATTTGAGGAGTGAATCAGCAGACGGAAGAATTCTCTCTCTCTCTCTCTCTCTCTCTCTCTCTCTTTGCCTCTGCCTCTGCCTCCTATTCTGCAACTCTGACTTTCAAATGAAGAAATGAATCTTTTCTTTTTAAAAAAAGAAACACACAAGAAACACACTGATTACGCGTTCCTACGACATCTTCATAGTGAGAACCACCTGGTGGGAAGCGCTTTTTCACTGGAGTTCCTGCCGTCTGTGCTACAAGGCTGCTGGAAGGCTATTGTCTCCGGCACTTCTTTCCCAGGCAATTGTACCCATCCCGCAAATTATACCAAGTTATTCATGGCTTTATCATTTGTGATGGTTCTGATGAGTCTTCAAAGTTTTGCCTCTGCAAATATTTATATGAATATCATATGAATAAAGGAAATCTAGTAAAAAAAAACACAAGAGTCTTTTTTTTTTAAATCACAATTCCTCAAGTTAAGATTCCTTCAGTATGAGTCAGGCGACAGAAGAATCTTGATTAAAATGGGTTAGAAGGAAATGAAGCATTATGAAAGCAATAGGAATTGCATTTTAAATATTTCCTATTTGTCTTTATAATTTTACTGCGTGCCATTCTTTTAGATCTTGTTTATAGCTTATCATTGGATCCAATAATGGCATTTCTGGTAAACTGTTGTAGAGGCAAATATCTCAACCAGGTCTGACTCAACTTCTTTCTGTTTCCCCAGTGAGGGACATTTGGCTTCCTTTCCCTTCTGCCCCACTTGAACTTGGCGAGAGTACCCCAAGAACTTTAGTGTGGGGAGCAATCCGGACTAGACTAAGTTACTCGAATTAAGACTTATTCTATGCATCTGCTCTCCCACAATATGGCGCTGGGAGAGAAGTAAACAGCTTCCGCACAGCTGCCTCCAGTTCAACCAATTAACTGTAGGACTTGCTCCTGATTGGAGAGCAGCGTACTCAGCCGAGTTGGGATTGGCGGAGGAGGACTATAAAGGAGGAGAGAGACGGCATGCACCAGGAACATCTATGGGGAACATCTAAGGGAACCCGTGCAGCCCCCGAGAGACCCGGCCGGCGGTGTGCCGCTCCCCTGCAGAAGTGGGGAATGCGGCCAGGGGGAACTGCCCTTCCACGGAGGTGGAAGGGATAGTAGCCAACCCGGGAAGAACCAGCAGCAAACCCGGGGAGGGCCGAGCAGACGAAAGAACAGCGCAGGGTCCTGTGTCGTTCCTCCACGAAGAGGGGGAGCGACATAATGGTGCCGTGACTCGGATATGAAGCCTAGGCAGGGTTTAGTGTCGTTCCCCCATGAAGACGGGGAGCGACATAATGGTGCCGTGACTCGGATAGGAAACCTAACTCGGATAGGAAACCTAGGACGGATAGCAAACTTAGGAGGGAAGAAACGGGAAGAAACGGGAAGAATTGGGAAAATATCGGAGAGAGAGACTAGCAAACAGCCTAGGGAAAAGCCGGACGAAAAAGGAGCCGGAAGAAGCTATTGAAAGCCTAGGCATAGACTCGGATTCGGACTACGGGGGGAAGCTGGGAGGAATCTCTAAGGTCGAAAGCGAAAGTGAAAGCTAGAACAAACAGACTCGGACGCGGACTGTGGGGAGAGGCCAGGAGAAATGAGGGAGGAATATCGTTGGAGGAAAGCTTGGGGAAACATACCGGGTAGAGAAAAATGTTAGGGAAATTGAAGCCGCGGGGGGCAGGCCAAGGCGGAAACGAAAGCCACTTTGGGATTCTCAAGTTAGCCCGGGAATAGGGGGCGAAAAGTTAAAACCAGAAGCTGAGACGTAAGCCAGATTGGGATCCGTCTGATTAGCCCGGGGAGCAAAGGACGGGAAGCCAAACCGTGGGGCGGAGACGTACGCTGGGTTGAATTCGCCAGGCTAGCCCGGGGAACTTAGATTGAATCCTAGTGGCGGAGACGCAAGCTACGCTGTGTTACTCGCGGAAGCCGCCGCGTGCAGAGAGAGCACGGGGCGTGAATAGATAGGGAACGCTGGCGTAGGCTGTGGTTCAGACGCGAAAGGGTTAAGCGTGGAGACCGCGGAGCCGCGCAAAGCCGGGAAGCTGCGCAGATGAGAGAGGCGCGCGGGCTGAAGCGGCGCAGAGCCGGGAACCCGCCGGCGGGGCGAGGTGCCGGGAAGCTGCGGGGATAAGAGAAACAGAAGTTTTAGAAGTAAAGTGAGAGAAGTGGGAATGCTGGAAGATGGAAGTAGAATGGGAGAGGTAGGAATGCCCGGAGATAGAGAAATAGAGAAAAATAAGGCCTCCCCTCAACATGCCAATTAGAAGGCTTGGATTCGGTCTGCCCGATTAGTGAGGCGATGAGCACCTGGGCGGCTAGCCGCAGGTCACCGAAGACAGGCACGAATTAACATCAGTAAAGCTTCCCCACAATGCAACAATTAGGAGGCTTGGATTCGGTCTGCCTGATTTAAGGCGGTAAGCGCCAGCAAAGCTCGACCAGAGTATGAGCTGCAGGTCACCGAAGATAGGCACGAACCAACACTAATAAGTCTCCCCCACAATAAGGCAATGAGAAGGCTTGGATTCGGTTTGCCTGATAGGTTTTGTAAACACCTGCAGGCAGTTCTAGCAGAGCAGAGCAGAGCATGCGCTGCAGGGCACCGAACACAGGCACGCATCAGCGCCTAAAAACCTCCTCACAATGGCGAAGAGAGGACCCGGATTCGGTTTTCCTGATTGATAGGACTTGTAAGAGCCTGTGGCAGCTCTAGCAAGTAGAGCAGAGTGTGTGCCGCGGGACACCGAAGACAGGCGCGTATCAACGCTAAAAAATAAAAAGAAAGGGGGATCTGTGGGGAGCAATCCGGACTAGACTAAGTTACTCGAATTAAGACTTATTCTATGCATCTGCTCTCCCACAATATGGCGCTGGGAGAGAAGTAAACAGCTTCCGCACAGCTGCCTCCAGTTCAACCAATTAACTGTAGGACTTGCTCCTGATTGGAGAGCAGCGTACTCAGCCGAGTTGGGATTGGCGGAGGAGGACTATAAAGGAGGAGAGAGACGGCATGCACCAGGAACATCTATGGGGAACATCTAAGGGAACCCGTGCAGCCCCCGAGAGACCCGGCCGGCGGTGTGCCGCTCCCCTGCAGAAGTGGGGAATGCGGCCAGGGGGAACTGCCCTTCCACGGAGGTGGAAGGGATAGTAGCCAACCCGGGAAGAACCAGCAGCAAACCCGGGGAGGGCCGAGCAGACGAAAGAACAGCGCAGGGTCCTGTGTCGTTCCTCCACGAAGAGGGGGAGCGACATTTAGTTTGGAATAAATGAGTGAAAGAAAAAGGTGGCGCTCACGTATATGAAGGTTCTTCCAAAAGTTCGTGGGAAACAGAATTAAAAGGTAATTTCATTTTGGTGTAAAAGATTGTTGAAATCCATGCCTGTGAGGGTAGTCACAAGGTTCACGGGAGATGCACGTTATGAGCGAACGATGTGTGGACAAAGAGTTTAAACTTAACTACAGCAAGATGAGCTACAAAGGCCGACCGAGTAAAGCTACAGGCCACGGCGGCACGGGTTGGTGGCTTTTGCAAAGCCCGGGCAGGACTGAAGCGGCTCCTCTGCTCTTGCCTCCCGCTCCCAGCGAAAGCACCCGACAGTCCCTAGTGGAGTTCTTTCTTCAGCTTCAGTCCTACTGTGTGGCAGGCGTCAAGCCTGTTCTTTGCTCCGAGGGAGGGTCCTGATTGGTTGAATGTGAACAGCAGACCCCACCTCCTCATCCACAACGACTGGTTCAGAGATGGCCCATGGCCTACTTTGGGCCAATGAGAGTGACTCCCAGGACTTGGGCGAGGCCCACGGGAAGGGATTCTTTCCTCCTTTTGGTGGCACGGGTTGTGATGTGAGGTCCAGCTTTGCTGCAGCCATTTGCTACCACCGTAGGAGGACCTACATCTGCAAAGGGGCTGTGTGCATCCTGAGAATAAATTCTATGTCACAAAATTCAGAGAGAGAAAGAGAGAGAGAGAGAGAGAGAGAGAGAGAGAGAAAGATTGAGAAACTGGCTCCTAGGTCACATAATTTGAGTCACCAATGCATCCTATCTGAAGCCAGGATTCTTTTTAGATTTGTATTGACATGGTGACCCTTGGGATAATTTTTCTTTCAAAATAACAAACAAAACTACAAATCTTTATTCTCTTTTTATTAAAAATCTTATTAATGTTAATCCTCTTTAAAAATATGTCTCAGTCTTACTTTTTACATTCTTTTGAATTTTATGTGTTCTTTTGCTTCAAAAAATCTTTTAAAGAGACCATAGCAATTGTGCATATTCAGGGTGTTTAGGCACTATGTGGTGTTTAGGCACATGTGGACATCCTGTATCCTTACTTGTTTTAAAATTGAAAAGAACTCTTTGTGTAGGTAATGAGATTCAGGGACAGGGGTTTGCATGTCCCCGGAAGTCAGTGGCAACAGAGGCAGAGCCACAGAACTCTCTGGTCCCCGTGTCTTCTGCTTTTCGTGTCCCTTCTCCCACAGGCTCTCCACCACACAGCAGCTCAGTTGGCAGCTCCGTCGCTGTCTCTCCATAACACCTTTAAATTCCCAGAGGGAGATGCTAATTGGACCAGCTTAGGTCAGAGGTCAACCTTTGATCCAACAACTCTGCCCAGAGTCTTATAATCACCACCGGCCAGTGCCTCCCACCCTACCGCCCATCAGCTGCAGAGGGTGGGGCAGCACTTCTGAGAGCAAGAGGTTGGGGGGCACTTTGGGCAAGGCCCAGGCACCCCAGAAAGTGGCCTCTTTAATGATCTTGGAGGGCTCCTTCTGAATCTTAGAGCTACCGCTTCCTCCTGGAGAACCTGGCTCCTCAGCCCACGGGTCGTCTGGAGTGGAGATGAGAAGGCGAATGGGAGCAGAGCTGCTGTGGTGGAGGTGGGGGTGGTGGGGGGTGCGGTCATCTCCCAGCTCTCAGCCCGGCTGAGCACATGGCGGGGCGGGGGGCATCAATAAACCCAGGAGTTCTGATCGTCAGCCCCTAGTAGCCCCCTCACCTTCCATATACAACACTCTCAGTCCACGGAGGTAGCATCCACAACCCCAGCTGTGCCCACTTTGCAGCAAAGAAACTGCAGGTCTCTTGTCCTCAGCCAGCGGTTCTCAAAGGGTGAGCATCACCCAGGCGTCTGCTGGAAGTGATTCAGAAACTCAGCCGTGGGATGGGGCTAGGAGTGGGGGTAATTTGCACCTGGACAGGTTCCCCAAGCCATCATGATGCCCACATCAGCCCCGGGGCTAATGAGCGACTCCACTGCTCTCAACTGGTGGCCAGGGCTCGGGCCCCACAGCCACAGCAGTTCTGCAGTCCCAAGGGTGATTAGCGACCGCAGCGTGCTTGTGGCTCTCAGCCTGGGCTCCCGGCTCGCAGGGCCCTGCAGAGGGAGGTTTTAGCCAAAGACATCAGGAGGCCCGATTTTTATTTACCAACAGTACCTTAAATGCCCTTCACGCTGGCTTCGCTTTCCACTCTCTCTGGGCAGGGTCCAGGCTGTATTTGCCAAACTCTCGGGAGCCTTCGCTCTTTGTGTTTGATGCTCATGGAGTCCTCTTATCACGGCCAGGAGCTTTGTTTTGTTTGCTTGTTTTAAGATTTATTTATTTATTTGAAAGGTAGAGTTACAGAGAGAGAGAGAAGAGGAGAGAGAGAGAGAAAGGTCTTCCATCTGCTGTATCACTCTCCAAATGGCCGCAATGGCTGGGGCTTTGACAAACCAAATCCAGGAGCCAGGAACTTCATCCAGGTATCCCACGTGGGTTCAGGGGCCCAGGGACCTGTGCCATCTTCTGCTGCTTTCCCAGGTGCATTAGCAAGGAGCTGAATGGGAAGTGGAGCAGCTGGGACTTGAACCTGCGTCCATATGGGATGTTGGCACAGCTGACCGCTGCTTAACCCGCTGTGCTACAGTGCTGGCCCCCTGCCAGGGGCTTCTTGATTTTCCTCCCATCCATTTCCCACTCTTCCCTGGGGCTTCACCCCCAGTGTGGCGAGCAGAAGGCAAAGCAGACATCCTAGGGCCCTTGGTGACAGCCTGGGTGTCTGCGGGCGTCTCGTGTGGAGTTGACGGCCATCGGTGCTGGCTGCAGGGACCTGATGCGCAGGCCCGCCACTCTGGCACGGCCACAGTGGAAGAGGTCTTTCGATGCAGTCAGTAGTTGAGAAGAATGAAAACCCGAATCCTTCCAGAGCTGCAAGAACGGTTTCCGCTCTGCACTGCTGTGTCAGGAAGGGCTCTGAGCTGCGAACAGCAGAAACGCACTCCAGCTAACACAAGCAGGAGAGGAATTCACTCGGGCGTCTGCGTGGCTTGCTGCCTCACTCGGAGAGAGCTGCAGGGTCAGGCTCAGGGGGCCATGAACCCAGAGGCGTAGCCTCCTCATCCCCCAGGAGGGTCTGTGGAGGACTCCACTTGCCACCGTTCCTATGGTCGCAACCACCGGGGCTGGACCAGACCACAGGCAGGGGCCAGGAGCTTCATCCAGGTCTCCCACATTGAGGGCAGGGGCCCAGGCGCTTGGGCCATCCTCTGCTGTTTTCCCTAGGCCACTGGCAGGGGGCTAGATCAGAAGTGGAGCAGCCGGGACTTGAACCGGCGCACCCATATTGGATGCCTGCACTGCATCTAGCTTTACTGGCTAGACCACAGCACCAGCCCCTGGGGTGGATATTTCTGATTGACAGGACGAAGGGCACATGTCTCTGCCCCCTGCACAAAGTATTCCGGGAGGTGGATATTTGTTACCAAGAAGTTCAGTTTCCCTCTGCAGGCTCAGTAATTGAGAAGAAGCTACTAACAGGGAGATTAACAGGAGAAAACGCATACGAATGTGTTAATGCGCACATCCATACAGGAACCACACAAAATAGGCAGTTCAAAGAAGCCCAGATGCTTGTGGCTTAAACACCCTTTCGCAGCAGAGAGGGATGATGTAGGGGGCCCTGGGAGCTTCAGAGGGGCAGCAAGTGATTTTTATGGGAAATGAATGACAATGGCTTGGGACACAACCCCCGGGCTCTGACGTGGTGTTTGAGTTTTCCGTCTCCTCCTCTCACATTTAATATTCTTTGCTTGGTGACGCTTCAGCAAGAAGCTCTGAAGGCAGTGTGCCCCTGTCTGGCGAGCTGGTCTGTTGGTAGACAGGGGGAGCCCACGTTTGCTGCTTCCTGGGTACTGTCAGTTTCAAGTGCAAGGTGGCATATTTTGGGGTACCATTTTCTGAGCCCTGACGCTGCTGTTTTCATCCTTTGCTACAGGAGGTGGGTCTGGCTCTTTCCTGGACCCAGAAAGTTCGAAATTTCTTTCAGATAAGAAGGATTTCACATTGGGCATCCCGAAGAGCAGTTAGCCATTAAAAAAAAAAAGCTGTGGCCGTAGGCGCTACTAATTCTGTGGCCCTTCTTACGGGCTGGCGCTGTCGCCACTCATCTCCACCGCCTGGTTTGATGGTCACAGCTCTCTCACATGGTGACCATCCCAGGTTGACATACGGGGAAACTGAGTCACAGAGTTACGCTGATGGGGAGCCGAGGAAGGGCAACCACGGGAGACAAGAGCCTGTTGTCACAAACAGTGGCTGCTGCGATGGAGAGTCGGGGACGTGGTGGGGGATAACAGAAGTACAGGCGGGCACGAAGGTGACCTTGTGAGAGTGAATGCGAGTGGTAATGGTCAGTCATACTCAGCAAGCCTTTACAACCACGGATGAGAGTCTTCATCCTCCATCATTACCACTACTGTCCTCCAAGGGAAGGTGGGTGCAACTGTCATCCCATTGCTCGAGCAGGAAAGCTGAGGCTCAGGGACTTCGCCAAGGCGATGCAACTAGCGGAAGACATGCAGGTTGGAATCCAGGGCTGATAACAAAACGGGGGTGCAGTCAATGTCTGGTGGCCTCTGATTTCTCCTGGACCCCCGCACACAGTTCAATCAGAAGGAAATGGGGCCATCTCTGCCCAACCCTCCCCACGCCATGGAAAACGGCCCAGTCCTTAATGACAGCACACATCCCTGATCCACCAGCTGGAACGATCCCGTCTCATCCAAGCACGGCCTCAGACTCCTTCTTAACCAAGGTGGTTCAGGCTGCCCCTTCCAGTCGGCCAGAACCAGCACACGCAATGCAGAGACTTCAGCTCCTGGACTTACAGGGTTTGCAGGGGTCCCAGGGGCTCGAGACGGACCAGCCTCTCCAGGACATCAGAGTGGCCGACAGGCTGCTTCCTGTTTTCTGAACACCTGTGGTGCCCGGTAACAGGTGAGTATGCCTACAGTTAGCTTTGTTACCATTCAGTCCCCATTTAGCATAACTTGAGGTTGCTAATAATATAAAGCACATGGGCTCTCCCCTTGTCTGATAAAATATTCAGGGGGGGATATAAGCTAACAGTTTGTGGGTGGTCTCAAGTTTTCTTTTCAAAATTATTTATTTATTTATTTATTTATATGCGAGAAAGAGAGAGAGAGAGAGATATCTTCCATCCACTGGTTCACTGTCTCCCCCCTCCAATGACCACAACAGCCAGGGCTGGGCTACGCTGAAGTTAAGAGCCTGGCACTCAGTTTGGATTTCCCATGTGGGTGGCAAGGACCCAATTACTTGCGTCATCACCCACTGTCTCCCAGGGGCACATTAGCAGGAGAGTGGGATGGAGAACAGAGCCAAAACTCAAACCCAGGGACTCCAATACAGGACGTGGGCATCCTAAGTGTGGTTTAACCACTTCACCAAACACCTGTCTCAGATTTGTTTTAATTAACTGCATGTACACCTTTTAAAGTCAGCAGAGTCCCCTTGAAAATCTAGTCTCACTTTATTTAAAAAATTTTTTTATGGTAACAACTTCTTTAAAAAGTTATTTAATTTATTTAAGAGATAAGGGGCAGAGAGAAAAACAGAGACAGGGGCCGGTGCTGTGGTATAGCAGGTTAAACCGTGCTGGTTCTAGTCCTGGCTGCTCCACTTCTGACCCAGCTCCCTGTTAATGTGCCTGGAAAAGCCGCTGAAGACTGCCCAAGTGCTTGGGCCCCTGTGCCCATGTGGAAGACCCAGAAGAAGCTCCTGGCTCCTGGCTTTGGTCTGGCCCAGCTCTGATAGTTGCAATCATTTCGGGGAGTGAACCAGTGGATGGAGGGTTTTTCTCTCTCTCTCTCTGCCTCTGCCTCTCTGTAATTCTGCCTTTCAAATAAATAAAATAAATCCTAAAACAATAAAACAAAACAAATATATCTACTAACTCACTCCCCATCTACGCCTCAAATGCCTGCAATGGACTGTGTTGGGCCAGGCAGAAGCTAGGAGCCAGGAACTCAATCCGGGTCTCCCATGTGGGTGGCGGGGACCCAAGTACCTGTACCGTCACTGCGGCGTCCCAAAGTCCGCATTAGCAGGAAGCTGGTATCAGGGGCCAGAGCCAGGCATCGAACCCAGGGTGTGGGTGCCTTTGCCAGCATCTTAGCCGTTGATCTGAACTCCCAAGCCCAGCCTCCCTTGAAGGGCTGCAGGCTCTGGCCGCTTCGTGCACACGTCCCTTGTGTTCCAAGCGGCGGCAGCAGCAGCCGGGTTGCGGTTGTCCCTTTAGCTCAGCACGCAGGCCCCCGTCTGCCACACTGCCCACCATTCTTGCTCATTTACGCCCTGGATCACCTGCTTGGTCTAGCTGAAGACAAGACACCTACGTGTTGTCCTTGGGCTGACCTTCACCTGGAAGCTAGAGCGACAGGGTTAATGGACATCATCCCCGCTGCTCCTCTGCTCCCAGCCCCCTGTGGGCTCTCTCCTCATCCTTGGTGTGAAGGCCGATGCCCTTACGAGGGCCTGCACACCCTGCCTGACCTCCACCCCCTTCCCTGCCCTGCTTTTTTTTTTTTTCTTTAAAGGTTTGTTTATTTATTTGAAAATCAGAGTTACACAGAAAAAGAAGGAGAGGCTGAGAGAGAGAGAGAGAGAGAGAGAGAGAGAGAGGTCTTCCATCCGCTGGTTCACTCCCCAGTTGGCCAGAGCTGAGCCAATCCGAAGTCAAGAGCCAGGAGCTTCTTCCAGGTCTCCCATGTGGGTGCAGGGCCCCAAGGACTTGGGCCATCCTCCACTGCTTTCGCAGGCCATAGCACAGAGCTGGATCAGAAGTGGAGCAGCAGGGACTCGAACCACAGTCACCCGCTATGACACAGCACCGGCCCCTTCCCCCCTTCTTTGACCTCCTCTTAGACTTCGTTTGCTTTTGCTCACTGCCCCAGCCTCACTGTCTCTCTGCTTCAAGCCCATCAGGTGTGGTTCTGCCTCCGGGCCTTTGCACCTGCTCTCCCCTCTGCCTAGAACTCCCTTCCCACTGCCAGCCTCTGAGGCCTCCCCTGAGCACCACTGAGCAAAAGCCCCTCCCTCACTCTCCCCTCCCCCTGAACCTGCTTCATTCTTCCCCAGGGCAGTCATCACTATCCCATCTCTTTTCCTGATTGATTACATATTTGTTTCTTTTCTCTTTCTTACATCCTGCCATGTAAATTCTCTGGACCAGGAATGGGGGTGGGGGTGAGGGTGGGGGTGGGGGTGGGGGTGGTGTTCCCGGGTGTGTGTCCAGTGCCACACCAGTGCCTGGCACCCAGGACACCCTGGATGCATAAAAGTCTATGATGGTCAACATTTATATGTGAGACATATATATAGAATCTCTCCGCATAAAGGCATCTTTATGTAAATATAAAGATCAGAGATAGAAAGACGCATTGTTTTCTCTTAGGCTGTAAAGATACAATGCTATAAAGATGGCTATATTTATTTCTATAGCGTCTCCAGATTAAAGAGCAAACAATGACCAACAGTCCCAGAGAGCAAGAACAATGGGAAAGCTGTTTACGGTCCCCTTGCCAGGCAAACTCTTTCTGTCAGCTCCTTTTTCTTGACAAGTGCGTTAACCCTTCGTGGGGTGGCTTGACTCTTTCTTAAAAATACCGCCTCCATTGGCCAACTCCAGCCACTGACCCAGATGTGGGTGCTCAGATTTGCCAACGGCCCTCACACAACTGGGGGTGGGGAGGACTCCACTCCGGCAGCCCGGCTCCTCTCTCTGGCTGAGGACAACCCAGGATGCACGTGCCTGCCCTTCTTCCATCAAATCTGCCCTGCCCTGGGTCTCTCCACAGCCCATACCAGGCACTGCTCAGTCTAACAAGAGGCCTCCGAACACCCAGCCAGCCAGAAGTACATCCTTACACGACGAAGCAGGGCTGGCACTATAGGGGGCTCCAGAGAAAAAGCACTGCGCAGGTGCACAAGGAAGGGGTCAGGACCCCTACCAGGGCTGGACCCGCCCCCCTGCCCTGAGCAGTCTTTGCCCTGTGCACATCTCAGCGCAGGTGTACGTACAAACACTTTGGCTCCCACGGAACAGGTGCAGGAGGCCATCTTATGGGGACCTGGAGTGCCCTCCAGCAGGGAGGTGACCACTGTGCCAGCCTTGCTGTCCACAAAAGCGCACCCTCCCTTCCCCAAGCCCCTCCGCCCCGTCCCTTCCCACGGGTTTCCAGACACCTCCCGGGGGAGCCCTCTCCACCCTCAGCCCCTCACTGCCTCCCTGGAGATTTTCCAGCTCAGAGACCAATTCCCCGCTGCCTGCCCGAAAGTTTGGGGGTGCCGGGGGCGGGTAGCTCGTTGCATCCTCTCCTGCCCAAGGTCCCCGAGATCCGTCTCGCAGGGCAAAGTTTCTTTTCCTCCCTGGGGAAGCCACTTCCGGCCGAGCTTCAGGAGAGAAGGAAAAGCAGATGTCAGCCCGTGACACGGAGTAATCTGTTTGCTCAGTGCTTGTATTTTCCTACCAATTTTGTATTTTTCAAAAAGGACAATAAAACAATTGTACTCCCGGCTAATTAATGACAAGCTGGTAAAAGCATCTCCTCATTGTTCCATTTATTTCCCCATTTCTCCCAGTTAACAGCCCTGTCTCTGAAATGAATCAATGTCGTTTACACAATGCTGTCACCCCATTGTTCCTTTATCATCCTCCATTTTCATAAATCGGGGTGTTAATCCCTTAATGGCTTTTCTCAGCGCTTAAAAAAAAAAAAAAGAAAAGAAATCAGAGCTCAGCCCCTGCTTCCTCTTAATCCACCAGGAGACAATGGGTGTTTGCACAGGCGGCCTTGCCGTGGCTTACCCAAAAAGCAAGTCCGCTTGGGGATTTAGTCCCTTCTGTTTGTTGGCTAAACAGGAGGCCCCCTGGGGACCCTCCCCTGCCCCAGGTAGATCCCCCCAGCCCCAGCCTCTCTGCTGGACTTCTGAGGCCTCCCACCTCTGCCCTGCTGGCCCAGGAAGATCTCCATGCCAGGAGGGGCACAGGAAATTGAGAAGGAGGGGGAGGGACTTCTTGTTCTCGCTGGGTTTCTCACAATTCCAGAGCCTTCTCACTTATCTCCCACAGGGGCAGTGGTTCATCAAATGGGGTCCCCGACCCCCAGCAGCGCCAGCTGGGAGCTTGTTGGAAATGCCAATCATTGAACCACTCTAGATCTACTGAACTGGAAACCCTGGGGGAGGGACCAGCAAGTGTTTTCTGATGCATGTTAGAACCACTGTACTAGGGAGTTTAAGATTTAAAAATATATATGTGGAAATAAGGCTTATTGTGTTTGGCAGACATTGGCTGACTTCTGGTCTCTGTCTGGCCAGACTCTAGTGTCTGATGTTGAATTAGAGCTGGTGCTGGCCTCCTAGAAGTTTCCAGCCCACTGAGCAGGCAACTGCTGGGCTGGACACTGCTCAGACCTCCCTGCTTGTCAGGGAGTGACTAGCACAAAGCGGTGGGTATTGTCACCAAGGACTGGAGCATCAGGAATTGCTTTATAATCAGAGCAGTGCTCAAGCGGCCCAGAGACAGCACCATCCCCACACCAGCCCGGGAGGTGAGGACCCGGCAGGGACGGAGCCAAGAGCCCTGCCTTAACTTCCCACACAGGAGTCTTGATATTGCGAGACTCTTAGGTTCCACCACTCAGTAAATGTAGCCTGCCTCGGGCCAGGTGCGCGGTGCTGCAGGCTCAGCGTTAAAGCAGATGGTCCTTCCCTTCTTGGAGCTCCCAGTCCAGTGAGAGCACGGACAACTTGCAGAGCCTCCCCGGGGAGTGGTGGGATGGCCCCTGTGAAGTGGCATGAAGAAGGCCTAAGCAGTCCAGTGTAGGTGGTGATGGTGGCGGTGTTGGTAGAGATGGAGGGGGTGGAGGAAGTGGTGGTGATGAAATGGTGGTGATGGTGGTGGTGGTTCAGGCAGAGATGGTGATGTCAGTGAGTGTGCTGGTGGTGCTGGTGGTTTGGTTGTGATGACGGTGGTAGTGGTGGTGATAGAAGTGATGGTGTTGGTGCCAATGGAGGTGGTGGTGGTGGCAATGATTGTAACGATGGTGGTGGTTGTGGTGATCATGGTGATGTAGTGGTGATGACAATGGAGGTGATGGTGATGGTAGAGGTAGTTGTGGTGGTGGTGATGGTGGTCGTAATGATGGTGAAGATGGTGATTCTAATGGTGGTGGTGGTGGTGGTGGTGGTGATGGAGTCATGGTGAGAGTGAAGGTAGTTATGATGCTGGTGGTGGTGATGATCATGGTGATGTAGTGGTGATGACAATGGAGTTATGGTGGTGGTGGTGATGGTGGTCATAATGATGGTGAAGATGGTGATTCTAATGGTGGTGGTGGTGAGGGTGGTGGTGGTGATGGAGTCATGGTGAGAGTGAAGGTAGTTATGATGCTGGTGGTGGTGAGGGTGGTGGTGGTGATGGAGTCATGGTGAGAGTGAAGGTAGTTATGATGCTGGTGGTGGTGGTGGCAGTGATGATGGTGATGGAGATGATGCTGACTGCAGTGGCTGTGGTAGACGTGGAGGTGGTGATGTTGGTGGTGCAGGTGATGGTGATGACATGGTGGTGGTGGTGAGGGAGGTAATGGCAATGGTCATGGTGGTAGTTGGTGGGAATGGTGATAGAGAGGGTGGTGGTGGTGATGGAGATTGTGACTGTAACGGTTGTTGTGTGTTGGTGATGATACGTTGGTAGTGGTGGTGATGAAGGTAATGGCAGAGATGATGGTGGAGTGGAGACTGGGGAGGAGGTAGTGGTTAGCCAGCAGTTTTCAGAGAGGATCTTCAATTTGAATCTTCCAGTCTGAAGCAGAGTTCTCCAGGTGGACTTGGGCAAGAATAACCAAAATGCAAAGGTTTAGCCAGTGTAGACTTGTGCTAAGAGTTTGTTGAGGGAGTGGTCGTGAGGGAAGAGGGTGAAGACTGCAGGGCTGTCTTTCCACACTCCAGCTTTAGGTGTGAGATCCAGGGACTTAGAACAACGGGGAAAGGCTGTGGATATTAGGATTATGGATTAGAATCAGACTCAAATGAGCTTAACCACACAAAGGAACTTACTGGCTCTTATACCTGTGGAGCTCAAAAGAGCTGCAGGCACACTTGGACCCGGAAGCTGAGGCCACTTCTCAGTTACTGCCTGCCGACACTGCCTTCTCTGTGGGCTTCGTTTTCAGATTCTCCCAGTGGATAGCAAAGACGCCCGTTAGCAACTCTAAGCTTATGGAATAGTTATACCTAAGTATTGTGGAGAAGAGTGGGTATTTTTACCCCAGTGGTCTTAGAAAAAGTCCCAGGAAGAGTCTAATTACTCTGGCTTCATCACACGCACACTCAGAATCAATCACGTTGACTCAGATCCAAGTTAATTGTCCAGACCTGAGTCATGTGACCCATGATCAGCCTGAGACAGGGAGAGGGAGGGTCATGTTATTTTTTTAAAAAAAGATTTATATTTATTTTACTTGAAAGGCAGAGTTATATAGAGACACAGAGAGATCTTCCATCCACTGGTTCACTCCCAAATGGCTGCAACAGCCAGGAGCAAGCTGGGCCAAAGCCTGGAGCCAGGAGCTTCCTCTGGGTCTCCATGTGGGTGCAGGGGCTCAAGCACTTGGGCCATCTGCTGATACTTTTTCATCAGAAGTGGAGCAGCGGAGATTCGAACCAGCGTCCATATGGGATGCCGGCATTACAGGCAGTGGCCCCACCTGCCACACTACAGTGCAGGCCCGGTCAGGTGATTTCCAAGCCCACTTGAATGGCTTATGCTGAGAGCAGAAGAGTCATGATTTCACAGGAATTTTGCAATGTTTTCCCAGAGAATGCAAAATGGAGATGATCCAGAGAGAAAGACAATGTAACCTGAGGAAAGAGACAGTTAAGTAACTGCAATGCTACTAGAACTGTTGTTGTCCACATATACACAGGAGAAAGAGACAACTACTCCTATAGGGAACTTTGCTGTTACAGGAAATGGAGGCAGCTGGGAGTCTCAAGGCAACTTTATAGCCTTTATTACCGTTCTAAGTAAAACACTTATTTATGTGTTTACTTTCATTTTGCTTGAAAGGGAGAGAGGAAGGGGGAGAAGCAGAGAGATACAGCCAGACAAGCAGCCAGCCAGCCATATCGTGAATCCACTGGTTCACTCCCTAAATGCCCAAAGCCAGGAGCCTGCAATTCTCCCTGGCTCTCTCATGAGGGTGCATTAGCAGGAAGCTGGATTGGAAGCAGAACTGGGACTCAATCCGGGAACTCCAACTGGGGATGCAGCAGCCCCAGGTGGCAACTTGACTGTTGAGCCAAATACCTGCCCCCTTACTATAGTTTAAAACCATCTACATGCTTATTATAATTTGTTTGGTGTCTTTCTTCTTGCCCAAAGTATGACTCCGTGAAAGTGAGAGCTGTGTCTTAGTCATCATCTCCAGCTCCCAGAAAGGTGTCTACCACATAGTATCAATGTTTGTTGAGTGGATGAGTAGAGAGATCTCACCCAGATCAACTCCTGCCTTTGCGTAAGTCTGTGGTCTTTCCGGCCCCAGTTTCTTCACAGGTATAGTACCGGGGGAAGTGACTCTGGGAACTCCACATCTGTTTGCACCTAGTTAGGGCTCCAGGCTTGGAAGGAGGCACAGCAAGGCTGCTGATGGCTGCCCTGCCGGAGGCCTGAGGTTGGCAGCCCTGGGACCCAAGGCAATGAGGTCCAGGTTTTCAGGCAGGGCCTCTTCCCAGCCGCTGAGGCCTGGGGGGAACAGGTGGAGGCGCGGGTGTCCCCTGCCTTGAGCCACTGCACCCATGGGAAGAGTCTTCTGTTTTGATTTCTCCCTGGTGGGATGGGACATATGTGTAGGTGCAGGGGCACATGGTGGTGAGAGAGAGTCTGTCTTCTGGCTGTCAGGAAGGGACTGCTATCAGTCATTTACATTTCCTTGGGAATTAAAATTTCTCATCTCCCTGCCAGAGACAATTGTCATTACTACTTCCCGGTATGAAACACAAGGCTGAGCCCATCCTCCCTGTAAGTGATTTCTGACTTACATGCTATATGGTCAAGTTAGGTAGATTTTTTTTTAATTTTAGGGGCTGGCGCTGTGGTGTAGAGGGGGAAGCCGCTGCCTGCAGCGCTGGCATCCCATATGGGCACTGGTTAGAGTCCCAGCTGCTCCACTTCCCATCCAGCTCTGTGCTATGCCTGGGAAAGCAGTAGAAGATGGCCCAAATCCTTGTGTCCCTGCACCCACATGGGAGACCTGGAGGAAGCTCCTGGCTCCTAACTTTTGTTGCGGACATCTGGGGAGTGAATCAGCAGATGGAAAACCTCTCTTCTCTCTCTCTCTCTCTCTCTCTCTCTCTCTCTCCCTCCCTCTGCCTCTCTGTAGCTCTGCCTTTCAAATAAATAAATAAACCTTAAAAATAAATATTTCATTCTTCAGAAGGCAGAGTGACAGAGAGAGAGAAAAAGAAGGAGAGAGAGAGAGAGACAGGGAGAGAGAGAGAGATCTTTGATTTGCCAGTTTACTCACAATGGCTGGAGCTGGGCCAGGCTGAAGCCAGGAGCCAGCAGCCAGGAGCTCCATCCAGGTCTCCCACGTGGGTGGAAGGAGCTCAAGCACTTGGACCAACTTCCACTGCTTTCCCAGGACCGTGAGCAGGTACATGAACCGGCCGCGGAGCAGCCGGGACTCAGATGCTGGCGTTGCAAGGGGCAGTTAACCCAGTATGCCTCGACTTCCCTCTCTCTTCATTTCCTCAGCTGCAAAGTGGTCATAAAGGGTAGCTGCCCATTAGGCGGTTGCTCAAGTCTGTTCTCTGTTACCATAACCAAATGCCACAGACTGGCCGTGTACAGAGAACAGAAGTCCATGTGGCTCATGGCTCTGAAGGATGAGAAGTCTAGAGGCATGGGGCCAGAATCCACATGGCATCCGGTGAGGGCCTTCTTGCTGCATCAGAACAGGGCACAATGTAGCACAGGGTGAGACCGGGCAAGGTGTGCTAGCCCAGCTCTCTCTTCCATGTCCTTCCTTTTCCTTACAAGATGTAACTGAAAAGCAGAATGACAGACAGAATGAGAGACAGATAGAGAAAGAGATCTTCCATCCACTGGCTCACTCCCCAGATGGCTGCAATGGCTGGGATTGGAAGCTCAGGGCCAAAGCCGGGAGCTTGGAGTTTCATCTGGGTGTCTCACTTGGGTCCTGGCACTTGGCCGCCCTTGCGCTGCTTTCCCAGGCATGTTAGGAGGGAGCTGGATTGGAAGCAGAGCAGCTGGGACTTGAACCAGCTCTTGATATGGGACTCCATGTCATGAGTGGCGGCTGAACCTGCTGTGCCACAACACTGGTCCCCGTCCTCATAAAGCCTCTAAAGCCATCGTGGGGGCTCTACCCTCATGACCTCATCTAATCTTAATGACCTCCCAAGGACCCTACCTCCAAATACCGCTAGCATAGGAATTGGGATTTAAGCTTTCAGGGAAACCCCAGCAGTGGGTGAGAGGTTGAAAGATGTGGTGCAGTAAAACACTGGGACCAAGCCTGGGCACAGCATCCACATCACGACCGTGGGCCACTCCCATCCCATAAAGTGCCTGGCTCCGGGATGCGACAGGATTCAGCCAGGAAAAGGAGTGAACTGGAGATACAGGAAGACTTGGCTGACTCCCAAAGACAGTCCGTGGAGTGAAAGAAGCCGGTCTCATAAGGCTGCCTACTACAAAAATCCATGAGTGCGATGTTCCCCAAAGGCAGAGCTGTCCTTGGGGAGAACAGATCAGTGGTTGATGAAGATTAGAACTGGGGTCAAGCAAGGTTTTGATGTTTTAAAGAGAGATTTGGGGGTGATGGGATTGTCCTGCCTCTTTTTAAAAGATTTTTTTTTATTTATTTATTTGAAAACAGAGTTATGGAGAGAGAGAGGGAACACAAACACAGACACACAAAGAGAGAGAGAGAGAGAGAGAGCGAGAGAGAGAGGCAGCAAGCTTCCATTCGCTGGGTCACTTCCCAGATGGTTACAACAACTGAAGCTGGGTCAGGCTGAAGCCAAGAGCTTGGAGCTTCTTCCAGTTCTCCCACATGGGTGGCAGGGGTCCAAGCACTTGGGCCATTTCTGCAGCTTTCCCAGGCACATAAGCAGGGATGCCGATGCGGAAGTGGAACAGTCAGGACTTGAACCAGCGCCCATATGGGATGCTGGCACTTGCTACTTCACAATGCTGGGACTTTGTCCTGTCTCTTGATTGTGATTCTATATATGGTTTTAAAAAATCACGAAATTATGAAGCAAGAAAAACTATTTTTTGCATAATAACTTAAAATATATTGAGGTTGGAAAAATATTTAAAAAGAGAACCAATTTTTTGATGCTCTGGGAAGCAACGAGCACTTTACACAGTGCCCTCCAGTAGAGAAACTGGCCCTCAGGTTTCAGACCTGCTCAAGGCGTCCGTGGTCTCTGCAAGAAGTCCCAGCAAAGTGACAGCTCCGTATCGGAACCTGGGCGTGGAGGAGCTATTTAGAACTCCAGTGAGCTATTTAAAGAGATTTAAATGTGCCCTTTCCTAGTTATTCTGAGATGCAGCTATAATTGCTGTTCTTTGCAAATAAATCCTTCAGATTAAATGGCTATCGAGTGTGTAAGTTCAGCGATTGCTCATGGCAGGAGAACCCTGTCCAAGTTCATGGTGAAGTCTGGCTAGATGAACAGGAGGAAGCTGGCAAACGTTGTTGTAGTCTGAACACCAGCATTTTGGGCTGGTGTTGAATGCTTACATTTCAGGGGAGAGAAATCTCAGGCCAGATAAGGCAGCCTGGTGCAACCCTGGAGAGCCAGGAGTCTCTTATCGTTTACGGGGAGTCTCTTCTCTCTCTCAGCCTCAATTTTGCCACCTGCCCTTTGGGAGAAGTATGGGTTGAACCCGGTTGTTTCTAAGGCTCTTTGCCTTCCTGGCTTGGGGCTGGAACTATGTCTGCCATTTCTACTTTTGGGGACATAGATGCCTCTTCTCCTCCACTAAGATCACAAGCCCACAGCCTGTGTTTTGAGTGCACCCCCTTCCCCGCCCACGGTGTCCCCAAGGCCATCCTGCTTCCGTCTGCCTTGAATGTGATGAACATCCTTTCCCCATCTGCCTTTCCAAAAGGGATTCTCTGTGCAAACTTGTGTGCCAGCGCCAGCAGGCTCCACAGAGCTTCCAAGAGACACCCAGAGGTGCCGTTAGGATGTGGGAATTATGAGGTGAGTGGTAGGAAGCCAAAAAACCAGGGAGCCACTTGAGCAGAGAGTATAAACATAAATATCCCGGAGCAGGCCCCGGCCGCTGGGTTTTTTATGTTGATGTGCTAATATGTTATCCACTAAGGGTTTATTTACGCCGTTTTGGTATTCCCTGCAATTCATTTATCTGCATAAGGAAGAGGCGCTAACAGGACAGTTCCTCACCAGCAACGTCCCTGCATGATCCCCAACACTGTTTATAATCCTTCATGCCCAGATCTATAATTCATGAGCTGATGGCCTGGTGGCAGTTTCCATAAAGGCCACACCGGGCACCCAGTCGTTAACGCGCACCCTGTCATGCATAGAATCGAAATAAGCCCCGTCTCCTTCTATCCATCACAACGCCACCGACGTGCGGGCAATGATATTATCCAAATATTATTAAAACTTTGAACCCTGTCCCCATAAATTATGGCCGAATGGCTGTGCGGCCATCAGGAGAGGGGGGACGGATGGGCTTCAGTTGCCGCCGAGTAATTATGTGCTTAAAAGGAAGCGTGGCTGAGCATTCCCCTAGTTAAAAAGAGAGAAGCCGGGGCCCATTTGTTATACTGCTGCGGTGCTCACAGCCGGCTCGCTCAGGCAGGTCAAGTCAACCTTACAGCAGGACAATTATCTGCCTAGAGAGACCAAACATCTGTTATTAAGTATGTACAGGCATCAAGGCAACATGCTAGAAATCTTGTCCACTTCAAACACTTGGCGTATGCCGCACGCCACCCCTTCGCCTTCTCTGCGGCTACGCTCGCCTTTGAAATACACCCTGTCCTCCCTCCCCGGGCCCTCACTTTCATGTACCCTGCAGCTGCTGGAGACGCTGCTGTTACTTTAGAAGAACCTTCCTATCTTTCTCTGGCTCTTGAAGTAATAATAATAATTTTTGTTATTCTTTTTTTACCTCCCAAACTTTCTTTCGCGTTTATTAGCGATTCAAGGAGTCTCGCTTCGGTGGAGATAAAGCACAGGTTGAAAGCGCCAAGGTCAGCCCGTGCTGGCTTTGGAAGCCACGTGTCTTCTTTGATTCGTGCTTCTGCAACAACCTGCAGGCTTGTGCCGAGAGATTGTTCTGTGTTGGGACGGCAAAGAGAGAAGGAGAGTTTCTCAGGCTCTTGTGGCTCCCAGGACCATGCGTTTGTCTTAGGATGCTGGGGGCTTGGTGAGTAGGGACCCTTGTGGTCAGGTGCAAGGCGGTGGAAGCAGAGCAGAGGATGAGGCCACAGAAGGAGTAAGTGGGCCGAGAGCGGGGTGAGCGAGGTGGCAGACCGAGGACAGGGAGGGCTGCCCAGGGAGGCCTCATTGCAATGGCTCTGATGGGGCACCTTGCAGACAAGAACAAACAGAATGCGGCTTTCCTGCCAGCACCACTCCCAGTGCCGTCCCAAGTACAGAGCGTGGAGCTGCGGCGTTTGCGTAGGAGGAGGGACGCGACTCTCGCTTGCTACATGACGTGGTCGCAATGGCAGATCCAATTGTGTTCTTCTCAAGCTGAATGGAGTCTCCAGCGCTGGCGGGGCTGTGCAGCCAGGCCCTCTTCAAGATATATGGTGTCTGGATTGGCTTCAAAGTAAGCCGGGGTGGAGCGGGGCCGGGCGGGGCCGGAGATGAAACAAAGTGGGCTCCGAGTTAATCATTGCTGGAGCCCAGGAACGGGCACAGGGGAGGGTTGTTAGACCATTCTCTACTCCTGTGATTATATCTGAACATTTTCCGTAGTGGAAAAACAAAATTCAAAGGGGAGAGCTCTTTGCTGCTGGGAGTGACCCACAGAGCCAGCAAAGAACTTGTCTGGACACGATGGAGGACTATGATGATAGCCCAGGGGACAGAAGACAGGAGGGACTCGTGCCCTTGGCCCGTGGGCCTCTGGGTTTGCATCCATCCCAGAAAGCCCCTCTCAGAGCGACAGTCCAGCATCTGCCACAGCGAGACCTCTGTCCCCTGTCTTCTTCCCACCTGGGTCTGCGGGGGCGGGGTGTGCTGGCAGGAGCGTCAGGTGGCCGTGGGGAGCAGGAGACGTGGACAAGACAGTGGCAGCATCAAAGCCAGGTCTGGCGCTCGCCTTCCCTGGGTGGTCTCTCCCCTTGAGCAGGACATCTGTTCCAGTGGACTGGCCTTTGACCCCTGGCCTCTCTTACACCGGCAAGTGCTGGGAAGAGGGCCGCTCTGGCACTGCTACCCGATGCCACCCCCAGAGGAAAGGGGAATAGGCACACAGGTGGTTAGGAGCTAGTTCCCTTCAATACCCAGGGAATGTCTTCCTGCTCATAAGAAGCATGGTGACCTTCCGGGGGGTTCTGCTAGGACGTAGCACACCCGGGGAGAAGTCAGAACTGAAGAGAAATCTAAGGATTAGATACCACCATTGAAGGGAGGCGAGTACCAGGGGGTCATGTCTGTACTAGACCAGCGTCTGTGCCTGCTTCTTGTTCTGAGGAAAGCACCCGTGTTTCCTTCTGGCAACCAGCCCTCTCCTCCTCCAGGTTCACAAACTGTGAATGGAATTGACCTCCACTCCCAACTCCCCATCCCATTACAGGGGCAGTCACAGGACCAAGGGATATCCCACTGGAAGGAACGCCTCCTGACCACAGTGATTGGTTTAGCCATGGTCATGTGACCCGGTGCAAACCAATGAAACTCAACTCTGGGACTTTCACTGAAACTATAGACAAAGAACAAGTGAGGTGCTACTGGCAACCTTTTGTGACTTCCCGAGGGGAGAATCTGTGCAAGAGGGAAGTTACTACAGCAGAAAACATGTTTCAGAGACAGAGAGCTTGAGAGACCTGCTCCTGGAAGATTCCATTAACTGAGCCAGGTATATCCTTTCTCCTTTGTTCAGACAGAGCTGAATTCCTGTCACCCATGACCGGAGGAGTCCTGCTGGATGTATTAGCACACCAGCATGCAGGTGGCTAGAAGGGGACACCCAGGGTGGCTTGGTCAGGAGGAGAGAGGACTGGGGGCCTCGCTGTGGGGTGAGTGAGACGCTGAGCCCATGATGAGGCCTCGGGACGTTAATGATTGCCCAAGCTATCGTTTCTGGCAAGTCTGGTGGGACTCTGTGCCCTCTTCCATCCAGTGTGGCAGGTGGCCACGTGCGGCAAAGTCAGGCATATTTGCCTTTGCAGGCAGCCCTGGAGAGGGGCCAGGCAGGGACCCCTGCTGGAAGGACCTGGGGTGGAAGACGTCACTGTGGCTTGGGGACACCTCACAGATCTGCGGATAAGAACTGGGGGGATTCTCCTGACAGTGCCCAGCAGCCGGGCCAGCATCTCATGGAGGGCCACAGGGCTTCATGTCCCCACAAAGTGCACCCTTTCTCAGGAGCAGGCTCTCCCCTTTCCGATCCTGACCTTGGCCTCTCTCGCACTTGTTGCTTCTGTGCAGGATTCAAGGTTAAGTGATTTCATCTCCACTTCTGAACAAATGTAGATTTCATTTTCCCATCCAGCTGTAGACTGCTGGTCTCTGATCAGCAGGCCCCTGGAAGTGAGGCCGGGAACCAGCCCAGTAAGACCCCTGTGCCTGTCGGGACTGGGCTGGCTGGGCTCGGCTCAGCTACTTCCCATGAGTCTCTGAACAGCCCACATGGATCTGGCCCCCAGGAGCCACAACGTGTGTTTATTCGATCCATGGAAGGCCAGTGTTTTAGACACAGTCCTGTGGCATGGGGCACTGACAGTGGGGAGAAACCCAGACATGTCTGGGCCCAGTGGGGCTGGGAGGGCCTGGAGGGGCTGAGCGGGCATGGGGAGAAGGGGGAGAAATCTGGGGGATGGAACTCAGGGGACAGAGCCCAGGCGTCTTCCAAACGTTCCCCCGTAAGGAGTAACCAATTCCCAGAGAACAGAGTCTGTTGGGCAAAAGGATCCATTTCTGGACTGGAATTTTAAGGTCCTGGGTGTTATCCGCCCTCTGGCTTGCAAATGGCTTTGATCCAAGGTCGGAGGAGCACTGGGAAAACCACATGTTAGTCATTGTCCACAGGAACCTGCACGCAGCTCTCCAGGGCTCTCTGTTCATAGGCTGTGGACCAGGGGGTGCTCACATCCCAGATCCGAGTGCCTGCAGTCGATCCTCAGCTCCTCCGCTCCTGACCCAGCTTCCTGCCAATGCACCCGGGAGGCAGCAGATGATGGCTTAGTTACTCGGGTCCCTGCCACCCACGTGGGAGACCTGGCTGCAGTTCCTGGCCCCCGTTTCTGGCTTGGCCCTGTCCTGGCTGTTGCAAGCATTGGTGAATTAACCAATGCATGGAAGATCTCTCTGTGTGTGTGCCTGCCTTTCAAATAAATGAGTCTCTAGTAAAAAACGCTCGTGGCTTGTGTTTGCTGGCTGTGGATCACTGCTGTGTCATCATAAGGGTATTCTGGGCTTAATTCCCCTAGCGTTGGGGGAGCCCACTTCCCAACCTCCTCTCCCTGGAGCCTGGGATTCAGTGGGGGTGAGGGACCGGCTGCTTTTGTCTTTATAGTGGTGACAGTTAAGGCTGGGTGTCTCCAAACCCGGGGCCTCCATCCACCCTGCCGCTCTCTCAGCCTCTGCCCCGGGTTTGTGAATTCTAAGTTGTTTAGTTTGGTGGGGTAATGGTGCTGGGCAGGCCCCTCTCTAGCCATCCGGAGTTTCAGAATATTTCATGGATTTTTTTTTATTTTTTAGATTTATGTGTGCATTTGAAAGGCAGAGAGAGAGAGAGAGAGATCTCATCCATCTGTTGGTTCACTCCCCTAGTTGCTGCATTGACTGGGACTGGGACAGGCCTACACCAGGAAGCTGGAATTCCATCTGAGGCTCCCCTGTGGGTGCAGGGGCCCAAGCACTTGCTCCATCTTCCACTGCTTACTCAGGCGCATTAACAGGAAACTGGATTGGAAGTGGAGCAGCTGGGACTCGAACTGGCATCCATATGTGACGCTGGCATTGCAGGTGGTGGCTTTACCTGCTGCGCCACAGCGCCGGTCCCTTCCTGCATCCTCTGTTTACCCTACCTCAGGTGATAATTCAAGGAGAATCAGATTTCAGAGAAGAGCCCACTGGTGCTAATGATGGCTGGGTCCTGCGCCGATTCATGAATGCAGCTTAGCCCGAGGAGGGAGGCGGTGACGGACGCTGCCTGTGGCGACCGCACTTAGAGTGATGCTTTCAATTTGCTCTCATCCCAGCCGTAAGAGAAATCATGATATCACGTGAAGATGTGAAAGTGTCTAGCAGGCTGAGATCTGGAGAGTGTGGGAGGTCAGAGAGAGGAGTAAGAAGGAACACAGAACCAGGTGGAAGAGTCCAGAGCAGGAGAGAATCACCCGGCGCCGTTAAACTCATTCATTTCTCTGTGAGCTGTTTGCCCTCCGTGGGTGGACCGAACCACGACTGCCTCCCCAGGGCTTACATTGAAGCGCCGAGAACATTCAGAGCCGCAGAATATGACCATGTGTGGAGACATGGCCTGGAGAGGGGTCCTGGAGTTAAGGCAGGGGTGACAGGGAGGGACCGCTATCCCTGACCTTTGGAGAAGAGGCAGGGCCGTGTGGAATCGTAGCCAGAGGCTCTCTCTGAGCCAAGGAGAGAAGCCACAGAAGAAAGTAACCCTGCTAGCTCTGTCCACTCCGGGACCTCGGGTATTCAACCTGCACACCTGTGCGAAACGCACCACTGTGCTGGACGCTGCCCGGCCTGAGCAGACCCTGAACCCCCCGGGGGTAGGGAGAAGTGGATGTGACTTTGAAAATGAGCCTGGCAGGGCTGGTGCTGTGGCCTAGCCAGTAAAGCCACCTTCTGCAGTGCCACAGTGCCAGCATCCCCTATGGGCACCGGTTTGAGTCCTGGTTGCTCCACTTCTGATCCAGCTCCCTGCTAATGTGCCTGGGAAAGCAGTGGAAGATGGCCCAAGTGCTTGGGCCCCTGCATCCATGTGGGAGACCCGAAAGAAGCTCCTGGCTCCTGGCCTCAGCCTGGCTCAGTCCTGGCTGTGTGGCCATTTGAGAAGTGAACCAGCAGATGGAAGCTTGCGTGCTCTCTCTGTCTCTGTCTCTCCTCTCTAATTCTGATTTTCAAATCAATAAACTAAATCTTAAAAAAAAAAAAAGAAAAAGAAAATGAAGCTGGCTGTGGTTAGGATGATTTAAGAAGGGGGGGGCGTCTGGGCGAGTTTAGGGTGGAGCTCAGGTGGGTCCTCAGCTTGTGACATTCTAGATAATTCCTCCCGTGGAATTCACTGCCGGCCAGTGTCCGGGGTGGGGGTGGGGGTGGGGGTGGGGGGATGGGAGCTGAGCTTTAGGGCATCGTTCTTTCTGTTCTCTACCGCCTGCTCCTCTCCTCCCCTTTCTCCCACAAGTGAGTTGCCTCCCATTGCAGCATTCGAACATTCGAGGGCTTAAGGCCGTGGGTGTGCCAGACCAGAAGTGCATCCGAATCCCCCCAGGAGTCTTAGAGCAGGGCAAGCTCTGGGGTCCCCCTCGGAGGCAGTGAAATGGAACATCCCTGGGGGCCAAGATGTCCCCAGATCTGACTGAAGTGACCGGATCTGGACACTGGGGGCTCTGAGCGTGGACCAGTGCGGAGTTAGTCTGTGTGGCTTGATCACCAATGGCCACCAGGTAGGAGTGGCTGGGATAGGAAAGCCCTGGGGACTCCCAGGGCTGTGGCTCTCTCTGGAGAAGTGGGCTTGGGTCTTGCTGGTCTTTGGGTCTCTCCCAAAAGCCACCCCTTTCCTTAGCTCCGAGGAGTCCTGCAGCCACGCAGAGCCTATGGGGTCCTGAGGGAAGTTCCAGATCTCCCCCACCTCCTGTTTTAGAGCTACCCCTCTGAAGGTCTAGGCCTCTGGGGACAGCCGTGCTGGGTGCTGGGTGCTGGGTGCTGGGTGCTGGGTGTGCTGCCTCTGCCCACAGAACTTCTAGGATATGAGGGAGTCGTAGGGTGGCGGCCACTCCCCCACCTGTAGAGCAGATGCCTGGGTGAAGCTGACATAGGCCACAGGTGAGTGGTGACATAAAGGAGGCAACACGGCTGCTGTGGGCCCCCTCTTTGGGGGGGCCTCAGTGGGTCACAGGCCCCTCCCTGCCTCAGTTTTATCTGCTGCACACGGAGGCGTTGAGAGCCATTTGCTGGTGAAGATGTGGTTGACTGTCAAGGAGAGACACGTGGTGCAACTCCGAGCCAAGTTCTTGGCTCAGCGTAAGCGTTTGGTGACGATGATGTCCTACGCCAACTGTGGCACCGGCTGGGCTTTCGTGTCGGTATTCTGGGGAGTCATGCATTACGCTTCGTCATGGGCCCGAACAGAAAACCACCCTCTCTCCTCAGGGAGCTCACATCCCAGGAGCTGGGTGCCCTGTGGCTGCCTGCGTGCCCCCACCCTGCGTGCCCCCACCTGCACCCCGTCATCAGGCCAGTTTTGAGGGAACTGGTCCACAATCCGGTCTTGTGTCTGCATCTTCCCCGGAGACACTTGAGGGTGGGTGGGCAGGGAAGAGGGAGCACGGCCCACCCTCCCCACGACTCTGACAATTGATAGAACATCTGGCGAGCGGCAGGTGCCTCCTCGGTCTATCTTTCGCCTACGCGGTAATAGATGATCTCATCTGTCTCTCTCTAGCACTTCCTTCTCTGCGCGGGTGACAGAGATGGAGCGGTCCCATCTTTCACCTGGAACAGACATGACGTCCCAGGGAACCGGCTCTGCACCCCTGCAAGCCGTGGGTGGCACCCTGGGGTTGGCCCTGTTTGCAGGCATTGCCGTGGGAAGCTGTGTGGCTGGTCGGACCAGCCGCCAACACGAACCTCTTTTGCTGCATTTACGTACGGTCTGGCCATCTCCCAGCTGCCAGTAACCTCCAGCGGTTTTTCCTACAAAAAGTAAAACCCTTATTCTCCCTCTTCCTCTTTCAAAATTGCATTGTATCGAAATATTTCAGGCATAACAAAAAGCTATGGAGAGAGTTTTCATAACATTCCACTTAAGGAAGAAAACACTGGGGCTGGCACCTTGGTGCAGCAGAATAAGCTGTTGCTTACAACACCTGCATCCCATCGCAGAGGGCTGGTTTGAGTCCCAGCTGCTCCACTTCCCTGCTGATGCGCCTGGGAAGGCAGCAGAAGATGGCTCAAGTACTTGGGCCCCTGCCACTCATGCGGGAGACCCAGGTGGAGTTCTTGGCTCCTGGCTTCAGCCTGACCCAGCCCTGGCTGTTGCAGGTATTTAGGGGAGTGAACCAGCAGACCAGAGCTCTTGCTCTCTATCTCTCCCTCTGTCACTCTGCCTTTCAAATAAGACAAATAAAGCAATCTTTAAAGAAAGGAAAACACTGCAAATTCAGCGGAAGCCTCTTGCCCATACCATTCCTCCCCTCTCTCCCCAGTGGTAACCACGGCTGGGGATTTTCCCACACTTGCTCCATCTATGTCCACAGCCTTTGAAGCTTAAAAATATTAAGGTCACCGCACTGCTGGGAGTCCCTGGTGGCTGTTCTTGCTCTTTGCCATTTGGAGGGCTGTTGCCAGGAGTTCTGGGGTTAACCGTTCAGTTTCGTTGTCACCCAAGCGTTCAGAGCACAGGGATCCCCCTTGGGCTACCCACCTCGCTGGTACTTAGTTTGTTTCCAGTTTTGTCCCCAGTTCGAGCACCATGATGATGGATGTCCCCCACAGGTCTCCACGTGCCCGTATGTACATGGTGGGGGATGGGAAATGCTAGGTCCTGGGTGCAGGCAGTCTCTCCGTTGTTATGGGTGGCACCTTCCTGGCGTGGGCTCCGACCCACTTTCCATGAGTGAGTTGTACTTCTGATGGCTTTGGCCCACGTACGTTTGCACTGATGGCTCTGTGACCTCAGCAGTGACTGGGCAAACCTTTACAATATTTTCCAACTGGTCTCCTTGGAAATGAGGCCTCTCATGCTGGCTTACCTGGTGTTTGAAAGTGATTTAGGACCACACACGCACACACACACACACGCACACACACGCACACAGGAGCAGTGACACCATTGCGCCACTCAGCGGAGGGCTTCTCTGGCTGCGTGCAGCTCAGAGCAGCAGGATTGGGAGAGGATGAGGTGTGCCCGGGCCGGCGGCAGGGTGTGCGTCCTCGCCGGGCACCATCTGGATTGGACAGCCTGTACTTACGGTCTGGCAACTTTTCGCAGGTGCTTTACCTCTCCCAACCTCAGTTTTGCTCCTCTGTAAAATGGGAACAATGGTGCTAGCTATCTCAGGAAGTGACTGAGGTGTTAGGAGACTAAGTCAGTGGAGCATTTGGCCCAGGGGCTAGCACGATACTCCGTGGACAGGTGGCAGCCGCAGGCCCCTCCCACTCCTCTTCCTTCCCGCCCTTCTCTCACTCCAGTCCAATGGGAAGCGACTGTGCTTTCTTCCCTCACAGCCAGGAACCCCAGCGAGGCTACCAGCAGTACATGGCCCCCGGCTTCCGCAGGGTACCTGACGCTTAAGAACTAGCAGACTCCGTCCACCGTGTCCTGTGTTGCCACAGCGCACCTCGTTTCCTGGAGAATTTGAACTGCTCCCTTGAACTGTCATAATTTTGATTCCTTTTCCCAGAAACCTTTCCTTTCAGAGGGTCCAGAGCCAGCCGGGTTGAAGACTTAGCCACGAGTTCCCAGGGAGGGCAATGCTGGTGAGCCGGGGTCCCCCCGGGAGGGGGCTGACGGCCGGCCCGGGGCCAGGAGTGCACTGCTCGCCAACTGTGCTGTGCACCAGGCCCCAGGCTCCTCCCCCTGGACAGAGGCTGTGCCCACTTCGCTTGCTGAGCCCCGCCACGCGCTCTTTGCCTTGCCCCAGTGTGCGTGCTTCCGCGCCTCCCGTCCCACGCTGGGACGCGGCCAGCTTTTCGGCAAACCGCCGAGTAACTGTCCAGATTCAAGAACGCGAGAGCACGCCTGGTTAAGTTGACGCTTCCTTTTTTTTGAACCTATGTTGTGCATTACCGTGAGTCTTCAGTCATGACACACACACCTGTGCCTGCACAGGCAGGTGGGCACACGCACTCAGTCCAACCAGGGGCGCTCCTCTGTGTGCCCGCTCTGCCAAGCTTCACCAGCTGAACAGAGCTAGCTCTAGCCCCTCGGAGCTCATGATGTAGTGAGGGAGAGAGGCATTTGAAGGGCTTGCATTTCCCAGTAGACATCATCAATGAGATGCGAACACAAGTTGTTGGATAGGGCTTGTGGGAGAGCTCCTAAAATGTGACTTATTCATCTGGCCAGTATACTATTAACCTCCTTTGCTCACCTTTTCTAGCTTGTATTGAGGATAGGATGGCTGGAGCCGTTGCAATCTTTTAGGACCTTGAGGCAATGTTACGTATTGAAGTCAGTCGTACAATTGGTAGAACATAAATATGGAAACTTAGGTTCTCATAGCTACAGAGCATTGCACCAGGCTTGGACAACCCACCTGAGATGTTCCTTTCTAGCTTAAGCCAAAATCCACCACCACTTCCTGCTTTTTTTTTTTTCCACATGTAACCAAACCTCTTTCAGTCTCCTCTTCCTTTTCTAGTTATTCCATTTGTTTTTTACTCCTCTTTGAATTAAACAGGAAAATTCTACTGTGTTCTTAGTGTCATCAATCTGGAACTGATTTCATTCATATGTTTGTTCATTCATCAAATATGTACTCAGAAACACTAAGGCAGGCACTGGGCGTGTAATTTAGTCTGAGAGTATACAACTGAATACAGGATCCCTTTGCCTGATCCTCAGAAACTCGGGTGTTCATAGAACGAGCTTTCTAACCAGATAGGGCAGCTACTTGTTCAAAGGGTGGGGCAGGAGAGACCACAGGACATTTGAGCGACTGGAAGAGAGATCTAAGAGCACGGAGAAGGTCAAACTATGCAGGCTGTGGAGACTATGGAAAAACTATAATTTTTCCTGTAGTATCTGGAAGCCACTGGCAGTATTTTAAATGGGAAAATGCCAACTATAACATTAACAACTGGAATTGGCTTCTGGGTGATAGTTGGCCCTCACCAAAGGACTAGGTCTCAAATGGCAGAATTTGTGGTTCTGATAGTCAGTTATGAGACTGTTGGAACATTTAGAAGGTGGGCAGTCCAGGTGTAACTCTGAAAACGTACTGTGGATATGGCCATGCCAGCCTTCCCTCAACCAACAAGAATAGAGAGCTGTTGGGATGTGGCTAATTTTCCTCTTACCTGTGTCCAAAGAACGTTCTTTGTTCTTAGTGAATTGGGTGAAATAAATTCCCTCTTACCCCCATTGTTACGGGCGGCACCTTCCTGGCTGGGGTTCCCATGTGCTTTCCATCACCCTCTGTCCTTTCTGTGAGGTTAGAAGGAGTTAACCCTCTGTGGTCTGAGCCCGTGAATTCCACAGGTGGCCCTACCTGGAAAACTCTTGGGTATACAGAGGATAGAAGGACAATGTACAGTGTCCCAGGGAACTTCCAGAATATTCCAAGAAAGTCCGCAGTGGGATAACAATACAACTTCGAAAGGAGAGAAAGATACTCTCCACCGGTTGTCAGGCAACGAAATGGCAGTCCCGATGTTCTCTCATTTAATCCCCAGAGGATGTGCGGCTGGCCCCGCTTTCCGGACCAAGAGCTGAGGGTCAAGGAGGTCAGAGGTCAGGCCATTTGACCAAGGTCACACGACTGGGCAGCAGTGAGGCAGGCGCTGGAGGCCCAGGCAGTACTACTCTAAGGGCTGTTATTTCCGTGTTACTTATCATGTCATTGGGGACCACTGGGGACCACCCCAGCCTTGGACAGTCCTCCTTGGGCACAGTGGATCCCCTGACAGGGGGCCCCTGGAGGGTTCCCTTCCTAAGGCCACTCCTCTAGCACCTTTCCACACACCTGGCTGACAGCAGCAGAAGTGGCCTGTCTTGGAGTTCTGGAGGCCAGAAGCCAAGTCTGCTTTCATGGACTCAGGCCAAGGGTGTAGGCTCAGACAACACAAGGATGTAGGCTCAGACAACACAAGGGTGTAGGCTCAGATGACACAAGGGTCTGGGCTCGGCACCACAAGGGTGTGGGCTCAGATAACACAAGGGTGTAGGCTGTGACAATACATGGGTTGGGCTCAGACAACACAAGGGTGTGGGCTAAGACAACACAAGGGTATAGGCTGTGACAACACATGGGTTGGGCTCAGACAACACAAGGGTGTGGGCTCAGACAACACAAGGGTGTGGGCTCAGATTCACAAGGGTGTAGGCTGTGACAACACAAGGGTGTGGGCTCAGACGACACAAGGGTATAGGTTCAGACAACACAAGGATGCAGGCTCAGATAACACAAGGGTCTGGGCTCTGGCACCACAAGGGTGTGGGCTCAGACAACACAAGGGTGTGGGCTCAGACAACACAATGGTGTAGGCTGTGACAACACATGGGTTGGGCTCAGACAACACAAGGGTGTGGGCTCAGATTCACAAGGGTGTAGGCTGTGACAACACAAGGGTGTGGGCTCAGACAACACAAGGGTGTGGGCTCAGACAACACAAGGGTATAGGTTCAGACAACACAAGGATGCAGGCTCAGATAACACAAGGGTCTGGGCTCTGGCACCACAAGGGTGTGGGCTCAGACAACACAAGGGTGTGGGCTCAGACAACACAAGGGTGTAGGCTGTGACAACACATGGGTTGGGCTCAGACAACACAAGGGTGTGGGCTCAGACAACAGTGTTCCAAAGCGTGCTGCTCTGGTGTCTCCGAGCTTTGAACCAAGGCGGAACCAAGGCGTCTCCGACTTCCCTGGTGCTCTCCTTCCCCTACCCCATTTCCCACCCCTGTTTCCCTCCAAAACCACAGCAACGGCTTTATCCGAAGTTTCCCATCTCCCAACAGGCCAGTTCTTCCAGAAAATTCTCTCTCATGGGCAAAGACTAGAGTGGGTTCCACATTCAAAGCACAGGGGGCCTTTGTCCCTGACTATTTACTGTTCTTTGGGGTCCCTCATCTCCCAGAAAAGTCATTTCTTCTTCCTCTAGAACTGCCTCTGGTTCCCACTTCCCTCTTCTGTGCAGAGGGTATTTAAGCTTCAACCATCCGGCCCTCTTAGAGCGTCATACTTGCACGAAGAGTAGATTAATATTTACATCTTTTTTCCTGTTACTTTATCTGTTGTGAGCTGGTTTTGCAGATTCAGAAGGTCAAAGCTTCAGTGGCTGGAAAGAAATGGTCCTGTTATCCTTTATTTGAAAGACAGCGTTACAGAGAGAGGTAGAGTCAGGGAGAGAGAGAGAAGGAGAGAGAGGTCTTCCATTCCACTGGTTCACTCCCCAAATGACGACAATGGCCAGAGCTGAGCAGATCTGAAGCCAGGAGCCAGGAGCTCTTCCAGGTCTCTGACGTAGGTGCAGGGGCCCAAGCACTTGGGCCATCTTCTACCGCTTTCCCAGGCCAGAGCAGAGAGCTGGATCGGAAGTGGAGCAGCCATGATTCGAACCGGTGCCCAGGCCAGGTCTTTAACCCGCTATGCCATAGCACCAGCCCTGTCTTTCTCTTATAAAGGAGCCCTTGACTGCATTTAGGGCCCCAAAACAATCCAGGGTGAGATCCTTAGTCAAATCAGCAGAGATCTTTTTCTCCTGGAGAAGGTGCTATGTATGGGTTCTGGGGGTTAGGTCCTCATCCCTTCAGGAGCCCTGATCTAGCCTGCTACCCCCGGTTCTGCACCCAGTTGTACGAGGGGGTGCGTCTCTGGTTCAGCTCATACAAATCTGATGCCAGACTGCAATGGGGAGCATCTTATGTCCCTCGACTTCCCTCGAGGTCCAGCCGAGCCTGAAGATGGGGAGAATCGGGCAGGCTCCCAGATCACTCCGCAGCCTGACAGTGTTTGTCTGAAGGGAATTCTGCTTCTAAATTATGGGCAAACGCTCCCTGCGGTGCCCCCCCCCCCACCTTTTTTTTTTTTTTTTAAGAATCCAGAGCCAATTTGTAATAAGCAAGAGCAGTTTGACCCAGATTAAAAGATACAATTAGTCTGTCTGCTTGGTAAACCTAAAAAAGTACTACTTACAACAAGTTATTGTTTTTGTGACAAAGGGAGATGTCCTGGCAGAACAATAAAGGCCCCACCACCACGGGAGCCGTGTAATTTACCCAAAACACTGAAGGGCGGAGCTGGAGAGGCCCCGAGGGACCCGGGATGGCCACGTGACCCGCTCTCACGGGAATAGGAAGTGACCCCCCATGGAAGGAGGTGCAGAAGAGACTGGGCCCAGCCGGGTCTGGGGAGCCCTCCTCTGCCTCTCCCTGGAGACTGCTCAGGGCTGCCTCCCCGGAAGTGCAGATATGCGGACAGTGTACCGCCTCACGCGGCCAGCTGCCCTGAGCCGGCAGTGGGAAGGGGCAATCTTGGAGCATGAGGGCCAGCCAGAAGGTTCTTGGTAATGTCTGCCGCACAGGCTGTGGGCTGGAAATCCACAAGCATCATCTTGGTGACACCAGGAAACTCAGGGGCCTGGGTGCTACGGGGTTCCTCTCTTTCTTGGCCTCACCTTCATTTCATTGGCCCTGACCTTGGCCTCAGCCATAGAGGCGTGGAGCCATGGGGCTTGCTGCCCTTAGTGGCTCCGTGTGGGTACTTCCTCCTGTGGATGACCCACTGAAGCTCACTGCAGTGTGGGATGATCCCTCGTTAGGCTCTTGTTCCAGGAGGAAGCTGGGGTGCTGTGGGCTGAATCGTGTCCCCTTCAAGTTGATATCCTGAGGACCCAGCCCACACCCAGTGCCACAGAAAATGATCTCGAAGCAGGGACTTGGCACAGGTAATCTAACTGAAACAAAGTCATCAGGGCAAGCTCAAATGCAGCACGGCTGGCATCCCAATTAAAGGGGGGAACTGTAGAGGCAGGCGCACACCCAGAGAAAATGCTGGTGAGGATAAGACAGAGCTCAGGGTGCTGCTTCTACAAGCCAGACATTGCCAATGACGACCAGTTAGCTGCTGGCAGCTCGGGGCGGGGGGTGGGGGTGGGGGTGGCATGGAATGGGCCCCCTCTGCCCCAGCGCCATCTTGGACGTGTAGCCTGCAGAACCAGGAGACCATACATTTCGGTTTCCCAGTCTGTTCAGTCTGTGGCACATCTGGCCCTCTGTAGCTGGGGCGTCTGCGTCTATGGACTCCACCAACAGCAGAGGGGAAATATTTGAAAAAATATGAAGAATGTGTTCAGATTCTTTTGCACGTCATTATTTTCTAGACAGCATAGTAGAACAGCTATTGGCATAGCACTGGCATGGGATCAGGTAGCAGAAGCGACTTGGAGGTGATTTAAAGTAGACGGGAGGGCGTGCACAGCTTACACGTAAATACCAGGCCGTTTTGTATAAGGGCACGTATGTGCTGGATTTGGTATTCCTGGAGGGATCCTCGACCCAATTCCCCATGGGCCCAGAGGGACACCTGTACTTTGTGCTATACAAGTCCTAGCCAGCCAGTCCATGGGGCTTCCTGGAGCAGACCGGAAGTTAACCAGCAGACTGGGGATTATTCTCAACACTTCTCATTTATTGCTTTCCTCTGTGAATACTGGAGTAGCAAAGGGGGTTTTCTCAGTTTCTCCTTATCTGACCAATGAGTCCTGTGCCTGCTCAGGAGTTTCGCACCTCTTGATTAAAGAGACAGCCAGTACTTGTCCCCATCCCCCTGTCCCTACCTCTATCCATCACCTCACCTGCCGACAGGTGTGATGCCCAGCACGATGCGGCTGCCTTGCAAAATGCAGAAAAGGCCCACAGAGAGTTGCTGGCCCTTTTGCAGTTAAGCCATTAAAGCTGGACTTCTGGCTACAAAGGAAAAATGGACCGTGATTTAAATCACTGCAGCCATACTCGCTGTCACTGATAGCCCAGTGCATCCCCAGCTGCCCCAGTGTCCCAGGTCCCCAGCCCTCAAGCTTTGGTGCCTTCTGCGTGGAGCCTCTGACTGTGGACAGAGTCAGGTCACACGTCCTAGAGTCGAGTGGCTTCATCTCTGTCCCCTGGAGGCATCTGGGGAGGAGGTGGGCGACAGCAGCTGCCCAGAGCTATAAACATGGAAGAGGAGACAGAGCCGCAAGAACACAGTGTGTGGCGGCAGAGCAGAGTTGAGAGCGCTACAAGCCGCCTCACAGAGCCCCATTCATCCTCATCCAACTCGGCTCTCGGGCTCAAGAGAGAGCTGCATTGCCTTTTAACTCCTTTGGCATTGGGGCCAGGGGACCAGAGCTTTGGGGGCGGAGGGACCTATTTTAGGGCAGGGTGTGTCACAGGAATCCCTGCAGGGGGACTAGACCTGGGCTGGGCTACACTTCTCTCTTGCTCTTGCCTCCTCAATCCCCTCAACTGAGTATATGCCAAGGATAGTGTCTTGCATACAGTAGGTGCTCAATAAATGATTACATTGAACTTACAGACATGAGGAGTGTGCCTGGCTCACAATGACTCTGACCGCTGTACTTCCTGTAATAGATGCCACCTTTCCTGGGCAGGTGGAGAGGACCAAGTCGGAGCTGGGCCGTTTAGCTAGATCTTTCCCAGAGACCACAATGATTGGTTCAAGGGAAAACATGTGACCCCCTACTGGGCCAACAGTCTTCCTTGGGCTTTTAAAAATGAGAGCCTAGAGGGACATATTCCCTTCTCTGGTCATGAGTTGTGAGAGTGAGGCCACAGCTGCAAGCGTCCATGTGTCTTATAGTACAGAGAATGCACACTATTCCCCAGACACAGCTTGGGCCAGAATTAAAACAAGGATCGTAGTAGTACAGATGGTCCCAGCATAGGAAGATTTGCCTCGATTTTTCAATTTCATGATGGTGTCCAATCGTACTGCAAAATTTCAATTTTAAGGGTGAGATTACGAAGCTTGCATCCACATAGCATTGCCTGGGCTTGAGTCTTGGCTGTGCTTCTTATCCCAGCTTCCTGCTGATGCGGGTCCTGGGAGGCAGCAGCAATCAAGTGACCGGGTCTCTGCCCTTCTCGTAGGAGACCTGGATAGAAATGTTAGTTCCTGGCTTCAGCCTAGCCCAGCCCCTGGATGTTACAAGCATTGAGGGAGTGAAACAGTGGGTGGGAAAACTCTCTCTGTCTCTCAAATAAATAAATGAATTTCAAGGAATTTTTGAATTTGGATCTTTTCCCAGGCGAGTCATATGCAAAATGATTTTCTTTTGCAATCCTGGGCAGCAGCAGGAGCCGCAGCTCTGTCAGTCTCTCAGGAAGGAAGCAAGGCAGACTGCAGCGCCCGTCCGTGTTGCTGAATGAGGCTGTTTCCTAGTGGAGGTGGAAGAGGGGACTTCTAAAAATTTGTGGAAGATGGAATTAAAAGACTGGTTTACTTTGGTGTAAAAAGTTTTGAAATCCCATGTGAACATTTTTCATAATACACATTTCCCATGAATTTTTGAAGACCGCAAGTATGCAGGGATTTCAAGATTTGTTTGCAAACTTACCTTTTAATTCCATTTTCCATGACCGATTTAGAAAAAATATTTAATTTTTATTTATTTGAAAGGCAGAATGACTGTGTGTGGGTTTGGAGAGGGAAATTTTCTATCCTCTCTGGCTCATATCCTAAATGCCTACAACAGCCGGGTCAGGGCCAGGCTAAACCCAGGAGCCAGAAACTGCATCTGGGTTTCCTATGTGGATGGCAGGGACCTGAGGACTGGAGCCATCACCTGCTGCCTTCCAGGGTGCACACCAGCAGGAAGCTGGATGGGATCTGGCCGTGGGACTTGATCCCAGGTACTCTGCTAGTTTATGTGAGTGTCCCAAGGGGTGTCATAGCCTGCTGCTCCCCAGTGCCCTTTCTCCATGACCTTTCTGAAGTATTCATATCAGGGGCCAGCATTGTGGCATAGCAGGTTAAGCTGTCGACTGCAATGTCAATATCCTATATGGGCGCCCCTCGAGTCCTGGCTCTTCCACTTCTCATCCAGCTCCCTGCTAATAGCCTGGGAAAAGCCATAAAAGAGGACCCAAGTGTTTGGGCCCCTGCTACCCATGTGGGATACCTGGAAGAAGTTCCTGGCTTCTGGCTTTGGCCTGGCTCAGCCCTGGCTATGTGGCTATTTGGGGAGTGAACCAGCAGATGGAAGACCTCTCTCGCCTGGTCTCTGTCTCTCCCTCTCTCCATGTAACTCTGTCTTTCAAATACACAGATATTTTTTAAAAACAACTTACGTTAAGTACATTTTTTTTTGGCTTATGATATTCTCAATTGACAAGTTCGAGCCACCACAAGTGGAGGAGCGTTGAGGGTGGGTCAGCCCAGGCTGTAGGTGTCCTCATTCTTGAGTCTAAGGTGACCTTTTCCCTCCCTGACCTCTTGGGGCACAATGAGTGCCCTGCCCCATGGCAGTTCCCACATTCTGTGTGGACTCATCCGTGCACATCAGAGGGAAGACACTGTACTTGGCACTGGGGAGCAAGAGAAGACTAGAATCTGGCTTTATACTACTTAGAGCATGCATGTGCATGTTTGTTGTATCAGTCAGGAAAGCTGATACTTGCCTAAAACGAACACCTTGTACTTTGCAGGGAGAAACATCCGCCAACGTTTCCTTCTTGTTCACATCTCACAGCTGTCGTCAGGGTTCTAGGTCTCTGCTCCAGGTGGCCTTCATTTAGGGACCCTGATAATGGAGAGGCAGTGGTTGTGGCCAAAGGAAGACAGCACAGTGCTCTGACTCTTGCAACTTCGACCTGGAAGGCACCCATCACTTGTGCGCACATATCATTGATGGAAACAAGTCACACAGCCATGCCCGGGGTCAGCAGGTGAGAGCAGGAACACCCTTCCAAGGGAGAGGCACAGAATTTTCACGGGCAGTGCACAGTCTACCACACCCTCTTCCTTTGGCAGTTGGGTTGCTTCTTCGCAGCTCTGCTCCCTCCATAGCAGTGCACCTGGTGCTTTGTACCTGGTGAGCACTGTAGGGCCACTTTTCATTTTCTTCTTTACTTTCTGTCTATCCCAATTGTAACACAATTTAAGGTCTGCTTCACTCACTGATCTATAAATGGTCTTGGGTTAGATCTATGTCTGTGTGCCATTACAGAAACTTAATTATTTCTTTATTTACAAGAGAGCACCCTATCTGTAGCTCACCCCTGAAATGACCACAACAGCCAGGACTGAAGCTAGAAGCTGAGAACTCAACTTGGGTCTCCTATGCCGGTGGTAAGAACTCAACTACTTGAGCCATCAAATGCTGCCTCCTTGGGTGCTCATTACCATGAAGCTTGAATTAGGGGTGGAGCAGGATTGGAACCCTACCACCCCCCTGTGGCATGCAGGTATCCCAGGCCAAATACCTGACCCCTAATCACGTTTCCATAAAGTCCTGCTTCATGGCTGTAACCCAGCACTTAGCCCAGCACCTGATGCACACTAATGCCGGTTCTTGAATAAATGTGAGAGTAGGAAGGAATCCACCGAGATATTTACACCTGCTCCATTCACTTGATGGTCTAGCTCCGTGTACCACCAAGCCCTGTCTCAGGGCCAGGGATGGAGAAGGGAACTGCCTCCCATCACCATGCCCTACTCCTGGAGCTGGTGATTTGAGCAGGATCTCACCCTGTCTGCCTCCCACAGAAGCAAATGAAATTGCCAACAGTGAGCTGCTTCTTACCAACAAAATTGGCAATTTCATGTGGTTCAACCTAATCCGAAACAGATGAGAGCTCTGTTTGATGCTGGGAGTCCCCATCCGTATAGTACCTCCCCACCCCACTCCACCCCACCCCCGAACACACTCACAGAATTCAGGCATGAAAATCTCTGGGAAAATGATCTTCTGGTCCTAAAATTCCACATCCCTGATTCGAGTGCTCCTGCAGGACTCCCGAGGCATCATAAGCCACGGGTGAGATACATCTGAGGACACAGCCCCTCCCCCAAAGCTGATCCCAGCACCTAGGGGGGATCCCCGGCCCCAGGGCCTACACTGGCAGCTGCACGCAGCATCTTCTCTGTGGCCTGTGCCCCGTGGCATTGATTCCCGTGCTAACTAGATGAGAAATTGCCACCCACTTTCTTTGCCTGGCTCTTGCATGCGTCTCTGTCAATGCCCGTTTACATTCTGGGATTGAACTAATTTGTTTCCCGTTTGCTCCTGGCTGCAGGCTTGAGGCAGCTCGGCTTCGCTGCCCTGTATTTGCAACTTGGCAATCCCCCTCCCCTGGCTTCTCCCACCCCCCAGTTAACCACATCTGAGGGTAAGCAGGATTAGCAGGCTCAGTGTGATATGATTCTGGCACTTGTAGCCTGCACGCTCCTGCTACTGTGGAGAGCTGGGGGTGGGGAGAAAGGCGTGGGAGAGACAGCTCTCAGTGCCAGGCTCGGGTGCCGCCCAGCTGGGAACAGCCCCGGGCTGACAGCAAATAAGGAAGAACCATCACGGTGAGGACGATGGCCGCAGGTCTCTGAAGAGTCCCAGTCCTCCCTCCTGTTCCTGCATTCCAGGCCATCCTCCCCGCCACACCTCTCCATGACAAGACATCATTGCTAGATCCATGCTGAGAGTGTGGAGCTCGTTCTGCTCCTGGAGAATGGAGGTTGGGTTGAAGTTCACCCCCAAGCTGACAACTCCCCAGTTCTTTGCTGCCAAACAGAGAACTTGCTCAGTGTAGAGTCAGGGCCAAGTGGGTGAGATGGGAGCAGGTGCTGCCGAAGCGCTCAGGCGGGCCATGCGATGCGGGCGAGCACCGGCAGCCTCAGCTCCCCTGCGGGTTGGAAGGTGATGGTGCTCACCCCTAGGCCGCCATCCAAGAAGGACCGTCCTGAGGCACCACCCTCGGAAGTCAGCCGCGTGGCCCTGTCACCAGGAGGAAGGAGCCCCAGCCCCAGGCAGTAGGGTGGCTCTGTAGGGTCTGCAGCCGTCTTTCCAGGTTCAGCAGTAACCACAGCCAGGGGTGTGGGAGGACTGAAGACTCAGTCCTTGGGGTGCCCTTGGAAGTCACATCTGGACTCACAAGCTAAAGGTTTCCAGGGGATCTCAGAGCTTTGGGACAGAGTTTGGACCTCAGAATGGGTTCTGGGCACTGTCATGACTCAGAGCACCATGGCGATGGGCGAATCCCACCCCACCCCACCCCACCCCCACCTCCAGCATGGCTAAGAGTCCACAGATACACACCCCCAACCCCAGGGGTAAGCACCTGGCTTCACCTGGGTTCTCCTGACAGGTAAGAGAAAAGCCAGATGAACTCACCTCCCACTCCCAACTTCTAGAGAGTAAGATCTGAATGGTAGGCTCCCCGTGGCAAACCCAGGCCCTGCTGCCCTGGGGGGAAATTTTCAAACTTTCAATTTCTTATCATAAATTCATCATTTTTTTTAAAATTGCATGTCAAGCCAGCACGAACATATTTATATAATTAAAACAGTGTTTCATGTCATCGCACAATCCTCATCCTTATCATCTTCTACCATTGTACTGTTATTGTACAACGTGATGGGACGTGTTGTGTCTTTTTCTAAGCTTTATCTATTTATTTGTTTGGAAGGCAGAGTGACAGAGATAGAGATCTTCCATCTACAGTTTCACTCCTCAAACGCCCACAATAGCCGGGCCAGGACTGAGAAAGGAGCCAGGAACTCCAACCAGGTCTTCCATGTGGGTGGCAGGAACCCAAGTACTTGTGCTGCCTCATCTGACTGTCTCCCAGGCACGTTAGCAGGCAGCTGAATCTGGAGCAGAGGCAGGACCTGGTCCCAGGCACTCCCGGATGTGCTGCAGGCATCGCAAAGGAGCGCTTACCCCACTGCACAACAACGCCACCCCGATGATTTGTCTTTTATAAAATGCTGGTCACAGGGCCAGCATGGCAGAGTAGTAGATTAAATCCCAGCGTGGGACACCCACATCTCCTATCTGAGTGCCAGTTGAGGCCTGGCTGCTCTGCTTCTGGTCCAGCTTGCAGCTAATGGCACCGGGGAAGGCAGCGAATGATGGTCCAGGGATGTGGGCCCCTGCCAGCCACGTGAGACGTCACAATGGAGTCCCCAGCTCCTGGCTTCAGCCGGGCTCAAATCTGGCCCCTCCCATTCTCAGCTACCAACCTAGGGCTAAAAAACAATCCTGACTTCGAACCCCTAGCAGTGCCTGTTTGTTTTGTTTTGTTTTGTTTGCCAGGCAGAGTTAGTGTGAGAGAGAGACAGAGAGAAAGGTCTTCTGTTGGTTCACTCCCCTAATGGCCACTACTGCCGGCACTGTGCCGATCCGAAGCCAGGAGCCAGGTGCTTCCTCCTGGTCTCCCATGCGGGTACAGGGACCCAAGCACTTGGGCCATCCTCCACTGCACTCCCTGGCCACAGCAGAGAGCTGGACTGGAAGAGGAGCAACTGGGACTAGAACCCGGTGTCCCAACCGGGACTAGAACCCGGGGTCCTGGCCCCGCAGGCGGAGGATTAGCCAAGTGAGCCATGGCGCTGGCCTGTTTTTGAACATTATAAGCATCAAATCACACAGGGTATGCTTCTCTGTATCTGATACTGCTCCTCCCTGTCCCGGGATACCTCCCTGTCCCTGACCTTGACTGAGGCATTTTCATTCTCATTGCCAAACCAGATGGAGTTCCAGGAATGACTCCACTGTAATTCATTTCTTTTTTTTTTTTTTTTTTGTAAGATTTTATTTATTTATTTGAAAGATGGAGTTACAGAGGCAGAGAGAAAGAGAGAGGGAGAGAAAGAGAGAGAGAGGTCTTCCATGTGCTGGTTCACTCCCCAAATTATTGCAAAGTCTGATCTGAAGCCAGGAACTTCCTCCAGGTCTCCCACTTGGGTGCAAGGGCCCAAGGACTTGGGCCATCTTCCACAGCTTTCCCAGGCCATAGCAGAGAGCTGGATCAGAAGTGGAGCATCTGGGACTCGAACCGGTGCTCATATGGGATGCTGGCACCACAGGTAACGGCTTTACCCGCTATGCCACAGCACTGGCCCTTGTAATTCAATTATTGGCTTTGGGTCTCAGCATCACTCCTGATTTGGGGCTGGAAGCACCACTCCATTCTTACACATTTTGGTGAACAGGTATGTTCATTTTTGTTCAATGTTTACTCAGGAGCAGAACTGTATGGCTGCAGAGAATGAAGATTGGTGTTTAGAAAATGTTGACCAGAGGGCCAGTGCTATGGCACAATGGGTTAAGCCCTGGGCCTGCAGTGCTGGCATCCCATATGGGTGCCGGTTTGAGTCCCGGCTGCTCCACTTCCCATCCAGCTCCCTGCTGCTGGCCTAGGAAAACAGTAGCAGATGGCCCGAGTGCTAGGGCTCCCACATCTGTGTGGGAGACCCAGAGAAAGCTCCTGGCTCCTGGCTTTGGATCTGCCCAGCTCCAACCATTACATTGCGGCTATTTGAAGGAGTGAACCAATGGATGGAAGACCACTCTCTCTGTCTCTCCCTCTGTCTATCTGTAACTCTGCATCTCAAATAATTAAATAAATCTTTTAAAAAGAAAATATTGTGGGTCAATTCTTAAAAAATGAAAATAGTTCCAGGTTCCATTTTTCTAATATTCAATATGATGGTAGTTTGTAGAGAGTCCCACAGGGCATTAAAATAAACATTCTTACAGCAGAAATTACGCCATTGAAGAGAAGAGCGATAGTGAGAAAATCAGCCAGTATCTGGTATTCTGGGCATGCATCTTCCTGGTTCGTCACTTTAGGATTAAAACATGCCGTGTGAGCCACCAGGAACGCTGCAATTGTCTCAAAAGCCATCCAGGATCACAGCAAGGTGCTTCCCAGCTCACTTCCAGGAGTCCACATCCCGTGCCCGCCGTTTCCAAGCTGGGAGCGAGGGCTGCACCTTGCATGACGGTTGGTGTTTAGCTCACACCTGCAAGCATCAAGGTCTGGGGAGGCCGGGGCTGGCGCTGTGACACAGCTTCCAGTCCTTGCTGCTCTACTTCCATTCTGGCTTCTTGTGTGTGCACCTGCAAACCCAGAAGCAAAGGGCCCCCATAGTCTGTCCCCTGCCACCCGCATGGAAGGCCAGGATGGAGTTCCAGGCTTCTGACTTCAGCTTGTCCCAGACCTGGCTGTTGCCACCATCTGGGGAATGAACCAGCGGATGGACGATCTCTCTCTGTCTCCTACTCTTTCCTCTGACATTCTGCCTTTCAAATAAATAAATCCCCCCCCCCCCAAAATACACAAGCAAAGCTCTGGGGAGGTATCGTGGAGCCATCGTAAGGCTGTGAATTCCGTGACCTGGTTTTGAAGCATGAGTACTAATCGGAGACCCTGTAACCTGATACCTCACTGCGCTTCTTGGGTCTGGTGCTTTGTACCTAGTGAGCACTGTAGGGCCACTTTTCTTTTTCTTCCTTACTTTCTGTCTATCCCAATTGTAACACAATTTAAGGTCTGCTTCACTCACTGATTTATAAATGGTCTTGGGTTAGATCTATGTCTGTGTGCCATTACAGAAACTTAAATATTTATTTACAAGAGAGCACCCTATCTGTAGCTCACCCCTGAAATGGCCACAACAGCCAGGACTGAAGCCAGAAGCTGAGAACTCAACCTGGGTCTCCTATGCCGGTGGTAAAAACTCAACTACTGAGCCATCAAATGCTGCCTCCTTGGGTGCTCATTACCATGAAGCTCAGACGGTCCCAGTGCAGCCTCAGTTGCCCACACCAGTTCCTTAAAATGCATCTTCCACTGTCTTTCTCACCTCTGCCCAGCCTCTCCTTCCCCTCTTCCTCACCTCTGCTTCCTGGGACAACCTCCCAGGTACAGCACCTGCATCAGGTCCTTTGCTCAGAGGCTCCCTGTGGAGACGTTGTGTAGTTTGTGTCTTTGGTTCCCCAGTGATCATGATCTGTCTCCAGCTTGTTCCTCCATGAGTCCAGAGATCTTTCTCACTGATGAACCCCAAGTGCCCGGATCAGTGCCAGGCAGCTGATTCTCAATCAGCACTTCTTGGATGTTGAAGAAAACATGCAGACGCAGAAAATGTTGCGATCTAGGAAACACCAAGATGCTCTGGCTGTTGTCCCTGGTGGAAGGGAACATACATCATGTCCATGGAGGCCCATGACATACACCTGCCCGGCGGCATTTCTGTGATCTCCCAAGTTCTCAACACAGTCTTAGCATTACAGAGAGGGTAGATGTGCCCAGTGGCCCACTCCTTTGAAGCTTTGTAGAGGGGGAGTGTGACTGGTCTATTCCTGGTGTAGCCCCAGGGCTCAGTCCTCAGTCCTCAATCAGGCGCATAGTAGGGGCTCAATAGATATCGGCTGAATAAACAGGCGAGTGTAGGTGTCTTGCCTAGAGTCACTGTTGGGAAGTGGTGGAGCTTAGATTTGCACCCAGTTGACTTAAAGCCTGAGGTCTTTGGCCACACCAGGCTGTTGCTCCACTTCTAGTCCGCTGGCTGTCCTTGTCGCCATTCACCATCTCAGAGGTTTTCCCCAAGCCACGTGGCTGAACATGCCTGTAAGTAAAAGAACTACAACGCATGCGCGACATCCGGGATTTCTGAAGAAGACAGAGCGGTCCTGCCAGAAGCTGGCCCCAGGGCGGACCCCAGGGTGCTGGCTCTCTTGCCCTGGGTCTTAAAGCTCCTCAGTGGGCTGGCCGAAACCTCAGCCAGAACCACCAGACAGATCAAATGGTACTTGGCTGGGGCGTCTCGAGTCTGGCGCGGAAGTACTCAGACTTAAGGACAAGAGGCTAGAGAAGGCTGGAACTAGGGCAGCTGTGGGGAATCTCGCTGGCAGCAGGTCTTGGAATCTCTCTCCAGTGTTCTGCTCTCACTTGACTCAGCTCAAAACTCCCTGCACTGTTCAAATAATTAGGCAATAAAAAAAATCTGAATGCATGTTGGCCACCGATGGCTTGGCTCTCCCAGGGTCGAGTAAATAAATACCCTGCTACAACTGGCTGTGGTCAAGGAGTTGTGACACCATGGAGCAACAGCTTTCCTGGGCCCATGTGTGGATCCCATCCGCTCGGAAAGTAAGTCAAGTAGAGTAGGAGGTTGAACAGCACCTTCTGCGAAATGCATTGTTCTGCTCCTCTTGGCCTGGTTTATCAGGCTAGGATGGCCAGGGTCATGTCCCTGGGAGTGAGGCACCTCATGGGGGCAGTGAGAAGAGCCTCTGAGGGCATGTGAGGTTGGAGTTGGCGTAGCCAGGTAAATGCTACTTCATGAAGCAGAAGGGCCTAAGAGGAGAAGGCCAGTCCCTATGCAAATAGGATGCAAATCAAGGTGCATGGAAGGGAGAGGTGAGCTGGCCTGAGAGGCCCCTTGTGCAGGTGCAGAGGTGGCCTGGGACTCACTGGGAAGAGGATGAAGGGGTCCCACAACTCCCTCTGGCTACTCCTCTTCTTCACTCTGTGTCCACCAGTGACTTCCTCTCGCGTGAGTGCTGGGCACTGGAAGGCCACTCCAGTCTCCTTGCTAGAAAGGCCCCTACACTGACATGGGCTCCTCGTTGTCCCATCCCATGGGAACTCGTCATCTCCTCATCTCCTCTGCATCTTCCCAGCAGCCTCCCTCGAGCTCTGCTCCACTGAGGGGACGCTCACAGGTAGTTGGAGCCCCAGAGCTCAAGATCAGCCCTGAGCCAGCAAACGCCTTGCACAACTAGCTGCTTCCCCCACTACCTCTACAAGGTTGCCCTGGAGGAGGACAGCCCGAAACTTTCCCCACGAGTCTCCCCCGTCCAGCTGAGCCATGGTGAAGGTCATGGGTACCCCAGTGCTCACCACTCCCAGGCACATCCAAATACACCGAGGGCTCTCTCCCCGCTGCCCACGTGGTGCCTGGTATCCACGTGCCTGCTTCCCCATGGTGCTCAGGTCTTCAGATCCACACTGCTTCCCGTGAACCGTGCATGCTGCATCCATGGATACCCTCGCCTTGTAGCTTCTTGGTTGCTTTGACCCAGTATAAGCTGGAACCACACTGGATTATTCCTAAAAGTCTCCAAATCAGCAGAGGCAGGGTCCTGGAGCCTGAGGTGGTCCCCCAAATCAGGGGACCCTTGAAATCATTGCACAATCTTAGCTAGACTGTCAGAGGCAGAGGGGGCCCTATGATTATCTATGCTGTGGTTTTAACAGCCAGTCAATCTATCTTTTATGCCCAGGCATGAACTGGATACCTCTTCTCCAGTCTTATGTCTTTTTCTCAGAAACAAAGAACACAGATATAAGAGAGAGGGACATAGGGATGGCTGCACTGTTTATGGAAAGTGTATGTGTGTGTGCGCGTGGTGGTCAGCTGGTTGCCTCCTCCCACTGTAAGTTACTAGACCCTGGGCCTCCTCCAGCTGCAACCAGGACTTGTCTCCCCTTTGCACAGAGCTGTCGGCCCACAGGCGCATGCTCATGAGTGACGCCACCGCAGGTAGTAGCACACCCGTCTTGTTTCAGCGAGTAACTAGGGTAAGGGAGGCCCCAAGCACCACAACACTTTAGGAATACCGATGACAGGATGTCTGCAGAGCCAGCCTTGGCCGTTATCACTGTGTTGTTGATCACTGACTTTGGTCTGGCTGTCACAGTTTTAAAGCCACCTCATGTCCATGGCTACACTTGTCCAGACATTCACTGTATGATCTGACCTCAGAGAGCCTGGAGCAGCAGAAGCATCTACACTGCAGGAAGGGAAAGTAGCTTTTCTTGAGCTCTACTCTGTGCCCGGGCCTGTGTTCAAGTCTTCTTTGACCATCAGCAGGAGCCAACGGGGTAAGCGGTAGTAGGATCACCGCCTTACAGTTGACGTTCAGAGAGCCTAGGCAACCCGCCTCAGTCACCCAGGTGAAGCCAGGGTTTGTGCAAAGATCCCGCTGCCCCAAGACTCCTGGGAATCTTTGCACTTTAGCAGGAGTGGCTGGTGACAGTAGGAGCAGTTGCCATAGATGCTTTGTGACAGTAGTGGGGACAAACACTTTACCCTGAGACAGAGAGAGATGGCTAGCTTTTCCAACCACGACTGAAAACTTTGTCAATTGTTCAGTAAAATCTGCTTGATAATTTGGCTTGTGTTTAAGTGCGGTTCTCCAGAGAAAGAGAATCAACAGGAGGAGGGAGAGGGAGAGGGAAAGGGGGGTGTGTGGATGGCTGGAGACACAGAGATAGAGATAGAAATAGAGATAGAGATAGAGACGGAGACAGAGATAGAGATATATAGAGAACTTGTATTCGCAAATTCCTTCTCCAAATGGCTGTAACATCTAGGACTAGACCAGGCTGAGGTTAAGAGCCAGCAGCTCCATCAGGGTCTCCCATGGGGGCAACAGGGGCCCAAGTACTTGGGCCAATACTTGTTACTTTTCCAGGTGCTTTAGCAGGAAGCTGGATTGGGAGCAGAGCAGTCAGGACTTAAATGGTCACTCTGAAATGGGAAGCAGAGGTGTAACTCCTGGCACCACAAAGGTGGCCCCCCAACTATTTCTTATGCTAGGAAGAGACATGTATCTATGTAAATATAATTATCTGTTAATATAATTACATATAAGGTTAGGACATTTAAAATATACTACTCTCTTTCTGGTGCCTGGGGTATGGCAGTTACTCAGTAAGACTTTGTGTAAGGAAGAATGAAGGAATGAAGAAAGGAAAGGGGGGGGGGAAGGGAGGGCAGGCAGATGCTGAGATCTCTGCCTCCAGTCGCTCGTCTGACATCTCCTCAGCCATCATTATGCAGGCATAGTAGCCATAGCAAGGCAGAAGTAACAAAAGATTAGGTCCTTTTGTGAGGTTTGAAGATCTATTTTCTTTTATTAAATTTTTATTTATTATTTTTAAAGGTCTTATTTATTTATTTGAGAGGTAGAGTTACAGAGAGAGGGAGAGACAGAGGTCTTCCATCTGCTGGTTCACTCCTCAGATGGCCACAATGGTCGGAGCTGAGCTGATCCGAAGCCAGGAGCTTCCTCCAGGTCCCCAACGTGCGTGCAGGGGCCCAAGCACTTGGGCCATCTTCCACTGCTTTCCCAGGCCAGAGCAGAGAGCAGGATCGGAAGAGGAGCAGCCAGGACACAAACGGGCACCCATATGGGATGCCACGCCGCAGGTGGAGGCTTTACCGGCTACGCCACAGCGCCGACCCTGAAGATCTATTTTCATAAACTCCCGTCAGTGAATTGGCGCTTGATGACCAAAGTCAGATGGCTGAGACATGTCAGTGGCAGCCACCATGGCTGGCATGGCCACATTCTAACAGGTGCAAGAATGCTGCCACCAAGTCCACCAATTATCCGAAAGCTGGCTTTGGTGAACAAATGAGCCCAGGAAAAAGACAAAAGAATATCCTGGAATATCTGAGATAGCTAGAGACAGAAAAACAGCTCACCAGAGTGGACATTCTGCTACTTGATAAAGCTAACAAAATAGAGGACATTATTGATGTAGCTGTTTCCCTCGGCAGAAGCATCACAGAAATCCGTCCAGACAAAACAAACAAGTGCGCGGCTCTGGCAGAAGAGCTAACGTAAGTGTGGAAACGCAGGGACATCAAAGTTAAGGCAGCTATCGTCTTGGCGAGAGGGCTGTGATCCTGTGCAGAGCCGCACATCTGGGCAGTGAGGGGCTGGGTCTGGACCGGCGTAGGAGACAGTGCTTGCCTGTGTATGCTCTGCAACCATTGCCCGTGTTGGCCACGACACCCTCATCTTTCCAACCCTCTGCTGCTGGAGGGCATTGAATCAGACCCCACCCTAAGCTGCAAGAATCGGTCCAGCACCCAGGTCCAAACAACGAAAAGGCTGGATCTTCCTGGCACGACTATTGGTGTAAAATAGGGAATGCAGTCCAGAGTTGGAGCCAGTGAGGTGCTTTCCCGTGAGATTTCGTGGAAGCTGATGGGGGAGAGACACTGTTTTCCCAGAAGGTTGCACAAACCCTGGGTGGATCTCTGAGGATGTCAGAGGCCATCTCTGTCATCAGGTGGAAAAACTCAGCTGAAAAAAGAAGCTGGGGCCGGCGCCGTGGCATAGCCGGTAAAGCCGCTGCCTGCAGTGTCGGCATCCCATATGGGCGTTGGTTCGAGTCCCTGCTGCTCTACTTCCGATTCAGCTCTCTTCTATGGCAGTGGAAGATGGCCCAAGTCCTTGCACCTCTGCACCTGCTTGGGAGACCTGGAAGAAGCTCCTGGCTTCGAATCAGCACAGCTCCGACCATTGCAGCCATTTGGAGAGTGAACCAGCAGATAGAAGACCTCTCTCTCTCTCTCTCTCTCTCTCCCTCCCTCCCTCCCTCCCTGCCTCTGCCTCTCTGTAACTCTGCCTTTCAAATAAATAAATAAATCTTTTTTTTTTTTTTTATAAAAGAAGCCAATAAGGATGAGAGAGGAACCAAGACGTGAGAAAGGATTCTCAAGTCATGATTCCATTGGGATTTTCCAGGGATGTGAACTAACCCATTCCTCCCAGGGGGCCAGGCAGCACCAAGGACGCAGGAATCCCCCAGCCTGGGTGCCTCCAGCCGGGAAACTGAGTCTGACTCTGAAATCTCTGCCTCTGTGCCCGCTTCCCACCCTTGCGGTTTCTCTTGTGACCACTGATCCTCTGGCGGCTCTCTCATCCCAGGCACTTCTCTCTGCCCCCCTCTCCCGTCCCTTCCTCCTCCACTTCGGCTTCGAAGTCTTCAAGGCGCCCCCAGAGGGTCTTTGCTGTGAAGTCTTTCTTTCCCTGTGCCTGGTGAGCTGATCCCTTCTACAACCCTCAGTAGGTTCCGCAGGTTATTCGTCACCCACCTGTCTTCTCCCAGGACCGCGCGCTCTTTGAGAGCAGGTGGCCCGGATGCTCCTCTCGGGGTCCCCACCAGCTTAGACACGGCCCAGCCCTGCCGACAGACAAAGCATGGCAGACAAAGCATGGCACTCCACGAGGCTCCTGAGACGAGTGGGCCGGGAAACCTCTGCCTAGGAGTCTGCCTTCCCCAAGAGAACGGTCGGGAGCCTTGGAGAGGGCGGAGCAGGGCTGACGCAGGCGCCTGCTGGAGCGGACACCTTCTGGCCGACTGATGCCACCTCTGCCTGTGCTCCAGCACGGCCCGCACTGGGCCCCGGTCTCAGTGCTGGGTTTGATATCACATCCGAGTCTTCTCCCCGTGTTCTGCTGGTCTCTCCCCTTTCCTGCTGGGTGAGGCAGCCCCGTGAGGACCTTTTTAGCCAGGCTCAGAGTATCCGGAGAGCCTGCAGCCTACGGGGTCTCTGTGTCACACCTGCCAAGACTTTCCACCCCAGGCTGGGACACCCTCCATTATACACCCTCTGCCAGGAAGGGACCCCCAGAACCCGCGCCTCTCCCTGTGCTGTGCTGGTTCACTGCCTCCTGTGGCCATCTGGGGAGTGAACCAGAGGATGGAAGACCTCCCTCCCTCTCTCTCTCTCCCCCACCCCTCTGTGTAACTCTACCTTTCAAAATAAATAAATAAATCTTTAAAAAAAGAGGGGCTGTGGCATAACAGGTAAAGTCACTGCCTGCGGTGCCAGCTAGCCTGTTCTAGTCCTGGCTGCTATACTTTCAAACCAGCCCCCTGCTGTTGGCCTGGGAAAGCAGTGGAAGATGGCTCAAGTCCTTGGGTCCCTGCATCTGTGTGGGAGACCTGGAAGAAGCTCCTGGCTCCTAGATTCGGATCGGCACGGCTCTGGCCAATGTGGCCAATTGGGGAGTGAACCAGTGCATGGAAGACCTCTCTCTCGCTCTCTCTCTCTCTCTCTGCCTCTCCTCTCTCTGTGTAACTCTGACTTTCAAATAAATAAATATTTAAAAAAAGGAAAGGAAAATATTTTGGGGGGGGCTGGAGTTTCCAGTGGCTCTAACACTAGCTTGCTGTGTGACATTGGGAAAGTCTCCACCTGTCTCTGAGCCTCAGTTTCTCTAGCCGCAAAAAGCAGCAACCAGACAGCATCTCTAATTGTGACTCTGGGCCTTTGGGTTTTGCTTTGCCTGGAGAAGGAGAGGCAGGTGTGGGGTAGGATGATGCGATGATGCCAGGGGCAGCATCTCCTGACCACCCACTGAGAGCAAACCAGCTTCGCCCCCCAGATCCTAAGGACCTACTGAAGGGGGGGGTGCTCTTGCTTTGCTAATTCATAGGGATTTATGAACCGCGGGAGGCGCCGCGCCCTGGGTGTGTGAGACAGACAGAATGGGAGCCAGGGCTCCTCTGTCCCGGGAAGGCCTTGCCTGGAAGCAGCTTTGCTTCAAAATGTCCTAAAAGAAGCCGGAAGCCCGCACCCTGTGCCTGTCATATCGCGGGCTTTGAGAGAGGGACCCTCTCACTCACTTAGAGCCCCCGTGACTGGCAGGACACCCTGCCCACGCTGCCGCCTGTTTCATTAGCCCCAGCCTGCTGCCTCCCCTGTGCCTTTAACGCAGGCCTTGGAGGGGACAGCTCTGTGGACGAACAGCTCGCGGCCCCGTGTGCAACTCAACAATGAGTTTAGAGAGTGCGATCTATAAATTTTGAGGCGCGGGAAAGAGGATTTGGCTCACTTGGGCTATCGTTTCTAATGAAGAAAAATAACGCACCGGAAGGGATCCCCAGCGTTATTGAAGCGACTTAATATCATCTGCTGGTGATTTGTAGGCCTTGGTGATGTCTCGTGATCCTGGAGGGAGAAGGGAGATGGGGGGGGTGGGGCCGGGGGAGAGGGGGAGGCTGTTTGTTGTTGTTTGTGTTTCCAGAGTCGGGAGACTGAGGACGTGCGGGCCACCGCCTGCCAAAGCGCACCAGGCTTCCATCGCTGTCTTCTCGGCTCTGTGGCCCCAGCCGGCCCGGGCGGCACACTGTAGGAATGTCATCCTATTTATTGTTTATAAAAATAAACGGGCCGGCCGGGGACGTATGTGAGGAATTTATAGCGAGCAGCTGCACAAGCAAGTGTCCGAAGGGCCGGGGAGGGGAGGGGACCCCCAGCGCAGCACAGGCCCTCTCTCATCGGCCGGGAGGGGACCACTTTGGGAGATGAAAGGAAAGAGGGCAGGGGGGAGGGAGGAAGGGAAAGAGCCAGATTCAATATCCTACCAGGTCAGAGCCCTTTTCTCTTTGGTCCAGCCAATCAGCGGTGGATTTGGAATGCTGGCCTGGAAGCAGCCCAGCCTCCTTCTAAGAGGAGTCCCCGGGATGAGCCCGGAGGAGCGCCCAGGGGTTCTTCTGGGGGAACAGAGAGGAAAACAGGATCTCAAGTCGGCTTGGGTCTCCCTTGGGAGCTGCTGTTTGCAATGCTGGGAGCCGCCAGGCTTTTACTTGCACTAACAAAAGGACTCAAGGGGCCATTGTAGCTGCGTAGTAGGTAAAGCCACCACCTGCAATGCCAGTTCGAGTCCCGGCTGCTCCATTTTTGACCCAGCTCCCTGCTAATGACCTGGGAAAAGCAGCAGAGGATGGCCCAAGTGCTTGGTCCCCTGTACCCCCATGGGAGACCTGAAGATTCTCCTGGCTCCTGGCTTCAGCCTGGCCCAGCCCTGGCCATTACAGCCGTCCGGGGAGTGAATCAGCCAATGGAAGATTCCTCCCCCCCTTTCTTTCTCTCTCTCTCTGTCTTTCCCTCTCTCTGCAATTCTGACTTTCAAGTGAATACATAAATCTTTTTTAAAAGAAGCAGAATCTAGTGGGCATCATTCCCTCCCAGGGGCCAGCGGGAAGGTATGATTGGCATCCATCAACCCGCCCTTGTCACAGAGCATCACAAAGCTTTGTCACCTGCATGTCAGACAGGCACAGAGAGGTCTTCTATCTGCTGGTGCACTACCCAAATGTCCACAGCAGCCAGGTGGAAGTTGGGAGCCTGGATCTCCATTGGGCTCACCATGTGGGTAGTAGGGACCCAAGTACTTGAGCCATCTCTTGACACCTTCCAGGACACACATCAATAGGAAGCTGGGTTGGAAGTGGAGTAGCCAGGGTTTAAACTGGGCACTAACATGGGATAAGGGCTTCCTAGCTGGTGACTTACTGGCTGTGCCACACGCCCACTCCATGCTGTCTTTAGATTCATCTCTGAATCCAAAAGACAAGATGGAGATTTAGAAGCTTCCAGATGTCGTGATTGAGACAGCCCTGGAAGATGACCCCACGAGCCCTCCTACAAGTGGGAAAACAGAGACCGAAGTGAGACAGTGACGTGCCTACCCTGCACGTGGTCAGGACCAGGCTGAGACGAGAACTCTGCAGGAACCAGGCCTCCTGCCCGTGCCCCAGGCTCACCTGCACTCTGCTGGAACCCGTTAGCTCTGGGAAGAGTGACTCCCTGCTCCTTGACCCTGTCAAGCCCCTGGCTCAGGTCCTCTGAGCCAAAAATCTTATTCCCCAGACTCTGACTATTGCTACATCCTGTCACCACTCATTCTCTGCTTATGTGCCCCTCCTCAGTCAGAGACCCCCCCCCAGAGATCCTCCTCATACAAATCACTCTCAAATTCACCAACCAGCTTTATGTGTTTTTCTTTAGCGCACATATCACAACTGTAACAAACTATTTACCTATTTATTTACTTTCTCTGCTCGCCTTTTATTTGCTTTAAGAGATAAAGGGCTTTCTTGTCTTGTTCTCTCCTTAGACGTGTACCCACCATGAATTAGTCACTCATTTATTCCCTTACTTATTCAGCCATATGAGGACACTTCAAAAAGTTCATGGAAGCCGGCACCGCAGCTCACTAGGCTAATCCTCTGCCTTGCGGCGCCAGCACACCGGGTTCTAGTCCCAGTCGGGGCGCCGGATTCTGTCCTGGTTGCCCCTCTTCCAGGCCAGCTCTCTGCTGTGGCCCGGGAGTGCAGTGGAGGATGGCCCAAGTGCTTGGGCCCTGCACCCCATGGGAGACCAGGATAAGTACCTGGCTCCTGCCATTGGATCAGTGTGGTGCACCGGCCTCAGCGCACTGGCCGCGGTGGCCATTGGTGAACCAACGGCAAAAGGAAGACCTTTCTCTCTGTCTCTCTCTCTCACTGTTCACTCTGCCTGTCAAAAAAAAAAAAAAAAGTTCATGGAAAATGTGTATTATGAAAAAAACTGTGCATGGATTTCAGTTTTTTACATCAAAATGATTTCATGTTTTTAAAACATCATTTTGGGCCTGCGCCGAGGTTCACTTGGTTAATCCTCTACCTGCGGCTCCGGCATCCCATATGGGTGCTGGGTTCTAGTCCCGGTCGGGGCGCCGGATTCTGTCCCAGTTGCCCTTCTTCCAGGCCAGCTCTCTGCTGTGGCCAGGGAGTGCAGTGGAGGATGGCCCAAGTGCTTGTGCCCTGCACCCCATGGGAGACCAGGAGAAGCACCTGGCTCCTGGCTTTGGATCAGCGTAGCTCTGGCTGTAGCTGCCATTTGGGGGGTGAACCAATGAAAGGAAGACCTTTCTCTCTGTCTCTCTCTCTCTCTCTCTCACTGTCCAACTCTATCTGTCAATAAAAATATACATAAATAAAACAACATTTTGTAAACTGTTGGGGTGCAGAGACAGTGAGAGAGAGAGCGAGGGAAGGAGGGAGAGAGCTCTCATCCATTGATCCACTCCTCAAAGGCCCACAAGAGCAGAGCCTGAGCTAAGGCCAGAGTCGGGATCCAGGAATATTCCAGGCCTCCTATGTGGGTGGCAGGAGCCCTGTTCCTGGAGCCATCATTGCTGTTGCCCAGTGGTGAGGCAGGGAGGCAGCGAGAAAGGAAGAGCGGAGGCGGCCAGGCCCTCTGCAGCCTCGCCCGCAGGGCCGCCTGACTGCTCTGTCCCCGTCCCCTTCCACACAGCGGAAAACAGCAGCAAAGGAAGACTTCCAGCTGGCACCGGCCCAAGCTATCCAACATGGCTGCCTACTGTATCCCATGATGACCTTTAGCTCATTATAATGTCATTACAGTGGGATTACTGTAGCTGATACACCTACTCCCATGATGCACCTGTTGCCAAGACACTGCCATGATTTCCATAAACGGGCGGGACTCCAGCTCTGGTCCAAATTCCACCCTCTCTGACTATTCAGTTAAGCCCAGCCACAGGCAGGATCCCCTATGCTTCTGGTTTATCCGAGAGGATGGATGCCGGCCTTGTTGAACACAGCTCTCTCGTGACCATGCCCCGCTCTCCCCTGAGTGTGCATTTTCATTTTGAAAGTATATACAGGCTGGCGCGGCGGCTCACTTGGCTAATCCTCCGCCTTGCGGCGCCGGCACACCGGGTTCTAGTCCCGGTCAGGGTGCCGGATTCTGTCCCGGTTGCCCCTCTTCCAGGCCAGCTCTCTGCTGTGGCCCAGGAGTGCAGTGGAGGATGGCCCAGGTGCTTGGGCCCTGCACCCCATGGGAGACCAGGATAAGTACCTGGCTCCTGCCATCGGATCAGCGCGGTTCGCCGGCCACAGCGCGCCGGCCACGGCGGCCATTGGAGGGTGAACCAACGGCAAAAGGAAGACCTTTCTCTCTGTCTCTTTCTCACTGCCCACTCTGCCTGTCAAAAAAAAAAAAAAAAGTATATACAGCACGGCTTCCTGCTGACTTCCACCTCTGTCTTGTCCTTGCACTAGAGACAAGAGCCTGGACCCATTCACCCCACGACATCGAGGTCTGCATTAGCAGAAAACTGGAGCCAGGAGCTGGGGCTGGGAATCAAACCTCGCACTGTGATGTGGGACCCAGGCATCCTAACTGCTAGGTTCAACACCCACCCCACACGTATCTTTTTATTCTGTTTTCCGTGACCTTTTGGAGGTACCCTTGTATTGACTGAGTTCACTGATAATTGAGGATCTCATGAAACCTACCTGCTAGTGAAGAAAATAAAAGACTAAATAAATCGACAAATGAATGACAAGCTTCATCTCTCAGGATTGCGGTATTTAAATCTTTCAAAATGAAAATAGTTCATTAGTGTTCAGTAGTGAGTCCGCACCTTCATGAACATAGAAGCTTTGTGCTAATTCTCCAGATTGCTCAGTAGGCCTGTTTTAATGTGTTTATACTCAAATACAGGAGACGAGGCCAGCAGGGCAGTTGATCAGACTACTGAGCCCACGGAGGTTGTTTTCCTGGCTTCATATATTAGCACCTGTTTACCCAGACCTGTAGAACGTCAAAGGGAAAAATGGATGCAGTTACGACAGCAGCACCCGCTCACCTGCTAACGTGTGCCATTCACAAATGGTATTCTCATAGTGTTTCAAGTGGGACTTCTCCACCTACGGGGAAGAAATCTTGGAATTGTATACATCTGCTTTGTGAAACTGGGTTTCATCATCCTTTACAAAGAGTCCTATGTCCCAATGTAAGTTAATCATTACTCAGCTAAGTTGTCAACACTTGATGCTATTTCAAAATTATCAATCTGTCTCCTCATTTCTTTAAAAATAGAACCTGACCAATAATTTGGGGTGGATATTTCTGGCACATACCAAAATTCATGCTGACTTACAGTGTTTGCTTATTAACAAATACTCATTGTGCAACTGCAAAGGCCCGGCACTGTACTCAACATTTCAAAGACAACAAGGTCAGGAGAAAGAAGGTTTTTGTTCTAAAAAAATTTGTCTCCTAGTGGGGGCAAGGAGAGCAGATAATAAATACTCAAGATTACTCTAGTGGGTGGCAGGTGCTCTGGAGGAAAATCAAGCCAGGGCGTCATAGAGAAGGAAGAAGGCATCGCTGTGTCCCGGACAGTCAGGAATGGTCTCTTTTCCAAAATAGCCTTGGTGCCAAGACCTGAATGATGAGATTGAGTTTCCAAAGAAAGGAGAACGTTTCAGGCAGTTCAAGTGAAGGAGCTGCCGGTGCAAAGGCCCTGCGGCAGAGGTGAGTGGGGAAGTGCCAGTGCTGGCCATGAAGCAGCTGGCCCTGGGAGGAATGGGTGGGGTGAGAAGTTATATGAGACACATCAGGTCCTGATTCAGAATTTGGGCTTGATCTCAGTGTCACGAGAAAGCCTTGGAAGTTATTTATTTTTTAAAAAGACTTATTTATTTATTTCAAAGTCAGAGTTACACAGAGAGAGAAGGAGAGGCAGAGAGAGAGAGAGAGAAGTCTTCCATATGCTGGTTCACTCCCCAGTTGGCTGCAATGGCCGGAGCTGCACTGATCCGAAGCCAGGAGCCAGGAGTTTCTTCTGGGTCTCCCACATGGGTACAGGGGCCCAAAGACTTGGGCCATCTTCTGCTGTTTTCCTAGGCCATAGCAGAGAGCTGGATTGGAAGTGGAGCAGCTGGGATTCGAACCAGTGCCCACAGGGGATACTGGCACTGCAGGTGGTGGCTTTACCCACTACGCCACAGAGCCAGCCCCTGGAAGTTATCACAAGAACACATCATTTGTCACAGCACCACATGCTTCCAACAGCAGCCACATGTTCATACATTGAGGTGTAGAATAGTAACGCATGCTTATTCTTCTAAAAGAATGTGTTATTTGTGACCTTCCAAATTGAGTTTAAAACCCACTAATGGGCAGGCATCTAACCTATGGTCCCTGGGTTCAGCATCCAGCTCCAGCTCCTGAATCTAGCTTCCTGCTGATGTGGATCCTGGGATGCAGCCGTGGTGGGAGAAGTGATTACATACCTGCCACCTACGTGGGAGACTGGGATGGAATTGCTGGCTCCCAACGTCAGCAACTCTCACCCCACCACCCTCGGCTCTCATGGGCATTTGAGGATTGAACCAGTAAATAGCAGCTCTCTGTCTGTTTCACTCTCTGCCTCTCAAATACATAAAATAAGCCTGTAGGGGAAAGATACTGCACTTGGTGCACCCACAAATCCAAGAAGATAATCGATTCCCTTACACTACAAAGCGGTTTAGCTCCTCAGTGTCTGGAACCTCCCCAGCAGACACGTGGGAAGTCCCCGAAGTATTTTCCTTCATCTAAAGCTTCAGCCTTTTATGAAGTTGCTGCAAGAAAACATAGGGCAAACCCTCCACGAGGTTGGCGTAGGAGACGACTTCTAAGACCCCCCAAAGCACAGGCAACTAGAACCAAAGTAAACAAAGGGGACCGTAGCAAACTCAGAAGCTTTCGCACAGCAAAGAAAATGATTAATAGAGTGAAGAGACATCCAACAGAAAAAGAAAAAAATATTTGCAAGCTACCTATCCAACAAAGAATTAATATCCTGAATACATCAGCAATATAAAAAACTCACCAATAAAACAACCAATCCAGTGACGAAATGGGAAAGGACCTCAATAGACAGTTCTCAAATGACGAAACACTAATGGCCAACAAATATAAGAACAAACGCTCAGCATCAGTAGCCATCAGGAAAATGCAAATCAATACCACAATGAGATATCACCTCACCCCTGTCAGAATGGCTAAAACCTAAATCAGAGAGAGTAATAACTGCTGGCAAGGATGTGGAGAAAGGGGGAATACTTACACACTGTTGGTGGGAATGCAAATTAGTGTAGCCACTGTGAAAAACAGTGTGGAATTTCTTAGTTGAGGTTGGCATCGCGGCATAGCTGCCACCTGTGATGCCAGCATCCCATATGGGTGCTGTTTCAAGTCCTGGCTGCTCCACTTCCAATCCAGCTCCCTGTTAATGTGCCTAGGAAAAGCAGAAGATGGACCAAGATCTTGGGCCCCTGCACCCACATGGGAGACCTGGATGAAGTTCCTGGCTTTGTCCTGGCCCAGCCCTGACCATGGCAGCCATTTGGGGGAGTATCAGTGGATGGATGATCTCTCTCTCTCTCTAACTTCCTCTCTTTCTCTCTGTAACTCTGCATTTCAAATAAATAAAAATAAATCTTAAAGAAAAAAAACCTTAGAAATAAACTTGCCATATGGGTATATAACCAAAAGACACATTGTATCAAAGAGATACATGTTCCACCATGTTTATAGCAGCACTGTTCATAACAGACAAAAATATGGACTCAACCAAGGTGTCCATCAGATGGATGGACAAAGAAAATGTGTTATATATATGCATGTGTATATATCCACAAAATGGAATATTGTTAAGCTGTAAAAAAGAATGAAATTCCACCATTTGCACCAAAATGGATGCAACTGGAGGACATGAGGCTGAGTGAGAGAAGCCGGATGCAGAAAGACAGATACAGCAAGGTCTCCCTTATATGTGGGAGCCAAAATTAGAAAGAAAGAGAGAAAAAGAAAGGAAGGAAGGAGGGAAGGAAGGAAGGAAGAGAAAATCAGACCTGTGTGTATCATTTTTGCTGCAAATATGGTTTTATAGCTTTTTGTCAAACCAATAGTCAAGATTGTTATATTACTATATACTACTGTAGGTTTAATGACCTGGGATTACTTTAAAATTTACTGTGTATGGGTGAAATGGTCATGTTGCCATTCAATTTTTGTTTGCAGCCCTTGTTTATATCCCCACTAAACTAGCGTCTTTTTGCTTTTTACTTGTTAAACTTCTTATTTGGTGAAGTATAAAGTCTTTTTACTGTTATATAAATTTAAAATATGTTATCTCAAATACCAAAAAAAAAAAAAAAAGACAAAAAGGAGGGTGGGAGAGAGAAAAGAGGAGGAAGAGGGAGGGAGGAAGGAATATCACAATTTTCTACAAACCACATTGAATCTGTCACAAACTAATTAAAATGTAAAAAACCAAAATAAATAAATCTTTAAAAAAATTAAAAAACGTTTCAGTCTTCCCTCGATTTTTAAATGCACTGTTATTTCTAGAAGAAAACAAACAAAACATGCCCATCTCCCTGTGCTGTACTTTGAAGGAAGTAGTTTAGGTTTTGCTATGAGTCAGTGTTGAACAGGAATATCCCAAGTTGGAAGGAGACTGGGAGATGGAGATTGGCAAGGAAAGAGTTTATTAAGGAAGACCCTTGGGGCTCAGCCTGCGAGGAAAAGTGAGGAGGGGGTGGGATCAGTGCTGTCTCAAGCAGGTGTCACATTTTGGAGCCCTGGTTCAAATCCTGGCTGCTCCACTTCTGATCCAGCTCCCCCGCGGGGAGCCCTCAAGCTGGGCTGGCCCTCAAGCCTGTCCTGACTTGCTACTTGGACCAACCCTTCTAGGCAGGGCGCCTCTCGTGGGAGGGGGACCGGGTAGCCGTATGTAGCCGAATACTACTTACTTCAAGATGGCTCAGCCTCTCTAACAGCCATAGTTAATTGTCCCTATTTGTATTTTTTCTGAACTGACTTCAGATGCCATGTAAGAAGCTCACAACTCTAGTGCATGATTTTTAAACCCTGAACAGTGTCCGCCAGCTCCCTGATATGAAAGAAGGGGTCCTGGACTCATTCTCCCACATCCTCCTTCTATTTTATTAGCTCCATCATTTCAAGTCTTTCTATTGGGCACCTTATAATTGCTAAATAATATATTTTTATTTCTTAATCTAAATAACATATTGTGTCTTCTCTCTGACCACTGTGAGATAAAGGAAATTAGTACTTCTACATAGTCCTCTCACTTTCTTTTTTTTTTTTTTTAAAGGATGTACTTATTTATTTATTTGAAAGGTAGAGAAACCAAGAGAAAGATCTTCCATCCTCTGGTTCACCTCCCAAATGGCCACAATGGCCAGAGCTGGGCCAGGTTGAAGCCAGCGGCCTAGAACTCCATTGGGGTCTCCCATGGGCATTTAAGGGCCCAAGCACTTGGGCTATCTTCCGCTGCTTTCCCGGGCACATTAATAGGGAGCTGGATTGGAAGTGGAGCAGCTGGGATTTGAACCAGGGCTCCAATATGGGACACCATATTGCAGTTAAGAAGCTTAACCTACTGTGCCACAGTGCGAGTGCCTCTCCCACTCTCTTTAATTCCTATCAACTAAACCATTGCTATTACATTACATTGTCAAGGTTTATAACACTTTATGTTCTACAAATAAAATTAGTATTAGTGTTTTTCTACAAGCTAAAACCTAATAAATATCAATAAGAATATTATGATGATATAAATATATTTGTTATTGTGGGACTAGTTTTGCTTTTGATATCATTTTACCAAACCTATACTGTTTTTAGAAGAATGTCCTTAACATCAGTCACAAGGAATATCTCTTTTTTTTAAGTGTATTTATTTTTATTAAATTGAAGGAGAGAGAGAGAGAGAGATCTCCCATTCGATGGTTCATGCCCTAAATGCCAGCAACAGCCAAGGCTAGGCTAGTCTCAAGCCAGGAGCTAGCAACTGAATCTGGGTCTCGCATGTTGCTGGCAGGGACCCAAGTACTTGAACCATCATCCGTTGCCTCCCAGGTGCACGTTAGCAGGAAGCTGGATAGTGAATAGAGGCAGCACTGCATTCCAGGCACCTGATAGGGATGTGGGTGTCCCAACCAGTGCTTGACCCACTGCACCACAATGCCTGTCCCAGGCTGTCCCTTCTTGTTCTGTGCTGTAGAAAGAATAATAGCCTCCCATCTGAATCTCCTACTCTCTGAATATGTTACCTTAAGGCCAGAATTTAGGATTGGTTTATCTACCTGTTAAATTATGTCATTCAGGGGCCGGTGCTGTGGCCTGGCAGGCTAACTCTCTGCCTGCAGTGCCAGCATCCCATATGGGTGCCGGTTTGAGTCTCAGTTGCTCCTCTTCTGATCCAGTTCTCTGCTTATGGCCTGGGAAAGCAGTGGAAGATGGCCCAAGTGCCTGGGCCCCTGCACCCACATGGAAGACCCAGAAGAAGCCCCTGGTTCCTGGCTTCAGATAGGCCCAGTTTCAGCCATTGCAGCCAACTGCGGAGTGAACCAGCATATGGAAGACCTCTCTCTGTGTGTTTCTTTCTTTGTGTCTGTAACTCTATCTCTCAAATAAATGAAAAAAAGACAAAAAAATTATTTTAAAAAAACAAACAACTCCCCCCCAAACCCATGTCATCCAAGTTCTGTTTGTCTTTTTTTGCTGTCCTTGGTGCTAATGTGATCCCAAAGCTGCTTCTTGTGGCTCTAGGTTGGCTGGCAGAAGACACTGGGCTTCTCTGCTTCTTAGTTAATCTCTTTCCTGGGAAGGAGCTCCCCATAGGCCCCTTAGAAACCTAAGCCAAACGACCTCTGCATCTCTTTGGCCTGAATTTTGTCACATGCCTGCCCATTCCTGTTCCAATCATTGCAAAGAGCAATGGAACTGTCTGAGTAGCTGCCCATGCTTCTTAGCTAGGGAACTATTGCTGTGTGGGTTAAGATTCTTCCCTCTAAGTGACAGCTCATGCACTTTAGGACATTTAACAACCCTCGTGTCTGCTCACTAATTTGTCAATAACACCTCTTGTTTGAGTCTTCTGTTCCTGCCATAACAAATCACCACCAGCTTAGTGGCTTAAAATGACACAAACATGTTCTCTTGCAGACCTGGGTGTCAGAAATCTCAACGTCAAATCCATGGCAGAGCCATGTTCCTTCTGAAGGCTTCAGACGTTCAACCCCTAGGAGCCACCTGTGCCCCTTGGCTTGTGGCTCCTGCCTCACATCATTTTAGCTTCCTGCCTCCACCGTCTCATCTTCCTGTACCACCCCCATCCTCCGGCCTCCCTCCTATATGAATTTATGGTTACACTGGGCTGAATCTGATCACCCAAGACAGTCTCCTTAACTCAAGACCATCAGTGCACTCACACTTGCAAAGTTCCTTTAACCATGCAGGCTATGAGGATGGGCACCCCCATGTCTCCTGCCCTCCACCCTCTTCCTGGTAACAATGAAAACTTGCCTGTTGAGTCACATAGGCTCCAACTCAGCAAAATGCTGGTTCTCTGTGGGCGGGTTCAGGTAGGAATGGATACTGAGTGGGAAAGCTCATGTGTTTATTTTCAAAGTGCTTTCTCCTCTCCTGATTTATTTTCTGAGTGACCTTTACTTTTCCATGCATCCAATATTGCTTTTTTTGTTTGTTTGTTTGTTTTTTTTTTTTTTGTGTGTGTGTGTGTGTGTTTTTTTGACAGGCAGAGTGGACAGTGAGAGAGAGAGACAGAGAGAAAGGTCTTCCTTTGCCATTGGTTCACCCTCCAATGGCCACTGCAGCCAGCACGCTGCGCTGATCCGATGGCAGGAGCCAGGTGCTTATCCTGGTCTCCCATGGGGTGCAGGGCCCAAGCACTTGGGCCATCCTCCACTGCACTCCCGGGCCACAGCAGAGAGCTGGCCTGGAAGAGGAGCAACCGGGACAGAATCCAGCACCCCGACCGGGACTAGAACCCGGTGTGCCGGTGCCGCAAGGCGGAGGATTAGCCTAGTGAGCCACGGTGCCGGCCTCAATATTGCTTTAAATCTCTGAATGTTCTTATTGTTTTTGAAACACTGTTTCCTGAATTTTGCTATTTTCTTCTATGTTATTTCTTGCTTGCTTGTTTGATTTGGGCTACAAATTATCTTTGGTGGATTTTCCACCTACCTTGGGATCTTCAGTTGTCCATGCATGTTTGTCCGTGAGGGACCTGGCTGGTTTACATGGTGTATTGTTCTGCTTCCCAACACAACATGGTGGGGGGACTCGAGCCTTGGCTGGGAGATTAGGGAGGGCAAGGTGAACAGCGGGCTGCCTCTCCTGGAACAGGCACTTGCCAGCTGTTTCGGGTACCCTAGTCCAGATCTTGGATGCAAACTTAGGTTGGAGTAGGAAACGACAAGGGGGACCTGAAAGAGCTTTGATTTTTCTCCTTGATTTCTGCTCCTCTTCCCACATCTGTTCTGCAAACAGCTCACAGCCTCTCTAGGGCTCTGCAGGAAGAGCGTCTTCCATCTCTGCTGGCACCTCCGCTGGGTGTCCCGGATCCCAGCTTCTACATCTCTAATTCATGCAGGAGTAGAATCCCAGACATTTTTCCTCTTCCAGAAATGACTCAGAGTCTTTGCTCTACTCAAGTATGAGGATACTCCAAAAATACTTGGAAAAGTGAAAAAAATTAGTTTATTTTGAAATAGCGTATGTGGGTGGGGGTGGTATCTTCAGAAAGTTCCTGGGGGCCCAGCAGCGAAGGTATCAGTAAGACTCCCGCATCCCCCATCAGAGCACCTGGATTGGAGACCCGGGGATGCAGCAACCCTGGCTCAAGTAGTTCAATTCCTGCCTCTTACATGAGAGACCTGGATTGAGTTAGTGGGACTTGGCTCTAGCCCCAGCATTTTACGTGTGAATCAGTGGAGGTGACCTGTCTCCCTCTCTACCTATCATCTCTCTCTTTTCTCATATAAATAAATAAAAATAAACATTTAAAGTTCACAGAAAATGCAGTTACCTCCAAACTGCATGAATTTAAAATGTTTTTGCAGTAGAATAAACTTATCTTTGACTTTCAGTTTTCTCCTTGATTTTTTTGAAGATTTTATTTATTTACTTGAAAGGCAGAGTCACAGAGAAAGGGAGATACAGAGAGAGAGGTCTTCCATCTGCTGGTTCACTCAACAAATGGCCGCAACAGCCAGAGCTGGGCTGATCTGAAGCCAGGAGCCAGGAGCTTCTTCCAGGTCTCCCATATGGGTGCAGGGGCCCAAGCACTTGGGACATCTTCTGCTGCTTTCCCAGGCCATAAGCAGAGAGCTGGATCGGAAGTGGAGCAGCCGGGACACAAACAGCCGGGACACTACCTATGTGGGATGCGGGCCCTGCAGCCGGAGGCATTACCTACTACGCCACAGCGCTGCCCCTCCTTGAATTTTTTTTAAAGTACCCTTATATTTCCTCCTCCTGTTCTCAGCGCTCGTTGAGGTTGTGTGATTTCATTGTTACTGAGTGAGAGAAGGGAGAAAAAAATACGTGATCACTCCCCACCCCATTGAACCAAAATTCTGCTGGCAAGTTTAAAATGGCATTGTACCCTTGGTTGTTGGGAAGCTTTCCGAAATCTGGTTTTGGCTGGAACACCCAGCTATAATTTTATATGAAAGGTGATGAAATGGTTAAGACCGGGCAGACTAACAGCGGAACAAGCATTTGGATGGGATTGAAGGGTGGGACGTGCCCTGCAGCCTCCCTGGCTGGCTCAGCATGGAATCCTAGTAGAGGCTACCTCATTTCCTTTCCTCAAGAGTCACCACGTGGCCGTCAGAAAGGCCAGGGCACAAAGGACTGTCAAGTGGCAGGCAGCAGACCTGCGGAGGGCGACTCTACTGTTTTCCTACCATCTTCACAGCCAGTGCGGAGGCCAGCTGCCCTTGCAGATTCTGGAAGCTCTTGAAGCCGGATCCATCCACCTGCCCTGGGGATTCTCACTCACATTCCCGCTGCTAGCGCAGTGGACTTTCAGTCTCCCTGCAGTCTTGAGGGTGATGCGGCTGAGGGACTGTCTTCTGTCCTCCAGTGCTTCCCAGAACATGGCCTCCTCTAAGGTAGCCACCGGAGGCAGGACCTGGGGTGCCCAGTCCTGCGCACTCACCACCCACCATGTCTTCTCCTAACCCTGGAAGGTAGAGATACCATAGCCCAGAGACCCAGGAGACAAGACGTAAAAGCTCTGGACTCGAGCACTAGCTGGGAGGGGCTCCAGGTGAGGGTAAAATGGCCTGTGAGCCTCATGATGGGGTTGGGGTAATGTGGTCCCGACTGTCTCCCCAACACTTTGTGGTTTTCTTGCTTCGGTAATTATCCTTTTCCAGTAGGTTTAAATTATAAAAGCAAGTAACCAGAGATGTTCCACAGACCTTCTACCACTTGTCTGAAGTTCTTCATATTTATTTTCTTTTTTATTTATTTGAGGGGCAGAGAGAGAAAGAGAGAGCAAGTGAGTTCCCACTCATCGGTTCACTCTCTAAATGCCTGCAATGGCTGAGCTGAAGCCAGGAGCTAGGAATTCAATCCAGGTCTCTCACAAGAATGATAAAGACTCTAAGACTGGAGCCATCAGCTGCTGCCTCCCAAGGTGCACATTAAAAGGAAGCAGGAAATAAGAGTCAGAATCAGGAATTGAACCCAGGTACTCTGATAGATGATGCAGGTATCTTACAACCACTAGGCTAAATGTTTGCTCATGTATCTCTTGTTTTGATAAGGATATAACTTCATCCTTAGAAAAGTATGTGCTATATTTAGCCTTTAATGCTATCAACAGTAGTAATAGTAAGTATTCAGTATGTCATCACTATTATTACTCATCAGTACTTTCATCAGTTGTTCACTTTCATAAAAAGTTCTTTGGTCCATTTCACATATCCAGATCTCCCGCCTGGCCTTCCTTGTCTTCAGTCATCAACTGTTGCCCTGTGTTGTGAGAGATGTTGGGATTTCCAACCCACTTCAATGAAGCAGGAGACTTGGATTCTTTTATGACTTTTCCAAGTCATCTTCCTTAGAGAAAGAAATTTAAAAAAAATCTGTATGCATGCATGTATTATTTTTTGAAAGGCAGAGAGATGAAAAGACACACACACACACACACACACATACAGGCAGAGAGAGAGGAAGAGAGAGAGGGAAAGAGATTTTCCTTGTGCTTGTTAACTATCCTACAACATTAGTGCTAGGGCTGGGCCAAGTCAAAGCCAAGAGCTGGAACTCCATCTGGGCCTCCCACCTGGGTGACAGAGTCCCAGCTATGTGACCTTTCACCTGCTACCTTCCAGGATGCACATTAGCAGGAAGCTGAAATTGGGAGCAGAGCTAGGGCTTGAACATAGGCTCTCCAATATGGACGCAGGTGTTCAAGGTCATGGCTCAATTGCTACAGCAAACACATGCCCCACACCAATTTCTCAACTCTGTTTTTAAAAACTACTCTATAAATGATGACATATAAGATGGCTCAGGTGTCTTGGGAGGTGTGGAGGCTACTAGCTGAAAAGAGGTCGTGAATTGTCTTGGAGACTGGGTGATGCTAATTCTCTGTGGGCAGGTGGTAAGAGCACTGGGCTCTTTAGTTAATGTTAATGTAAGCAAAATCTGGTTGATGATATGCACTTTCTCACCTGCCAGACAAATGCTATTTGAATATTTAAACATTTTGAGCCAACTTTCTAGCCATGAGATCTTGTGGTATATGGCCAAAAAAAAAAAAATGGTCACAATTTTCTTCTATCCCTATATGACTTTCCAATGTGATTTTGCTGTTCCTCTTGTCAAGAGGTGGAGTCTATTTTCCCATCCACTTGATTCTGAACTAGAGATTTGCTCTGATCAACAAAGTGTGGAAGTTTTTTTTATTGTTGTTGTTTGTTTTAATCAAAGCCGTCAAGGAATTTAGGCTTCTGTTCTTTCTCTCTTGCTATATTCAGGCTCAAGGAAACACACCTGGGAAATTTTACTAGAGAGTGACAATACATGGAGCAGGGACGGCCTGTCTCAGCAGAGGACCCTTAGACCAACCAGCTCCCACTTGATACACTCATGAATTGTAGACATAGGAGTGACTTGGGTGAAGTAAGCAGAACAACCACTCAGCTGAGCCCAATCCAAACTGCTGACCCACAGAATTATGAACAATGAGCAATTGATTTGGTGGTTGTTGTTAATCATTAGGTTGTGGGATCATGTATTATGGGTATAAGTAATAAACAATTGATGGAAATATTCTACATCCTTCCAATATGTCTTAGTCTTGACTGGCTGGGTTATGTCACAGTAAAAAAAATTTCAAAGTTTCAGCATTTTAGAACATCAAAATTAAAATTTTATGCATGTTGATTTTGCATTATCTGGGACTTTGTTCTATTTTTCTGTACTCTGCCATGTGGGTGGGAACCAGGTAGATGGTTTAACACAACTGTAGGAGACCAAGAAGTATAGTCCTATAACATGCACAGGAGGCTAACAGTTGGACACATTTGGTGAACATCATCAATGACTATTTGGAGCAAATCTAGTAACAGAGGAAAATAATGGAAAGTTTCATTATGCAAAAGGAAAGAGATAGGGTACATACACTATATGCCCAGTGGTAGGTGGTCAAGTATACTAAACACTGCTTAATCTTTTATCCATTAAATTATCTCCAAGCAATGGCAGCCAGAGACTCAGCTTTTCCATTTCTCAGTTTGTGTCAAGGTGAGAAACCTTTTTTGTTCTTAGTCATGTTGTGTCCCATATTTGAAAGCGAATCTGGATGGAACCAGGTGGCATTTCGAAGCTGAAGGTGATGCACTTCTCTAAGAAATGAACAGAGCCCTTCATGAGACCTTATAAAGGGAGATCACCTCTTTAAAGACCCACTTAAAGCAGTAGAGTGCTCTATGGAAGCAACAAAAATCCACAGTGAGGTAGGGTCATGCTTTGTGAAAGCAGTTTTACATCTTCAACTCCATTGCATTGTATCTAAAGGGAAAGAGAAGTAGTCTAAGAAAGTTTCTTCTCTTAAATATAAATTCTGTATGTCTATGACATTTTAAACTTTTTTTCCTCTCCAAATTATTTTCCCATTTTAACACTTATACAACTCAATGGAGAATAGTACAGGTAATGCCAAGGTCCTCTCTGGGAGTGTCCGGTGTCCAAAATGCACTCAACTTTATTGGCATAGAAAGAACTGATACCCCAGTCTTTAAAAGTTTGGAAAGTTCTCTTCCTAGAAAACTCCTCTGCCATAATGTCATCCTTTCCAGGGGACAGGTGGGTATTTACTCTTCAACTGTTTTCTATAATTACATGGAAGAGTTCTGAGGACTCCTTTTCCAGGTTTTATATCATGTTAACAAATATACTCACTTGCTCACTTGTATCAAAAGGTTATGAGACTACCATGGTTTGACAAAAAGAGTATCATAAAGAAATTCATTCACTTAATCATTCCAGTGTTTATTGAGCACATGGTAAATGCTAGAAAGCTGGTCTACAGTGCTTTCCTTCATGACGCTTGTTATATGGTACAGGCATGAGTAGGCATGAGTGCATGTGACTATGCGTTGTAAAGATGTCTCACTCTGTTCAAGTTGCTACAGGAAAATGCTTAAGACTGGGCAATTTATAAACAACAAATTTGTTGTTCACAGTTTTGGAGTCTAGAAAGTCCAAGTTCAAGGCATCAGCAGACCTGGTGTCTGATGAGGGCTCATTCTCCCTCTTCATATGGAACCAAGTGACTCTGTCACCAATCTTACTCATCGGGACTTAATCACCAACCAAGGGCTCTTTCTTGTAGTAACATCACACTGGGAATGGGGTTCTACCATGAATTTTGGAGAGCACCAAAGTTCAGACGGTAACAAGGGAGTAGAAAATAAATTATCCGCAAGCATATGCATATGAGTGTGTAGTAAATACACATGCCACATGATGCATGCAATGATTACAAAGTGAGTGACGAGTTTCTGAAATATCTGGTTTCTGGGCCTAGGTGACCTCCTGGACCTTGGGCAAGTCCTTCTCTCTCCTGACTTGTTTTCTCAACTAAAGAATGAGGATGCTTTATGGCTGCCTTAGATGTACCTGCAAACATATAGGCCCATGAGGGGTTTTCAGATTGTTTAGGGAAAATGTGCAATAAGAAAAAAATTATGCATGGATTTAAAAATGTTTGGCACAAAAATATATTTATCTTTCAATGCCATTTTCCATGACCTTTAGGTCTTTATTACTTTAGTAATCAGGAAAAAAGACAGCAAGAGAAAGACAAAAGACGAGGGGGGGGGGGGGGAGGAAAAGGCAGGCAACTCCAGCTGGGAGTTTCTGTGATTTCCAGGTCTGTGATTCTAATTTTCAGGCCTTTCAATTGGCTTGCCGGGCATCTTTTGCTTTATTCTTTTGATGTCTACAGTTTTCTTTTCTAAGAAGCTTAATTTTCATGTACAATAAGTCACGAATCCCGTATCTGTGGTGAGAACCGAGTCATGGGGAGATGCAAGTGTTTACTCAGTCAGTGAGTGACGACATGGGTGCTGAACTCGGTCCATCTTTGTCCTGACTTGGAGTGCTCTTTTACCCCTCCTTTTCATTCTTCAGAACTGTTTTGGTCTTCGCATTAACCCTCTTTTTCTGACTTTCCTGGCTTTTGTGTTTCAGGAAGGTTGTTTGAACATCTTTTTTTGGTTTAAAATTCTTTAAAAATGCCATGTGATTTCACTGATCTTACCAGAAACCAATAAAAACACATTACTTTAAAAATAACTCCCATAAAACCTCTTACTTGTGAAAAGCTTTCATTCTAATAAAAGCGGAGCTAACCCAAACCTTTTAAAACTGCTCGCAGGCATACATGGAACTTGGCATGCCCAGAATGTTCTACCTCTAGTGGTGATGAAGATACCAGATCTCTACCCTGTCTGTAGGAATGTTGGTCCAAGGTAAATTAACTCACCTACTTTCCAGAAGAAAAATCCAATATGAGAATGGTAACACCCCGCAGAAGACCACTCGTGCTGCCTCTTGCCAACATAGCCATGAGGAATCTACCATCTTTTCCGTTGTGTGTGAGGTTGTGGTTGGTTTTTTTTTTTCCCCTTTCCTTTTAGTTTCCTAAATATAGAATTAATGGGAAGTAGGGAAAGTCCGTGATTGCTCCTATTGGAGTCTGCAGAGTAGAAAGAAAATATCCCTTTTTCTACAGGCCTCACAATTCCCTTTGGCTTGGTGCCATCACACGCCAGTGTTGCTATTGAGTGGGGCTCACCTCAACCGTCATGGAGTCTGTGATGACAAGAAGACGGAAGATGATGTCACTGACACAGGATACAGGGATGACTCCCAATTGGCAGGCCATGATGGCTGTGCCAGATTGGGTGACCCAAACTTAGGAGGCTTTGGTAAGTATAGGCTCATGACACTCACTGGTTGCTATCCCAAAGAGGGTGGGATGGGGCCCTAAAATTAACTGTTTTGTTTTCCTATAAAGATACTCAGATGACCGCAAGTGTGCAGTCAGTTGGAGAATCCGGGGTATAAAAACAAAGTAAAACAAAAGGAACTGGCAACACCAAAGAATCATTAAGCAAACAACTTCCGGTCAAAACCAGGAGGGAGAAATAATTTGCTGATGGCTCAGCTCTGCCTATGCCATCCCTCTCCAAGACATCACCAGAGTCTTCAAAATGTTTACAGATAAAGTCACATTAGGAACAAAAACGATACAGGGAGTTCAAACAAGTTTGCACTAGGACGAACTTATCTTTAGTTCCAAGGAAGTTTTTAGGTAGCCTCCTAGCTCTTGGATTGTGGAGCCCTTGAGTTGCTCTCCCAGCAAAGGGAGAGTACATGTGGTACACGTAGGACTATTTCCCAGTGGTAGTCTCCTCTCTGAGGTTTCTAGGTTCTTTAAGGGGCATGTAAAAGGGGCCAGGATGAGCTCTTTTAAAGAAGCCCGTGTGATGAGTGTTTCTTAGGGGAACGTGGTCCCAGGACTCGTGTTTGACAATTCAACATTAACCTCTTTCAGAGCTCAAGGGACACATGCAGGAACCTCAAAACATTCATGGAGAATAAAAATTGTATGGGTTTCCATTTTTTTTTGCACCCAAATGAACTTATCTTTTTAATTCTACTTTCCACAAACTTTTTGAAGAGCGCTCATATTTTCCTATGCCTTCTGGATCAATTCCAGCAGTGCCATTCCCATAAGGACCAGGCGTGACTCTCAAAAAGTATCTTGAGGATGACTTTCATTTCCATAAAGCCCAAACCTTTCCACGTTTCAAGTGGGAGATCCAGAGGGATCCTCTGTGTCCCTTCATGGGAGAGAAGTGACTTTATTCGATTGCACTCTTATGACTGAAGTGTCAATCAAGACACTCCACAAATGTCGCCCATGTCCACAGAATTGTCCCTGTGTAGGAGGTCCATGTTGCACTGCTGGGACTCTAAGAACATTCAGAAGTGGCCCTCAACCTGCCTCGATACACAGACAGATGGAAACTAAAATGTCTTGCTTCTGTGTAGTTGAGTCAACTTCAAGTTCTCTGTCTAGTAGTTAACAGGAATGATAGCAAATGGCTTGCAACTACTGATTATGTGCCACGTGCCAGCCGCATCACTGGTCTCACGTCTAATCTTCACAGCGCCCTGCAAATCAGTTTCCGTTTGGAGCAAGAGAAAACTGAGGCTCAGGGGTGTTAATTAGCTCGCTCACCTGGTAAGTGACAGAATGAGCTGAGTGCATCTGAGACTCTCAGGCAGGATATTCGCTTAGTGGTTAAGATACTGATTAGGATGCGGCCCTCCTATAGCAGGTATCTGAATTCAATACCCGCCTCCAGCTCCTCACCCCAACTTCCTACTAATCTCAGATCCCGAGGGGCTGTGGTGATGGCTCAGGCAGTTGGATTCCTGCACCCACATTGGAGACCTGATTGAATTTACTGCTCCCAGCTTTGGTGGGGAGGCAATAAGGAAGTGAACACTAGATGGGAGCTGACTCTCTCTCTATCTCTGTACCCCCCTTTCTCTCTCTCTCTCTCACACTAAAATAAATACAAAATTGAAAATAAAGAAAATTAAGATGCTGTCTTTAAGATGGAAACCTGAAAAACACCATTTTTATTTTTCTTTCCATGTGAGAGTTTTCTTCCCATTTTCTCCCTCAAATCCCCAGGTTTGCATTGATTTTTCTTTGGTTGTCTCAGTGGTAGACAGAATGTAAAAGCAAAGCTGTTTCTTCACTGGGTTTTTGTTTCAGTTAAACTCAGGTTTTTTTTTTTTTTTTTTTTTTTTTTACTTATTTGACAGGTAGAGTTAGACAGTGAGAGAGAGAGAGACAAAGAGAAAGGTCTTCCTTCCATTGGTTCACCCCCAAAATGGCTGCTACCGCCGGAGCTACACCGATCTGAAGCCAGGAGCCAGGTGCTTCCTCCTGGTCTCCCATGCGGGTGCAGGAGCCCAAACACTTGGGCCATCCTGCACTGCCTTCCCGGGCCACAACAGAGAGCTGGACTGGAAGAGGGGCAACCAGGACTAGAACCTGGTACCCATATGGGATGCTGGCGCCACAGGCAGAGGATTAGCCAAGTGAGCCACAGCGCCGGCCCAGGCATCTCACTTTCTAAAGAAGTTCTAGATATTAAAGAAGAACTTGGTCCAAACCCCCAAAGACCATGTTCTTTGAATTCTACAACATCCTAAATTATTGACTGTAAGCCAGCATAAGTGTCAAAAATATGTCTTCCTATTGCTTTGTTGAGGGAAAGAGTCTCTTTTTAGGAACTTGTTCTTCTGTTCTCTGTACCCAAGCCCAAGCCTGGGCCCTCTTGGGGCTGGAAAACCCAATAGTGTATATGTTTCCTGCAAGGGGTGTCTCTTCCTTAGTTTTAGGTGCTTGGATTCCAAATGGCTATTTCTACATCTGGAGTCAACACTGGCCACAAAGAAATCTGACTTCCCTGCAGGGCACCATTTGTAAGAGCAGAAGTGGAAGGAGATGACTCCAAACAGTGATTAAAGAGCCTGTTGCATTTTTTTTTTTTTTTTGGCAAAGAATAGGGGGTATCCCGAGCTTATTCTCATGAACTCCAAGGCCAAGTGTTTTTTCTCTTCCTGGGCCTTTGCTTCTGATCCAGACTCAGGCCTACAGGTGATGGTTCTGGAAGTCATAAAGTTCATTGGAAGGCAATTTTCAAGGCAAGACTGGGTATCAGGGTGGCTGCTTTAAACACTGAGTAAATATTTCCAAAAACCCCATTTTTCCTTTTACCTAAAAATTGGATTGTTTCACTACAAAGTAGAACTTTGGTCGTTGTATCTGAGAGTATAAATGGAGACTGACAGAAAACGTCACGTCTTCTCATGGGTGTGGGGAGAAAAGGCGCTGTGAATTGTGGTGCAGAAGAAGAGAATTATCCCTTCAGCCAAAGTCCTCAAACGAGGTCCTCCCTGGCCTCCCAGAGAACTCTCTGGCTGGATTGTTGCTCCGGCTGCCAACAGGGGTTTGGACCTCCGTGGTCCTTCCTTGTCAACACCTGTCATTTTTGCCACCCAAACGTTGGCAAGCTGCACAAAGTCCCTTCAGTATTCGTACTGTGCCAGCCTCTGGAACCCCAGGCCATCTCCCACGTGTCTTGACACTGGGTACTTCAGAATTTGAAGGTCTTAACAAAAAAGAACACCACATTCATCTCATGTTCTCAACACACAGTTTTTCGAATGATTATTACTTACTCATTAGTATTACATTCAGAGTGCAGTGCATCAAGTTACTTGAATACATAAATTTAGAGCAATGCAGCCTCGCTCTAAAGCCCGCATAGAGCTTTCAGGGAGCCTGGGATGGTTCTAGGATAAACCTTGGTCCGAGGATGACCCAACGCGTGTGTCTCCCTGCTTGATCTGTTGCCTTATCACTCTATCTCTCCACAGCAGCCCCACCTCAGCACTTTGTGGGCCTAACAAATATCTCCATCTATTTTGTGAATGTTTTCAGTTTGGCTCAAACTTAAAACACATTTTCCCCAAGCACTTTTTCCTCTTAATTTTTAAACTCGTGTATTTTAAGGAAAATTTAGCCCATGTGTTTCTCATTATTCTTGATTCATTTGCACTTAACTCATCAAAATGTTGCTTTGCGAGAGTTGTTGGCTTTCCAAGGAGACTCCTGAAGTTCGTTTTCGTGCGTTCCACTTTCCCCACGTCGCTCTCTCCCTTTCTTTTCTCCTTCAAAGGCACACTTTTCTTGCAAGCAGGAATTTTTGCCCCCAGCAGCAGATAGATTGGCACGTTGCAGGAAAGGCTGCCACAGGTGTGGATTCCAGCTTGCGGTCCAGTTGTATGAAAGGGCTTCAGAAAGTTTGCCGAAAACTTGCTTTATCTTTCTGCCCCATTTTTCCGTGACCTTTCAGAAGCTTCCTTGGACCTTCCATCGCTTTGCAGAATTTGCCTCCTGGAGATGCAGCATGAAGCAGCCATCTCTTGTTTTCTTGACATAAAAAGGTAGGGTGCAGAGAGAAATGCTGTGGGATGCAAGCTTTAGAGTCAGACTTTTCGGATTCAATCCCCTATTCACTGATCTCCTTGAGTCCCCTTTTGTCATCAGAGAAATGAGGGCAGCCGTGACGCCTATGACCCAGAGATGCAGGGAGGACGAGTGCTTGCTCATGGTACCTGATCAGTACAGAGCAAATGATAGTGGTCACCTTTCTGATTTGCATGTGAGGCCCACTCCCCCACAATCAAACAGCTTTTCTCAACGAGATGCTCAAGACTTCTGACTCATGGGGCTGGCGCTGTGGTGCAGTAGGTTAATCCTCCATCTGCTGCGCCGGCATCCCAAATGGGCGCCGGTTCTAGTCCCGGCTGCTCCTCTCTGCTGTGGCCTGGGAAAGCAGTAGAAGATGGCCCAAGTGCTTGGGTCCCTGCACCCATGTGGGAGATCCGGAGGAAGCTCCTGTCTCCTGGCTTCAGATTGGTGCAGCTCTGGCCGTTGCGGCCATTTGGGGAGTGAACCAGGGAACAGAAGACCTTTCTCTCTGTCTCTCCCTCTGTCTGTAACTCTACCTCTCAAATAAATAAATTAAAAAATCTTAAAAAAAAAAAAAGACTTCTGATTTAGGTTTTCCTAGAAATAGAACCTGAGACCGAGATGGAAGCACGATTAATTTAAGGGTATATCCCAAGAAATTCCAGTGTAAGAATGGGGATGTGTATTAGAGAAACAGAATCAATAGAGTGTGGGGATATTTCTGTCTCTATCTGTATCTAAACACTGGGGTACTTCAAAAAGTTCACAGCAAGTAGAATTGAATGATTAATTCATTTTGGTGCAAAAATTTTGAAATCAATGTAGGTACACTCATGGAAAATGTGTATTATGCAAAAATTATGCAGACACCAAAATAAATTTCACTTACATTTTAATTTCCTTTTCCCACAAACTTTTTGAAGTAGCCTCTCTTTTATTGATAGATAGAGAGAGAGATTTTAAGGGATTGACTCACATGATTGTCGAGGGTTGGTGATTGTAGGATCTGAAGAGACTCTGGAAAGAATTGCAAGAACTCAATCGCAGCCTCCCACGTGGGTGGCAGGGACCCAAGTACTTTACCTGCTGCCTCCCAGGGTGCACATCAGCAGGAAGCTGAAGTCAGGACCAGAGCTGGGACTTGCACGCAGGCACTCCACTCAGAGTTGCAGGCATCCCAAGAAGTGTCTTAACCGCTATGCTAATCGTCCACTCACAACTGCAGCTTGAGTCCAAGGGTGCTTTGCTGGAGAACTGGGAGGAGCTGACGATGCACATGTGTTCCAAAGAACCCATGTTGCAGACAGAGTGCAGAGGCGTCTGCTGGCAGATTCCCTTTTCTTTGGGAATCCCTGTTGTTCTGTTCAGGTCTCCTACAGATTGGATGAGGCCCATTGCTTTACACAGGGAAATCTGCTTTACTCAAAGCCCACCCATCTAAGTTCACATCTCATCCAAACACAGCCGCTCTTCCTTAGAGAAACATCCAGAAGAATGTCAGACCAAATGTCTGAGCTCTGCCAAGAGCCTGGCCAAGAGGGCACATAAAATCCACCACCCCAGGGGAGTGCACTGTGGTGCAGCTGTTAAGCCGCCCGGGATCAAGCCCCACTTCTATTCTGATCCAGCTTCCTGACAATGCACACCTTGAGAAGTAGCAGATAATGGCCCAAGTGTTTGGGTCTTTGCCACCCCTGTGGGAGACCCAGATGGGATTCCTGGCTCCTGGCTTCCATCTGGCCCAGCCCTGGTTGTTGCTGGCATTTGGGGAGCGAGTCAGTGGATGGAAGATCCCTCTCTCCCTCTCTCTCTTTCTCTCTCACTCTTTCAAGCACATAAAAGTACACCAATAAATAGATGAACTTTTAAAAACATTCAACATCACAAGAAGTGACCCCGAGAAAGAACACCCATAAGAAGGGCCAGTAATCTGATGGCTTTGGTGGGCCCTGGAGTTTCCTGCTCTGGATGGTGGAGGAGGCAATGGTGACAGTACTCCAGCGAGGCCCACACGGAGGCACAGGCTGGGGCGTGCTCCCTCGTGGTGCTGATCTCAGAGGCAGAGTGTCTTTGCTGTTGGAGAAAGCCTTTGGGTAAAGAAAAGCAGGTGCTGGTGGTTGGAAGGTGGAGACCAGAGGGACATCCACACCGTCCACCTCCACATTGCCTTGTCTCTCGGGCTTTAAGGGGAACAACCAGGCTTCTTTGTTTGTTTGCTTGTTTGTTTTTGTTTTTGGACTCACACTTGCACTTCTCACATCTTCACAGGCAGATAGAAAATAAACTCCATGATAGCATCAAGAGATTGGGAGAGATGCCCTTAGAAACTCTGCTACAGACATTGAATTTATGTAGACAGAACAGGTACAAGTCTTGGTTCAGGAAGTCTTGGTTCAGTTGCTGGTGGCTGGAAGCATTCCTTACAGTCATGTATGTATGGGGCACAAATAAGCTTGGACATGACTCCATTTCAAATTGGCAGAAAGGGGGACCAGCACTGTGGTACAGTGGATTAATCCACTGCCTGCAGCGCTGGTGTCCCATATAAGCATCGGTTCAAGTCCCGGCTGCTCTACTTCTGATCCAGCTCCCTGCTAACGCTCCTGAGAAAGCAGTGGAGGATGGCCCAAAACCGTAGGCCCCTGCTACCCACATGGGAGACCCAAAGGAAGCTCCTGGCTCCTGATTTTGGTCTAGCCCAGCCCAGGTCATTGCAGACCTCTGGGGAATGAACCAGTGGATGGAAGATCTCTCTTTCTGTCTCTCGCTCCCTCTCTGTAACTCTGCCTTTCAAATAAATAAACCTTTTTTTTTTTTTTTTAATAATTGGCAGGAAGGGCCATCCAAGAATGAAGAATGCTTTCATTCAGCTTTAAAAAATGATGAATTACATTTTCAGGTCCCCAAATATCTAAAACCAAAACACATAATAGACATATAAAAGATATTTTCTCATAAAAAAGTATAAGAACATTTTAAAATTCAAAGTTAAAAAATACTGTCACAAAAATTATTATTTTCTAATTTCATTCCTGGCTTAGCTAATTCTTTGTGTTAGATCAGCATCTTTTATTTGTTTGTTGCTGGCATAGTTTTGCTCTTTCTGTTTTTGAAAATGAAAGGTAAAAATGCTATGTATTTATCATGTGTGCTATGTTGTTGTGAAGTACGTATACATTGTGGAATGGTTAAATTGAACTAATCAACATATTTACTGCTTCACATACCTATTTTTCTTTTTTTTGTGATAAGCACACTTAAGATCTACTTTCCTGGCAATTTTAAGAATATAATGCACTAGTAATTAGCTGTCGTCACCACATTGTACAATAGATTTCTATCTTTTAACAGCTTTGTTGAGATGTATTTCATGTGCCTTACAGATCACTCATTTAGAGAGTATGGCTTTAAATGTATTCACAATTATGTCACCACTACCGCAATTAATGTTAGAGTGTTTTCATCACCCTCACAAGAAGTCCTATATCATTATCTGTTGCAGCCCCATCCCTCATCCTCTCCAACTGGAGGCAACCACTAATGTACTTTCTGACTGTATAGGTTGCCTTTGCCTGTTCTGGATTGTTCATATAAACAGAATCAGGCCATATATGGTCTTTGTAACTGGCTTCTTTCATGTAGCACAATGTTTTCCAGCTTCATCCACGTTGTAGCAGCTATCGGTATTTATATCTTTTTATTCTCAAATAATACCCCATTCTATGGACATACCACATTTTGTTTATCCACTCACCATTTGATAGACATTTATTTTGTTTTTGTTTTTTTGGCTGTCATGAACGATGTTGCTATGAACATGAGTGCACAAATAAAATTTGCTTTTGAAGTAATTTCACAACTAGCGAAGTGTTTTTAGATCTCAAGTAATTTTTTTCATATTTATTTTTTCCCTTGAAGTGTAATTAGATACAGTCAACAAACATGTTTCCAAATGGTTCCATTTTGCAGCGATTTTAATGAATCTACTTAAACCCATAGAGTATTTGTACAGTACTAGTGATGTTAAAGGAGAAAACTCATGAAAGAGGTTGGGTTCACCGCTATTCCGAAGTGCATTGTAGACACGCACATAGGGAACTTGGTTTAATTGGAAATGTAATCGAATCATTTAAACGAGGGTTGACAATGACCAAGGGTACTTTTTCTTAGGATCGAGATGTTTGGGATCCTGTTGAGACTTACGTCCTAGCTCTGCCCTCTACTTGCTATGTGATCTTGGGCAAGATGATGAACCTTTGGACCTCCACTTCTTGCAAAATGAGGATAATGAAAGTAGTTATTACTTCATGGAATTTTTGTGAGGATAAATATGAGTTGTATTTGAAAAACATCTGTAACAGAACTTGGAACATGATTACAATTCAGTGAACTATTTTTATTGGATTAAAGATGCAAGAGTTGGAATCTAATGACCCAGGTTCAAATCCTAACTCTTTCGTGGCTTGTGCCACCCTGGTGAGGTCTCCTTGTTTGCAGAGGATGTCTATCTTTTTGTCTGTGCGATGCCCATCTCTTGCCTGCACTGCTGTTCTCATGGGGTCACGCAGGGTCATGACTAGGCACCTATGTTGTCACTAGCCCTTCCTTTGCTCTTCAGACTTCTCATCTTGACATGCCTCTGTCAACTTTAGAAGTTTTCGGACTATCCTCTGAAATTCACTTTCTGGATGAAACGCCTGCCAAGCTGACAGTCTAGCAAATGGGCTGATATGGTGCAACCTTAGGAGAGGAGGGTCTTGAGCACTGGGACCCAAGTCCAATTAGCAAAGATTTGAGCCCCTGTGCTATTGATGCTGATACATTTTTTCTAATGTTTTATTAGGAAAATTTGTGAGAGTGTAGCAAAGTCAGAAGAATTTTACAATAAACTTCTAGATACCAAACCACTGAGATTCCAATGTTAACATTTTACAGTACCTGCTCAGTTGCCTATTCATTCATCCATCTATCTATTAGTTGTGGATTTCCATTTTCAGTCCAGATCTGGAAGTTGTCTTTCAGATTTTGGGTTCCATTTTTGGTTCTCTGAGCAATCCCAGTTATAAATATTCTCTATTGGAGTCCAGAGACCATTGCTATGTATCAGAAAAATAAATGCATTCAAAATATACTGTTTCAAATTTTCTGTTAGATTCAGAAGTGACCTAAAAATTTTTCATATACATTTAAGGACTTCATTTTTCTTTGCAAAATGTAGTCAGCCTAGTTGAACCAGCTGGCTCAAGTACTTGGTTTTAGCTCAAGGACAGTGAGGCTCAGGATATGGGATGGATCTTTGGTCTCATAGTCCATGATAAAATGCAAACAAGAACTGAGATATTCTGATCCCAAAGTCATTCTGTGACGAAGCTGTTTCTCAGTCATTTCTCTATTGATCTTTGTTAAAATTTTGCTGCCCCCAACTTTTGACTTGAAAATTGCTGATGCAAGTAATTACCCATGCAAAATAATAGTTAAATACTGCTTTTGCACATCAAAGTTAAAATATTTCTCAGCTATCCTTAATTTTTCTTTTGCAAAAAGAAAAAGTCTAGGTAGAATGCTTCCTCATGCTACATATTGGGAAACTGAGGCGTTGGAAAGTAAGCAATGTCTTTGAAATTAACAACTGGGTTTTCTTGAGTCATATTCCATAGAATTCATTCATTTTCTTTGTTCATCGACTTATCAAATATTTGCAAAGCTCCTATTGTGTGCATTGTTCTAGGAATATAATGCTGAGCAAGACAGGCCAGATCTCTCTCTCTTTAAAGATTTATTTTATCTATTTGAAAGGCAGAATGACAAAGAGGGAGAAAGGGAGAAACAGAATGTGGGAGTGGGGGGATCTTCTAGCCACAGGTTTACTCCTCAAATGGCCATGATGACTGGGGTTGGGCCAGGTGGAAGCTAGGAGCCAGGAACCCAATTCGGGTTCCCACATGGATGGCAAGGGCCCAGGTGATTTGGATCATTTTCTGTTGTCTTCCCAGGTGCATTAGCAGGGAGCTGGATCAGAGGTGGAGTGGCTGGGCCTCTGATATGGGATGCTGGCATCACAGGCAGGGCTTAAGCCACTGAATCACAATGTTGGCCCTTAGATCTCTTTCTTTCCTAATGATGCTTATTTTTAAGAGAGGGAATTAGTAGTAGTAGTAATAATAATAATAATAATAATAAAAACCAAGTGAATACTCAGCTTATTTTTTCTTAAAGGCTATGCTAAAAGTACAAGTGGTAATAACTTAATGACTGAAAATAAGTGACTAATTTATACAGGGGTTGAAAGATGGTTTTTTGAGCAGGTAACATTTGAATATCAACTCGAATGATGAGAAGACAAATCAGTCATTTATAGAATTATTGGGGACCACAATAGCAATGAAGGCTTAGAATCTGACCCAGTCTTGGGGTTGCTATTTGATGGGAAATAGCAGAGTTCTCACTGAGAGGCTTTTTCATGGGAAATGATGCAAGAAGGGTCTCGTGGTCGGCAGCCTTCTAACATGGCTGCCAAGGATCCCACTTGCTGTATTCACACCCGTGCGTAATCCACTTCCATTGAGTGAGACGTGTTTCTGATGAACAGAATACAGCCAATGTGATATGATGCTACCTCATTTTTAAAAGATTTGTTTTATTTCTTTGAAAGCAGAGCAACAGGGAGGGTGAGAGTGACAGAGAGAGAGAGAGAGAGAGAGAGAAAGAGAGAGAGATCGCACTTTTATCTGCAGATTCCCTTTCTAAATAACCACAACAATCAAGTCTGGGCCAGGCTGAAGCCAGCTCCAGGAACTCCATCCTGATCTCCTACATGGGTGGCGGGAGCCCACATATGAGGACCAGCGTGCACTGCCTTCCCAGGCGCCTTAGCAGGAAGCTGGGTTGCAAGCAGAGCAGCCAAGACTCCATCCCTGACTCCAGTGTGGGTTGCCAGTGTTGCAAGGGACAGCTTGCAGCACTGCACTGCAACACCCACCCCTGATGCTGCCTCTGAGATGAGGTTATCCAAGTGTATCACTTCCGACTTGCTGGCTCCTTTGGTTTACTTGCCTTGATGGAGAGGGCCACCTGGCAAGGAACTGAGGGTGGCCTTCAGGAGGGGCTCCCGCCAGCCATCGTGTGAGGGAGCCGGGAAGCAGAGCCTTCATCTGCTGAGACTTCAGATGAGACTGAGGCCACCAACACCTGCTTGCAGCCTTGTGAGAGACCCTGAGCCCCATTTCGCATCTAAGCCAGATTGCTCATTCATGACGCTGCGAGATACTACCAGTTGCTGTTTTAGGTCACTGAGCTTTGGGGTAATTTGTTGTGGAGCAACAGAAAATGAATTGCGTTCTGGTGAAACATTAACAGGGTGCACTCGAGATTTGCTAAACTCTGAAGTAGGGAACACCCTCCCAGGCGCTGATAATTCAGGGTTGGAAGTGCCTGGAATCCAGGGTCTAGGGCATTGACTTCCAAACAGACAGAATCCTCGCTGTGTGACTGCCCTCAATAGCTCCATGCACCTCTGTATCTTAGTTCCTTCAACTGGTTAAGAAGAGAGATGTGTGCATCCTCCATCCTTGGAAAAAGTGAAATCACAGTACTTTCATCCTTGGGGGACTGACTCCAGGACCCTCTGTGCACACCAAAGCCTGCAGATCCTCAAGTCCTTCCACAAAAGGATGCAATGTTTGCATGAAATCTACTTTACGTCACCTCTAGGTTACTTGTGGTACCAAATACAATGCAAACACTACGTAAGTAATTACTGTATTGCATTATTTAGAAGATAATGACAAGAAGAAAACCCTGTACTTATTTAGTACAGATGCAACTTTTTTAAACAAATATTTTTTATCCAAGCTTGCTTGAAATCAAGGATGTGGAACCTGTGGATGTGGAGGGCCAGTTCTGTGTGTTGAATACAGCCCTTCAAAACACCTGTGAATGGATCTGGTGTTTAGCCTAGTGGTTAAGAGATTGCCTCCTGGGGCTGGCACTGTGGCGCAGCAGGTTAATGCCCTGGCCTGAAGCACTGGCATCTCATATGGGTACTAGTTGGACACCCGGCTGCTCTGCTTCCCATCCAGCTCTCTGCTATGGCCTGGGGAAGCAGTGGAAGATGGCTTGGGCCCTTGCACCCATATGGGAGACCCAGAAGAAGCTCCTGGCTCCTGGCTTCAGATCAGGGCAGCTCCGGCCATTGCGGCCAATTGGGGAGTGAACCAGCAGATGGAAGATCTCTCTCTCTCTCTCTCTCTCTCTCTCTCTCTTTTTCTGCCTTTCCTCTCTCTGTGTAACTTTGACTTTCAAATAAATAAATAAATCTTAAAAAAAAAAAAGAGGTTGCTTCCTGTATCAGATTAGAGTCCTAGCTCCATTTTTGTTTGTTTGTTTGTTTGTTTTTTGACAGGCAGAGTGGACAGTGAGAGAGAGAGACAGAGAGAAAGGTCTTCCTTTGCCGTTGGTTCACCCTCCAATGGCCGCCGCGGCCGGCGCGCTGCGGCCGGCGCACCACGCTGATCCGATGGCAGGAGCCAGGAGCCAGGTGCTTTTCCTGGTCTCCCATGGGGTGCAGGGCTCAAGCACTTGGGCCATCCTCCACTGCACTCCCTGGCCACAGCAGAGAGCTGGCCTGGAAGAGGGGCAACCGGGACAGAATCTGGCGCCCCGACCGGGACTAGAACCCGGTGTGCTGGTGCCACAAGGCGGAGGATTAGCCTAGTGAGCCGCGGCGCCGGCCCATGGCTCCAGTTCTTGACTACAGTTCCCTAGTGCCCTGCTAACTCAAAACTTGGGAGGTAGTGATAATGCTCAAAGACTGGGCTCCTGCTACCCTTGCTGGCCACCTGCATTGGCTTCTAAGCTCCCGCCTTCAGCCTGGCCCAGCACTGGTGTTGTCACTTGTGGAGTGAACCCCTGGACAGGAGCTCTCCCTTTCACTGTTTGTCTTTCTCCATGTCACAAATAAATAATTAAAACATTCAAAAAAATACACCAATGAGCCTTTGAAGAGGAAAAGTCTATGTGGGAGAGAGGATCCTACCTACATGTGTTTGTGCACATGTCCATGAGGTGTGTGTGTGAACCTGTGTGTGCTTGAGAAGTGAGAAGAAATGAGCCTAACTGTAGTTCTATGTTTTGCACTGTTTTGCAAACACAGTCTGCCTTCCAACTGCCCTCCCTGCCAGATGTTGACATGTAAATTCTGGCTTCAGAAATGAGAAGGCCAACGTGATACAAACAAATTTAGCTCAACGAGCCAGAGTCAAATTACCCTGAAGTTAGAAGCGATCCAAAGAGATCCAAGCACCACACTCCTATTTGCTGCAGGCTGCCCAGGGAGCTGGTTGAGCTCCACGTCTAACATGCATTTCTGGCATCGGGATTGTTTCAATTACTAGACCATTCACATCTCAGCTGACACATGCAATGAAGCTTGCTCCTTGCCTGGTACATAATTTAAGGTAAAAAGAAAAGAGGGTGTGTTTCATCATGGTCTATCATATCTGTGTCTTTTGTTCTGGGAGGTATTTGCATACCTAAAGGGAAATGGCCTCTTTAATTTCTTTCCCTTCTCCTAATCAGCTGAGGCCTATTAAGAAGTGCTCTGTATCCTGTAATCAGACAATTTATACAGCATGCACCCTTAGGCAACAGCTATTATAAACAAGCTGGAGAAATCCTTTACAATAAATGATTAGCATGGGAAGACACCATTCATAATTAATTTTTTTTCTGTTTTTGTTGGCAGATGGTCGGAGGCATCCAAGCATGGCCTATTGCCCACGTCTTTATTCTGAATAGAGCAGGGCAGCCTTGGGAAAATGCTGGTTGCTCAGCTAACTCACTTAAAAAATAATATAGCTCCTCCCCTCTACTATGTTCAAGGTTAGAAGAAAGCTTTAGGGAAGGTTGTCGAATGGATCACGCCACTGTACCTACTGATCCTTTCCCTGCCTTGTTCACTATAAGGTGTGATTGATTGCATTAAGGGGCCTAGATCTCTCTCCTCACCATTTGCCATGTAACTTTGTCATGCTCTCTCTGACTCTGGGCTGCACCATGCAACTTGACTTGACCAATGGAATGCTAGCAAATGAGATGCACACTGAGGCTTAAATAGCACTTGTTACCTCTTAGCTTCTGCCGAAATGCCCAGGCTAGCCTGCTGCAAGAGGAGAGATGTGTGAAATAAAGCCGACTCCCTCCTTTCATCTTCCTAAATGGGTCAACAGCCAATCATCTGCAGACATAAACGCCAGCCCAGCCAAGATCAGCCAAGTCCAACCCAGTTCATTGAACTCTGCTGACCTGTTAGCTAAATTAAAGCTTATGGTTTTATCCCACAGGGGTTGTATGGCTTTTCATGATTCAGCAGTAGATAACTGATATACCCTCCAGACTGGTAGATCATCTCTGAGTAAGCCAAAGCAAGATTTGGAAACCCCTCAGTCTGTGCCTTCCTGTATTGCTGTATCCTGTATTGCTCTTGCTTGCAAGAGACACCCACCTCAACTGACAGGAAAGTTAAATGGCAGGCACATAGTTTCCTTGAGGAGTTGCTATCATCCAAGGGATGGAATCCAAACAGAACTAGGATTTTCCTGTTTTGACCTAATGCCCCACTGTTCTTCAACATAACTCCTGTAAACCCCAACCCGGACTTTCACTGTACCTTTTATGATGCTGCCTCTACCCTACTTCGGGACACCTGTCCTTTTTCTGCCCTTCATTATTGTGCTGGTGCTAACCCACTGGATCACTCTGTTTCTTTCTTTTCTCTTTTTCAAGGCTCAGCATCTGTTGTATATACACTTGCCTTTCATTTTGTACAATTACGTATCGGACTATACCTATTCTACATGTTAATCCCTTAATTATTTACAACCTCCGGATAGTCTAAATTCATAGTACTGAATGCTTGCACCGTAGAAGCACAAAGTAAATGTCTCTGGCACAAAGTAAGTGTCCTATCTCTTTACACACTGGTGGAGGTAGGACAGCAAACAAACTTTAAAAGGTGGTACCAATTTCTTCACTTTGAGTGAAAGGCTCATGGGTCCTAAATCATGCCTTTTCAGAAACGTCCTGAAGAACCATGTTGGGAAAAAAAAAAAAACTTTGGAAATTTATGCTCATTAAATAATAATAATAATAAAAAAAGAAGCATGTTGCAATTGCTTGTTGATAAGGCTGGTCTAGCTATGGTCACACCAGACGGCAGAGAAACCATATCTATCCATCCAACCAACCACTCCATAAACATCTTAATAAATCCAGTCTGGGCAGAAGAGGTCCTACTATCTAAATACAAAAAGAAGAAAAAGACTTTGGAATAAATTCACTTAAAATCAAGGGCCCGAATTTCCCAAGAGTGAAGGAAGGAAAAAGATCTCATTGAGTCTATATTTTGAAAAAAAGAAAGCAATGTATTTTATCTTATCACACTTTATCTTAGCGAACTATAGGCTATAATATAACAATATGTTATCTCTTAGAATGAAACAAAGAATGAGTCAAGGGATGAGATTCTTGGCATCATTTTTCCCAATAACATCTGGTCCCCAACTAACAGTTTTACTGAAATATTATAAAATGTCAGTTTTGGAGTAAATATATTTGGGAATGTCATCAGTTTTCCCAAAGATCTCTTAATTCTTCCATATTTAAGTTACTACCTGAAGCGCTTTTCCTGAAAAGACCTATTGATGCCCTTTCATTAAATAATGGTCAAACTCTGAAAAGCTCTTCTTTGTGGATGATTTGGGCTGTGTTTCCGGTAGGCCTCCATCATCACTATCATCAGTTTCATACAGCATTTTATAAATCTTATGAGTTATCTTTGCATGAGAATTTCTATATTGCATTTTAGCCAAAAATTGACTCCAGAAGTTTCAGCATTGATAGGAGGAGATGATTGCTAGTGTAAAACACAAAGGGACTTTTGAATGGAGACCAAATTTTAAGTAGTTAGAAGATTACATTGGAATATTTTGAGATTCTGATGTTAACAAATTTGTCACATAACTTTGTAACCACATGCACTTCCATAATAAATACTTGTAAGAACTCCTTAGAGAAGATGAAGTAAATTATTGATTATGAAGAAAGTAAAGATACTGGACCTGAAGTCAGGATTACTGGGCTCTAGTTCCCACCCAGTCAAAAGTGCTATGGCCAAGTCCACTTTCTTTACTTTTCGTGCCTCTAATGAAAAGCCTGTGGCTCTCTTGTCCACCTCTCAGGTTCTTTTGGCAATCAAAACAAGCCTTGAGCATAAACTATAAAGTTAGGGAAGTTGGATGGAGAATTATCAAGCCCGTGTTTACAGGAAAAGCAAGGACTCCTTGGAACCTGCCACTACTGATGGCAGCTCGCTTGATTTCTCTTGTGCCTGCCTGTGGAGCTCCTCTGGTGGAAACTCTGAGATTCCTGGTGGGCTCTTAGCTACAGTCCTGTATGGGCAGGAGGGAGTGCCTCACCATATGCCTTCACCTCCTCCATGGAGAGGCAGACTCTTGGTAGCAACTGAACTATCCCTTCATACAGGCGACTGTCCTACTGTCACTTGGGATTCTATAGCAGTCACACGTGGGAAGTTTTGCTTTGCTCCTGGCATTTCTGATGGCAATAAAATGATCCTTCAAGACCACAGGCAAACCTCTAAATGGTGACATCCAAGGAAACTTGATGTGACAAATTCAACTCTGTTACGTATTCTTAAGAGAAAATCTCTCTGTCAACGGGGTGATAAGAGAACATCCTCTGACCTTGCTCTCCTCATTCCAGCACAATTATGGTCAAAGCTGGAGAACTTGGTCCTTGGAGTTCACAGGGAGAGCAGGAATACTCCTTGGAAAACACCTACCAGAAAAAGAAGACCTTCAACCTATAAAGCTATGTAAAGCTTAACTTATTTCCTTTTTAATATAATTTGATGATACATGTAGTTCGTGATTGGCTTATATTTGGTTGAAAGTATACTAAAACCTGACTCAAAATTACTTAAGCAAAAATATGAATTTGTAGAATGGCGTCAGACTAAATCAATCCAAGATTGAAGACCCAAACTCATCATACTTTCTCCGGGGTGTCTCCAGGTCTCCATACAAGCTCCCTTTCTTGTAGCAATCAAATCCCCTTGACCTGACCTTCAGTCGCAAAGAACCAAGAGAAATGGAAAAGACTCCATTCCTGTGCTCACCCAGCCTGAGGTTTATTTCTATTTGGATTGTGTCTGTGGTGGGTATGCTAGGGCCAGCTCAGATAAGCTGATTGCATGGATCCAAGCTGCAAGTTCAAGGATGTTATGTTGGTAGTTCAAATTCAGCTATGCTGGGAGTATTTAGGCCATAGGAATTAACACTTGTTACAAAGAATGGATTTTATTATTCATAGAGCCAGTGTTGAGCACTTGCTTGCACACTTCTGTTTGATTAATGAGTCACCAAAAGGGTAGGCTTAAGCTGTTTGAAGGGGCTCAGGTCCTGGAAAGTGGGAAGCCCCAGTCTCACCCAAGTGATTTGCTTAAATATGAGGGAGAACAGTGACGCAAAATGTGCCCAGGGTATTTTACTAAGGAAGATGGGCAGTGGATGCCAACACTAACAACTGACCCTCTCCAGGGAGCCCAAAAATCCTGCTTTTGGTTTTCAGATGAGGAAGCTGAAGCTTGAGTGATGCTCCAAGTTGCACTGGGAAGAGTGCTAGACTGGGTGCTAGATCTCAGCTCTTCTGTACGTCAAATTCAATGTTCTTGTTCCCACACTTACTGCCTTACCTTGAGATACGAAGCCTGGATGACTTAACTAACGTTCTATAACATTCTTCACCAAGTTACAGCCAAAGAGCACTGGGCATGATGGTGAAGGCTGGACTTTCTCTGCCTGCATTTCTCTACTGATGTTGAATTCAGACCAACTTTCCACGTCACTGCGAGTTCTCTATCTGAGATAGAGCTAGACAGACGAGCCTTCTGGGAGAGATCTGATTTGACAAACTTGCTGGAAAGCTGAAGAACTCAGCACTGTGATACGTCTGTTTCCACTGAACTGGGATCCGTTAGTGGACTGAATGTTGGTTTTCCAGAAAAAGTCAGCTTCTTCCTAGAAAATGTAATTCTTTAAAAAATATTGGCATTGGGGTTGCTGCTGTGGTGCACCGGGTTAAGCCGCTGCCTGCAGTGCCAGCATCCCACATGGGTGCCAGTTCAAGTCCCGGCTGCTCCACCTCTGATCCAGCTCCCTGCTAATGCACCTGAGAAGGCAGCGGAAGATGACCCAGATCCCTGGACCCCTGCCACCCACGTGGGAGACCTGGAAGAAACTCCTGGCTTCTGGCTTGGGCCTGGCCTAGCCCCAGTTGTTGTGGCCATCTGGGGAATGAACCAGCAGGTGGACGATTTCTCCCTTGTCTCTCCTTCTCTCTCCATAACTCTGATTTTTAAATAAACAAGTAAATCTTTTTTTAAAAATTGGCATTGAATTTACTTTTGGTAGCTTGATTGCAGATGCTCTCTCCTGTTAAACCATTCTTGAGCATGAATCTATGCTGTCTATAAGAACATGAATTATTTGTGGCACTTACGTACTAGTCATCACTTCTTGCCCTGCCAGACATTGCTAATCAACTTGGAGAATGACTTGGCCCAGAGTTGTAATAAGACTTTGAGATGATTCTCTCTGCAGCCACTGCCAGCTAATCATAGTCAACGTGACTATGAAACCTACTCTAGCTCCTTTGCCCTTCAGGTGTGCACTTCACCATGAACTTCTTGATACACTTGGTATCCTTTGAATTTTAGTTGCTTTCAATAAGTTATCACTTGATTATGTTGTTATAGTAACCCTTTAAACAATATTCATGTATATTTAACATTATTTCTCTCCCAAAAAAGTTCAAGTCACCAGGATGCTCGGACTGTTATTTTATATGACTTTGGGAACTTCTCCATGTTAAGATACTTACAAACTACGTTCTCAATAAACATTTGGCTGAATAATTCCCTAAGGAATTAGGATTAATCACCTATGGAATTCCTTGGTTGGTTTACTTAAGAAATCCAATAGAACGGAGGTATAGGAAAAGTTTTACTTACATGGGACAATCAAGGTAAAAATTTAGACTATGGATAGCTGATTACTTTCTCAAAGAGGACCTTTACTGTATGCACTGGAGTGCATTGCTAATTAGACATGATCTTGACCCTCAAGGAGATCCTGGCTCAGTACCAGGGACTAAAGAGATTGATGTGTGGTCATCAGAAACGCGGAAATATAGAAGGGCTGTGAAAGAAAAGGACTGAGAAGGGCGGAGTGGACAAGGTTGGCAGCTGAGTGCTTCGGCGTGGGAAGAGGCAGTCCCTGGGAAGGCATTCCTCCAAGCTTCCCGCAAAGAGTGTCACGAAGAAATATAATGCCAGTGGGACGGGGCCTGCGCTGTGGTGTAGCAAGTGGGGCCGCCACCTGCAGTACCGGCTTCCCATGTGGACTCCAGTTCGAGTTCTGGCTGCTCCACTTCTGATCCAGCTCTCTGCTATGGCCTGGGAAAGCAATAGAAGATGGCCCAAGTCCTTGGGCCCCTGAACCCTCGTGGGAGACCTGGAGGAGGCTCCTGGCTCCTGGCTTCAGATTGGCACAGCACCGGCTGTAGCAGCCATTTGGAGAGTGAACCATGGATGGAAGACTCTCTCTCTCTCTCTCTCTCTCTCTCTCTCTCTCTCTCTCTCTTTCTCTCTCTCTCTGCCTCTCCTTCTCTCTGTGTGTAACTCTGACTTTCAAGTAAATAAATCAATCTTGTTTAAAAAATGCCAATGGGGAGTAAGTGTTGTGGTGCAGCTTGTTAGCTGCCGCCTGAAACACCTAACTCCCATAGCAGAGTGCTGATTCACTGCTTCTAATGCAGCTTCCTGCTAATGCACCTGGGAAGGCAGCAGATAAGGGCCCAAGCACTTTAGTACCTGCCACCCATGTGGGGAACACAGGTGAGGTTTCAGGCTCCTGGCTTTGGCCTGGCCCAGTCCTGGCTGCTGTGGGCATATGGTGAGTGAACCAGCAGATTGAAGATTGATTCTCTCCCTCCCTCCCCACCCTCTGTGTGTGTGTGTGTATGTGTGTGTATGTGACACTGCCTTTCAAACAAATAAAACTTTATGAAAATTAAGAATATGGTGTCAATCACAGTGTCATTGTAATGTACCTTGACTTTGCATCCAATGACTGACACCTGTGTATAGTTACACTGTACTTTGATATTCCTTCCTTGTTTGCTCACCCAAACTCGTTATGCATATTTCCTCTGACTCTCGTGTTTTCTTGTGTTGGCTGGCAGTGGTTTTTTGGCAGCAGGGCATCTTGGACTGAATGTGATGTGAAATGGTGAGCCCCTAAGACGGGCCCTCTGCGGAGTCGCTGTACCTCACCTGCCCGCTCCCCCCCAGATACGTCCTCCTTTGACTTGCTCTGTACACCGTCACGCCTTGCGCACCCACGAGGACCATCTTCAGACTGTGGCAATGCTTTACCCCCACACGCAGAGAGCTGCTGGTCCCCGTGTATTCACACCCCTGTGAGTCAGCCCTGGGTCACAGATGGAGGGAGAAAGCCTGGCTCTCCTGACCCCAAGAGGAGCACCCTGGGGGACACACCCAGAAGTCACACCCCAGCTGGTGTTCCTCCTGCTTCTTCACTTTTTTGATGGTTTCTGCCTCGGGCAATTCCTTAAGCAATCACTTGTATACCAGGCTCATGCTGGGATCCGCCTCTGGGAACCCCAACCTGACCCAAGTGGCATTTCTCAAAGGCAGGGCCGTAGGTTGTATGCAAAGCTTCTTGGCATGGTGGGCGGCCAGTTCCCCACCTCAGACCTTATAAACCTGACTCCTGGGGGGCAAGCCAGAGAGAAGCTGCTGCTGTACCCGAGTCTCCAGCCAAGTTTCTAATTTTTCTTAAATATAAACATTGGTAAGTGGACATGATTGAATAATGAATGAATATTATATTTTGTTTATTATAGCATTGATATTTTAAGCAACCATCCACCAAATATTTGGGGGTGTAGATTAATGAAGTAGGATATAAATAATATATAAGAAAATAATAATTTTCTTAAAGATGTATTTTATTTATTTGAAAGGAAGAGAGAAAGAGAGAGAGAAAAAAAGAAAGAGCTAGAGATTGTCCATCTGCTGGTTGATTTCCCAAATGGCCACAATATTTGGCAGTGAATCTGTGTGAAGTTTAGAACCAGGAGCTCCTTCCAGGTCTCCCACATGGGTGCAGGGGCCCAAGCACTTGGACCATCCGCCGCTGCCTTCCCAGCGCATTAGCAGGGAGCTGGATTGGAAGTGGTACAGCAGGACCTTGAACCAGTGCTCTGATACAGGATTCCAATTTGCAAGCAGCAACTTAGCTCGCTGCACCACAATGCCTGCCCCTTCAAACAGTTGCTGCTCCAGGATTTGGGAAGTGAATAAAGTCTCTGACTCCAGAATGCTGATGATCTGCATGGATGATGATTTTGTGTGTGTGTGTGTGTGTGTGTTTGTAACTTCTGTGCATGGATCCTAGAAATAATACTTTTTCCTTTTCAACAGGGCTCTTTCTCCTAGAAAATTCACTCTGGAAGTCAAGTTCAGTGGCGTTCTATTTTATGTTTAAAAATACTTTCATCAATTGACACGCTTTAGCTGAAAAGGTAGATAGAAGCTCAATATGCAGCTGTTCTATTTGACCCCAGTGGAAAGAAGCAGCCTGTCCCTGGGAAGCACAGCTGGAAAACAACTGACCGAGTCCCACAGTTCAATTTACAGGTAGAGGAACCAAGGCCCGGAGAGGTGGAGAACTTGACCAAGACCGTGTAACCAATGGTGGTGCGTGCTATTAAGTGTAGTTTTCCACATTCTCTGATCAGGGCCGCTTCCACTAACTTGTATTCATTACTGCAATGAAATTTGTTACCTGGGGACTTAGAGTTCTGTTTGAATGGAAGAGAAAAGAATAGATTTTATTTGTTTAGGTTAAGCAGGTTACATGCTTCATACTCCGAGGACTCAACTTTCTGGGAATGGAAATGGAAAATAGTCTCAGCTTGTTTGGTCTCTTTGCAAAAGTATTGAACTCCTCTAAAAATGCTTGTATGCAATGTATTTTTTTTCCTGCTGGAGCAGAAGATTTAGTGCGAATCCCATCTTCAGACTTGTATGAAAGTCATCAAAGGGAAGTAGGACCTGGCAAAGAGTCCACCATAAGCCACGAGAGTAAGCAAGGAGGACTTGCTTGTAGGCAAAGCAGCTCCTCTCAAGGCCTGCTGTGCACTGTGTCTTGTCTGTTGTTTGCTGAGCTGCCCTAACCGGATGCGTCTCCATCCATTCCTCTCATTCTTTCCCCTGCCTTCTGCTGCAGGGAGAAGTCGCATGAGGTCAGCTCCAAGGGTGTCCCTGCTGACTTTCTCTGATCATTAGCCAAGCCGGGGGACTTCTCCCTTGCCGTTAAGCTGCTGGAAGTTCAGATGGGCTGAACGTTACTCAGGGCTTCATTTGTGAAACAAACAGTCAAAGTGGACACTTGGAGGTGGAGGCGTTGGTGTCTCTCTTGGCTGATTCGGAAAGGGGGCTACTGCCTCTAGGAGGAGGGCAACCAAGTCAGGACACAGGAAGCAGGTCCCAGATCCAAGGGAGCTCGGTGGACCTCAACAGAAGGGCCTGGGGGGGTCCTTCCTCAGAGCGTGGGGGGGCTAGCCACCAGGACCATGCATTTCCTGGCCACTGCCCACATTCCTGGCTTCTGTCCTTCCTGCTCTCTACGTAGGAGAGTGTGCCCTGCTCCATACTTTCTCTAACCAAGGGTCGGCACTTCCTTTAAACCTTCTCACTCATGGCTCTTCAAGAACAGACCCGGCTGATATTGAACCCTACTTTCTGGAGCCCCACTTTCTATTGAAACAGAAGAACTGATTCTTCAAAGAAGTCCTTGGTGAAGGAAGTGGAGAAGACGTTCAGAAACCAAACGGGAATCTGTGGAGGTGCTGGCTTGGCTCTAGGCTGAAAATGCTTATGCTACTTGGAAGAGGTTTTGGAAAGCTCCAGAACACGGCTGCATTCGGGGACTGCTGTAACACGGAGAAGACAGCTGAGGGTGAGGTGGGCTTCAATAACACAAATGAGGCTCAAGAAGTGGACTGGATGGAGAGTCAGGAGATGGGCTACTAACATCACCGGCTCTGGGCTTTGTGACCATGAAGATGTTACTAGCTCTCTGCAAAGAATTTTATGGAAAGAATGAGGGTTGGTCTGTCTACTTCATCTCCTCTTTCCTTTCCCCTCCTTCCCTTCTATAATGATGAGCACTTGTGCCCATCACCTTGTGAGAGTAGCTCTGACATCCCTAATTCTACCAAATTAGAAAGGTTTTCTGCTCAATTACCCCTTGGGGACCAAGTGCCAGTCACTTGAGAAATCTCAAGCTGGGCATCCATCAAAGCAGACAGGCCGACTCGTGATGCTCAGAAGACTGACCAGCCACACCAAGAAGTTTTTACTTTGGGAGGAATCCATTTAAAAGAAACACGCACGCACGCGCGCACACACACACACATACACACTCAGACACACACACACACATACACACTCAGACACACACACGTACTCCACAGGTTGTCACTATTTCATTGGCCCGAGCTTTGGTCTTTTCCTTTTTCATTGGGACAAGACTTCAATGCAAAGGGTAAGGGGTCTAGAAACGACCCCCCCCCCCACCGCCTTGATCTCTCAGCTCCTGGGTCTCGGTGGGAGCCTAGATTTCGTTTCCTGGCCCTAGAAGAGGATTGTTAATTAGGCTTGGGTCTGAGCTTTGGTTTTATTCACCTTGTGACTTCCTGGAGGTTGTATAGAAGGAAAGGTCGCTTAGCATCCTTAAGAGGTGGAGGCTGACACCATGAGCAAATCACTCTGGACGGAGTGAAACTTAATAATAGGAGTGAGAGGGCCGGCGCCGTGGCTCACTTGGTTAATCCTCCACCTGTGGCGCTGGTATCTCATATGGGCACTGGGTTCTAGTCCCGGTTGCTCCTCTTCCAGTCCAGCTCTCTGCTGTGGCCCAGGAGTGCAGTGGAGAATGGTCCAAGTGCTTGGGCCCCTGCACCCACATGGGAGACCAGGAGAAGCACCTGGCTCCTGGCTTTGGATCGGCGCAGCGCCGGCCATACTGGCCATTTGGGGGGTGAACCAATGGAAGGAAGACCTTTCTCTCTGTCTCTCTCTCTCTCACTGTCTATAACTCTACCTGTCAAATAAATAAATAAATAAAATAATAAGAGTGAGAAAAAAAGGAGTCTGGGGTGCCCAGGACTCAGCATACAGGCATGAGTTTCATCTTTAGGAGACAAAATAGCAGCTGGCCTATGTGGAGAGGCTGAGCAGAGACGTTCTGTGGTTTTCTGATGCCTTTTGCCATCAGAGAGAGACCAGCTCCCCCAGCCTGCAAAAGTACCAAGCCAGAGGGAAGAGGCCAACCTGAGACCTCAAATTTGTGCGACTCTGATGAGAGTCGATCACAGGGCGTCTCTGCTTGGCTAGAGCTTAGAGATCACTGTCTCAAATCCCCTTATTGGAAGGAAACCCAGAGAAGGAAAGGGACAGCCCCAAAGCCATGCACGTACCCACAGGAGAGCCAGACCTACAGTCTGACAAGCTGCCTCCTTCCAGAATGATTTGTGCTTTGGATTCAAGGACAGATCTCTGATTTAAGAACTCAGAGAACCAAACAACTTCTCACAGCTAAGTCACTACTGATTGAAGGAGTCGGAGATTGAATGGCACAGGAACTCTGAAAGCACCAAATCATGTTGCAGGCCAACACCACAGTCAGACAGGGGGGCTTTGGGGTAGCACAGAGCTATGGTGATGACAAGTCTTGTTCGCCAGACAAGTATAGTTTTAAAGCAATATGAAGACCAAAAATGGTGACTAAAATTAAGTTCTCAATTTTCCAGTGCTTAAAAAATTGTATTACTAGGTAGGACTCCAACTAGTTACACTTGGCGTATGCAGCCAAACTGACATCATGGATAGAAACCCATCTGAGCCTACAAGATGACGCCAGAAATCACAGGAGCCAAGAAACTCTCGAATCACCTCTGTACGATCGCTCTTTATTTTGTCGGAGGAGTTTGCCTATAGTTTCTGACTCCTGCTGATTTCACAACTCCAGGCCCCACTGCTGAAGACAATGTGGATTCTCTCCTTTGGTTCCACATTGAAAAATCCCAAGGTGAAGTTGCCCAAGGTGGGTCACGTGCCAGGCCTCTTCTTTGACAAACGTTTCTCTGAGCAAAAGAGAAATGAGGATTTGGGGGTCTCTACCATTTTCTCACATCACCTTGACATTCTGTCTTTAGAGCCCTCCTGTGTGAGGAAGGCCTCACATCTAAGCATCAAGATGGGAAAGGAGACAGCTCCTTTTTCTTGTCATCTGTGATCAGTTGGTAGTGGCTACACGCAGGGGCTACCTTGAAGACGTCTAAGATCAGCAAAACGGTCGGTGCAGTGGCTGATTAGTAATGTCTTCCATGTGTGTGGGAAGATGGAGAAATGGCACGTGTGCCAGACAATTGTCATGCTTGTGCAAGGGATCTTGAAAGCACCAGACCCCAACTAAGGGCATTAGGTGCGTTGGATCAGATCTGTGCTCTCAGAGTCAAGTGAAAGGGACAGAAAATTAACAGATTAATTACAACACAGTGACGAGAGCCAATGCTAGGGATATGAATGAGCGCAGGCATAGAGCTGTCACGGGAGAAAGGAAAGAGCATTTTCTTGCAGGAGAGATGAGTTTTGATATCTACGCTGCTTTGGGGAGGAGTTAGAGAAAATTTTATCTTAGAATGTCTTATTCTGTTTCCTCCTCCAGCATTTACATCTGATGTTCTCAGATGAGTCCTGGAATGATATGGCACTGTCTGAATACACTAACCTGATAAGAGTTTATCTAGAGGTGTTCTCTAAGAATTGGCCTGATGTTGGGGCTGGCATTGTGATATAGCCAATTTAGTTGCCACCTGCAGCGCCAACATCCCTTATGGGTGCTGGTCCAAGTCCTGGCTGCTCTACTTCCAATTCAGCTTCCTGCTAAGGTGCCTGGGAACGCAGCTAGAGAAGGCCCAAGGGCTTGGACCCCTGCACCTACCTGGGAGACCAGATGGCTCCTATTGCAGGCGTTTGGCAAGTATACCAGCAGATGGAAAATCTCTCTTTCTCTTTCTCTGTAATTCCATCTTTCAAATAAATACAATAAATTTTTTTAAAGATTTATTTATTTATTTGAAAGTAAGAGAGAAAGTTACACAGAGAGAGGAGAGGCAGAGAGAGAGGGGTGGGGGGAGGTCTTCCATCTGCTGGTTCACTCCCTAAACAGCTGCAATGGCCAGAGCTGACCCAACCTGAAGCCAGAAGCCAGGGACTTCTTCCAGGTCTCCAACGTGGGTGCAGGGGCCCAAGGACTTGGGCCATCTTCCACTGCTTTTTCAGGCCATAGCAGAGAGCTGGATCGGAAGGGGAGCAGCTAGGACTCGAGCAGGAGCCCATATCAGATGCCAGCACTGCAGGCGGTGGCTTTACCCACTACGCCACAGCACCAGCCCCAAAATAAATGTTTTTAAGGGATGAAAAATGACATGGTGCCATCACCCTGTGACTATATTTTGTAAAAGAACCATTTGGGGTTGACTGATCATTGTTGAATACATTGGAATTTTAGTAACTGAAACAATACTCTAACAATGTGGTTAAGGGTACTAAGGCCATGACATTATAGTGTGACAAGCTAACTTCTGCCTCCTCAACCCCTCCTTCTCTCCAGAAATGAGATGTGGGAGCTTGCACAAGCCCTTGAACTCTTGAATCCAAGAGTCCTCATTTGACAATCAGTCTGATGGGGTAGCCAAGAGGGGTCAAGCCCTTAGCACAGTGGTGTCGAATAAAAGAGAGCTGTGACATACCAAAAGTCGTTCACATGCTCACATATGTGACAGTGGACTCCTATATGGCCGCCAGCTCTGCAGGCCAGAGGCTCAGCACTCAGCCTCATGCTGCATCCACACAGCAAACCTTGCTGAGCCTGCTATTGATACAACCCCTGCCCGGAGTCCGTCTGTCTGTTAGCTCAAGAAAGAGGTCAAAAACTTCGTTTCAGAGTTCTTTTGCTACCACGGAAAGCTAGGAGTCCATCCCCCACAAACCTGTCCCTTTCCACGCGTTGGCCAAGTCACAAGAACTCGTGAGTTCTGGCTATTTGACAATGAGGTGCTGGCGGCACCTTAGGGTCCCGCAGCTCTCGACACCCATCATGCCCAGGGGAACCCAGGCGTGTGAGGCACACAGGCCCGAGCACCTCCCCTGGGCTTGGCCCAAACCACAGTGCATTTGGCCCTGGGCCTATTTCCCTTTAAAAATTTTAAGCCCCTGAGTATTTTTAGGGGAATTTAATCCACATGTTTTTTTATTCATTTGCATTTAACTCATAAAAAATGTTGCTTCTAAAGAGGTGGTAGATGGCCAAGAACCACTTCTTTCTTGATTCTCCTTTTCTTTTATCTTCATCATTGCTATTAATCTCCTTCTTCTCCAACTTTTTTTCTACCTCCTCCTCTGTCCCCTTATAAGTCTTCTTTCTCAGAAAAAAGCTCACTCCCTTTTTATTTATCTAAATATCTAAGGCCAACTGTCTGAGTTGCTTGGAAGGTATTACCCGTTGATCCAAACAAGAGCTACAAGACTTCTCCCAGGGCTAACCCCGAGATACTATTTCTGCTTCAATGTTGCCCTGTGGATGCAATCACAGGGTGTGTTGAGGACAATGCTACTTATCACAGTGTGGTATCAGTCATTTCCAGGATGCTCATGAGGGTGCCAACAGAGCAGATGGCTGGAGGGATGCGCTTCGCCATGGAGTTTCTGGAAATTTAGGGTTAGAGTACATGTTTTCAGACTCTTGAGGTTCAAAGGGGTACAGTTATTACTGGTCACTGCCCTGGACTCCGAATCCAGACCAGTGTATCTGACTACCCCCTGGACTTGTTGTGGGAACTTGCAAAGTGGCCAGGGCGCTCAGGAAGGTACATGGAGGAAGAGAGGGACAAGACTGGCTGCTGCTCCACCGTGCAGTGGCTGGGACAGGCCCACTGCCTTCTGATCATGGGAACAAAAGCCTGAAATGGACATCACTCTCCAGCTGCCTTCCCCGGAGGAAGCAATAGCGAGAGAGTGGCCAGGAAGTGCTCTTTTACTGTGAGACAAAAATCATGCAGGTGCCAACCATACTAACTGCGATTAGAAGCCACCTCTGAGGCCCACAGTTGCCATGTTCTTAGTCCACACTGCACCTGAGATTCACAACTGATTCATGACCTTGAAAAGCTTTCCCAGGGCAGGCGTTGTGCAGTGAGTTAAGCTGCCCCTCTCAACACCGGCATCCCAAGTCCCGGTTCCAGTTCTAGCTGCTCCTCTTCTGATCCAGCTCCCTGCTAATGTGCCTGGGAAAGCAGCAGACAATGGCCCAGGTCCTTGAGCCTCTACCAGTCATGCAGGAGACTCAGAGGGAGTTCCAGGTTCCTGGCTTCAGCCTGGCCATTTGGGGAGTGACCCAGAGGATAGCAGATATCTCTCTTTCTCTCTCCCTCTCTCTCTCTCTCCCTTTCAGATTGCTTAGTTAGCTACAAAGATGCTTCCCCAAGCAATTCTAACATTTAGTAAAGACCGAGAGCCATTGCGAAGCATGTGGCCTTCTAGGGATTTTTTTAAAAAATCAAATGTAATTGAGAGCCTTTATGTGCACTTGGTTTGTTACCCATTCATTCAGGCCTTATTGTCTTGTAAGGGACACGCGTTGCTTTCCGTGTTATTTTCACTTCAGGGCTGTGAAAAAGACGTTCTCCCCCTCTTTTCTCCCTTTCTTGAGAGCCCCAGGTAGAGGCTCTGCACACACACAAGACCTTGGTTTCCGAAGCACCGGCACAGCCTCCTCCCCAGTCCTCCCTTCCTCCCCCAGCCCCTGGGGAGAGAGCCATCAGCTCTTTCCAGTTATTATCATTGAAATGCACAGAATGACATTATGCCAAAAAGAAGGGGTTCATAAATTGATATCCGATTTTAGAAAGTTCCCCAGCCATTGTATAAATGACAGATCTATAAAAGAAGACTGAAAATGAATTTCAAATTAAAAAAAGAAAATAATTCCATGTTTTTATGGCAAGCTTAGGAAAAAAAAATTCCAGGAACAAAGCGTTTCTGAGGCGAGTGATTCAGGGGGCCCCCCAGTATGCGGAGCTGAGACCTGCCTGGTGGGAGGCGGGAGGCTGAGAGCCCGCGGGGCCTCGGGGTCTGTCAGAGCTGCTGTACCCGGGAGTCTGAACACAGCCCCAGAGTTCCAAGGAGGAACAGCTCAATTATCTGCTTGGAAGATGTGTGTGGGGCACAGCCGGGTGCAGGAGCACTGACAGCCCCCGGGGCCGCACACGGCTGATGGATGGAGCTGCACCCGGACTTTGCAACACATGCGTTTCCTTGCTGGAGCCCGGTTGAGGCAGAGTGGAACTGGTCAGCTTCCCTGCTCTGCTCACACCCCAGCATTCCTCTAAGTCAGAGAACCCCCGGGGGAAGAGGCATTGCAACTCTGCTCCCACTCCCCACCCCGTTCCCAGTGCACAGCGCTTTCTCCCAGCGGGGCCCTCCCATCAGGAGCCCAGATTTCCAACCTGGACAGAGGTGCTCCAGGGAGAGTGGGGGTGGGAGAGGGAAGGTGAACTTGACCCCAAGCCTAGGATTGGAGACAAGAGGCCGATGTTGACCTGGCAGCGAGCCAGACACCTGGGTGCAGTCCTGGGACCTCAAGGGGCTGGCAGGCCTCGCAAAGGGAAGGGAGTTTGCCCTGGAAGTCACGAGGCCTCTAGATTGCGGGGCCAAGTCGATCAGAGTCACACCATGGTCCCCGGAGTGGCGGGTGGGGAGCGGTCAGGCGGTGTTTGGCATCAACGTGGAGTTTCTGGTCACTCAGTCCAGCAGGTGGGCTGCCGTGGGCAGGAACGAGGGCACAGGGGCTGTGGGGTTCAGTGCAGACAGGGGCAGCAGAGCTGTCCTCCTTGCCAGCCCCACGGGACACCGTCACAGGCACACAGAAACATCTCTAGGGGAAATGGAAACACTGAGGGGGACTGGTTTCCTGCTCAGGGAAGAAGCAGCTTTGTAATGGGGACTTACAGATTGGGTGATCGGGGCAGGGGGAGGGCGGCACTGTGGCACAGTGGCTTAAGCTGCCACTTGCGATGCCAGCATGCCACAGCTGAATGCTGATTTGAAGCCCGGATACTCTGCTTGCAATCCAGCTCCCTGCTAACTATCCTGGGATGATGGGACAAGTACCTGGGACAGGTACAGATGATGGGACAAGTACTTAGGTTCCTGCCACTTAATGGGAGACCTGGATGGAACTCCTGTCTTCTGACTTCAACCTGGCTCAGCCCCAGCCATTGTGGCCATTTGGGAAGTGAAACAGCAGGTGGAAGATTTCTCTCGCTCTCGCTCTCGCTCTCACTCTCACTCTCGCTCTCGCTCTCTCTCTCGCTCTGCTTTTCAAATAAATAATTTTTATGAGAAACAGTGACTTGATCAGCTCTTGTCCTGACGGTTGATGTACAATGTAATACTTTATCCATTTTAGTATTTTTTTTTGTTCTAGTACCATTGGTTGCACTCTGTAATTAACACACAATTATTCTTAGGTGTTTAAATTTTAACTGAAAAGTGATCCCTGTTAGGAATTTGGAAAAAATTATGCTGAGTGAAATAAGCCAATCCCAAAGGGACAAATACCACTTGTTCTCCTTGATAGGTGACAACTAACTGAGCACCAAAAAGGAAACCTGTTAAAGTGAAATGAACACTATGAGAAACGATGACTTTATCAGCCATCACCCTGACTGTTGATGAGCAACTTGATATGTTATCCCTCTTAGTATTTTTTTTGTTTGTTCTACTTAATACTTTTGGTTGAATACTGTAATCAATACACAATTATTCTTAAGTGCTGAAACTTAACTAAAAAGTGATCACTGTTAAATATAAGAGTGGGAATAAGAGAGGGAAGAGATGTGCAATTCGGGACATGCTCAAGCTGACTTACCTCAAACGGTAGAGTTAGAAACATACCAGGGGATTCCAAGTCAATCCCATCAAGGTGGCATGTACCAATGCCATCTCACTAGTCCCAGTGATCAATTTCTGTTCACAATTGATCATAATGATAGGACTAAGAACCAAAGGGATCACATAAACAAGAATAGTGTCTGCAAATACTAGCTGATAGAATAAAAAAGGGAGAGAATGATCCAACATGAGAAGTGAGATACAGAGCAGACCCATGGAATGGCGCATGTCCTAAACAGCACTCTGGCCTCAGAATCAGCCCTTAGGGCATGCGGATCCAGCTGAAAAGCCCATGAGAGTATTTCAGGCATGGAAAGCCAAGACACTCTGGAAAAAAAAAAAAACCTAAATGAAAGATCTCTGAGAGTGAGATCCCAGTGGAAAGAACGGGTCATCAAAGAAGGAGGTACCTTTCTCTGAAGGGAGGAAAGAACTTCCACTTTGACCATGGCCTTGTCGTCTAAAAATTATCAGAGTCAGTGAACTCAGGGGGCTTCCATAGCCTTGGCAGCTCATGACAAGAGCCTAGGGTGATTACTGATGCCATAAACAAGAGTGTCAATTTGTTAAGTCATCAACAGGAGTCACTATGCAGTTACTCCTCATGTAGCATCTTTGTCCTTAGTGTGCTGTACATTGAGATTTAATGCTATAACTAGTACTCAAACAGTATTTTTCACTTTATGTTTCTGTGTGGGAGCAAACTGTTGAAATCTTTACTTAATGTATGCTAAACTGATATAAAGAGAATTGAAAATGAATTTTGATGTGAATGGAAGGGGAGAGGGAGTGGGAAAGGGGAGGGTTGTGGGTGGGAGGGACGTTATGGGGGGGAAGCCATTGTAATCCATAAGCTGTACTTTGGAAATTTATATTCATTAAATAAAAGTTTAAAAAAAATGGATCACCGCCTGTGTTCCACAGGTTGGTTACACTTGAATGTCACCTTCCCAGTTTCCCCTTTAGTCCGCTCTGTCTCTCCATTCAGCAAACATTACATCCAATTCCATAATAGGAACAGGAATAACAGAGAACACCCGGGCTGAGTTTCCTCACCTCCCAGGAAGGGTGGCCCCCGTATTCTGGTTGAAGGTTGGGAAGAAGGCCCTGGGCTATCATACCCTCTCATCCTCACCCTCTGTCTCTGATGGAACTGTCACTTCTCTGCACCTGCGTTCCACACCAGCCCAGACCTTGAACACTCACTGAGCACCTCCCTGCTGCCTTTCAGTTTCTTCAAGTCCATTGTTCCGCGCACCTGACAGGTGTCGTTTACCCACAGGTGTCTTCCTCAGGCATATTCCCAAGGATACAAATGTCCCCAGACGGGTTCTATGAAACGAATACTCCAGGGGAGGGTGGGCGTGGTGGAGCAGCTTGGTAAACTGCTGCTTGGTAGGCAGGCTTCCCATGTGGGAGTGCCTGACTTGAGTCCCACGTCTGCTTCCGATTCCAGCCTTCTGTTCACACCCTGGTGGAGGACATGATGATGGCTCAAGTACTTGGGTCCCTGCTACACAGGTGGGAAATGCAGATGGAAATCTGGGCTCCTGGCTTCAGCTTGGCCCAGCCTCAGCTGTCATGGGCATCTGGGTGGTGAACCAGAAGACGGAAGACCTCTTTCTCTATCTCTCTGTCCCTGTGCCTTTCAAATTCGTAAGTAACTTTTAAGAAAAGGAAAAACAGAAAAATAAGCTACATCACCCTAGACACTGGGGAAATGCTGTGTGTCTTATTCCCTTCGTGGAACCTCTTCACAAACGCTGGCTAACCTGAGACTCCTGAACGTTCAGCAATGATGAAGTCCATCGAACTTTGTATAACCAAGGAAAGCGAGTTTCCTGCTCGCAAAGCTGCAGGGCAGTTGTCCGACAACAAGCGTTAATATCATCGATCCCTCCTCTTTCCCTCACCATCCCCGTCTTCTTCTCCTGCCTGATTTTGCAAAAGGTTGCATCTGTACCAAACACATGCAGACTTTTCCCCTAAAACATCGTTGAGCAACAACCATTTACACGGCATCTACATTGTGTTCGGCACTGTAAATCACCGAGAGGCGACAGGAAGTATGTGGGGGCGGGGCACAAGCATGGGTTACATGCAAATACTAGGCGGCGCCTTCAAAAAGTTCCCAGAAAATGCAGATTACGAAAAAGCGATGCATGGCTTTCAAACATTTTTGCAACAAAATGAAATTGTCTTTTCTTTCCATTTCCCACAAACTTTTCTCAAGTACCCTCACGTAGGATATTAGATGAGGGACTTGAGCATCCACAAATGGTGCTACCCGCAGGGGGTCCTGGAGCCCACCCCCACCCATACTGAGGGATGACTGTTCTATCCTCTGTCCTCCCCACATGCCCATTGCAATCCAGGCTTTGTGAAGGTGCTCGTTTGTATGAATGCACGTGCACACGCAAACACACACACACACACACACACACACACACACACCTAGAACATTTCCTGTAGCAAGGTGGACCCTTACTCAGTGTGTATGTTTTATGACAACTTGCCCAGCACGCCTCCTCCTGCCTGTGTTAAACAGTGCTAGAACCAGGCAAAAATAACTGAGCAGCCAACTCTAGGAAGTATCTGCTCTTGTGAATTGCCAGTGATTGGCCATTCAATGACATCGTGCTGTGTGAACGAATCCTGGTAACTGCTCATCCAAAGCGCCAGCTTTGGTAAACAGGTTTTATTATTTTTTTTAGCAGGCTAGAAATCCTGGAATCCAAGGTCTCTTCTGGTCCTGTTCCTTGCGTTGACTTGGTGTGGGTGCCTCTCACTGGTCTACCTTTATTCTGTGGCTCTACCCAGCTACGGCCTGTCCAGCCTTGACTTTCAGGTTAAAGTCTTACTTCTCCAAGATGCTGTCTGCTACCAAGGTCAAGTGCTCACGGGAATGGCTGCTGGCTTCCTGATCATCTTCCTAATCTCCCCTGACCTCCTGCTGGACCATCGTTAGGGCACGCCAGTGTACTGAAGGCATCCCTGGGTCCAAATGTCCCATGGGAGCAGGGTCCTGCTTTTCTTACAGGTCACACAGGCATTAGAATCCCCTTCTCTGCTCTCCTCAGAGAAGATGTATCAGGAAGTCTCCTAGGGCTGCCTTGGAAATCTAGTACAAATATGAGGGCTTAACACAATAGAAATGTATCGTGGTTTTGGCAGTCAGAAGTCCAAGGTCAAGGTGTCGGCAGGGCCACACTCCTTTGGAAGACTGTGGGGAGGGTCCTTCTTTGTGTCTTTCCAGGCACTCTTTGGCTGTGGCCACTTAATTCCAGTTGTTGCTTTGATCGTCATAGGCTTCTCTTATCCTGTGTGTCTCCCCTCCGTGTGTCTTTGACAAGGACAATGGTCATTGGATATAGAGGCTACCTGTATAACCCAGGAAGGTCAGCCTTGGAATACTTAACTCAATCACACATATGATGACCCTTTTATTTCAATGTACAAATTCTGGGGATCAGGGAATGGACTATCTTGTGGGAGGGCCATCACTTAACCCATTACTGGGTGGGTAGAATTAAATAGAGGAGCTCATGAAACATTGTTTTATTTATTTATTTATTTTTTGACAGGCAGAGTGGCTAGTGAGAGAGAGAAACAGAGAGAAAGGTCTTCCTTTTGCCGTTGGTTCACCCTCCAATGGCCGCCACGGTTGGCGCGCTGCAGCCGGTGCAGCACGCTGATCCGAAGGCAGGAGCCAGGTACTTATCCTGGTCTCCCATGGGGTGCAGGGCCCAAGCACTTGGGCCATCCTCCACTGCACTCCTTGGCCACAGCAGAGAGCTGGCCTGGAAGAGGGGCAACCGGGAAAGAATCCAGCGCCCCGACTGGGACTAGAACCTGGTGTGTCGGCGCCACAAGGCGGAGGATTAGCCTATTGAGCCGTGGCGCCAGCGGAAACATTGCTTTAGAAAGAGCTAAAATGCATTGCAGAGGTAAAGGGCTTTGTTATGTCCAGAATAAAGATGCTGACCTCTCTATAGAGTGCTATTCCCTACCTGTTACAACCCATGTGAAGGATTTGAAATTGGCTCTTTCACTTTGGATTTGCTTGCGAACACCTTCAGGGCAAAGTGCTCCAGGCCTCCAAAGCCCAGGAGACCATAGCTAACACAGCTGGACCTTCTCCCAGACTCCAACCTACCAAGCCAGCCAGGCCTCTGCCCCACTCCAGGCGAACACGGGACATCTGATCTCTGGGGTTTCACGCAAACCTTTCCCTGCCCACCTCTACCTCCAGGCTGCAAACACAACCACCCTCTGATGTTCACCTCCTCCCGATCTCTGCTTCCTGATTCCATTGTAAGAATTAACGGTCTTCTTCTGAAAGTATCTCATCCTAAATCTGTGTATATGAAATACGTGAAATTTGCATACCTTAAATAAAATAAAAAAAAAGAAAATGTCTCTTACACTTTTGACTTCTCTGTCACCAGTTATACCCTTTTTGGTTTGCTAGGACCACCATAGAAAAGTACGTAGACTGTATGGCTTAAATAACAGAAATTAATTTCCTCAAAGTTGTAGAGGCTGGAAATCCAAGAACCAGGTGTGGGCAGCTTGGTCACTCCCTGAGTCTCTACTCCTTGGCTGAGTCTTCACTCCTTGGCAGGTGGATGGCTGCCTTCTCCCTGTGCCGTCGTGTGATCTTCTGTCCCCACCTGTCTCGGTCCTAGTCTCTTCTTGGAAGGACGGCCAGTCACACTGGATGAGGGCTCAGTCCCAGGACTTCGTTTTGGCCTGATCATCTCTTTAAAACCCTGTCTACAATCCAGCCACATCCAAAGGTACTGGGGGCCGGGACCTGCACTATAACCTTGGGGAGGGCACAATCAGTCCCTGGCAAAGCGCTGGGCATTTGCACACATGGCAGCCACCCCCCTGGGTCCTAGGGTCCACAAGAGCCGAACCTCCCCTTCTCCTTCCTCCCGGTCCCCATCCCTGTTGACCGTCCTCTCCTTGTTATCCATCCCACCATCTCCTCTTCTTCCTCCTCCCCCTTGACCTCTGTCTTTATCATCAGTACCACTTTCTACCTGCTAAACACTTTATGACAACATCTCATTGAAGCCCAGCACAACTTTCCAAACACAGTGGTGTTATTACCGTTGTCCCTGAGCCCATGGGTCAATGGGAGGTGGTGGCATTGTATGCAGTAGGTCAGGAGAAGAGGCCAAAGTTCAGACTCCAGCTTGCTGGGTGCCAGAACCTCCACTCTTCCCCAAACACAGCCTCCTAGCAGCCTCCCCAGCCCAGCTCGAGTGCTTGCACACAGTGGGTATTACGCAAATGTGTGCGGAATGAATGAACAGATGTTGACTCACCAGGGCCATTTGAGATACTTTAAAAATAGCAGAGGAGGGTAAGAAAATCAGATGTCGGAGCCCAAGCTATTTGCGCATCTGACAATGGCAGCAAAAGCCTCTAAACAGCACGTTTGTTAGTGGTCTGTGGGTTAATGAGTAGGTGCACGCTTGCTTCTGTGGAAAGAAGACCTCATTATGCTGTCGTTTTTATTTCAAGCCTGACATTTATGAAAGGTGAACAGATATCTTATCTGTAAGAGCAGCCAGCCACTGCAGGGCTCCTGCCTTGACGAAAATACTTCTCCTTGTGTTTGTTTTCCTGGGAGTCTATGCTCGTGGCTTTCTTGGCAAGACTTGTTTAAAACACAAAACTTGGGAATGCAGATGGGAGGCAGTGATTTGCCAGCCCCATCAAAGCGACACAGGGGAAGGAGGAGGGTCTCTCTCGCGGTAATGACCTCTCCGAGTCTGTCCCAGGGGCTGGGCTGTGTTCCCACTCTGGGATCTTGACTGGCCAAGGAGCGGGATGTGCTGGGAACACGGATGGTCACCCCCCACGTGCACGTCTGAGTTTAGGAAGGGGTCAAGGTTGGAGACCTCTTGGGATCAAATAGGGGGCAGATCAGGGCATGGTGCTGTGCACGCTTGGCTGCCCAGTTCCATCCCACAAGTGCTTTGTCAGAAGAATCTCGGGCTGGTTTTCTCCCGCAGAGTGGAGCTTCCCTTTTAGTTCTGAGCATCTAGGTAACTCTTCCCGGAGACTGGCTTTGGATAGCTTGTGATCATGGGGACAACAGCGCACACTCAGGGAGAGCATTTGATGAGGCCAGCGCTGCGAATCCCCGCAGCTCCACCCTGAAGGAAACAGAAACACACTGAGAAGAGGAGCTAGCCGGCTTTGGCAATGCTTGCTCACGTGAGGCCACGCATCACGACTCATCGATCAATCCAACTTGAAGGGGGTCAGTCTCTTGCTCTTCAATCGCTGTGCAACGTGAACACTGGCAGCGTGTGCAGCCCAGCCCAACCCAGCCCAGCCCGGTTCTCAACCTTCTCTGGACAGCAGCCCATGGAGTTCTCAGTACTGCCCTGCAACCCCACCCCTGTGTGTAAGCGGGGGCACAGTAAGGCTAAGATGCGGCCCAAAGTCGTGCAGTTGGGAAGTGAGAGGCTGGGACTTGAATGTGCACCAGACCCCGCTGCACATCTGAGCTCTCTTCACCCATGAAGCCACTCAAGAAGCTGCTGAAACCTGTGCCCCCTGGGACCCCCAGGTTAAGGTGGTCTGGCCTGGATAACATGCTTCAGGGAAAGGAGGGACTGACAGTTTCCCCCACCTGGCTTTGTCCATGTGTCCCTCCCTGTTAACCTGGGGCTTGATAGTGACCCAGTAAACCCAAATTGGGTGCTATGAACGGGCGATGTTTCAAGGGGCTGGGAAGGGAAGCAGTTGGAATTCAGGCCCTGCGTTGTGAGTAGTATAAACTCAGGCCTCAGGTTCCACATCTGAACATGTGGGTAAAATAGTCTCTCGTGCTTAAAGAAGCTAATGTGATAGTGTTTAACAGAGTCTGGTATTAGTAAAGTACTTAGGGAGCTGGCTCTGTGGTGTCATAGGTTAAGCATCCACACGAGGTGCCAGTGTCCCATATGGGCACCGGTTCGAGTCCCGGCTGCTCCTCTTCCCATCCAGCTCTCTGCTATGGTCTGGGAAAGCAGTAGAAGATGGCCCACATCCTTGGGCCCCTGCATCCACATGGGAGACCCAGAAGAAGCTCCTGGCTTCTGGCTTTAGATTGGCCAAGCTCTGGCCATTGCGGCCATTTGGGCAGTGAACCAGTGGATGGAAGACCTCTCTCTCTCTCTGTCTCTCCCTCTCTCTCTGTCTGTAACTCTGTATCTCAAGTAAATAAATAAATCTTAAAAAAATAAAGTACTTAGATAAATTTATTTTTACACATTATTTTCACTCAAGCGATGAGTAGCTTTCTTTCTTTTCTTTTTTTTTCTTTTTCTTTTTTTTTTTTTTTTTTTTGACAGGCAGGGTGGACAGTGAGAGAGAGAGACAGAGCGAAGAGTGAAAGGTCTTCCTTTGCTGTTGGTTCACCCTCCAATGGCCGCCGCGGCTGGCACGTTGCGGCTGGCGCACCGCGCTGATCTGATGGCAGGAGCCAGGTACTTCTCCTGGCCTCCCATGCGGGTGCAGGGCCCAAGCACTTGGACCATCCTCCACTGCCCTCCCTGGCCACAGCAGAGAGCTGGCCTGGAAGAGGAGCAATAGAGACAGAATCTGGCACCCTGACTGGGACTAGAACCCAATGTGCCGGCGCCGCAAGGCGGAGGATTAGCCTAGTGAGCCGCGGCGCCAGCCCCGATGAGTAGCTTTCTATAACACTCAAAGCACATCAGTGTCAAGGGGCAGGAAAAAAAATTCTTGTCTCTACCAACAAGGATCCTGCAAGGATGACTTAGCCTAAAGGTATTTCTTGAGCACCTACTATGTACATGGCTTTGTGTGATGACTTGTGCTGCACTTGGAGATCTGAAAAGCATGCCTTTGTTCTCGGGAGGTTGAGAGTCTTGTTTGAGGAGGGGAAGACACAACACAGCTTTGGAGTCCTTTATGCAGGACTCAAATTCTCATCGGTTTCTAAGAACTTCCTCCTCTTCCTCCTCCAGACAGAGAGCACATGGAGGAAAGAGGAAGTTGCAGGAAAGGGCCCCGTGCCCACCACTGAGGACCCGGCCCCCGGGACTTTGCTCCTGCCGCTTCCTCTGTCTGGGGCGTTCCTTTCCCTCTGAACATCCCATGCCATCCATCTTTCTTTTTTTTTTTTTGACAGGCAGAGTGGACAGTGAGAGAGAGAGACAGAGAGAGAAAGGTCTTCCTTTGCCGTTGGTTCACCCTCCAATGGCCGCCGCTGCAGCCGGCGCACCGCGCTGATCCGATGGCAGGAGCCAGGATCCAGGTGCTTTTCCTGGTCTCCCATGGGGTGCAGGGCCCAAGCACCTGGGCCATCCTCCACTGCACTCCCTGGCCATAGCAGAGAGCTGGCCTGGAAGAGGGGCAACCGGGACAGAATCCGGTGCCCCGACCGGGACTAGAACCCGGTGTGCCGGCGCCGCAAGGTGGAGGATTAGCCTAGTGAGCCACGGCGCCGGCCCCCATCTTTCAAAGTCCATGTAAATAGCAACACCCGGGTTGATAGCCTCTCACAATTAGTAAGTGCTCTGCAGTTTTCTAAGAACTTCTGGGGTCTTCCTTGTAGGGTTCCTCCGTTTCTGTGGAAGTGCTAAGGCGATTGTGTCCCTACTGCTTGCTCAGCGGAGAGCGAGTGACGTGCCATTTTTGATATTGTAATCCTCCAAGGAAAAGCTTAAAGGTTTATTTTGTTTATTTGAAGGGCAGAGTTATGAAAAGAGAGAGGGTGGGGGAGGGGAAGAGAGAGAGAGAGAAAGAGAGAGAGAGAGAGAGAGAGAGAGAGAGAGAGGTCTTCCACCCACCGGTTCACTTCCCAATGGCTGGGGCTGGGCCAACCTGAAGCCAAGAGTCAGGAACTGCATCCCTGTTTCCCACGTGGGTGCAGAGGCCCAAGGACTTGGGCCATCTTCTGCCGCTTTTCCCTGTGCGTTAACGGGGAGCTGGATCAGAAGTGGAGCAGCCGAGACTCGAGCAGGCACCCACATGGGATGCTGGCATTGCAGGCGCAGCTTTCCCAGCTACGCCACACGCCAGCCCCCAGGAAAGCTTTTGTAAATGTGCAGTTTGTGTTCAACTTCTCACTTGTTTCGCTTTTCCCCTCACATCCACTATAATTATGCCTAGGGTGGAAGTTCTGAGAAACAAATGCGAAGAGGGTATTTGGTGCGACAGTTACCTCGGTGCTTGGGAGGCCCACATCCTGGATAGCCATGCCTGGGCTCGAGTCCCAGTTCTGCCCCCTATTCCAGCCTCTGGCTAAGGTGCGCCCAGGGAGGCAGCAGCTCTCAAGCTGGGTCCCTACGACCCACCTGGGAGACTGGCATGGAGTTCTGGGTTCCTGGGATGGGCCTTGCCCAGGCCTGGCGGTTGCTGGCATTTGAGTGAAGAGCTCTCTCTGTCTCTCTACTTTTCAAGCAACAAATGAATACATAAAAGTCACACAAAGAAAACCAGAAAGAAAGTGCTTGAGACTACCTTGGGAGGACGAAGTCACAGGTGTCAGTTTGGAGGAGTTATTTAGCCTCAGTGAGCCTTGATTCCCCTCGTCTGAGCACTGGGGCCATAGGACCTGCCAGACCTCGACAGAGGGCACCTGCTAGTAGGACTACTGAAGTACTTCAAAAGGAGATGGGGATGTAGAATTAAGATCTCGGTTTATGTTGATACCAAAATGTGTTTGGAGTCCATGCATAGTTTTTTCAGAATGCACAGCTTTCATGAACTTTTTGAAATACCCTTGTACTGTGATGCCTTTATACTGGGTCTAGAAGGGGAAGCAGGGTGTAGGGGTTTCTATCTCAGTTGCAACACTCAACCATGTGACTTCAGGATGCCTCCGTCTTGCTATCTATAATATGGCAACATTAAACGTACTGGGACTGGCCAGCGCCACGGCTCACTAGGCTAATCCTCCACCTGCGGCGCCGGCACCCTGGGTTCTAGTCCCGGTCGGGGCACCAGATTCTGTCCCGGTTGCTCCTCTTCCAGTCCAGTTCTCTGCTGTGGCCTGGGAAGGCAGTGGAGGATGGCCCAAGTGCTTGGGCCCTGCACCCACATGGGAGACCAGGAGAAGCACCTGGCTCCTGGCTTCGGATTGGCCATAGCGGCAATTTGGGGGTGAACCAACAGAAGGATCTCCTTTCTCGCTGTCTTTCTCTCTCACTAACTCTGCCTGTCCACAAAAAAAAAGTCCTGGGACCGGCCTTGTGGCCTGTGGGGATGCTGGCATCCCTTGTGGGCACAGGTTCATGTCCAGGCTGCTCTACTTCCAATACAGCTTCCTACTGATGGCCTGAGAAGAGCAGTGGGCGATGGCCCATGTGTATGAGCCCTTGCCACTCATGTGAAAGACTGGGATGAAGCTCTTGGCTCCTGGCTTCAGCCTGAACCAGCGCTGGAGCCAGTGCAGCCATCTGGGGGAGTGAATCAGAGGCTGGAGGACCTCTCTTTGTCTCTCCCTGGCTCTCTCAAACTCTGACTTTCAAATTGCATAAATGAATATATCTTTAAAAAATACTGACTTCACAAGGTTGCTATGAGAAACAGATATGTAAGATCCTTGAAACGGTGCCTGGAAGAAGCCAAGAACTCCATGTGTATTATTGTTATCATTATTTTTATTATTATCATCATGACTACTCAGTGTAGTCCAAAAATTACTCTTTGTAAGGCAGGCAGAAGTTGATGCCCTCTCTTTGTGGATGTGGGAGGCAAAGCTTAGTAGGTTAAGTGGCTGACCCAGTATCAGTGAGTTAACAGAGCTCACGTGCTGCTGTTGGCAGGGGGACATAGGAGCACAGAAAGGTTCCGTCCGGTGGGAAGAATTCTGCCATGTGCTGACATCAGAGGTGCGGGGCTTTCTGCTGGTCCCTTCCAGAGCCCACTGAGGAAACAGAGGCAGCCAGTGAATTGCTCTGCACTTGCCAGCCCGCAGTACTCACGTGTACATGATCTCATTCGATTCTTATCAGGAACCAACGTTGGTTGGTTCTCAGGAACCAACGTTCAGAGGATAAGACAGTGTGGGCCAGGTACTCAGCTGGTGACTGACGGAGCTGAGGTTTGAACACAGGCCTCTCTGACTCCTTAGCCCATGACCGCATTCGTTGGCTTTGACTTGGAGGGAGGGAGGGAAGCCAGGAGAAGACCCGAGCCTGGGAAAGGCTGGCTCTGGACCGGCTTTAGGCACTTAGACTCAACCCCCTAGGGCGTGTGGCTCGGTCCCGCTTCCCTCATGGGTGGTCCGACTTCTGGAGGGTCACAAGCCCTGGAGTCAGCTGCCCAGACCAGGCAGACCTGTGGGTCACTTTGCTCCTGTTTGTGGAACACTGGCAAGGGGAATCCCAACATTCTTCGATTTGAGTTTTGACATTTAGCCTTTGGGAAGGTCTCACCTCCCCAGGAGGGAGAAAATCCCTACACCGTGCCCTTTCAACCCCACTCTCCCCACCTGGCTCTTGAAAACTCTGACTAAAGTCTCCTGAGAAGAACGGTGGATTCTAGGGCTGGGGTAGGGAAAATCCAGGATGAGCCTGGACCATCTTGTGATACCAGAAAGCAGGTGCTCAAAAAGCGTGATGGAACAAAGTAGCCAACGCGACACATTCGCACTTTAGGTGTCCAGGCTGCTGGGACTGGGAGGTTTCCTGGAAGCCTGGACTTCAGGGCTAGAACTGGGCGTGTCGGTCACTCCACTTGTAATGACCTATTTGATCCGTGCACGCTCTCAGGACTAAGCAGCGTGAGGGCAAGGGGCCTTGCATTTTGTTCACATTTATGTCCTAGGGCCTAGCTCGGTGCTTGGTATATAGAGTAAATGTCGGCAAACATTTGTTGAAGGGGTGGATGGATGGATGGATCTTAAAGGGCCCCTTTGCCTCTTTGGTCCGGGATTCAATAAAAATCAGATAGAAGGAAAGAGTAGTGATGAGAACAGTCTTTGCAAAGATCCTCAGGGCAACTAAAGGGTGAATTCTGCTTGTGGGCAGGGCAGAAATTAGAACAAAGAGCTGTTTCTACACAGAGTGCTCACCTCTAGACACGAAGCAGTGGCAAGCAACAATGACATCAACAAAGTGAGGTCCGAATGCATTCTTTGCAAGGCCTTAGAATTACCATTTCAGGGATGCACTGGTTCTCATCCCTCTTTGGCAAGTGGGAAAGTAAGGAATTGGAAGATTAGATGACAAGTCCAATGTCACACTACATGCAGGAGCCTGCACTGATTAATTTGTCCCTCTGCCTGTCTTACATCTGTCTTGTGCTTCTCAGACTTTGGGTGCTAATTGGAGAAGAGAAGAAAATGCAAGCAAGAAAGGGGACACATGGAAAGGAGGGTGGTCCAGAGAGACGAAGGAAGCAAAAGCCCTAGAAATGCATCTGGGTCTCGCGGGAGAGTCTGAGTAACAGAGAAATTCGAAGAAAACAAAATCTGAGAATGAAGACATCAAGGCGAAATGACCATTTCCTAGGAGTCAAGCTTGGAAATTGTCTTTCTCCATAGAGAAGGGGAATTGAAGTATTGATTGCATTTATTTTCTCGTGACACAAAAGGTAAATTAATCCTTTTAGAGCAGAAAACATGTTTTTATTACATTCTGAGTAATTTCCTTTGAAAAAGAAAAACATTTTTTTAGAGCCGCTGGCAGTAAAACTAGATTTTCCCCCCACATCTTAGATGAGAATGTGTGTCATTATTCATGCATAATCTCATTCCCATGACTCCTTGTTTACAGTTTGTTTTTTGTATTTCTTTATGTAAGCAAGAATTAATACACTCAGACATGAAAGAAATAAGTTAAATTATTTTTACTGCTTCTCTTTAGGATGTACAATACGTCTTCTTTAAGTCTCAATGACACGCAAAACAGTCAGAGAAAACCACAAATAAATACCTATGGAAACAGATATCCCAAAGAGAGGATATGCAGTTGGGGACATTTGCCTCACTTTCCTTTCTCCCTGGCACATGCGAGGGACCAGAGGACCTGGCCTGCACCTTCCCCACACCCATCTGACCTGGCGCACCCTGGCTTCCGGCCTCATGGTTGGAATAAAGGCAAGATAAGCATCCAGATGTGCATACCTTCTGCTCACCTGGGGAGGGAGGCTCCTGGTGGGCAGAAGCTCTAGCTACAAGTCAGCCTCACATTTTAGACCCTCGAGAGGTGCCAGCCAATTTCGGTGTGTAAATAACTGATGATGGCATTGGGTGGGCCAGAGAATTCCAAAGCTTTCCTAGGACCTTTGAAACTTAGGTTATTCCCACATCATGGCTACTGTGAATAACATTGCAATGAATATTGGGGGACTAACATCTCCCCAAGATACTGATTGCAATTCTTTGGGATACCTGTGCAGAGCTGGGATTACTGGATGGCAGGGTGTTTCTATTTTTAATTTCTTGAAGAAACTCTATTTTGTCGTTCATGGTGTGTGCACCATTTTGCATTCCCCACTAACAATGAACATTCTCACCAACACTTAGCTTTTGTTTTTGGAGAATAGATGTTCCAACAGATGTGAGGCGATATCTCATTATGGCTTGGATCTGCGATTCCATGATGCTTAGTGATATTGAACAGCCTTTCACACAACCGAGGGCCATTTATGTCTTTTTTTTTTTTTTTTTTTTTTTTTGACAGGCAGAGTGGACAGTGAGAGAGAGACAGAGAGAAAGGTCTTCCTTTTCTGTTGGTTTACCCCCACAATGGCCGCTGCGGCTGGCACACCACACTGATCCGAAGGCAGGAGCCAGGTGCTTCTCCTGGTCTCCCATGGGGTGCAGGCCCAAGCACTTGGGCCATTCTCCACTGCCCTCCCGGGCCAAAGCAGAGAGCTGGCCTGGAAGAGGAGCAACCGGGACAGAATCTGGCGCCGCGACCGGGACTAGAACCTGGTGTGCTGGCGCCACAGGCGGAGGAGTAGCCTATTGAGCCACAGCACTGGCCTTATTTATGGAACAGCTATCTATACCTTTAGCCCATTGTTAAATTGGGCTATGAGATGTTGTTATTACATTGTAGGAATTTCTTGTGTGTTCTGGAGATGAACTCCTTATTGGCTATAAGACTTGCAGAGACTTCTGCCAGCCTGTGGATTGCCTTTTCACTCTGTGGACTGTCTGGGTGGGCAGACGCTTTCAAGGGAGATGTAATCCCACTTGTCTGTATTTGCTTTTGTTGCCTGTGCTTTTGATGTTATATCCATGAAATTGTGACTCTTGCTCCCCGTTTTAGCAATTTTCCAGTTTCAAGTCTAACCTCAGGTAAAATAAGCCAGTCACGGGCTGTCAGCGAGTTCATGACTCTCCTTTATCTGCAGGATCTACAGTAGTGGAACTCATGGAATCAGAGAGTAGGAGAGTAGTTACCAGGAGCCAGGGGTAGGGGAGGTGGCACACTGCTAATTAAGTCGTTTCAAATTTCAATTATGGAAGGTGAATGGGCTAGAGGTATCCCAGGCAAAATGGTAAAATGGTGATTGCAGTCAACAGGAATGTGTTATACTCTGGAAAATTTCTTAGCGAGGTTGATTCCTGGTGAGTGTTCTTACCACAGTTCTAAAACAAGCCTTGATCAACACAAAGGATGCCAAATTAGAGTAAGACGAGCAAGGGACTGAGGGTTTGAATTTAAGGAGAAGCTCATTCTGGGTGGCAACCTTACACTCACATGACCGAGAAATGAGCACCTCCTTCAATTGTCACCCTGGATCCCTCTCGTGCCTTATATGTCTTCTAGCTTGCAGATGCCTCTATGCCTGGAACTCTTGTCCAGAGAATCTGAGTACCTTGCATGCAGTCAACAACTCTGTGTGTTCATTCTGCCTCTTTAATTCTTGTATTGCTCTGTTGTAGTCTTCATGGTAAGAGAAACACAGAAGCCTTTTTCCCTTTTGTTTAATGCAGAGACAAGGGAGCTCGCCTTTGATAGGGATTATCAACTGCAGCAGTAACAGGACTGTAAAGTTTGACCTTATGAATCCAGAATACCATGGCCGCTGGGGACTGGAGGCCTCCTGTCTCCCGGGGTCTGTCTCATCATCCTGTTGTCCCAGCTCCTCCCCCTGGACTCTCTTTGAAGAGATAAACTGGCTTTATTTTCTCTCCAACTCAAATAAAGTTTATTCCTTGTCATCTGTTAGTAGGTCTCCGGCTCAGAGGACAGTTGGACCTGACACAGCTAAGTATCACAGTCAAACTGAAAGGAGAAACAACAGCAGCCAACTGAATCGCTGCCAGGTGCCAGCCTTGTTCTAAGCCGTCATCAACTCCTACTCGAAGGACCAAGCGTGGGGATGGGCAAGAGGCGCAGGCCCCTGGCTGGGCCCTGCTTGCAAGGCTGTGTGCATGCACATCCCCCAAACTCTGCTCTGGCTCTGGGCTGACCTTGTCTTTCCCCCACAGTGAAGGGTCTCTGGGGCCAAGAGCAAATGTGCACCGGGAACTCATGCCCCCTCTCCTGGACCACACGCAGGGGGTTCCAGGACCTTGACTTTGCCTGTCTACAAATGCACATGCCTGTTTCTGGCTTCTGGCTTCTTGAAAGAGGATGGTTCTACCACTGAGGGCCCTGGCCCAGGAGGTGGTTGTTAATGAGTGGGAGGATGTTGGGAGCAGAGAGACATAGATTTCCTACTTGAAGGCCCTTTGTGTACTCTTTCTTCAGCCCCACACACGTTAGGCATGATCTTGGTCGTTGCAACCAGATGGTGTTGTCTTATGATTTCCATTTTACAGAAAAAGACACTGAGACCCAGAAAAGTCACATACCACCTTAGAATACACACATGTGATGGAATTCCAACTCAGGCAGTCTTGTTTCAGGGCTTCTGACTTTATCACTGTCCTGAGAAGCCACAGTCACACCCCTCATATTACTACTGCCTGGCAAAGCAATATCGCGGTCCAATTCAGGGACTGTGACAATGACCCTGGGAGGCCACCGCAGCCAGTGGGCCTCTGTGCTGGATGTTCTCATCCAGCCTGCTAGTCAGCATCCTCCAGAGAAACAGAATACACACAGCCCACGTGATTATGCGAGCTGTAAATGCTATCATCTGTCATTTGCAAGTGGGAGTCAGGAAAGCCAGTTGGGAGGCCAGAGAAACAGAGGTGGAGGATGCCTGGAAGAGTTGGTAAGCAGAGTCCAGGCTGAGTGTGAGGTCCTGGCAATGGAAGTGAAGAAGACCAGTGTCCAGCTCGTGCCCTCGGGCCAAGTTAATTCCTCCCTTGCTTGCCCTTTCTCTCCCCTTCGGAGCCTCAGTGGATTGGGTGGTGCCTGCTCACCGTGGGGCAACACATCGGTTTCACTCGGTTCACTAATTCGAGTGCTAATCTCTCCTGGAATCACCCCTACGGACACACTCACACGTGATGTTCCTAAACTCTCTGGGCATCCCTGTCAGATGTCACAGAGTATTGGCACAACGAGTCAGGACAACCTCAGCCTCAAGTGGTATCTCGGAGATGTCCTTACAAGTCAAGTTGCTCACAAAACTACTTGACTGTGGGTGATCCTGGGGGCCAAAGGAGATGGCTTGAGAGGCACATGGCACTGACCAGACAGCACAGAGCAGCTCTGATGGAGAGCTCTGCCCTGGACAATCTGTGTGTGACCTTTTCTTCTATTCCTGACCTTGAAAGGACACCCTGCCCAACTTTGAGCCTTATTTCTGGTGTCATATCCTTTGTCAGGATTAGGGCTCTGAAGTCCATGGATTTGAGAAACTCAACGACACACGTTGGATCATGCGCTTAATTTTCAAGGCCTTCAATATACTAACGTACATGTTAACAAGTCCAATAGAAAACCAGAGAAGGTAGAATTTTCCCATGTATTTGAGCTAGATTGTCTTCTTTAAAAAAGAGTTATGTATTTATTTGAATGGCAGAGTGCCAGAGAGAGGGGGAGAGACAGATCTTTCACTGGTTTACTCCCTAGCTGGCTAGCATGGTCAGGACTAGAATTTCATCTGGGTCTTCCATGTGGGTGGCAATGGCCCAAGTACTTCGACCATCATCCTCTGCTTTTGCAGGTGCATTAGCAGGGAGCTGGATCAAAAGCAGAGCAGCCAAGAGTCAAACTTGTGCTCTGATATGGGATGCCAGCATTGTAAACAGCAGCTTAACCAGCTGGGCCATGATGCCAGCCCCTAGATTGTCTTCTTATGTTCACCAGTATTGCTTGGGTCTTGTGTTCCTCCTATGAGATGTCCCATCTGAGTTGGAAATGTTTCTTCAGAGGATGAATATGAACCCAGGCTTGCTGGACCTTCTGTTTTTGGGAAAGCCAGCTGCCATGGAAGTAGCCAATACACCTTGAGATTTGTGTGTTGAGGAGGAGCCCCATGTAGATGCTGATGAACGCCATGCAGCTCACCGTCACCAAGCACAGACACAGGGGAAGCTGCCTTGGTCCCGTCAGACCACATCCGCTGTCTGTTGGATATTCTGTGTGATGTGTTGACACCCAGGCAAACTGCTCAGCCACAGGTTGCCCAAAATTCTGACTTAAAACCACTACATTTTGAGTAATTTCTTACATAGCAATAGGAGACAGAATACAATTTTTCTATCCAGAAATTAACAAGGTTAACAAATTAATCACTCATCCCTAACTTAGAGTTTCTTTTGATTTCTCAAATAACAAAACAAAAGATGTCAGACATTGAGTGTTACAAATATGTAACACCTTGAACTAAGATGTTAAAGGGCAAAGCCTGCTGGGAGACAAATCTTGACCACATTAGTCTTCCATCAGTGCATAATAGTTTACCCCAAAGCTCATTGGCTTCAAGAAAACGAATGATCCTGCAGGAACTGTACAGGGGGTGGGAATCAGAGTGCAGCCTAGCACAGGGTGTCTCTGAAGCTGCAGGCAAGTGCTCAGCTGGGCCACCGTCATGTTCAGAACTCAGCTGTGGGAGGAGCAGCTTCTAGGCTCACTCATGTGGTTGTTGGCAAGATTCAGCTCCTCGTGGTCTGCTGGACTCCGGCCTCAGTTCCTTCTCAGGTGTTGGTGGAAGTCTCTTGGATTTCTTTCTATGAGTGCTTCTCTACAGGACAGCACAGAACAATACAAGTGGCTCCCACGGGACAAGTGGGAGGCCAAGAGAAGCTGAACCAGGCAGACTTGCAGTCTTCTGTAAACTAGTGTCAGAAATGACATCTCATCATTCTGCAGTAGTCTATTCACCATCAGCAAGACACTAGGTCAAATTCACACTCAAGAGGAGGGGATGACACCCAGGCGTGGATAGCCAGAGGCAGCATCACTGGGGCCATTGGGGAAGTTGCCTATCCCATTGACTTTCCAATTGGTTGATCAGGGTCAGGTTGCAGCTTTATCTGATGGTCAGCAAGGGTCTTGTATTGACAGGGCAGAGAGCAATGACAAAATTGTAGTAAATAAGATATGATGGGGGCCAACACTGTGGTATAGTAGGTTAAGCCTCTACCTGCAGCACAGGGGTGTTGATTCGTGTCCCAGCTGTTCCTCTTCTTATTCAAATCTCTGCTTAAGGCCTGGGAAAGCAGTAGACAATGGCCTCTGCACCCACATGGGAGACTTTGAAGAAGCTCCTGGCTCCTGGCTTAGGATCAGCCCAGCTCCAGCCATTGTGGCCATTTGGGGAATGAACCAACAGATGGAAGACCTTTGTCTCTGTCTCTCCCTCTCCCTCTGTCTGTTACTCTGCCTCTCAAATAAATAAATAAAAATCCTAATAGGTCGTAGTCATTGTAAGTATCGTACAACAAATTGTAATATCTTCTTTGCTAACATATTTGCCTCCTGCTTCCCTTCAACCACATTACTGATCTTGCTTGTGGATCCCTTTGCCACATTCATACAACACTTTCTCTTGAGACATGGACATCTCAGGACAGACCTTCCATATAGTAACTTCTAGCAGCTCTGTTTTGTTTTGTTTGATACTATCACGTCTTCTTAACTACAGATACAGAGGGCCATGAAGCAGGTAATGGAGACCTCCCAAAATGCTTTGTGTTCATTACCCCTGTGTCTAAGGAGCATAAAGTAAATCTATCTTGTCTTAACAGCTTCTTAGATTCTAAAGTGAACGTGATAAGGTGAAAACATAGTTATACAAGCAAAACAAGCCTCTGAAAAATCCCCTTAACTTCTACATAAAGTACATAATACATTGTTTTTGTGTATACCTTGCAGGCTCTCAAAAAATCCATCACATTGGCTTTTCTGAGTCTTGCACTGAAAAAAACCCATCATTTCTTCAATTGAGCCCCAGATGAAGTAATGGCTTGGCTTACTGCCCTTGTGCTACTAATCTATGCTTATTTGGTCATTTATTGTCTGGAATGCTTGCTAGAGCTCATACAAGTTAAAAAGAACGTATGATGTGGTTTTACTGTCTGTCCATGTTTTCTTGTTATTTTTTTTAATTGAAACAAAGATAAAGAAAAAAGGACAAATTACATTCAGACCCAGAAAAATCTAGTGATAGTGTAGCTCAGGGGTTGTTGAACTGATTTTATAGAGGGACACATAGTAAATAATTTAGGCTCTGCGGGCCCTATTTCCTCTGTAGCGATGTTTCAACTCTTCCTTGGATCATGAAAGCAGACAAAACATAAATGAATGGTCATAGCTGTCTTCCAATAAAACTTATAAATGGTGGTGGGCAAGACTGGAATTGTAGGTCATCATTTGCTCACCCATGGTGTAGCTGAGTGATTACTTGTCTAGTGTACTTTGTGTTGAATCTCTACAACCCTTCATCCAAGTATCCATCCATTTGTCCATTCATCAGCTTGGCCATTTAGCTAGCCTGTCTTCCCTCCTTCCTTCCCTTCTCCCTCCTTCCCTCCCTCCCTCCCTCCTTCCTTCCTTTGCACCTCCCTTTCTTCCATACTTTCATCTATGTATCCATACACCCATCCCTCCCTCCATCCATCCATCCACTTACTGAGTCAACACGTTTGTTGAGGGCCTGCAGTTCACACGAAGCACAGGCATATTAGATGGAGCATCATTGCCTTCATTTTGTACTGAGGCAAGAGGGCACATGGTAATTGCAGCTCTAAGCTCCAACTGCCACCAAGATTAGGGAGGCTGCAGCAAGTCCTCCAAGTCGGGACATCCTCCCTTTCACATCTAATTGCCTCTTACACCCACCTTCATTCCCAGCTGTCTCTTTTACTTCTTAATTCCTCCTTGAGCTGTGTGGAAAAAAAAACAAATGAGCAAAACTCCTTACAATTGGAGCTACAACTTAAAAACCCTTTGCCCAGGGAGACAGTATGGAGTGGTGAGACAAAGGAGCTCTTTGAACAGACCCACTGCACCCCTTTTACACCCCCCAAAGCTTCTCTTCCTTTCAGATTCTGCCAGAAGTGACAAGTTCCCTTTAATGCTTCCTGTTGCATACTTAGCCATGTTCATAGGACCTTTCTGTTGATCGCAAGCCTTCTACAGTGTTGTCACTGGTTCCCTTGGGAAAATGTAGAGAGCGTCCACCATCCCATGAGTCATCTTCAATCATTCAATCCTGAAGAACTTCTAGAATCAATCTTAGGCTGCAGGAATTACATGAATGGCAGATGATTGGAGCCCAGTGCAACACCAAAGACAAGATATTGCCTTGACAGATGAAGAATAAACATTGGAGCGTTGGACATGATCTCACTGGGCTAATTCCTGATGTGGCTGAGTCAAACTGACAGATCTATGTGAGATTCTTCAAGCGAAGACCACCCATCTTTCTGGGGAACCTGCTATCTGTCTCCATCTGACACTTCCGGGAGTTGACAGTGAGGGTCACTGCAGGAAGTGGCTTGAGTTCACCACCAGCTTTCAAGGGTTGGCTCCAGCCTGGAAGTAGCCTCTCTCTGGTTGCTGGGGGGTGGAGGGGGCTTCTGCTCTGTGCACACAGGGCTTCGAAGGCTCTTTGGTTTGAACAGGTGCTGAAAGTCGAGGAAAGCCAAAATATTTTGTTCTTTCTGGGTCATGAACTGTTTGCTGTTGGAAACATCTGTATGGACAGGCGGACGGGCTAAACATAACAGAAGCCCAGTGGACGATGATAGCAGGCCTTTGGTAGGGAACCCCCTGAGGACCCCAATAAAGTCGACCTCTTAAGCACAGGCCCCTTGCTTCAGGCCACAGTGACAGGCAATGAATTATCCACGTTGGTTAAAAGGGCAAGGTCGCCTCATAACAACATACCCCATATGCTGCAGCTAAATCAAGCCTGTCCCCAAATATCATTTGGGGAAAACACGTGTGTGTGTGTGTGTGTGTGTGTGCGCACGCGCGCGCTCATGCAGGCATGTGTGGGAGCATGATCAGAGCGAGGTGCTGATGCAGGCCCACTTGCAAAAGCCAAAATCCCCATAATTAGAGGAAATGCTACAAGTTCATTTCCGCAAAAAAGAGCAAGTGCGAGAGAAGCAGCTTAAAAACTCGATGTTTAGACAGGCCTGCAAGCCCCCTTGTGACCTTGCTCTGATATTTAACAAAACATTAATCTTCTTGCCAGCAATTATAAAGGATACAGTGATGTCGCTGGCTCTCGGAGAGTGAGTAATAGTAATTCCATTGTTCCCCTTTATTTATGCCTTGGCTGTTCCAGGCAGATGAGGTAAGTTGGGGCTTTGATATGTTATTATTCCGCACTGGCAATACATAAAGGATGCTTACACAAATATCTGTCTGTTTCCGCAGGCACTGTTTCACACCTCCTTACAACTGGAGATCAAAGCGTTTCAACATTTTATTATGAAATCATGAAAATCCTCCTCTAGTTTGCATATGAATTATAGCCTGTTTTTCAACCACCAGTGTATTGCAGTGACAGTGGCTTTTGAACCTCGAAAGGGAACAAGGTGTTAGATATTTATTCCTTGAAGACTGTGACTAGCCGCATAATCTCACCCAATGCTGCCTGGCGGGGCACCGGCCAAGAGCTCCTGCAGACAGGAAAGCTCAGGGCTAGGGGGGACCCTTGTGGCTCTGCTTGTTGGGAAACAAAACGTGGTGTGAAAGCTTCCCTTTGAGAGCCGCAGAGAAAGGAAAGGTTACGCGCACCTTGTAATTTCGCATTAAACAACAACGACGAAACTCTCCATGTTTGACTTCGTAAAATCAAATCGAATCCTGATCTAGAGGTGTGGCGGGGGTGGGGGCGGGGGCGGGGGGGGGCGAGGAGTGGCTGTGTTGACTCCCAGCGATGTCACTCAGACTTCTTGTTCATGTTAATCTGGCAAGCACGGATGCAGTGGCTTCTTTTGTGGGATTAGCATATCCAGAGTATCTTCCTTTGTCGCTGGCCTCCTTCCCTGGGGACAATTAATAATCTCCCCTGGAATGTGGAGGGTAGGAGAGAAGCTGCTAGGCAATTTTGATGCCTCTGAAATACTTGTGCATGTGCCCCCCGTGTGGGTTCTTTGACTTGGGTGTGTTTCTTGCGTGTTTCTAGAAGGACTGCTTACGCTGCAAGAAATCAGAGGGATCCCGTGTTACAGGGAGTTTAGTTTGAGATGGAATAGGTTGCTCTGTGGTTGTAGAAGATACATTTCTTTTACTTTTCCTTCCTATTGTACTGGTTTATTTGTATGTTAATTGGTACAAGGATGATACACTTTAGCTTTAGCAAAAGTCTGCAACCCTGTTGACAATCTCTGGCTGGTCTCCCCTGTGGGCTGCAGAAGCACATTAGTGACCTGAAAGTCCCGGTCTTAGGCAGCATGGGGTGAGAAGGTGGTTCACGCAAAAATGTGTTCCCTCCCTTAGGGGGTCAAACACAGTGAGATTCCTCATGGAATTCCAAACCACAGCCTGTCCCTGTGGTGTGCGGAGCAGTGGGCAGTGACCAATGCTCTGGGCGGCCACAGAGGACACACAGGAGGGGACTGCAGACCCTCAGCCCGAATGATCACCCTCCCTGCTTTTGCAAGGAAGGCGAGGTAGGCCGAGGGTAGATGGCAGACTGAGGGGCTGTCACCAAGGCGCCAGAGGAGCCTTCAAAGGAGGCTCTAGCTGCCAGTCGGCCCCTGCTTCCTGCTGGCTTTTGTTCCAGGACACTGCTGTGACATGATGTTCTTACGGTGACGTATTCATCCGCAATTAATAGTCATCTCAATTAATAGCACCCCGAAATGCACAGCATTGTAAATAATAGCTCACCTGGCCATCTGCTCTTTAACCCTTCTGGCTTAAAGAGAGTGGAGATTTGTAGGAAATACAGGCGAAGACTTCTAATCCTGCTGCCGGACACACAGATACACAGAGGTTAAAGCCCTGCTCATCCTCCGCCAGCCTCCCAAGCCGTCTCTGCTGCGCTTGGCCAGTCGCAAACCGTGGCTCCCGTGGCTCTTGTCGGAGTCTCGTGAACGTTCTGTGCTTCCTCCCAGAACCATGTGTTTCCCATGTCATTTCCCCGGCTTAGCAGGACAAAACCTTGTATTTTAAAGATTGATTTACTTATCTGAAATGTAAAACTACTGACACAGAGAGGGACACACACACACACACAGAGAGAGAGAGAGAGAGAGAGATCTCATTGGTTTACTCCCCAAATGGCCATAACGGCCAGGTCTGGGCCAGGTGCAAGGTGATCTGCAAGGTGTCCCGCTTAACAAATCTTCCCAGGCAGATGAATCAATTAATTCACAAGCTTTTGTTGAGATTCTGCTCCAGGGAGAGGTTCCCTGGTCCCAACAGAGTAGAGCCCGGGGAAGTCACGCATCAGGTTGGGAAGGCTCCTTTTGTAGATACAGGGCATGGGGGTTCAAGGTTGAGACATGTCTGATCTTCACTGGTTGACCTTTAGGCACCCACAGGGACCTTGGCAAGGACTTTCCATTCCCGGAAGTCCGGGTTAGGGACTCTCCATTCCCGGAAGTGTGGGCCTTCTCTCCTGTGGATCCCAAAGCTACCACCAGGCTGAAGCCAGGAGCTAGGAGCTTCATCTGGGTCTCGCACATGAATGCAGAGGCCTGAACACTTGGACCATCTTCCGCTGCCTTCTGAGGCATATTAGCAGGGAGCTGGATCGGAATCGGAGCAGCTGGGACTGGAACTGATGTCCATATGGGATGCTGGCAACACAGGCAGTGGCTCAACCTGCTATGCCACGATGCCAGCCCCAGAGCATTTTATTTTATGAACTAACTCTACACAATTGGCAATGCCCATCAGGAACCCTACACCGGATTGCAGGAGGGCATGGAGTGACTTCATTGATCAGCCATGACTCATTGGTAGTGGCCACCGTGGTCCGGGGGGGGAGGGGGGGCCTGTGCTGAGCAGTCGCAGCATCTGAGCCTCTTGGGTTGCCTGCTCTTCCATGTCTTTCCTCCGTTTGCTGCCTTCCTCCCAGGTCCAACTGCACTCCCTGCTTTTTGGGGGAGCCATACTTTCCAGCAACCACCCACTGCATCCCTGCTGAGAATCCTTTCGGTCCCACCTTCTGCTGAGAATGGACTCCTTGTGTTGAGTCGGCCTCACTGCCTACCAATCGGCTTGTTTCCTGTCTGCATGTCTTGATTTCTGGTGGGATGAGACACTCTTGAGGGCGGGACCTACATTCTTATCAGAGCGCCCCGCCCAGGACACACTGACAAGCATTCAGTAACCACACAGAAAATCAAGTTATAGAGTTCAGTTCACTTGGTTTCCTGTAAGGTGACCTATGGGTGTTTCTTCTCACCGTGCTACCCTATGTGTCCAGTTCTGCCTGTAGAGTGGCTATTTCCTGTGACACCCATCTTGACTACTTTTCAGAAGTCTATGACAAGTGTCCCATGTCAATGTTCAAGGTCTCACCAAGAAAGAAATCAAACCAAGCCCACAAGGTTGTACCAAACCTACAAGGAAAGAGACAGTGTGCTGCCATCTTACTCTGTGTCTAATGCTGATTTAGAGATGGTGCATTGCTTCCTCTGTCTTTTCTACTCTGCTGGTAAAATGGCAGTGGTAAGTTTCTAATTCTCAACAAGAACAATTCTGAAACTTTGTCTTTTCCTCCTTCAGTTTCCCAAGGTTTATGAAAATTGGCAGATCGGTGTTGAGCTGTCTTCATTGTGGAGGTCTCAGAATGGGTCCTAATCAACAGAAAACGACGTCAAGCCATCCGCAAAAAGTATGACTTCAATTAGTATGTCTTAAGCAGAAGAGAGAAGAGACCATCACCACCAAGAATTTGACAAGTCTTGCCAAAACAGCTATTGACACTCCCACCCCCAAGGGGAAGCAGTTGAGACACAGGTGACAAGACCACGGTTCAGAAAGGGTCACTTAGGAATTTGCACCTGCAACAGTGAAATGACTGATGGTGTGCTCACAAATTGCTTGCAAGGAGGATGCTTTCTTGTTATACTGATGAAAAATGATATCAGTTTGTTAGTAAAACCTTTTTTTTAGTTTCATTTATTTAAAGGCAAAATGAGAAGGGGGGGGCTTACATTCACTGGTCTCTGGTTCATAGCCCAGACTGGACCAGGCTAAAACCAGAAGCTGAGAACTCAGGACCCAACCTCCTGGGCCCCCACCACTGCCTCCCAGGGTGTGCATTAGTAAGAAACTAGATCAGAAATGGAGCGGAACTTGAACCCAGGTGCTCCGATGTGGGATGCAGGCCTTGCAAGCAGCATCTTGGCTACTGTGCCACAGCGCCCACTCCTGCCAACACAATCTGGAAAGGGAAGTTGAAGGGAACCTTCCTGTCATTATATCGCACCAGGATATTTGGGTCCCTGCCCCTCACCAGACAATGTAAGTTACAAAATCACAAGAGGCTGGATTTTTTTTTTTTTTTTTTTTTTTTGACAGGCAGAGTGGATAGTGAGAGAGAGAGAAACAGAGAGAAAGGTCTTCCCTTTTGCCGTTGGTTCACCCTCCAATGGCCGCCGTGGCCGATGTGCTGCGGCCGGCGCACCGCGTTGATCCGATGGCAGGAGCCAGGTGCTTCTCCTGGTCTCCCATGGGGTGCAGGGCCCAAGGACTTGGGCCATCCTCCACTGCACTCCCTGGCCACAGCAGAGAGCTGGCCTGGAAGAGGGGCAACCAGGACAGAATCCGGCGCCCCGACCGGGACTAGAACCCAGTGTGCCGGCGCCGCTAGGCGGAGGATTAGCCTAGTGAGCCTCGGCGCCGGCCTAAGAGACTGGATTTCTTATACAGGATCTGCTAAGAAGTGTGGGGTCCCCGGCAGAGGACGAAGGAGGACAGTTAAATGGTGAGGGGCTGTATCTCAGGTGATATGATCATAAATAACAATAATAGCAACACACACTGTGTGGGTGCTCCATGTCCCAGATGCTCGTCTAAGCCCTTGCTGGACATTTAATCCTGTGACAACTGTGTGACATGCTCTCATCGTCACCTTATCTTTCCTTCACAACACAGAGGCAGGCTGTCTGCTTGCAGCTGTGTCCGTGGCACCCAGAGTTCTCATGCACTTCCGGATCAATTTTGCCTTCGGATCTTGGGAGAATGGACTCTAGAAATTTCCTTGGATTGCTTCCTTTAGCCAGGAGCAGTACCGCTATTTAGATAGAATATTTAGATCTGAGAGAAAGGAAATTAGAGTAGCATCCTTCTAGGGGGTTGGGGGGGTGAGGAGAGAAGGGACAGCATTCCTTCCGTGTGAAAAGAATTCCAGCCCGCTACTGGGCTGGCCTCCTGCGGCTGGGATGTCGCCCACCCCTGTCTCCCCCTTGCGCAGCAGCAAAATTGACACGTGATGGGGGCTCACAAAGGGAAGAATTCCGCAGGCTCGCCTCTGAGCTTGTTCAAATTTGTCACATTGTTCCCCCACTTTGCTGCATGTATGAGATATGTAAGACCCCCGACGGCTGGGCGACCACTGCAGAGGCTGGGCACAATGGGGGAGAGCTGGAGCTGAATTGTGGCCGTAACCTGGAGTGCCTTGGCTTTTGTGACTGCCAATGGGATGCTTCGAGTCAGTGGGGTGGGCTTTTGTGAGCCCAATTACGACCCGGGAGCGGCCCGGGCAGGAAGCAGAAGCGGTCTGGGCCTGCGCACGCAACAGCCCCCCGAGCGCGGACTTCGGGCCCTGGAGGAGAGGAGCAGTGTGTTTATTTCACGGTCATGCTCACGTGCAGAGTCCCGTGGGAGCAAAGGCGCGCTCCATGATGGGCAGGAACCGGTGTCAGCAGCGTGATCTTAGGTTGGCTCTTTCCACCTTCTGGCTCAGACCCTCTGCTGGGCTCACCAGCAGGCTGCAGGATTCTGCTTTCCGTGCAAAAAATGGGAAGTGGAGCCGTCTCACGTGGGGACTGTGCCGCCTACGAGGCCTTAGTCGCTGTGTGTCCTGGCAGCTGCGGGCAGTCCATGTGTCAAGGGACCCTCTTCTGAGAGTGACTCATGCCCCGGAGCCGAGCCCTGGTTCCCTGGCAACGGCCCTTTCCCCTGCCTTTCCTCCCCCTTCCCTGCCCTTCGCAGACACCTGCAGTACACTGCATTAGCAATGTGGCCATTTTAGCTTCAGTGTCTCTACCTGGTAGAGCCGGGCAAAGCCTACAGCTACCTACAGCTCAGGAGGAGAGGGCTGGGCTCAGTCATTTCACACACTTGCTTTGTCTCTCTGCACTTTCTCCCTTTCCTTTAAAAAAATGTAAAGTAGACATTAGAAACACAAAATATTTAACATAACAATACAGGGAAAATTTGCTCACCACTCAGATTAAGAAATAAACAATGTGGGAGCAGACGTTGCAGCCTGGTGGCTTAGGCTGACTGTGGGACAGCCGGATAGCCTATTAGAGTGCCTGACTTGCGTCCAGCTTCCCGCTAAAGGGAGACCACAGAAGGTGGCCCAACTACCTGAGTTCCTGCCGCTCACGTGGGACTCTCAGATGGAGTTGTGGGCTGCTAACTTCCACCTGGCCCAGCCCTGACTGTGGTAGGCATTTGAGGACTGAATCAGTGGATGAAAGATTCTCTCTCTCTCTCAGTCTCTCCTTCTCTACCGCTTTGTCTTTCAAACAAAACATTCTTTTAAAAAAGGATATAGACCAATATGACTGAACCCATATGATTCATTTTCCTATACGCTTCTCTTCAATCTCGCCCTCCTAACTTTTCCCTCTCACAAATAGAATTCATATATGTGCATCCATGTTTATGTGCACTTCAACAAAGAGACCATTTCAACTGCTGGACGATGCCAAGCGTATACCAATGAGAACCCTAAGGAGCCCTCATATGTTCAATGCCCAGCTTCAGCAGTTGTCAACGTATTTCTTTCTTCCCTACCCACTTTCTTCCCTTCTGTTATGGTGATGCCAGTCTTCACATCATTTTCCTCCCTCCTGGTTGGAAGAGAACTATTGCTTTGCTTTTGTTTAGAGTATTACCAGATCCTCCATCTACTTTTTATTCAACTTTATTTGGGAGAGTCCATGGTCACCAACATGGAGCTGCACTTCATTCCTTTTTGCTGCCGAGTAGCCTTTCATTGTATGAATAGTCACTTTATGAACCATTTATTTGCCCATTGTGCTGTGTATGGGCATTGAGATTATTTTCTGTTTGGGTGATTTTAAAGGAAGTTGTGGCAAATACTAATAGATATGTCCTACGGGACATATCTGTGAGGATTTCTCTAGGCAGAGAGCAAGAGTTAGATTTGTAGTTTTCGCCAGGTGAACCTTTCTGGCTTCATAAGATGGTGCCAAATTGTGTTAATACAGTAGTTGTTTTAACTTATACACCTGCACCCATGTTTGAATCCCCCCCCCCCACTGCCTCCCATACTTACCAGAACTTAATGTTGCTAAATTTTATTAACTTTTGCTAACCTATAGATACTGAAAGGTTTTTCACCATGATGCTGGTTTCTCTGATCTTGTTTGCCATGAAGGCTAAGCGTATGTCTACTCCTCTATGAAGTTTCTGTGTCTTTTTTTTTTTAAAAAGATTTATTTATTTATTTGAAAGGCAGAGTTACAGAGAGGCAGAGACAGAGAGAGAAAGAAAGAGAGAGAGGTCTTCCATCTGCTGGTTCCCCAACTGGCTGCAATGGCTGGAGCTGCACCAAACTGAAGCCAGGAGCCAGGAGCTTCCTCTGGGTCTCCCATGTGGGTGCAGGCCCCAAGGACTTGGGCCATCTTCTACTGCTTTCCCAGGCCATAGCAGAGAGCTGGATGGGAAGTGGAGCAGTTGGGGGTCGTGAACCCGTGCCTGTATGGGATGCTGGCACTGCCGGCGGCAACTTTACCTGCTACACCACAGCACCAGCCCCATTTCTGTGTCTTTTGCCCATTTTCTACTAAACTTATTTTTTGATTTGCTTTAATATTTGAGAGAGTTCTTTGAATTTCCTAAATACTAACAGTTGATTGATGGAGAAATATATTCACCCTTTTTGTGGCATTTTTTTCCCACTCTGTGTGCTTTGTGAAGGAGAGAAGTTCTTAAATTTAATGCTGTCCTGCTTGTTAATCACTTATTCTATGGTTATTATTATTATGATCAGCCTTACATAAAAAAATTGCCCCCTACCCAAATGGTTATGAACAGGTTTTCCAGTATTTTATTCAAAAATATTAATGTTTTTCCTTTTGCATCAAGGACCTATTTGAGAATTTTGGTATATGGTATGAGGTAGGGATCTAATTTAAGTGTTTTGCATGTGGGCAGTCAATTTCCCCAGCACTGCTTACTGAATAATCTATTCACCTGGTGTAGTTAGAGATAGTAAGTTCCATGAAGAAAAGAGAACAGACAAGGGCAAAGGAGCAGTCAAGGCCACCTGACAAGGAATGACTTCAGCGAACAGGTGATCCTTGAGCTGGGCTTGGAAGCAAACAGCCCTGAGAAGACATTCAGGTAAGGATTTCTACACAGCGGGAACAGTGGCTGCAGAGACCCGCTATGGCAATGAGCATTGCGTATCTGAGAAGGAGGAAAAAAGGTCAGAGCAGCTGGAGTGTGGTGAGTGAGGAGATGCTCATATACTGCGAGTCCACGCTCAGAAAGGAGACGGAATTGAGACTTTGGGTGAGGCACAGCAGGAAGCAGCTCAGGGGAACCGGGTAATGTAACTGATACCTTGAGAAGATCACATTGGCTGGAGGTTGGAAACTGATGTAAAGGCCTCAAGTGGAGACAGCCATGAAGTCCAGGTGAGTGACAATGACAGTGAGGAGGAAGGATGGGAAACTGAGGCAGGCCTCCTGGTGCTGACCTGTGTGTCTGGATCCCGTGGGGAGACCACTCGGCACCAGCCTTCTCTTTGCTTCTCTTGGGCTCTGACTCACCTGCCCCTCTGCCTGTGGGTGTCCTTCCTGTAGGACTCCTGCCCACCCCTGTTCACATGCTTTCTCCTCCCAGAAGCCTCTCCCTGCCTCTGGACACAGAAAGCTTCCCTATCCTGGGGCCTTGCTTGTAGGCTGCTTCTCCAAACCTGCCCGGCGGCTCCGTGCCCAGTCTGCCCTGTGTTGCGATTACTTGCAGGCACAGCTGTTGTCTTTGTCTGCCTGCCACTGAGCAGAGCAACCATAAACCAGCACCTTTGTCAGTCTGGGCCTCAGTCTCCCCATTTCTAAACAAGGGAGGGTCGTTAGATCTCGCCAACCCTTATCATTACTCTCCTGCCTCGTTAGACTTACGTCTAGTGAGTTGGGCCAGTCCGTTTTCATTTTATCATTCTGCCTAGGCTCTTATTGAGTGAAGAATGACTATTATCATAACCTAAGTAATCGTTGTTTACCAATCAGCATTCCCTCTGACTTCTAGATGTTGTTTTAACTCAGATATAAAAAGAAATTCGCGAGTGCGGATTGATGCTCTTGGGGCCCTGACCTGTTTTCTTGACTCTTCTCACGCATCTATTGGGAGCTCATCCTGGCTCTGACCACGTGCATGGCCATCAAATTTCCTGATTTTTTCAGAACCATGGTAGCAGTCAGCAGCTGTGTACGTCATGTGGTGCCTGCGCTCGTCCATCCAGATGTGTGCTGTTAAACTAACTCTGTCGTCCGCTTGACTTGACAAGTGGCCTGATGACTGGGTGCTCATTATCTAGTCCTTTTCACCCGGTTGTTGCAAGCTGATTAAACTTGATGGGTTCCGGAGACTCCAGCGGAGAAGGAGAGCAACTCCTCCTTGCCTGGATTCCACGTAGGCAGTTGAACAGTGTGGATGCCAGCCTTGGAAGCCCGGTGGCTCTGGGTGCCATACAGGAGAATGGTCATTCCCAGAGGCCAGATAACGAGGCGCACGCACCCTCCTTCCTCTCTGTAGCTGCCTCTGTGGTCATGGAATGCTTTTCCCAAGTTCAGCACTTTGTGGGCATCTGCAAAGCCCTGGCATTCTTACAGATGCGATTTTTGACTTCTGCTCTCAGGAGCTTCTAAGAATGAGGGCATTGACCCCGCGCCCAAATGATGAGGGCTCTGTGATGCCACATGGCAGGTGTTCCGGGAGACAAGTACTCAGGCAGTGTTGCAGTCCTGCAGTGAAACATCCGAGGCCGGCTACCTTACACAGAAAAGAAGGTTTCTTAACTCAAATTGCTGGAGACCCCAAGTCCAAGCAGCATGGCACAGGCTCTTGGGGAGAGCTTCTGATTAGCGCTGGCACCTAATGGCAGCTAGGAACTGTGAACGTACATGTGAAAGGCGCAGATCACCTCTCAAAACAGAAAACCAGACTTAGGGGTGGCTCAGGCTCTTATAACAGCTCGTTTTGCAAGAGCTCACTCCAAGGCGCCGGAATCTGCTTCCAAGGGCACATCTCCAATGACCTAAGGACCTCCCACTAGGCACTCCCATCCCAAAGGTCCACACCACCACACTGAGGACCAGGCCTCCAGCACATGTGTCTGGGGGAGCAAACTCCATCTGAACCGTAACAGTGACTACCTCCATCAGGGAAGAGGGATGTAGATTTCAAGATGGGGCAACCTGATGAGGGACAATGCAAGCTAAGTCAGTGATCTTCCTTCTCCCTGCCTCTTGGCCGAGTCTGGAAGTCAAGTTTCTCAGGCTGGCCTGCCACCCCTGCCCTAATGGGCTCCCAGCATTCAAGCTCCTGTCCTGGCACTGTCCCCTCACTCGTTGTCTCCACGCTGTATCTCACCACCCAAGCTTCTCACCACCTCTGGATGTGGCACTGTTGATGTCACTGTGTGACCCCTCTGCTCATGTCATCACTTCAAAGATGTTTTCCCTTGCCTGCCTATGCCCTCCCCCATCCAGGGTTCAATGCCACCCACTCTCCATAATGTCACTTCCTTTGCTGCATAGCTTTTCTCTCTTTATATCACTTCATTTTCTGCATTGCACTTTCTGTTTTCTATTTATTGCAGCCCGATTTATCTCCCATGTTCTTCTCTAGAAGCTAAGCTGCACAAGAAGAGCCGCCATGTTGGCACCGTGCATGAAGAACCCAAGTGCTGCCTACTGCAGCTGTTCAATCTCGCTATCTCATCCGTGAGGCCATCCTCTAGACTCTTCCACTCTGTGGCCCAGGGCTTAGAATAGTACGTGGCACCCAGAAAGGCACCAAAGAAATACTTATTGAATGTGTTGGGAAGATAAGAGGTAGCACAGCTTTTGAGTACTGTGAGAGCAAATATATATATATATATATATATATATATATATATTGACTTTTGTTTTGGACACATTGACTTAGAATTGTTAAACAACATTGGGGTTGATATACATGGGGGGAGTTTGAAAGTAAGAGCTCAGGAAGACAAACCAACCCATCCATATAGGCCTGGATCTTCAGAAACATCCTTGGAGGCCCTGCATGGATTCTTTCAACTAAAACTGTGATGTTGTCAGTGGGGATTGAGTTGTTGCTTGTTTAGGGTGACTTCTTCTTCCCTTTCCCATGATATAATTCAATTATAGACTACTGAAAATTTCCCATTCTGGAAAATTATGGGACACATTCTTTGCTTTTGTGAATTACTAGGGAAAACAAGAGGTAGTTAAGATGCTACATTATGAGGCACAGAGGGAGCAGTGGTCCAGCTCTGTCACTCACATTCTTTGAGTGATGTCACCAAAGTGGGCAGGAAAGTGAAGGTGTTGGTCAGGAGGCAACCTCCTTCTTTTATGAACTGCAAATGCGTAGCACCTCCCCTCCTCTATCCTATGCCCATGCAGACCCTGTTAATCAATCCCAGAGTGTTGGTTACTTTTTTCTTTAATGAGCTCATAGCAGCTCAAAATTCCTCAACACAGGTCTTCAGGCAGATACCAGTAATCCATCAGAGTTGGCACTGGAATTAAAGCCTACTTGTTACACTCACCTCATTATAATTCTTCTGGCTTCTACTTTACAAAGCACTGAAATATTAAGTACAGGAATGCAGCTTTCTCCTGGTGGGTCCTGTGCTGTTCAGCCTACCTTTACACAGGCATTTAAAAGGGGCGGGGGTGGTTAGCCACAATCCTGCCCGAAGGCAGGAGAAGGGACTCAACAACACTTCATGTCCTTTCCAGTTCTGGGATTTGCCACTGGAAGAATTGGAGGAAGCAAGGCCAGCAAGCACAGAAGTCAGACCAGAGCAGAGGCTGCTGGGGATTTACTGTCATTTTTTAAAATATTTATTGAGAAGCTAATATGAGTCAAGTGCTCTGGTAGGTGTCGGAGCTACAACAGTGAACAAGACAAGAATCAGGGCCCACCATCACATCTTGCATATATGTATATGTATATGTATATTTACATCTATATTTATATTTATATAGACATACATATGTGTGAGGATTTAGGTGAGGGCACTTCAAAAACTTCATGGAAAATGGACTTGAGAGATAATTGCATTTTTCTAGAAGACTGGTTTTAAAATTTGCACATAGTTTTTAATCACACATTTTCCATCAACTTTCTGAAGACTGTGCATATCTGTGATCCCCAATTTTTTTGCACTAAAATAAACTTAGCTTTTAACTCAATCTTTGCAGGAACTTTTTGAAGTACTCTCACCTATATGTTCCTTGATTTAAGAGAGGGTCACTTACTGATAAACCTTCCATGGCAAATGCATGAATACACCTAACATACCTAAAATTGCAAGCATCATAGCTTAGCTTACCTTAAGCACACTGCAAACATTCACATGAGCCTACTGTTGGACAAAAAGATCTCACACAAAGCCTGTTTTAGAATCAAATGTTGACTATCCCGTGTTATTTATTGAATACTGTACTGAGAGAGAAAAATAAAACTTTGGATGGCCACTCAATATTAATGTATAAGTAATGTACACGGAAGAAGGACTTCTACTGAATGTGCATCACTTTCACACTACCATGGGTTAAAAAATTGTAAGTGGACCCATCATAAGCTGGGACCATCTGTGTGTGTGTGTGTGTGTGTACATATTTATATGTGATAGGTGAATGTGTGTATACAAATAACAAATAAAAGCTACCCTTTCAAGAAGAGGTAAGACTATAGGAATAAGACTGGAAATGGAATAGAGTGAGGTGGGAGAGAGGTAATAGAGGTCGAGTGGTCAGAGAAGGCTTCTTGGAGGATGATACTGAATGGCGCTCTATACGACAGGAAGAAAAGAGCAATGCAGAGCCATGATTAGGTGCCTCTCAGGCACAGGGAGCAGCAGCCCAGGGACTTGAGGCAGGGGCAAGCCTGTCGCCTCTGAAGACCCAGGGAGAAGCCAGTGGGGCTCCAAAGGTAGGCTGAGAACCAACTGTGATGTGGCAGAGGCCAGATTACCTGGAGCTGCTTGGACCACAGTCACGAGCTGGCGTGTTACACTGATCATGATGGGACACCTGTAGATGTTGTAAGCAACAGGGATTTTGTCATGAAAGTTCTCCACAGTCACTGGAAATTCTCACTCACACGGGAGGGAGAATAGGAGGGCACTGTCCAGTCAGGGGAGAGAAAAGAATGCTTGCCATAGAACACAGGTTCCAAGGCCTGCGCTCACTAGTATCCGTAGCTGGGAGGCTTGGCCGTGGTCCCATGCTCTTGCCTCTTCCGTCAACACCTGTCCCCCACAGTTGCGGTAATCCCAGCCAGTGGGGTTTGTTTTGTGTGTTTGGCTTCCAGGTCTGCTGAGTTTAATTTTTTATTGTCAATCTAGCTGGTGGCTTTTTGTGATTTCTGGGAATCTGGCTCACAATCCATATTTTATCTTGATTTTGGCCATACTCCTCGTGGAGCTAATGCAACATTAATGTGCCTGCTGCCATGATAAATGAGCTCACTTTGCTTGTACCGGTAGAAAAAAGCCTTCAAGTCTCAAGTGCAGTTAACAGCTTGATCCCAAGCCTTTGTCCCTAGTGAGTCCAACAGGACTCGTTCAGTCTAATTAACGTGCTTTTAGCTATGAATGTGTGATAATAATGATGACTTTTTGTCTGGCACTGTACAAGTTGCTGTACAAATCTATGCATACTATTTCTGTGTGTATTATCTTATTGGGTCCTAGGGCAGAAAGAAAAGTTGTTAATATTATCCCATTTTACACATGAAGAAATAGACTCAGAAAGACTGGGTAGACTCTCAGAAAGGGAATGATAAATTATGGTTCTCGGCTTTAGGCTTTCCTTCTTCTCAAGTGTTCAGACTCTGCCAGACAATGGTTATTGAAACGTTCTCTCTGTGATTTCCAGAAGACAGCAATCCTCTGCGGTTGTGCAGAGACCAACACTCCCTTGAAGAGTCTACTGGTTCTGTGTGCTTCCCGAACACAGCGTCTAGTGTAGAACCACACGTGGCGTTCACCATGCTGAGAGTGCAGGAATTCAACAGATGCATGAGGTCCAGCCACCGCCCCTCAGGAGCAACCATCTGGAGGTGGGGATTAGGAGAACTCTCTAGCAGTCAGGACTCTATTAATAGAAGCCCAACTCAAAGCAGCTTAGGAGAAACGGTGAAGTACGGATGGCTCAGATCACTGGAAATCCTACGGTGCATCTGACGGAGAAGACCAATCCCATGATGTCAACAGGGTTCCCTTTTTTCTCCCTCTTTCCTTCTAGTCTTTTTGCTGTGTGGACTTCGTTTTCAGCTAGCTTCTCTTCTTCTCTGCGGAAACCACACCCCTTGTCAGTATCAGGCATATGTCACTATTGTAGTGAGGAGCCCAGGGAAACCTTTTCTGTCCTCCAGAGAGCAAATTCCAGCAAAGTGCAAGGAATGACTTGAATTCATCCCACTCTGGTCGCTTGTCTATCCCTGAGCAAGACTCTGTTGGAACTTCTAGTGGTCACAAACGCTCAGTGACTGTAGAACGCTGCCTGAGTGTTCTACGCTAGGAGACGGTAATTAGTGCTTTAAGAACACAGTGAAGTGCAAGCGTTGTGTTTCCCGAGCATCATGATCCTGAGTCATCACGTTCCAAAGTAAGGTATTAGTCATCACCAGCTAGGTTATGCTTCTGTAACAAATATCCCCCAAAGTTAGTGGTTTATAGCAAGACATTTATTTCTGGCTTCTAGTAATGTTCACTCTAGGTCAGCCTCAACTATGTTGCGTATCATCTTTATTTGGGTACCTAGGTGGGAGGAGTAGTACTATGTTAATAATATGTGTCTCCTAAGTGAGGGAGATGAGATGACAGAACCCTAAGAGGTTCTTAAAACTTCTCCATGCAAGCGGCTGTATCTCACTTCCACCGGCATCCCATTGGCCGAATCATACAGCCAAGCATGACATCACCTAGGCCTGGGTCTTTGTTTTCTCAAGAGGAAGAATGAAAGTATTGCACAACAATGTGATACTCCAGAGGTAGGGAATGTGATTATGCCTCTGATCAGTTTCCTGGGGCTGTTGTAACAGAGTACCACAAATCACAAAGCTTCAAACAGCAGACTTGTGTTTGCTCACAGACCTGGAGGCCAGAAGTCAGAAATCAATGTGTGACTCCACGCTTCCCTCCTTTTCCTGGCACTTGAATATTGCTGGCAACCCTTGGCATTCCTTGACTCACAGCTGCCTCACTCCAATCTCCCTTTGTCACCACGTGGCCGCCTTCAGTCTGGGTGCCTTCACGGGGCATCTTCTTCTCTGTATGTTTGTGTCCAGAAACCCTCTTCCTGTATGGACATCCATCCATATGACCTCTTCTTACTTGATTATATCTATGAAACCTTGCTTCCAAATAAGGTTACACTCACAGGTTCCCAGATTAAGAACTTGAAAGTATCTATTTTGGAAGATATAATTCAACCTATGCCATCCCAGTTTTAAAATGAGGAAACTGATCAACAAAGCAGTTAAATAACTTGCTTGCATACAGCCAGTGTGAGCGTACAACCAGTGTGAGCAGTTGGAATCAAACCCAAGCAGTTTGTCTCAGAGCCTGTGATCCTCTTTTTTTATATTAAGATGTATTTATTCATTACAAAGGCAGAGTTACACAGAAAGAGAAGGAGAGGCAGAGAGAGAAAGGTTTTCCACCCGCTGGTTCACTTCCTAAATGGCCGCAACAGCTGGAACTGCCCTGATCCAAAGCCAGGAACTTCTTCCAGGTCTCCCACATGTGTTCAGGGGCCCAAGGACTTGGGCCATCTTCCACTGCTTTCTTGGGCCATAGCAGAGAGCTGGATCAGAAGTAGAGCAGCCAGGACTTGAACCGGCATCCACACTGGATGCAGGCACTGCAGGCGGCAGCTTTATCTGCTATGCCACAGCACCAACCCCAATGATCCTAACTCTTAAACTCCACTGACCAGGGAAAAATTCCCAAATCCTAGGCTCCAGTTTCTATTCTTCTTCTACCTTGCTGTAACCGTGGGAGGGTTTCAGTTTCATGATCTCTCAGATGAGCTGGGTATTACCCAACCTGTCTTTCATGGTTGCTCCTGGTACACAGCACGAGGATAGGCGGGAAAGTCCTTTGCATGCATCTTTCACATCTGCAAGGCACCATTACCAGCAACTATTCAAGGATGAGCCACACTCGGTGTGAGGTTTCCAACATCGCCACCCTACACCCACTGCCCCCGAAGGGGAAAAAATGGTGATGGTTCGGAGAACAAATTGGTTTCCAGCTTTCCAGGCATCTTCTCATTTCTTGGACTTAAACACCTGCGAGGAGCTTCTTGGGAAGGCAAAGGCCTATTCTGGTTTACAGTTTGGAGACAGCAGCTCAGGACTGGGTGGCCCCATAGGCTGCTGTTTGCTAGTTGGCCATGGTGTACGAGGTGGGCTGGAACCATCACCCAGTGAGCCAGGAAGCAGGGAGAGACGCTAAGCACAGCTGAGCTCAAGTAACCAGCCCTCTCAAAAGACCTCCCTACCAAGGGCATGCCCTCCCTGGCCGAGAGACTCCAACCAGACCCACTTCTCAGACTCCACAATGGGATCAAGCAATCTCCACCCATTTGTTACCCATCAACCCATAACACGAACACAGCAGAGGTGGAACATCTGCATGGGTTGAGGCAGCCAGTTTCTCTTATCCTTCACACTGCCCCAAGTGTCTCAGTAACAGGCATGAAACTGTAATGTGCAGTGAAAGAGCCCATTACACAAAGCATACATATTTAAAGTGGGAGGGATGTGGGTGCAAGCAGAAGACTGGATGCTGCCCAGCTGCTGTGCAGGGAGACTGTGTGGAGTCACATGGAGTCAGATACCTAGCAATTCAGTTACTGCAGCAACCATACTTCCGGTTTATTAAGCCACTCTTACTTGCAAACTCGATAGTCCTTTGTGGTAAGACCAAATTTCTTAGGTTTCATGCTATGCATTTCACAGAATCTAACGATTCTCCTGGCTCTTGGGCTGGCTCCCTAACTCTTCAAGCTGCTTCTTGTCTTCTCCCAGCACCCAAAAGAAATATTTTGCAAGCTGGTCTTTTCTTCCACCTGTGTGTACTGCCTTGGTGACACTGCTCACTGCCCTGGCTTTAGCAGTCACCTGGTCATGAAACTTGAAAGGAAGACAGGTGTGAGATGCCTTGCTTCTCATTTGTGGATAGCATTCTCTGAGCTTAGTTTTATCTTATTTCCATTTTCCCCTGCATCTCTTCAATCTAGGGTTTGGTGACCAATGCCCCAGTGCAACATAAAAGGATACAACCGACTTTTCTGTCTCCCATCTCCACACCATAACCACAATTTAGTGGGCTCTTCTCTCCTCCACTCTGCTTCTTCTTTCAATATTGCTTCTTAAAGACTACAAAAGTCATGGTGAAAAATTTGGGGTGAGTTGGGTATAAGCTGCCTGCATCCCATATCCTTTTCCTCCCAGTGCATTCTGGGAAGCAACAGGTGATTGTTCAAGTGCTTAGGTCCCTGCCACCCCACATCCTATCTCCAGCTTCCTACTGAGGCATTCTGACAGGTAGCAGATGATGGCCCAAGGGCTTAGGCCACTGCACCCACCTCAGGGACCTGGTAGAGTTCTAGGCTCCTGGCTTTAGCCTGGCCCAACCCTGGCATGTATGGGTATTTGGGGATTGAGCCATGGATGGAAGATCTCTCTCTCTCTCTCTCTCTTGCTCTCGCTCTCTCTGCCTTTTGAGTATATGAAAATAAATAAACATTTTACAAAAAAATTTTTATCCTAAAAAATTTAAGATAAGGCCGGCACCGCGGCTCACTAGGCTAATCCTCTGCCTGTGGCGCCAGCACCCCTGGTTCTAGTCCCGATTGGGGCACCGGATTCTGTCCCGGTTGCTCCTCTTCCAGTCCAGCTCTCTGCTGGGGCCTGGGAGCGCAGTGGAGGATGGCCCAAGTACTTGGGCCCTGCACCCGCATGGGAGACCAGGAGAAGCACCTGGCTCCTGGCTTCGGATCGGCACAGCGCGCTGGCCATAGCGGCCACTTGGGGTGTGAACCAATGGAAAAAGGGAGACCTTTCTCTCTGTCTCTCTCTCTCTCACTGTCTGACTCTGCCTGTCAAAAAAAAATTTAAGATAATATCTCATGAGCCAGATTGTAACTTGTACTGAGGGTCTGTTTATATCCTTCTAGATCTTTCTCTGTGGACATTCTAGATCTTTTTTGGCAGCCATGCACACACATGTGTTTATAGGTCTCTCCACATCATCACCTTTTGCCTCAATCATTTTGCTTTTTTCCTTACTTTTGCTCTCTTCTGCCCTCTGCTTCCTTTATTCCTTATGCCTCCTAAATAAATCCATTAGGACAGCTCCTAATACCAGGACTACTGCATAAGGTTGTGCACTGCACAACTCCAGGGGGTGCTGCACACTCAAATTCCCTGTGACTGCTTCTTCTTGGGGCAGTCCTACATAAAACTCTCTACTGATTTCATTTTACAGAACCTTGTATTTGCCCTCCACTGTGCCATGTTTGGGAGATAAAGCAAAGGAAGTGAGGTGATTTCCCATGAGGCAATGAGAAGGACTCCAAAAGAACCAACTGTCAGAACCCTGGGCCATGCTGGAGTCCGAATTATCCTAGACTGACTCCCAGTGGGGCAGAGGACTTTCATTTGGGTGCAGGGTATTGAGTCTGAAGCTAGCCCTGAGAGAAGCTAAGCAGACATAGTCCAAGGCAGGGACAGCAGCAGGAAGAGGTAGATACTAGAGCACTAAAATTCCCATACAAGTAAAAGCAACAGACATTGCAGGTGGGAGGGGTGGGGGTGGTATGAGATGAGATGGAAGCAAAAATATTAGTGAAGAACATATTGGGGGGGACACTTAGTGACAAGACATTTCTGCCCAGTGCAGGGGGCTGTCTGACTCCTTAGGCAAGGTTGTTGGCGATAGTATACTAGGCCTTCTACTTCTGTCTCTTCGACTCATAGAATCCAGTTCCTCCAAGCCAGTCTTTCCTAATTCATGCAAATGTGAATCTTGCAATTTTTTCTGAGAATCTCAGAGTACATTTGGTTCTCAAGTGCAGGGGGGATCATGTTATATTTTGAAATAAAAAAAAATTGTAATTGGATTATGCTCAATTGCAGTTGTAATAGGATTGGCTCTTGGTATGGAATATGAATGAGGTCAACTTAAAGGAAGTAATTCATTCCTCTAATGACAACATCTCGGTCTATGAAATGAAAAAAAGATCAAAGCCCATTCAAAAATAAATGGATTTAATGGAACAGTAGTTAAAGAAGTCTGGAGAATTCATTTTATTTTCATTGTATAATATCTGTTTCTCATAGAGTTGTCTTGTTCTTTAGTACTTTTTATTCTTACAACTGCGCATGGGTTTGATTAGCTTAATTAGAGTTAATGTCTTGGGAGCAGAATGTGGGACTGTGAAAGTTTGGGTTCTTGAAGACTTTGAAAAAAGAGAACTGTTGGCCTCACTCTACATAAATTCAGAATCAAAAAAGTCTGATGATTATTATCATCTTAAAATAATTGAAGCACTGCTAAAAATAAAAACCAGAAGGAGAAAAATTGAACCCGAATAAAAGGAATGGAGTTATCCTAGATTTGGATACAATTCTTGCAGCAAATTGAGCTTAAATCTGAAGCCTTAGGTAATTTAAGATGAATGCCAAAAAATTATTATTTTTTCCCTCTGAGCTGTTAACAAGGGCGGTCTCCCCGGTTTCACAATATTTCCTCCCATTTTCCTCCTGTTATCTGTGGCCCCACTTAAGATTGAGGGGGACTTTGGAGGGAAATGCCACTTGAGATTAAAGTCTTGTCAGATCTCATTTATTAACTGGCACGCGGTCTAATGTCCGGGAGCGATGAGGTCTCTTAGGAACACGCATGCTGTGGCTTCGCTTACAGGGACTGAGTGGGCCAGGCTGCCAGCGCCTCCCACCTCTCCCCACCTCCCTCCCGAGCGAACCACAGGTCTAGCCTTAGGCTGGGTTTGGAATCCTCCTATCTGGGCATGCTCCTGTGTAAGGAGGGGAAGTGCTGCAGAACCAGGCCCCATCAGATGAATAAGTATTTTGTTCTTAAAAAAGGAACTGCTTGAATGACAGGGGTGAGGTGTGTGTGTGTATGTGAGAGAGAGCTGTTGTACAATTTTGTACTTTGTGGACCTGGTCTTCGAATTCTTTGCATTAGATGAAAACATGCTTTCAAGCAATTGACAAGGAATAAGGTAATGTCAATTCAGTCATTCAATAAATATGCCCAATACATATCTATCTACCTATCATATCTATTTATCAATCATATCTATCATCTATCAATAGCTATCTATCAGTCATCTATTATCTATCTCTCTATATCATCTGTCTATGTGAGGGCACTTTAAACTGTTCCTGGAAAAATAGAATTCAAAAATACATTTAGCTTGCTGCAAAAATTTTGGAAGTCTATGCATAGTGTTTTTCATTATATTCATTCTTATGAACTTTCTAAAGATCCCTTATATGCATGGACCTCAAAATTATTTTGCACCAAAATTAATATACACACTATTTCCATTGCTCATGAGCGTTTTGGAACTATGTCTATGGAAAAGGCACCTTATTTGTTATTAGCCTTTACTGGTGTTTAAACAGCATCTCCTTTTGTCACATGAACATCTCACACAGCATCATTTTGTCCCCTCCTGAGAGCCTGTGTGCTCCTCCGCTGACTTGCTGATTGGCACAGAGACGTCCACGCTTCTCCACTGGTGGAGGGGATTTGCATAGCGTTTCTTTGTATGTCTTGTTCTGAGAAAGCATAAATGCTTTCCTGCCTCCTGTATACAAAGAAGACAATCACTATTCTTTTGAAGCACCCATTCCCCAGATTCTAATATGTCCTCAGGTCCCCAGGGGTGGTATCTTCCCTGCCTCCTAATTTGGGAATTACTGCACTAGGTTAAGCTCTGAAGCCTTTTATAGCTCAACATTCTGTGAGCCAGGTTTTTTTTTTCCCTTTCTTTTTTGCCAACATTTGGCCAGGAGATGAGTGGAGATGAGAGGGATTTTAAAAATATATTAGGCAGCTTTGTTCTTAAGCTGGTATCGGTGCCATTGTGTATCTGGGGTTTTGTAGTCAGATTTTGATTATTTGCTAGTTTTGGCAACTGTTGATATGTTAGATCTCATATTGTTTCTATCATTTTTTATGGTTTCTTATTTAACTCTTTGCGGAATGCTTTAGATACACATCAAGACTCTCAAGCTTGATTGAAAACAGGAAAGGCAGTGGGGCTTCCCAGTTGACTCTGGGCTCACCTGGCAGAGCCTGCGTCAAGGACATCGGACAAGAGGAAGGCTCCACTATGTGGCAGTGGACTGGAGTGGCCATTGTGGTCCTGTGATGTCAAACACATGGAAGGAACTCACTGACTTAAAGACCCTTCCAATGCCCCACAAGTGGGACTAATCAGTGCATCTTGAGTTTTATACGCTTGCTCTCATTCAGTACTTTGAAATTTGTCTTTGAAACACCTGAGCCCACATATTTTTTTCTGAATGATTACAAATTTCCCAGGAATTTGACCAGTTTGTACCCTATTATCTGTTGATGTGCTCGGGTCAAAGGAACTGCCAGCCTTGGCAGCCGCCACCACCTGAGTTCAGTGCACGCATGTAAACCAGAGAACTGTAGGGATTTTGAGGCACCTTCACCTCCAGCCGACCTGTATCTCCAGTTCACACACTTGTGCATCAGAGGTTATTGCAAATACAATTCTCTGGGACTGTGGAAACAGATGAAACTTTCTCTGGGTTTGCCCTAAAAAGAGGGGCTGCTCACCCCGGGTGGTATCTTGAGAGCAACAAACAGCGCTGCCCATCAGCTCCTAATGATGGGCTAGGACTGACGTGTGTATAGCCACTTATTATACCGTTGGTTTTTCGGTTCCTAGTTCCAAATCATATTGATAAGATTATGCCATCCAGGCACTAGAAAATCAATTCCAGGCTCTGCATTCTTCGCATGCCAATCTGCTGTGAGTCACAGGGGCAGTGGTGTGAGGGGCTCATTGCAGAAGCCACAGGGTTCTGTGTTCAACTGCTCTGTATTTTGTGTTGCATAAAAACCTGCGGGGACACAGCCAGGAATCTGGGTAGTAGTGCCACCTGTTATGGCTGTTTGCCTGAGAGCTATTCTCAGGTAATCTTGGTAGGCGTTGGTCTATTAGTTAGCATTCCAGCAGACATTCTCTCTACACTCCTTCCCATAGGCCTTTGCATGAGTTTGATTTCACAGACGAAAACAACAGCTTAGATGCTGGACATAATAGAAATACATTTCCTGCTCAGGTAAAATCCAACGAGGATACAAGTTGTGTCAAAATTCTGCTCCAGCCGGTCATTCAGGGATTGAGGCTGATTCCGTCCATCTCCATTCTTCCATAGGGTTCCAGAACACTTTCCACGTATCCTGTGAATAGGAAGAAAGAAGCAGAGAACTGTGTAAGAGGCATCCATGTCCTGGGCCTAGAAGTGGGCAACACCCACAGCCTTAACACAGGCCCCAAAGAGGATGGGAATGAGATCAAGCTAGAGGTGGGACCAGAAGGCAAAAGACCAGTGCTGCCTTTAGACCTGGCATAAAGAGTCCTGCCCTGTGCCCCAAGCTGTAGAGAGTTCCCCATAGCAGAAACACACGCATCAGAATAGACTTCTTGTATTCCGTCACGTGGAGCTGGTGCCCTGCGCTGGCACGGGATGACCTATAACCTCAACACCTGCTTGTGTGACTCAAGTGGTTCAGGCCCCAAGGAGAGGCTCCTCCACCTCTCCAGCCCTGTTTTTTTTTTTTTTTTTCAGAATAAAAGGCAGCTGTGGGGGCTGGGCCATTGCTGGAGTCCCAAGTGGGCAGCGCTGTGGAGAGCGCAAAGTCCTCATCAGTGGAAGCCTTGGGTGGGAAGATGAGCTATCCACACCTTCTTCTCAGACAGAGAGATGGAGGCAGATTTTGTCGTAGCAAAGTATTATTCCCAGGAACGTGGAGTATGTAGTTGTCTACTTCTCTCTCTACTCTTAGGGGTTTACTTCAGATGGACTCACAGGTAGCTCGCATTTTATTCCTCAGTTCCATCACTACATAGGTGCATTTGTCAAGGTAGAAGTGTGACTGCAGGGGCTGGTGTTGTGGTGCAGCTGGTAAAGCTGCTGCCCTCGACGCTGGCATCCCACATGGCAGCTGGTTCCAGTGTGAGCCGCTCCACTGCCAATCCACTTCCGATCTAACCAATGCACCTAGGAAAGCAGTGGAAGGGGGTCCAAGTCCCTGGGCCCCTGCCACCCATGTGGGAGACCAGAAGAAGCTCCTGGCTCCTGGCTTTGGGCCGGCCCAGTTCTGGTCATTGTGGCCATCTGGGAGTGAACTAGCACATGGAAGATCTTTCTTTCTTCTTTTTAAGATTAATTTATTTATTTGAAAGGAAGAGTTACAGAGAGGCAGAGGGAGGGAGCGAGGGAGGGAGGGAGGGAGGGAGAGAGAGAGAAAGGAGAGATATTCCATCTGTTGATTCACTTCACTCCCCAAATGGCTGCAATGGCTGGAGCTGCGCAGATCCAAAGCCAAGAGCCAGGAGCTTCTTCTGGTTCTCCCACGCAGGTACGGGGTGGGGGTGGGGGGTTATTTTGGTACTAACATTTATTATGGTGCTAAAAATTTTGAAATCCATGTATAGTTATTTCATAAAACACTCCTTTGGTGAAATTTTTGAAGACCCTTCTTATACATAAAACTCAAAAAACTTTTGGCGCCCGGGTCAGCATTGTAGCATAGCAGGTTAAGCTGCCACCTCCAATACCAGCATCCCATGTGGGCACCGGTTTGAGTCCCAGCTGATCCACTTCCTATCCATCTCCCTGCTTATGCACCTAGAAAAGCAGTAGAAGGTGGCCCAAGTGCTTGGGCCCCTGCACCCACGTGGGAGACCTGGAAGAAGCTGCTGGCTCCGTTGTGAACACTTAGGAGATGAACCAACCAATGGATGGAATCTCTCTCTCTCTCTCTCCCACTCTCTCTCTCTGTAATTCTATTTCTAATAAATAAATCCTTTAAAAAACACTTTTTGCATGAAAATAAACTTATCTTTTAGAACTGATTTTCCATGAGCATTTGGAAGCTCCCTGTACAGGCAGGATCTGTTCAAGTAGAGCCTGCAGAAAGCAGAGAGAGAGAGAAGAGTTCTCAGGAAGACCGCTCTGCTTCCCAAACAAGTGTGAGCAAGGCAGGCTCTGTTTGTGGAGCAGCTTGAGCACAAAGGAGCCCGGATGGTGGCGGCGGTGGTGGTGGTGGGGGGGCGGGTAGTGATGATTACTAGCTATTGTTCATGGAGGGCTGATTCTGCACCAGGCACCATTCTTTTTCCAAAGGCTTACTTATGTATTTATATTTAAAAGGAAGAGCAACTGGCAGGAGAGAGGGAAGATCACACTGTCATGCATGAAATGTTCCCTCCGAATGCCCACAACAGCCAGGGCTCGACCGGGCTGAGCAGCAGGGACCCAGGTACTTGGGTTCCTCTGTTTCCTCCCAGGGTGCATTAGCAGGAAGCTGGAAGTGAACAGAGGAGCTGGGACTCACATTGGCACTCCGATGTGGGGAGCCAGTGTCCCGAGTGGCAGTTTAATCAGCTGTGTCACGACAGCTGCCCTGGCACTGTTCTAAACATAGTCCATGCAGTATTTTACTTATCCTTTCAGTAACACTGTGTGGTATGTATCATTACCTCTGTGTTGTAGGAGACAACTAAGATGCCCAGGGGTTAAGTAACTGCATGATGTTAAGCAGCTAGGAAGCAGTGAAGTTAGAGCTTTTATTTTTTTTAAAGATGTATTTATCCACTTGAAAGAGTGATAGAGAAGGTGAAACAGAGAGAGAGAGAGAGAGAGAGAAGAAAGAGAAAGAGAGAGAGAGAGAGAGAGAGAGAGAGAAATCTTCCATCTGCTGATTCACTCCCCAAATAACCACAGTGGTCAAGGCTGGACCAGGCTGAAGCCAGGAACCTGGAGCTTCATCTGGGTTTCCCAGGTCAGGGGCAGGGACCAAGGCGCTGGGCTGTTATCTGCTGCTTTTCCAGGTACATCAGCAGGGAGCTGGATCAGAAGCAGAGTAGCAGGGACTCAGCCGGCACTCTACATGGGATCCTGGTGTCACAGTGCATAGCTTAACCTGTTATACCACAATGCTGGCCGTGGATATGAGAAATTACCCCAAGAAGTCTGATTTCAGAGTATATACTTTTCATCACCACCCCATTATAAAGGAGTTAAGCTCTAAGATGGGTCTGGAAAATCGGATGTGGAGTGTAGAATCAGAAGAAAAGAGAGCGTTTCTTCTGAGGACCAGGCACCTTTATAGGCTGGTTAAGGTTCTCCTCTTCAGGAAATAGTTCCAGACCACATCAGTATGCAAGAGTCAGCCTTCCTTGTTCTTGTTCCATCCAAGTGCCTCCACCTCTTCCCCACGTGCTGGCAATAGATCAGTCAGCTCTTCGTCACCATAGCTGAAATTCCTGAGAAAGGTGACACACATAAGCAGAGGGTTTGTGCTAGCTCTCAGCTTCGGAGGATCGCAGTCTAAGATCAGTCAGACCCACTGTTCTGACTGCTGATGGGGTGGGGGTGGGGGGCAGGTAGCGGGGAGTGTGCAGAGGGAGGCTCACGTGGTGAGCCAGGGAGCCGAGAGAGGCAGGGCCATCCTCCTCTGTATGCTCTCTCCCTAGAGGGCCACCACGATTCAGTCCTGGGACTCCTCCCTGGCCGCCTCAGCCAATCCAATCACTAATGGAAGGCCTCACCCTCAGACTTGGTAATTGGAGCAGGCCTCCAGCCTTGTTAGTACCATTAGCTTATGGCTTTGTGTACTGAATGCATGAGCTGGGGAGCCTGAACTTGTTCACATCAGAGCAGGCAGGATTAGCGATCGATGGGTATGTGTCTCCTCCATCTTGCTGGGCTCAGCTGTCTTAGAGGGTAGAGACTCCCTCCATCACTTACCCTGTAGCTCCAAGCATGATAGCAAGGGGATGTCCAGCGTTCCATCCTGTAACTGACTGACAGTGGGCTGTGATGTGTGTCCCTGGGCATTTCCTGGAGAGGAAAGAGGCTGCCAAACACTAAAAAAGATGGGCTTGGGTCGGCAGGCTGGTGGCCCAGAAAAACTAACAACTGTAACATTCACACCAGAGGCATCTTCAAAAAGTTCATGGAAAAAGCATACTGTGGGAAAAAAATGCATGGGTTTCAGTGTCTTACATAGAAATAAACTTACCCTTCAATTCCAGTTTTCCATGAGCTTTTTAAGTACCCTTGTATTGTTACTGGTTATAAGAAATGGTATAACTACTTTGGAAAGGTTTGGCTATTTCTTAAGAAATTAAATCTACACATCTGATAGGATTCAGCCATCCCCTCTCTATGGATTCTTCTGTGAAAACCAAGACCTTATGCACAAAGAAAGGGCTGAGGGCTGGGGACTGGGGGAGGTGCTGTGGGATAGTAGGCTAAGCCTCAACCTGCGGCCTTTTGGGGCCGGTTTGTGTCCTGACAGCTCCTCTTTCAATCCAGCTCTCTGCTATGGCCTGGGAAAGTAGTTGAAGATGGCCCACGTCCTTGGGTCCCTGTATCAGTGTGGGAGACCCTGAGGAAGCTCCTGGCTCCTGGTTTCAGATAGGCACAGTTCTGGCTGTTGTGGCCATCAGGGGAGTGAACCAGCGGATGAAAGATCTTCCTCTGTCTCTCCCTCTCTCAATCTGTAACTCTACCTCTCAAATAAATAAATAAAATCTTTAAAAAGAGAGAAAGAGAGGGTTGGGGGGGTGGGAGTACCATTTGGGTTGAGCTTAGAATCTAGGCGGGCAAAGACTCAAAAGTAGCTACACAGAGTACCTTAGGGGAACCTCCTTCCATGCAAGAGATAATGACAATTCAGAACAGAAAGGGCAGGGCCGGTGCTGTGGCATAGTGGGTAAAGCTACCGCCTACAGCACCAGCATCTCATATGGGTGCTGGTTCTAATCCCGGCTGCTCCTCTTCCGTTCCAGCTCTCTGCTCTGGCCTGGGAAGCAATGGAAGACGGCTCAAGTCCTTGGGCCCCTGCACTTGCGTGGGAGACCCGGAAGAAGCTCCTGGCTCCTGGCTTTGGATCAGCTCAGCTCTGGCTGTTGCACCCATCTGGGGAGTGAACCAGTGGATGGAAGATTTCTCTCTCTGCCTCTGCCTCTCTGTAACTCTGCCTTTCAAATAAATAAAAGGGAAAAAAAAAGAAGAAGAAGAACAGAATGGGGAAGAAGTCTGCATTTGAGAGACAACCAGAAGTCAGAATCAACAGAAATCCAGGAATGGTCCCAGGTGTTTTGGTGTGGGTATGGGGGTGGATGGTGCACTGATTAGAAAGAAATGAAAGAGAAGAGAGAAGCAGGTTGGAAGAGTGGAGAGGTAATGAGTTCACTTTTGAGTGGGCTGAGTTATGGAGCTTATGGGACATGCACAAATAAGCAATTTGATACCACTCTAAAAACATTTATTTGATGCCAGGGACCATATATCCTGTGCTATGTATTATGCTCTGTGAAATAATGTGCCTACAGTGAGTCCTTAAAAAATGCCCAATAAATGAGTAAGAAACTATGCGATGCAGTTCTGATGTTTCCTTGTGTTTTAGGTCATGAGTCTGTTTGGTGCTATCTATGGCCTGCCCTATTTTGAATATAGCTGTGGGATACACACATACAGATGGACATGGGTGTCCCTTTTTGGATCTGATTCCTCTGCAATCTCTCCTTGAATACTCCCCAAGCTGACTCATGCAGAGCACAGGCCTGTTGGGAATGCATTCTCTTCCTTGTGCTACAAGTAAGAGTGCTGGCATCCTTGGACGAGGGGAAGCACGCAAGCTGGAGGCATTCCACGTGGGATGCGCTTTGCAGTGGGTTGATGGGAGATGTGCTGGCATGAGAACCTGCTGCTGGGAACCTTAGAGAACCTGAGTGTAAGGCGCTTAAGGTATGTGGATCCTCATCCAGTCTGTCTCTACATTTGGTGCTTGGAGTACTTGGTGTATCACTTCACAATGCACACCTGACCCGTTCTGCAGGAGCCAGTACATATGCCTCACTCTGGGAGGCTGTGGGCTGCTAAATGAATCTGTTGTTGCATATCGAGTATCTCCCAGCCCTGCTAGTGCTAGAGAGAATCAACTCACCTTGCCTTCCACAGGCGATCATGTATGAATTACAAAGTGCGTTCTCTGAGCACCGATGTCCTTTCTTGTACCCCACGGTACACGGAGTCTGAAGGATTCAGAGTTAAGATACAGTAGTCCTGGGATGCAGATGTGCCCTAAGGCACACATCCATCTCTTTCCAGCCATCCTACTCTTCTTTAACGGGAACACAGCCACCCCGGACCTGCTTGAACGTGTCCCCCGAAGGTTCATGTGTTGGAAACTTCATCCTCAAATTCATGTGTTGGTTGTATTTGGAGGTAGGGCTTCTGGGAGGTCATTGGGATTAAAGGAGGTCATGAGGGTGGAGGGGCTGCATGATGACATCAGTGACTCTTTTTTTAAGATTTATTTGGTTATTTGAAAGGAAGAGTTAGAGAGAGAAAGAGAGAGAGAGAGAGAGAGAGAGAGAGAGAGAGAGAGAAAGAGATCTTCCATCCACTAGTTCACTCCTCAGATGGCCACAGTTGCCAGAGCTGGTCTGATCTGAAACCAGGAACCAGGAGCTTCTTCCAGGTTTCCCACGCAGGTGCAGGGGCACAAGCACTTAGGCCATCTTCCACTGCTTTCCCAGGCCATAGCAGAGAGCTGGAGCAGAGAGCTGGATTAGAAGTAGAGCAGCAGAGACCTGAACCAGTGCCCACATGGATGCCGGCGCTGCAGGTGGTGGGGTTACCTGCTACGCCACAGCACCAGCCCCGGCATCAGTGGCTTCAGAGGAGGAAGAGAACCCCGAGCTAGTATGCTTGCTGTCTGACGTGTGATGCCTTTCAGCACGTGCTGATACAGCAGGAAGGCCTTCACCAGGCTCTTGGACTTCCCTGCCTCCAGGTTCATGAGCTAAATAAGCCTCTCTCTTTTATACACTATTCAGTGTGTGCTATTCAGCTGTAGCAATAGAAAATGGACTAAGACACTATGTGATCTGGACACTTATTTTGAGGGGGACAGATTCACAGGCTGCTCAGAGCTTTGGGAATGCCAGGCTAGGACTACCGAGCTCAGCTTCACAGCTTCTGGAGCCACAGATTTAAAATGCAACCAAGGGGCTGGTGCTGTGGCATAGCGAGTAAAGCCACCGCCTGCAGTGCCAGCATCCCATATGGACACCGGTTTGAGTCCCGGCTGCTCCTCTTCTGAACCAGCTCTCTGCTGTGACCTGGGAAAGCAGTGGAAGATGGCCCAGGTCCTTGGGCCCCCGTACCTACGTGGGAGACCTGGAAGAATCTCCTGGCTCCTGGCTTCAGATCGGCACAGCTCCCGCTGTTGCAGCCACCTGGGGAGTGAACCAGCGGATGGAAGACCTCTCTCTCTGTCTGTCTCTCCTTCTCTCTCTGTGTAACTCTGACTTTCAAGTAAATAAATCTTAAAAAAAAAAAAAAAAAAAACCCAAGATCCCCATCCCTCATACCTTCATGAAATTTCCTTCTGGCTCACTGTCTTGAGCTCCTCATTGCTACCTTCTCTGCGGCAGCCATCGGAGACTATTTGTGTTTAAACATTTTGAAGAGGTCCTCTTGAGTAAACTACCCACCCCTGAATTACTCAACTGGGGCGGGGACTGGGTCTTGCAGGAAACTGGACGCTCCATCTGAAGAACGCAAGTAGCCGCAGCATCACGCACATGCGATACCACCAATGCCCACTATAGGTCAACACAGCTGTGAATGAAAGACTGGGCAGGAGATTTGGTGATGGATAATAAAATGGTCGGCCGGCGCCGCAGCTCAATAGGCTAATCCTCGACCTGCGGCACCAGCACACCGGGTTCTAGTCCCGGTCAGGGTGCCGGATTCTGTCCCTGTTGCTCCTCTTCCTGTCCAGCTCTCTGCTGTGGCCCAGGAGTGCAGTGGAGGATGGCCAAGTCCTTGGGCCCTGCACCTGCATGGGAGACCAGGAGAAGCACCTGGCTCCTGGCTTCGGATCAGCACAGTGCACCGGCCACAGTGCACCGTCCGCAGTGGCCATTGGGGGGTTAACCAACAGACAAGGAAGACCTTTCTCTCTGTCTCTCTCTCGCTGTCCACTCTGCCTGTCAAAATAAATAAATAAATAAATAAATAAATAAATAAATAAATAAAATGGTCAATGATGAAACCCAGGCTTCATTGGAGGAACTGTGGGGAAGGTGTTCTAGACACCGGTACAAAAAGAAAAATGGCAGAAGGAAAGCAAGGATGTAGCCTGGGAGGGTTCATGGCCAAGGTGGGAAACCCACTGGGAGGAAAGAGTGTGAACAGGCCTTGAAGAAGATAACTCAGGTAGGGGAGTGGGGTTGGACTGGGGGTCTTGGGGAAGTACAGAGTGTGCCCCAGAAAGTTGAGATCTTAGGGTTTGTGTATCCGGGCCCACAGGTGTGCCTCTTGGAAGGGGCCAGTACAAGGAGATAAGACTGGAAAGGCGGTGAATTGCAGGAAGCTTTTCACGCTGGGATAAGTGATTTGGATTTGATTCTATAATTAACAGGGAAACTTTGAAGCATTTTGGCCGGAGTTGTGGAAAATGGAAGAAACTTTGCTTTCTTATTATTCTAGTCAAATTTTTTAAAAATATTTACTTATTTTTATCTGAAAGTCAGTTGCACAGAGAGAGAGAGAGAGAGAGAGACAGATGGTTCACTCCTCAATTGGCTGCAATGGCCGGAGCTGCGCCGATCCGAAGCCAGGAGCCAGGAGCCAGGAGCTTCTTCTGGGTCTCCTATGCGGGTGCAGGAGCCCAAGGACTTGGGCCATCTTGTATTGCTTTCCCAGGCCATAGCAGAGAGATGGATGGGAAGAGGAGCAGCTAGGACTAGAACCAGTGCCCATATGGGATGCCAGCGCCACAGGCAGAGGATTAACCTACTGAGCCACAGCAACGGCCCCATCTAGTCAAATTTTAATAGCTGTAACAAAATGCTTGAAGCAAATCACTTTATGAAAAGAAAAACTTTTTTTTTTTAAAGTATACTGCTTGGTTTGAAGGGGCAGTGGGGAGAGAGAGAGAGGAGAGATTTTTATCCACTGATTCAGTCCCCAAACGCCCACCACAATCAGGGCTGGGCCAGGCCAAAGGCAAGAGCCAGAGCTCCTTCCAGGTCTCCCACAAGTACTCGAGCCATCATCTTCTGCCTCACAGGGTGCACATTAACAAGAAGCTGGATTGGGTGCAGAGGTGGCACTTCTATAGGGACTGTGGGTTGCAGGTGTCCCAAGTAGTGTCCTAGTCCAATGTGCCACAACACCCACTCTGAAAAGTTTCATTAGTCCCAGTGTTGGAGAGTCAAGTCCAAGATTGGGTAGTCTCATTGTTTTGGTGCCTGGCAAGTCTGGTGGATACCAGTGGCAGAATGTGTACAGAGGAACAACTCCCTGAGGACCAGAGGAAGCAGAGAGAGTGGGTGGCCCAACCACAGGCCATACACACCATCCATACCACTGAGAGGTGTTCAATGATGGCAACAGCAAATGGACAAGGACATGTGTCTGCCTTCCACTGGCTCAATAGCCAGCTGTGTCTGGTGGCCCCTCTCTTCAAGGATGTGGCTCTAGACAGCCCAGATAAAGTCTCCTTGCTGAATTGCAAGGGCATCTTAGCCCCATTTTTAAACCTCATGCAAGAGACTTTTAAGTCGAATGTGATTGCCAAGGTTGAAATGACCAGCCACGTGCAACCTCATTAATTCCTACAAGGAATGTTCCAGCGCTGCCATGCTAAGCCTGTTGGGAAGGGCTGAATCACTGTGTTGTGAAACCGTCTGCGGGAAGCGAGGGGATCCCTGGAGAGTGGCTCGGCAGGGAGGGGATCAGCCAGTGGTGGTGATGGGCTGCTGGTGTTTGCTCGGTGACGATGCCTCCTTGTGCTGACGCTGGAAAGAATGAGGAGCTCACCTTTGTCCCACAGCGGCTGTCACTCTGGCAAAGGGGAAAATGAAAGTGAACACTCTGAAACGCTAATCATTTCATCGCTGCCAGCACTGGCTGCTGCCAGCCATGCTCACCTGTAAAACGAAATTATTTCAGGAAACAGTCTAGGCTGTGGAAGTGTGGCCCTCTTGAGGGCTGGGGCAGCCACCCGGACCCATCAGAGCTCTGGAGTGCTTGAGCATCTGCCCTGAGGCGAGGCTGCCTTTCTGGCTCCTTCTATACATCGCTCCTGAGGCCTCTTAGCTTAGAGAATGGTGTAGGCAGAATGCCCGAGGGGCCGGAAGCCTAGTTTGTGCACTTCGTTCCTAAGGGACCAAGGTGCAGATTCACATCTCTAGAATGCCTCCCTAGATTTCCTCTGAAAATCAAGGGCACACCCTCATGTGGCATGTGTGGCATTGATGGCGTCCAATCCTGACAGCACTCTGTCCACTTTAGCTATTCGTAGTCATTTGGCCATTCTTATTGTTAACATTGAAGTGGACCCTTAGTCCATGTGGGCCACTATAAAAACAAACAAACAAACAAACAAACAAAAAAATAGAATGGGTGGCTTAGAAGCAACACAGCTTTATTTCTCATGGTCCTGGAGACCAGAAGCCTGTGATGGCGGAGCCAGTGTGGCTGTGTTCTGGTGAGGGCCGGCTTCCAGGTTGCAGACGGTCAACGGCCCATTGCATCATCAGAGTAGAAGAATGAGCTTGCTCTCAGCCTCTTCTTGGAAGGCACTAATCCCTTTGGTGAGGGCTTCACCCTGATGACCTACTCACCTCCCAAACACTGTCCCTCTGGGATTAGTCCTTCGACCTTTTGGGGGGAATACAAACATTTAGTCCCTGCAAGGGGGCTGGCAATGGTGTGGTTATCACTGACGCACACTCATTCTCGTCTGGTTTTTGAGTTTGGATTAGCCCTAATGATAAGAGAAAAGAACTTTCTGATCAAACTTCTTCCCTCTCCCTGAATCTTAAGCCTGGATCCATCTGCCAGGGCTCTTGTAATTCAACATTACAGACTGAGTAGCTTGAACAACAGATATGCATCTTCATACGCAGCTCTAGAGGCTGGAAGACCAGGATCAGGGGCTTCATAGGTTAAGCATAGGGTGGTTGCTCCTGAAATTGCCCTCTTTGACTTGCAGACAGTGGCAAAGAATGGCCTTTCACTTGTGCACTCTTGCCCTTGTCCCTTAGTGGTCATTTAGCTTTAATCACCCTCCCAAATCCTCTGTCCAAAGGTGCTCAGAAAGGGGGTTAGAGCTTCAGCATCATGCATTTGGGAGGAGACGCAATTCAGTACCTTCCAAAACTCAATCCCAAGTCTCACCGAAAAATTCCAAGTTATGGGAACGCAGCTAACCGTTAAAGAATCCTATTGCATTCCTGGGTCGTCTTTGTGATAGACATCTGAGAATTCTCCCTAAACCTAATTATCTATGCATCAGTGTTTTTTCCAAACAGCATTTCTCTACCTTCTCCGTTTTACCAATCTGCATTCCCTTCTACTAGAATTTAGTATCTGCTTTAATCAGACTCCATATGGCACTTAAATAAATTTATTTTAAAAGAAAATTTAGATCGCTACCAAGGCTTGCAAAGTGCCTTGCTGTCTAGAGACTGATCATAAACGAAGCCAGTAAGTAAAAGGAGCATTATGTCATTTTTCCTAGGTACTGTATTGCTTCACAGCACACAGGTTGTCGCGTGTGCAGGCACTACCAGAGGACTTTGTAAGCACAATCCTGTGTGTTCTTCATGGCCTGTGAGGAAGGAGGGAAGAAACCAAGATGCAGAAAGATTAAAGAAGCACCAAAAGTTGCCCTGTCTGAGTCCAGAGCCCTTACGATGGAAACGTATTTCCCAAAGGACGGACCCCTGCAGATTTGGTGCTCGACGCCCTGTATCATGCCCTTGTGCTCTCTCAGGGTGAACGTTTCAAATTGCATCAAATAGACTGAAAATGACTTCTGGCTCCAAAATCCCAGCCCAGAGCTTGTCTAACAACCTCAGCCTGTGCTCCACGCATCAGAGCCATTTGGCCTGGAAGGACAGCACTCAACGGATGCCGACAGAAGTCAGGGGATTTGGGGAAGCCTCCCCAGCCTCTTGGTCTTCCTGGTGGGCCTCCCGGGGGAGGGCACTCTCCCACAACCTGGGGTCTCTGCTCTTCAGGCAGCAAGAGGGGACATTAGAAACCCCCTGGAAGGCTGGTGCCCTGGTATAGCAGGTAAAGCCACTGCCTGCAGTGCCGGCATCCCATATGGGCGCCAGTTTGAGTCCCAGCTGCTCCGCTTTCAATCCAGCTCTCTGCTGTGGCCTGGGAAATCAGTAGAAGATGGCCCAAGTCCTTGTGCCCCTGCCCCCGTGTGGGACACCTGGAAGAAGTTCCTGGCTTCAGATTGGTGCAGCTCTCGCCATTGTGGCCAACTGAAGACTTTCCCTCTCTCTCTCTCTCTCTCTGCCTCTCTGTAACTCTTTCAAATAAATAAATAAATCTAAAAAAAAAAAGAAACAAAGAAACCCCTTGGAATTAAGAGTCAGGGGTGGGGACACTCAGCTCTGTCCCCAGATAGAAGAAAACAAGTGATGGAAGGACCCCCTGCAGAGATCTCTGCCTAGGACCCCATGACCTGAATGACCTTGGGTGCCGCTCTAACAAGCAGGCTCCAGGCTGCACTTTCCTCCCAAGAAACTAATTTAGCACGAGGTTGCTAACACTCACGCATGTATTTCGGAATTTTCTGTACATGTAATTTGTCTTCACAGATGCTGGAGGCTTTGTACAGTCTCAAAACTCTGGTCAACAACAGACCAAAAATATCCCACTGTGGTCCTATAAGATTATATTGGCCTAGTGATGTCGTGGCCACCTTCAGTTGAGCATGTATGAGGGTACTTCAAAAAGCTCACGGAAAAGTGCTATTGAAAGATGAGTTTATTGGGGCGGAAAAAATGTGAAGTCCGTGTGTCATTTTTAAAAGTACAAACACGTTTTCTGTGAATTTGTGGAGAACCTCTCCTACACTCCATGTTCATGCAAGAAACACAATTACCTAATGGCGCTTATCTGAACGGAACCTTGTTAAGTCATGCCTGGCAGTGTGGCTACGTCCATAGGTGCATACGTCTACATATTCAGATGTTTGTAGAATAGAATTTAAAGATCAGTTTCTTTTCCTGCTCAAAATTTTGAAAACCATGTACATGAGAGGTCTCCAAAAGGTTCATGGGAAATACACATAATGACAAAATTATGCATGAGTTAAAATTTGGGGGCATTAAAATAAACGTATCTTTCTAAAGAGATACTATCTATTCATGAGGGGGGCGGCTCTCATACATTTCTTTACTCCCAAATACCCACAACAGCTGGGGCTGGGCCTGGCTGAAGGTGGGAGTCCCAAGCTCCATCCAGGCCTGCCAGGTGCATGGCAAGAATCCAAGCACTTGAGCCATCATCCACTGCCTCCCAGGGTGCACATTAGCAGGAAGCTGGCCTGGACTTGAACCCGGGCACTCTGACATGGGATACTGGCTTCCCAAGCTACTACTTAACCCCATTGCACCTGCCCGCCCCTCCAGGAACTTTTTGAAGTTCCTTTATATCTAATTATTTATGCAAATATTTCTTCATGTGGACACACCTCTACATATGTCCTATGTATTTTATATGTAATACATAAGTACAATATCATATAGCAAATGATAGTCTTTCCCCTACGGCCCTAACTCTATCCCAGGAGAACAGGGACTGAGCTAAGATTTCCCTCCATCTTTTATTCAGCTAAGCACCCACGCCACGCTGTGGCGTCCCGGATCCGTGGAGGGGGGAAGGGGCAGGAGAGCCAACCAGTGGCAACTCGATCCCCACTCAGTCCGGGCAGCCAGGAGAGGAAAAGTTCTTGGGGATTCGACCCCTGAGCCAAAATCGCTCTTCCCGGGGGGCTGCCTGGCAGGCCAGCCCTGGCACTCGGGCGGCCATTCGCACCGTCGCAGCCTGGGCGGGTCGCCTGTGGGCCGTCGGTGGGGGCTAGGATCTGGCAGCTTCGCGCCTTGGAAGTCGTTTTGAGAACAGAAGCTGCTCCCAGCCCCCTCTCCCGCCCCGTCTCACTCCGCGAGACAGAAGCCGGCCAGGATTTAAGCGCACCGAGGGTGTGGGAGCTGGGGGTGGGGTGGGGTGTTTATATTTGCTCTGCATCCATTAGGATGGGTGGCTGAAGGGGGTGGCAGGGAGCGTGAAACTTCATTTATATGTTAATAGTTGCCAGCACCCGGGCTAAACTGACAGAACTATTTCATGGGAAACTGACAAATTTTGTCAGCCGGGCTGTGCCTCCACATCTCAATGGGGCAGTAATCTTGATTAGCAAAACAATTGGGGGCCCCGGGTGCTCGCTCAGGTTACACCCGGCCACTGTGAGCCTTAAGCTGGAACACGTTTTCAAAAGCCACCGAGTTTAGGCAAATGCCGGGCGGGGGGACCGCCGGGGTGGGGGGAGGGAGGCCTTGGACAAAAGGGGTTAATTTGATTGACCGAATCTTCATAGTCTTATAACAATCATTTACTTAGCAAGTCATTCTGCAAGAAGCCCGCGGTGGCGACAGGAAATTGGGAGCGCAGGATTTGTTCGCCCCAGATGTGTGGGAATGTTTTCTGCCTCCCTCCTTTTGCCAAACACGGAGGGGGAGGCGGAATTCGCAGCCCCCTCTTTGGGGCCCTAATTACCACGTGGAGAAGAAGCCGTTATCTGAAAATACCCGCACCCTAGACACCCACCCACAGAGTCACTGCTCTTCCCTCCATCGGGGCTCGGCTTGCGTTTCTGTTACTAGTTCGGAGCCCGGACACGCACGTCCCGGCCCTTCGAGGAACGCCGAGTGCCTGGGAAGGCGGCCGGACCGGCGCGTGTGTGCGCCCCTGAGCCCGCGGGGAAGCCGGCCGGAGGGTGGGTGCGCCCCACCATCCCTGCCTGACGGGAAGCCAGCCGCGGGGCGGATCACACACCGTCCTGCTCCCTGCCCTGGCTCGGGCCTCGCGGGGACACTGCAGCGTCTGTGTTTGGAAACGGGTAGATTTCGGGGAACAGCTGCTAGAAGGTCCTCGCCTTGGCCTAAGGAGACCATCCTGAGTTAACTCTAGTGCGGGATCAGCCCCAGGACACTCCCTGGCAAAATGCAGTTGGCTAGACTATAGACCTCCCTCGGATTTCACTCTCCCCCCCCCCCCCCCTGGCAAGCACTTCTCTTTGGCCTGTCTTTGTGTATCATTCTATAACTCATCTACTTTTGAATTTAATAAATGAACCGGCCCGGGAATTCAGATCTGGAGTGGTTGCGTAATCACAACAGCCACCACCTTCCCTAACCCTGCCCCAGGCTACCCACAGTCACCCCCTAGGCCTCTCCCTTCTTGAAAACCAATTGCCCTTAGGGTCTCATCAAGCCACTACTTACACTCCTCCCAGGACAGGAGGCTCATCACCTTTTGAGTTAACTTGACCTTTTCTTGTTTGGAAGTCCACATGTGGAGCCAGAACCTTCCTGTCTCCAGTGGCTCCTCGCTGGCTCCAGTGCTACCATTTGGTTACAGATTAGGTCATTTTCATCCAGTGGCTGTCAGTCAACCCTGGCTGGACCTTTGGCTCCCTTGCAGCGTCTCTAAACATCGCAGGGACAGGCCGGCGCCGCGGCTCACTAGGCTAATCCTCTGCCTTGCGGCGCCGGCACACCGGGTTCTAGTCCCGGTCGGGGCGCCAGATTCTGTCCCGGTTGCCCCTCTTCCAGGCCAGCCCTCTGCTGTGGCCAGGGAGTGCAGTGGAGGATGGCCCAGGTGCTTGGGCCCTGCACCCCATGGGAGACCAGGAAAAGCACCTGGCTCCTGGCTCCTGCCATCGGATCAGCGCGGTGCGCCGGCCGCAGCGCGCCGGCCGCGGCAGCCATTGGAGGGTAAACCAATGGCAAAAGGAAGACCTTTCTCTCTGTCTCTCTCTCTCACTGTCCACTCTGCCTGTCAAAAAAAAAAAAAAAAAAAAAAAAAAAAAAAAAAAAAAAACATCGCAGGGACAGACCGAACCCTTGGCCGGTGACATCAGGATTACGGGAGGTAGGGCCCGGGCATCAGCATTGCAGGGAAGCTTCCTGGCTGATTTCTGGAGGAATTGAAGCTGTGTCTCCCGTGACACAGATAGGGTTGCAGAGAAAATACAAGGCTCCGGATAAATCTGATGTTCATGTTCAAAAACCAGATCCCTTCTTAGTGTGTAACTAGGTCCCAAACGCTGCAGGAAACACACTTACTCTAAAAATACCCGTCATTTGTCTGATATTCAAATTTGAGTGACCATCCCATAATTTTATTTGCTCTCTCTGACAACTCAACGCCCACGGAAGCCTTTTCCTCTCCAGGCTAATCATCCGTACTTTGCACTAAGGGACAGGGGCTGAATTCAAACCCCCTTTAGCAATGGCTCCAACGGTGGGTCCCTGAGTTCTGTCCTCTTATCCTGGTTTTTGTCCTCGGACGCTGGCCCTGACCTTGGCCTTTTCCACTCAGTATCCTCCTCTGTGCTCTGTTCCCCTTGGTCCTTCCTGGGGTGTTTCTCAGCCTCGAATGTGGTGGGAGAGTAAGGGATAATTCAGATAACCTGAGTGTGGGTTACACAGAGGACCCCTCGCTCTCTGTTTACCCTTGCTCTCCAGTTCCCCCTGATCTACATGGAGGCTTAGATCTCAGCCACTCTAAGTGGGATTCTTGGATAAGATGCATCAGGGTCACCTGAGAGCTGCTAGTAGAAGGAGGGACCAAGTTTTCTTCTACCCTCTTAGGTTCAGTCCCTGGGGGTCTGTGAATTAAACTGACAACAGACAGATTAACAAAAGAACCGCACACCAGCAGATGTGATGGCCCTTGGAGCCATGTCTGTTCTGGTTTGGTGCCCACATTTCCTCTCTGAGAGTGGAGTCACTTTTAGGAAGGTTTATGACGATTGAGTTTTGTTGGCAATGTGCTGCTTTTAGGTAAATAAGGGATTCCAGGGACTTGCGTGTCTTCTTCAGCTCAGGTTTTAAGCCACAGTGGCAGATTTTGGGGGGGCTGGCATCACCCCCTTCTTAGGCAGCATTGCAGGGCTCACCCCAGATCCACTGAATCTGAATCTGCAGCTTCCCTGGCCCCGCGTGTGATGTTCATCCACTTTAGGAGCTCATTCACAGCTGCCGTGACTGCTAACTCAGAACAACCCTTGGTACCCAAACAGCTTTCGCTGGCTGAGATATAGGGGATTTTGTGTGGCACAGAGGCCCTGTGCGTGTGTATAGACCTCTGCGAAGAGGCGAGGGTCCCTACCGTCAGGATGCTTCAGGAGCTGCCGGATCTGGTGAAGGTTGGCTCTTTGCTTCCAAATCACCAACTTGTTGAGGTGTTCTTCAGAGAGGATGTGCACCGTGTCCTGTGCAGCAGGAAGGATAACACCGGCCAGGAGTCTGGGTGGAGCCTCCTCTCCAAAGGCCTCCATTGCTTTCATGAGAGGGGAGCCATCAGGACCCCACCACTGAATGTCTCCCCCCGCCCCCACACCACTGCCTTGGGGCTTAAGTGCCAACATATCATCTTAGCTGGGACACAAACTTTCAAACAGGAGAGCAAGGAACAGACTTGGGAGGGCCAGAGCAGGAACACCAGTCTAGCTTTGACCTTGAACTTGTAGAGAGCTGTGACAGGTTAGGGGATGGTGTTTCCAGGGAATAAGGAACTTGGATAATTCTTGGCACCTTCAAGGAAGCTGCCTGAAGTGAATTGGTTCAACGGAGTGACTCAGGTAATCTCGTCTACTCCTTTCACCTCATCTTACTTACAAGGGGATTTGGGAGACAGCAATAGCAGGCAGTAGCACCCCTTCCACCCACCTCCGGCCAGTGTGCAGAGTGTAGTAGCGCAGCCACGGGAGACAAGGGCTCCCCAGGCTCCGGCTGCAGCTGCAGGGTCTCAGCCTCCTCCCCGTGTGGAGAGTCTCCCTTCACTTTCCAACATGCCGGAGCCCAAGCTTTATTTTAGGATGGAGTGAGGTGATTCCTGAAAGCTTTCAACCTTCCCAAGTTAACTCCTGGGACGTACAGACTTGGAATCATCTTTAATATTTCCCCAGAAGCTGAATTCAGTTTTGAGAAATAGGAAGGTCCCCAAAGTGTAGTTGCATGTAACATGTAATTTGCATTTATACTCTCTCTCTTTTTTTAAAGATTCATTTATTTAATTGAAAGTCAGAGTTACACAGAGAAAGGAGAGGCAGAGAGAGAAAGAGAGAGAGAGAGGTCTTCCATCTGATGGTTCACTCCCCAGATGGCCGCAACGGCTGGAGCTGCGCTGACCCAAAGCCAGGAGCCAGGAGCTTCTTCTGGGTCTCCCATGCAGGTGCAGGGGCCCAAGGACTTGGGCCATCTTCTACTGCTTTCTCAGGCCATAGTAGAGAGCTAGATTGGAAATGGAGCAGCCGGGTCTCGAACCGGCACTTCAGGCCAGGGTATTAACCCGCTGCACCACAGAGCCAGCCCCTGCATTTATAGTCTCTACTCCCTCTGGCTTTAAGGTGGAAGAAGCAGCATATTGCTGTTTCCAAAATGTTTCATTTTTCTTAGTTGCCAAAGACCAGCAGGCCTTATTTTAGTATTTGAGGCCAAGCATTCCGAATTGCAGATTGTCACATATCAGATTGATGTATTAATTCAACTTAAGTTTTTCTTTCTTTGTTTCGTTTTTTGACTTTAGCAAATTCTAACATGTTAAAACTAGAAGAGATCTTAGAAGTCATTAATTCAGGTGATGACAAGAAGATTTTATCTTTGGGTTCAAGCCTATGGGAAGAGGGTTGTGTTGACAGGAATTTGAAGTGTACAAAGATTAGCAGAAAAGATAGAAACATTGTGATAGATTAATGATGTCTGCATGGGCAAAAGGGGTGGAAATGGCAGCACACTACCCAACACTGGCTGATATATACCTGGGCACACATCTTATCTTACAGATGAGAAGACTGAGTACTAGATAAAAATTTAGGATGCTATGGCAAGTCGCTGGCATAGCCAGGTGGTCAATCTCTTAACTTCAGCTTCAGTTCTCTTTGCATTACACAGCTTTAGGCTCTCCAATCAGAGTGGATTGAACCTGTTGATTCCTTGCTAAAACCCTGATTATCTTGGTCCTTGATGCATATGGCTTCAGTCTAATACAAGCATAGAATAACTTCCAGCTGTCCATTAAGTGCACATCCTAAGCACCCGGAAATTTTTGAATAGATCAGGAGAATGAACTTTGCGCACACACAAAAGTGGGTTCTGACTTAGATTTCCGTGAACATACTTATAATGCTGCTGGTAATCTTAAAGGCACTCCTTTAAGGGTGAATGATTTTTAACTGCTTTGTTTAATAAGCCAAAGGCACTATGAATCCCACATTTCTATCCCAAACAGATTACTCCAAATCACTTTCTGCTCATCCCAAAAAGAGAACAGATGAGGAAATAGAGATAAAATAGTGGAAATCTATCTCTGCTTCTGGGAAAGCAGCTCAAAGGGCAGGCCCTAAGAGGAGCAGAGAACAATGACTTGTCTGTTCAGTTTTTTTTAATTTAGAAAAACAAGCCACTGTGTGCATGTGGCACAGAGCCGAGGATTGTGTTGGGAAGAACCGTTATCAATGTAAGGTGATGTCCCCATTAATTAATTATTTACACTTAATTATTTATCTTTTCTTGACAATTCATTTTAACCGCTAGTCCTCTGGGAGCCGAGCTTCTTTGAACAACACTGGTTCTCCCTGTGTGGTAGCACTTCCAGCCACCTTTTTCTCCTGAGCTGGAAGCTATCACAGACACTAGCACTGACCTTCTAGTAGCCTTTTATAATAAGATGAGCTTTATCCTGACACATGAGTGCTCAGCTAAAAAACTACATTTCCCAGCTTCCCTTGCAGCTGCTGGTGCCATGGTGGCCATGTGACCAGGTTCTTTTGGTCAAGGGGAGATGAATGGAAGTGATGCGTGAAGCTTCCGGCAGGCAGCCCTGAAAGGAGTGGAATGTGCTCCCTGCTCTCCCTCCTCCCCCCTTTCTCTGGCTCAGAAGGGGGTGTGGCAGGAGGAAGTAGGATGGCTGCTGTCTCATCACAGAGGCGGACACAGGGTGTCCCTTGGCAGGACCATAGGTAAGGACTGTGTTCCTGGGACTGCTGCGATGCCGTGTTAGTCCTGGACACTAGAGGAATGAATTGCTGTCTTGTGTTAGGTATTGCATGTGGAGCACTTCTATTGGCAGGGACTGACCTGGACATGAACTACAGCATAGGAGCATTGTGCACCGCATGAGGGATGAGGGTTTTTACATGTCTCTACACACTCATGCAACTCACTTCCAGCAACTCAGAAGCATTGCATCTTGATTCACTTACTTCTAGGTCCCTATACTGTAGGAGCTACAGCTTAAAAAATCTCTTTGAGCTGGTGCCGCAGCTCACTACGCTAATCCTCCACCTGCGGCACTGGCACCTGGGTTCTAGTCCCATTTGGGGCATCGGATTCTGTCCTGGTTGCTCCTCTTCTGGCCCAGCTCTCTGCTGTGGCCTGGGAAGGCAGTGGAGGATGGCCCAAGTGCTTGGTCCCTGCACCCGCATGGGAGACCAGGAGAAGCACCTGGCTCCTGGCTTCGGATCGGCGCAGTGCGCTGGCCATATTGGCCATTTGGGGGGTGAACCAACAGAAAAAGAAAGACCTTTCTCTCTGTCCCTCTCTCTCTCACTGTCTATCTCTGCCTGTCAAAAATAAATAAATAAATAAATAAATAAATATCTCTTGGTCCTGAGGAATTCACATGGTACCCTCCCCACGGTTAATTAAGTCCTTCTACCCCCTGCACATAGCCCATTGTCCTTTAAGCTTCTGATTTTTGCCCTTGCCTACCTTTCCACCATCACACCCTTCCATCTCTTCTTGCTTATCCTCTCTGCTCCGATGTCGTGGCCTTTGCTGCTTCACAAATGGCGATCGGCAGTTTCTTCTACATGGTTTTCTTGTTCTTTAGAGCTTGCTGTGGCTAACTCTTCGTTTTCATCAATGGCTAAGTTCAAATGTCAACTTTTTGGGTAGCAAAACTGTCTGGAGTGCTCCCTCACTTCTCCTCCCACCCTTTTTCTAAAAATTTTTGAAATAGTTCTCATCCTCTGAATTTACCTATCTGTCCATTTGCCCATTGTCTTTCTCCAATGAGAATGTCAACTCTAAGGCAGGCTTTTGGCTTAGTAGTTAGGATACTGATGAAGATGCCTGTTTTTCATATCAAAGTGCCTGCGTTCCATTTCCAGCTCTTGCTTCTGATTCCAACTTCCTGCTGTTCTAGACTCTGGGAGGCAGCAGCGATGAGTCGGATTCCTGCCACCTGTGCAGGAGATCTAGATTGAGTTCCAGGCTTCTGGCTTTGAACCCCAGCGGTTGCATGAATTTGGGAAGTGAATTGGCAGATAAGAGTGTTTTCTCTCGCTATTTCAAGTAAGTACGTTTTTCTAAATAAATAAGAAAAAAAGAATGCCAGTTCCATGATGCTGTAGACCCGCTATTCCAGTACCTATGACAGTGTCTGGCACGCAGTAGGCACACAGTAAGTAGCCATTGAATAATTACAGAATGAACCCTGTAAAGTGTGAACCACTGTTGTCTATGTTGGGCTGATGAGGAAACAGGGGCCAGCTTCCCAGGGCTCTCAGGGGTGACGCAGGCTCCGCAGAACCTGGTGTGAGGACTGATTGGCTCTCCTGTTCTGTAGACATTCAACTTTCTTCTTCGTGCAACTGATCTAGGTTCCCTCAAATTATGACATCCGTGCTGTTGTCTCCATGAATTCCTTTACAAATGCAAAACCCCAAAAGAAGCCATTGGACATCAGGACACATTTAACATATGCAAATATTAAGGCAGACAGCTGTGGCCAGCAATTTTGGGTTTTTTGGCTTTTTTGCATCTGAGTGTGGGAAAAAAATTGTTTTCGAAATCTGCTCTGGAGGCAGGTTTGATTACTGACTAGGAATGACAAAGCAGTTCTGATCTTATCTGGGGATTTTTTTCCATGAAATATAGAGAGAAGCCAGAATAAAGATCTGAAGCAAATAAATCGACAGAATTCGAAGAAAAGATAGTAGATTTGGTCATGTTCCTGTCATCATCAGTTGAAGAGGAAAAAAGGCTTACGTAGCCAGAATTGTGTTTGGTTATAGATTAATAATCCAAGGTACAAATGGTTCGGGACAAATTAGAGAAAACATAAACCACAATATTCAACAAACTAGAGTTCAAAGGTTTCTGGAATTTGCTAAGTGTTCTTGGTCATACATTTTTAAAAAGTGATGACACAATACAGAGGTTTTGAACTTTGCAACGCAAATAACAAGGAGAGTTTTGCCTGCATCACATTAAAGACTTGTGCAACTATTGTTAAAGAAAGAGGGAAAGGCGGAAGGAAGCTGAGTGAAAAATGTGGAAAATGCCCATCGTCACATTGCTGATGGTTGAAGAATCATCTAATAGGTCTGCTGTGGAAAACGTGCTTTTAGTTTCCACTTCGCATTGTTGGTATTTGTGAGCGTGGCTTTGGGCTAACTCTGAAGATCACCATCTGGCACTGCACTCACTGTGTGGTGTGGGACAAGTGACTCAGCTCCCTTCGTAGAAATACAGTTTAAGCCTCACACGCTATGCCAGGCACAGTTAACAACTTCCAGAATCCACTCTGATTTCTCCAATCCATTCTCCACATGGTAGCAAGAAACAAATGAGGTCATGTCACTCCTTTTTTTTTTAAAAAAGATTTATTTAATTATTTGAAAGTCAGAGTTACAAAGAGAAGCAGAGACAGAGAGAGAAAGAGAGAGGTCTTTCATCCGATGGTTCACTCCCCAATTGGCAGCAACGGCCGGAGCTGCGCAGATCTGAAGCCAGGAGCCAGGAGCTTCTTCTGGGTCTCCCAAGTAGGTGCAGGGGCCCAAGGATGTGGGCCATCTTCTACTGCTTTTCCAGCCCATAACAGAGAGCTGGATCGGAAGAGGAGCAGCTGGTACTCGAACTGGCGTCCATATGGGATGCTGGCACTGCAGGTAGTAGCTTTACCCACTACACCGCAACACTGGCCCCATGTCACCTCTTCTTAAAAACGCCTAATGTCTTTACATGAAGATGAAGAGCAAAATTCTTGCTGTGTCCTCCCATCTGCTCACCCTCCTCCTTGCTCTCTGGGTCCCAGCCACATTGGCCACGCCTGAGCTCCATCAGTACAGCCCCCGTGTGGCCTCCGACCCTGGCATCTGCTCCGCCTTCCCTGGAATCTCTGTTCCCCTCCCCTAACTCCTCCTTTTGAGTTCAATTTAATTTTAAAGTCCTCGCAAACTGTTGAAATCTTTACTTAATGTATGCTAAACTGATCTTCTGTATATAAAGAGAATCGAAAATGAATCTTGATGTGAATGGAAGAGGAGAGGGAGTGGGAAAGGGGAGGGTTGCGGGTGGGAGGGACGTTATGGGGGGGGAAGCCATTGTAATCCATAAGCTGTACTTTGGAAATTTATATTCATTAAATAAAAGTTAAAAAAAATTTTTAAAATCCTCAGTCATCAGTCCTTTGCCATTCTAGAACTTTTTAAAAGTGTATTTCTTTGTGAGGCGTATGGTGGTGGTGGTGGCGAGGGGGAGAGATGGAGAGACACAGAGAGAGGGAGGGTGCTTATGACGCACTGGTTCACGCCCTCAAATGCCCATGATGTCTGGGACTAGCTCTGGGCTGAAGCCCAGACCTGGGAACTCGATCCAGGGCTCCCACTTGGATGACAGGAGCCAAAGCACTTGAGGCATCACTGTTGCCTCCCAGGATCTGCGTTAGCAGGAAGCTGGGGTCAGGAGCCAGAGCTGGCATCAAATTCGGGTGCTCTGATATGTGACACATGGCTCTTAAAGGATCTCTAATCTCTTTTTTTCTAAAGATTTATTTATTATTTATTTGAATGGCAAAATGACAGAAAGAGAGGGATACACAGAGAAAAAGAATCTTTCATTTGCTGGTTCACTCCCAAAATGGCTGGAATGGTCAGGTCAGGGCCAGGTCAAAGGCAGAAGCCTAGAATTCCATCAGGGTCTCCCAGATGGATGGCGGAAGTCCAAGTACTTGGAGGCCATTTTCCACTGCTTTCTCAGGCCCGTTAACAGGGAGCTGGGCTGGAAACAAAACAGACAGGACTCAAACTGGCTCTCCAATATGGGATGCTGGCATTGCAGGCAGTGGCTTAACCTGCTGCACCACAATGATGGCCCCTCAAATGTCTCTTAAGTACAGACTAAATGCCAACCCTTAAATCTGTTTTGCACTGCTCCTTTCTTGTGGTCCTTGGGTGGATTCTTTTTTTTTAATATTATTTATTTATTTATTTGACAGGTAGAGTTACAGACAGTGAGAGAGAGAGAGACAGAGAGAAAGGTCTTCCTTCCATTGGTTCACTCCCCAAATGGCTGCCATGTGCCATGGTAGGCGAGGCGCTGCGCCGATCCGAAGCCAAGAGCCAGGTGCTTCCTGCTGGTCTCCCATGCGGGTGCAGGGCCCAAGCACCTGAGCCATCCTCCACTGCCTTCCCAGGCCATAGCAGAGGGCTGGACTGGAAGAGGAGCAACCGGGACCAGAACCCGGCGCCCATATAGGATGCTGGTGCCACAGGGGGATTAACCAAGTGTACCACAGCACCGGCCCCCTCAGGTGGATTCTAACATTGAATCTCTTAGTTGGTGGTTTTATTTTTTTTCTACTCTTCAGCTAAGCTAAGGTTTCCATGAGGACAGGGTGGCATCTAATTGGCCACTGAACCTGAAGCACTTAGCGCAGTGCCTTGTACACAGCAAGTGCTCAGTAACCACTCCAAGACTGCATAGAAGCGGGGAGGGGGTCATGGTCTCAGCTAGCCCATGCCCATGAACCCTGGGACAACACTATCTCCCTCACGGTTCACAACAGAGACCAAGCAAGAGAAAACACGTGTAAGTACTTGGGAAACCGTGAAAGTGCCTATGTGAGTAACAGACGATTGTAGTTTTTTAGATACCTATTTAAGGACATTTCACTTGCAAATGGCCAGAGATTTAGCTCAAATAAATGAACTGAAGTGGGAAAAAAAAGGCAGGGTAGAGGGATGTCTTGGTGCATGGGACCAAGAGGACCAGACAAGGAAAGTGGGATTCAGGGGCTGCAGCGGCGCCATCAGAATTCTGTCTTTCTCTCTCCTCCCTGCTTCCCTGGGTTCTGTCATCCGTCAGCTTTGAGAAAGCCCATGCAGGTTTCACTGCATTGTACTTGGCTGGCACCTTTCTCCAGGGTCAGGAGAAAACCGTGGACAGTTCTCTTTGGTTTATCTAAGCACAGATCTCTCTCTCGGACTGGTCTCTCTGGAGAGCAGGGCTTTCGGTCACACCACATCTCTGCATCTTGGGGAGGGGTTAGTCAGCCTGAACTCCACGGAGAGAGAAGAGCGAACCAGGACCTTACAAAGGAAAAGTGGAGTGTTACACGCCCAAGCAAAAATAGATGCCTCTTGGGAAGAGCAAAGGCACCCTCTAAGCCAATGTCAAGGACGGAATTCCTGATTTTCCTCTCCTTACTCTGGTTCCATCGCGTTGAGCGTGTTGAGTTCTGTGGCTTCCCCCATCAGAGGAGCAACCAGTACCAATCATTCCACAGCCATCTCCACCTTAAGCAACAGAGCTTAGTAAGTTCTTGCTGGGCCCTGGGGAAGAAGGGGGGCTGGGGAACATTCAGGAGAAAGCGAGAGGGACCGCTCCGTCCCGAAGAGTCTGAACGCAGGGAAGAGCAGCATAATCTGGATCCTTGCCAGAGACATGATGAACCTTGGGAAAGTGCTGCAGGCCTCAGGCCTGGGGATCCTGGAAGTAGGTGTCTTCGGGAACTCCTCTGTGTTAATCAAAGAGAGAACACCAGGTCTCACGAGACCTCTTCGTCACTCCCCAGAGACATGATCCGGGCAAATCCAACCCCTGCAGAGGGGCAATCCAGCAAATCCAGTTCAACTCCCTTTTCCTTAGGACTTTTCTAGTGATGACCCTTGGGGTCTCGGAAGAGGGGAGTTAGGGTCAATGAGATGTAAGAGACAGTGACTGAGACTTCTGGAGGTGCAGAAGCCATTCTGTGATACGAGGACGAAAGCCTGCACAAAAATGTTATCTTAAATTACAGGCTTACTGTTTGATTGTTCTTTTGGGGCTTTGCTGTTTCCAAGCTGGCTTGGGTAGCTTTCAGGCTAAAACGCATAGATGATGGCAGCAAAGGATGCATATAATAAAAATGACCCATGAAACATTCCAACTTGTCCATTTTTTCAGACTGGTGGAAGATTTCTTTTGAGTTTGGAGTGGCATAGAGAGAGGAAGAGAGAGAGAGAGAGAGAGAGAGAGAGAGAGAGAGATCTTCCATCTGCTGCATCATTCCCTAAATAGCCACAATGGCCAGGGCTGGGTCAGGCTGAAGCCAGGAGCCAGGAACTCCATCTGTATCTCCCACGTGGATGGCAGGGCCCTAAGTACCTGAGTCATCTTTTCTTGCTTTCCCAGGTGTGTTAACTGGAAGCTGGATTGGAAGCCTAGCCACTGGGACTGGAACTGGCACTCCTTTAGGGGATGCTGGTGTCACAGGCAGGGTTAACCTGCTATGCTACAGTGCTGGTTCCTGGATCCTGAGCTTTAAAAGTGTTTTATAGGGCAGGCACTCGGCCTAGCAGTTAATACACCTATTAAGAATCCCAAGTCTCTCACTAAAATGTATGGGTTCAATACCCAGCTCTGGCTCCTGATTCTGGCTTTCTCCCAAGGCTGACCCCAGGAGATACCAGTTGATATCTCAGATAACTGGGTTCCTGCCACCTAAATGGGAGGCCTGGATTAAGATCCTGGCTCCTAGCTTTCATCCTCTGTCCAGATACAATAGTTGCATGCATTTGGGAAGTGAGCCAGCAATGGGAGTTTTCTGTCTTGCTAATAATAACGATAAAAAATGATAATAATAAACTGAAGAAAATAATTTTGTGGTCATTTGAGGAGGCTTTCTTATAAAATTGCTAAATTTCTTGGAATTTCTCTTTATTTTGGAAATTGCCAAGTTGTATCCGTATGCAAGGAGGAGAGGCAGGTGCTGTTTGGCAGGCTTGCGACCCCTATGGGAGTCTGGCCTAGTCTTCTTTGGGTCCACCTCCATGCTACTGTGCTTGGGAAACCAGGGATAACGGCTCAAGTACTTGGGTCCTTGCCACCCGTGTGGGAGACCCAGATGCAGTTCTTGGCTCTTGGATTTGACCTGAGTATTGTGGCCATCTGGGGAATGAACCAGTGATGGAGAGTCTGTATGTGTGAGAGAGAGGGGTGGGGGAGGGTGGAGAGAGAGAGAGAGAGAGAGAGAGAGAGAGAGAGACTCTGCTTTTAAAATAAATAAGGCTTTAACAAAAGTACGAGGAGGAAGGTGGGCATTTGGCATGATGCTTAAGTGCTGCTTGGGGGTGGGGCACCCACATCCCAGGTTGGAGTATCTGAGTTTGAGTCCGGGCTCTGCTGTCCCAGCTGCCTGCTAATGCTCGTCCTGGGAGCTCACAGGTGATGACTCAAGGAGTTGGCTCCCTGCCACCCATGCGGGAGCCCTGGACTGAGTTCTTGGCTCCTGGCTTCCAACAGGCCCTGCCCTGATTAGTTCAGGCATTTGGGGAGTAAACCAGCAGATGGTGAATCCCTCTCTCCTCTGTCTCTCTCAATTCCAGTTATTATATTTTCATGGATGAACTCTGGAAATTAAGAGCTCTCTATTTCTAGCTGTAAACCTTATAGATTTGCTTGTTTGTTGCCACTGGAGTGATACAGTCCATAGCTCAGTTGAGGACATCTAAAGATTGTAACAAAAGAAAAACACTAGGGGGCCGGCGTGGTAGGTTAATCCTCCATCTGTAGTGCTGGCATCGCTTATGGGCGCCGGTTCAAGTCCTGGCTGCTCCTCTTCTGATTCAGCTCTCTGTTATGACCTGGGAAAGCAGTAGAAGATGGCCCAGGTCCTTGGGCCCCTGCACCGGTGTGGGAGACCCAGAAGAAGTTCCTGGCTCCTGGCTTAGGATCAGCACAGCTCTGGCCTTTGAGACCATTTGGGGAGCGAACCCATGGATGAAAGACCTCTCTCTCTCTCTCTGTCTCTCCCTCTCACTATCTGTGGCTCTACCTCTCAAATAAATAAATTTTAAAAATATAAAAAAAATCTAAATGTATTTAATGCACAAAAGGTGCTCCTAGGTCTCTGACTCTGTGACAAATGGAGGTCATGGACAAGGACAAAGCATTGATCTTCTGAGTTAAGCTGGTGAAACAGCAAGACTGGAACTTCACCAAGAGGACACCTTGCGGTGGAGGTGTTTTCTTACTTGGTGTTAGTTATTCTTGTATTCGAACAGAATCACAGAACAGAGGCAGGAGATACCCAGTCGAGAAAAAAAAATCATGGAGCGTTGACAGTAAGAAGGGATTGTCACGTCTATCTTGGTGAAAACTCTCATTTTCAACAGCAATGCTGAAACCCAGAGAAGAGAAATGGCCTGGCCAGCGTCACATAGCTACTTGGGGATGGAACCGGAAATATGGCTCGAACCTCTGCGATTCACTGTTATTTAATTCCATCTCAGTGGCTCTGATCAAAGGACACGTTTGCTTTCACACATAAAGAAATAACTTGACTTTAAAAAAAAAGGGGGGGGGCTGGCTAGGTGACTAATGAATTATATCTACCATGGAGCGGGGTATCCGTGGTCAAGTGCCAAGGTCCATTCATGCACGCGCTTTCATTTCTGCACGACGAACCCTCATCTGAATGCATAAGTGAACACACCTAGCCCCATGGAAAGATCATTAACTGAGCGATGCTGGGGCCACAGGTGCTTACCCCACAAGGTTGGATCTGCACTGCCGGGAGAGCTGGTCATTGTGAAAGTGCTCATTGCCCAACGCGGGGTTGTGTCCTGGCACACAAGCTCCCTCTCCTGGGTAGTAGCCCCTATTTGAATTTAAAAGCACAATATATACCTGCACACTGAACTATTTTCTGTCTGTCTATCTATTTATCTATCTATCATCTATCGATCTCCTATTATCTATCACCCACCTACCTATCTTCCTCCAATGTACAAGGAGTCTTCAAAATGTTCATGGAAAATTCACATTATCTTTTATTTCCATTTCCACAAAATTTTTGAAGTCTCCTCCACTGTATTAATGTGTATGTGTGTGTGCAAAATAAGCATGTGCAGAACGATAAAGAGATCCATATTTCTTTACCCGAGAGTTTGTTTATCAGAAACCTTGCAAAATTAAGCATACAGTTTTCTTTTTAAACCCCGTTATGACCTTGTGCATCAAAGTTGAGTTTTGTAGGGTCTGGAAAGTTACATTACAAATGATTGCCCACTCCGACACATAAATATGAATGGAATAAAAGCATAATGAAAACAGCTTCAAAGAGGAAATGAAGATAATAAAACAGAGACTGGTGACAACTTGGGAAAAGAAAGAGCCCTGCTCATACTTGAGTTCTTGGGTCTCAGATTCGGTTTATTTTCATTTGTTTTGTGCCATTGGAACTCATCTCCAAAATCCCTTCTTTGAAAGCAAAGAATTGCCTTTCTGTGTGTGGGTCCTAGTGACACGAAACCCATGTCATCCATGGCATTGTGGGGCAATACTGCTGCCGTTGATCAGGTGGGCCCAAGCCACATCATTTTAGGATCTGTTTCAGCATCAGAAATCAAGCATAGAATTTGTCTCCAAATTCGGAAAGCCAAACAGGAACAATAACAACCAACATCCCAGAGGACATGGCTCTGAGCTCTCTTTGGCCTCATTTTGCACCATATCAAACTCCCAACCTTCTGAATGTACAAAGAGGTTTTTTGTTTTAAATCTAAGGGACAAATGACCTCTTCAAATTCATAATGAGGTATGCACTGAGCAGAACACGGCCCAAGGTGAGTCATTCATTAATCATAAACAAAACAGGACCTGATCAAGGGCACGCCAGCACACACTGTAAAAAGAGGCAAGGTTGCCCAATCCCTTTATTTAATATTAACTACATTATGTTTTTCCTGTGAGTTCTGAGAAGGTGATCGTCTCAATTTCTTCGTTGCCAGCTCAGTGCGAATGGATAAATATTTCCCTTAATTCTGTTCTCCCTGAAGGTTAACCCTGTTCAACAAGATGGTGTCTTGTTGCCTCTGTGGGTACACTGGTGTGTGTGTTAGAGGGAACCCACATCCATAGCTGAAGACTTTTAACTAGAACCCTTCAAGCATAAAAACATCTGCCAACAAGTATATTTCACATGACATGAACAATATTTGCGATTAATAACAGCAAACCAGAGAAGCATAATCCAAGCAATATATGATTAGCTTATTAGAGATATCTGATATGCTAATTATCTTCACAAATTTCATTGCTGATGACTGTTTTGGCAGAAATTTGAGCAAGGGAAGAGGAAACTTGAACTTTTATATAAGTCGGAAACAAAGCACTGGGGCCATTGGACTTTGGCAGAGCTGGGAGTGGTATTAAGTATTTTATTCTGTCTGATGAGAAGGAAATTAAATAATGAGAATAGAAATCACTGTGATGATGGAAACTTGAGTCAAGGAGAACTGGCTGTCATTGTCAGAAGCTCTTCCTTACGTTTGGTGACAAAAAGCTCCTGGTGCTGAAGAGGGCGGGTACTGTGATGTAGTTTGGCAAGATCCGCCTGGTGCCTTCAGGGGCTGTGTGCATCCCTGCTTGCTCTGGATCAACTGTTCCTAAAGGACTCTCACTCCTCAGTCAAAATGGTGTCCCTTGCAGGGCCACGACCTTCCCATGTTGCTTGGGCCTCACCCAGTCTTCACCACATTCTAGGTGTAAGCTAGGAGAAACCAGTTGAGCTACTGTCACCGAAGCATCACAGAACCTCACCCCACTGATAGGGCTCCAGGCGGAGGTCGCCCAGCTTCTTCCTGGGGGAGCCTGGAAAAGCCATCTCCCAGAAAGGGCCAGTAACTTACAGAGGATCCGTGAAGGATGCTAGAGGACTCCAGCTGGAAACAGCCAGCCACCTGCTGTGGGCACCTGCTCAACCACAAAGGGTCTCAGGCTCACCTCTGAGAGGTCTGCAATCAAGAGAGGCATTTTGATGTTGATGGTGAAGGCAGACAAAATATTTTAAAAACACTCCTCGATTAAACTAAAGTTGGAGAGATGGACTTTCCATAAAGAAGGCTCCCCATCAAGCCGGCAGCATGATTGAAGGGAAGATTCCTCTCTTTGTGCCTCCCTCGGTGATCTCCCCATGGGGACCAACATGTCCTTGGAGATTCGTAAAGAAAGGGAGTCAGGTTACACGCAGGGCAACTCCTTGGCGGTGCTGACCATGACTACTTAGCACTCCAGACACAGTAGAATGAGCTACTCCTTCAAAAACCAGAGAATCTGCTCTAGGTAAAGACCTGGGGAAACGCTGAGTTTGTCACGGCACCAAGAATTCAAGCAGAGTGCCCCAGGTACTCTAAATCATGTCTCAGGAGGATTTGGAGACCTCATTCATTGGCTTAACCCTACAAGGTAGAACTGGTTTGGCCCAGATTAGACACTTAGGTACTGAAGGAACAATTGTTGAGCGCCTACCATGTGCCAATCTGCTGGGCACGTCTGAAGATGACAAAGCCACTGCCCTCTGTGAGTGTTCAGTGAACACAGATAAGACCCTGAACCCAGTGGGCTAGCATTTAAGAAGTCAGTGGGTTCTTGGGTCAGAGCGCCTGCTTTAGTGCCTTAATACTGCCATTTACTGGCTGTGGTCTTTGATGAGCTACTTAACATCTCTAGGTTTATGTCTTCTCGATGGTAAACAATAGAGAATAAAAGTCCTTGCATACTTAGGGCTAGGATATCACACACGGGCAGATTCAGCAGAGCCAGCTCTGGAGTAAGCGCTGGGTGTACTTTGGCTTTGATTGGTGCACATGGGTGTTTGACACAACAGACAAACTGCTGCCTGGGACCCTTGTGTATCATACCGGAGTGCCTGGTTTAGTCCTGGTTCTGCTTCTAATCCAGCTTCCTGCTAATATGCACCCTGGGAGGCAGCGGGTTGATGGCTCAAATCCTTGGGTCCATGCCACCCATGTGAGAGACCCAGAGGGAGTTCTTGGCTCTTACCTTTGGCTGAGCCCAGTTTGGGCTGTTATGTGCACTTGGAGAGTGAACCAGTGGGTAGAAGATCCCTCTTTCTCTCTTAGTATGTCTCTGTCTTTTAAATAAAAATGAAAATAAATCTGTTCGCTCTTACTGTTGCTGTTACAGTCGCTGTTTTCCTCTGCTTTCCCTGCGGTCTTTCTGGGTAAACAGAGTGCTATCTGCTCTCAAGACAGACTCTGTATGAGGGAGCTGCAAAGTTCAAGGGAAGTAGGAATTAAAAGATATATTTATTTTGGTGAATTTTTTAAATTTTTAAATTTTTTAGTGGAAGTCAGGAGCCCAGGTGAGTGGCAGGGGCCCAAACACTTGGGCCTTTGCTGTGGCTTTTCGAGCTGCATCAGCAGGGCACTGGATGGGAAGTGGTGCAGCCGGGACTCACACTGATCAGTGCTGGGACACGCGTTAGAAAACGTTTGGTTAAAAAAATGTTGAGACCCATGCATACCATGAACTTTTTGAAGCCCTCTCATATCTCCATTTATCCTACCATCAAAGACTTGTGATTCTATTAAAGGCATATTAATTGACCCTCCCAAATGTTTCAAAAGTAGGAGAAAACAGCTCTATTGTCCTTTAGGGTTTTTCTTCTCCTTACTCAAACTCTGCATATAGTAGCTGTGTTCCAGAAATTCTGGTGAACCCTGATGCGTGCAGGAAACTTGGGTTCGGCTAAAACAAATCTAAGTTATCTTCCTGGGGTACTTTGTGCAATGGCATTGAGGTCAACCCTGATGTTTTCTCAGCAAAAGAGGGGCAACGCAAAACCCAGAGGAAGTCAGCTAAATAATGACTTCCCTTGTTGCCACACTGCAGTTGCTGTTGCCTGCACCAGCCGGTGTGTTGCAGGCGGCTTTGATTGAAAAGTTAATCAGCAGCCTTGAGTCTCTATCAATAAAGAGAGATTGATTTAAATACTTGATGAATTTTTTTAAAAAGCCCTAAACCCCCGATATCTGAAAATGTGGAAAGAGTGAATCAAGAGACAATGAGAGATGGATCGTGGCAGGTTTTCATCAACACATTTTGTAGAGAAGAAAGTGGTTGTGGAAGCAGGAATTCAGTCTTGATGTGGAGGTTTAGAACAAAGAAGGAAAAAAAGGGATGGAGACGTGGATGGGCTGATTGTGTGTGTAAGTGTGCGTGTGTGACTGTGTGTGAGGTGGGTGTGTATGTGTGTGAGTGAGTGTGAGTGTGCACGTGAGTGTGTGGGTGAGTGTGGAGGGGTGGGTGTGTATGTGTGTGAGTGTAAGTGTGGGTGTGTGTGCACGTGAGTGTGTGAATGAGTGGGTGTGTATATGTGTGTGTGAGAGTGTGCTGGGTGGGTGTGTATGTGTGTGAGTGTGTGTGCAAATGGGTGTGTGAGTGGCTGTGTATATGTGTGTGTGAGAGTGTTGTGAGTGGGTGTGTATGTGTGTGAGTGAGTGTGAGTGTGTGTGAATGGGTGTGTGAGTGGGTGTGTATGTGTGTGTGAGAATATAGTGGGTGGGTGTGTATGTGTGTGAGTGTGTGTGTGACTGTGTGTGTGAGTGGCGTGTATATGTGTGTGAGAGTGTGGTGGGTGGGTGTGTATGTGTGTGAGTGTATGTAAGTGGGTGTGTGAGTGGCTGTGTATATGTGTGTGTGAGATGTGGTGAGTGGGTGTGTATGTGTGTGAGTGTGTGTGTGAATGGGTGTGTGAGTGGCTGTGTATATGTGTGTGTGAGAGTATGATGGGTGGGTGTGTATGTGTGTGAGTGTGTGTGTGAATGGGTGTGTGAGTGGCTGTGTATATGTGTGTGTGAGATGTGGTGAGTGGGTGTGTATGTGTGTGAGTGTGTGTGTGAGTGGCTGTGTATATGTGTGTGTGTGAGTGTGGTGGGTGGGTGTATATGTGTGTGAGTGTGTGTGAATGGGTGTGTGAGTGGCTGTGTATATGTGTGTGTGAGATGTGGTGAGTGGGTGTGTATGTGTGTGAGTGTGTGTGTGAGTGGCTGTGTATATGTGTGTGTGTGAGTGTGGTGGGTGGGTGTATATGTGTGTGAGTGTGTGTGAATGGGTGTGTGAGTGGCTGTGTATATGTGTGTGTGAGATGTGGTGAGTGGGTGTGTATGTGTGTGAGTGAGTGTGTGTGTGTGTCAGAGTGTGTGTGTAAGGACAGATCCGAGCCCTGGCAGAGATTTCCCAACACTGTGGCCCTCTTCCTACCTTGCCCCAAAACGATCTCTGGCCTCAGAGGATGTGGACAAGTTGTGCTTCCTCTTGGCCAAGATAAGACAAGTGTGAACAGCAGAGGGCAAGAGCTTTGAGGATTGAAAAGATGCAGCAAGTGGTACCGGGGCATAGCTGGTTCAGTGAGCTGCCGCCTGTGATGTCAGCACCTGTGAACAGCGCTTCCAGTCCTGGCTGCTCGGCTTCCAATCCAGCTCCCCGCTAATGCACCTGGGAAAGCAGTGGAAGATGACTCTAATCTAGTAAAGTCCCGGCCACCGACAAGGAGACCTGGATGGAGTTCAGCCCAGCCCAGCCCTAGCTGTCACATCATTGAGGAAGCAAAGAGAAGATTTCTCTTCTCTCTGTTCCCTCTCTCTAACTCTGCCTTTCAAGTCAATAAGTACATCTTAGAGAAGAAAAGGTCCCGAAAGGCTTCCTGGAAGAGGGGACTGTGCAGGACGCAGAGGACTGAGTATTTTACAGACTACGTAGGTACGGCTTTTTTTTTTTTTTTTTTTTGACAGGCAGAGTGGACAGTGAGAGAGAGAGAGACAGAGAGAAAGGTCTTCCTTTGCCGTTGGTTCACCCTCCAATGGCTGCCGCGGCCGGCGCGCTGCGCCTATCCGAAGGCAGGAGCCAGGTGCTTCTCCTGGTCTCCCATGGGGTGCAGGGCCCAAGGACTTGGGCCATCCTCCACTGCCCTCCTGGGCCACAGAAGAGAGCTGGCCTGGAAGAGGGGCAACCGGGACAGAATCCAGCGCCCCGACCGGGACTAGAACCCGGTGTGCCAGTGCCGCAAGGTGGAGGATTAGCCTATTGAGCCACGGGCGCTGGCCGTAGGTACGGCTTTTAAAAATAATTGATTGATTGATTTTTATTTATTTTAAAGACAGAAAGAGAGTGAGACACAGGAACAGACAGAGCTCTTCCATCCATTGTTCACTCCCCAAATGCCAGTAACAGCTGAGGTTGAGCCAGGTCAAAGCCAGAAACCTGGAACTCAATCTGGATCTCCCACATGGGTAGCAGGGATCCAAGGACTTGAACTGTCACCTGCTGCCTCCCAGGGTGCGCATTAGTGGGAAGCTGGAACCATAAGTGAAACAGAACTCAAACCCAGGTGTTCCAGATGCCTGCAATAGCCAAGATTGGGCTACGCTGCCGTCAGGAGCCCAGGAGTTCATCTGGATCTCCCATATAGATGGCAGAGACCCAAGTACTTGGGCCATCATTTATGGTGTCCTGGGTGCATTAGCAGGAAGTTGGACTGGAGAATAAGGAGCTAGGACTTGAATCAGCCTTCTGATATAGGATGCTGGCATCCCAGGCAGCCGCTTAACTCATTGCACAGTACCCACTCTGTGACTGCTACTGTCAGTCCATGAGCTATATTCCTCACTAGGCCTCCATAAATATAATATGTAATAGGTATATATCCTCTATATGTATACATAACCGGGCCTTCTATCCTTGGCCATGTCCCTATCATTCCCAGTACAAAGTGCATTTTGGGGACTCTATGCCCTTGATCATGGTGTTCTCTTGGCCAGGGGCGCCAGCTCTATATTTTTGTCTATCAAAAAACTTCTTGGGTCCTGTGTTGTGGTGCAGTGGGTTGAGCTGCCACTTATAACGCTGGCATCTCACATGGATGCTTGTTCGAGTCTTGGCTGCTCCACTTCCTATCCTCCTTCCTGTTAATGGCCTGGGAGGGCAGCAGAGGATAGCCCAAGTACTTAGGTCCCTGGGCCCCATGTGGGAGATGGAATAGAGTGTTCCTGGCTCCTGGCTTTGGCCCTGCCCAGTCCCGGCATTGCAGCCATCTGGGGAGTGAACCAGCAGATGGAAGACCTCTATTCTCCCCGCCCCCTCTGTAATCTGACTTTCAAGTGAATGAATTAATTTTTAAAAAACAAAAGGAAAAGCGAAACTTACTCTGCAATGCCCAGCTCGAGGTGCTTCTCGGTGGTGTTGGTTTGCCCCTACGATCGGGGCGCGTTTGCTCCTGCCTGGGAGGCTCCAGCCTTGATTGCATCTTGATTATCTGCTATTGCTTTTTCCTGCATGATTCGGAGACATGGACGTGACTATCTCCCTCAACTTGACTCTGAAGCCCCTCGGTCCTGATAGCGCTTCCTAGTACTGACGCCCAATCCCGCCCTCATCCTTCACCCAGCCCAGTGGCCAGAAGGCACTCAGTAAGTGACTACTCCACATTACAGGTTATTTTTGGAAATCCAAATGTTTCCTGCAGAGAAGTTGCTCAATTCATTGTTAGCAGTTGCTGAGTCCTTTCCAGGAATGCACCAAGCGAGCAAAGAACGCGATTTTCCCCGGCGAGAACAGAGCTTCGACGGCGAGGCGTGGGATAGAGGTCAGATGAGTTCTGAACAGGAGTGATCGGCAGAAAGAGAGGAGCAAGGCAAAGCAGCCCAGGCTGCGGGATGAGAGCAATGCTGTGGGCATCTGTATACAAAATGGCCACAACACTGGTCTTCTTCTACACAGCCACTACCGTGGAACCTCGGAATTTTCCAGCTTGCTGGGTGGTTTTCTGGAGTAGGTCTGGGCGGGGCACCCCCGGAACAACTTGTAGTAAACGCGTGAGAGTCTGCTCCCCACCCCCATGGGAGCTGTCAGACTCACACATTCCATCAGGCACTTAAGCAGCCCCCAAATCACTACACTACAAAGGCGTCTTTTGATTGATTCGTCAACTACCAAACAGGAAAGGCACAGCTGTCACAGTGCGGTGCAATTAGCAATGGGAAGAAGCTCCGAGGTTGGGAATTTGTGTGTTCTCCTGAGAACAGGGCCAACAAAGAGCTTTGCATCCAAACACCCCAAACAGCCTGGCCCATGACCCGGCACACAAACAGGGACGAAAGGAGTGTGTGATCAATGTGTTAGAACGTGACTTCTCATGCTGTCAATAACAGACGCTGTTATTTCCATCTTAGAGATGAAGAGAGAGAAGTCCAGATAAGGTAGCCCTGGGCATCCAGTTCAGTACCAAGGAAGAGGTGATGGGATTTGGAGGCAGGTCTCCAACCCCAAGGCATCTAAACGTTTGGATCTGCTTTGTTGGGATGTGGCCAAGGTCCAGGATCTGGCTGTACAGAGACAGCTCAAGTTTGAGGAGGCATTAAAACCGACCCCGTGAATCTCTGCTTTCAAAGCACAACTTTTCCTTCCCAAATAAAGTACCTGCTGCTTTCTCTATAGTTAGGCATGCAAATGACCACCTGCATAGCGTTCTGTTTCCAACCGTTAGGCTCCAGGTAATTATAGTGTACCCACCGGCCATATTTAATTTTTCCAATGTGTTTTTATTTATTTCCCCCCTTCTGGGACCTTCCTTAGAGTACTTATTTTCCAAAATAGGAAAATTTTTAGCCATTAATCCAGGACTAAAACATTCAGGTATTATTATTATTAGTAGTAGTAGTTTTTTTTTAACCAAAAAATGGTTTTAGCAGCATTAAGGTGTTCAATAGAAAATGAACAGAGCATATCATCTATGACTCTGATAAAACTGTATCTTGATTTCTTGAACAACAAGCTAGACTTCCATGAAGGCATTAGGCACACATACCTTTTTGGTGTATTTCACGTGCATTTTCGTCATTTTAATTTTTTGATAGCTTGAAGAAGAATTCCATCCCATCGGCTTTCCTGATTCCCAGATGCGTCCCCACTTCCTTGGATATTTGGGTTGGGTCTACTTTTCAGGTATTACGTGGCTAGCACCACGACAGAATCTTTCACAAACACTTCTCTTCCATTTCCTAAGGCACTCATTTATTTTCCCCAGACTGCTTTGATGTGTCCTTCCCACTTCATTTTAAAGAGCTGGCAAAGGACGCTTTAATTCTCTGACTTCCACTAGTCTGAATCGTGCTTTGATTCTTTTCACCCAGTCAGACGCCACAGGGCACCAAGATGGCGCAGTTCCCAAGACCCCATGCGCTTGCCCACATGGTGGGGAGAAGCTGCGGCAGGCAGGAGTCTCTGTGGGACACTCCAGGAACTCTACTTGCCTGAGAGAGAATCAACAGTGTGCGTCTTAACTGTGACTTTGGCCAAGCAAGCCCTCTCTGCCAGGTGCTGTGTTCTGGGGCTCCCAGAGGCCTGTGCCCGGCCCAGGGTTCCACACAGACTAGGCCCACGGTCACTGTCTGCAGAATATTTGCTGTGTGATTCTATTTTAAGTTTACCTTCAAAAAACACTTTAATGGTCTCATTTTAAATACAAGGACGGTAAGTTTTCAAACTATTGAGGAACTTGCTAATAATACCATCTGCTGGTTCACACCCCAAATGGCCACAAAGGACAGAGTTGATCTGAAGCCAGGAGCCAGGAACTTCCTTCGGGTCTCCCACGTGGGTACAGGGGCCCAAGCATGTGGGTCATCTTCCACTGCTTTCCCAGGCACATTAGCAGGGAGCTGGATCAGAGATGGAGCAGCCGGGCCTCAAACTGGTGCCCGTGTGGGATGCCAGCACAGCAGACAGTGGCTTAACCCACTGTGCCACAGCACTGGCCCTCACATAAATAAAAATTCTAAAAAGGCTAGAGGAGAGTGTTTTCCGTAGATGTTAAGATGCCATTTGGCAGTAGAAGATGGCCCAAATATCTTGTCCCCTGCCACCTACATGGGAGACCTGGAAGAAGCTCCTGGCTCCTGGCTTTGGCCTGGTCCAGTGCTGGCTGCGGCCGTCTGGAGGGTGAACCAGTGGATGGAAGATCTCTTTTCTCTCCACCTCCATAACTCTGAGTTTCAAGTAAATAAATAAATCTTAATAATAATAATAATAATAATAATAAAAGATGCCCCCTTGAGATGCCTGCATCCCACATCCAAGTGCCTGGGTTGGAGGTCCAGCTCCACTCCCAAGTCTAGCTTCTTGCTCCTGCCATCAGAGGGAGGAAGATTTAATAGTGTTTCCATTTTACAGAGAAGAAAACTGAGTCCTGGGAGCAAGATGCTCTACAGCACGTGCTAGTTAGGCACTGAACTGGTGTCTTCAGACGTAGAGCCGTTCTCAGGAGCAGTGCCCCTGCTGCACCGGGAGCGCCGGCCAGCGGCAGGGAAGGGAGTGTGCAAACTGTGACGGCTTCCGGGGGCCGTCGGCCTCTTGTCAGATGCTCTCCTCAGCCTAGCATTTCTTCCCAGAGGGAAGCCAAGGAAAGGAACTCAAGAAGGAGGGTCCTGGCAGCAAAGCACTCCTGGCTTCCTGAAGTTGTTCCTAATGTGAGGGGACTTCAAAAAAGTCATGGAAAATGGAATGAACGATGAGTTTACTGTAGTGCAAAAATGTTTTGAAATTCATTCATATGAGTGGTCTTCAAAAATGTCATGGCATGGGTGAGCATTTGTTGCAGTGGCTAACAGGCTGCTTGGGACATCGTGTCCCAGCGTCCCATAGCCAAATGTCTGGCTGTCAGCTCTACCTCTGCCCCCCATCCAGCCTCCTGCTGAAGTGCACCATGGGAGGCAGCAGGTGACGGCTCTGACCTTTGTGTCTATGTGGGAGAGCCAGAATGAATCCAGGGCTCTTGGCTTTAGGCTGGCCCAACCCCAGCTATTGTGGGCACTTTGGGGAGTGAACCAGCAGGTGGAAGATTCTCTCTCTCTCTTTCTCTCTCTCTCTCTCTCTCCCTCCCACCCTCTTTGCCTTTCAAATAAATAAAATAAATACACATGCATTTTTTTTAAAAAGCACTAAGCCTTCTCTTTACCATGCTGCTCTGCTGCTCCTAGCTGGGAATGCATCTGCTTCTTTTCTTTTCTATTTCACCTCATTTCTGGAAACCCTTAGATCCGAAATAACCCTAGGCTGTTGTTCTATTTTTGTTGGAAGTCTAAAAAAAATGAGGTACTGGGGGAAACAGGTATATTAAACTGCTGGCTGTGTCTCACCGATATCCACGAGGAAAACCTGGCATAAACGTACTTATTTAACACAGGCTTCAGAAGTCTCTCTCTGTGCCTGGCGGGGGCTGGGCACTAGGGGTCTACGCAGATAAGAGATCTCTTATCAGCATCTCCTGTCAAGGCAGAGCAGAGTCAGACAACTGAGTGAGTAATCATTCCCCGTGAAGGCTGCTCCAAAGAAAGCAAACAAGATGCCCAGACGCGAATGACAAGACCGGGTGAGCAGGGAACCCACTTCTCGAAGGGTGATCGGTTACTGTTTGCTCTCCTTGCAGGGGTGAAATCCGCGTAGGAGTCTTACTCGGGTTTTTGGCATATTAGAAGGTGACAACTCTATGTCACCTTTTCGGTTCAAAAGCTAAGGTGACAAATGACCGCTAAAGTGCTGCCTGAAGACCTGGCCAAATCAGGTTTTATGCATTTGCTTTGAGACTCAAATTTTTCAACCTCAGCACCATTGGCCTTTTGGGGTCAGATACACCTTTTTTTGGGGGGCTCTCCTGGTACTGTAAGATGTTAGGCAGCGTTCTTGGTCTCTATCCACAGTAGCATTCTTTCCCCGATTATGTCGATAAACAGTGTCACCAAGATATTGCCTCACGTGCCTCGGGGGACAAAACTATCCAGGGTTGGATACCCCTGCCCTAGACTTGTAGATTGTATTTTAGATGTCATGGATAATTTCCAGAATCCGAAAACAAAGTCCAGGAGATTTATAAAAATCTCAATTGTTACTGAGTACTTCTTTTGAGTCAATCATAATATTAATGCTTCCTAGCCATTATCTTATTTCCTTAGCACAACATTCCTATCTGGAGAGTATCAAGCCTACCTCCTTAGGGGCTGGGATCCCACGAGCAGTCGTAGCTGAGCCTGGACTGAACCTGAGCCTGCCTGAGCCACAGCTGTGGGTGGCTAAAAGCAGCTGTGACTTTCTGGGACCAGGCGTGGCGGAGGATCATCGCCCTGGGACCATGACGTCAGCACGCGCCACCCTTCAAACGCAGTGGGGTGGCACCCACAGATCTGTGTTTCCATCCAGCTCCCGGGAGACGCGGATGCTGCTTGGCCAGGGTCCAAGCACTGAGTACCCGGGGGCCTAGGAGAGCATCTCGTACTTAACTCTTTCTGTGGCACAGGGTCAGCCAAGGATCTGGCACGTTATGGAACTCTGCCCGGAAAATTGCTATGATGTACCTAGATCTCCTAAAAGCCGAGATTGGGTTCCCAGCTCTCCCTACAGTCGCACCTTCACTCTTGCCAAACACATAGATGTCACTCGCTTCTGCAGAATTCCTCATGCCACTGTGACTTTCCGCCTTCCCTCGTCTCAAACGCTGCCTGCTTGGATGTCCTTGGATGCCTGCATGGAGTCTAAAGTCCACTGGCTTCATCCTGGCCCCAAGCGGAGCTGGAGAGCTGCCAGTGCTTCTCACTCTCAAACCACTGGCTTCCCATCCAACCCCCGACTTTCTTCTTTTGCCTCATCTTCGCAGATTCAAGTCTTGTATGTCATCTTTCCATAATAATACTTCTTCCCACGCACTCCCCCTCCACGCACAATTATCTACGTAATGCTTATGCCATGCGATACAGTTATCAGAAGATGATGCTACCCGAACATACACATACAAAACAATGTGAGAAGATACTTTTGCTAAAAGCGCAGATAACCTGAAACATTAATAAGTGGAAAAATCTGTGAAATCAGAACAGTTTTTTCTTTTTTTATATAATAGCCTTTCATTCTTTTTATGATTTTGTCTTTGAAAGCTCTTTCTGCAGATGACAGAAGATATTGTTCTCGCATCCTGCCTCAGACAGAATTCGGGGAGGAAGGGGGGAAAAACCATTGTAGAGCCTCTGTACTCGGCAACACGGTTTTTATAATTAATATATACAACTGAGCAGAGAAAGGTACGTTATAATGAAATGCAATTAAGAGGTGTTTGTTCTTTTCCCACACATGATGACTATAATTTTCTTGGCTGTTTAGAAGTCAACCATTATCATTACATTTTGCACATATCTTTTCTATTTTTTTTTTTGCTTCTGAATTTGTTTATTTTCAATAAAAACAACAAACATGGATTTAGAGCATTTGATATTCAGATAACATCATCTTTTAATTATAGTCCTCAGTGATCATTAAATCTAACACCTTTTATGGTATGTCTTGCTTTGGCATGGCTTCCAATTTGTAATTAATGGACCTTTAAAAATAGCTCCAAATAAAACTGTAATTTCAATTTACAAAAAAAAAAAAAAAAGAAAAAAGCTTGGGTTGGACGACAGCATTATGTTTTCTTTCCATGTGGAAAGGAACCAATCTGATCTGAAAGTGGTCTGTCATCTTGGACTTTCGTTAGGCCTCTCCTGTACGCGTGACATCTACCCCTGCGCGCTGGGCTGCCTCTCTTCATGCTCCCCGTTTTCTTTCCCCCTTGTCCTGATCCTCCCCAAATTGAGTGGAAGAATCAGGCTTGGGGGGAATCCAACAGTCACCTGTTGGGGGAGGTGGTGGATTCTGGGGTGAAGCCAGGCACCTCTTCGGTCCCGTGTCTGATTTTCCCCGGCTGTTTCCATAGCTGAATGTGTCTGGCAAGTCGGCATCAGGTGCAAGGGCACCACGCATTTGGCACTGCTGAGCTTGAGGGCCGAGAAGCTCACCTTTGACATCCCAGATCCAGCAGCCTGGGGAGCAGGGAACCGTCATCTGGCACAAGAGCTGCTTAATACAAAACGTGTGGCTCACGCGACAGCAGTCGCTTTATTGGGATGAATAGGAATAGATGCGAGGGTAGAGCCAGGCCTTTGAAACTAAATGGTAGAGTACAATGCTTCACATCTTTTAAGTATTCGGAGACTTTAAAGATAGTCATGGCGTTTACTCTTATTTACTGTATTCATTTTGGGGCATTGCTTAAAGTGCACATTGCAAAGAACGGTGGTTGGCTGTAGGAGCCTTGCCTGGTACCCCAGCAGCTGCTGCCAGGGCAATGTGGGCCCACAAATACGTGGCTTTCCCTCGCGTGCTCCATCAGAAGATGCAGAAACAATGTGCGATGCAGCATGCATTTCTTTTTATTTATTTAATTTTTTGAAAGGCAGAGTTAGACAGTGAGAGAGAGAGACAGAGAGAAAGGTCTTCCTTCCGTTGGTTCATCCCCTAAATGGCCACTACGGCCAGTGCACTGTGCCAGTCAGAAGCCAGGAGCCAGGTGCTTCCTTCTGGTCTCCCATGCGGGTGCAGGGCCCAAGGACTTGGGCCACCCTCCACTGCCTTCCCGGGCCACAGCAGAGAGCTGGACTGGAAGAGGAGCAACCGGGACAGAATCCGGCACCTTGACCGGGACTAGAACCCAGGGTGCCAGTGCCGTAGGCGGAGGATTAGCCTAGTGAGCCATGGCGCTGGCCATGCATTTCTTTTTATTCTGTGTCTGCATCACGTTGTATTAAAATGACATCCCTAGAAATCTCAAATAACTCCTTTCAGCCTGCAAGTGCAAAGTGAAAATACATACAAAGAGCAAAATGTAAAGGAACAGAAGTAGCTGGGCCTGAGCAGCTGCTGCCAGGTCTACTTACTGAGACTCCAGGGAGGTCTAAGATGAGGACAACAGGAAGTTCTGCCTTTAGGAAGCATTTGGGGACTGCGGCAGGCATCCAAAGGGGGTAGAAAGTTCTAGCAAAGATGTAGGAATGGCTCCTCACATCAGGGACGTCTGAAACCCTGCGCCCACAGGCCTATCTGCTTCTCATTTCTGACTTGCTTCTGTACGGCACCTTCCTGTCTCTGTTAATGCTGAGTCGGCTTCTACTTGTCTTTTTTTTCTCAAAATTCTTTATTTATTCATAGTTATGAGTGAGAGTGAAAGAGAGAGAGAGAGAGAGAGAGAGAGACAGAGAGAGAGTTGGATTTTCCATGTGCTGGTGCACTCCCTATCCAAATGTCTGATGGGCCAGGCTGAAGCCAGAAACCAGAAACTCAATCTGGGTCTTCCATGTGGGTGTAGGGTCTAACGACTTGAGCCGTCCTCTACTGCGTGCCAGGGTGCGCATTAGCAGGAAGCGGGGTTGGAAGTGGAGCCCGGGACTTGAACCCAGGCACTCTGATACAAGATGCTGGCGGCCCAAGCTGTCCCTTAACCACTAAGCCAAATGCCAGTTCCTGCTCAGTTCTCATTCATGAAAGAGATCTTGGAAACCTGGGGCAGGCTCGAGCTCTTTCCCCTCATATTCCCTAATTCCCTGATGGTTCCCACTAGGGTAGAAAATGGAAAAAATGTTAAAATAGGCTACCCATATCCCCCTGCTCAGTAGGGCTTTTGCTTCCAACCCTAGGGAAATTTCCTACAAACTAAGAGCAAAGTCTTCTCAGCCACAGATATGATTTAATTAACTGCCTCTGTGTGTTTTTCTGCATCTTATGAAAAGTTAGCATGAAACCACTTCTCTGCTCAGTTCTGAGCTTTTACAACCTGCTTGGGTGAGGTCTTTACTTTTTTCTTCTGGCTATCGCAAAAACTGTTTGAACCTAAAATGATTTTACAGGTGTTTGTGTGCTTGTCTCTTCCCTGAGGCTTTTCGATTTGTTTCTCTCGCTCTTGTCTGCCTGGTTCTGCGACAGACAGACCCCTGCCAGCTCTAATCTGCGGCGTGGCTGTGTGAAGGCTCAGGGGTATCTGGGGGCTGTGTCCTGTTCCTTCTCTTAGTCTCATGACAGATCCATGAGTTGGGCTGTGTTTGCATCTGATTCATCCCCTCATTTTCCAATGACTTTCAGAGCCAAATGAATGGTGCTCCCATTGATCTCCAGTGAGACTGAAGACGCCGTGGAGTGGTCATAGAAAGAAAGCGAGATGGCAATTTGCAAAGGAGGGAGAGTGGTCTCATGGTTGGCAAGAGAACCCAGGATTCAGCCTGTGCCCACTCAGGAGCCGTAGCTGCTTGTGTTGGATAGCTACGCCCGGCTCTTACCCTCAGCTCCTTCGTCTTTAAAATGGAGATGATGATAACGGCTTCTAGTTGATAGGCATGAAAATCAGATAAAAGCTTTGTGCAAGTACTCTGCAAAGTCCAGCAAGGACTGGGTTGGTTGTGTGTGCGCCTGTGTGAGGTAGGAGGCTTGAGCAAGGAGCAGGTGAGTGCCGGCCTCTGGCTGGAGCACTGTGTGTGCCACGCTGAGCCCCAAGGAATGACACAGTCTCTTAGAAGCATCACCATTGGACTTAACCACCGCGAAGCCAGAGATGCGCCAGCCCATCAGATTTTCTTCTAAGAATTTCTTTCTTTTTCTTTATTTATTTGAAAGACAGAGAGACAGAGCCCAATGGAGATCCTCCGTCTGCTGGTTCACTTCTCTTATGCTCACAGTTGCTGGGGCTGGGCTGGGCTGAAGTCAGGAACCCAAACCTGCACGCGGGTCTCCCGTTAGAGGTGCATGCACAGGCAGGGCACCTGTGGAGCTGCACAGCTCTTGGCATCTTGAAATTCTTCATTTAAAAAGATCGTTTATTTTACTCATTTGAGGGAGAGAAAGAGCAGGGTTTACTTCTGAAATGCCTCCCATGGCTAGGGTTGACCCAGGTAGAATCCAAGAGCCTGGGACTCAGTGCAGGTCTCCCATGTAGATGGCAGAGACACAACTGCTCCAGCCAGCACCTGCTGCCTCCCTGAGTGTGCATTAGCAGACAGTTGGAACGGGGAGCAGAGCCAGGACTCAACCCAGGCCCTCCGATAGGAGATGTGGGTGACCCCGCTGGCATCTTAAACCCTGCACCAAGCGCCAGCCCCCAGATTCTTAACTTTTTTATTTTTTATTTATTTATTTTTTTTGACAGGTAGAGTGGACAGTGAGAGAGAGAGACAGAGAGAAAGGTCTTCCTTTTGCCTTTGGTTCACCCTCCAATGACCGCCACAGCCGGCGTGCTGCAGCCGGCACACCGTGCTGATCCGATGGCAGGAGCCAGGTGCTTCTCCTGGTCTCCCATGGGGTGCAGGGCCCAAGCACTTGGGCCATCCTCCACTGCACTCCCTGGCCACAGCAGAGAGCTGGCCTGGAAGAGGGGCAACCAGGACAGAATCTGGCGCCCCGACCGGGACTAGAACCCGGTGTGCCGGCGCCACTAGGTGGAGGATTAGCCTGTTGAGCTGCGGCGCCGGCCAGATTCTTAACTTTTGAACCAGGGACTCTGCGTTTTCATTTTGCCCTGGATGGAATCTGGAAATTTTATGGCCGCTGTTGTCTCCAGCCTACCTATAGCGACTCTGACTTCAAAGCGTGGTGGGATTGAGAGGATCCTTCCTGTGGTTGTCTCGTTGTTCTCTGAGCCTCCTTAAACCCCATTCCTGCAGTAGGTTTCTGCTTTCTAATCAAATTGAGTTCAGAAAACTAATGATTGTAATCTTTCTGGGCAAATGTGTGGGCTAATGGCCCCACTATTTTACTTCTATGCAAATGGTCCAGCTTCTATTTAATTAAACCAACTCCACATCAACTTGTCTGATTTCAAAACCCACTAACAACAGGGATGATTATCCTTTATGGTGGATGATTTGATTAATGTAGCTTTTCGTGTTCATAGGAGAGACAGGCACCCACTGTTGGGGATCAGTCACCCCACAGTTAGAACATAAGCTCCTGAGACAACTCTCCCAGAACCCCAGAAGCCATAGTCCTGTGTGTCCATTGTTCACCTGCCCTGTGGCAGGGTGGTTGCCCCAGTGCCTTGGGCACTCAATGGTCCTGTCTCCCAGCTCCTGTGTACTATCAGAACATCTCTCGCCAATCCCATCACTGCCCTCCATCAATTCCATTTCTATTTCTCCTTTTAATGTCAGGCTATGCCCAGTGATTGACAATTATAATTATTCCTCAGAGAGCCTCGTATTAATAACAGCCATTGATCTAACTCAGATGACTCCAAGCATTTTTATTCCCTGTCCTCGACTATGAGCCTTTAGCTCCTCCAAGCTTGAAGACTGCAGCTTGCAGAGAACTCCAACAACCAGATTTCAAAATCATGGGTAAACTCATTTCTCCTCTCAGCCCCGCAGGGCAAAGCCCCCAGTCTTTAAGGAATTTTTTTCTCCTCTTGATCAACATCTTATTATTTTAAAAAATCCATTTTGACTTTCCCTTGCCAGAATTGGCTCTCCATCCCCTCTGCTGCACAGCAGGAAGCTCTTTCAGATTCGCTCAGATTGGTGGGTGGAGGAGACCACAATTATACCCCCTTTCAATGACATGTCTGGGGTTGCAGTGACTCCAGACAAAGAAGCTGAAATGTATGAAAGTTTCTGTGTCTTCAAGACAGAACCTAAAAATACCTGCCTGAGATGCAGGTTGGGAGCTATTTCCAACAACAGGGCTCCAAGGTTTTCCTGCTGGGAGCTTGAGAGCCTCTGAATTCTTTCCAGAAGGCTGTCTAAGGAACCTGGTGATCAGCAGGGCCATGCAGAAAGCCCGGAGTGGAGGCTTAGAAGACTCCCCAAGTGTCACCTTGGCCTCTTCTGCCCACCCTGCCGTGCTGGGCAATGCCTCCGTGCGTCTGCTCCAAGCTCTTCCAAATAGGTGAGGATATAGCCCAGGTGGAGGGCAGGCTCTCTAGGGAGCAGCATTATTGCCATGGGTCCTATTTGTTGGAGATGGCTTTGTCACAGGGAGATTTACCAGGGAAGTATGACCAGGCGAGAAGGGATCCTGGAGACTTTCACGTTACTCCTTGGCCTAATGTCTGAGTTATCGCTAAAGGAGTGCCTCGCCCAGTGGTCAACACCACCTCCGCTTTCATATTTCCTTTCTACTCTCAGAAGCGTAGCACCGTTCCTTTTGAGACACTCTTCCTTACTCCTGAGTCAAAATTGTCCCATCTCTAGCATCCTGTTGGGGTCGCAGAGAATTCAATGCATTCCTAGGCTACAGTTCAGTATTGCATTTACTTGGCAGCATCCAAGCATGGCTTCCTTAGGCTGTTGCCTGTTTCCTTCACCACTCCTTCTGTGACCCTGAGTCTAACCCCACGTGATCTCACTACTCTAGAAAATCCACCAAGACCTTCTCAGGTATGCTGTGAGGGTCACAGTTTCTGACGTGTCTCTCCAGGAGGAGATTCTGGAACTATCTTAGCCACACACATGAAGATGGGGCTTTGTCATGGGACTCAGGAATGAGCTGCCTTAACCTGGGGACATCCAGAGGTCAGCCAGGCTAACTCCACAGGTCGTGCAAGGATGAGCAGCAGCCTGGATGCTGTGCAGGAGCCGCCTGGGCTCTTCACGACATAAAAGGTCGTGCTCTGGCTTCCAGAAAAGCTCTCGGCACTTAAGCCAGTGCCCTTGAAGGGGAACGAGGAAGAGGGTCTCCAATTCTTCGAGCTGTTTGAGGGAGCAGACACCTTATTAAAGGGCAGAGCAGGGGAATCAGACTCACAGAGAGCCTGTCATTACTTCTTAAAAGGGACATCAGATACCTGTGAGAGCCACTTTGTCAAGAAGGGGAAAATGTAGGCTATGGAAAACAATACAGTTTTGCCCAAGAGCTATTTCCTCGTTTTTAAAATTTCTTTTTTCTTTTTTGAATTTTATTTAAAAACAATTTTTTTAATCCAAAATGTTTTCATATCCACAGAAAGTTGAAAATACAATAGATTGAGTGATGGCGTATCGTCATCTATCAGGAGTGGGGTGGGGCCGGCGCTGTGGCGCAGCAGGTTAACGCCCTGGCCTGAAAGTGCCGGCATCCCTTATGGGCGCTGGTTCGAGTCCTGGCTGCTCCACTTCTGATCCAGCTCTCTGCTATGGCCTGGGAAATCGCAGAAGATGGTCCAAGTCCTTGGGCCCCTGCATCCACTTGGGAGACCTGGAAGAAGCTCCTGGCTCCTGGCTTCGGATCAGCGCAGCTCTGGCTGTTGTAGCCATCTGGGGAGTGAACCAGCGGATGAAAAACCTCTCTGTCTCTACCTCTCTCTGTAACTCTGTCTTTCAAATAAATAAAAAATAAATCTTAAAAAAAAAAAAAAAGGAGCAGGGAACCTACCAATGGCCTTTTGACTACTGATAGCGCCATTCATGGGCCATACAAAATTACACAATGAAAAATTAGCCTGCTACAGATTGCAACTTGTTTATTATTTATTAGTTGATTATTTATTTATTTGAGAGGTAGAGTTACAGACAGAGAGAAGGAGAGACAGAGAGAGAGGTCTTCCATCTGATGTTTACTCCCAAAGTAGTTACAATGGCCAGAGCTGGACCAATCCAAAGCCAGGAGCCAGGAGCTTCTTCTGGGTCTCCCACACAGGTGCAGGGGCCCAAGGACTTGGTCCATCTTCTACTGCTTTCCCAGCCCATAACAGAGAGCTGGATTGGAAGAGGAGCAGCCGGAACTCAAACCGGCGTCCATATGGGATGCTGGCGCTGCAGGCGGAGGATTAACCTACTGCGCCACAGCGCCTACTCCTATTAATGGAATTGTGAGTTCCATCTGCAGTTGCCTTGGCAGATTGGACCAAATGATTTCCTGGGCTTTGCACAGCCCACAGGCAAGAAGTTCACCAGCCCTGATGAATTCACCAGCTATTAGAATCTCAGTATACACACTGACTCTCTCTCTCCACACACACATACAGACACACACCAGCCCCCAGATAGTCGGCAGGCATCGTGATACATCTCTCCCTTCCCCGCCACGAAGGCTTTTCTTTAGCTGGTATCACCGACCGTAAGGACATTTTCCTCCTTGGTCAGAACAGCATCATCACATCTAAGATGATCATTGACTCCACAATGTCATCCAATGTGCAGCAGGCCAGTCTCAAATCCTCATTGTGAGGTTTTCTGAAATCCAGTATCCAACCCATTTCTTGCGATCCGTTGTTTGATGTGAGTTTTTGTTTCCCTTAGATCCACTTACCTCTCATCTTCGTCACGGTGTGTCCTTTGCAGAGTCCCGCACAGGCTGTGGCAGAACATGCCACGCTGTGGCTTTCTCTGACCATTTTCTCACAGTTATATTTAGGTTACACATTTCTGGCAAGAACACAGGGCCCTCCCACAACATTATAACTGTATTTCTTTTTTTCTTTTTTAAAGATTTATTTTATTTATTTGAAAGACAGAGTTACAGAGAGGCAGAGGCAGAGACAGAGGGGTCCTCCATCCAATGGTTCACTCCCCAGATGGCCACAATGGCTGGAGCTGTGCTGATCTGAAGCCAGGAGCCAGGAGCTTCTCATGGTCTCCCACGTGGTACAGAGGCCAACGGACTTGGACCATCTTGTATTGCTTTCCCAGGCCATAGCAGAGAGCTGGATCAGAAGTGGAGCAGTTTGGACTTGAACCAGTTCCCACATGGGATGCTTTATCTGCTACACCACAGCACCAGCCCCAACAGTATTTCTTTAAAAAAAAAAAAAGATTTATTTATTTATTTGAAAGGCAGATCAACAGAGAGGGAGAAACAGAAAGAGAAAGTGAAAGAGGCAGGAAGAGAGAGAGAGAGAGAGAGAGAGAATCTTCCATCTGCTGGTTCACTCGCCTCAACAGTTGGATCTGAGCCAGGCCAAAGCCAGGGGCCAGGAAATCCATCCAGGTCTCCCCAGTGGGTGGCAGGGACCCACGTACTTGGGCCATCTCCTGTTGACTTCCCACGTGCATTAGCAGGGAGCCGGATGGAAAGTGGAGCAGCTGGAGCCGGAACTGGTTCTCCAATATGGGAGGTGGTGTTGCTGTGTTGTATTGAACCTGCTGCCCAACAACACCAGCCCCACTAATTTCTTAACATGTTGACTCTATTTTGTTTCTGGTTTTTATGTGTCTTTTGGTCACTATCAGTACTTCCCTTTTTTTTCATCATTATAACAGCAATCATGACCAGGAGATCATAAGTACCCATTTTGCAGATGAGAGAAGACTTCTATTCTTAGGTAATTTCAATATAGAATTGAGACGATGTAAATGAATTGTTCTGAATGTGTGATAACAGACAGACCAGCTCCAGATTATCTGGTCTGAGTGTGGTGATGCTAGTACATATGACGTCAGGATGTCTTATCAAATCCAAGCACTCTGAGAGATTACAAGTAAAACGAAAACGTTCTCATGACTGGCCAGCTCTGCCCCTGTGACAGTGATGGTCAACATCTCCCCAGTTATTTTGGGGGATCTCAGGGTAGGTGGTGTGGACCAGATGGTCTCAAATGAGTCCACTCATGGACTTCTACTCTGAGCCTCTTGTCGAGCCTTGGTCACAGTTGTCCCCGTGTGCAAGGTCCCTGCTCCATGGAGCCTCCTGGGCTCAGCCCTGCACTCTGCCATCTGGTCTCTGGGCTCCCTCCATGACTGGGCCTCACAGAGATGCTCAGGAAGAAGGCTCTTGGTTTTGCCTGTCTCTACCTCCCAGCAGCCCTTCAGGGGCAGGTGAGTCCTGGGGGTATAGAACAGGTGAGTGTTCCAGAGTCAGATGTCTTGCCTGACGCTGTGTGCCCATTTCTGTTGATTCCTGTGCCTGGACCATCTTTCATGTATTCTGACACAGGATCTTCTTCCCAGTCCAGGCCTCCCACAGACCTCAGCTTGTACCCCTGACTCATCGGAGGGCGGAGTCTCATTCACTCGTGATCCAGGCTCAGCTTCACACAACCAGCACAAGCTAGCCAAGACCAGCCTTCCAGTATACGAGTTTCCTTTGAAACCATTTTTTTAGGATATATGAGGATACGTCAGAAAGTTTGTGGAAAATGGAATTCACAGATAAGTTCCTGGGGCTGGTGCTGTGGCACAGTGGGTTAAACCACTTCCTGTGGCACTGGCATCCCATATGGGTGCTTGTTTGAGTCCCAGCTGCTCCACTTCCCATCCAGCTCCCTGCTGATGGCCTGGAAAAGCAGTGGAAGATAGCTCAAGTGCCTGGACTCCTGACCCATATGAGGGAGACTGGGAAGAAGCCCCTGGCTTCTGATTGGTTCAGCTCTGGCCATTGCAGCCATTTGGGGAGTGAACCAGCAGATGGAAGACCTCTTTCCGTCTTTCTGTCTGTCTCTGCAACTCTGCCTTTCAAATAAACAAAAACAAATCTTTTGTTTTAAGTTTCTATGATGCAAAAAAAAAATTAGAATCCATGTGTGCTCTTTTTTTTAAAGGTTTGTTTATTTATTTAAAAGTCAGAGTTACACAGAGAAAGGAGAGGTAGAGAAAGAGAGCAAGAGGTCTTCCAGCCGATGGTTCACTCCCCAATTGGCCACAACGGCCGGAGCTGCGCCGACCCAAAGCCAGGAGCTTTTTCCGGGTCTCCCACATGGGTGCAGGGGCCCAAGGACTTGGGCCATCATCCACTGCTTTCCCAGGCTATAGCAGAGAGCTGGATTGGAAGTGGAGCAGCCGGGTCTCGAACCGGTGCCCATATGGGATGCCGGCACTTCAGGCCAGGGCGTTAACCCACTGCACCACAGCACTGGCCCCATGTGTGCTCTTTTCATAAGACACGTTTCATTTGAACATTTTGAAGCACATATCCCTCATATATATGGATATCCAAATTTTTGCATGAAAATAAATTTGTCTTTGATTTCCATTTTCCACAAACTTTTTGACTGCTGTCATGTATTGGTTTCTATATAGATATGGATATAGGTAAGATATAGATGTCAATTACAATGCATATTTTATATGTAAATAAATGCTTTAGAGTTCTGTGGCCAAACATATGAGCAGGTCATTGCGTTCAACAACTGAATACGTTTTTTGTTGTTCTCGTGGCAGATGCCTTAACGGGACAATGTGCATTGTGAGTCTCCGAGAAAGGGTTATTGTTGCAGTATTTCTCCACTTAATGGAACAAGAGCCCTTATTTCTTGGAAAAGTTTGAGGAATTACCACCATGACAAACTGGCCTGGGGGGCGTCCCTTGCTTTTAGGACTTGCGCCATTGAGGGTCTCTGGAATGAGCGGCAGCTGGAACAGGTACCTTCAGAAAGTCTTGGGCCAATCACTCCATTTCTGACGCCAAAAGAATAATTAGCAGGAGAGTAAACTGTCTTTGTATTAGGAGGTTCAGAAACAGCTTCACTGTTGGTTGGTGCAAAGGGCCCCGCCCTTCAGGAAAGAAAACTTCGTTTGTACTCCATAAATAGATTTTTATTTTGAAACCTTTCAGCAAAGAGCCGCGAGAGAGCTCTACTGTTCTTTCACAGATATGCTGATCTCCATGTGTTTCATGCCCGAATTCACTACTCCTTTACAGGTATTGCCTATGTAAGAGCCGCCAAGCCCGGTTCTACAGAAGGTACAAAGGAACACAAGTCTTGTTCTATGCCCACAATGGTTCGTACAATTGAGGCAAAAATTCAAGCTTGCTTTGGGAATTACTACTTTTCTTTCTCATTAGTCAACATTCTTTAAGCATGCCACCAGGATAATTCAGAAAGTGCAAAGTCTTTTCCCCTCAACTCTCTCCCTGACAGTATGTGGCAGGAATTTAGGAAGTACAGTAGTATTTGAGTCGTGTGCAGAATTCCATCTTCAGGAACACATGGAGATGGTGGCTGGGTATCAGTTGCACACAGTCTAAACATTCCCTGCAGTCTTAATTAGCCACATTTGCTTTCTGCTTGCTCCAGGCTGAGACAGATCAGCCATGACCGAAGCCCGTTTCAGTCCTGCGTAAGGACGCGATGTGTGACTACGTCGCTACCTGTGATAAATGACCTTGTCTCTTGACCTGCAAGAGTTGGAAGCTTTTTTTTTAGTGTGTATTGTTGTTGCATCAAACCAAAGTAAATGAGTGCCATTGTCATCAGAAGGGAAAGAGGAAGAGAAAGAAAGAGACAAAAAGGAAGGAAGGGAAGAAAGAAGAGAGGGAGGGAGAGAGGGAGGGAGGGAGGGAGGGAGGACCATCTGCTCCATGTAAACTTCCCTGATGGTGCTGAGCAGGACTGAAGCTCTTAGATTTCGTATTCCTTTCAATGGACTGCTGTTGGGGTGTTCATCCTATTGAGTACATCTGAACGGGAAGGAGGTAAGGGCATGCTTGGGTGCCATGGCTTAAATGTCCCTGGCAAACTTCACATTGAAACTCACTTCTGGAAGTCATGGTTACAATATTTGGAGCTGGGGCCTGTGGGAGGTGATGCGGGTGAGGTGAGGTCATGAGGGTGGGGCTCTTGTTGCAATAGGGGTTTTCTAAGAAAAGGAAGAGAGACCCCAGGAAGCACGCTTGCTCTGTCCGGGTACCGAAGCCCCCTGCCATGTTGTGACCCAGCTGGAAGGGTCTTGCCAGACACCAGGCAGATGCTGGCATTGTGCTTGCGGTCTTTTGGGGGGTTATGAACTAAAAAATGTCTTTTCCTTAGAAATAAATGATGATATTTGGATGTGCAACAGAAATGCACTAAGACCCTGGGTTTGAATAATGATTAACCTGTAAGTAGCTGAGTACATCTGGGTGAACTGTTTACACTTTGTCAGGGAGCTTTGTTGGGCCCTTGCTGTGTGCTGGCCTAGCCACACACACATACACACTGCACACATATTAGCTCATCCAATCCTTCTGACAATTTTATGCATAGGTTCTTCACTGGGTTCATTTTACCACCAATGCCAAATAATTTCCCCGTGGCTGATGTGTGCTTTCTCCTTGTGAGAGTGGGATGACGTCATCACGGGCAACCTCTTAACACAGTACTTGGCCTCCACACACTACATTTTCATTCAAATTTATTATTGTTTAAGGTAAAGTCTACAAAGTGTTATAATGTGCTAGGCATTATTCTACATGCTTCAAGTGCACTAACTCATCCTACTCTACTAAGTAGACATACTTTTCATGTCTATGACCTGGTAATAGACGAGGCAAGTGTGGCTCAGAGCAGCTGAGAGATCTGCTGTTTACATGGCTACTTATTGATGATCCCGGATTAGGACCCAGACAATCTGGCTCAGAGATAATGCTTTTACTGTACATACCATATCACAAATATCGTCGTTTGCTTAAGTGCCTGTAAGCTTCTTGAGGACAAGACTGTTTCAGATTTTTGTGGGTGGTCCCTGCAAGCTTATCCCCCCTCCCTCACCACAACTACCCCCACTGCCTAGAACTGGGAGGTTCTAGGGGGATTTGTTGTTGAGTAAGTGCATAGACCTACAGGTGTTACGGCGAAGAAATAATTAGAAAGCTCGCAGTGATGAAAAATGAGAAACTTGTTTTCACTTGAAATGGGAAAGGAAGTGCACCAAAACAAACACTTCTTGGGCTCTTACCATTAGCCAGATACAATATTAAGACCGTCACTTAATTTATTTGATGTTGCAGTTACTCAATTCAATCCTTTTGACAAGCAGAGGGAGGAAGATCTAATAGCATCTCCATTTTACAGATGAGAAAACTGATTTCTGGGGCCAATAGGCTGAAAATTATACTCTAGTTAGGACTGAAATTCACATCTTCAGAAGCGTAGCTCCTCTCGGGAGCAATGCCCTTGTTTCAACGGGAGCTCCAAGTATCAGTACATGAGTTTTTAATCTCTGAGGGTTCTGCTGGGCCCTTGTGGTCTCACTGTGTGCTGTTCTCATAGAAAATGGAATGAACAGATGAGTTTATTTTGACAAAAATAATTTTTGAAAGCAACAAATATGAGAGATCTTCAAAAACTTCATGAAAGGCGTTGGCATTAGGTGCACCAGTTAAGAGGCCACTTGGAACAAAACCTGTGTCTCAGCACCTGAGTTCCAGTGCCTCCTCCACTTCTGATCCAGCTTCCTGTTAACACGCACCCCTGGAGACGGTAGGTAACGGTTCAGATAACTGGGTCCATGCCACCCTTGTGTGAGACCTACATTGAATTCCTGGCTCCTGGCCCCGCCCTGGCTGTTGTAGGCAATTGGGAAGTGAACCAACAGATGGGAGATCTCTGTCTCTCTCTTTCTCTCCCTCTTTCTCCCTGTCACACTGCTTTTCTTGTGTTTTTTTTTTCTTTTCTTTTTTTAAAAGATTTATTTATTTATTTGAAAGACAGAGTTACACAGAGAGAAGAGGGGGAGGTCTTTCATCCATTGGTTCACTCCCCAATTGGCCACAACAGCTGTAGTTGCGCCCATCCGAAGTCAAGAGCCAGGAGCTTTTTCTGGGTCTCCCACATGGGTGCAGGAGCTGAAAGACTTGGGCCATCTTCTACTGCTTTCCTAGGCCATGGTAGAGAGCTGGATTGGAAGTGGAGCAGCCCAGTCTTGAACCGGCGCCCATATGGGATGCCAGCACTGCAAGAGGCAGCTTTACCCGCTACGCCATAGCCGGCCCCCACACTGCTTTCCAAATAAAATGGGGGAAAAAAGCATTGAAAATATATGCTATGAAAAGATTATGCATGGATTTTAAAATTTAAAAAAATTTAGTTTTTATTTAAAATTTAAAAGACCGAGATGGAGTGGGTGGGGGGAGAGAGCGAGCTCCCATCCTCTGCTTCATTCTCCACCACGTCTGCAACAGCTGGGGCTGGGTCAAGACAAAGCCAGGAACTGGGAACTCAGTTTGGGTCTCCCACATGGATGACAGAGATTCAACTGCTCCAGGAGTCAGTGCCACCTCCCCAGGGACACCTTAGCAGCCAGCGAGACTGGGGAGTGGAGCCAGGACTTGAACTTGAGCACAATGATGTGAGATGTGGACATCCTATGTGGTGTCCTAATTGCTGCATCCAATATCTGTCCCAGATTCCAACTACTGGAATCAAAATTAGCTTATCTCTAATTCCATTTTCCCCAAGCTTTCTGAAGTCCTCCTCATGGTGTATCTGTTGAAGGCATAGAGCATCTTTGATATAAGTTTCGATGTAGACTGAGGAAGTTGTCTATGTTTATGGTACTCAAATCACTCATATGACTTGATTCCAGAACCTTGAATATTAGAGTTTTGCTAGGAATTTTCTGGCTTTTAATGCTCCAAAACCTACATCATGTTGAGACAGTCATGCAGACCCTGCAATAAAAATTGTCTTTGATGCCAATGGCAGACAAATATTGCTGTTTTTATGGGAAGGGGAGGGAGAATTGGCATCAGCTAGGAAGTCACTCTGTGTTCAGTATCAATGATTCAACTTCTCTCTGGTTGGCTCCTTCACAAATCCCCAAGCTCCAAGAAACAGCATCAGCAACAATAAAAGCAAAAAGGAAAAAAAAAAAAGCAAGCACAGGACAATAAAAAGGCATCCAGAACGATTTTCATAAATGCAGCAGTACTTAAAAAAAAAAAAGGCAATTTCATGTCTAGTCCAGGTAGGCACATAAAATCTTATGAACAAGTTCAAAGTCTCATTCGTGAGGCATTCATGAAGATTCTTTTAAAAATTTTAAAGGAAAAGAGTTGGGTTAGGAGAAGGGGGAGAGAACTGAGTATTTGGGGCACGTGAGTTTGGAAACCAGGGCAAGGATTCCTTACATTTACCTTCCTTGGCAATGTCATGTGTCTTGAAGCTCCTGATATTAGTGGTGTCTAGACAGGGCTCGCCTTGTCACGGGGCTCATTAGTATGCATCATTAATTCATATTTTCAAAGCAACAAAGGAGAAAACAGTAGTATGAAGAATAAGGAAATGTCAAATCCTGGGAGTAACATTTCAGTGCAGTGTTGCAACCGAGGCTAGCGGAGGTTGTGCCGTTTGAAAAGCCAATCCAAATACAGAGACGAGAAGGAAGCGTTCTCTCCTCTCTTCTTCCCGCTGCATGCCAAGCTCATTCCTCCAGCTTCCAGCCTCTCTCTTCATCTCTGGAAAATTCCTTTCATCCTGGCTTTGCCAACTTACTTCTGTAAGCCCTCGCAGAAGTCTGGTTTGATCCTAATGACAACGTACATTTACGAAGTGTGCATTTGGTGCCAGGTGCTGTGCTTAGGGATTTGCAAGGATTATCTCATTTCGCTTCACCACAAGCCTGTGAGGTCATGCCCACGTGGTCCCTTCTTTTACAGCCGAGGTAGCTGAGGACAAGAAGGGCAAGAAAGGCCCAGGTCCAGCTGGCAACCGCTGGGGCTGCACCGTAAACCCAGGTGATCTGGTTCAGAACCGGTGCTCTCCTGGGGGCTCGAGGACCTCTCCCGCCAGCTGGACAGCTGCTTCTCCAGCGGCCACAGCCTTCTGCCTTCTGCTGGCTCGTTCCCACCCGAGTGCTTCTCTTGTGTAACGAGAGAGGTTTGGATTTTTGGTGATCAAAGCACAGACAGGAGAAAGACCATGCATTCAGCGTGTATGTGTTTCACTCAGTCCCCTGCTAGCCTGGCCATGGGGATGGAAAACAAAGAAGCCCAATGAGGTCTTCCTCCTACAGACATGGTAATTCTGTGCTTTCCCTTGAGGAGTGGCTACACAGAAGGCTAAGGGCTAAGAAGCTGTGTTTTCAACTATCTGTCTATGATATATATTAATAGGGTCTATGCTTTCTCTCTTTGTAAGATTTATTTTTTATTTGAAAGGCAGAATGAGAGAGAAAGAGAGAGAGAGAGATTTTTTTCTATTCACGGGTTTACTCACCAAATGGCTGCAACATGTGGGGCTGGGCCAGGTTGATGTCAGGACCCAGGCATTCCATCCGGGTTTCCAACATGGGTGACATGGGCCCAAGTACTCGAACCATCCTCCAGTGCCATCCCAGGCACACTGGCAGGGAGCTGGAAGACAAGCAGCACAGCCAGGACTGGAACCTGGGCTGTGATACAGGATGCTGGTGTCGTGAGAGCCTAACCCACTGTGCACAATGCTGGCCCCTCGTCTTTTCCTTTTTCTTCACTTTCCCCTCTTCTGCCCCTTTTCTTGGTCCTCATGTAGCAAGTCACGTGGGAGGTTTAGCCTGGGTGCCCACACCATGCCGATTGCTGGCTAACAACAAGGAGTGTAAGGGTGCACAGAGAAGGCCCCAGTACCTGGCGGTGGTGGGAGTTCCCAGACGTGGAAACTGAAAATTAGCACAGGAACTAAGAGCCGGCATTCAGTGATGTTATTTTTGTGTGTTTCTGTTCATCATCTCTAGCCCATGACTACTATCCCCGTGTTAACAGATGGGGAAACTGAGGCATAGAGAGTGAAATGACTTGCAAGAGACTCATAGCCAACGCGTGGACAGCGAGCATGGCAAACTCAGGGCCACCATGCTCTGCCAATCAGTGACCCAGTTCTGCTGGGGCAGACAGCAGCCGCTCAGGCACAGATGAGGTGCGTATCTGATCTGCATCCTGAGAGATAAGCAGGGGTTAGCCAGCAGAGAAGACAGCATATGCCAGGCAGGGAATACTTCCTTCAGTGCGTGCAAGGGCACAGGGAGCTGATGAAACGATGTAGGAAAATAACTGCAGACGCTGAGAAGAGAGTGGAAGAGTGGGTGGAGGCACAAGACTGCATGCTGGGGGATCTGGCGCTGTGGCGTCCTGGGCTAAGTCTCCGCCTACAGTGCCAGCATCCCATTTGGGCCCCGGTTCAAATCCCAGATGCTCCACTTCCGAACCAGTTCTCTGCCTGTGGCCTGGGAAAGCAGCAGAAGATAGCCCCAGTTCTTGGGCCCCTGACCCACACAGGAGATCCAGAAGAAAATCCTGGCTCCTGGCTTCAGAGCGGCCCAGATCCAGGGCCATTTGGGCCATGTGGGGATGGCCCATGGGCAGATGGGAGACCTCTCTCTCTGTCTCTCCCTCTTCTCTGTCTGCAACTCTGTCTCACAAATAAATAAATGAAATCTAAAAAAAAAAATATATAGAAACAAAGACTGCACGAAGTAAAGATGACAAAAGTCATCGTGTTTTATACAGAAAAGGACCTGGGCTACTTTGTTGGTAACTGGGAGCTATGGGAGGTCCTATGTGGGGAGATGTACTCCCTAAAGTCTGATTTAGAATCATCTCCATGGTGCAAAGTGCAAACGAAAATTGGAGGCATGAATCTGTCCAGAAAGTTCTTTCAGTCTTAGTTTTAATGCTTGCAGTATATTTTTCCCTTTCTTCTTCTGCAATGCCTGAGTCTACTGGAAGTGAGGCGCTGGTGAGGAGCACAAAGCTAGTTCTCGTTGTCACTGTAAACCATGTTCTGTGCCTACAGGGGCGAGTGCAGACGGGGTTAGTGAGGGGGAACTATGTGGCCGGGATACAAGGTGTGGTCTGTGGCGGGAGAGGGCCTGCTAATTCCTGGACATGTGTTTTTTAAAGATTGTTTATGGGACCAGAGGTGTGGCTCAGTGGGTTAAGCTGCCACCTGCAATACCAACACCCTAGCGGCTCCACTTCTGATCCAACTTTCTGCTAAAAAACAGTGGAAGATCACTCAAGTACTTGGGCTCCTGCCACTCACATAGGAGACCTGGGTAGAATTCCAGGCTCCTGGCTTAGGTCTATCCCATCCCCAGCTGTTGTGGCCATTAGAGAGTGAACCGAACGATAGAAACTTCCTCTGCCTCTCTCTCTCTGTCTGTCTGTCTCTCTCTGTCGTTGCCTCTTTATATCTTTGCCTTTCAAATAAATAAATAAGTACATAACATTTCAAAAAAGATTATTTATTTATGTGAAAGACACACACACACAGAGAGACAGAGAGAGAGAGAGAGAGGGAGAGAGAGAGAAATACCTACTATTTGTTGACCCACTCCCCAAATGGTCATAACAGCTGGGGCTGGGCTAGGCTGAAGCCAGGAGCCTGGAATTCTCCCATGAGAGGCAGTAACAGGAACCCAGGTACTTGAGCCATCATCCGCTGCTTCCTAGGCACATCAGCAGGTAGCTGGATCAGAATTGAAACAGCCAGGACACAATCTGGTACTCTGACATGCGATGCAAGCATCCCAGGCTGTGGCTTCACTGCTAAGCCACAACGCCATCTCCAGGGCTTGTTTTTATAACGTTATCTGTTTCACCCACAGAGACCAGCCTAAAGAAAAACAAACCTGCTTACTTGCAGGAGCCGATCAGTTCAGATACAGTTAATTGAGGCCACGTTGTACAAATTGATGGTGGAATAACTTATCCTGTTGTCTTAAGGTCCTTGATCTGCTTTCCAGTTGGACATGTTCGTCTGCTGAGTCAGTGCTCACAGATTTGTAGTATTTTTTGAACATATTAACAAACCTCTTCTGAGGTTCTGCCTGGGGTCAGGGAAAGAGCCTGCAATGTTCTGCAAAGGTCATAGGTCAGAGAGTTTATCTCTGATCAAGAAGAACTCTGATGCCAACGTACAGACATTTGCTCTCCTACTTCAGATCTGGAGCTGGTGGACAGGGAAATGATTGCGGTTGCATGGTTGTTCTGCACACCCGACCCCACAGCAAGGAACCCCACGAAGTCCATGCGCAACCCACAAAAGCAAACATGGCCACATTCACGTAATTGTGCAACAGATACCAGCATTGTGAGTTCATAGAAATAACCAAGATAACCCCTCCGGATGTAGAATCAGGGAAACATGGTTAAAACAATTCTGTCCAAGAAGTAGGATTTTCTGAACTGGCTTCTTATTTTTAATCTAATTTAAAGAGCCCCTTTGTTTCTGTGACATGTCCTGATTATTTGGGGGCAGCTAAAAAGGCTCAAAGTGTGTTTGCACCTGAAACAGGAGAAATGCTATTGGAAGTGTTCTTGTGACTGTTGTGTATCCAAGGTGCTGTGGATAGAAGGCAGCAGGCACGGGCTCTGTGAGGCAGCGGGAGAAGACATTTGAAAGGTAGATCACCAGACTATGTCTGGAGGTTATGAGGAAAGCCATCTTTTTTTTTCCCTAGTTCATTTTCTAATTCCTGAGGTCACACTGAGCTTTAGTCTACGGGAGCGGAGAACAAATTCCCAAAACATCACATTTGCCTGTATTATTGTTGCTTCCTTCCCTCCCCCAAACTATATTATCCCTCCTGCAAGGCCACGGCTTACACATCCACCCAAATTATATATGCAGTGCCACGGTTACTCTCGTGTTCTTTTTCTTGGGCTTTGCTACTGGGGTGATGACAAGGAGATCAAACCTCCGGGCTAACAGAGAACCCTTTACCTTCTGAGAGATTTCGAGCAGGGGTGGATGGAGGAGATTCCATGGGAAAACGAACCTAGCAAAATAAATTTTAAAATAGGATCATTGAGTACGCAAAAGGATCTATTCATACTTTGATAATTATTTCGAGCATTTTTGTGTTTGCAAAAATCCTGCCCAAGGCAAAACGTGAGAGAGAGAGAGAGAAAGAGAGAGAGAGAGAGACTAAGTCCAAATTGGAAATACTAGATTGAAAATAACAAAAGTGTCCGTATTTAACTGATTTCACCCCCCAAATAGACAATTTCCTACGGTTCAACCTAGCAGCACTTAGCAGCTTTCGAATGGTTAGATTTAGGGCTTGTCCACTAACCCATCTGTGTTAACCGTCGCGTCGTGCAAACCAGCCCTGCTTCCGTCTTCCCAACACTACACAAAGATTTTTGTATTGAGCACATTTGAAAACAGCTCTGACTTCCCAAGGGGGCATCTTTTCTTGGTGCCCGTGACCTCTAAAGAGAAACAGAAATCACAGGCAGAGGAGTAGCTGTTTAAACATCCTTTGATTTCCTCTCGTCATTGAGTAAATGCGTTAAATTCAGCTGCAGATGTCTCACTGTCAACACAGCGCTGTATTATGGTGTGTTATTTTCCTGATAGAAACATTTTATATACTGTAAATAAACACAGTTTTGTTAATTAGTTAATGAATTATTTTTTAATGCTCCATTAGGCTTTAGGAAAAAAAATAGCACAAGCCATTGAAAGTTCTCATTTTTAATAAACAGACCTTGTAGTAAATATAGAATGCCTAATATCCACTGGAATGGTAGCTCTTGCAGGAATAATTATGGCACCAGCTCTCTGTGTTAATGTTATTATGTGCTGCTTAGTGTATTTTAGGCTTGGGGATTTAGGTTTATTAGAATAGCCCAGGACTGGGGGTGGAATATCTGAATGTAACATCCTGACGTCAGGGAGAGATTGGAGGGATATTCTTGTTTATTTTATTTTTATTTTTCTGGCAGTGGGCAGGTGTTTTAAGCCAAGTGGCAGCGAGCGAAGAGAATTTTGCGCTCCAGGTCCGAGTCATCCTGGGACCCTTCAGCCAGAGCTTTAGCGAGGAAACAGTCCACCAGCCGTCTTCCTTCTCCAGGGTCGCGCTGGTTCCCTCCCAGCGTGGATGGGAGGCTCTCTGCCTGGAGAGGGTCTCGGTCCAGCCGTGGATTGGAAAAACGTCCAAGCAGGGGACGCGAGCTCTCTCCCGGATGAGTTCATTTCAATAGTCACTGTGTTTCATCGGATGCAGCTGGTTACATTTTTAATAGGCAGATGGCTAATTTTACAGTTCCAAGCCAATCTCTCACTGGACCCCAGCCAGAAAGCCGTGGTCGGGTAGTGCCCAGCAGAAAAGTTCAACAGGACACTTGGGGGGAACATATGCTAATGTCAGCCCTTTTACTTAAACGTCTTTAAAAAGAATATTCAGTGCTAAGCTGGGGGATTTTCATGGACTGGAGCCTAACACCAGATGGGTGGCCAGTCCTTAGGGCCCAGGCAAATGCTCTTAATCAGACTTGGATGGATGGTCAGAGAATCAAACAGTAACCAAGCCAGTCATCGGCGCGCGATTTTTCTCAATGACAACGGTGTGTACATCTGCAGAAATGACCTGGCTAACGAGAGAAGCGATGATCCTCCTAACTGAAGCCCCTCCCCGCGCTATCAGAGCTCGGAGGTCCCGCGACCCAACGACCGCCTCTGCAGCCCGGCTTCCGTTTCGAGTGTCCCTCCCCATCTGACCTTTATGGAGTTACCCTTGCCCATTCCCCCCACCCCACCCCCCACCCGGGACAGTTCCCTCCCTCCAGGGCCGGGATCTCCGTTTGCAGTAAAGCAGCCTTAGTTTTAAACGATTTGGAATCTCCAAAGAGATGGCTCTTTTAGACATCTTCATTAAGAGGGAATTTTGGAAATATCTCGCGTTTTGCTGTGCGTGTAATCAAGCATTTTTCCATAGAGAGGCTGCTGCCATTTGCACAAAGGGCTTTGAAATGCCCTAAAACAATCCCCCTGCAGCTTGGAGTGGGGGTAGGGGTGGGAGGGGGGTGAAAAAAAAAAAAAAAAAAACCAAAGCAAAAAACAACAAACATTTTCTGGGAGGTGATAAAAGTCTGGGTTGCAAAGTGTCCTGATTCTGCCGCCTGTGATGAATGGCCATAGGGGGACTGGAAAACTATTTAAGGAACCACAATGGCAAATGCTGGTGTTTAAATGAGGCAAATGTTGTTTACCTCTAAGCAAAATAAAAGACAGGGATCAGAAGAAAGAGGGGGATCAAAAGCGCTTTCCCCAAACAGATTTATGAAAGAGAGTGATTTTTAAATGATTTCAACTCCTACTTTATAAAAATATTTTATGGGGCACTTTTCTGAAAATACCATGCATCTGAAGACTCTGCCTCCCTAAATCGCTTTCTGGATATGGTGGCACTACTTTTATCCAGAGATCCTGGGCACAGGACCCTATTTAAAACAATGCAAAAGAAACCAAGGAAGCCAGTCACCCCGCACAAGGCAAGCCGACTTTTTTTTTTTCTCCCCCAGGAAAAGAACCTTCAAACTTCAAATTGAATCTGTAAACGCCTCTATCAACTTTTTCTTTCACAAACCTGGAAAGCGGCTCGTTTTGTCTTACCGAGCGCGTTGTGAAAAGAGTTTTCTTGCCGAGTTTTTGTTTTATAATCAAAATAATTCAAGGGAAGTGACACGACTTTTCTTTTGAGATTTTTTTTTTTATTTTTCTGGACAAAGTCTTGAAGAGGGAGAGGGAGAGAGAAAAATCGAACCAAATCTAAGACTTGCAGACAAAAGTTGCACACAATAGGAAAACCCTCAAAGATAGTTATAAATTATTCTGTCACTAAATTAAAGTATTGGTAGAAGGAAAATGTCTTAAAAATGTAAAATGAGGACTAGCCAGATACCTTCATAGTTAACAGAATTAGAGGAACTTATTTCTGGGGTGGATACCCAGAAATACATTTTAGCTTTTTTTTTTTTAAATGTAGTTTCAAGAAACTTTATCCCATTTACCAAAAAGGAAAGAAAAAAAAAAACTTTGAAAGAGAAAATAAAACAAAAGAAAAGCAGAAATGAGGGCAGTTTTTTAAACTAGGAGCCAACTGTTTGCTCTACTTGGCTTTATTTATTAGTTCTCAAGGTATTTAAAACTTGAGCATTAAAACTGCAGCATAATTTGCAAATGAATGTAGTTGCAGTTGTGAAAATATAACTCACAGCTGAATGTGGGTTATTCAGACAAATGGCTGCTTTGTTGGAGGAGGGGAAGTGAAGTTCTGTGTTAATTTATTACAAACTGCAGCATTTCATCCCTGATGTCCAGGCAACAATGTTTTTTATTTCAAGTAATTTATAAGCACTTCCCAGAGCACTTAGCGGTGATGTCCTTGGCTGTTTGGCTCCCAGAGACAGAGTGTATATGTATTTACTGTGGGAATTTGTTTTTAATAAAACTGTTGTAAGGCATTTTTATTCCTTTGCTTTGTTACATTAAAAACATTCACTGCATAAGTAATGTATTTTATTCCAAGTTGAAAGGCAGCAGATCACAGCCCGCGACTGTATTGGGGGGTAGAGAATAATGACGAGAGCAGTGATGTTTAAAGTGAACCCGACCACTTTCTGAGTCGCTCTAGAGGGTTTGCCTGCCTAGGTGGTGTAGGCCAGCAGCAGTCAGAAGCCCAAAGGCCCCACAAGTCTCCAGAGGGCCCCAGGATGTGACCACTGGGCACTGACTCACACTGAAGAACTGCATAGAAAAAGCAGAGGAAAGTGTGTGTGTAACAAGAACACACGTGAGCGATTCAGAGCACATGTAAGCGATCCCTTGAAAGTGGGCATTAATTCCCCATATTTCCTAGAAGGAATTCACAATCCTAAGGAAACCAAAATTAACCTTTAGTTCCATTTTTTAAGGAAAACCCATAGGCTTTCAGGTTCCTTTATACACATAGAGATCCATAGATGTATATTTTTTGAATCAGAATTACTTAGCAGAAACTGTGACAAGTTTTCAGCTTTGGTGAAGAATTGTGGAGAGATGGAAAAGGTGCAAGGATCTTGCTGCAAAGGCAAGAGGGTCTGAAGGTGAGGGTCTCTGGAGATTTCAGCTCCCTAAAGGCCTTCCCTCTTTGCTCTTTCTTAAGAAAGGGTGAATTAGTTGAAGTCATAGCTCATGAATCTGTCCATCTATCTACCATCTATCCATCCATCCATCCATCCATCCATCCATCTATCATGTGGTTTTATCATCCTTGACACTTCAACCAGGAGAAAATAATTTGCTCTCCTCCTGATGCCACAATTTCCATACGCATGTGCTTGGAACAAGAGAATCACTCCAGCTTTAACTTCCGTCACATGGTGCCTTCCATGTGAACACAGTAGATTCAGTCTTGGGCTCCAGTGGTAAAGCTTGTGCAAGGCCTTGCAGCCTACTTAGGTACAGGAATTCTACAAAATGCAGCCTCATAATTATCTAGACACATTTGAAAAGTTCTTTATAATTTGAAAATTGCTTTGACTTTTAAAAAGAAATTTGATGAGCAATTACTCTATAATAATAGATTTTTAAACTTATTATTAAAAAAAAAAATGAGAGAACTGTTTGAATAAAGTACCCGAAGGAGAATCTAGTTCTTTTTTTCCCTCCTCTTTGGCCACTAGTGTTTCTAGAAGTGATGAAAAATGAAAATACAGTTTGCTGTGTTAATTGGCCATAAAAATAATATTTATTTTTTGTAAGGAACCATGGAAGTAAGCCCTGACCTGGGGCACAGGGAATTGAAGGCACTCGGGAAGGGAATCTAATAACAATCACATCGCCACACTTCATGCCAGCGTAGTCATTCTGTCCTCATCCACTCCTTGTATCTGATGGAGAAGAATCGGTAAACACTTTCTCTGGTTCCTTCTGCTGCTTTATTTCAAATCAACTGATCTTTTACAGATCAACTCCAGGACGCTTTCCTGACTTCATTCACTTCTTACGTCCCTTAACTCTGAAGCTTCCCAGGCTGGGGCGTGTGAGCAAGGGCCCTCTATGAAGTTCATGGGGAAAATGAAATTAAACAATATATTAGTCTGATGCAAAGCACAATATCTGAAATGAGTGCTTACTAGTCATAATATTCATTTCATCGAAATTTTAAAACTCCCTCATATGGGCACTTCAAAATTTTTTTTGGATCCAAATAAATGTATCTTTGAATTCCATTTTCCACGAATTTTTTGAAGGCCCCTCCTATGTGAAGAAATTAAAATTTTCAGGGATACAAGGCCATTAGGGATCACAAAGTGAGCTTCCTCTGGGTCTTGCTTGTCTCACTGGGGAGGTGAGCAGGTGAGTTGGGGAAGGAGGGGCGACGGGCACTGGCACTGGAAATTCCTACAGAGTGAGAGGGAGGAACAGAACTTGGCTCGGTGTTCTGTTCCTCAGGGTTTGGTGGGGTCCAACCTAAACCCCTTCCTCTGGGAATTCTTAAGGCTTGAGTCCCTTGGATCAAAAGGATGCCATTTGTTTTTCCCTTACTGTAGAAACCCACTTAAGAATAAGCCATAAGAAAGTCATGTTCAGGAATTTTTTTCTCTTAAGAAATGCAAGAGAAAGAAGAAAACAGAAAAAGATAACACATCAATTCGTGATTTGACAGTGACAGCTAAGCATATTTAGCTGACACTGGAAACAATTATCTATCAATCAAATGATCCTCAATTTAAAATTTGTCCAAACAAATATTTACCATGTATGATGAATCTCAGTGCTTCTGGAGGGAGTCTGCTCCTTTGAACACATCTCAAATATCACTTGTCTAAGCCGAGATGATTTTTTTAACCCACTTTAGGCACATCCTTAATGAGCTATGATGGTTAATGTATATGCTACAGAATGCTTGGGCAGGAGATAACCTTAGCTCATCTCTAGAAACTGAAGCCACAGCGGCCATTCCCAACTGACCAGCCATTTGACAGCACCATTCTGCAAGCTAAATACTACTTAACAGAAAAAAAAAAAATAATGCCAAGAAGTAATAAAGTTTAGAAGCCTTTCCATCCGAGCATGGAATCCCAGGCTCTGCTCACAATGTGCTCTCGCGCGGATCCTCCGGGGCTGGTGTGGAGCCCTCTTGTGCATAGCTGGCAAGCTCCGGAGGCTGACTGCCTCAGCTCATTCTCAGATCTGCTTCCTCCCAGCTACGTGATATTGGGTTGGTGACTTTATCATCGTTGTGCCTCAGTTTCCCCACTAGCAAAACTGGGCTAATAATAGAAACGCTTCCTCCAGAGGGATATTGTAAGGATTAAATACATTTCTTGATATTTTCTATGTGTCAACCAAGCTTGAGACATAGGGAAAGCCTTTGTGTTTTGCAGCACTATTATTTCAAAGCAGAGTCTGGTTAATATATGAGTTGAGTCGCAGCCACACTGGAGCTCCCCTGGTAGTCTTGTTCAGGGGATGCTTTCTCTGTCTACTTCGTTTTTCTAAGCTCTTCACTGCAGCTCTGACACTCATTCTCTGTCTCCCCCAGTCTCTTGCTTTCTCTCTTTGTCTTTGCTTGTTTTCCCTGAGCCTGTATCTTATCTCCTAGAGTTATCTCTAGATATCTTCATTCCAGCTCTATCTATTCCATTTGTATTTGTTTATTTGCATACGTTTTGCAAGAGCTTCCCTTAACAAGCTTTGGAACAGGCATGACAGTGCTAGATGGTTAAGGAGCAGGACAAAAAGTGCCACAGGAGTCTAAGGAGGTCTTTAGTCTCTTCCGAGTTGGGCGAATAGAGACTTCCTGGGGGGAAAGAGAGACCCCAGCATTGCTCAAAAAGACAGAAGAAAAGTGCTCCTTGAAGTGGCTGATGCTTCTAGTCTCTGTCAGACTCTAGGGGAGCAGATGCTGGGATGGAGGATGAGTGTGGATGAAGGTCAGGTCCTTGGGCACCTGAGACTCAGAGGCCTGCTCCTTCCTCTTCGTTTCTCTGGGTCTTAAGCCAGTTTTCTCACTTCTCCCCTGGTAATGATACATGTAAAATTCATTCACACTAGTGGAGAGAGCTAATTCAGTTTCATGCAGCATTGCTTTGAGGAGTTTGGATTTTAATAAAGGAACAAAAGATTACCATTAGGTTGAAGGACAGGGGCAACAAATTGGCAGACTATGGTCAGTATTTGGCCCTAACATGTCTTTGGGCAGTCCACAGTGTGACATCAGAAAACACAGATAGGGACCATTGGTAGAATTTATGAGCATGTCTGGATGTGTGACCTCCCTGGCTGGGTCGGGGCTGGCCTGCCTTCATCTTCTCTCTCCCCACACATCAGTGAGCCCTTGGGTGCAATCCTCTTGTTCGACAAGTTCGTTCTCAAATGTTGTTGTCCTCTAAGTCCAAAATAATGGAGGTCTTCCCCCATCCTATGTATTGGGCATCTCCCAAAAGAGGCAGGCCAGCACAAAGACCCTACCCTCCCCCGCTGGGTATGGTATCACTATGTTTGGACTTTATACTTCCTACTTTTGTTTCTTATAAGATATATATTTGTATCTACTGTCTAATATTCAAAATGCTTCAGTAAGCATACCTGTGTGGGGACGCATGTTCACACACTTTTGACTGATGGTATGCATCACCCAACATGGGAACCCTTGTTGCTACTCTACGGTGTACTTGGGAACAGTTGTTATAAAACGAATGTATGCAAAACACATGTTAATTCATGAATAGCAAATGAGCCAGATGGAGCTGTACCAAGGATGCCAGGAGACAGATAGCTCAAAGAAACAGATAAGTGCTGAGAGAGAGGGAGAGGGAGAGGGAGAGAGAGGGAGAGAGAGAGAGAAGTGAGAGGAAGAACAAAAAGACAGATATCATGGTACATATGAGCCTTAAAAAAACCCACATTGTCCATAATGGATTATCTTCATTATGAGAGAACTGGTTCAATGGTGAAGGCAAACTCCTGAGTAGAATTCTTGATGCATCCATGTGGAGATGGGAATGAGCTTTGAAAAACTCTATTCCTATTGGTCATTTTATGCATTTGAAAAATCAGTTTTTGTGAGTTTAAGCAATTTCTCCAGGGTCATCAGCAAGCCTTCCTGGATGATAAACGTGGTCATTTCAGGGTTCTGGGAAGTGAGCAGAGGGTGCAAGTCTTAACGATGGCCGATAAGAACACACAGGAGCAAATTTCCCTCTTCTGTACCCAAGCCCAGAATGCATCTTTTCTTGGAAACACATTCTTACCATTTCCCCCAAAATGAAATCTGATTCTTTGCTCTTCTGCATGGTGAGTCCAGGCCGTCAACCACCTGGTCCATTGTCTTCAGGGAAAATCAGTTAATCAGAAAAACATTCAAGGAAAATATACTCAGTAAAAACAAGGGTTTTGGAGTCAAATGAATGTGAGGTCAAGTTCCAAGTCTGCTTGTCACTCGGGTAGGATCTCCAACAGATCACCTGTCACACAGAGAGAATCATAGATCTTACTGCATCAGGCTCTGGGCAAGATGGAAATGAGGACTATAGGCAAAGTCCAAAGCACGGTGTCTAGCACCTAAAAGGAAAATGTAGATCTTTTTGAGATGCAAATTAGTTTCATGACCTCAGCTCTTATCTGTCTGTGTGTGGAGGACATTCTGGGAACTGGCGGCAGCAGCAGTGATATCCAGGGCTTCTTCAGTGTTTGATGAGCTGGGCTGGCCCCTCTTCCTGCAAGGCACCCCAAGTCTCCTGTATGTGAGTGACATCACACGTTGCTAAGACAGGCTGGGTCCAGGGACAGAGCCCAGTCACTTAGAAACAAGACAAATGACCAGGGATTGAGTGAGTGCAGCCCCTGTGCGTGCTTTGTCGGAGAAGCCTGTAGATCTTTGACTACCCAAGAAAGAAGTCTTGCTCTCTTACAGAAAAAGGAAGTCATTTGATTTTCGGTATAAAAAGACCTCTTGTCTTCTCCCTCTCCTCTCTCTCTCTCTCTCTCTTTCTGTTCTTTTTCCCCAATTCCTCTGCCTGTCCCATCTCCCAACAGTTTTCTGTTGGGAAACTCTCAATGTAGGACAGGCCAAAAGCTCTCATTGTGTCCCAGAACCCAAGGAAGAGGATTGGCCAGAGAGTGGCCTGTGAAACATCAGTCCACCTTTTATTCTTTCTCTGTGGCTCCTCTTGTGGGTGCCACCAGCCCCCTGAGGAGGATTTGAAGAAGCTGCTCCCTTATCATCATGCCATCTTGCTGTTTGTAAACAGCTTTCATCCATGTATTTATATAGATTATCTTATACAGTGGGGTGGGAGAAAGAGAGAGCAAGCGAGTGAGCAGGTTCCTACTCATTGGTTCACTCTCTACATCTCCACAATGGCTGGGGCTGGGAAAGATCAAAGGCAGGATCCAGGAACTCAATTCAAGTATTCTAAGTAGGTGGCAGGAACCCAACTACTTGAGCCATCACCACTGCCTCCCAGTATCCACATTAGCAAGAAGGTAGAGTCAGGAGCAGGGGCAGGGCATTGAATTCAGGTTACTGCAGTATAGGCTGTGCTGTCTTCCAGTGTTTTCACCACTAGGCAAGACTGCCCCTTCCACACCATGCTTGAACAATGGCGGCATCCCCTTTGCTCCAACTCAACTCCAGAGACCCCAAGGTGACTTTCTCTGCCTTTTGTGTGAAGAGCACTCCCTGATGACATGCCACCCCCTGAGCCCAGCCTTCTGTGTACTTGTGACTGTTCTTGCTATGCAAAGAAATGAGTTCAAAGCCTGGTCTCCAAGGAGGTTGGTGGGGACAGTCCCTTCGCTGCAAAATCAAATACCCCAGCAAGAAAAGGGAGGTCAGCACTGTGCTACTGATGGAGGTGGGCATCTGGCTCCAAAAGCTGTCCCTGGACCTGGAGAGCCCCTGGCTCCTGGGGCTTCTCCAGATTTTGGGCTTCCTTGCCCAAGTCCCTCCAAGCTGGGGGACAGGCTCCTTCCCCTTAGCATGGCTCCCTTTATCAGTGTGGAATAGGAACTTCCAAAACCCCATTAACTAGTAATCACTCAGGGCCAGTGAGGGCGCTTCTACCACCCCAGGAATATCCAATTAGCAAATCATGATCGGCCCTCCAGTGAAAGAAGTCAGACCCATTATCTGTGATGTCCCCAATTAGAGTGTTTATTCATGAAAGACTGAGCCGAGCTGGCCTGCGCAAGGCTCCTTCTTTCCCCAAGCCTCACCAGATGAAGCATGGCTTCCCACCCCTACCCCCACCACCCCTCCAGTCCCGACAGCCCCCTCCCCCGAAGCCTCCCCCCAGCAGCCTGCCCCAAATCACGAGGAATTCTGTTAGCAGCAGGATGGAAGAGTCAAATTCTTCAGGTCTGGTCATGCCTGACTTGACTTCCATGTTTTGTGCTCCTTTCTGGGGGTGGAAAAAGAAATGAATGGAGCCCCAAAGGGTGGCTGTGATTTAGTTAGTATTTATCAATCTCACTTTAGCAGCAAACCTGGCATTTACCAGACACGGAGAATGCCCCAGGTGCTGGGGGGGGGGGGTCTCGCTCTTTTCCCCTCCTGCACTCTCTCCTCCCTCGCAATCAGTTATGTTCTAACTGCATGCGTGGAACAAACAAACAAAAAAATCCACCTACCCCCAGACTCAAAATGATCCGTAGTGATTTGGTGGTCCAGCCGCACCCACTTCCGTTTTACGGAGGAGGAAACACAATATGTGTTATTAGATTTGGTTGTTTGAGAAATCTCTCCATTTTTAGATAGCAGCGAATATAACCCCATTTGAAAAAAAAAAAAAATGCTTGGATCAGTGTCCTGATCATAGAGCTGTAAAAATAATGAACACAGTGTTTGTTAGGAAGGTGCTCTTCCTGATTCTGGAAAAACGGACTCAATGGAAAAAGATATTCTGCTGCATTCTTAAACAGAGCAGTTCCCTTCTGCGGGCTGCAGAGAGAAGATCCCAGCCCCAGAAACATCTTGAGGCCGGACGCTGTAGGCTTCGGCATAGCGCGACTTCCCTTCCACCATCAGGACCCAGGCTCAAATCTTCTGCCCACCACAAGGGAAATTTATATTCATCACTATCTTTTCTGCTGAGACAAGTTGCTTAGGGGAATTAGGGACCATTGCTCTCCACCAAAACTTGTCAGGCTGCTGGCGAAAACACAAGCTGTCTGTTTATATTCCTAGAGCCAAACACGGTGTTTTCTATAATTCTGATTAGCATCTACTTGGCCCCTTCCTTGAAGTATCCTCTGTGGAAATGTTCCAGATAGAAATCTCTGAGCTGCAGCAGTCCCCGCTGAGCTGGAGCCGGCCGGGACCAGCTCAAGACGGCTGCCGGTCAAAATGGCAGGAATTCAGCAAACCGGTTTTTAAACACGGCCATGATTGAAATTGACACTGTAGAAAAAACTGACAATTAAGCGAAGGGTGTGAAAGGTGACCGCGCTGCACACGCCACTTCCCAGATGGTTTGACCACTCCGTCCTGGGGAGATCTGCCCTTGAACTTGTCTACTTTGACGGCGCCTGCGTGGAGGAAAGCCAGTGGGACAGCGCGCTGCGGCTGAGCGTCCCTTCCCAAAGCCACGCTCACAGCGCTCCACGGGCCACTTGGAAGCAACCACGGAGGGAGAGAACATTTGCCCCGTGGAACTCAGACACGCTGCGAGCCCCGCCCTTCTAGCCGGTTGTTAAACATTCGCCAGCAGGTTCTGGTTAGCGCAGCCCCGCGTGTAACCCCCGCATACCTGGCATCGTTGGACGAATGCGGAGTCTGCACGAGGGCATTTCATAACTAACTCCACCGTGCTCCATTTCCTATCAAGCCCTTCGGTGCTGTGCTTTTGCGTATTTTGGGGGGACTTTTTTTTTTTCCTAATTAACATCATGTCATTTCCTACCTTTCAAACAGAAACCCTGCCAATTCTCCAGTGTTTCCTTGAGCTAGGAGGAGGGTGAGTACCACCGTAGCTTCGTGGTCCGTGATAGTGATATTCTCAGGAGACCGGCTGAATATCATTTCCTCTACGTTAAACGACCTAGACAGCTATGAAATTCTAGTTGTTCTTTTGGCTTTGACTGCCTTTTAAAACAGTTTTGTGGATTAGTGAAAAGATGTCAGCTGTCACTCATGCTTTTAATGACACAAATAATCTATGAATACATGTTCAGAGAAAATTGATTAAAAAGAGAAACGCCCCTCAAACCATTTCCTATTCCCTGCCCATGAATAATCCTTATTCCATTTTGGTGCTTTTGAGTACACATCTATACATATATAGATATTGTGTATGATAAGTAATACATTTCTATGGATGCACTTCTACATATCTGGGAATCACCATTGTATTCTGTGGCAAAATTGCTTCATTTATATCTTAAATTTTTCCGATGTTCATGCAAGCGCACTTCAAAAAACTCATGGAAATGGAATTTTTAAAAGAAGCTTATTTGATGTAAAAAAATGGAATCCGTGCATTTGAAGGGTCTTCAAAAAGTTCACTAAACACATGAGTTATGAAAAATTATGCATGGATTTCAAAATATTATTGCTTCAAAATAAGCCTATCTTTTAATTATATTTTTTCCTGAATTTTTGTAGGTACTTTCTTTTCCTTTTTTTTTTTTTAAGATTGTTTATTTATTTATTTGAGAGGTAGAGTTACAGAGAGAGAGAAAGAGAGAAAGGTCTTCCATCCACTGGTTGATATTTTCTTATATGCAGGTCTTTACCATTCTTGGTGATACTTGGAGGAATCAAAGCCTTGAGTTCACCATTATGCTACTGATGGGCTTTTGGTCTGGCTCCAATTTGTTGTGTGTTACAAACAAAGCCACATTTCACATCCTCCTTCATATGTCTTGTCTACGTGCGTGTGTATTTGTGTTTAACTTTTGTGAAAGAGAATGTTTAAGTCGTAGGGGTAGTTGTCACCTTTTGTTCCCTCATTAGCTCTAAATAATATCAATGAAATTTATTACTATTTCCTCATTGTAGTTTAACTTCATACCCATGAGTACATGGGCTCTGATATGAACAGACAATCACAGTTAATCATAAGCTCTTAGGAGTTTTGTGACTATTTTGAGGCTTCTCAACGACTCTCCCCTGGATGAGTGATGGGTGTAGATCTCTGGAGGTGAGGAGGAAGCATGGTGTTCCTGGGACAGGGTCTGCAGGACGCATCCCTTCCCCAGGATCTTCTCCTTGAGCTTGCCCCAGCTGCCTGCCATTGACCTTGGCTACCTCTCTGTACTTGAGAGCTTTATCCAATACTTCAGAAAGCCACTGGGCCCAAGAGGTAGGCCCAAAGTACTGGGGCCTTAACAGCCTCCAGACGCTGGTCTCAAACAATGTGGAGTGAAAGCATAAACACTCGAGCTCCCTCCCAGCCAGGGTGGGGCTGTTCTGAGGCCCGTGCTCTGCACCAGGCCTCCCAGTTCCCCTGGGGGATTGAGCTCCAGTTGCCCACAGTGGTAGCCGGCCTTTCATTGGCTACTTCCCCTTCCCCAACTCACTGCCCTGCTCCTCTACGCAGACATCAGGCCTCTCTCCCTGGCCCTGTCAGTGATCTGCATTTGAATCCCCATCTCCGGGTTGCTCCTGGAGGAACCTGAATCCTTCCTTCCGGCATATCTTCCCTACAGGGCCATCATGGCAGCCTGGACCCCAGGGAGGCGGTGTTGCTAAGCGCATGCAGCGCTTTTCCTCACTTGTTGCAAGAGACAAGTACCCTCTTTATGAACTCATCAAGTTCTGTCTGGCTGCCTTTGTACAGAACTTTGGGAACCATGATTAGAACAGCAGGGGGTGCTGGTTAGGATACGCGCTGCATTTTAATAGACACCCTCCCGTGGAGGGAGCGAGGAGAGACTTGCACTGTCTTTGTGCCCAGCGCAGTTGAGAGAGAAGGGCTCACAGTGGCTCCAGAACACTGGGCCTCCATCTGGAAGTTGGGAGACTTGGGCGAGATGGAATCAGTTTTGATTCAGAACGTGAAGCCTTGGGATCAACCCAGAAGCCAGAAGCCAGGCAGCATGGGCTTCCTCATAAGGTAATGTTCCTCTGGGTGAGGATGAGGCCTGGCACAGGGAGGCACATCACATCATCCCTGGGCCAAGGTCAAAGTGCCCCAGAGCTCTTCACTGGGGGGTGTAAGAGCAGGCTGCCAGTTGTTTCAGAATCATTAGAGGTTCTTACGGCTTCTTTGAGCTGACAAAGCCTTTGGTTAAAACTGTCCCCTTTCCACTCCTGAGCCTGGGCTAGGACCAGTTGGTAGTGACAGTCAACTTCCTGATCCTGACACACAGAATTCTTGTCCTCACTCACCTGCACTTATTTCTCTTGCTTCAAACAGCACTCCGGCAAATGGGTCCCAATTTAGCAAGTCACAATAGTGGTAAATCCTTATCAAGTACAGTCCTAGGTATTATGCTTTGTGATTCACACACATCATCCCACTGGGTCCTTGGAGAACGTGCACGTGAGATGAATAAGAGAATTACTATTCCCACTAGATGGGGAACTGAGGTATAGTCTCTGAGCCCAGGTTTCTCCAGTGAGGATGATGGGGGTTGTCAGAATCATTGCAGGAGCGGTACATGTGTAGCCAGCGTAGGCAGTTGAGTAGGTGGCCTGCTGCAGGCGGTGTTATTACCGTTATTATTGTCCCATGTTCCATCTCCACACACCCTGTGCTTAGTCACAATCAACGGCTCACTCCACTCTCAACATGAGTGTTTGCATTCAGTCTTCCAGCTGCGTGCAATGCTTTTTCCCTTCTCTCTCTGATCTCCTACAATCCTTTAAGGCCCAACATAAATGTCATCATCTCTGGGAGAACTTTGGAAATCCTCTTGGAGTCATGCCTTTATCAGTGGTTCCATCTAATAAGGAGGCAGTTTGCTGGTTAACAGCGTAGGCACTGGAGACAGACGACCAGCTTCTCACAAGGAGTGACTCCACCTCCTCACAGATATGTGAGGAGGATTAAGTTCCTTTGTGTGCAAAATGAGGAAAACTCTAGCACCCAGCTCATAGGATCACTATGAGGTTTAAGTGCGAGAAAGTATGCAAAAGGCTTCGTGTGGGACTGGAAACTTAGTAAATGTTCAATAAATCTTATTTGCATTATTTTAGTATTATGAACATATCCATCATATCATTTAATAGTCAGTATGACTTGCTTATTTATAAATTTCTATTCATTTTTAAAAAAATGCTGCCTACACTAATGTTTGGTGTATCATATTTGATGTTGGATGGATAGATGGATAAGTGGGGAGATGGGGAAGGATTGATGGTTAAATGGATAGTTGGGTAGTTGGTGCCTGGTTTGATGGATGGATCAAAGGGTTGACTTAATGTTTGCTAACAGATACACTGTCAAATTAGAAGAAGAACATGAGGGTCACCAATTCTTTAGTTTGACTTCCAATTCTTTAGTTTGAACCTGGGATATAAGAGAAGAGAAAAACCAAAAAACTGAAAATTTAAGAAGGCTAATCCTTCTTAATAGATTTTTTTTCAAAAATAAAAATTTATTTATTCATTTGAAAGGCAGAATTACACATAGAGAGGGAGAGACAGACAGAAAGAGAGAGACAGACAAAGAGAGAGAGAAAGAGAGAGAGAGAGAGAGAATCTTCCATCCACTGGTGCACTTCCCAAATGGCCACAATGGCTAGGGCTGGAACAGGCCCAAGCCAGAGCCTAGAACTCCATCCAAGTCTTCCACATGGGTGGGAGGGGAAGTGGAACAGCCGGTATTGCATGCTGGTGTTGCAGGTGGCTTAACCTGCTGGGCTTTAATGCTTACTCCAAGAGAGGACTTCAGTTGTCTCAACGACACCTTTCACTTCCAAATGCTTGTCTTCACATTTCCCCATGTCCAGTACCTAGAGATACCAGAGTGTCTTTCAGAGACCCACTGAGCAAACTGATTTACCACGTGAGCATCAGGAAAGTCTCAGACAAATTGGGCTGTCCTGGGGCCGGAATCCAGGTGAAGAAAAAGAGAAACTGGGGTCTGGGCTTGGAAATGTCTTACTGATTTTTCTGGGTCTCCCACACAGGTGCAGGGGTCCAAGCATTTGGGCCACCTTCTGCTGCTTTCCCAGGCACATTAGCAGAGAGCTGGATAGGAAGTGGAGCAGCCAGGACTCGAATTGGCGCTCATATGGGATGCTGGCACCGCAGGTGGAGGCTTAGCCTACTAGGCCACGGTGCCTGCCCATCTTCCTGATTCTTCTTAGTGTAAAGGCTCCAAGCTGACGATTCAATGGTTTTGCCAACAAGACTAAATTTGCTGTGATATGCAATGGCTTGATTTAGCTGCAGGGTCTTGGCATTTGATTTTCAACCTTGAGGGTTCTGCCTGGTTTCTCAGTCATCCAACTGTGCCCATTGGGCTAAATCTAAGCTCTTGGCGGAGCTCTGATTTCTTAGATTTAATGGGCTGCATGCCTCGAAATTCCCCCAGGTGAAAATCACCTCCGTCCCAATCTAGTACGCACACTGCACCATCAAGGACCCTCTCCCCTTTGCTAGAAGTGAGGCACAGGGAAAGGATTGTATTTAAGATAGTCCTCTGCCTGTGAGTTGCCACTCCCAGAAGACTTCATCTTCATCCCCAACAAAGGACTTGACTTACCTTTGTGTAGAATGATCACAAAGAAAATTAACTGTAGAAAGTTTGCCTCTGATTAATCAACAAGGTAAGTATTCATTCCAGTTGGACTTACTAACTGAACTTAAGCCTTTTGGTGGAACACTTAGAAAGAGTGGAACCAACTTTGTACTGAGCCCAAAACAGGTGCTGAGCTTACCCTTACAGGGAAAATAAGGAAGGAGTAGAAGGAGAGGAAGAGAGCCGGCGCCGCGGCTAACTAGGCTAATCCTCCGCCTTGTGGCGCCGGCACCCCGGGTTCTAGTTCTGGTCAGGGCGCCGGATTCTGTCCCGGTTGCCCCTCTTCCAGGCCAGCTCTCTGCTGTGGCCCGGGAGTGCAGTGGAGGATGGCCCAAGTGCTTGGGCCCTGCACCCCATGGGAGACCAGGAGAAGCACCTGGCTCCTGCCTTCCGATCAGCGCGGTGCGCCGGCCGCAGCCAGCCGGCTGCTGCGGCCATTGGAGGGTGAACCAACGGCAAAGGAAGACCTTTCTCTCTGTCTCTCTTTCTTACTGTCTACTCTGCCTGTAAAAAAAAAAGAAGCAGAGGAAGAGGGAGAGGAGGAGGAGGAGGAGAAGAAAGAGAAGAAGGGAGGAATTGCTGCCAATGGGGACCAGAGGAGAGGTCTGTGCCGGGCAAGGATCGGCTAGAGGGGCTGGGAGAGCTCCTTCGGAAGAAGAAAGTCATCTTTCCCCAGATGACTCTTGTTATAGCGAAGATACCTGGCAGTGCCTGGCAACCTGCCCGAAGTCGTTCAGCCATGAGGGGAGAGCAGTGACCAGGAAGATGCCGGGTCTGGTGCATCTCTTCCAAGGCAGCAGCTTGCTCCTTCCTTGCTTCTTCCTGCCCTCCCTCTCTTCTTCCTTCCATCAGTCATTCCATGAATATTCCAGCTAACAGAGTGACCAAGTCCTCTCTGTCGGAAACTCTCTAAGACATGGAGGAGGTGTTGGCTGGCGGTTAAGATCCGTGGCTGTGGGGAGTTCTAGGCTTCAGTTCAGACTTATTACCCACAGTCGGCTACATGTCCTGGCTTCAGTTAACTCATGAATCTGAAGGGTTCCTCTCCACATAATGGGATCATCATTGGACCTTCCTTGGTGGGTGTGAGAAGATTAAAATGAAGTCACTAACATAAAGCACACACACACACACACACAAGAGCCCAGCACACTGTCAGCTCTCAAGAAATACTTACTACGATTATTAGTTTTATTATCACAAAATGCTCAACAACACAAAGCTAGCTGAACATAAGCTTACCTTTTATAAATAGAGTCCAGGGGCCAGTGTTGTGGCATAGCACATAAAGCTGCTGCCTGTGACACCGGCACCCCATGAGGGCACCAGTTTGTGTCCCCGCTGCTCCACTTCTGATCCAGCTGCCCGCTAATGGCCTGGGAAAGCAGCAGAAGACAGCCCAAGTGTCTGGGCCTCTGCACCCGTGTGGGAGAGCTGAAAGAAGCTCCTGGCTTCTGGCTTTAACCTGGCACAGTCCTTTTGGGGAGTGAAGCAGTCTCAGTCTCGCTCTGTCTCTCCCTCACTCTCTCTATAATTTTGACTTTCAAATAAATAAATAAATATTTAAAAAAAGCAGAGTCCATACTGAGATCACTGTGACAAACTTCAGTTACTGTTTTTGAAGAGTTCAGAGGGACGAGAAGATCCACATTTTTGCTAAAAAAAAAAAAAAAACCAAAACCCAAAACTTAGAACTAAAAACCAAAAACACCAGGACTGGGCATTTGATCTAGTAGTTGAGACGCCCACAGTAGAATGCAGTAGCCAATTTTCCGTCCTGGCTCCCGTTTCCTGCCGATGCAGACCCTGGGAGGCACTGGTGATGGTGCGAGTTGTTAGATTCTCCCACCCACGTGGGAGGCCAGGACAGAGTCTCAGGCTCCGAGCTTTAGCCTGGCCCAGCTCTGGCTGCTGCTGGCATCTGGGGAGTGAACCAGAAGACAGAAGTGCTCTTTCTCTGCGTCTGTCTCTCTTTGCCTCTCAAATAAATATTTTAAAAAGAAGACATAACTCAAAACACAACAACTCTGACTGCCCTGCTGTGGCTTTCTACAGCACCCTGAGAACAGGAGACTTCACAGGCTCGAGTGTCCGAGCAAGGACAGGCCGACTTCCAAGGCGGGTGACAGCGAGGGTGGCCCTCGGGCTCCGCAAGGCAGTGCTCCGGGGCGGCCCTGTGAGTGAAGCCAGGCGCCCGCCTGGCTAGGAGCTGAGACACAGCTTCTCCCTAAGACGCTCTCGCCACCGGGTCCCAGTCTTTCCCTGGAGAGAGGTGCATCACGAGCATCCGAATTCTCTAGGAATTCTTCCTAAAGGTCTCGTTCTAAGACCAGTGTCCTCCTCAGCGCTAGGAAATTGCTCTATGCAAACAAATCTCTCAGTTGAGAAGAACTTGCCTTCCTCAGACCTCGGTGCCCCGACAGCCTTCATTTTAGTTTGAAACTAGGGGACAATTGGGCACCTCACTTCGTGACCGTGAGCCTTCCTGCCTCTCTCTGGCTCTTTCTTTTCTCCATACAGACAGGGCTGCACTTGCCTTGCATGTCGGGAACACTCAGGCTGCTTTCTTTGTTTATGCCATGGGGCAAACAGCATCCTGCCTTGTCCACCTGTTCCCTCCCCGAGGCCCCTAAGGTCTCAGAGTTTGGTGTCCCGTACACTTTGCCTTAGAGAACAAAAGACACACTTTATTGAAATGTCATATGTCAGCCACGTCTTTCCATTCTATTAAAACCCTTTCTTCTCTCTCTCTCTCTCTCTCTTTCTTTTCTTTTTTTTTTTTTTTTTTCTGAAACATTATGGGGGGAAAAAGAGAGAAAGGGATTGGGGAGAGCAGGCCACAAAAAAGCAGCAAACCCAAGCCCACTTTGGGGAGTTGAAACATCTGCACTTTCTCAGCAGTTTGAAAGGAAACAAAAAATTGCCAAGTGGTATAAAATTTGAAGAAAAATTACCCAAAGGAGGAATGGACGTTAACCACGCTTCAATTCCCCACTATGGGTTGACATTTGAAGCACTTTCTTCTCCCCTCTTTCTTTCTGATTCACAGTGTGTCTAAAGAGGTGAATTGGGCACACAAAACCCAACCTCCTCTTGCCAGGGTGGGTATGAAATATGAAGGCGAGACGATTGTCTGGGCTCAGTGCATTGGAATAACATTGGTTAAATTATGGATAGTTTTTGAATAGTGTCACTTTTTTTTTTTCTCTGCAGATGGTTGTTCACACAAGGAGCCGGGTCTGCATAATTGTATCACTAATCAGCAGTAAGGCAATTAGTTGTGTAAGTGTGCTATAATCATTCTAACAGAAGAGATGACGAAAAGACAAAAAAAAGGAGGGGGGACCAAAATGTCTTTTCTGAATCCATCAACTGACAGCCATAATTAGATATATATAATTGAAAATTCCACAGTAGGGGGGCCAGCTTATACAAATGAATTTTCTCTGCTGTCCTTAACGCATTTTTGTCTTGGGCTGAGCATCCCTCTAGGAAAAGACAGAAAACTCGTCATTCCAAGAGAGTGCCTACTGTACTGGGTATTCTTTCAGACCAATGATGTCAGAATAACATTTTTGGTTTTTTTGGTATGGAAGGGCAAGGGCTGGGGGCCTAGAAGTTTCCCTGCATTAAAGACTGGCACTTAGTGTAGGCTGATATGAATTGCATTGCTGTGAATTGTGGCATCAACGTGACTATTTTGAACCTGTTCTTAGCTGACCTAATATCTGTCTTTGGGTTTCGCCATGGGCAATTCTGGGCAGGGCCAGCTTAGGCGGTGTTGTCTCTGACTGCTTTTAGGGTCCATGAGAATGCTCAAAGTTTCTTTTTTAAACCTGAAGGAAATAAGTGGAATATCATAGGAATGAGCCTGGCCAGGATTGTAATCGTCTTGATGCCAGTGCTATCGTAAGTTAGAAATCTTTAATATATTTTTGCGGAAGCAGGGAGGGGCCCATGGAGGCCTAAGTGCCAGGGACACACTGAAGTCATGAAGGGGCCCTGACTCAGAGCCCAGGTGGAGTCCCCCCTGGCAACAGGAAAAAGTGGGGGTGAAGGGCGCTCCTTGACAGTGGAATATTCTCTCCTCAGTTTTTGTGGGAAAGAGGGGACTTTGTTTAACCAAAGTCTGATTATTAAAACCTATAATTACATTCGTGTTAAAAATGCTGAAGTGCCTATGAGTTTGTGGAAACCGTGCAGAAAAGCTTAACACTGAATTAATCAGGCTACATCAACTAAAAATCTTCTTTTTAAATTAGAAGTGGGTCCCCCAGCCCCTCTCTCTCTCTCCTTTTGAATCCACCAACTCTTCTATAATTTAATTGGACAAATCTTAACTGTGATTTTTTTCCCCCTCCCAAAGAGGAGTACATCGAGGCCAAAGCTTGTTAATTAAGTTCTTTAAATGCCCCCAGCTGTGCAATAAGTTTTCAAAGCAACACAACTGCAAATTTATTTTTTTTTTTTTTACCATTTGGTGGCTCGTTTTCAATCACACATTATTCCCCCCTCCTTGTTTTGAGGATGGGAAGAACAGGAATAATCTCTGGGAGAATTCCCATGCACGGCGGAATCTGGGACAGACAGTCAAATTGGAGGTGCCATTAAGTGGTGTCTAATTGGAGCCTGTATAAGGAGGGGCGTCACAAGGGGCAATTCTCTGGGCTCGTAGGCAGCTTGGGCATGCACACGTTTGTGTAGAAATAGCTCGGAAAAGTACTCAGGAAAGTAAAGCTCATTTCAGGGAGGACTTGCTGTCTTATTGGCAGGTGGGGCTTTGGGGTAAGTAGACCGAACCGGATCTTGCAGGAAGAACTGGGCAGACAGGATGGTCACCAACAGGGTTTCTGATTTCCCCTACGTGTAGTCTGTGCTCCTTGTCTTTATCATCTCAGCCTCACTGGTGGCTTTAAAGTAGAAAAGAGAAGGGGAGAGTGACTTTGCAGTACCCTTGGCCCTCAACCATGATGCTACCTCTTAGATGCTGCCATTTAAGATCCCACGCAGTAACATTTTAAGAGCAAATGGGGGCTGGTGCTGTGGTGTAGTGGGCTAAGCCACTGCCTGCAGTGCTGGCATCCCATATGAGCAATGGTTCATGTCCTGGCTGCTCCTCTTATGATCCAGCTCCCTGCTAATGCACCTGGGAAAACAGTGGAAGATGGCCCAAGTGATTGGGCCCCTGCGCCCACCTAGGAGACCTGAAAGAAGCTGCTGGCTTCAGATTGGCCCAGCTCTGGCCATTGCAGCCTTTTGGGGAGTGAACCAGTAGTTGGAAGATCTTTCTGTCTGACTCTCCCTCTCTCTGTAACACTACCTTTCAAATAAATAAATAAAATCTTTTTAAAAAGAAGATCAATGGATCCAATTTAAAAGCATTAGGACCTTTGGGAAAAAAAAGAATTTCTTTAACTCATATTCTAATTCTTTCATATTTATTTTCTTTGAAAGATTCTATTTATTTTAAAAGCAGAGTGACAGAGAGAGAGAGAGAAAGACAGAGAGAGAGAGAGAGAGAGGTCTTCCATCCTCTGGTTCACTCCCCAAATGGCTGCAATGGCTAGGGATGGGCCAGGCTGAAGCCTCCATCCGTGTCTCCCACGTGGGTGACAGGGGTCAAATACTTGGGCTATCATCTGCCGCCTTCCAAGGTGCATTAACAGGAAGCTGGATCAGAGGTGGAGCAGCTGGAGCTTGTACTGGGGTTCCCATATGGGATGCCGGTGTCACAAGCAGTAGTTTAATCTGCTGCGCCACAATGCCAGCCCCAGTTCTTCCACATTTCAATTGTCTTTTCAAGTCTCTTACTGCCCCCATTGGAATTGAAAGTGGCCATAAGTTCTGTTCAGACCCGTGGCATATGTAATGATGCATGTCAGCTGAAGCTTTGAGGGCTAACACATAATTGGGCACATACTGTAGTCCTGTGCCAAGCGACTGTTGATGCGAGGGCTCCTTTTCCCACGTCCCTGTGTTTCCAAGGTGCTCAGAGCCCTCCAGCAGCATACACCTCCCATTCCCCACTCCACCAGCCCGTGTGGAAAGGTAATAAACTCTTCCATATTAGGCCAGTGAACCTGTTTTTTGTCACTGAATGCAACTGTAGCCCTATTGGCATGCTTGGTTAGAGTATGGAGCTGAATGGTGGTCTGGGAACAGGTAAGCAGTGCAGAAATGTTTTATTCCATCTACAACCTGTTTTCTTTTTTTTTTTTTTTTTTTTTTTTTTTACAGGCAGAGTGGACAGTGAGAGAGAGAGACAGAGAGAAAGGTCTTCCTTTGCCGTTGGTTCACCCTCCAATGGCCGCCGCTGCAGCCGGCGCACCGCGCTGATCCGTTGGCAGGAGCCAGGATCCAGGTGCTTTTCCTGGTCTCCCATGGGGTGCAGGGCCCAAGCACCTGGGCCATCCTCCACTGCACTCCCTGGCCATAGCAGAGAGCTGGCCTGGAAGAGGGGCAACCGGGACAGAATTTGGCGCCCCGACCGGGACTAGAACCCGGTGTGCCGGCGCCGCAAGGTGGAGGATTAGCCTATTGAGCCACGGCGCCGGCTCTGTTTTCTAAAAAACTAGTTGCACGCACAAAAATCTGGCAACTCTGCTTGTACTCCTTCTGTATGCCCAGTCACCTGGAGCTCGGGGTAGCAGCCCTCACTGCTTCTCAGGGTCTGAACCAGGGTCATCTACTTCATTTGTTGCCCCTTGTAGGCCAAGATCTTCCATGCACCTGCAGAACAGGAACAGTGAGTCCTGGGTACTTCCTCTTCTTTGCCTCTCCAGCCGACCACTGGGGAAGCAACAACCCAGCTGGCTTTGGCTTTCTTTCTCCAGGGGCGCTACATGAGGCACTCCCTCAAGTACTTGTAAATGAGTAGGAGCTGCAAATCTGAGAGCTGGATTTCTTGCATGCTGCATGCATGTCCACAGGACGGCCATGTCCATGGGGTGGAACTCAGGTGGAACTCATAGCTGGGAGGGCCTCCGGCAGATCAAGTGGAAGGTCACTTTCCAACTTTGCACTTCATCGCCTTCAGCCAAGGCAGACCAGAAAGGCACTGTGAACACTGGTCAGTGCAAGGCACTGAGGATCCCCTGCCTCGTCCCTTTCTCTCTGCCCCTTCAAACACTCCCTGCCCTTTCCCCCATGGATACCATTGCCAGGAGCTGTTCACCCCAGAACAACCTGTCTACATCTCTTGGAGCCAAAGCAGCTTCTACCCATGGCTCGGGGTCCCTTACTGCTTTCCTCTCAGCCCACGACTTCTCAGAAAGACACTTCTGGGCCTTCAGTGACATTTCAAGAGCCTCAGCTGGAACTGTAAGGGAGGGCCAACATCCCCAAGGCCGACCTGTCACTTCTCAGAGTACCACCCAGGGACGGCCTTGTGGTGCAGAGGGTTAAGCCATCATTTCCGATGCCAGCATCTCAGGGATCTGGTTCAAGCCAGTACTTTGCTTTTGATCCAGCTTCCTGCTGATGTGCCTGGGAAAGTAGTAGAAGATGCTTCGAATGGTCCCTGCCAACCATGTGGAGGAACCAGATGGAGTTCCTGGCTCCTGGCTTTGGCCTGGCCAAGATCTGGGTGTCTGGTCATTTGGGGAGCGAAACAGAAGATGGAAGATCTTTTTTGTGTCTCTGTTTCTCCCCCTCTGTCTCTCATCTTACTTTTCAAATAAATTAAATAAATCATAAACAGAAGAGATCCACTGGAATCATGCCTCGATGCGCTTGCCTGCTGGAGGTGGGAGCTGCCATCTGCAAACTCTAAGCTTCTCCGTGCCAGGCCGCTACCCAGCAAAGCCCTCCGTCGCGGGCTCATTTGGATGATTTTGCAGCTTTCATTAGCCACATGCATTCCCGCTTATGTAATCACCCAGGAACTGTATGACTGAGCCGGACCACGGTCACTGACAGGCTGCTCGTCCTTATTAGCTTGCTAACTGATGACCAGGCCTCCGGATAATGACAGCGTGGCTGCCCCACCATCGCTCAGTTTAATGCGGCTGATTTCTCAAGGAGCAAATGCATCTGCTAGCTTTGTCTTTCTAAGTCAATGGCACGGAAACGAAAACTGGACGGAGTCATAGACTGAAAAGAACCAAACAGTTTCTCAATGCCCTAGGCTGGGCTTCTTTAACTGAAAATGAACCCTGGGTTCTCAGGGATTAGAATTTGACGTGCTCACATTTATTGTTAACAATTAAAAGCAACCCCTGTATCCTCTAGTTGGCCACACTCTCTACCACTCCAATTGGTTTTCTATCTAGTCTTCTTCCTTCATTTCTCTACAGCGGCAAGAGCTTAGTTGTCCTCTGTGAACCAGACAACTTGCAGGGACGGAGAACCACAGAGGGAAAGGAAAGGAACGATTTTGTTAGTGCAGGCCGACATTTCCCAGTGAAGGACATGTAACCATCCCCAGAGTATCTGGTGGCAAAGGCTTTGTTGGCTTCTAGTCCCCAGTGAGCTCTGGAAATACCGGGAGAAGCTTAACGGTTACAGCAGCATCATTTATTAAGGATGTCAGATCCTGGCACACAGGAGCCATGTGCCAGCTGCCATCTGCTATGGCCTCTGCTTTGGTCCTGGTCAAACCTGAAAATTCCTCACTCTTCTGGAAGAGCCCACTTTTGCTGAAACATTAGGGAGCAGGATAGATTTTGCCGGAGACACTGGAGTGGAGAAAGAGGAAGGGGTTTATGTCAGCGGCTGTCCGGACTTTCTATCTATCCCAGCTTTGCCTTCTTAGACATCTCACTCCCTGCCAACCACCTACCAGATCCTTCTCCCCCCACCCTCTTTTTTTTTTTTTAAAGATTTATTTATTTGAGAGGCAAAGAGAGAGAAAGAGAGGGCGGGAAGGAGTGGGGGAGGGAGAGAGAGAGAGAGAAAGAAAGAGAGAGAGAGAACTCTTTTATCCATTGGTTCACTCCTCAAAGGCCTGTAACAGCCAGGGCAGGGCCAGACCAAAGCCAAGATCCGGGAACTCCATCCAGGTCTCCCCGATGGGTGACAGGGACACAAGCACTTGCACCATCACCAGCTTTCTCCCAGGATGCACTAGTAAGAGGTTGGATAGAAAGCTCAGAGTAGCACCAGACTCAAATCAAGCACGGCAGCATGTGATGTGGGTGTCTGAGCAGCAGCTCCGACTGCCACACACCCCCTTCACCCCCAGGTCTCTTTCTTGAGCCTTCTTTACACCAGATGCTGCAATCCCAACTGCCAGCCCCCCAGGCCCAGGCTTTTCTGCCCCTTTTGCCTATGCTGAGTCACACTGCTCTCCCCCGGTTCCTGTCTCCTTCCGCCACTCAATACTGTGTTCAAGGGTGAGGATAGAAGTTTTGTTTGTTCTTAGTGAACAAAAGATTGTTCAGTTCCCATGAGGGACCTCCTTAAATGGTGATGGAGGATTATAAATGACAGCAACAAAATATTTTTGCTCCTCTGAACACATATGGTCTCTAATCCTCACTATGGCTTCACAGTAAGATAAGCATTATTTGCACACGACGGCAGAAAGGCCAGACATCAGGGAGGTCAAGTCACTTGCCCTAGGTCGCACAGCTGCGGGCAGGACTCCCTCCGACCTCACCCGAGCTTCTGGTTCTTTACCACGTGGCGCCGTTGAATGGCAGGTGGTGGGGCTGCAGGCATCCATTCGAGATTTCTAGGCGACTCTCCCCGTTTATCTCTGCTGGGATCTAGCAACCTAGAAATGCACGTTTTTGATCAAACATCTTTATCAAGCATTAATTTAACCAATTTTAGTTTGATTGATGGATTAAATTAATCGATCAATGAATTAAGCATTAACCAGCAGGATGCTTTTCCATACTATGAAAGGAAGGCCAGGGATGACACCTCCCCAAGCTGTTCCTCTCCTCCTCCTCTGAGCCTTCTTCAAGCCTAACCATCGCAATGGAGAGTGTTCTTGTTTCTTGACTTCATTAATGAGTGCTGCCATTTCGTATCCACTGGGAAGAGGAGAAGGAGGCTGGATGCCCCAACAACATATATATTATTCTGAAACTTCAACCGTGAAAATCCCCAAACTCACAGAAAAAAAATTTTTTTCTGTACTATCCTATTAGCTCCAAGCAGAGAAAGTTTAATCTTTTCTCCTTTTGGGGCTAATTCAGGGCCATTTTTGGTTATCACGCACAAGATGTTTTTAAACTGAGTTGTCAGGTTGTTGAGTGTCTTCGCCATGGAGCGTTCCAGTAATTCAATCCCTCTGGGTTGCTTAGAGCGTCTTCAATGTTTTGATTGCAAATGCAGGAGGGAAACGGCTGTCCCGGACAGTCTCCCTTTAAATCTTCTTATGGATTAATTTGCTGGGTGGCCTGAAATAGGTCAAAAGGTTTTGGCTCAGGAGTAGAATTCGAGAAATAATCACCCTATAGACACTCTAAATCAATCATAATTAATGCACTTGCCTCGTCCTGTCAGCTGATTGCTGCTAGAGGGTGAAATAAAGAGACCCTTTCTAGTACAATTTGAAAAGAGATCAAATCTGTCATTTCATCTAATAATTGAGCCAAATGAGAAAAGAGCGGGGTCAGAGTTCACTGGGTGACCTTATGTAAACTCCATAATGCATAATTCATTTCCTTTTTATGGAATGTATAAGCTGCCGTAAAGGGACGAGACACAGTCGTCTCCCATCCGCGGCTTCTACCGCCTCTTCTCCGGGCTCTTCCTCTTGCCTGCCTGTCCGAAGTTTCCAGGAGCACACTCGGGCTGAGCAGTCCTCACCCCGCAGTACGGGCCGGCGTTTAATTCATTCTCCCAAGCGTGCGAAGTTGATAACTGAATAAATCACTGGCAGCTCTCTCGGAATGATATAAAACCTGTAATTTATTTATTGAGTGTTACAAATACAGTTAAAACATGTTTTCATGCAAAAGGCTTTCCCTCTTGTTAATATCATTGAAAGGGAGAATCTGGGCTTTGAGTTCTGGAAGTGGAGGCAGAAGACACTGTGTTTGGCAGTCGTCCGCCCTCGTCTGGTTCAGAGGCGCTGGGAAGTGGAGTCTCTCTCCAGCTTCAACACCTGTTGGGATGAGGAGCAGAGAGAGGGAAGCAGAGTGTGTTTGGGAGAACCTCCAGGCAAGGCTGGGGCTTCTCTGCACATCTGTGTTCGAGTGTACCGTATCTCTGATCTGTGCTAAAACAAAACACATGTTTTATTTTTATTGTTAGTATTTTACAATGTTTATTTTTATTTTTCAAATAAGAGGCTGAGTGAGAGCGAGACGAGAGAGAGAGGGAGAGGGGGAGAGAGAGAGAGAGAGAGATATTTAGATCTGCTGGTGTACTCCTCAAATGTCCTCAACAGCCAGGGCTGGGCCAGGCTAAAGCCAGGAATCAGGAATTCCACCTGGGTTGCCCACGTGGGTGGCAGGGTCCCAAGACTTCAGCCATCATCTGCTGTCTCCCAGGTGAATTAGCAGGAAGCTGGATCAGAAGCAGAGCAGCTGGGACTTGAACTTGCACTCTGTCATGGGATGCCAGTGGCCCAAGCAGTAGTTTAACGTGCTGTACCACAATGCCAACCCTAAGACATGTGTCTTAAACACACACACATCATTCAGTGTTCTTGTCTCAAGACCCTTTGAAAGAAGCCAGCCAAGGACATTGTGTGTGTGTGTATGTTTTGTTTTGTTTTGTTTTTAAAGATTTATTTATTTACTTGAAAGTCAGAGTTACACAGAGAGAGAAGGAAGAGGCAGAGAGAGAGAGAGAGAGAGAGATGTCTTCCATCTGCTGGTTCACTCCCCAGTTGACTGCTGTGGCTGGAGCTGTGCTGATCTGAAGCTTCTTTCAGGTCTCCCAAGCAGGTGCAGGGGTCCAAGGACTTGGGCCATCTTCTACAGCTTTCCCAGGCCACAGCAGAGAGTTGGATTGGAAGAGGAGCAGCCAGGACTAGAACTGGCACCTATATGGGATGCCGGTGCTTCAGGCAGCAGCTTTACCTGCTATGCCACAGCACCGGCCCCGTGCGTGTGTTTAAATTTTAGCCTATTTCATCGGATGTCACACTCGAAGTAGCTATTCATTTTGTGATGAACAAAGAGAGGCTCTACTTCTCTGCAATGAAGTCGGGGGGGATGCCTCGGGCACGTCCAGCAGCTGGTGCACGCCCCTGCGGCAGCTACGACCTCCCAGGGCCTAACAAGCCCTTCAGACTGGATAGAGAAAGCTCCAGGCACTGGTGGAGACGCCACGTGACACACAAAACATGAGTGTGTTTGTTACTCAATGTGAGAATCTTTATTTCTTTGCTGCTTTCCTGGGGTAGCATTTGGCAGAGTAGTAAAGATGCCGCGTGGGACGCTGGCATCCATATCAGAGTGCCTTGGGGGCCAAGCCCGCCCCGCCCCCAGCCCCAGCTTCCTGCTAATGGGTCCCCATGGAGGTAGCTGAGGATGGCTCAAGTAGCTGAGGCCCTGCCACCCACATGGGAGATCCATACGGAGTTCTGGGCTCCTGGCTTTGGCCTGGCCCAGCACCAGCTCTTGGGGGGCATTTGGAGAGTGAACCAGTGAATTGAATGGAAGATCTTTCGGTTTTTCTCTCTGCTCTCTCTGCCTTTCAAATAAAATAAAAATAAGAAATTTTAAAAATAAAATATAGATGTGATCTTGTCATTTCCCACTATTGGTAACACTGGTGTATGGTAACACAGAGAATATCAATTGGTTCAGTCTTCCCACAGAATGCTTTGGGATTATTCAACAAAATAGAAATTTTCACTTATTCTTTGATTCTCTAAGTGCTACTTTTTACAATTTATCCTAAACAATGAATGATATATCATGCAGTAGTATAAAAATATATGTGTTTATAATATATATGATTTGTATAACAATTTGCATGACACAAATGCTCATTAGTAGAATACCATTAAATAAAATATAGTGTTTCTAAAATAAGGAATAATCTGCAGACATTAAAAATTATGTCCTCAACTATATGGAAAGGTAGCCAAGACATGTCATTAAATGAAAAAACATGTCACAATTGGGTCCAAGAGATAAGATCCTATTTTTTTTAAAGAGTTTTTGTTTACTTATTTGAAAGGCAGAGTTACAGAGAGAAGAGAGAGAGAGAGAATATTTCCTCTGCTGGTTCACTTCCCAAGTGGCTGCAATGGCCTTACTGGGCCAGGCCAAACCAGGAGCCAAGATCTTCTTCTGGGTCTTCCTTGTGGGTGAAAGGGCCCAAGCACTGAGGACATCCTCCTTTTTAAATGGTTTTTCCAGGCTATTAGAAGGGAGTTTGATTGGAAGTGGAGCAGCTGTAATTTGAACTTATCACCAATACAGGATGCCAGCGCTGTAGGTGGCAGCTTAACCCATGCACCAAACACCTGCTATTTTGTTTTTAAAATAGCCTTCTCAGGGCTGGAGCTGTGGCAGTGGAAGATGGCCCAAGGGCTTGGGCCCCTGCACCCATGGGAGAGACCTGGAAGAAGCTTCTGGCTCCTAGCTTCAGCCTGGCCCAACCCTGGCCATTGTAGCCATTTAGGGAGTGAACCAGAAGACGGAAGAGATCTCTCTCTCTCTCTCTCTGTCTCTCCTTCTCCCTCTCTGTGACTCTACCTTTCAAATAAATAAATACATAAATAAATCTTTAAAAAATAGTCTTCTTAATAAACAGAGAGGATAAAAATGAGAACATTGGAGTGTGGCACAGGTCAACATCACAACACAAGGACTAATAAAGGAACTTGGTTTATAACCAGGGTAACAAGTACACAAAGAATCTGTGCAATTTTTAAGTGTCTATTAAATAAAAAAATGAAAAACAAAAAAATGATGGATGAACTATAAGGGGAGCACATACTTAATGCTCTGTGACTCAATTTTCTCCTCTGTAAAATAGAAACAATAATTAGTGTATGAGCATTTATCCCAACAAGTATCAGATTAGTGTGTAGAATTTACCATGATCTGTGGGACATATTATCACATAATTATTATAGAATAATCAGGGTAAAAAATAAAAATTCTAGATACTCATGCATCAATATACTTCAACACCAAAAGCTTGAGGCAAGTTGTGAAATTACACATGCTGCAAAGTACAGTATGGAAGTATCTGTCCCATCTTTGAAAAAGCACACACAACTAATATTTGTTGCTATGGTAACACTTATAAAATAGGGGAACCAGAATACGCATAATGAGAGTCGGTGTTGTGTTCACTTCTGGAGAGGAATGGGCTAACTGAAGAAAGGGTGGTGTTCTGAGTGTATCTATCAGATTTTTTTAAAAGATTTATTTATCTATTTGAAAGTCGGAGTTACATAGAGAGAGAAAGAGAGAGAAAAGGGTCTTCCATCTGCTGGTTTACTCCCTAGTTGGCTGCAATAGCCAGAGCTGAGCCGATCTGAGCCAGGAGCTTCTTCCGGGTCTCCCAAGAGGGTGCAGGGGCCCAAGGACTTAGGCCATCTTCTACTGCTTTCCCAGGTCATAACAGAGAGCTGGATCATAAGAGGAGCAGCCAGGACTCGAACCGGCAGCCATATGGGGTGCCGGCGCTGCAGGTGGTGGTTTTACCCACTACGCCACAGTGCCGGCCTGGTCTATCAGATTTTATTTCCTTTCAAAAACAGTGATCTAGGATCCGGCATGGTGGCATAGTGGGTAAAGCTGACACCTGTGATGCTGGCATCCAATAAGGGCGCTGGTTCAAGCCCTGGCTGCTGTACTTCCGATCCAGCTCCCTGCTGATAGCCTGGGAAAAGCAGCAGAAGATGGTCCAAGTCCTTGGGCCCCTGCACTCACGTGGGAGACCTGGATGAAGTTCCTGGCTCCTGGCTTCAGCCTGGCCCAGCCCTGGCTGTTGCAGCCATTTGGGGAGTGAACTAGCAGATGGAAGATGTCTCTCTCTGTGACTCTGCTTTTCAAAAAAATGAATAAGTCTTTTTTGAAAAGGTATCTAAAGCAAAAAATTAGTAATTATAAAATTTGGGTAATTAGTATATAGGAATCTGTTATATTGTTTTTTAAACTTTTAAAAAATAGATCTATTTGAATGGCAGAGAGAGAAAGAGAGAGAGAGATTGAGATCTGCCATCCACTGATTCACTCTGCCAAATGGCCAAAACAGCTCAGGCTGGGCCTGGCTGAAGCCAGGAGCCAGAAACACCATCCTGATTTTCTATATGGGTGGCCAAGATGCAAGCTCTTGCTTGTCTTCATCTTGGGAAAGCAGTGAAAGATGGCCCAAATGCTTGGGCCCCTGTACCTGCATGGGAGACCTGGAAGAAGCTCCTGGCTCCTGGCTTCAGATTGGCTCAGCTCTGGCCATTGTGGTCATTTGGGGAGTGAACCAGTGGATGGAAGACCTCTTTCTCTGCCTCTGTCTGCCTCTCCTTCTCTCTCTGTGTAACTCTTTCAAAATAAATAAATAAATCTTTTAAAAAAAGATTAATACATATCAACATTTAAAAAGAAAAAGTGGCTGTGCCATGCCAGCTCCTTCCCAAGCTTTTTTAAAGTCAAATATTTTTTAAATCGTTGTAGACTCACATTCACTTATGAGAAACAACACAGAGCCCGTGAGACTGGCTTTGTTTCATTGAACATGACACTCTAGAAGATCATCCAGGTTGTTGCATGTGTCAGACAGCTCATTTTTATTGCTGAGTAGTATTCCCCTGTATGGATGTACCACATTTTGTTTCACATTTGTCCACTGAAAGATATTTAGGTTGTTTCCCAGTTTGGGATATTATGAATAAACCTGCTGTCAGTATTTGTATACAGATTTTTCTTTGAACATGGCTGTTAGTCCTGGATGCACAGGGGGTACAATTGCTAGAACATGTGATATTTGCATGCCTCATTTCAAATGAAACTATAAGATCTTTCTTCGGAGTGACCATCCCATTTCATAGTCCCACCAGCAACGTCTGGAGGGCCTTGTTTCTCTGCACCCTTGCCAGCGTGTGCCGCTGTCATTTTCCTTTATTGTAGCCTTCTGTCGGGGGTGCCGCAACGTCCCATGGTGCTTGCCCCGCCCAGCCTGTCACCTGTGCTTTGTCCTTCTTGGTGAACGGTCTCTCTTCATGTCTTTGGCTTTTTTCTAATTGGATTATTTTTTACTGTTGTGTTTTAGGAGTTCTTTCTATTGTCTAGGGACTGATCATTTGTCAGACAGATGGTTCGTAAATATTTTCTTTCTCTTTTCAACCTCATAACAGGGTCTTCCTTCCAGAAAAAAATTTTTTTTAATGTTGACAAAGTCCATTTTGCCAGTTTTTACTTTTATGGCTCATGCTTTGGGTGTCAAGTCTGAGGACTCTTGGCCTAACCACATTTTTTAAAAATACAGTTTTACAGTGTTATATTTTACATTTGTGTGTGACTCATTTTCATAAATTAATTGATTTCTTCCTTGAGATATAATCCACAGATCATAAATTTACGATTTTAGAATGTCACTGGGATTTAGTACACTTGAAAAATTGTGCAGTCATTACTACTGTCTAGCTCCAGAATATTTTCACCATCTCACAATAAACCCCCCCCCCTCTCACATTAACAGTTACTCCCCATCTTACTCTTCCCAGATCTGGACAAACCACTAATCTACCTCCCATCTCTATGGATTTACCTCTTCTGGACAGTGCTGATAAATGGAATCACACACTATGCCACCTTTTATGTCTGAATCCTCTTAATCACCATAATTTTTTACTGTTTATCCATTTTATAACACAGATCAGTACTTCATTCTTTTCTGTGCTTAAACAAAATGCATAAAAACACATTTGTATGGAAATATGACACTTGGGGCTGGTGCTGTGACGTAGCCGGTAAAGCTGCCACCTGTAGCACCAGCATCCCATATGGGCACCGGTTCGAGTACCGGCTGCTCCACTTCTGATCCAGCTCTCTGCTATGACCTGGGAAAGCAGTAGAAGATGGCCCAAGTGCTTGGGCCCTACACCCATGTGGGAGACCTGGAGGAAGCTCCTGGGTCTTGACTTTGGATCAGCACAGCTCCGGCCATTATGGTCATCTGGGGAGTGAACCAGCAGGTGGAAGACCTCTCTTTCTGTAACTCTGCCTTTCAAATAAATAAATTTTTTTTTTTTAAAAAAAGCAAACATGACACTCGTTCATCCATGCATCACTCGATGGAGATTTGGGTGGTTCTACTCTGTCTCCTATAATTAGCATTGCTGTGGACGTATGTAGAACTTTTTATGTAAATATGTATTTTCACTTCTCGCGCGTACACGAAGGTACTCTCAAAAATCTGTGGCACATGAATACGTTTATTTTGGGGAGAGAACATCTTGAAGTCCACGTATGCAATGGGTCTTTAAAAAAAGCTGGTGGAATATGTGGATCTTGAAAACATATGGATGGATTTCAAAAATTCTGGCCCCCAAATAAACTTAGCTCTCAGTTCTATTTTGCCGTAAACTTTATCGAGACGTAAAACCGCCCCTTTATTTGGTAGCTTTCTGTTTAAATCTTTTTGACGAATCATCAAACTGTTTTCCTCAGTGACACCACCATTTTGCATTCCTGTGGACAGCGTTCCAGGGTTCCAGCTTCCCCACATCCTGGCCGACACTTGCCCTTTCCTGGTCATTTTGTTCGAACAACATGGCTGTGGCGAGTGCCAAGTGGTGTCGTGGCGTGCTGTTGATCAGCACTCTACCAATGGCAAAAGCCGCTCAGCACCTGCTCCTGTAATCAGCCCTGAAGAAGCGTTTATTCAACTCCTTTGCCCATTTCAACAAATCGTTTGTCAATTAATTTATCTTCTATTTGTTTTTTCTTTGTCCTTTTATTATTGAGTTATGGGTTCTTAATAGATTCAGGACATTAGGTCCTTATCAGAGATATAACTGACAAATATTTTCTCCCGTCTGTGGATTGTCTCTTCATTTTGTGACAGTGTCTTTTGATGCACAAAACTGTAAATTTTGATGAAGTCCAATTTATCTTGTGCTTTTGGTGTCATGTCTGACAAACTGTTGCTTAACCCTAAGCTAACCAACATTTACATCTGTCTTTTCATCTTTATTATTTTAACTCTTACATTTAGGTCTTTGATCTCTCCTGATTTAATTTCATATATGGTGTGAGGCAGTGGTCCAAATTCATTCTTCTGCATGTGTATATCCAACTGTCTCATTGTTATGTGAATATGCTTTTAAAGATTTATTTACTTTATTTGAAAGGCAGAGTTACAGACAGGCAGAGACAGAGAGAAAGAAAGAGAGAGGTCTTCCATCCGCTGGTTTACTCCCCAAATGGCCGCAATGGCTGGAGCTGCGCCAATCCAAAGCCAGGAACCACAAGCTTCTTCCAGGTCTCCCACATCAGTGCAGGGGCCCCAGGCCTTGGGCCATCTTCTACTGCTTTCCCAGGCCAAAGCAGAGAGCTTGATCAGAAGTGGGGCATCTGAGACTTGAATTGGAGCCCATATGGAATGCGGCGGCTTTTTCCACTACGCCACAGCACCAGCCCCTGGAACTGTTTTCTTAGTTTCACATTCAGATTGCTCTTTCCTAGTGTTTAGATATACAGCTGACTTTTCTATGTTGATCTCGTTTCCTGCAAAGTCAGAAATCAGCTTGGATAGTGTTTAATTCATGGATTCATTATAGTTTTTCATATACAAGACCGCGACATCTGCATGAGAGGTTCGCTTCTCCCACTCTGATCCGGACGTCTTTGGTTGTCCTGACTAGAACCTCCACCAGAATGCTGAGCACAAGGCAGTGGATTCCCCGCGTTGGTGCTGATCTTAGGGGACAGATTTTTAAATCAATGTAGCTGTGGGTTTTCACAGGTGACTTTTATCTGGTTGAGGGTGTTAGTTTTCCTTGTTAGTTTGCTAGTTTGCTGAGTGGTTTCATTGTGAATGGGTGTTAGATATGGTCAAATGCATTCTCTATGTCAATTGAAAGGGTCAAATGATTCTTCCCTTTATTCTACTAATGGTAGATTATATTGACTGGTTTTTAATATATTGAATCTATCTTGTTTTCCTGGAATAAATCCTACTTGGTCTTGGGACATAATCCTTTTTATGTGCTTCTGTATTTGATTTGCTAGTATTTCGTGAGGCATTTTGACACCTCTTTTCACAAAAGATACTGGACTATATAGCATCTCTGGAGAGTACTCAGGTGAACTCCATGAGTTCTCTCACTCACCGTCTCTTTTTTCACAGCCTCAGTTCATTAGCTCCACACATTCACCCGTCCTAATCTCCTGTTATTTCACCCCCTCAGAGTCAGGTTTTTCTGCTTGGCTGTGGGCAGGCTCAGCCCTGAGGTAGCACAGCTTTTTCGTATAACCAAAATGGCGCCTGCTCTTTGTCTTGCTCGCCTTTGAGAAGTGAGCGGAGAGAGAGAAACTCACGTTCGTACTGGTGCCTTTTTTTTTTCCTCTCTCCTCTAATTAGCCTGGTGAACTTTCCCTCACGGGGCTTCAAGCCTCGTTCCCTCTAGGCTCCTCCTTCTGCTTTCCCGCTGGTGTCTCAGGCTATTGAGGTTCGGCCCACCTCGCGTTCCAGCGCTGGTGCATAGATTCCGCCACTGGTGTCCCGAGCCGTGGGCTCCCACGCCCTCCACGCAGGTCCACCATGAATCACTAGTTCCGGAAGAGTTTCCTCTGCTGTTTCTTCCCCAACTCTTCCTTGAACCTGCAGTATCTCCACTTTTATTAAACTGTCTCTTCCCGGACTATCAGTGTGCTCCCTTCCTATTCTGCCATTTTGCTGGAAATCCTTATTTCTAATTTTATTAATTGAAGTGATCTTGTTCTTTTTCTGTTGATCATTCTAGGTAACAGCTCACCAATTTTGTTGATATTTTCAGATAATCAAACTTAGTTTTGTTGATTTTCTCAACTGTTTTTCTATTTAATTTATTTCTACTCTCATGTTTGTTATTTAATTCTATTGGATTTGAGTTTAGTTGTTCTTTTTCTAGTTTCTTTATGTGGGAGTTAATGTTGTTGATTTGAGATTTTCCTTCTTTTTTTTTTTTTTTTTTTTTTTTTTTTTTTTTTTTTTTTTTTACAGGCAGAGTGGACAGTGAGAGAGAGACAGAGAGAGAAAGGTCTTCCTTTTGCCGTTGGTTCACCCTCCAATGGCCGCCGCTGCAGCCGGCGCACCGCGCTGATCCTGGCAGGAGCCAGGAGCCAGGTGCTTTTCCTGGTCTCCCATGGGGTGCAGGGCCCAAGCACCTGGGCCATCCTCCACTGCACTCCCTGGCCATAGCAGAGAGCTGGCCTGGAAGAGGGGCGACCGGGACAGAATCCGGCGCCCCAACCGGGACTAGAACCCGGTGTGCCGGCGCCGCAAGGTGGAGGATGAGATTTTCCTTCTTGAAGGTATGTGTTTATATCTATAATTATCCCTCTGAGAACTATTTCCACTGCATCCTATATGTTTTGGAATGTTGTTTTCATTTTGTTCATCTGAAAATATTTTCTAATTTTCCTTGTGATTTCTTCATTAACCCATTTGTTATTTGGAAATGTATTGTTTAATTTCTACATAATTGTTAATTTCCCAAATTTTTTTGGTACTAATTTCTAATTTCATTTCATTGTAGTTAAAACACATACATTGATTTCAACTCTTTTAGACATATTGGAACTTATTTCATAGCATCCTAACATATGGATATTCCATATGCATTTGAGATAAATGTGTATTCTGCTTTTGTTAAGAATAATTTATATTTTGCTGTTGTTGTCTGCTGTGTTCTATAGATGCTTGTTTGGTCTAGTTGGTTAATGTTGGTCAAGTTTTCTGTTGTCTTGCTGATTTCTATCTAGTTGTGCTATCCATTATGGCAAGTTGGACACTGACATCTCCAATCATTATGGTTGAATTTTCTATGTCTTCCTTCATACCTGCCAGGTTTGACTTCACATATTTTGAAGCTTTGTTGTTAGGTGCATATGTGTTTAAAATTGACAGATACTTTTGTGTTGGCAATTGTATCATTACAAAATATTCTATTTTTCCTTAGTAACACCTGTTATATTAATGTCTATTGTGGTTGAAGTTGGAATAGTCACTTCTGCTCTCTTTTGGTTACCATTGGAATGCTACATTTTTGTGCATTCTTCTATTTTAAGTGTATTTGTGTCTTGGAATCCAAAAGGTATTTCTTCCACAGTATATGGGTAGTTAAAAAAATCTATTCCACCAATTTCTGTATTTTATTAGGAGAGTTTATTTAAATAATATAATTACTAATAAGAGAGAATTTAAAGTTGCCATTTTGCTAGTTGTTTTCCATGTGCTTTTTTTTTTCTTCACCAGTTTTTCCACTCCTGCCTCCTTTTGTGTAAGTAAATATTTTCCAGTGTACCATTTAATATTTTTTTTTACTATATACTTTTTTTTTTTTTTTTTTTTTTGACAGGCAGAGTGGACAGTGAGAGAGAGAGACAGAGAGAAAGGTCTTCCTTTGCCGTTGGTTCACCCTCCAATGGCCGCCGCGGCTGGCGCGCTGCGGCCGGCGCACCGCGCTGATCCGATGGCAGGAGCCAGGAGCCAGGTGCTTTTCCTGGTCTCCCATGGGGTGCAGGGCCCAAGCACCTGGGCCATCCTCCACTGCACTCCCTGGCCACAGCAGAGGGCTGGCCTGGAAGAGGGGCAACCGGGACAGAATCCGGCGCCCCGACCGGGACTAGAACCCGGTGTGCCGGCGCCGCTAGGCGGAGGATTAGCCTAATGAGCCGCAGCGCCGGCCTTTTTACTATATACTTTTGAGTTACTTTCTTAGTGGTTTCTCTGAGGATTGCCATTAATATCTTAATTTGTGAAAATTTGATTCGTTGGGGTCAGCACTGTGGCATAGTAAGTTAAACCTCTGCCTGTAGTGCCAGCATCCCATATGGGCCCCAGTTCAAGTCTCGGCTGCTCTTCTTCCAATCCAGCTACCTGATAATGGCCTGGGAAAGCAGTGGAAGATGGTTCAAGGGCTTGGGCCTCTGTACCCATGTGGGAGACCTGGAGGAAGCTCCTGGCTCCTGGCTTTGGATTGACCCAGTCTTAGCTACTGCAGCTATTTGGGGAATGAAGCAGTAGATTGAAGATTTCTCTCTTTCTCTCTATTTGGCTCTTACTCTCTGCTTCTGAAATAAATAAATAAGTCTTTTAAGAAATCTGATTTGCTTTATATCAACTTTACCTATATAGTATGCAAAAATTTTGCTCCCTCATGGCTTCATTCCCCTCCTCCTTGCCTAGTGTTCTTATGTATTTCACCTCTATACATTGTAGTCAACCTTAGCTTTATAATTATGGCATTAGGATGTTGTCTAATAATCAGATTTGAAAATTAAATGATTCATAAACAAAAGAATACTTTACACTGTATTTTTGTAATTACCGGTATATTAGTTTACATCATTGGTGTCCTGTTTACAATGAAATCACATTACTGTCTAGTACCCTTCCATTTCAGTCCGCAGGATTGCTTTTAGTGTTTCTTGTAAGGCAAATCTTATAGTGACAAACTGTCTGGTTTTGTCTCTGGGAATACTTAATTAGTTTGTTTAGATTTTTCTGAATTGATTTGGTAAATTCTGTCTCTTTGTGATTTGTGGCCACTGAAGTACCTACTCAGTTAGCTTCACAGCTCCTGATTGGACAGAAATGTCCTTAAAGTCCTAAGCTAATAATTTGACCAGTCTTTGCTCAGTGGCTCTCGGTGCATTTTGGGGAATGTCCTCAACACTCACCCAAGGGGTGTGCAACTCTGTCTCCACCTTTACTCCCATCTCGAGCAGAGACCGATGTGTCAAAGGAGAAAGAGCAGGGCCATGTCAGGTCTTCTCTAAGCGTGTGCACGGCGTGCACAGCCCTGGGCATGTGTGTGGACTTCTAGCTTCCTGGAAATATACAAAAGACTTTCAAAGATCCTGTAGGTATCTCATTTCTCAGATTTTCCTGTCAAGCCCTTTGCTTGGTTTATTGTTTGCCCCAAATGTTATCCATCACTTCTGGCAGCTGTGATGTTACCAGCGTTTGACAAATGCCCCCAGGAAGAGGGGTTTAACAATGCAAATTTGAGTGATGTCCAGTGAAGTCAAACCTTTTCAATGGGGTCTTAGAGAAAACCACCCAACAGATAGAATAGTGAATTTTTGGGGGTGGGTGGGAGATGATAGTTCTGTTTTCTCTGGTGCTGGGATTGCATGCTATTGTTTTTCGCTAGGCTACTTCTAAGCTGGAGATTGGCTAAAGGAACTTATTGAAGTTAAAATGCCACAAAACTCACTGTTTTGACTAAGGTTCAGCCATTTTCTTACTTAAATACCCCTTGGGCTACTGTGGTCCTACGGTTAACTTCCAGAGTTCTGAAAAAGTTGATTCAGACTTTGTTTTTCCTTGCCTTTATGAAGGGAAAAACCTTGGGTGGTTTTTACTCCAGCATTTTCCTAAAGGGTTACTTCCCTTATCAATTAGAGGGTTTTGTTTGTTTGTTTGTTTGTTTTTGTTTTTTTTGTATGCAGTATGAAACTTCAATCAAGATTCTTCCTCTCTCTCTCTTTTCCTTTTCACCCCCCCCCCTTCTTCTTTCTTGTTTTGGTTTGGTTTTATTTTGCTTATGGATGTTTACTTGTCTGGTGCTATTTGTTGAAAAGACTTTCTTCCATTGAATTGCTTCTGTGTCTTTGAAAATTTTAGTTGGCATATTTATGTGGGTTCATTTATGCATTCTTTAATGCTGTTCTATTCATCTATGCTTCTATTCCTTTGATAGTAGCATGCCATTTGATTACTGTAGGTGTGTTATAAGACCTACATTGTGTAAACTGACTCCCCCACTTGTTATTTGCAAAATGGTTTTAGCTATTCTACTATATTTGTATTGCTGTTATTTTTAGAATATTGCATTGCATACTTTAAACTTGGGCGTTTTTTTTTTTTTCTTATCCGGTTAAGGTGGTATACTTACAATGCTTGATTTTCAAAAAATGAGCCATCCTTACCTTCCTGGAATAATCCCCCATAACCATATTATATAATTCATTTTTGATATTACTGAATCATATTAATAGTCTTTTTTAAAGGTTCAATTATTTACTTGAGAGGCAGAGTTACAGACAAAGAGAGGGAGAAACACAGAGAGAAAGGTCTTCATCCACTGGTTCACTCCCCAGATGGCCACAATGGGTGGAGCTGAACCAATCCGAAGCTAGGAGCAAGGAGTTTCTTCTGAGTCTCCCACATGGGTGCAGGAGCCCAAGGACTTGGGCCATCTTCCACTGCTTTCCCAAGCCACAGCAGAGAGCTGGATCGGAAGTGGAGCAGCCAGGACTCAAAATGGCACCCATATGAGATGCCAGCACTGCAGGAGGCAGCTTTACCTGCTACTTAACAGTGCTGGTCCCATTAATATTTTATAAAGATTTCTACACTTATATTCATAGAATGTAGGGGTTTTTTTTTATACTCTTCCTGTTAGGTTTGTCTGATTGTATCAGGGAAATATTGGCTTTATTGGTCAGTATTCCCTCATCTTATTTATATTTTCTAGAAGTGATTGGATGGAATTTGATGAATTCTTTAAATATTTGCAGAAACTTTCCAGTGTAACCGTCTGGGACCAGAGATTTGCTTTTCTCTTTTTCAGAATTTTGAAGTTATCAATTCAATTTCTTTAATGTTCATAGCTCTATTTAAATGGACATTTCTATTTCATTTTAAATGTCATATGGTAGTTAATACTTTTGTGAAATTGTTCCATTATATCTAAGCTGTCAAACTTATGTGGACAGAGAGATTTATAGTGTTTCCTTATTAACTTCTTGAAGTTTTCCAAGCCATAGGATAGCCTCTGTTTCATTTCTGGTATTGCTAATTTGTGTCATTTTAGTTTTGTTTTCTATTTTCCTGGTGATTTGTCACTTTTATTTTTGTTATTTGACAATTTTATTTTCAAAGAACCTTCTATATATCTCAATGGTTTTAGTGTGATTTTTCCTGTTTTGTTTACTTTGACTCTACTGTTCCCTTTATTATTTCTTTTGTTTCCGTGTTTTATGTCTACATCACTCTTGTTTTCCTGTGTTCCTCGGCTGCCAGCTCACGTTCTTCCCCTCAGACTTTCCTCTTTTCAAAGATTTGCAGCCAATATTAAAAAGTTTCCCTGCTATATTTTCCACAAATTATGATATGCTGCCTTTTCATTTTCCTACAATTTAATACTGTTTGATTTCCTATATTCTGTGATCCACAAATTATTTAGAAAATACATGTGCTTTTTAGTTTCTAAACATCAGGATACATTCAGTTTGCCTTCCTGCTACTGTTCTCCAGTTTGATTGCATTGAGGTAGAGAGATACACTCTGTATGATTTCAATTTTGAAAAATTTATTGAGTGTTTTTAGTGGTCAAGGATATTTCTTGCTATATTTTTCATAGACACTTGAAAATATTATGTATTCTGCTATTGTTGGGTGGAGTATTCTATAAATGCTTTTTGACAACGTTATTGAATTCTCCATTTCATTGTTATCAGTTTGACAGACGTGCTGAAGACAAATGCACAGAAGTCTCTGGCTGTTCTTATTTCTCCGTCTAGTTCTTGTTTGAGTTCTATCAGCCGTGTCTCATGTATTTTGCAACATTGCTGCTTGGTGACACATTTAGGATAGCTATGTGTTGGTGGATTTACTTTATTATTACATAGTATACTTCTCTGTCTCAGATCATTTTCTTTGCTCTGAAGTCTCATTTGTATCATATCAACACAAGTACTCCTACTCTCTTCTGTTTCAGTATTTGCATGACAGGATTTTCCATGTTTTTGGTTTCAATATGTCACATCATTATCCTTAAAGTGAATTTGTGTAGATAAGCACAGTTTGGCCATGTTTTATAATCCACTCTATCAATCTCTGTCTTTTAATTAAAATATTTAGACCACTTATACTTAGTATAATTTATTGATATATTAGAAACAGTTAAAATTAAAAGTCTGTCTTTTCCGTTGATCATCTCTTTTACTTCTGTTTTGCTTTCTTTTATGTTACTTGAACATTTCTTTTGGAATTCCATTTGAATTTATCTACAATATATGTATTTTTTAAAAGATTACACTTACTTATCTGAGAGGCAGAATTACAGAGAGGGAGAGACAGAAAGAAAGGTCTTCCATCTTCTGGTTCATCCCCAAGTGCCCACAACGGCTGGAGTTGCACCACTCTGAAGCCAGAACCCAGGAGCTTCTTCTGGATCTCCCACATGGGTGCAGGGGCCCAAGGACTTGGGCTATCTTCCACTACTTTCCCAAGTCATATACAAAGAGCTAGATTGGAAAAGGAGCAACCAGGACACAAACTGGCACCCATGTGGGATGCCAGAGCTCCAGGTGGAGATTTAGCTCAACTATACCACAGTGCTAAAGATTTACTTGTTTACTTATTTAGAAGACAGAGTGACAGAGAGGGAGGCAGAAAGAGATTTTGACTGGCTGGTTCACTCCCCAGATGGTCACAATTGATAAGTCGGGGCCAGGTCACAGTCAGAAGCCACAAACTCCATTCCAGCCTCCCTTGTGGGAGGTACGGACCCAAGTAGTGGAGTTATCTTCTGCTGCCTTCCCAGGAGCATTAGCAGGGAGCTGGGTTAGAAGCAGCATGGCCGAGAGTAGAACTGGTGCTGTGACATGGGATGCCGGGGTCACAAACGGTGGCTTAACCTGCTGCACCACAAGGCTGGCCCTTCATCGACCTTTCTCTAAGTTTTGTTGTTGTTGTTGTTGTTTTTGTTGTTGTTGTTGTTTGTTTCAAGTATTACTTGATACATACATATTCACATTCTATTGGTGTTGTCATTTTACCAGTTTCAATGAAATGTAAGAGTAAAAAACTTGCCTTTGGCCCTTTTTGCTCTCTATTTGTAATATAATTATCTGAAACATTTACATGCATTGAGGCCATGTTAAGCAGTGTCATATAGACAAGTCAAGGAGAGGAGGAATCTACTGTATTTACTCAGATTATTGAAGTGCATTTCTTACCTCCCAGTGTCCTGATATCCTTTATTTTATAATTTTCCTTCTGTTTGGAGAAATTTTTCCAGCCATGCTTTTAGGGTAGGTCTTCTGGCAACAAATTTCCTTTTTTAATTTTCTCATTTTTAAGGTTTTTACTTAATGAATACAAATTTCATATGTACAGCTTTTAGGGATATAGTGTTTCTTCCCCCTCTTCCTGCCCTCCCACCCCTACTCCCATCCCACCTCCTACTCCCTCTCCCATTCCATTTTCCATTAAGATTCCTTTTTAATTAACTTTATATACAGAAGACCAACTCTATACTAAGTAGTGATTTCAACTGTTTGCACCCACATGGACACACGCAGTATAAAGTACTATTTGAAGACAAGTTTGACCGCTAATTCTCATAGCACAACTCTTTAAGGACAGAGGTCCTACACGTGGAGCAAGTGCACAGTGACTCCTGTTGCTGATTTACTTTTTTTTTAAATTTATGTAACAGATAGAGTTAGTGAGAGAGACAGAGAGAAAGGTCTTCCTTCCATTGGTTCACCCCTCAAATGGCCGGCACTCTGTGCCGATCCGAAGCCAAGAGCCAGGTGCTTCCTCCTGGTCTCCCACGTGGGTGCAGGACCCAAGCACTTGAGCCATCTTCCACTGCCCTCCTGGGCCACAGCAGAGAGCTGGACTGGAAGAGGAGCAGGTGGGACTAGAACCTGGTGCCCATATGGGATGCTGGCACCGCAGATGGAGGATTAGCCAAGTGAGCCACAGCACCAGTCCCTGTTGCTGATTTAACAATTGACACTCTTATTTTTGACGTCAGTGATTTCCTTAACTGTTCTTCCTCTGAGAATGGCTCGGTTTCTCCCCAACTCTTGAAGGGCATCTTCATGGATATAGAATATCAGACTTAGGATTCACTTCCTATAGCTGTTGAACAATGTCACGCCACTTCCTCCATAGCTTCCATTGAGAAAGATGCTTCCATTTGTTTTTCCCTGTAGGTAAGGTGTTATTTCTTTCACTGCTTCAAGTTTTTTGTTTTTTTTTTTTTTAACTTTGTTTTCAGTTTTGGAAGTTTGAGTATGATGTGTCTTGCTGCAGATTTGTTTTGAGTTTCAACTAAATCTGTAGTTTATTGCTTTGTCAAATTTAGATTTTCCAGCCATTATTTCTTGAAGTAGCTTTCCAGACTTGCTCTATTCCTCCTTTCCTTTGAGAACTTAGTAGACATGAATGTCAGTTATTTTCTTGTTCTCTGAGATTCTGTTTTTTTTTTTTCTTTAGTCCATTTTCTCTTGGTTCACGTGAGACAATCTCCATTGTTCCATCTCCAGGTTCACTGATTCTTTCTTCTGTTATCACCTTTCTGCTGTTGAGACCATCTCATCAGTTTATTATATTTGCAATTCTAAAATTTCCATTTGGCTCTTCAAAACTTCGCATTTTCTTTTTGATGAGGCCTATTTTGTATCGGATTTCCTATTTTTATTTGCTTGAAGCATGGTTATTGAAGTAGTTTGTCATACAAGCTTTCAGTATTTTTTAGACCATTTTCTTTCATCTTAGCAGTGATGTCTACTGATTGACATTTTAATATCCAGTTTGAGGCGCCAGTGCTGTGGTGGAACAGGTAAAGCCGCCGCATCTCATATGGGTGCCAGTTCTAGTCCCGGCTGCTCCACTTGCAATCCAGCTCTCTGCTATGGCCTGGGAATGCAGTAGAAGATGGCCCAAGTGCTTGGGCCCCTGCACCCACAAGAGAGGCCCAGAATAAGCTCCTGGCTCCTGGCTTTGGATTGGCTTAGCTCTGGCTGTTGCAGCCATCTGGGAAGTGAACCAGCAATAGAAGACCTCTCTCTCTCTCTCTCTCTCGCTCTCGCTCTCTCTCTGCCTCTGCCTTTCTGTAACTCTGCCTTTCAAACAAAATAATTAAATCTTTTTTAAAAATCCAGTTTGAGATCTTCTTGTCTTTTTGTTCTTTTATTTTATTGTATTGTAACATTAAAACATTTTATTTATTCATTTTATTTATTTGAAAGGCAGCAAGTGTGGGGGCTAGGGAGAGAAGCAAAGAGAAAGATTGAGATTTTTTTTATCTGTTGGTTCACTCCTCAGATTTTGTGATAGCTGGTGCTGGGCCAGGCTGAAGCCAGGAGCCAGGAACTAGATCTAGGTCTCCCACTTGGGTGGCAGGGACATGACATTGAAACATCATCTGATGCCTGCAGGCATATTAGCAGGGGGCTACTTGGCCACTGCTGGTGAAACTTGGGTAGTGCCACACTTCTTTTTTTAATATTTATTTATTTATTTGAAAAGCAGAGTTATAAGAGGTAGAGGCAGAGAGAGAGAGGTCTTCCATCTGCTCATTCACTCCCCAGATGGCCGCAATGGCCGGAGCTGTGCCAATCCGAAGCCAGGAGCCAGGGGCTTCTTTCAGGTCTCCCACGCGTGTACACAGGCCCAAGGCCTTAGACCATCTTTTACTGCTTTCCTAGGCCATAGCAGGGAGCTGGATGGGAAGTGGAGTAACTGGGACTCGAACTGGTGTCCATATGGGATGATGGCACTGCAGGCGGCAGCTTTACCTGCTACACCACAGTGCTGGCCCTTGGGCTACAGTTCTTTCTGTGATATTTGTCTGGCATAGAACAGTTTTCCTCTACAAGTAGTGATTTGTTTGGAGGTAGGGAAGAAGGCCCAGTAATGGAGCAAGAGACGGGAAGCCAACGTGGAAGAGAACCGGGGAATAGTTTTCCAGTAATGGAAACTGACAAGGCAAGAACTGCATACAAGCAGAGCTGGATTTTAAAGACTTTGGAGACACCTGAAGAATGTTCTTAGACTGATCTTTCCATAGCAGAAGCATGGGCGTCCTCTTGCCCCTGAGGGTCTACATTAACCTCTCTTCTCACCCTTCTGGAGTAACATAAAATGACAGTAATAGTTGAATCCCTCATATTATTTGAGCAAGACCCCTGACCCACAGGTCAAGCTTTTGGCTTGCCCGTCTGATTAGGACATTCCATCTTTTTTGAAGGAACTCATCTCTAGGCCCTTTCCCTTAATTAGTCCAGCGCTAGCAGGTCCTTGAAGAGGAAAACCCAGGGTTGCGGGCTCTCAAATCCCTCCCGGGTGATGAGGAAGTGAGATAAAGAAAGGAAGCTTTTAACAACCTGACTGTTGTCTCCCTTGCCCAGAGAGGCTGCTCTCTGCAATCTGAGAGGAGCCAGGCCCAGGAGAAAAGCAAACAAACAAAAATACCCCTGTGATGCCTGTGTTTTTATAAAGTGCTCCTATCTGATGGTTAATCTGCCTGGCCCTGCCAGGGAGGACAGGGTTAAATCGCCTTCTATTCTTAGACAAGGTAACCTGTCCCTGTGAGCCCTGTGTGCATCCGAGCCTTGGAAATCAGATTTGGATATGTAGGAAAGTTGTTCTGGTCCAGGTCTGGTGAACTCTGGACAAACGGAAGTGGCCTGAGGCTAAGAGATGCTGCCCCGACCTGGTGAGCTCTTGAGAAACCTGCTGATCCTTCAGTATCTGTGGAGCTAAAGCCATTGGTATCTCCCAGGATCTGAGCCCTTTCCACCTTCCTTAGAGTCAAGGAAGCTGGTGTGGGATGTGGGGAAGCACACGGATTCTCCGTGCACCCAGACACCTGCCGCTGCCCAGCTGGGTAAGACTGGGGAGTGACTCCATCTTTCCAGCTTCCATTTCCAACACCCATAAAATGGAAATAGTAAAATGGGCCCCATATCATAGGTTTGCGGTAGGGATTAAGCGAGAGAGGCAGTACGTTATACATGGGGAGTGTTTGGTGAACAGGAGTTGCTATTACAAACACTGCTGAGCTAATAGACTGTTCAGAGAGCACCCCCTCAATTCATTCAGAAGTGAGTCTAATCATCTCGTTCTGTTGCCAGTGTAACTGAGACTCAGATCTTGCCCAAAACCACTCCACCCACCTGCCTTCCCCTAGCTCATCCACCTGCTCAGAGCCAGAGCTACCACAAAGACACCGATTTTTTCAATTTTAGGGTCCTCTCCCTTAGGATGTTCAATTTCCCCCATAAAATCTGGGTTTGTACCTGGTGAATATGTTGTCTGTCTTTCAAGAAAGGTATACTGAAGGGGAAGCTATGATGAAAATGATATCACTATGAACGACACCCTTGAAAGAAGGCATCTGATTGCAAACCCAGAACCCATGTCCCAAACAGGGGGCCGTGTGTCTTGTCACAATCACACTGAGCATAATATCGGAGTCTCTTCTGTCTCACGAGGTGAGCGATCCCAAGTGCATTCTAATGCATGTTTTATTTCTCCATTGATTTTAATTAAAAGGATATTGTCAAGGTTGCTAGGCATAAATATCGACTGCTTTTGACACCACAGCCGTCCCAGCAGATCAGCCTTGCCTTTTCAAGGTTCTTATGTCTCTTTCAGCTCCTCACACTTCTTTTCTGGTGTGGGGGAGAAATCCAAAATGGAACTATTAGGACATGTCTGAGATACAACCTAGGGTGAAAAAAGGTAAGATCTGGTAATTTGGATAATAGCTCACAAAGGAGACCTTGGGCCTTGACCTCGCCAGAATGCTTGTACACTTAATTCCAGTATGGTAATACATAGGCTTATCTATCTCCAAACAACCAAATGGACATACATAGCGCTCTGAATAAACCAAGAGTTTGCAATCTTTTAGAAGATACTTTTACTGAAAGAGATTGTTGTAGCCCATCATCCCTAGACCGCTCACCCCAGGCCTGAGTTCCTTTGTGTGTTCTGAGCAACTATGACTCTTGACTTATGCAGATTATCAATTAAGCCACACCATTATGCTAAGGTGTTTTTTTTTTTTTTTTTTTAAGATTTGCTTATTTATTTGAAAGGCAGGGTTACAAAGAGAGAGGAAGAGAAGCAGAGAGAGAGAGAGAGAGGTCTTTCATCCATTAGTATACTCTGCAAATGGCCACCATGGCCAGAGTTGGGCCAGGCCAAAGCCAGGAGCCAAGAGCTTCATTCAGGTTTCTCACATGGGTGGCAGGGGCCCAAGTACTTGGGCTATCTTCAGCTGCTTTCCCAGGTGCATGAACAGGCAGCTGGCTCAGAAGTGGGGCAGCCAGGACTCAAAGCAGTGCTCATATCGGATACAGGCATGGCAGGTAGTGTCTTAACTTGCTGGGCCTCAATGCTGGCCCCCAAATAATCCTCATCCTTATGCAGAAACCAGGAGCCTTGTGATGGTATTGGCATTTCGGGGTTAATTGTAGCACAGTCCAGAGCAGCGGGGGCCTACAGAAGCCCAACCCTCCATCAGGAGAGGGTGGACTGCTGAGAGGAAGTGGTGTGAAATGCATTATGAACATTCTCAGCCAAGAGAAATCGTCTTTTTCTTGTTGATAGTAGAAAATCAATATGGTTGTTTTCTGTTCCGTTTTCAAGGGCACCAGTTGCTGCTACTTCAGGCACGGGAAGTTCATGGGGTGGTTAACGAAATGTCAGTGGTGATTGAGCAGTTCAAGCAAAATTGACATTGCTCTGCCCTCCGTCTACCCTAAGTGAACTGGGAGCCACAGGGGAAGGCTGAGCGTTCAGCTCAACAGGGGCAGGTGGGCTGCCATGAAGCTGAGGAAGGACTTAGCGGCTCCACGTGGCAGGTGGGGAGGGAAGCGGACACCTCTGCTTTGTGCAGGTGCCATGAGGGAGGCAGAAAGACTGTCTTTTTGGCAAAGGAACTGCCTAGAAACTGATGGCACCCCGGACGCCGTGGACCGCTTGGCAATCCCTTTTCCTGACCCAGTCGTGCCGCAGGGAGATCGCTTGCTTTCTCTTGCACTGTCCTGTTTGTCCCACGCATTATCTTCCTTCCTCCTGCCCAGATGCTTTGATGCTTGCCTTCTACTCTTTCCATTTGCCCTCTCTGCACTACCTTTCGTAAGTAACTGAAGATCATCACCCAGCGCCTCAGGATGGTCAAGAGGCAGGTTCTGGAGCAGAAAGCTTTGAAATCATGGATTAGGCACTTAGTGGAGGAAGTTCCTTTTTCTACATTTTAAATGTTTATTTATTTTCATCTACTTGAAAGGCAGAGTCTCTCTCTCTCACACACACACACACACACGGGTGGGAGAGAGGGAGAGAGAGAGAGAGAGAGAGAGAGAGAGAGAGAGAAAGAGGGAGAACTTCCATTCGCTGTTGCACCCCTCAAATGCCTGCAACAGTTGGGGCTGGTCCAAGTCAAAGCCAAGAGCCAGGAATTCCATGCAGGTCTCCCATATGGGTGGCAGAGGCCTAAGCACTTGAGCCATCATCTTCTGTCCCTCAGGGTGCGTTAGTAGGAAGCTGGATGGGAGGCGGAGGGACAGGTCTTGAATCGGCACTCTGATATCGGCACACTGTCATGAGCCGCAGCTCCTGGGGCAGCTGCTCCCTGCCCCTCCCTGCCTCGGGTTTCTTCAGCTGATGAAGTGAGTAATAATTTGCGTCATCTAAGAGTCTTGTGAGAATTAAATGGGGTTGTGCACATAGAATCTCCTGCATGAAAAATGCTCTAGCCTCTTGTTTTCCAGGTAATGGGCTTTCCTAGTTCCATTAATAGGCCTAGCTCACCACTGTCATCTAGGGGAAAGAAGCTGATGGGTCCATCTAGATGGAATGGTTGACAGCCACGCCTCTCCCCCAATGCACTTCATGGGTCACAAAGTCCTCTCAGTGAGTGATGTCGTTGAACCATCCTGTAAAGCCCTAATAGGACAGCACAGAGCAGAGCACCGTAAGTTGGCCCTCTGGTTGTAACGTCTCAGTGAGCATGGCGGGCAAGTTGGGGAGATATTTGGGAAAGGCTAGGGATCTCGTGGAGTCGCATCAACAAAGGAAGTAACAAGTAGTCTGTGTCTCAAGATAATGGCCGAGTCCCACGAATCTTTTGCTCTGGCTCTCGCTCTCACACAGCTCCGTAAACAGAGGGTCAATAGAACTTGGGCTGCCAGATGAAGACAGTACGCACAGGGTGCATCTGTGATGGGTTACAAGTCCCAGCACAAGCAGGGGCCAGGTATGATGACTGAGCTTTGATTAGATGGTAACTTGGAGCAACATGTCGTATTGAACACACACACACACACATGCAGATACACATACATAATCATGTGTGGGTGTTTTCACAGAAGCGACAATAGACTTTTGTGTATTTCCATAATTAAATGGTGGTCAACATTTTCATTCAATTAGCATGAGCGCTAGAGTCTCTGCATGGCACAAAACTCGGGATAAAAATTTGCTAGAGTCTTAGGGGAGATCAACAGAAATAAAATAGAGTGCGAAGCAGAAGTTCAAAAAGACCCACTTGCAACTGCTTCTTCCTTTAACATTTTCCTGGGCATGTTATTCTTCCTCCCACCTTCTGACCCCCACCCCTCCAGCATTTCAGGGAGCGGAAATAGGTGGAAAAGAATGGCCTCAAGTGTAAATGAGGACATCCTCTTATAAAGCAACCCAAACAGCATCCCATGGCTTAAGCTCTACTGTTGTCTCCTTTCTTGCCATGACATTGTCATGTAGTCAGTTAGAAAGACCCCTGAGCAGTTTTCCTAACTTTTCTGTGGTTTGGAAGCAGCTCCTTTTATTTTTTTCTCTTGTTGGGTGTGGGGAGTGAGTGTGTATACCTTTGTGTTTTCTGCAAACCCAATTTTCCATGACTAAGAAAAAGGACATCAAAGGGTTCATTGAAATAGATAAAATGCTCCATCAAATAGCTCTAATAAAACACCATCTTGTTGGTTTTTGCGAAGATGGATCAGAAGCATATGGGCTCAATTTCCCTTGGAAAAATCTCTTGGGGAAAAAGAAAGCCGAGTGGTGTGGGTAAAAGGTTTCATATATTTTATCCTATTTCCTATTCTGAAGTACACCGCTAACTCTTTGTCAATTCTGAAAGCCCATTGGGTGTTAAGCCTAGCTCTGGGTCTAGATTAGATTTTGATTCCCAGGAAGTCCAGGAAAATAAACTGGATAAGTCCGAAATGATGAGAACCCAGCTATGGTACGTGTTGAAAAAATTCATTATGTTTTCTTTCTCCAAACACAAAAACTTCTTGGTGTGTGAGGCAGGGATGAGAAGAGAGGCAAGGGATTGTAGGAAGGGCTCAGGTTCTTAGCTCGTAACCTTTTGTTTGAAACCTTCCATCTTCCAGTGCCATCAGTTCTGAAATGATCACTAATCTCCAGTAGATCTCTTGCAATTGTCAAGCATTCTTTTGTTTGGTGTCAATTAGATACGAAAGAACTTTCAATAATTCAATAGTTTTGTATTAAAGGGCAGCTCAACCACCCATAACTTATCTCCACAGTTATCAATTGTTTTTATGGAACAGCCGAGGGAAGATCACTTGGCTAACTCACCACCCATCCATCACGGCTCAGATTCATCTCAGTAAATCTAGAGTTATGATTTAATTACCAAAAGGTTGGGTTCAAATACAATGCAACGAGACTTGTTTATAGAATGACGGCTTGTTTTTCTCGGTTACTAATCATGAGCTTAATTTTTAATGGAAGAGCATTGCTAGCATAATTAACACCCAATTTACATGTGCATCCATAGAACCAATTAATTAAATTTTATTGATGTCTAGTTGCTCTTTAAAATGCTTTCCAAATGCCTCCAAATTGATTTTAAACTGTTGATAGTGGAAGTCCGTTTACACTTTTCTTGGGTTTATGAAATACTAACCTCTTCCTTCATTAAAATATGTTTTATCTACTAGAGGCGTTCCATAATTTGCGAAGGATATTTTTCACAGCATGCACAGTGAGGTCTGATAGCAATGCCAGTTAGAGCAGTGTGTGAAGCAAATTCTGCAGTGCTTGTGGGCTACATACAGTTAGTTGGCCCCAAGAATCTGAAAATGAAGAAAATGAGAGTGCCCGTTGAAACCAGGGTAGAGATAGACAAAGTCAACTGCAAGAGACCAGAAGGCTTCTGGAATAACAGAATGTGACTGTGACTTGCTGGGGATCCTGGCAGGCCTAATGGAAAAGTGCTTTCCTCTTCAGAGATTGAGCTGAATGTAATTTGCTGTTAGAACTTAATTTTTTGCTACAGAGGCATCGCTACACTTTGTGGTATCAACTTTGAGTGCGTGGACTTTGTAATTCCTTAAGAATGACAATCACTGGCCGGCGCCGCGGCTCACTAGGCTAATCCTCCGCCTAGCGGCGCTGGCACACCGGGTTCTAGTCCCGGTTGGGGCTCCGGATTCTGTCCCGGTTGCCCCTCTTCCAGGCCAGCTCTCTGCTATGGCCAGGGAGTGCAGTGGAGGATGGCCCAGGTGCTTGGGCCCTGCACCCCATGGGAGACCAGGAAAAGCACCTGGCTCCTGGCTCCTGCCATCGGATCAGCGCGGTGCGCCGGCCGCAGCGCGCCGGCCGCGGTGGCCATTGGAGGGTGAACCAACGGCAAAGGAAGACCTTTCTCTCTGTCTCTCTCTCTCACTGTCCACTCTGCCTGTCAAAAAAAAAAAAAAAAAAAAAAAAAAAGAATGACAATCACTAATGCAAACGAACATTTCTGGCCATCTTAATCCAATGCCAGTAAACATTAAATTCATACCTGCGCTCTTCTACTCACCAGGAAATTATCCGATGGCAATATGGCTTCCATATACAGACGTACCTATATACAGTAAGAGAAAGGCAATGTGCCTGCCGCTTTGTGAGGTGAACCAATCATGACATCTTTGAATTACATTAAGTTCCACTAGAAGAAAAGATTGGTCAAGCATCCTTGACAGCCCCAGTGCCTTACAAATCCCCTAGAAACAAAGCCCTAAGCATGGCTAAGACCTGACTGTTTCCCTTATCCCCACAACCTTTATCAAGTTCATGTCTTTCCTGGGCTACTGCAACAGCCTGTTACTTGTTGGCCTCATCTCTAGCTTGGAAGGTGCCAATCTGGTCTTTGTATTATGGATGAAATGATGTATGAATCACTAACCTCTCTCTTCCAAACATCTGCACACACACATGCGCGCACACACACTTAATACTTCATGACTTCCAATGCTGTCTTGTTCAATACAACATGTCAATAAGGCTCCAAATGATTAGGCCACTACCTATCCATCTAGCCCTAGCTCCATGTCACATGACACTTGCTATCCCTGCTCCAGCTATATTGAATCTTCTTCAGTTCCATGTATAAAACAACCTTTCCTATTATTTTGGAACCTGCCAAAGTGCAATTTTATTTATTTTGAGAGAGTGAGCAAGAGGGAGAGAGAGAGAGAGAGAGAGAGAAATCCCTTCTGCTGTTATACTTCCCAGATTCTTGCGACTGATTAGAGCTGGGATGGAGCTGAATCCAGGAGCTAGGAACTCAGTCCCCGTCACCCACATAGGTGGCAGGAATCCATCCACTTGCACCATCACTCCTGCCTCCCAGGATCCAGGAACTAGATCTGGTTATCAAGTCCAGGTACTCTGATATGGGACATGGGCATATTAACTGCTGCCTTAGCCACTGGCATAAATGCCCACATTCAAAATATAATTTTAAAATATTTATTTGTTTGAAAGAGGCTGGGAAAGAGAGAGAAAGAGAGAGAGAGAAAGAGAGATATCTTCCATCAACTGGTTCACATCCTAGATGCCCACAAAAGCTGAGTCTGGGCCAGACTGAAGCCAGGAGCCTAGAACTCCCTCTGAGTCTCCCTTGTAAGAGTGACAGGGCTCTAAGCACTTGCACCAGCACCACCTCCTGCCTCCCAGGGTGCACACGCCAGCAGGAAGCTGGAATTGTAAGTGGACTTGAGACACAAATCCGGGCACTCCAACATGGGATGTGGGTATCCCAAGTGGTATGTTTACCACTCCACTGAACACCTGCCCTGAAGTGTAATTTTTAACAAGTCATTTACAAGACTCTCGTACACACTCCAAGTGACCAGGTGCAAACTGCTCAACTCATTAATGAAAGAACCAATAAGATGGTAAAGCTGAGGCCAAGAGTGAGAATTGAGTATTTATTGGAAATGGAAAAAGAATGCTGAAATAAGATTGCTAGTTTAGATACAGAAGTGGTTAATGGACTACAGCACAATGAAACCATAACCTTCGAGTTAGTTTTTGTACCAGCAGAAATCATTTGCATCTCTGCCAGACAAAAATATATTCAAGTTAATTGCACCTTTCCAGAGTCTGGGCCCTAATCAATATTAAACACGGGTAGACTCTCTGAGAACAGAGGTTGGTGTAGTATGGCCTGTAGGCCAAATGGAACTCAGGGCATGTTTTTGTATAACTTCAGAGCAAATATATTTTTTTACATTTTTAAAGACTTTTAAAATATTGTTCTCAAAGAATACTATATGACAAATACCATATTAGGCTTTTTTATAAAAAGATGTATATAAAGATGGCACATATTGTGTTTGTAATGCAAAATTTTCAAAAGAACTTTCTTTAAGAGATTTATTTATTTATTAGAAAGTCAGAGCTACAGAGAGGCAGAAGCAGAGGCAGATAGAGAGAGAGAGGGAGAGAGAGAGAGAGAGAGAGAGAGGTCTTCCATCTGCTGGTTCACTCCCCAAATGGCTGCAACAGCCAGAGCTGGGCCAATCAGAATCCAGAAGCCAGGAGCTTCCTCCAAGTCTCCTATGGGGATGCAGGGGCCCAAGGACTTGGACCATCTTATACTGCTCTCCCAGGCCAGAACAGAGAGTTGGATCAGAAGTTGAGCATCTGGGACCTGAACCGGCACCCATATGGAATGCTGGCATGGCAGGCCAGGCTTTATCCCCTACGCCACAGCACCGGCCCCATGGCTTGATTTTCAAATAAAGCTGAGTTTTTACTGGCCCTGCCCTACAGAACAGGACATCCTCCAGTGAACCCAAGGGAGCATTCCACTCTCACTAGGAAAAGACAGGCATGTGTCCTTCTGCCTTACCTCCAAGTTTTTGGATATTGCAAAAAATTAGACTTTATAGTTACACTCTTTCTGCTTAGAATGTTCTTCCTCCTCTTATCACTGAGTTAACTCTAATCCTTTTTCAGATTTCAGCTCCACAGTCATTCCCTCCAAGAAGCTTTTCCTGGTTTGCCAGACTGAATCATTTTCCCTTATTTGCAGGCTCTGTCAACTCTTGGCCTCAGTGGCACCTGTCGCTGGGACAGTTATTTGTGGGACTCCCCATCAATATGGTGAACCACCTCCAGGAAGGCGATGACAGTGCCTGGTTGCCTTTCTGGCTCCAGGGCCTGTCATGGTATCTGGTTGTTAGTAAGCAGATACTCAACAAATGTGTGCCAAATAAATGAAAAAAGGTATGGTATTCTCATGGACCACATCAGCATTCTGGTGTGTGTGTGTGTGTGTGTGTGTATTTGTGTGTGTAGTGTATTAGTGAGAGCAAACCAGCTTTTAACTCTTGGAAGCTTTAGACATTCACAATTGCAACCTATTGGGCTTTTGATCTAGAAGATTAGATCAAGGGATACTGTAAAATCCTCAAGATTGTATGCAGCGAATCTTTATGCAAGAACCATTACTTAGGCTTAGGTGATTCGTGGTTTTCTCCTAAAAATACTGCTGGCCATTGATGAGGGAAGGCATGAGCTGGGTCTCCAATGTAGCTTTCATGGTGTGATCAGCTAGCACCTTATAAAAGATGAACAACACCCCATAGTAAGCTGTGACCATGGGGAATATTATCCAACGTACTAAGGAGCACCGGGATTAAAATAGAAATAACGATGTTAACATGAGACTTCCATGGCTTGCTCAACAGTGGAGACAGTTTGTATGTATTTTTGGGTCTCACTGAGTGTAAAGTTGATGCTCGTTAAAAAGACATCACTTCACTATAAGATTATTTAGTGTAAAGCTACTGGAATGTAAATTGGCTTCCTTTAGCTTAACACTAGGAACAAATCTGAACTTAATATATATGGGGACTCAAGAGTTTCATTTGAACTTACCCTTGGTGTGTCAAAGACCAGTGAAATCTGGTAAGCTCCTGGGATTTGGAGGTGAGGGGTCTCCTGAGAAGTTGTGTGGCTTAAATGTTTAGCTCTCCGCGGAGACTGAAGATTTTTTTTCTTTTTGGTATAACCAGGAACTCCAGCTTAAAGTGAAGTGGTGAGGATTGTAGATCTAGATCCACAAGCCCCTTGAAACTCTCTCTAAGGTGGTCAAAGGTGAGAAGTGACCCAGGAGCTTGCACAACTCAGCCATAGGCATCGATTTACAACACAGATTAGAAGGAAATACGATTTGTAGCATACAATTTGTAGCATGATAGATCTGGATTTTTGTCTTGCCTTTTTTTTTTTCCAACTGTGATATTGGACAAGATTCTTATTCCCTGAGTTGTGGCTTTGTCGTTTGTAAAACACACACGATAATATCATCAATACAGTGTCATTGCTGAAATTCATGGAGAAAAAGAATGCAAGATGCCTTACAGTATACCTGACCCTTCAAGCATGCTCAGTAAAACCAGTACCTTTGGTTAAGCTTCTATTATATAGTTTTGCATGAATAACTTGACTTAAAATAATAAAGATGAAAAATAGGTGAAAACTTATGAGACAAACATCAGTAGAGCTTGGGGGACAGTATAACGGCAGAGCTGAAATGGAAACTCTTGTCTCCAAAGCCATTCCTTTGCAACTGTATCACACAGCCCTTCGGGAAGGGAATGCACCGTCTTGGTCACAAAGCAGTGTGTTCTGGGGTCTCCACCCCCGAGCTGGAAAGTTCGCCCTGCAGAGTTTCTGACTGGTTGCTAAGAAACCCCCAGAGACTACACTTGCAGAACCTTTGCCCTCCGGGATGGTGGAGCGGCAAGTGGAGGAAGCCTGGAGTGCTGAATAACTACGTGGACCTGAGCTGCCCACGGCACAGAGATGGTCTGCTCTCCTGAGAACTTCTATGGGAGACCATGCATTTCTGCCTTCTGTAAACTAACAAATTGTGCTTAAGATCTAGATGATGTCCCACCTTCTCCAGTCGCTTCACCATGCTGGGATTTTCTTTTGGTTGAACTCCTATCATCCTTGCCATCAGAGGCACAAAGCTCACCAGTTTTGCAACTGGTTCAAATGTTCCGAATGTTAAGGCCACCCTGTGCCTTAAATATTTTTTCTTTGTTTTTCACTCTGTTCAGCATAAGTCTGAGCATATGGTAGATGCTTAGTGAATAGTTGTTAATAATAGGGTAAATGGAGAGTTCATATAGACACCATAAATAATTTTATAAAAAGGAATTCATAAAGCACACATATGAGAACGGTCTTGAAACATGCTGTGAGCTTCCTTTAGGGGCTCTGAGAGCAAGAAATAGAGTTGCATTGCTGTTATTTCATATGGTGCCATTTATAATCCACAGATTGGTGGAGAGGATCTACCAGAGAGAATGCACCCAATGGGCCAGAAGAAAACTGGCTTGGAAATAAGCCGAGAGAACTAACCATTGTTAGTATGGGCATAGCTCCACTGATATTTGCCAAGTACTGATTAAATGTTAAAGCAGATATGCATAGATCTTGTGTAACTGAACTTCAAAGCCTCAAATTGTCTCTGATTTTAATCTGTAGAACATCAACTTTCATGTAATGGAAGTTCCTATTAGGAGAATATCCTATCTCCCACCCATGAGAGTTACCCTAGAGGTGAAGTATCATTCCATGTACAAGGCTGGAACAAATCCCACATTACTCTTTTTTTTTTTTTAAAGATTAATTTTATTTATTTGAAAGAGTTACAGAGAGAGGTAGAGACAGAGAGAGAGCTCTTCCATCCGCTGGTTCACTCCCTAGATGGCTGCAATGGCTGGAGCTGCGTCCATCCAAAGCCAGGAGCCCAGAGCCTCCTCCAGGTCTCCCACATGGGCGCAGGAGCCCAAGGACTTGGGCCATCTCCCACTGCTCTCCCAGGCCACAGCAGAGAGCTGGATTGGAAGAGGAGCAGCTGGGACTAGAACCGATGCCCATATGGGATGCCAGTGCTTCAGACTAGGGCTTTAACCCTCTGTGCCACAGCGCCGGCCCCCCATATTACTCTTTATGGTAAAGGATACAAATATCTTTTCATAATGAAGTAAAACTTTTGTCAGTTTTTAATCCCTCTTAAGTGTATCACTAATTTAATTTCCCTTAAGTGTATCACAAATTATAAGTATTGAGCAAGAAAAGAACAAAAGAGAAAATAACTCTTACACTAATGTATGCCTTTGCCATGGAAAAAAAGTTAGTTTATTCAATATCTGAGTTTTTTTGCTAAATCCTAAGTAAAATGAGGCAATGTGTTTGGGTAAGCATACAATCACAGCTACATAAGTACATATAAATTTGTATCTTTTGTTTGTGTAGTGTGGATGGGTGGGGCAAAAAATACACAAAAAAGCACTTGTATCCAGAGTAAATAAACAACCTCCATGTATGAATAACAGAAAAAAAAAATCAAACTTAAAATGAGCAAAGGCCTAAATTTTTATTTGTGAGTGCTTAAGTGGGATACACATTCACAAATGAGGATACAAAATAAGGAACAATCATACTGGATATCAGAGAAATGCGAATTAGAATCATAAGGAGACACTACTACATTGCCACCAGAATGGCTAAAACTACAAACAAAACAACAAACTCAAAAACTTGACCATATGAAATGTTGCCATTGTTGATGATACAAAACGTTGTGAAGCAAGGGGCCACCTGGTTCTATGTGAGATGAAAACACACAAGAAGGCTGTGATGTCAAGGATGGGGCTTCAGATTGATATGAAAAACTGGTTTCCTGAGAGCAATGTTAACACACACTACCACCTACACTCCAGTTGGCTTTTGTTTTCATTTTTTGTTTGAGAGAAAGATATATCAAAAGTCTATCTCTGCTTCATTCCCTAAAAGTTCACAGCAATAGCAAGTCTGTGCCAGGCCAAAACCAGCAGCCTGGAGCTCAACCCCAGTCTCCTACGTGGGTGGCAGGAGTCCCAACTACTTGAGCCATCACACTGCCTCCTGGGGTGCACATTAGCAGGCAGCTGAAATTGGAAGGGGAGCCTGGGCCTGAACCCAAGCATTCTGGCATGGAATGTGGGTGTCCCAAGCAGCTTCCTACCCACTATTCCAAAAGCCTGCCCCTACCCTGGTCCTCTTATCATGGAAAAAAACCAATATGTAGACATAGAGATAGACAAACTTTTGTTCACGTAATTGTTGCTCCAGGTTTTTTGTTACTAGCAGCTGAATACATTCAGTTTACACTAGAATAGTACTGACAATGGAATTGTCCCGGAATCCTTTGCACTGACTTCAGATCACTGCTAAATGAGGCATCATCAGTTACAATTCCTGGAGTATCCTCAGCTCAGCTTTGCCTCTTGGACTTAACCTCAAGTGGCAACTGAAATTTAATGCATGGTAATGAATTTGCCCTTTTTATTCCTTTGTGCATATTTTCAGATTTCCTGGACGGCCCATATCACCTAACAAACAAAACAGCGGGAAGTGTAGAGAACAGAAGCAAGTGAAAAGAAAAAATGATAAAAGAGAAAAAAAAACCCTCAATCTGTAACAGCCAGAAGTGCTGTTAGTTAGTGTGGGTTTTGTTGGTACTCCCCCTCGTTTCACAATGCAGAAGTGTAAGGACATACACTCTGAATGTCTCACTCACTGCCATGTTATCATCACCAAGTACTGCGCTTGCAATCTGACATCCAGGGCTCAGATCTCGGCTCCAGTCCTGCACAAGTATCTTAAACTCTTTCGGTCTCGGTTTCTTCATCTCCTGGATTTTTGCAGCATAATAATTGTAACCACCTCATAGGGTGGTTGTGAGTGGTAAATGAGTTAATATATAAAAAGCTTTCAAAAAATGTCTTGGGAGCAGGGGTTATGGTGCGGCCATTAAGCCATGATCTTGGGATGCCTGCATCCCATATGGGAGTGCCTGGGATTGAGTCTCCTCTCTGCTTCCAATCTAGCTACCTGCTAACACATCTTGGAAGCAGGAGATGATGGCCCAAGTATTTGGGTTATTGCCACCACGTAGGAGACTCAAATGGAATTCCTGGTTCCTGGCCTAGCCCTGGTTGCTGTGGGCATTTGGGAAGTGAACCAGAGGATGGATGCTCTCTCTCTCTCTCTCTCTCTCTCTCTCCTCATTCAAATGAATGAATATATAAAATGAATGAATATATAAATGAATGAATATATAAAACTTAAAAAAAATAAAATACTGTTTGGTCTATGTAAGTACGAGGCAGGAATAATGTTTGTTGAATAAATGATCCGTCATCATTTGTTCATTGTAAAAGAAATATTGGTAGAGTAAAAGCAACAGTCTTGTTCCTAGAGATTTGTTGAGTGAGCACACTCAGACTCCTTCCATAAGGAAAGTTTTAGGATTATCTGCACGTGTATCCACGTGGAGGATAGCCTGGGGAGGATGAGTGTGAGTGTGTGTGGGTGTGAAATACCAAAGTTGATGGGAATTTTCTGAGTCACATGGTTTGTGCTGGGCTTTGGTCAAAGCTTTGTGATGATGGCTGGGTTCAAAGACGATTTGTGTGTCCTGCATGTCTTACGCTGAGGCAGAGCACTGAGAGTGAGATGAGACTCCTCTAGGGTCTGTCTTGTGGGCCTTCTCCGTAACAGCACATGGACAGCATAGGGAATGGGAACATATTGACCAACCAACCGTGGCAATACATCAAGATTTATCATCTTGGAGTAAAAATTGACCCCAATTTAACCTCTATTAATATTTATTTCTCAAGTCAATAAATCTAGAATTTGTCTTAGCAAAAGTCAATATCAGTTAAATTCTGCCTTCTCTTCTTAAGGGGAAAAGTTAAGAAGGGAACTAGTATTTGAAAATGTTAAAAAATGAAATTTCAGAGCCACACACAAAATTCCTGGTGGGTAGGGGCAGAACGCAGCACTCCTATCACTTACGATTTGAAAAACAAATGTATATTAACCCCAATTATGCACTGCCTCGCTTCTCCAGTTCACATCACTGCTATAATGGATGAGCACCAGTCAGAAAGAAGAGGCATGGACCCATGTTCCAAGCTCTTTGTGGCCTTGGGGCCATCATTTTACTCCTTAGAACTTATTTCTTAATCTTCAAAAAAGACCAAATGTTTCTATTGGCATAGTTTTACTCATTTTACATTCTACCTAAGAATTTCAGCTCTGTTACAAACAGCAGTGTTATATCTTTCCTCTGTACACATCTTGCGTTCCTGGAAAAAAATAAAATCATGTTACTAAATTATAACCTAAGTAAAACATAAAATTTGGTAGCAATTAAGAGCTGATAGATGAAGTCAGCAAATTCTTCTCCCATTCTGTCTTCATACCACCTTTAAAAAAATCTTCTATAGGCCTATTTAGTTTTTTTTTTTAATTTCTAAAAGTTTATTTTAATCAACTAAGTTGGTTATCTTTGAGAAATGAAAACTTAAAACATTACATTTATATCCAAAGCCCTTTTGACCCTCCATCACCCAAAATCCCAAATCCAAACTTTCTCCCAAAGTTAACTACTATGATCACACTGATATGTATTTTATAGGCCTTTTCTATGTACGTATGCACACCTATATAGTACATATACAGATAACATTGTTCTTTAGAAGGATTCTGTATAATGTACTGAATGGTTTTCCACTTAACTTTTTAACAAATTAGTTTTATTTTATTTCAGATAGACACATTTCACGTATTTCCTATATACAGATTTTGGAATGCAGTGATACGTCCCCTCCTACCTTCCCTCCTGCCCACGCCCACCCCTCCCCCTCCTTCCTCTCTTATTCCCTCTCAATTTTTACAATGATCTACTTTCAGCTTACTTTATAATCATTAGATTAATCCTACACCGAGTAAAGAGGTCAACAAATAGAAGAAAAAAGCACTGTTCCTCCATCTCATAATGTCCATTTCACTCCTAGACATTACATTTTTGGTACTCTATTAAGTTACCACAGATCAGGGAAAGCATATCGTATTTGCTGTTTGGGGAGGGGCTTATTTCACTAAGTATAATGGTTTCCAGTTGCATCTATTTTGTTGCAAAAGACAGGATTTTGTTCTTTCTACAGCCGAGTAGCACTCCACAGTGTATATATACCATAATTGCTTTATCCAGTCATCAGTTGATGGGCATCTGGATTGATTCTGTATCTTGGCTGCTGTGAATTGAGCTGCAGTGGACATGGGGGCTTCATACCACCTTGAGTCCCTGTAAAGCTTTGGATAGGAGGGGCAGCTAACTGCTAGCAATCCGGTTTTTTTCATTTTCAGACCTCTTGTGAACCTCCAAATCCTCCTTATCCTTCATCCCTTGCCTCACCTTATTTTCCCTGTTTTCCTGTGGCATAAACTTCTGTCCCCTCGAGACCAGTGATCCTGTCATACACCCCAGTGGCCTCTGTCACTCGTGTGTGATATATTCTTACCTTGCCTATTGCCAAGAAACACCACGAGACTCAAATGCTGTTGCTGTGGCTGGAGGCTGTTGAAGTCCAATTGCCCATGGAATGGTATGGAAGGGTGGTGGGGCCTTGAAGGAGTGTTTGGTCCAGAGGGGCCCCTATGAAGAAATTAATGTAGTTCCTGCAAGAGTGTTTCAGTTGTCAGCCAGTGAGCGAGGCCCCTCCCCTCACTCCTTTCCATGCATGTCTGCTTGTGCCTCTGCATCTCTGCCAAGCACACAGCAGCACAAGGCCCTCACCAGAAGCTGAGCAGACACCCTCAGCCACGCCCTTGGACTTGTGGATTCACAAAGCAAAATAAACCTCCGTCCATTCTGAACTACCCAGGTTCAGTGCCATAGTATCAGAGGACAAAGACAGACGCAACGCTTGGAAAAACATATTGTGAATAAAATACATGGGTGAGATATCTGTGGAGGCTTTTACGACTGCTAGTCCTCCTAGATTAAAATCCTTAGGGCTGGCTTCAAGTAGAGTACGGCAGGCTTTCAAGGCTTGATTTTCATGACCTGGGTACTTATGTGAATCAGGAAGACAAATGGGGTGAGGAGTGTGCTTCCCTGACCGATCATTCTAGATTGTCCACCCTCTCTCTCTCTTCCCTCGCCTCATGATTTTTTTCCAGAGCATTCTTTATTCTCTCCATAGTATTTATAACAATATCCCATTGTTTTATGTACTTGTTTACCTATTCATTTTTTTTGTGTGAAAATTCACATTCCATGAGGACAGGGACCTCATTTGTCTGAGAGTTTTGATTTCTCTGTGCCCAACATATGGTTTATACTCAGTCAGCGCTGAATGGATGAATGAATAAATACATAATTATATGAATCAATATAGAACAAATAATAAATGTGGCAGATTGAATTAATAGTTCCTGTTCTTTTTCAGAAAAGATTTACTTATTCATTTGAACTCAGAGTTATAGAGAGGTGGAGAGACAGAGAGATGAGAGAGAGAGAGATAAAGTCTTCCATCTACTGGTTCACTTCCCAGATGGCCACAATGGCCAGGGCTGAAGCCAGGAGCCTGAAACTCCATCTGGGTATCCCACATGGGTGTCAGACACCAAGCATTTGGGGCATCCTGCTGTCTTCTGAGGTGCATCTAGCATGAGCTAGATCAGAAGCGTAGCAGCTGGAACTCACACCCGGGCTCTTACAGGATGCCAGTAGCCAGCAGCTTACCCTCTGCACCACCATGCTGCTCCTCTGCATTCTTCTTCTTAGTGATTATTTTATTTTATGTTTATTTGAAAATCAGACTGACACACACAGAGAGAAGGAGAGAGAGATAGATCTTCACCTGCTATTTCACTCCCCAAATGGCCACAGCAGCCAATGCTGGGATAGGCTGAAGCCAAGAGCCAGGAACTCCATCCTGGCCTCCCACATGGGTGGTAGGGCCCAAGTGCTTGGATCATCACCAACTATTTTCCCAGATGTATTAGCAGGAACTTGGACTGGAAGCAGAGCAGCTAAGACTTGAACTGTCACTCAAATACGGGGTGCAAAGGCAGCAGGTGGCAGCTTAATCTGCTGTGCCAAAATGCTGGCCTCTAATCACCATTCTTTTTTCTTTTTTTTTTTCTTTTTTTTTTTTTTTTTTTGACAGGAAGAGTTAGACAGTAAGAGAGAGAGAGACAGAGAGAAAGGTCTTCCTTCCTTTGGTTCACCCCACAAATGGCCACTACAGCCAGTGCACTGCGCCGGTCAGAAGCCAGGAGCCAGGTGCTTCCTCCTGGTCTCCCATGGGGTGCAGGGCCCAAGGACCTGGGCCATCCTCCACTGCACTCCCAGGCCACAGTAGAGAGCTGGACTGGAAGAGGGGCAACCGGGACAGAATCCGGCGCCCCAACCGGGACTAGAACCCGGGATGCCGGTGCCTCAGATGGAGGATTAGCCTAGTGAGCCGCAGCACCGGCCAACCACCATTCTTTAGCTTTCCCCCTCTGCATGTCCTTTGCCATGTGACTTTGAAGTCCCTCCCACAAAGGGGGAGGAGTATATTTTGCTACCCTTTGCTCTTGGTGTGGCCAGGTGACTCACTTTGGTCAATAGCGTGAGACACAAGTGGTGTTGTGCCAGGATGAAGCCGAGGAATTAAGAGCCCTCACTGACCCACTTGCTCCCTCTCTCCTCCCCCCGTGCTATCAGAAGAACATAGCTGGGATAGCTCACTGGTCTTCAGAGAGGAAGAGAGACCTGGAGAGAAACACTACCTGTAGCCCACTAGCCAAGAGCAACTATTTCTCAGGCCATGACAAATAATCTGTGTTTGTTTGAAAACACTGAGCTGTAGTTTCTTACACAGCAGCCCAGATGATCTAACAAATAAGCAACGGTGTCGCCATGCACACATCGACTTCGAACCTGTATCTAGGTGACAAGCTTGGTCACTGAGATGCGGAGCAGACAGACATTTCTCCAAGTGCAGTCGTGGAAGTGAGACTTTCAAGGTCATGTGATGCGAGCAGAGAATCAGGCAGTTCCAGAGGCCAGAGTGGGGCTCCTTCCTCCTTTCCCTCCTCCCACCTCTTCCCTACATGCACATAGTAGATGCCTTCAGGATGCAAATTTCATGAGCTGGATCCAGAGCTGAGGCTTTTGATGGGTCCCTGCGTTGCATATGACAGAAAGCAGACTCTTTGCCATCAAGCGACTGAAGGAAAACAAATTGTGCTCCGCTATTTGCATTTGTTGCTGCATTTCCCGCCATTTATGGGATTGAGCAAAGTTAATTTGACAGGCATTTATTCATCTTCTGTAATGAAATTGTAAAGAATGGTGTGAGTTTATTCCCGCAGGCCTCAGAGAACACCATTTTCTAAATGTGTTTTTTTTTAATCACCTAAAATGTTTATCTGCCCTGAGGTTTTCAGACCGAAGACTTGGCCGTTCTAAAGCATCATGCAGAAAACCATAATAAATTCACTATTAATTGGAGAGGCAGGAAAGTCAATTACAGAAAAATACCCAAACTCCTCATCAACCTTTTAAATTATAACTACTCATATTTCTCATGATCCTTCACCCAACATTTGTTATGTGAACACAAATATTGTTAACACTTATGCATTCGATTTGCTTTCTGGAATCTCCTCTTTGTTTGATGGTTAAGGCCTCTTTCAAGAAAATATTTCTAGCTTCCATTTCAGTGGGCAGCAGTTAAAATTTTAGAACATTTTCATGGAATTGATGTTGCTATGATGATGGCGATGTTTCTGAAATGATTCTCTGATTTTCTGAATTCGAGAGGTTAAGACTTGAAGAACGAAGTCGCTCAGTGACTAGGAGCTCACAGCGACATCCAGTCTGCTGACGTCAGCTGAAGCTTCTCCTACAAAGTGATGCTTCTCTAGATGAAACAGCTGGAAAGGCCTTGAGAAACGGGGCCCAGGTGGCAGAAGCCAGGTCTCTTATGAGACAGTGCCTGATGGAAACAGCTAACAAGACATGCATGTGCCTGTGGGCAGGATTTTTCCTGATGGCTATACTGAAAGTCCCAGGTTTGGCTTTTATTAGCTTTCCTTAGGTCCCACCACCATCCCTGGCAAAAGGGATGAGTAACTGTGTTGGCCAATCCCTGGCTTCAGGTCATTCCTGGAGGCAGAAGGCGATAGCTCTATGTGAATTATGTATACAGAGGGGTAGTTCCTCAAAAAGCATTGCTGTGATTATCAGAACTGGGAAGGCAACCATTCATGCCGATCATGTTTTTTCTCTCCCATTTTTCTGGCTCTGTTGGAGAATTCAGGCTTCCTGAGATAGATTTCATTGTTGATTCACACCTCCTCAGTCCTGCATGCCATGGGCTGACATTTGTATCCCATCTGTAGAGCTTTGGGAGGGGATGGGGTATAGAATCAAAGCTCTTGTGAAAGGAATTCATGGCTACGTGAGTGCATAGCAAAAAGGTACCACCTACGAGCAAGAGTAACCCGCCCCCCCATGGAATCCACCTCGGCCTTGGCCTTGGCAGCCTCTGGAACTGTGGGAAATACATTTCTGTTGTTTATAAGTCATCAAGTGTGTGTTACTTGATCAGAGCAAGCACAGGAATAAGATCTTCTATAACAGGTTGGGATCTCTATGCACATGGTTCTCACGATGGGCTGGGTGTCTTCCCTGTTCCTTGATCTTGAGCTTGACCTTGGGGTTTACTGTGGCCGATGAGACCCTGGTAAAAATTCCGTGTGTGCGGGTTTGAAACATGGCAGTGTGATTGGGACTGCACTCTTGACTCCCGTCACAGCCACAGAAAAGCGTGCTCTGGGTGCCCGCTGGCCCCAGGAGAGTGGCCGACGTGGGCAGACACGAGCCTCACTTTCCATCGAGGTTCAGACAAAATCAGCTGACCATCGACTGAGGCACAGATGCACAGGTAAGAAATAAAGCTTGCGCTGAACTGCCATCGGGAGTTTACGGGTACTTGTCACATAGCAATGCCTGACAATGACTTCTTCTAGACCGACCTAATGAGGAATGGAAATATACCTGGTTATTTCTGTCTACCAGTTGCATTTACTGGGGAACCATACTTCTTCCTTCTCCTTTGTCAGTCTGGCCACCAGCCCCAAAATGAGTAAAAATGATTTCTAATTTGGTTGAGTCATTTCTCACCATAATTCCCCTAAATTAGATTTTACTCCTCTTGTTTCCCTTCCTATAAAGTTGCCCCAAACGATAAAAGTTTATAATTTGTGTCCCAAAGTGTTTAACATCGAACACAATGCTATAAATAATCCGGCACTCTGAGCATGTTCAATAAGAATTACAGCACTATTATTATGACTACACTTAGGCATTTACAAATTTGCCTTTAAATGGAGATGTATCGGGTGTTCAGCTGCTCAGTGACGGAACAATATTAATGTCTTTACAAGGACGGGTGAGTTAATCCAATCTTTCTATATGCTTGGAGACGCTAACGATCTCAGTTTGGACAGCTGGGTTTCTACATACAGTAACTTCTCTGTTACATGGGGGGACTGGGGGATGGGCTGTTTTCATGTTTTGCTTTGTTTTGTTTGAAATCATTATGTAGGGCTTGAGTTGCAAAGAAAGAACCACTGATACAGGCTGCCCATGAGGCCTGAGGTGCGCGAAAGGAGGCAGAGGCGTGGAGCCCCGAGGACCAGCAGCTGGCCCCGCGGAGCTGCTCCAACACATTTGTTGGCCCTGAGAAGGTCACTGGGTTGTGGCGCAGCAGTCTGAGAGTAGACAGTGCTGTCAAGGCCACCCGGGTTTGAACGCCAGCTCCAATCTGCGAGGGCTCCGGCATTTATAAACTGTCTTTGCGCCTTCGTTTTCTCTGCTGGTTCACTTACTGGTGGAGTCAGGGTCCACAGAAGCAGGGCCTGATGGAGAGATAAAGAAACCCTTGACTTACTGAGGGAGTGCTCTTAGGGAGAAGCCGAAGGGCAGTGAGGAAACGGGACAGGGAAGACAGGAGAGCCAAGCAAAGTGGTCTCAGATATGCCTGAAGTCGAGCTGCTTGGGGCGGATGCTGTGTGGCTGTGGGGACACCTCGTCCCCTATGGGAGAGCCACCTCTGGCTACTCTGCTTCTGTTCTAGCTTCTGGCTAAGGCACACCCTGGATGCAGTGGAAGATGACTCAAGTGCTTGGGTTCCTCTACCCACATAGGAGACCTGGATGGAGTTCCGGCTCCTGGCTTCAGCCTACCCCAGCCCTGATTGCTGTTTGGGGAGTAAACCAGCAGACGGAAGATCTCTCTGTGTGTGTCTCTTACACTCTCTGTTGCTCTGCCTTTCAAGTAGAAAGATATAAAATAAACACTAAAAAAAGTTGGTCTGCTCTTAAGAAGAATCTAGAACTGTATCACATGGCAGATTTCCCAGCACTTAGCCACTCATTTGTAAAATTGTGAGAAAATATCCGTAACATAAAATTTACCATTTTAGCCATCTAAAAATTGTAACTCAGAAGCATTAAGTTCACCAGCTTCTACAGCCATTATGACTATCTAATTGCAGAACTTGTTCTTTATCCCAAAATGAAAGTCATGTGCACATCAGTAGTCACCCCCGTTCCCCTTTTCCCCAGTCCCTGGTAACCACAAGTCTGCTTTCTGTTTCTCTGTATTTGCCTCTTCTGGATGACTCATGTAAATGCAGCCATACACTATGGAGCCGTTCAGGTCTGGGTTCTTTGACTCAGCCTGAAGCTTCACGTTATACCAGAACTTCGTTCCTTTCTATGATGGAACACTATTCCATTGGATGCATATAATATATTTTGTTTAAACTTCCGTCAGTTGATGGACGTTGGGTTGTTTCCACCTTCTGGTTCTTACGAATGTTCCGTGAATATTTGCGTACCAGCCTTTGTTTGAATACTTGCACCCAATTCTCTTGGGTATATGAGCAGGAGTGGAATTGCTGGATCATATGGTCATCCTATCGTTAATGTTTTGAGAAACTGCCCAACTGTTTTCCAGGATGACTCCAGCGTTTTACATGTACATACGCAGTGCATGAGGGTTCTGATTTCTCCACATTCTTGCCAACACTTGTTAATGTTTCTTTTTGTTTCAGCCATTCTAAAGAATACAAAGTGGCTTCCCTTTGTGGGACACCAAACTTTTGCACCCTCATATTAGCTTCAGGCATCTCCCCATGGAGGTGGCTCCTGGGATCCATAGGAACTTCTTCAACGAAGGGGTACAAATGTGAGCTATGAACCGGTCACATTCACAGCAACCGCAAAAAGTCTCTATTAGACTCATCTGTTCAAGAGTTGTTTATTGAAAATCTGCACTACACTGGGCACAGTTTTGGAGGACAGGTTCTGACTTACAGAGCCCACATCCTACTGGATAATTCCGATGTTGATCAAATTGTCACACGCACAAATATAACCCTGACAAGTGTCAGGAAAAAGAGGAACTTGGTTCTCCCAGTAGAGTAAGATTTGACCTCAGCAGCAGGGTCAGAGGAGTCTTCATGAGGAAATAATGATGGAGGTGGGTGCCAGAGAACAGATGAGAGGGAAGTAGGCAGCCACAGAAGGACCAGGGAAGGGTTGCAGGCTGATGGGACATCAGGCAAAGGCCTTGTGACGGGAGGGCATATGAAACGTTCTAGAACTTGAAATGACTGCTGACCGTGGCGAGTGGCAAGCAGTCTTCAATATACCTGATGAGGTGGGGAAAGTCCATGCGTACAGCACAACCTAGGGTGCTTTTTAGCCTAAGAGCAATTGGAGGCCATTGTAGGGAACTCAGCAGGGGTGAAGATGTGGGAGGGACTTGACTTGTGTTTTTGATAATAGCGCTCTGTTTGTCCTGGGATTATAGGAAAAGCTAAATCCTCGTACTGAAAGAAGACATGTCACATTGAGATGTTTTCCATTCTGTCCTGCTATGGTTTGACTGCTTGTCATCTCCCAAATTGACATTGAAATTTAATTGTTATCATGCCAGAGCTGAGAGGTGAGACCCTTAGGAGGTGGCCAGGCCATGAAGATTCCACTTTGATGGGGGGGGGGGGTTGGTGCTATTATCAGAGGACAAGGTTAACCCCTCCTGCTCTCTCTTTCTCTCTTGGCCCTTCCTTCCCATTTCTGCCATGGGATGATGAGGCAAGAAGGGCTCCACTAGATGCAGGCACTGCAATATTGGGCTTCCAAAATTCCTGCTCAGTAGAGATGAGCCAGCCCCTGGGATTCATCACCACAGCACAGAATGCACTAAGACATCTTTGATGGCAGGAGATCAAATTCTCCCATTTGTAGCACACGCTGACTCTCCTACGTGGCGGTTGCCTTCCTCGTCAGTTAGAAATTTTTATTCCAAGGTCACCTTCAGCAGGGGTTACCTATCAGAGCCTCAGGTCTTTTGGACTGGGAAAGTGTTTCCATCAATACTGATTGTTAAGATTTTATTTATTTATTTATTTGACAGTAGAATTATAGAGAGAGAGAGAGAGACAGAGAGAAAGGTTTTCCTTCCATTGGTTCACTCCCCAAATGGCTGCTATGGCTGGCGCTGTGCCGATCCGAAACCAGGAGCCAGGAGCTTCTTTCGGGTCTCCCACTCGGGTGCAGGGGCCCAAGCACTTGGGCCATCCTCCACTGCACTCCCGGGCCACAGCAGAGAGCTGGACTGGAAGAGGAGCAGCTGGGACTAGAATCCAGTGCCCATATGGGATGCTGGTGCCGCAGGCAGAGGATTAACCAAGTGAGTCACAGCGCCGGCTCCAGATGGTTAAGATTTTTAAGAGGAATGCAATAGGTGAGAACTTCCTTCTCTACCTCAAATCAGAAGCTCCTGGAATAAGCACAGAAATCATGCAAATCAGTACTGCTTTTATTGGTGCTAACACTGAGCCTGGATACTATAGTTTAGACCTGTGAGCGCTGGAGTGAATGTCTTCCTAACCCTGCGGCTGAGAGGAGGGAGGATAAACCTGCCTGCCCTGTCACAGATGATGACTGAAAGCTGCCAGAGTCCGTCCCTAGTGTGTTGACCAGATCCCTAGCCATAGGCTGCAAACAGACACTCTTCTGAACTAGAAGAGATGCACTTTATGGGCTGTGATTGACGGAAGGTTCTGGCACCATAGTGAAGATCAGAGAGTGTTTCTTAACAGAAGTGAGATTTGAATGAGGCCCTGAATGAAATGTTGCTTATCTAAGAAATATCAATTCATTATTTACCATGTGATTAGCTAGGATGCCTCTAAGTTGACAGAAAGAAATGGTGTTCCATGCTGAGGCTATAGATTAAGCAAAGGCACAGAAGCACAGATACCAAGAGAAGTAGTCGTCAATTACTTAATACGCCTGTCCATAGCAGAGAATAGTTGTTGGCCGGCTGATACAACCTTGAAGTCACCACTCCCCATAAAGATCTCCTGCAGGTAGCACGCCTCTGTTGATGGGAGCAGCTGGGTCAGAGTCCAGCCAAGACTGGAAGTGCCGGACAGTTAATGTGTGCCAGTGATGAATGGGAGTTGACAGATACTCCAGTTCCCTTCCTCTTGGGTGGCTCAGCTCACTCCTCATGTGGGTATGAGCTGTGTCTCCCAGAATGAAAGCCTACTCAGCACTGCTCTGTGGACTGGCTTCTTTCCCCGCTTCTTCACTGGTGCTTCCTGAGAGCAGCTCTTAAATCACATATACTCAGGGCTGGTGCTGTGGTATAGCAGGTAAAGCTGCCACCTGCAGTGCCGGCATCCTATATGAGCACCTGTTTGAATCCTGGCTGCTCCACTTCCAATCCAGCTCTCTGCTCTGGCCTGGGAAAGCAGTGGAAGATGGCCCAAGCCCTTGGGTCCCTGTAGCCTGCGTGGGAGACCCAGAAGAAACTCCTGGCTCCTGGCTTTGGATCAGTGCAGCTCTGGCCATTGCAGCCATTTGGGGAGTGAGCCAGCAGATGGAAGATCTCTCTCTCTTTCTCTCTCTGCTTCTGTAACTCAGACTTTCAAATAAATAAATAAATAAATAAATGTTTAAAAAATAAATAAATCACATATACTCACATCCTCATCTATATCTTAAAATAAGATTTGCATCCTGTAATAAACTATAAGTCCTTATTTGTATTACTTAGATGATAATACAAGTTAATTATGTACAAAGATAATTAAATATTAAATGAAAAAGATATTTCCAAATGCTTGTTCATTAGATGGTTCATCTATTAAATGTTGTTGAGCAATGTTGTAGTTGAGCAATGTTGGACATTATTTTAAGCAAAAATAAGTAATATTAAACTGTACATAGAAAGTACTTGTTGGATATTCAAAATGAATAGGATTCATGTCACAAAGTTGACTGGAATAAGCTTAATTTCTTTGTTGTAATAGGTTTATCTTTCTTCTGTTGCAACAATCCTGTTTATAGAAACCAGATGTACTGTTCACTCAATTGCCTGTTATATGCCAAATACTTTCTTTCCATGTGTCATCATAAGAGGCTTACCTTGAGCCCAAAGTGCAAGGTTTACCCAATTATCAAACTGTATGAACTTGGTAATGACCACCATTGACACTGTGAGGAAAGGACTTGGGCAATCACCCGGAAAATAAAATCAGTGGTCAACCTACTTTTGAAGAATAAGTCAGGAAGCCGTCGCCGTGGCTCACTTGGCTAATCCTCCACCGGCAGGGCCGGCACCTTGGGTTTTAGTCCCAGTTGGGGCGCCGGATTCTGTCCAGGTTGTTCCTCTTCCAGTCCAGCTCTCTGCTGTGGCCCGGCAGGGCAGTGGAGGATGGCCCAAGTGCTTGGGTCCCTGCACCCACATGGGAGACCGGGAGGAAGTACCCAGCTCTTGGCTTCAGACCCACGCAGCGCCGGCTGTAGTGGCCATTAGGGGAGTGAACCAATGGAAGGAAGACCTTTCTCTCTGTGTCTCTCTCACTGTCTATAACTCTACCTGTCAAATAAATAAATAAATAAAAGAATAAGTCAGGATGGATGATTCTGTGCAGTGGTACCTTGGTTAGTGATAAAATGCCTGTTTTCAGGCTCTGTTACTTTCCACATGTGCATGCACATATGAACATGCGCCCACACATGCACCCACATATAACAACCACGACCATAAGTATTGTTATAAAAGCAAATTCCTAAATAGTCATGTTAACTTTTTCAAATTCCTTTCTTTTTTTTAAAGATTATTTATTTGAAAGTCAGAGCTACACAGAGAAGGAGAGAGAGAGAGAGCGAGTTCACTCCCCAATTGGCCACAATGGCTGGAGCTGTGCCAATCTTAAGCCAGGAGCCAGGAGCTTCTTCTGGGTCTCCCATGTTGGGTGCAGGGGCCCAAGGACTTGAGCCATTTTCCACTGCTTTCCCAGGTCATAGCAGAGAGCTGGATCGGAAGTAGAGCAGCCAGAACTCAAACCGGCACCCATGTGGGATGCCGGCACTGCAGGTGGCGGCTTTACCCACTACGTCACAGTACAAGCCCCTTCATATTCCTTTCTAGTCTAGAGGCACAGATTATTATATTTATATTTTATATGTTTATATTTTATTAATGCTATATATTTTATATATTTATATTTTATTAATTACTTCTACATTTTTTTGCCAGCAGGCTTTCTTCACAAGGCCTTGTTCAATGCTTTTTAGGTATCAAGTGTGGATTGAGTCCAAATGGAGTGTTTGTATCCTGCACTGAAACCACACATAGGAACTCAAAGAAAGAGCTACTTTTAACCTCTTGTGTTTTCTTCTCCCAGTAATGAACCCAGAGCTAGTGCTTCTTGCATGGCTTAATGTGTTTGGATCATTGCCTCAGGAGAGCAGGTGTAAAGTCCTTACACTTGGCAAAGGCCTGCTTTGTTTATTTATCACTCATTCAGTCATGCATTCATTCAACAAAATTCACTGAATATCTGTCTGCACTCAGCAGACAGCGGCTGCCATGCTCTCTGTGGGCAGGTGATGGAGGCTGGGGCTTGAGCTGGGGCAGGAGCAGGAAGCTGCGAGAGATGAGTGAACACTGGAGCGGAGTGTGAGCCGTCACACATAACCACGTGACACAGAGGCACCGACAAGAAGGGCAGTCGCCAAGAGAAGTCCACCAGTCAATCAGACCGACAGAACTGGAAAGACAGGACGCGGATGTGCGGCAGATGACGTCAACAAGAAGAGCAAGATTCAATGCATTAGTGACACCGCCCAGGTGCTCAAAAACCTTCAGTCCTCTAAGCTGGTTAGATACCAGCCTGGCACTGCTGGGGAGCTTCTCTCATGCAGAAAGCCCCGTCGGACACCAACCTGGTGATGCTTTGCTGTTTTGATGCGGGGCTCTTCCCTGCCAGGCTTCATGGCTCAGCACGGGGGCTGTGCACGCCGAGCCGGGAGATCACCCGGCAGCTTTTAGTTGAAACCCAGCACATTGGCCAACGTCAGGAGGCATTTCTCTGAAAGAGCAACCAGAATGCCCTAGCCCCTGGGCCTCTTCCCAGATCCCAAGCCTGGGAAGCATTGCCAAGTATGCCCCAGCTCCTTGGGGGAAGGCCTAACTCCAGGAGCAGTGCCATCAGCAAACAAAACAGAAAGATCGACTGCAGGGACTCACCAGGTCCAGGAGCCAGGATTTGGCAAGGACGAAGGAAGAGGGCCCAGCCTCTACTTTCTTGCCTTCTCCTTTTCTTTTACAGAAACTCTCTTGGTTTTTGTTGTTCTATGCAGGAGCTAAGCTGATTACAGTGAAGAGCAGTAGGGGCAGGTGCAGGTAACTAGGAGACAGGAGCGAATTGGCATCCCAGTTGTCGAACACATCCAAAGGCCGTTCTTCCTGCTTCAGTTGGAAAGTGCAGTGCAGTTGTAGGGCTATGCAAACAGGGCCATGCCTTCGCCCTTGGAAGGCTGTGAGGATGCTGGGCTGGGGAAAGCAGAGGCCTTGGTAGGGCAAAGGCTTCCTCCCCAGTAGGGCTTGGAGGTGGCAAAGTTTGTCATCACTTCTCTTGAACAATAAAAACCTGTGATATTTTGTTGGCTGAGACAATTGCCAACAATTACAGAAATACCGCAGAAGTTCAATGTTGGCTTTTGGCAAGAATCACACAGCGCATGCACACACAGTCACACGCATGCGCACGGGCAGACACACAAGTATCCACCCACAGTGCAGCCATTGTGTGTGCGAGGCTTGGCTTACAGAGAATGTCAGGAGTTTGGATGTGAGGAGCAGGATGGAAATGAGGCCCCTACAAGGTGGCTGCTGGGCCCCCCCTCCCAGAAGCCGGTTCTGTCCGAGCCGCTGCACAGACAGAAGCCCCCTCCCAAATACACAGCCTCCCCACCTACAAAGAAGACCTCCTCCTTCGCCCACCTCCCTGCAAAGAACTCAATCTCCACTCCAACTCTTACCCTGTTATTTCTTCTCCTTTTAAAAAACCATAGACCTCCAAGACAGACTTCCAAGTCTTCTCTGACAGTTTGGAATAAGCCAGAAAAATCAAAGCCCCTCTCTGTCATCCTCGCTCCACTGCCTTCCAACACACGTGCGCACACACGCACACACACACACACACTCACACGCTGAAACCCAGCTCCAGCTCTCTGCCTGCGCCGTCCCCTCTCTGCCCCCTCCACCCAGACTGATTTCATAAAAATGTCAGCTATGAAGTTAACATTATTTAAGGGGCTTTGGGTTTAGTTCCTCACTGCAACCTAAGCTGGATCGGTATAGACCTGACACGAAGCCCCGGCTGTATAAAACATGATCCACAGAGGTACTAAATAAATAGCCAGGCTGTGGGCTTCCAGGTCTCTCTATTTATCACTGCAGTAATGATAAGGATCTGATTTAGAGTGAACCCTACTGAGGGTCGGACCCCGCACAAGCTGGAATATGATCTGCGGGGGAGGGCTGATAACCCGAAACAATGTGAAGAAACCCTGCCAGATAAATCAAACAAACTGTTTGTCCATTAAACAGCGCTGTCAGGAAGAGAACAGGAAAGCCAAACACAGCCAAATCCAATTCTTTTACAGCCGCACAAAGCCGGCAACACCTGAACTAAGCTGGGGAAAATAAGTTCCCTTAGAAAAAGAAGAGGCGAGTGCTGTGGGGCACTAGGTTAATCCTCCGCCTGCAGTGCCGGCATCCCATATGGGCGCTGGTTCTAGTCCTGGCTGCTCCTCTTCTGATCCAGCTCTCTGCTATGGCCTGGGAAAGCAGTAGAAGATGGCCCAAGTGCTTGGGCCCCTGCACTCACGTGGGAGACCCGGAAGAATCTCCTGGCTCCTGGCTTCAGATCAGCGCAGCTCCGGCCGTTGCAGCTATTTGGAGTTTGAACCAACAGAAGAAAGACCTTTCTCTCTCTCTCTCTCTCTCTCTCACTGTCTGTAACTCTATCTGTCAAATAAATGAAAAAAGAAAGAAAAGAAAAAGAGGCAAGAGATCGGACTCATGAAAGTCACTGTGGGATGGAAAAGCTGCATTTTCAACCACAGCAAATCCTGTACCCTTCTTGGTCTCAGTCCCCCCAGCTGCAGAACGCGAGCCATCTTGTTGATTGTGCCCTCCTTGCTGGGCTGTTGAGATGGACCCATGGAAAACTAATGCATCCTGGGAGGCAGCAGTGATGGTTCAACTGCTCGGGTTCCTGCCACCCAGAGGAAGACCCAGGTGGAGTTCTGGGCTCTCGACTTGGACTTCGCCCAGTCCCGGCTGTTGCAGGCATTTGGAGGGTTCGTTAATGGATGGGAGGTCTCCCTCTCTCATCTTTGTCTCCTCTCTCCTCCTCCTGGCTCCTTTCATTCTTCGTCTCTGTTGCTCTTTCAAGCAGATAAAAGTAAATTGAAAATAAACATTTAAAAATATATTTAGGCCAGCGCCACGGCTCACTAGGCTAATCCTCCGCCTGCGGCACCAGCACACCGGGTTCTAGTCCCCGTCAGGGCGCCGGATTCTGTCCTGGTTGCTCCTCTTCCAGTCCAGCTCTCTGTTGTGGCCCAGGAAGGCAGTGGAGGATGGCCCAAGTGCTTGGGCCCTGAACCCCATGGGAGACCAGGATAAGCACCTGGCTCCTGGCTTCAGATCAGCGTGGTGCAAGGGCCGCAGCGCGCCGGCCACAGCAGCCACTGGGGGGTGAACCAACGGAAAAGGACGACCTTTCTCTCTGTCTCTCTCTCTCACTGTCCACTCTGCCTGTCATAGATATAGATATAGATATAGATATAGATATAGATATAAATATTTAAAAGAGAAGACAGAAACAAATGCAGGAGGCTCTGATATGCAAATGCCTGCACAGGACCAGCTGGTTATTAAAGCGCTAGAAGCGGATGGAAGTGGAGAACCAGAGGCTCATCTCAGGGAGCAATAGCCACTCGATGCCACCAGCGCCACTGCACAGAAACACAGCCCACCACGGCCAACTCCAGATGTTTTCAAAAGTTCCGGGTAGGGATTATAATGCGAAATCCCAAGACTCCCAAGTGTTGGAGATTATGGTGAGAATTTTTGAGAATTCTGGCTGTGTTCAGTTGAAAAACCATATGGGTTGGTTGGGGCCTGTAATTGGCAACCTGTGGACAAAATCCAAGTGGGATGGAACATACTGGTGACTCCAGAAGAGCTCTGGACACAGAGGAAGCAGAAAACACTGCCCTTCCCAAGCCTGCTCTACCTACCACACACTTGTGTTAGCTCTTCCAACTCCTTTAAAAAAGCATCAATTTATTTGAGAGGTAGAAAGAGTAAGAGAGAAAGACTCACATGTAGAGACAATGAGAGATCTCCCATCCGCTGGCCTACTCCCCAAATACCCACAACAGCAGAGGCTGGGCTGGGAGTGAGGAACCCAATCCAATTTCCATGTGTGTAGTGGGAACCCAATCTTTCCTTGAGCCGTCACCACTGCCTCCCCAGGTCTGTATTAGCTGGAAGGTGGAGCAAGGAGACCCAGATGGGTATCAACCCCTTGCACTCTGATATGGGACACAGTCCCTTCACCACGAGGTCAAACTTTCCAAAGGACCTCTACGAAATCCACACACTGCGAGCCACTGAGCCAGAACCTTGCGATCCTACAGATGGTCTTCTGTTGAGCGTGCTGTAGCTGCCGTCTGAGCTTTTCATTCGTAGGAACCCTGGTCCCTTCCTGCCCAGTAGGAGAAGCGTCAGCGCTTTGGACAGGCGCTAAACTTCAGTAGCTCCTGCTGAGGTCTAAGACAACTGGAAAACGTCTCCTTATTTGAAAAACAACAGCAACAAGAAAACAGCCCTCTTGCTCCTCTGCAGTGGTGGAAACCAGAGGCTCTCAAGAAGATCAGGCGGTCCGATTCGCCTTGCCAGAGGTCAGCCTGACCAGCCACGGTGGGTGTCCGTGGTGGTGCTCCTGGGGCAGCCTGGAGCGTCTCTATTCCAAGAAGACGGAGCTTCTCAGAACGACGGAGGCCACGCCAGGAAGCAGAAACTGAGGCTGCTCGGGAGGATCATCTCTGTCTCCCAGCACGGGCTCTGAGCTGAAGCAGGTGCTTTATGCTGGGACGCCGCAGTGTACGGTGCAGAAACGCTTATTATTACTATTACTATTACTATTATTATTATTATTACATACAACTTCACGGGGGATCCTAGACCATTTCTCAAACCACTAAAGCAGTGGTTCTCACCCTTGGCTTTCAGAATCATCTGGAAAGCTTTCCAAAAATAAGGTTCATGAGGCACCACTCAAAAAACCTGCTTTGACTTGGGTATTGGACTACATTTTTAAATAACTGACTTGATACACTCCTTGGGATACTTGCATTCTGTTACCAGAGTGCCTCGTTAGAATTCCAGCTCTGCTAGTTTTGATTCCAGATTCCTATTAATGAAGACCCTGGGAGGCATCTCTCTGGTCATGGCTCAAATACTTGGGTCCCTCTACCCTCACTGGAGACCTAACTGAATTCCTGACTCTGGTGAAGACATTCTCTCACTCTCTCGGTCTTTCTCTCTCTCTAATAAAATGAAAACATCAAAAAATTCGTTTAAATTACCTTGTATGTAACTACTGCGTGTCCAGGAGTAGACCGGAGTCTGGCACCTTTGCAATGCTTCCGGGGAATTCGATCAGCTCACATGGTCCTTGCAGATGGCAAAGCGGAGACCTAGTAGCAGGAAAAGATCACTGCGACCCTAACCCATCTAGAATAAGACTCACCCGTCTTGTCCTTCACTTGAGGATGTTAACACCATCTATTTCTGCAGAATCCGAAGTCAGTATGTTCCAACTACTCATGACTGGGCTGAAATTCATTTCCTGAAGTAGCTGTAACATGAATTGCATTTTTTTTTTATCATACTTTGTATGCAATGTTGAATGAGTCTCCTCTCCTCCTTAGGAAAAGGTTCTGCTTCTCTTTTGCTTTGAGATGGTTTGGGACAAATCTTCCTTGGCTTTACTGCCCCAAGTCTCCTGCTCATTAAGGAGCTTATGAAACAAGGATCAAGGGTTTGCTTCTGTACTAAAAAGCAGTTCCCGACACTTAAGGAGGAGTGGATGGAGACTCACAATGAACATGAAGATGATTAAAAATAGAGAAATGGAAATATTTTCCTTAATAGATATTTGGCTCGAAAGTCCGATACACACACAGTGGATCTGGTAGAAATGAACTACTGGCTTCTTACATGTGAATAATCTCCGAGAAGGAAGTTAGTTTTGTACAAGGAGAAAAAATTATACCCCTGGGGAGACATATTTTTAATTTAAGGGATACCTTAACTGAACAAAATTCATGTAAATTCTTTCAAATGACTAAAAACATAACCTAAACAGGCTCAGAAAGAGAAAATGAGAAAGTATATGGGCCACATGCGTGACAATGACTTCAGGTGCAATGTAACCCAGAGCTCCGAGCGCCGTTCCCGGGCATGTCTGTCTCCAGCCCTACATGGCGTGGATGTCACAGCCCAGACAAGTCCTTCCAGGTGAGAGCTCGGCAGTCCTGGTGGTGCCACCATCAAGTCTTCTCGGGGGCCTGTGCTGCTCCCTGAAGCCAGTGTCCGAGGAAGGCGTGGAACACACTGACGGGGCCATCGTGGAAGCAGGAAAGTAGGATCAAAGCATCTAACCGACCAGAACAGACAGTGGAGGTGCAGTGACCCCCAAAAGTGGGGAAAAGACCCAGGACTCCTACAGCAAAAAGGAGAAATTGATCCTGGTAAGGAATGAACAACAGATGTTTTCTACAAAGGGAGACAAGATGGATGTAGGGAAAGAAAGCCAGTCCATTTTCTCTTTTCTGGGTCCCATTAGCATTCATTAAATAAAAGCAGGAAGCCAAAGCACTGAGAATAGATCCGAGGATAGCGCCCTTCTCGCATAGTGAGAATTCTGACTTGATATTGTTTTCAAGAAAGCAATTTTTTTTCGGTCTTTTAAGAATTTACAGTAACTCAGCTTGGCTAATAAAGTGTTTGCCTAGTACATTATGGAAGTCTTTTGGGAGACTATTGAATCAATTAGAATGATTTGTAATTAGCACACCAACCTAATGACAGGGTGTCTCTAAATTGCTCGAAAATACTTTGGTCTCTGGGGGACCCGTATGTCCCGCTTGCGTACTTATTTACGTTTCTGATATGCGTACCAGCTTTCACAGAGGTTTCTAGGACATACATTCTGCTCACATTCGGTATGAAATAGTACCCATTCTGAATTCAACGGCTTTGTCTCATCAGCATGTTCCTATATTACTGAGAAAAAGTCCCCTTTGTTGACACTTCTTCCCAAAAGCCTCCGCACCAGGCTCTCGCAAACAGGCATTTCTGCAAGTTGTTGATTGCCATGAAGAAGTCGTGTCAGATGCTGGAGCCCACAGTGCTGTTATCACAAGGTGCCATTGTCCGCACGCCTCAGGACGGGCACAGATGCGGAATAGGGCGAAACAACGCCTGGTGCTTGTTTCAGAAGTTTGAAAGGAAGTCGAGAGGCAGCTGACCTGTGAGCTTTTTTTTTTTTTTTAAGTTCCTGAGACTCAAATGGGCAGATGCTCATTCATGTGGCTGGCACAAGTTTAGCTTTTCCAGTTTCTAGAGCGCAGGGTGAGGGCAGCGCCAAGCCGCAGACACATGGCATTGTGGCCAACGGTGTGAAATTTCTGAGGTCAGACGGAACCTGCCCATGTGTCTGTGTTCTGTCTTTTTTGCAGGTGTGAAATCTTGAGTAAATTGCTTCAACTTTCTGAAACTGTAATGTCTGTAAGAGAACCAGATGATGGTAATGACGGTATGTTTTGTTGTTGTTGTTTTTTTTTTTGGTTTTTTTTTGTTGTTGTTGTTGTTGTTTTTTGTTTTGTTTTGTTTTTTTTTTTGAAAATGGAGAGGATAGTAATAATATGTTTGAATGAATTGGATGTTTCTTTTTTGAAGATTTATTTTATATGAAAGACAGACACACAGAGAGAGACATCTTCCATCATCTGGTTCACTCCCACAAATGACTGTAATGGCTAGGGCTAGGCCAAGCCAAAGTCAGGAGCCTGGGGTTCCATCCAGATCTCCTCTGTGAGTTTTAGGGACCCTAGGACCCCAAGTACTTGGGCCAACCACTGCTTTCACAGGTAGATTCACAGGGAGCTGGATTACAAGGGGAACAGCCAGGACCCAGCGCATAACTGCATTATGGGACATTGGCATTGCAAGGGGCGGCTCAGCCTTCTGTGCCACAGCACTGGCCACAGATGTGTGCTTCTTCTCCATCGAAACCCAAATCCAGTGCAGCAAGGCCACTGTGCTACTAAGGAGTTGATTCTGGGTAATTAACTCCTTCTTATTTTATTCTAGTGAGTAATCTAGAAGATGCCAAGGGTTTCTGTCAAAGGGTAGAACAGTTGGCTGAGGTATATAGGGTGTACAATGATACGCATGTATTTTTAGAGGTTGGCATGGTAGCCCAGGGGGTTAAGCTGCCGCTTGCGATGCCTGAATCCCAGATTGAAGCACTGGTTCGATTCCCAGCTACTCCACTTTTGATTCAGCTTCCTGCTTATGTGCCTGGGAGGGCAGCAGCAGGTCACTCAAGACCTTGGGCTCCTGCCACCTATGTAGGGAGACCGGGATGGAGTTCCTGGCTCCTGGTTTCTGCTTGCCCCAGATCTGGATGCTATGGTCATTTGGGGAGTGAACCAGCAGATCTTTCTCTCTGTCTCCCTTCTCTCTCTGTCATTCAGCCTTCCAATTAAATAAATAAATAAGTAAACCAATCAATCAATAAATAAATCTTAAAAAGAAGTAAATTTTCCAGCCAATCATGTTTCCAGAACTTTAAGAGTCATCAATCTTTGTCCATTTGCTTATCCCATAGATACTGAGGCCTACAGATACTTATGGAGTCCCAATCAGACTTCGGTAATTAGGTGGTGATCAAAACAATAAGTATCTGCGTATTTATACCAACTGAACAACCTTGTTTTAAGTTTGTCATCACTTCTCTTGAACAATAAAAACCTGTGATATTTTGTCATGCCTATTCAGCCCAGAAAAGTAGAAAATAAAATAGCTTCCCACCTCATGATTGTTGTCAAAAGAGCTGATCCATGCAATGTGTTTAACACAGGGCTTGGCTCATAGTACAAGAAACAGCTTGGTAACACTAATGGTTTCAACTATTCCTATGCTATACTTATCATTTTGTGATTTTTTTTTTTAAAAGCACTGGAGACGTTAAGCCAAACTTGGGTCAGATCTGGGTGTGCCTTTTCAAAGTCAATGATTTTGAACAACTTACACAGCCTCTCTACATTTCAGTTTCCTCATCTGTGAAATCAGTGTGATGTCAGCGCCTGTGCCATAGGATGATTGGAAGGAGTAGTGAGATGCTGTTTCTAAGGTGGCTGGCGTGGCACCTGGCTTGTACTGAATGCTACTAGTTACTGTAATCTTTGGAATATCCAAAGCGTGTGTTGTCGCTTTGAACTGACACAATATTTTCACCTAAAAATTCTCATGTATTGCTCAGGGAACAGAGAAGGGTCACTGTTTATCTCATCCTTGTAGTTGTTTATGAAATAAGGAGTTCCATGATCTGCCCAAAACTACAGGGCAAAGTCAATCCTTCATCCTGGCAGGCATCACTGGAGTTACAAGTGATTCCCAGAGCACTCTGTTAGCCTGGAGAGAACACCTGTGTGTAGACAGTTGTATGAAGGATTCAGCATCCATAAAGGTGGGTCTGAGCTGGCTCTCTGGAATGCATATTTTGGTGGGAAGCAGCACTTCGAGAATTAAGGTACGGGGTAGGCATTGTGAGTCAGCCGGTTAAGCCACCATGGGGGACAACAACATCCCATATCCGACTGCCAGTTAGAGTCCCAGGTACTCGACTTGTGATCCAGCTTCCTGCTTGTGTGCCTAGGAGGCAGCAGACAATAGCTTAAGGATCCCTTAAGGGTCCCTGCCACCCACAAGGAATACCCAGGTGAAGTCCCTGGCTCCTAGCTTTGACCTGGCCCAGCCTTGGCTGCTGTGGGCATTTTGGAAATGAGCTGTGGATGGAAGTTCTCTCCGTGTGTGTCATTCTGCCTTTAAATTAATCAATCAATAATTTTTTTTTTTTTTTAAGAACTGAGGCTTAGTAAACTGAGGGTCTCATGCCTCCCTCAATGGGCAAAGCCACTGCTGTCATAAAAAAAATCCTGACTGGCGCCACGGCTCAATAGGCTAATCCTCTGCCTGCGGCGCTGGCACACCAGGTTCTAGTCCTGGTCGGGGCGCTGGATTCTGTCCCGGTTGCCCCTCTTCCAGGCCAGCTCTCTGCTGTGGCCCGGGAGTGCATTGGACGATGGCCCAAGTGCTTGGGCCCTGCACCCACATGGGAGACCAGGAGAAGCACCTGGCTCCTGGCTTCGGATCGGCACAGTGCGCTGGGTGCAGTGCACCAGCCGCAGCGCGCCGGCCGCAGTGGCCATTGGAGGGTGAACCAACGGCAAAGGAAGACCTTTCTCTCTCTGTCTCTCTCACTATCCACTCTGTCTGTCAAAATAAATAAATAAATAAAATCCTGTCCCTTTGCCTCAGTCACAACAAGGGGACATAGCCTCTTGACCAAATACTCAGATACTCAAAGTCTTTTCTGTCTCACTTCCAGCATCAGAGCCACGTATTTCTTTTTTAAAAAATGCTGTTGAAAAGATTCTACTTTGGGGCCATTGTTCTTGGAAGGACTGCTGAGATCTTCACTTTCTCTGATTCTTCCACCAAACTTTCGCAGGATGTGAGTCCAGCCTTACATCTTTAGATTTCCAAAAGGAACAGGTCATCTGGAGTTATACACACTTAAACATATTATACACACAAAAATGTACACACTTCAAAGTCACAGACTCCATGGAATCAAAGCCAAAACATGGCAATGGCCTGCGTGAGGCCTGGGGACAGCCATTTGCAATGTCAGCTGTCCATGGGGGCCTGATTCTTTTTGGAGGTCAGGAAGGAGTTCCGTGGACAAGTGGCATTTAATCCAAAGCCAGATGAATAGGTAGGCGGTTGTCAGGAGAGGGACAGGGTGCAGCTCCCCGTGGCTGGAGCAGAGCTCGACACTGTGGACTGCAGGGCTGGGGAGGCAGGTGAGACAGGCACAACTAGATGTGACAGGGCACTGTGGTGTGGTTGAGTCAGGGAGCTCTTTACAAACAGGGTGCCCTTCTGGGAATCGACTGGAAGGGGCAAGAAGACAGTGGAGAGATACTGTAAGGTGTGGTGGTGGCGACGTCCGCCCACACCTCTGATTCTCATCCCCATCTCATCCCTGTTGGATGCAGTGCCAATGTTGTACCAAGCCAAGCTGATTTCCTGTTCTGCCATGTTTTTCTAGAGTGAGGACGACTCTCTCTCAACTTCACCCTTGGTCAAGATTTAGAGGGAACTTTCTGACTGCTTCCAGAGCCCCGACACCTATCCCCTACTCCGGGTCCCTTTTCAGTTTGCAGGTTTACTTTTGTCTCAAATGCGTTTTCACCTGTGTTTTCTTTTACACCTAAATGCCAGTTTTCAACTGTCATTGAATAAGAATTAAGAACACGTTACATTAAAAAATAGCTTATCGGTAAATCAAACCTTCTGGCAAACGTGAGGGTTGAGGTACCAAGTGTCATTGTCTTTTATATCTACCTAAGGAAATACTTTTTCTCCCTCTTTACAGCTGACAGAGTTGTTTTTGAGAAATGCAGCCCTCAGGTTGTTGGAAGTCACTGTGAATTAAATCAAGCTAGTTAAATGGCAAACTGCCAGGAGAATTTTAAAAACTTGTGTGAGAAGATATTGCTATTTTTTTTCCTGTCACTTTAAATTTTCCAAGGCCACCCCATAGAACGTTGGGAGCAGGTATTGGATATTGGTGAGTATTCCTAAATGGGCGTCCCCACACACACACACCCCCGATCGCAGGGTCAGATTCATGAGAGCTAAGACAATTCTCCCTGCCCTAGATTCAAAACGTCAAGGTCATCAGACCCACTCGATGGCTTTGAAAGTCAGGGGTTCGAGATCCAGGAAGAAGTAAGTATTGAAGGAGCTGTCCTTCGCTGATCTCCACGAAGCAATGCTCTCATTATCGCGCAGAACACGTGGTGCCGTGGTGCTTGGAGGGGTCATCTGGTGGCCTTTGGGCTCTTTGTTGACTGTTGTGGAGCTAGTTTTTGTGTCTCTGTCCTTTTCAAAGCCTTCAACTTTCTTCGTCTCTTTCTTTGTCCTTCCTTCTACTAGAACATACATCTATCTTACATTTTTTTTAAATGTCATGAACTCATAAAATTGTGCATCTCCAGGTGTGCCAAGTGTTGTTTTCATACATGTTCACATTGATGTATCTCTTCAAGCGTTTAACATTTCTTTATGTTGCAAACATCCAAAATCCTATCTTTTTCTTTTTATTGAAAAATAGGCAGACACCTACCTGAAGAGGATAAAGGCCCAAAACTCTGTGCCCCTGGCATACAGCAATGGGCCTTGGTCCCTTCACACGGCACTGGGCAGTCTCCATTTCTGTCTGCTCCGGGCACGCTCACGTGTCTGGTGAATCCAGGCTTGCATCTGGTCCCTTTACCATGCATTGACTTCGGCTTTTTTTTTTTGCTGGCAAATAAATCATTTCTTTCAGATCAGATAAAAAATGGGCTATGCTCTTTTGGAAACAGAAGACTTCCAGATAATTCCATGTTTGCACTATAAACTATACCAGTCAATTGCACATTCAGGTTTACACTGGGGCCAGATTTATGCCCCTGAGAAAGTTCTATTTTTGCATGATTTAGACAAAAAAATGTGTCTGAACAGCCTTACCCAGCCTAATTTATATGAAACTGGGATTCTGCCACCTGGAGTTTCGGGTCTGCTCTGTGAGACGTGTCTGGTATGTGACTAAGGACCAAGTGAGGAGGAGGCGGTGGTGGAGGGGAAGAGAGGGGCTCCCTGGAAAACAGGCCCCCATCCCAGACAACTGAATGGGGCGTGCACAACCAGCTGGGAGGGAGGCCTCCCCATTGTGTTTGTGTTATTGGCTCTTGTGTACAACCAGAGAGGCTCCCCCTCCCCAGGGCACGCCTGGTTGCTACGATCTGTTCCTGGGGGCTTATATGCATCCCAAATGGCATCTCCCTCCCGTCCAGACAGCCTGGGCTTTGCTCAATTACCAAAGCCGGCAGCATTTTGATCCCAAACACTTCTGGTTCCCACCTGCATCTGAGCCTGCACGAGAGAGAGGACAAGCCGAACAGCTCCCCCTCCCCACCCTGTTCCATATCCGGGGCCTGTCCGCTGGCCAATCCACCCCCGCCCCACCCCCCACCCCCCCACCGCCTGCAGACAGTGCTCACCCTGTACACAAGCAAGAGTGTCCAAGGAGTTTTGGGGGTGTGTGGATGTTAACTCTCAAAATCCTCTTCTAAGGCTCCCAGCGATCTTAGCCTGTTGCTGTCCAGGGCCAGGGACATGGAGTTGCTCCTGGCGTGGAAACTGACCCTCTCTGACCGGCACACTGCACAGTCATTGGTGGGGGGGTGGAGGGCTCTACAAAGGTTCGAGAAATCATTTCTGAGCGTGAAGTTCACTCTAGGCACTAATCTGGGCAACACTGCTGGGGGTGGGGCCCAGGGATGCACAGACAGACCTGATATTGACTTCAATGGGAAAGAACCATGAAGTCAATCATCACATAATAAATGTGCACAGGAGTGAGAAGTACAGTGTGTAGCGAGCGTCTGGCTCCATGCGCTGTGTGAGTGGCGCATTCGAGCGTTCCCTAAGGTGGTGCCACTTGGTCTGAGCACTGAGCTGCTCACAGCCTGGAAGGAACAGGGCTGCACACTGGCTCAGGAGGGGTATCCTCGGATCAGACTAGAGAGCGACTCGCCCAAGGACACTGGGCTGGCTAGTAGCAGGGTCACTGTAAAATCCTCCCTGCGTTCAAGGAAAATGCTTAAACACTAGGGCTTTGCGTCAGAGGGGCTGTGCCTGAGACCTCAACCTTCCCCTTCAGGACCTCAGCCCTTAATCTTCCAGAACCTTCCAGAATCTTCCTTTTCTCCTCTGTGGAGTGAGGAACACAATAGATGTTTCCACACAAGGAGGTTTCAAGCCATAATGAGAGTAAGCATGTAAGGTATTTGGACATCATAAATGTTAGCTATTGCAATTATTTATTCTTATTTGATCTTTCAAAGCCACACTATAGTGTCGAAAAAAAAAGCAGGTGCCCCTCCCTGTACCCAACCACAAATCTTTTATTTTAAATAGATGAAAAAAGAACCATAAAGGTGCCCAATCATGCATGGATGAGTCCATTCCAAGTATTTATTAAATTCTTCCTACAGTACAGGCGTTCTTCGAGGCATAAAGAGACTAAGAGTCCCTGCCTCAAGGTGCGGTTACCTGGTGGGGAAGCCCCCAGGCATCACACCGCGGCATCATCCTACTGATCCTAAGTGGGGAAACTGAGGCCCGGGTCAGGAGGTTGGTGACGGCTGTCACTTCCTTGCGTCTCCTCGCCGGCAGGAGGGCTCGGGGCTCAGAATCTCAGCCTCCCCGGAGCTGCCCTAGCAGAATCGGCAGATGGTGCCTGGGGGAGTCGGGCAGAGCTCCTTCCGGGGAAGGGATGCTGGTTCTGTATCCTCTGAGATGGCCTCAGACACTACACGCGGAGCCGCTGCGGGTGGGCGCTCTTCGCCGAGGTTTCTCTTCGTGGGCCTTTCCCAGTGCTTCCCTGTCTGTGACTCAGGTGTCCACGTGCCCGTCCCCTGGGCCACAGTTACTCGTTTCCCAACTGCAAGGCAAACACCATCTTAGTTCTGGTAGAAACTGAGGTTTAGGGTTTAAACGGAGGGGGGACCATCTTGGATTGAGGGTGCTGGGTCAGCCTCCCAGGGGACAGGGCCTAGGTGTGTGGGTCTCCTGGAGCCCCCACTTGGGGAGCCCCACCCACTCACCCAGCACCACCTCCTATCGCTTTGGGGATCCTCGGATCCTATTCAAACGCAAGCGCACTGGCTTCCGAGCCAAGCCGGTGTTGTTGATCTGCAATTACCCTGGAAGTCCTTCCTGTAATTAACCCCAGCTTCACGGACACTGCTATTTGCACATCCGTCCCCTCTGAAACACCGCCTCTCTGCCATTATTTCCTGGGAAGAGGAGTCAGCGAAGGCGAGGTTGTTAGCCAGCTTTTGTCTCCCGGAGATAAGTCCCCGATACCCCCAGCTCCAACCAGGCACTTCTCGCCTCCTTTCTCCAGCTCCTTTTTTTTTTTTTTTAATAACATTTTCTTCCTTTCTGCTTTTATATTTCTTCCTCTCCCTCCCATAGCCTTTCATGCATTCAGGATGTAAGGGAAGCAGCATCAAAGCCCAGGGCGGCGGTGCGTCCTCCTGCCTCTAGGAAGCGTGCCCTTTTCCTGTCTGATCACTGACTCAGAACCACAGCGCTTCCCAGGCCCAGGATGGGGAGAGGGAGGGCTGCGGCCCCGGGAGACAAAAGTTAAGGATTTGTTCAACAGGACTCCCCCCCCTTTCCCTTTGGGGATAATTGTTCAGGACAATCTGAGCTGACCCAGTTGGGGGGTGGGGGTGGGGGAGGGGAAGCCAGGAGCCCACCCCTCACCGCACATCCACTGGGGACTCCAAGCCCAGTGAAACTCATCCGTGCAGCCTCTCACCTCCCAAAGCCAGACCAGTCCCAAACCCACTCCCTGGGTGTCACCAACACCGTCCAGCACATTATTTGATTTTCACGCCATGGAGCATGTTTGCATTGGTGACCTACTGTGTGCCGCACTGTGCGTCGACAGGTGACAGCCACAGGCTGAAACCTTGTGCAAGTTAATGTCCCCTTTCTTCAAGAGGGAATATGCAGCTCCCCCCGCCCACCTCCAGCGCCCAGGCCTCCCCCCTCCCCTTCTGTCTCCATTAGGCGATGAATGGGGGTCACATCTGTTTCTTTTCTGGCTGGAAAGCAAGAGGCAAAGACCCTCAAATGGGGACAGACCAGCACACACCTGGGTGGTCCTTAAATTAGAAAAGTTTTTTTTTGCCAGAGTTCCTCCCGTGGACTTGCAGTCGCCACACTTTCCATTGCTCTGTGATCCAATGGGAAGAAATGGGTGAGGTGCAGGGACGGTTGGGGCGTGGGGACACAGTCTCCTCCCGTGTGTTCCTCCCACTGCGCTGTGTGCTGCGTTTCCAGCATTGGACTCCCCCTGGCCCGACCACAAACCAGGCGGCCCCTTCAGGTCATCTGCGCACAGTTTAAGTCTATGTGATTATTTGCCCTCATTGTTGATTTTAAGCCAGTTTGTGGGGATGGAAAACTCTGTCCTGTAGACGCACGGCTCTGGAAACCATGCCTCAGTTTTCTCATCTGTGAAACGGGGATAGTCGAGGTCTGGCCCTATTGGGTGGTGAGGGTTAGACAAGGTGTTAGCTCTGGTTCGTGGCGGGTGACAGCTTCCGGTCAGCCTCACCTGCCTCCCTGTCCCTTTGAGACGCCTCCCTCAGAAGGTTAGGCTCACTGGGAAGCTGGACAGCTCTGATCTTGTTGCCCGTGCGCCCTCTGTGACTTGAAATTGCAAAGGAGGGAGTAGGACGCCCGGAATCAGCCACCCTCCAGCTGCTGTGTCCAGGGAAGCATATTTTTGCCCCAGATTGTGCCTGGGGGACAAACTGGGACTCAAGTGTTATTTATTGATGAACTGAAATTAAGTGAGTGCCCCGTATTTTTAATTGGTAGGTCTGACAGCCCTGCCTGGGGACGGGTCTTCCTTGGTGACTCGCCACTAGAAGGGACAGTAGTGAGGTGGGCTCGTGGAGCTGGCTCTTCTTGGGAATATTTGGAGATTCCCAAGCAGGGAGCATCAGTGGGAACGCAGGTCTCTGCTGTTTCTTATTGAGGTAGTGAGGCTCCCTTTCAAAGTAGCTGTCTGTGGCTAAGAATGAAGAAGATTACTTTCAGAGGCCTTTTTTTTTTCAGACTTCAATGCAATATTTTAGGGTGTATATGTGGGCATGTGTGTTAGGAGAGCGGGGACCACGGCAGCCCTCCAATTAGTGGCTTCTATCCACGGACGCTATGTGGATGAGAGCTGTGAACTACGTGATGCATAACCTATTCCACACCTTTCGTTGTAGTACAAATAGAACCAGTGTTTAGCCAAATGGCTAAATGGTTTGGTCCAATTTGCTGAAACTTTCCGAGTTCTTTTTTGCTTAGTTAACTTTTTTTTTTCCGAGCTCCTGAAAGGAGCGATTGCATGAATAGGACAGATTACGTGGGGGGAGGGAACGGAGGCAGGCCACGTTAGCATGTTTGCCTTTTAGAATTTGCCAAGGGAACCACCCAGTAAGGCTGGCGGATCTTTTGTGTTTGTGTGTGCGTGTCGGCTACTAAGAATTATTAGTGCTGCTGACCGTTGTGAATAAAAAATAAAATTGTTGTCTTCCAGGAACTTGATCAAAAGTCCCTGTGAGGGAAGATGATTCCCACTGAGCCAAACTTTTATCCACTGGACTGGCAGTTACCAGTGCATGGAGGCTGAGTAAGAAAGTTGTTTAGAAAATATGTGTGTGTGTGTATGTGTGTGTGTTTCATTTTCTTTCTTTTCCTCCAAAGAGAGTGATGAGAGAAATTTAGACTCTGGCCCAAACAGTGGTGGGATTCAGAGCCCGGTATTTATGAAGGCAAATCATTGATGAAGCAGAATGCTAATGTGGCAGGCGCCAGCCTGAAGCGGGACAGTGCGGGGACGGAGCGGGGGTGCACGTCTCCAGCAAAGGGTTATAGGGGACTTGGAGACCCAAGAAGGGCTCTTCAGGAAGGAGTCGCCCCTGGGTGACTTGAACTGGAGAGGGAGTTAGTTTGGCTGTTAGTGTTTCCCAAACATTCTCGACTCCTTTGTTTACGAATCTACAGAGAAATTGAATTTTCTATTTGTTACATCAATAAGTCTTCATCTAAGCCCCCACCATAATTAGTAAATAAATAAACAAGAAATAGGAAGGCACTTCAAAACACTTGGGGGAAACAGAATTCAAAGGTAAGTGTATTTCAGGGCAAAAAAATGTTCGCAAGTTACGCACGTGTAGGCATCTTCAAAAATTCGTGGAGAATGCCTATTAGGGGAAAAACCTGTGGATTTCCTTTTTTTTTTTAACGCCACGACAAATGAATGCTTTAATTCCACTTTCCACAAATATTTTGAAGTACCAGATGAGATCACAATTTTTTATTTACTACTCTAGAGGAGAGGCCTAGGAAGTATTTTACCAAAATTAAAGCTCCGATCTAGGTTGAAGAGTGGCTAGATGATATTTCAGCCGCCGCAGAGCCTAAGCTTTTCTAAAGCAAGCCTAGCTCCTCTGCCTATTAACTCCGCAGCCTCCCTTTAAAAGAACAAGGGACTAAATTGCAGGCTTAAGTTTGTGGCATGGCAGGAAATCAGCGACAAACTCTGGGAGATTAAAGGAGCTGGGACTTCAGGATAAAAATACACTGGAAGCCACTTTTTTTTTGACCAAAACTGCTTCCAACACATGTGCACCAATAAAAGGCCAACAATAATATAATCTACATCTACCCTCTTTTATCTGCAAGAAAATTTACTTCTCCCCCCATTCCTGGGATTGAAAAGGCGTCCTATTCTAAAGCAGTTTTCCTTAATCGCTTTTCAGCCTAACTGATCCAGGAGTTTTGGTGTAGGTTTTGGAAGTGAGTCACTCCGGGACAGGATCACCTGCAGCCAAGGCTGCTTCCTCCCCCACTGCATTGTCAGAGTTTTTAACTTAATTATGACGAGATGAGATCTCCCTCTGTCAACAAGTCTTGGGACCTGCTGGCTCGGCCCTTTGGGCTCTTACCCAGGGCCCATCCTTTTTTTTCTTCTCGAATCCTATTTAATTTTTGCATTTCCTGATTTTTATCTTGGGAAAACACAAGCCAGCTGCAGTCAGTTAAGGAAACAGCTGAGGGATGCTGGCAGGTAGGGGCCTTGCGGGTTTTCAGCCTCCAGTTGTGAGAACTGAAACGCAATGTGTCAGGTTGCAGGGACTTCGGCACCTCCCAGGTTCTCTGCCTTCTGCACACACACACACACACACACAAGTCCCCTTTTTCTTGCCTTTTGCCTGGGGTCCCTCTCATTTTCTACAGCTGTATTTTGAATCAGCAGAAGATACATCTTGCTTGGAGTCAACACTCTTTCTCCCTGCGCATTCTTAACCTTCTATCTTATGCATGGATCACTGGTTAGCTTAGAAATGCGCAGACACAAAGAGGGAGCTGACATGCGAGGTTTGACGGCCATAATGGCTGTTTATAAGCCTAATCCATCACGTTTAGTGGACACCTCCATTTTTGTCCCTCTGAAAAGGTATAAATAATAAAATGGGATCGCTCCAGCTCAGAGGTGCCTTGGTAAATATTTTAACTATTTACAAGATCGCACCAATAACAAAAGCAGCATCTGTACCGTGCACCGAGGGGCCCCCGGTCATTTAGACAGACCCAGATGGTCCATACCATTCAGCCAACCAGCACACTTCTTGATGACAGAGCCTTTGTGACATGGTTTACATTTTTTTTCCATATCACATGGTGATATTCCAAAAGTGCCCGCCCCTTCCTGCACTGCCCCCAGCAACCCTCGCAAAGAAAATCCCCTCAACAGCCTCCCTCCACCTCCCTCTCCCCCCCCCCCCCCCAGAAGAAAAGAATGAGGCCTTGGAAGGACATGGCAATGTATGTCTCAAAGCCCAATTCAGAGCCGAGTCTGAGCTATTGCAAACTGGGCCTTCTCAAAGCCCAAATATTGACATGAGCCTACTCATTCTGTGGCCCAGTTCAGGGTTCGCGCTGGGTAAACAGCCCAGCAAAGTCACCCTGCGCTCTGCCATCTCCCAGCCAGGGCGAGAATCTGCCTTGGTTTCATTTTCACCCTTTCCTGCCAGGCAGAAACAGACGGGGTGGGGGTGGGGGACGGAGGGCATGGGTCTGGGAACCCCCAGAGGCACTTGGGCAGTTCAGGGTGTTTCTCCTTGGAGAACTGGGTGCCTGAGGCTGCAGAGGAGCCTGGCAGCGAAGACTAGGAAGCTTTTGGAATCTTTCTGCCCAGTCACATTCCTGTTTTGGTCTGAGCCTGCTGGAAGCCGCTTACTCACTGTTAGAAACTTCTCTCTCTCCAAAGCACTTGTCAGCTACGCAAGGATGGCAAAGAGGCAGGCGGGCCAATGGAATGGTTCCAAAACCCAGGTTTGGGGATTGACTTCATCCCCAGGAACACTGGGGTCCCTGGCAAGACTTCCGTTTTTAGAAAGCTGATGATACGGGGACAATAGGGACACAGAGGACTCCGAAAAAGTTCATGGAAAGTGGCATTAAAAACATAAATGCATTTGGTGTAAAAAAAAAAAAAGGATTGAAATCTGCACATACAAGGAGTTTTTAAAAGGCTCACAGAAAATGTGTGTCTGAAGAATACTGTATGGATTTCCAAAGATTTTTGCACCAAAATAACATTTATTTATATTTTATTCCATTTCTTCCCCTCCCCCAGTCTTTTTGACATATTCTCCTGTGAACTTCACAGGATTAACTGTGTGAATTACAGGAGATGATGTGCTAGAACTAGTACTAACAAATGCATGATCAAGAGATCAAATCTTTTGACATCAGAGCTCATGTGTGAAGTTTTCTATGGAGGAAAAAAAAAAACACCAAAACCAAAAAAAAAAAAAAATAGAAAAGAAAAATACAAAACCATGTGGCCACTCACCAGGTCTTAGAGAAACCTAAACGTTCAATTCTTTTCCAAAGGTACTATTTAATTTTGGAGCTCCTACTTTCCAAATTTGGGCAATAAAATTAACAGCCTCCTTTTGAGTGGGACATCACACCTCCAAATGAGCTCAAGCTGGCGCTGGGATTGTCCTGCTCTGAATGTGAGGTTTACATTTCACAGCTCCTCGCCAAGTAATGAATGAAACGGAGCTCGTAAACAAACGATCCTCGCTTCCCTTGTTCTGTGGCCCCCAACGTGGGGTGTGTGCTGCGAAGAAAAATATTTATCCTGTTTGTGTGGCGCTGGGTCCCTGAATGGCCCACCAATAAAACAACACCATAAAGGGCATTTCACAGCTGAGCTCGCAATTTAATAAACAGATGCAAACAGAAGGCCTTGGAGGTCAACAATTAAAAATAAACCAGCCCAAGGTTCTCCTTGGAATTCTCCTCCTCTGTAAAGTAGAGAGGACCGGGCCCCTGCAGCTGGGGCCCGGAGGGGGGAGGGGTGGGAAAGGAGGTTTCCCAGCCTGTATGAGCTCAGGGGGGCTGTACCTGTTCCAAAGGATCATTCCAACAATTCCCTTTCTAGGAGGAGTGGGAAACTTGGAAAGCAGATGAAATGCAACTCAGGGACCCCACGTGAGCTGGGAAGTGGAACAGTAACCTTGGCTGACAGCGACCGCTGCATGGCCATCTCTCTATTTTCTGCACCAATGACAGTAAACATTGGAGCAAATGATCTGAGATAGTGCAGAATCACAGGATCATGTCTGTGTCGTTGGTTTTGGAATGGGTTTTCTAGTGAAATTTGAAATTGTGAGTTTGTGTATGTGTGTGTGTGGGAGAGAGAGAGAGAGATGTCGGAAAAAATAGCAAAGCCACTGAAAAAAGTTCTGGAAAGTTGATGAGGGTCACCATGCTGTACCCTTGTAGCCCCTGGAGTCACTGGGTAACGCCTGTCAACTCCATCCTACCCTTCTGTGTGACCCCAGGCTCCAGGCCACTCTTCCTGTCTCTTTCTCCTCTGTTAGAAAGTGGAGTAATAGGAGCTGGCTATAGGCTGAAAAGTGCTGCGTGGGGTTTCCAAGGCACCGTCCATGGAAAGCTCCTTAGGAAGTACTCTATGCTCATGGCAAGGATGCAGAAATGCTGGCTCCTGTGCGTGGCATCTCTGCAGCTCACTGGCTCCCACTTCCTGGGTGGCCCAACAGGTCATCGCACCTGATCTGAGAAGCTGTCCAAGGCCCCTAGGCCTCCCACACTCACAGCCTCATGCTCACAAAATCCCAAATGCCCACAGCCTCCCCACAGTCCTTTGTTGATAAGAGGGGGCATGAAGGATGGGTTTAGAGATAACCATTTGCTGCGGAGGCACACCTCCTGCCGGGACCCAGCCCCATCTGTGGGGCACTACAGAAGGGGCCCTGTGTCATGTGGCCAGCCACACCCGACTCCTGTCCTGTATCAGCTTTTGGGAGCCCAGAGCCCCCCTGTGACTGCCCAGAGTGACCGACCCCTGTGATCGATCTGATACGTGCAGTTAGAAGCTACCCAGACTCATTTTCTACCTAAGGGTGGAGGAGACGGTGGGCTTGAGACGTTACTAGGGTACAAGGGGACTAGTTTGAAAGCAAGATAATGGAATTCAAAGTAAGCGTGTTTTGGTGCCAAAATTTTTGAAATCCATGCATAGTTTTGGCTTTCGCGAGACACATTTCCATGAACTATTTGCAGACTGCACATGAATTCCCCAGTGCCAGGTGTTCCCACCCTGCCTAATGACAGAAAGAGCACCGAGGCTCATCTTTGGGGATTTGGGGATTTAATGCTTATTTAGTTGGTCCTGAGTTGTTACTTAGAAATTATATAGACTTGAGTTCAAATTTCTCCACTGCTTTTTTCCCCGTGAGAGGAAAGAGAAAACACAAGCCGAGCTGTTAGCAAAATTCAGAACTACAATCCATTCTGTTCTTCATATCCAAGACTTCTAGTTTCCTTTTCTGCTTCTAGTTAAGATTTTTAAAAGGTCTCTTCTAAGCATCTTTTGCCTACTCCTCAGGACAAGCCTGTGTGGGGATATCATCCTTCTCTCACGGAGAGCAAGCAGAAATTCAGAAGGGAAGAGATGAGCATGTGGCACAGCTGCTGAGCCACCGCTTGGGGTGTCTGCATCCCATATCACAGTGCCAGGTCAAGTCCCAGCTCCTCTGCGTCCATTCAGCTTCCCGCTAATGCATCCCGGGAGGCAGCAGAGGATGGCTCAAGTGCTTGAGTCCCTGCCACCCACACAGGGGACCCGGATGGAGTTCCAGCCCTAGCTCTTCCTGTCCTGGCTGTGGTGGGCAGTCGGGGAGTGAACCAGCAGATGGAAAAATCTCTCTCTTTCTCTTTCTTTATGTCTCTATGTCACTTTGCCTTTCAAGTAGATGAAAATAAAGGGAAACAAATATTAAAAAATAAAATTCCAAAGGGAAGTAGCTCCTTCCCAATCACATCATAATTAAATTGCCAAGTTGGACATTTTTCACCCATAACTTTTATTTTTTCATTTTGATCTAGTGCTAAACTTTTAAAAAGCAAACTATAGTGAAACATAGCATTTGTACAGAAAGAATGCTTAAAATATAAACATACAGTTTAATAAGCATTTACAGAGTAGTTATCTGAGTAACTGTAATCAAGTTCAATATAGAAATCTCCCTCTTCCCTGTTGTCCTCATCAGGGACAGACGTGTGGCACAGCATTTGCAACATTGCTTGAGAAGCCTCTGATCCACACCAGAGTGCCTGCGTTTGAGTCCTGGCCCCATTCCTGATTCTCACTTGTTTCTTATATACAGCAGGAGGTCGTAGATGGCTCAAGTGGTTGGGTCCCTGCTACTCACATTGGAGACCCAGATTGAGTTTGTGGATTCCTAGCTTCGGCCTGGCCCAGTCCTGGCTGTTGGAGGCACTTAGAGACTGAACCACTACATTGGAGCTCTCCCTGTTTATCTGTTTTGTTGCTTTTTAAGCAAACAAAACAAAACAAAAAAAGAGAGAGAGAGAGAGAGAGAGAAACACTCAAAAGACAGTTATACAGTTATTCTTAAGTGTTGAAATTTAATTGAAATGTGATCCCTGTTAAACATAAGAGTGGGGATAAGAGAGGGAAGAGATATATAATTTGGGACATGCTCAAGCTGACTTGCCCCAAATGGTAGAGTTAGAAACATACCAGGGGACTCCAATTTAATCCCATCAAGGTGGCATGTACCAATGCCATCTCACTAGTCCAAGTGATCAATTTCAGTTCACAATTGATCATAATGAAAGGGAGCACATAAACAAGTCTAGTACCTGCTAATACTAACCGATAGAATAAATAAAGGGGAGAGTGATCCAACATGGGAAGCGAGATACTCAGCAGACTCATAGAATGGGAGATATCCTAAACAGCACTCTGGCCTCAGAATCAGCCCTAAAGGCATTCCCATCTGGCTGAAAAGCCCATGAGAGTATTTCAGGCATGGAAAGCCAAGACACTCAGGCAAAAGAAAAAAAAAAAAAAACCTAAATGAAAGATCTCTGTGAGTGAGATCCCAGTGGAAAGAACAGGTCATCAAAGAAGGAGGTACCTTTCTCTGAAGGGAGGAGAGAACCTCCACTTTGACCATGACCTTGTCTAAACAAGATAAGAGTCGGAGAACTCAAGGGGCTTCCATAGCCTTGGAAACTCATGACTGGAGCATAGGGAGATTACTGATGCCATAGACAGGAGTGTCAATTTGTAAAGTCAACAACAGGAGTCACTGTGCACTTACTCCTCATGTAGGATCTCTGTCCTTAATGTGCTGTACATTGAGGCTTAATGCTATAACGAGTACTCAAACAGCATATTTCACTTTGTGTTTCTATGGGGGTGCAAACTGTTGAAATCTTTACTTAATGTATACTAAACTGATCCTCTGTTAAAAAAAAAAAGAAGAAGAAATTAGCAATTCCCAACTTGACTCTCACTGGGATTAAACATGACAATAGGTCTGATCTGATTTCATCATCATTTAAAAAATCATCTATCATTTTTCACTTTATGTTTCTGTGTGGGAGCAAACTGTTGAAATCTTTACTTAATGTATGCTAAACTGATCTTCTGTATATAAAGAGAATTGAAAATGAATCCTCATGTGAATGGAAGGGGAGAGGGAATGGGAAAGGGGAGGGTTGCGGGTGGGAGGGACGTTATGGGGGGAAGCCATTGTAATCCATAAGCCGTACTTTGGAAATTTATATTCATTAAATAAAAGTTAAAAAAAAGACAGTTATAATTTTGACTTTTCTGACAATCACTTTCTGCCTTTATTATTTTATTTTACCACATTGATGAGTATTCCTAAATAACACGGTTTTCCTACCTTTTGTGCGTTACTGGAATAGACACCTTTGTGTTTCTCGCCTTTTTTTTCTATCACAGGTTTGCAAATTGAGCAGTGTGGCGAGGGAAGCTGTGGTGCATGTATCTCCTTTATTGCTGTAATGCATTTCCGCCTGGGGCTGTGCTCTGGTTTCATTCTCCATTCTAAGTTGATTGACACCTGAGCTGATTCCAGCTTTCTTCATACCCCTCTCTATCCTTGCTCTTTGCCAAGTGGCTTACTTTGGCTAACAAAAAGGCCATGCTGCGCCAGCGGTGAGTCAGGCTTCCAGGGGTCTTTGTCTGTTTCTACCTACTCACTGCCTGTCTGTCATCCCCATGAGAAGGGCATGGGTTTGCCAGGCTGTAGGTGCAAGGAGAAGGATCAGAGATGTGGGACAGTGAGAACCTGGAAAAGCACGAGCCAGGCCAACCGGGGAGAACTGAACCCCATGAACTCATAGGCAAAAATGCTTATTGTGTATGGTGTTGACACTCATTTTTATGTACTGTTTTGTATGCATTTTTATAAATAAGTGATACAAGCTTATATAATATACTTTGTCAAATTAGCAATTTTGAGTCAGATATCTAAACCACAAAGCCTGAAGTCTTTCATTTTTGCCAAGTTCTTTTTTTTTAAGTACTGTTAGTGAAAAATACCAACTAGAATTTAAAAATCAGACTCCTGGCCGGCGCCACAGCTCACTAGGCTAATCCTCCACCTGTGGCGCCGGCACTCTGGGTTCTAGTCCCGGTTGAGGCACCGGATTCTGTCCCGGTTGCTCCTCTTCCAGTCCAGCTCTCTGCTGTGGCCTGGGAAGGCAGTGGAGGATGGCCTTGTGGTCATAAAAAGGTCAAAATATGTCATAACCTTCAAATGGTACACTGCTTCAAGTTTTAAAGTGATTGAAAGAGGGGCCGACTCCATGGCACAGTAGGTTAATCCTCCACCTGGGGCGCTGGCATCCCATATGGGCACCGGTTCTAGTCCCGGCTGCCCTTCTTCCAATCCAGCTCTCTGCTATGGCCTGGGAAAGCAGTAAAAAAATGGCTCAAGTGCTCAGGCCCCTGTACCCGCGTGGGAGACCTAGAAGAAGCACCTGGCTCCTGGCTTTGGATCGGTGCAGCTCTGGCCGTAGTGGCCATTTGGGGGGTGAACCAACGGAAGGAAGACCTTTCTCTCTGTCACTCACTCTAACTCTGCCTGTCAAAAAAAATAATCAGACTCCTGCCATCTGGGTCTAAATATTAATAATCCATCCATGGCTGTCATAGAGTAAGACCTCTATCTTTTTTATTTGTTTGTATTTTTATTTATTTTACATTTGAAACTGTCAGCTTGAGAAAACTCTCTCCATTGGGCACGATGTTGGGCACAGTGGTAAAGACTGCTGTGGCTGTCTGCCTCCAATATTTGAGTGCTGAGCTTCGAGACCTGGCTCTGCTTTCAATCACGCTTTCTGCCGATGCCCGCTCAGGGAGGCAGCAAATGCTGGCTCGAGGATTTGGGTTCCTGCCACCAGCACAAGAGATCCAGACAGCGTTCTGAGCTCCTGGTTTCTTTCTGGCCCAGTCCTGGCTCTTATGGGCATTTAGAGCGTGAACCAGTGAATGGAAGATCTCTCTCTTCTGTCTGTGCCTGCCTGTCTCTCTGTCTTTCAAATAAAATGAAAATAATAAATGAAAAAAGATGCTTGAATCTCTTCTTTGATTTACTCACAACACTTCTTATCCATAGTACTCTTTTGTGTAGTTGTCATTTTTGAAGACTTAAAAAAAAATTGTAGGCTGGCACCGTGGCTCACTAGCCCAATCCTCCACCTTGCAGCACTGGCACACCGGGTTCTAGTCCCGGTCGGGGCGCCGGATTCTGTCCCGGTTGCCCCTCATCCAGGCCAGCTCTCTGCTGTGGCCAGGGAGTGCAGTGGAGGATGGCCCAAGTCCTTGGGCCCTGCACCCCATGGGAGACCAGGGTAAGTACCTGGCTCCTGCCATCGGATCAGCACGGTGCGCCAGCTGCAGCGCGCCGGCCATGGCGGCCATTGGAGGGTGAACCAACGGCAAAGGAAGACCTTTCTCTCTGTCTCTCTCTCTCACTGTCCACTCTGCCTGTCAAAAAAAAAATAATAATAATAAAAAAATTGTAGAATTCTCGTAAAGTCTAAGTGTCCAAGTACCCAGATTAATACCTGTTTTGGGTCAACTGAATCCAGGAGTCTCAAACTAAAGGCCCGTGGACAATTTAGTCCACAGACATAATTTATTTAGCCTATAAAGTTAAAAAAAAAAATGTTGAGCTGAGGGGTCAGCGCCGTGGCTCACTTGGTTAATCCTCCGCCTGCAGTGCTGACATCCCATATGGGTGCCAGTTCTAGTCCCAGCTGCTCCACTTCCAATTCAGCTCTCTGCTATGGCCTGGGAAAGCAGTAGAAGATGGCCCAAAGCCTTGGGCCCCTGCACCCATGTGAGAGACCAGGAAGAAGCACTGGCTCCAGCTATTGTGGCCATTTGGGGAGTGATCCAGCGGATGGAAGACCTTTCTCTCTGTCTCTCCCTCTCACTGTCTGTAACTCTACCTCTCAAATAAATAAATAAAATCTTTAAAAAAATGTTGAGGGGCTGGCACCAAGGCTCACTGGGTTACTTTCTCAATGAAAGCTATGAAAGAAGTGGCATAACATTGTTCAACAACTAAAGGAAGTGAATTCTAAATCCAGTATTCTATATCCATGAAGATGCCCTTCAAGAGTTGGGGAGAAACCGAACCATTCTCAGAGGAACAATAGTTAAGGAAATCACTGACGTCAGAAATAAGAGTGTCAATTGTTAAATCAGCAACAATGGCTGGTGCTGTGGCTCACTTGGCTAATCCTCCACCTGCGGTGCTGGCATCCCATATGGCACCGGGTTTTAGTCCCAGCTGCTCCTCTTCCAGTCCAGCTCTCTGCTGTGGCCCGAGAGGGCAGTGGAGGATGGTCCAAGTGCTTGGGTCCTGCACCCACATGGGAGACCAGGAGGAAGCACCTGGCTCCTGGCTTCGGATCAACGTAGCTCCGGCCATAGTGGCTATTTAGGGAGTGAACCAACAGAAGGAAGACCTTTCTCTCTGTCTCTCTCTCTCTCACACTCTGTCTGTAATTCTTCCTGTCAAATAAATAAATGAAATCTTTTAAAATAAAAAACTGTTGAGCTGAAATGAAAAATAATAAAAAAAAAACCAGGGATCTTCATAAAGACCAGCACAATGCTTCCTAACACTGGGTCTGCACCCTTGCATGGTAAGCATGAAAGGAACGTGCAAAGAGGCCACCCCCTCTGAAGCAGCCTTGGTCTCTAATTTGCCTTAGTCCTCACCATTCCCTATTCTCAGTACAGAAAGTCCTTGACTTATGATGGTCTGACTGAACGTGTTTCGACTTTACGATGGTACAAACCACACCTCAAACTTTGAGCTTTGATCTTGTCCTGGGACTGTGCTATGCAGTGCAGCAGTGTCTCAGTTCCAGCAGAGGCAGTGGGCCACAGCTCCCCATCAGCCACGCCAGTCACAGGGCAAGCAGCTGATACTGTGGAATGCACTGTGTGGCTGAGCTGCCATGTTTGGTGAGTCAGGTGCACTAAATGCATTTTCAGCTCAGGATCTTTTTGGATTTCCAATACACTTACAGGGACAAAGCTCCATTTTAAATTGAGGAGTATCTATAGCGAGACAGAGTATTGATTTCCACCTATAATAGCCTTTATGACACTGTTTTTTAATGAAAGAGAAGAATTTCTCTAACAAAAATTGGACAATAAAATAGACCGAAAGAGAGTTCTAAGTAATTTTTTAAGCCACAGGGGCTCTAATAAACATCGTTGTTCAAAGACTAATACAATACATTAACTCCTGTTACTCAGCTCTCAGCTTCAAAACCTTCCATGGCTCCCCACTGTCTATTGAATCAAGTTCAAATCTCGTAGCTGGTTCTGCAGTCCCTTCCCCGCCTCAGTCCAAACTTCCTTTGCAGCTGCATCTCCTACCCAGAACATCTGTGACTCTTGGGCCTTAGAATCAAAACTTTTGCCTCTTCTGGATCCGACCGCCCAGGTCACGTCCCCTCATTTTTGCCCGTGTATTCCCTCTCCCCCAGACTGTCTTGTCTTCAATCCCATCTCTCTGCTCTCCCTTCCATTCAAAGGCCACAGAATAATTCAGCCAGATGCTTTGCCCTCTACAGAGCCTTCTCTGGGCACCACAGGCTTAGTGGTAACAGTGAGTGCCTATGGGTCTCTAACTCTACGGTTTGTCAATTTGAAAATGCAGTTCCTTCTTCCTCACCCATGAACATGTCCGGATAAGCAGTCACTAAAGTTTTGCTGACTCAACACCAGCCACTATGGTGCATGCTTCGCGCGTGGTTCATTAAACCCCACGGCTGCTTCCTGAGATAGGAGGGCTCGTTTTCCTCATCTCACAGGTGAGGAGCCCAGCACTGGAGAGGCTTCAGGTCTCAGCCTGTAAGTCACATAGCTGGCATTTTGAGTTTAGACTGCTGGCTCCTCAATTTCTGTCTAATTGTCTTTCTAGCTTCTTCTACCAGATGATCAGATAGCAATTGCAGCCCGTTGTTTGCTTTCCCCAGTTCCTCGTTAGCACAGCGGTTGAAACATAAGTTGACAAAGAATGTTGGACACATGCGAGAATCAGTGCAAAAGAAAACTGTGACTCTCTCTGTTCACCATCTCCCTTTTCTTTTTTTTTTTTTAAAGCTTTTATTTATTTATTTGAGAGGTAGAGTTACAGACAGTGAGAAGAGACAGCGAGAAAGATCTTCCTTCCGTTGGTTCACTCCACAATTGGCCGCAGTGCCTGGAGCTGTGCCGATCTGAAGCCAGGAGCCAGAAGCTTCTTCCCAGTCTTCCCACATGGGTGCAGGGGCCCAAGGACTTGGGCCATATTCTACTGCTTTCCCAGGCCATAGCAGAGAGCTGGATCGGAAGAGAAGCAGCTGGGACTCGAACCAGCACCCATATGGGAGGCTGGTGCTACAGGAGGAGGATTAACCTACTTCACCATAGCGCCTGCCCCCTCCCTTTTCTTTTGACAAGCTGCACTACTTCACCCCTCAAACCTTTGCTGGCTGTTTAGCAGAAGACATACTGAGGCAACACAGCCAATCATCATTCTTTAATTTTCTGGTAACTCCAATCAGCTCTGGCATTGGGCAAGTGGTCAGAGCTGAGCCAATCAGAATTCTTCTCTGGGATTTTTCAGTCTGTAACCAGGAAAGAACAGCTGTCTATCTTTGGTGATGGGAGGCTCAGGACATAAAATCCAGACTTTCTTGAGGACTATATTTCCTGCCATGTCAAGGAAGCAGGTCTACAGGTTGTGAGAATTAAAACAGGCAAAGAGCAACTGAAATGTAAAACAGGGTCAGATACTGAACAGCATTCAAATCACCCTTCTGTTTGTTTCAAAAATTAAGACTCCTCCCCTGATCTTCCCCCAGCTTGAATGGCCAACCATTCCTGGAATCTGTGTGACTAAACTGGTATGAACTGCATTTCTGTGACCAGCAACTGAACCAACCCTGTTGGACATAGACAGAAGGGTGTGGACACAGATACAAAGGAACACATGGTGCATTTATTTAAGCTTATGAATGCATGATTCGTGGGAGTTCAAAAAATGAGTTAGATGCTTGTTCTCCATGAACTCACAAATAATTAGAATTGGATATTCACTCTGTGTACTCAGCACCTGGATCTGTGACTGGCACACAGGACAATTTCCTAAGTGTGTCTTCTATACATAGATGGGACACCCACAGGCTTACGCAACATCAGTCAACTGTAATAGAGGCATAGAACCAACAATTCTACTAGGGTAGGGTCTGGGCCTCGTAAAGGGTTCAGGCAGGGTTTTCCAAAGAAAGGAATGTATTTGAGCTGAGCCTAGAAGAATGCATAGGCTTATCCTAGTCTATTGTGTGTTGCTATAACACAATACCTGAGACTGGGTATTTATAAAGAAAAGAGTTCAGTTTATGATTTCAGAGATCAAAAAGCCTAAGGTCAAGTGGCCACATTTGGTGAGAGCCTCATGCTGCATCTTATCAAGTTGGATGACACATATAACAAGAGCATGTGTGGCAAATGCAGAAGCTAAACACATGGGGTAGCCTTGCTTTCTCACAACCTGCTTCCAGTTAGAGACCTAACCCACTCCTGTTATATTGGCATAATCTCTCTGAGGGTGGTACTCCCAGGGCTTTCCACTGGGTCCCACCTCTTATAGATTTCACAACCTCTCAATGCAGTAATATTGAGGACCAAACTTGCAGCAAGTGAGCCCTGGGGACACAAATCGCATCCAAACCATAGAAGATGCTTAAGTCACCAGAAAAAGGAATGAAAGATAGGAGTCCAGCTGTAGGGAGATAGATGCATAGGTGACAGGCCGAGACATAAAGAGCATGATGAATTCCAGAAAGCAGAGGAGCTCAGCCAGCCTGGATCCCAGTGTTAGAGAAGGCTGAAAGAAGAGGCTGGCGAGGTGGGCTGAGCTGAGTAATGCAAATAGAGAAGATTAAATATTTACATAAGCTCATTAGTGACACTGTGTACATGTGACAAGTATGATTTAGTTTAAACCTCCAAGGTTTAAATACCCTAAGTGCAACTGTGTCTTTTTGAAATTCATTACATGGCATTAATAGGCTCTTTTGCAGTTTCAGTGGTGATCATATTCAAGATTTACTTTCATATGTCATCCCTGAGGTCAGGGACAGTCCATCCTGGCCCTGCATCTTTCTTCTCACCCTTTCCCCAAGACCTAAATCTTGGCTGCTAGAAAGCTCCTGGTTTGGGTTCCCTTTAAAGGGAAGCAATTTTGCTTTCAAATTTTTAGCAGAGAAATTCCCGTTATCATAAGGAACGGTTCAAATAAAACACACCTTTTTTCTTAATGCAATTCAACCAGAATTCTTTAAGAATTTGTAAGAAGCCTGTAACATGTGTAATACTACAATGAAATATGTAAGACTAGCGGTTTATCAAGGAAGCATACTTTGGCTTGTAGTGTGGAGGTCAGGGCAAGCCCTGTTGACTCATCTGCCTGGCAGTCAGTAATGGCAGATGGCGGTGGTGGAATGTGTGTGGAGAAACAATCCCAGGACAAGCCAGGAAGCTGAGATAGAGGCTAGGCCCAACTAAGGCTCTTAGAACCAAGCAGCTTGCAAGAACTTCCTTCCAAAGGCACACCCAAATGATTTGAGGATCTCCCGCTAGACTCATATTTTCAGTATCATAACTGGATTAAGTATCCGCCCTTAATCACTAACATTAGATTTTTGTGGACCACATCCTCAACACAGGGCCTGTGGTGGACCCCCTCAACTAGTATCAGACAATAGCAATATGGTAGTCATATTCTATGAACATCTAGGCTCTCAAAGTATTCAGGGACAGAAACTTTTTCCTTATAGATCTTACAGCCAAGACGAAGAAACAGGATCACTGTCACTGACAGTATCACTTGCTTCCCAAAATGCTGACAAAATATTTGCAGATTATAAAGCACCTGTGACTATGTTCTTACATTTGATCTCCTCTATGCCACGGATGATGTTAATGATCACTGTTGTATATTCAGCTTAGAGCTCTGAATAAAGGCAACACTGGGTTCAAAACCTCAATCAGATTCTTGTTAACTGTGGATCAGTTAGGATAGGTTGAGTTTTGCAGCAATAACAAAGAGCCCTGTGATTTGGCAATAACAAGTGTTTACTTCACATCTATATCTGGAATTCTTGTGCCTCATAGCCACACCCCAGGACTTCAGATGATGGAGCAACTACCTTCTCAAGTATTGCTTTAACATCCAAAGAAGACCTTGGGTATAATCATATGACTTCTTTTGGCCTACGGGATCCTAGCAAACAGGAAGCGTTTGTGTGTTTGGTTGCGTGCTGTTGTGGGTCCACCATTACTATAAGGAAGATACACGCAGACTTGTTCACAGATGCCAGGAGGAGGAGGGGGGAAGGTCAGCTGTTCCACAGGCATGGGATCTTTACATTTGTGGGTTCTGCAGCTATAGGGACTGTGGGGCAGCAGTGTATGGCAAAACCATGACCAAAGACTGAGAAGGCCACTGGAATCAGATTGAATGATATTTCCTAGTTTACTCCAAGCACTGTCCAGAATATTCTCTTAAAAACAGAAAAAGGCCAAAAGAAAAAAAAAAGAAAGCCATAGATTAAATGTCCAAAGATAATCACAATGTTGTATTTTTTAACAATTTATTGAGCCCTACTATGGGCCAGGCTCTGTAGTGTGTGCTTGAAGTACCTCATCGCTTTACATTAAATTCCTCTGTCAATCAGTACATGCAGCTACACTGTTGGGAAAAATTGTGCGGCCCAGAGTGGGACCCATATGCAGAGTGTGCATTTTTTGGTTCCTGTCTAGACCATTCAACCTAAAACTAAAATAGCTGAACTGAATAAGTAGCTGAGCTATAGGGAGTTGAAGTAGGGGAAAAGCAAGGCTGGGGAGGGGAAGGGGACAGAAAGCTTAAAAATAGTGGGAAGCACATTGCATAAGGGCTTGTAGATAAACAATGCAGTAGTTTCAGCGTCTCTTCCCATGACTCAGATCATGGGGTTGGAAGTGTGTGTTGGCTGTTTCTGAGTTAAGAAGAGGTGCTCAGTTTCCACCAAAAGGGTCTCATACCAAACAGCTTCTGGCTGGCTTTTGAGAGACCATGAGAGGGTCAGCATAGGTCTTATTCCTATCAGAAACAGGTTGCTGCATAGCTGATATGCACTGAGCTTTAGAGTTGGGCGACTTGGGGAACAGGTGTTTTGTGTGAATTATCTCCCTTTATAAATCTAGGAGGCAGTGCCCCAATAGCCCCATTATATCCCAAAAGAAACTGACATTTGGGCAAAATAAATAGCTAAAAGGGCTAGACTTAAGGCTTGGGGTTAGAAGCCTTGCTTTACTAAATGTAATGATATTATTAACAATTATACATTGACATGGTTATTTTGAATCCTGAAAAAATTTCATTTCAAAGATCTGTTCCTAAGGAACAAGGCAGGGGAATGGGCAGGATCTCAATAGAATACAATGCCTTCTTGCTTGGTGCCTCCCTGACCTCTACCTCATTATATGTCCTGTGGACAATCTCCGAGTAGCTGAACAAAGTCTCACCTGATTCCATTGATTTAGGACAAGGAAAGACAATGGAGGAGTCTTTCGAAATTGGATGAGTTTCCAAGTTCACTCCAGAACTTTCAAAGGGTCAGGTGCCGGGAGAGCCTCAGGGCTCCTGCATGGTTCTGAGCTTGGGGCAAATGTGAAGATGCAGCCCCTTATTGCAGTGAGAGTGAAACTGGGGCCACAGAGACAAGTGATTTACCCACGAGTGGGTCTGATGTAAGCAGGGGGATGGTGAGTTTTGACAACATCTCCCTGTGTCCCTGGCTGGCCTGCTGAGGCCCTGCATGGCCTGTGGCATGGAAGCCCAGCCTGGCCATCTGAATCTCCCTTTCTGTGCATTGCCCAAATCCCCTTTCCATGTGCACTCTAGCCTCCCACTTTTATGTGGTGGAAACTGCGGGTTTTGTTAACATTGCAAACTAAGAACCAGCACCAGCAGGAAATGTGCAATATGGCTGCCGAATGTCTCCCCAAAATTACATTCACAGAATTATAATAAAATCGCTGTGGCCAATATTACTGCTCCCATGATGCAACTGACATCATGAGTTCCAGGATTTCCCCAAAAAGGCACAGAAATAAGATGGTACTCAAGCCTGACCCCCAAAGTCTACCTTCTTTGCATATTCAATTAAGGCCCACCGGATACCACCTGCTATGCTTCCAGATCATATAAAAGGATGGCCCAGATCCTTGCTGATCGCAGCTCATTCTCTTCTGAGCTTGCCCCAATTTATTCCTTGAGTGTGTACTTTGCTTTAAATAAATCTTAGTTTCCTGCAGAATTTTATCTGTGTCTTTTCTTCAGTTCCTCCATTCATGGAGATAAGAACCTGAACCAAATCTACCTAGGGGCCACCTCATTACAGGTTCACAGGGAAAGTGTGGACCCTCACCCCAAAGCCAGCTGGCCCCATACCCGCAGCAGTGTTCTTTCTGCTGAGTCATGCTGCCCCTTCTTTGTCATTTCTGTGGCATGACTCATGATGGGAGCCGGTCCTGGGATTCTGCCCTCCCAGAGACTCTCTCTGACAAATGTCACTTCCTGGCTTTGAAGAATGAGGGTAGAATTCCAGGAAATTAAATGTTTGTAAACAAGAGCACTTTGTATTTTTTTTTTTTAGCATAACTCTTTTTGGATTTTTTTTCTTCTCTTTTTTGGTTGAAGACAGAGCCTCATTCATCAGCTCCATTGAAATGAATCCCACAGCTAGAGTTAACAGGGATGTTTAAAGGTGTGTGTCCACCAAGGTAAGCAAGAAAAAAAGAAACACTCATGGTCATGTTATTTCTGGTGGGGCAAATTCTCAACATGTTCATCCACATGCTAGTTTTTCTTGACTCTCTTCTGTGAGTGCACACATGTGTGTTGGTGCTGGGATCCTCCATTGAGTGAACATGTGTTTTCAGGGTACTTACATAGGGTACAGAGATTTGTGAGATGCTAATGTGGTCCTACACCAGACACGCATGTTGAAGACTGGCTTCGTCAAGGCTCTTTGCTTACATGGAAAAAGAACTCCTCTCAGACCAAGTCAAGTACAATGAAGACGTTATTGAAAGTATACTAGGGTAAATCCCAGAATAGGCTGTCGCTCCCCCTCTTCGTGGAGGAACGACACAGGACCCTGCGCTGTTCTGTCTGCTCGGCCCTCCCCGGGTTTGCTGCTGGTTCTTCCCGGGTTGGCTACTATCCCCTCTACCTCCGTGGAAGGGCAGTTCCCCCTGGCCGCATTCCCCACTTCCGCAGGGGAGCGGCACACCGCCGGCCGGCTTTCTGGGGGGCTGCACGGGTTCCCTTAGATGTTCCCCATAGATGTTCCTGGTGCATGCCGTCTCTCTCCTCCTTTATAGTCCTCCTCCGCCAATCCTAACTCGGCTGCCCACACGCCGAGTACGCTGCTCTCCTCCAATCAGGAACAAGTCCTACAGTTTATTAGTTGAACTGGAGGCAGCTGTGCGGAAGCTGTTTACTTCTCTCCCAACGCCATGTTGTGGGAGAGCAGATGCATAGAATAAGTCTTAATTCCAGTAACAGTCTAGTCCGGTTTGCTCCCCACAGATCCCCCTTTCTTTTTATTTTTGGCGTTGATACGCGCCTGTCTTCGGTGTCCCGCGGCACACACTCTGCTCTACTTGCTAGAGTTGCCACAGGCTCTTACAAGTCCTATCAATCAGGAAAACCGAATCCGGGTCCTCTCTTCGCCATTGTGAGGAGGTTTTTAGGCGCTGATGCGTGCCTGTGTTCGGTGCCCTGCAGCGCATGCTCTGCTCTGCTAGAACTGCCTGCAGGTGTTTACAAAACCTATCAGGCAAACCGAATCCAAGCCTTCTCATTGCCGTATTGTGGGGGAGACTTATTAGTGTTGGTTTGTGCCTATCTTCGGTGACCTGCAGCTCATACTCTGGTCGAGCTGCTTGCTGGCGCTTACCGCCTTAAATCAGGCAGACCGAATCCAAGCCTCCTAATTGTTGCATTGTGGGGAAGCCTTTCTGATGTTAATTCGTGCCTGTCTTCGGTGACCTGCGGCGCATAAGCTGCTAGCCGCCCAGGTGCTCATCGCCTCACTAATCGGGCAGACCGAATCCAAGCCTTCTATTTGCAGTATTGTAGGGAGGCCTTTCTATTTCTCTATTTCTCTATCTCCGGGCATTCCTACCTCTCCCATTTTACTTCTATCTTCCAGCATTCCTATTTTTCTCACTTTACTTCTAAACTTCTGTTTCTCTTATCCCTGCGGCTTTCCGGCACCTCGCCCCGCCGGCGGGTTCCCGGCTCTGCGCCGCTTCAGCCCGCGCGCCTCTCTCATCTGCACAGCTTCCCGGCTTTGCGCGGCTCGGCTTCGCGCGCTCCGCGGTCTCCACGCTTAACCCTTTCGCGTCTGAACCACGGCCTACGCCAGCCCCGTTCCCTATCTATTCACGCCCCGTGCTCTCTGCACGCGGCGGCTTCCGCGAGTAACACAGCGTAGCTTACGTGTCCGCCACTAGCATTCAATCTAAGTTCCCCGGGCTAGCCTGGCGAATTCAACCCAGCGTACGTCTCCGCCCCACGGTTTGGCTTCCCGTCCTTTGCTCCCCGGGCTAATCAGACGGATCCCAACCTGGCTCACGTTTCAGCTTCTGGTTTCAACTTTTCGCCCCCTATTCCCGGGCTAACTTGAGAATCCCAAAGTGGCTTTCGTGTCCGCCTTGGCCTGCCCCCCACGGCTTCAATTTCCCTAACACTTTTCTCTACCCGGTATGTTTCCCCAAACTTTCCTCCAACGATATTCCTCCCTCATTTCTCCTGGCCTCTCCCCACAGTCCGCGTCCGAGTCTGTTTGTTCTAGCTTTCACTTTCGCTTTCGCCCTTAGAGATTTCTCCCAGCTTCCCCCCGTAGTCCGTATCCGAATCTATGCCTAGGCTTTCAATAGCTTCTTCCGGCACCCTTTTCGTCCGGCTTTTCCCTAGGCTGTTTGCTAGTCTCTCTCTCCGGTAATTTCCCAGTTCTTCCCGTTTCTTCCCTCCTAAGTTTGCTATCCGTCCTAGGTTTCCTATCCGAACTAGGTTTCTTATCCGAGCTAGGTTTCCTATCCGAGTCACGTTTTCTATCCGAGTCACGGCACCATTATGTCGCTCCCCCTCTTCGTGGAGGAACGACACAGGACCCTGCGCTGTTCTGTCTGCTCGGCCCTCCCCGGGTTTGCTGCTGGTTCTTCCCGGGTTGGCTACTATCCCCTCTACCTCCGTGGAAGGGCAGTTCCCCCTGGCCGCATTCCCCACTTCCGCAGGGGAGCGGCACACCGCCGGCCGGCTTTCTGGGGGGCTGCACGGGTTCCCTTAGATGTTCCCCATAGATGTTCCTGGTGCATGCCGTCTCTCTCCTCCTTTATAGTCCTCCTCCGCCAATCCTAACTCGGCTGCCCACACGCCGAGTACGCTGCTCTCCTCCAATCAGGAACAAGTCCTACAGTTTATTAGTTGAACTGGAGGCAGCTGTGCGGAAGCTGTTTACTTCTCTCCCAACGCCATGTTGTGGGAGAGCAGATGCATAGAATAAGTCTTAATTCCAGTAACAGTCTAGTCCGGTTTGCTCCCCACAATAGGCCATGGATCAAAACCAGGACTTGTCAAGTTAGGGACAAAAGTACTTCAGTCTGGGGTGAGTGTTTGGTGCATTGGTTAAATCACCACTTAGGATGTGCACATCTCATGTCAGAGTGCATGGTTCCGGTTCTGGCTGCTCCACTTCTGATCCCGCTTCCTGTTACTTCGTGCCCTGGAGGGAAGTAGATGATGGCTCAAATGCTTGTGCACCTGCCACCCACAGGAGAAAACTGAATTGAGTTCTGGGATCCTTGCTTTGATCTATTATGGCATTTGGGGAGTGAACCAGTGGATGGAATATCTCTGTCTGTCGCTCTGCCTTTCAAATAAAATGAAAGGAAAAAGAAATTCCATTACTTACAAAAATGAAACACTTCGATCTGTTCTTCCAGGGTGTGTGATGACATTTTGGCATTTCTGTATGATGGCCAAGTATTCTTTCTCTCTCTGTAGATTCCATCAGTCAGAATTCTCTGTTGAAAAATTTTAGTTGCTGCCAGAGGGGCACGATGGACTTACTATTTTTCTGTCCAAGCAGTGACAAAAAATATGATTTGGGTCACCCTTACTGTGAAATAGCAAATGATGCGCCTTGCAGCTTTCCCCCAACATTTCACAGGGCCTCTTTCAGTCCTGCTTCATTCTCTCTCCAGATGCCCAGGCAAGCTGGCCCTGCAGGAGAGAAGGCTGGAGTGATTGGAATGATGCGCAGAGTATGTTTCACTTCAGGAGAAAAGTTAATTTTATTATGAGCAGGTTATTTGGAAAGTGACAGCTTTGTGGCTGGGAACTGTTTTTACTACTCTCCTATAATCGTAATCGCTAACACTTTTCTGATTGCCTGTTATGTGCCAAACATGACTCCAAGCGTTTCCTACACATCAGCCGGATCATTGAATTCTCATGACAATCTAACGTGGCTGTCCAATTATGACTTCTCATTGACAATTCAGGAAACTAAAGCTAACCCAATTTGTCTAGAATTTGAACTCTTGTATCCCAGCTCTGTAGCCTGTGCTCTTAACCACTAATCTAGAAAGTGTTCTATAATACAAATGGAGATAGTCACTCTTTATTCATAGTTTTTGCTTTACTGGTTCCAGTTATCCATGGTTAACAGTGACCCAAAAATACTAAATGGAATGTTCTAGAAAGAAACTAAGTATAATTTTTAAGTTGGGCAGTGTTCTGAGGAGGGTTCTGTTTGGGACTACAGGGAATCCCTGCTGTGTATGCCTCCCTCCCACTAGTCACTTAGCGATTGCGTTATCAGATTCACCACCATGGTGTCACTGTGCTTGTGCTGAGAAGTCTCTTAGTTTACTTAGTAATGACCACAAAGCACAAGAGAGGCGTAGGTTGCAATTTTATTGCAATACACTGTTGTAATTTTAAATTTTATTTTTAGTTATTGTTGTTCATCTCTTATGGTGCTTAATTTATACATTTATCACAGGTATGTATGGATAGAGAAAAAAAAAACATAGGACATACTCCTAGAGTGTCTGGTCCTACCTGTGGTTTCAGGCACCCAGCGGCACCTTGGAGCATGTCCTCAGTGGACGCAGGAGGCTGACCGCAGTGCGTTGACCGTTTGCAGTGCTTTGTGTGCCTTATCCCACTGAGCCTGCACAGGAACCTTTGCTTGTACTCAGGACCAACCCGCGGCCAGAAGAAGAAACTGGAGCTCAGTGAGATCAAATGGTTGCATCAAGTCAGAGACTGAGCAGCGATGAGTCCGACACTCAGATTCGAGTGCCGCAGAATCGAGGCTGGGTTCTTAGTCAGTGGGCTCTAGCTTCTAGTTTAATACTGGAAAATATAGACTAGAGTCTTAGCAGAGAATATGTTAGGAAATGAATAGTCAGAAGAGAAAAAAATATAGGGCTTTGAAAGAATAAAACAAAAACAAGTTTGAAGCAAGTTTCTGCATTGAGGAAGGATGACTTAACAAATAATAAAAAGGCGAAACTCCAGCTCCATTCTGGACCATCTGAAATGGATGCATTAGTGAGAAAATCTGGTAGATATTGAGCCTTACAAGTTCCAAACAGCTGAAAAGAGTTCAGCTTCAAACCAATCGTTGTCAGAAAAGCAAATGCAAATTTGCCTTGGAGCAAAATAACTTTCCGAAAATCAGGCAGAATAAGATGGACAGTAAGTTATGAACATGAAACTCTTTGTAGCCAACCCAATTAACCCCAACCCAAGGCAAGCCTGTCCCTCTAAGCGATTCATTTAAGGGTTTTACGATGCACAGGCAGCCTTTCTCAGGGGAGGTCCTGCCTGGCTCTGATTTCACGTTTCACAGCAGCACATGTGTAATCCCGCTGAGACACAGGTACACGATTCAGTTGGAGACCAGAAAATGCACCTTCTGTGGGCTGGAGAGACCTGGGGAGTCTGCCGCCAGCTCCCATGCAGAGCAGGGTGCGGGGGGATGAGCCCTGGAGCCTGCCTGCTTCCATCCCTTCCTGAGTTGGGGTTAGGGAGCTGGGGCTGCTCCCACTCAACTCCCATGTCTTAGTCTTTGTATTTGGCAGGTGGTGTGTCACGTGCACCGGGCACAATGGTGAAGTAAAGCCAAAGTCAAGATCACTACCTTTAAGGAATAGGAAAGACAAGGCAAGAACTCCCAGGACAGTTAAGTAGCTCCAAATAGGAAAGAAGTGCAAAAAGTTAACGGAAAATGGAATTAACAGATGCATGTACTTTGGTAGGTAAAAATCTTTTGAAACTCATGCATATGAGGTATGTCAAAATTCACGGAAATGAGTGTTATGAAAAACTACATATGGATTTAATTTTTTTGCACCAACTAATCATATTTTTTTTTTCTGTTTTTTCCCCATGGACTTTTTGAAGTAGCTTTCTAGTGGCCAAAACAGGGAGGGAGAAGCACCTTCTGTTAGCTCATAGTCAAAACACTGCTGAGGAGGGAGGGGGTGTGGCTGAGCGATGGTGCCTTTGGAAGGCCCGCCTGAGGGTGGTGAGCCAAGGCGAGGAGATGGACCGCAGTCGGAGGGTTGACAGCTTGGGGCGGTCAGACGACAGCAGATCCCACATGCGTTGTTCAGGCGGGGACTCGGGCTCAAACTGCAGGGGTGGTCAGAATGTGGAAACCTCTGACGTCGAAGCACAAGCATTCAGACCTGGGGGAGCTAAACAAGAGGGAGCCATAGCAGGCTCCTTGAGAAAGAAAGGCAGCCATCAAGTTGAAGAGCTCAGCATGTCTGGGGTTTATGGCGTCGTTGCAGGAGTGCGGTGGAGGTGGGCGGGATGATGGAAGCCAGGTGACATCTATTAGCCGTCACTGGAGTCGAGCAAGGAAGGGTCCAGGACCTCAGGCAGTGGGAACGATGCTTCAGAGGAAAATGGCAGAGTCTGCTGAGAACTGAGTGCTCATGGGAATCCAGAGACTGTGTCTGGCTTTCTGGCTTGAGACTGGGGGAAATCCAACCCTCAGTTTTGGTGCTGCTCCTTTGCCTGAATGAATGAATGAATCTAAATGGAAAAGAGAAAAAGGAAGGGGGGGAGGAAAAGAGCAGAAATGGAGAGAGGAGTGGAAGAGAGAGGGAGGAAAGAAGAGGAGAGAAGGCAGGAGAGAGGGCTGGCAGGGAGCAGAGAGAGCAGTAGGCAAGCAGATACCTCCCAGTGCACAAATCAACCACGCAGGAAGGTGGCCATGCATGCAGTGTGTGGAGGAAGACAGCAGCAATGAAAGACTGGCTCCAACCCTCCTTCCTCCCGGATCGTCACACAACGTCCCAAGCTCTGACCAGGAGATTGTGCCACCATGACCGCGGGGTGGAATGAAGTTCACCTGTAAATCTGAGCCAAGAGCTTTTGGGCTTTCTGAGCTTATTTCTAATTTTTGCCAACCATACATGCTCTGACGTCTCAGACCAGTGACCTTGACCTCACAGACACTTCTCTCTGCTCTTGGCCTTGGGTTTCCCCATGCTTAGCTCTTAAATGAATGGAGAAAGATCTGCGTGGTGGTGAATTTTCATGTGTCAACTTGACTGGGCCATGGGGTGCCCAGACATGTGATCAAATAGTATTCTCAGCGGGGGTGGGAAGGGTCTCTGAGGGTGGTTCTGGGCAACATTGTTATCTGAAGTCTCAGTAAAACAGAACTGCCTGTCTGACATGGCGGCAACTCATCCAGTTGGCTGAAGAGCTGAACAGAACCAAAGGACTGGGTAAGAGGGAACTCCTCCTGCCTGACTCCTTGCGCCAGCCTGGTTTTCAGGCTGAAATTGGAACCTTGGCTCTCCTAGGGCTCCAGCTTAATGGCCGCAGATCTTGGGACTTCTCAGTCTCCGTGATCGAGTGAGCCTTCTATTGCAAGGCACTCCAACAAATTCGTGGAAAAATGCAGTGAAAAGATAAGTTGATTTTGGTACAAAACCTTTTTGAAATCCATGCATAGTTTTTCTCATATACTTTTTTTTAATTTTTTTTATTTTATTTGTTTTTTTGACAGGCAGAGTGGACAGTGAGAGAGAGAGAGACAGAGAGAAAGGTCCTCCCTTTGCCGTTGGTTCACCCTCCAATGGCCACCACAGCCGGCGCACTGTGGCTGGCGCACCACGCTGATCTGATGGCAGGAGCCAGGTACTTATCCTGGTCTCCCATGGGGTGCACGGCCCAAGAACCTGGGCCATCCTCCACTGCACTCCCTGGCCACAGCAGAGAGCTAGCCTGGAAGAGGGGCAACCAGGACAGAATCTGGCGCCCCAACCAGGACTAGAACCCAGTGTGCCGGTGCCACAAGGCGGAGGATTAGCCTATTGAGCCACAGCGCCGGCCAGTTTTTCTCATATACTTTTTAAAATGAAGTGTGTGCATGGGTTTTAGCATTATTTACACCACATCAATTTTCTTTTCATTCCATTTCCATTAAGGTTTTGAAGTCCTCTTGCATCAATGAGTTTGCTGCACCTGTACCTTCTATTGGTTCTATTGCTTTGGCCATCTTTCTGAAAAAGAGGCTGTGGGATGGTAACAATGGTACTGAGATTCCAGCATGATCTGTAATGGATAAGTGGAGGAGGCTTAGACGGAAGAGAAGCTCCAGCAGAGAGAGAGAAGCCTACACCAAGACTTCAAGAGAGAAAGAGGCTAGCAGGTGGAGGTACCAAAGGTCGTGGTGGTGGAGTGAAGAGGGCACAGTGGCATTGACACTGGCTGGAGTCTGCAACGCTGGACTATATAGGCCCTAGGTAGGTTGACATGTAGTTATCTTCCTCCTGGGAGACATGTGAGGAGAGGCAATGCTACTAACAATCACGACAGGGTGACAAAACTAGAATTATCCTGGGTACGCTGGAGCCCTGCTTGCTGCTTTAAAGGTCAAGTTCAGGGTTTGCAATTTATCTTGTGAGCAATGGGAAATCATTGAGGTATTTTATGGAGAAATGCAACCTAGCTCTGTGTGCCTTTTATTTTGTATTTATTTGAAAAACAAGGTTACAGAGAGAGTGAGAAGGAGAGATAGAGATCTTTAATCTGCTGGTTCAATCCCCAAATGGCTGAAATGGCCAGGACGGGGTCAGATTGAAACCAGGATCCAGGAGCTTCATCCAGGTCTCCCACATGGGTGTCGGGGGCCCAAACACTTGGGCCATCCTCTGCTGCTGTCTCAGGCACAATGGCAGGGAGCTGGATTGGAAGAGAGGAGCCAGACTAACTTGGACTCACATTTGGGATGCCGGCACTGCAAGTGGTGACTGAACCTGCTTGAGCATGTTTTGGATGCAGTCAGCTAACATTCGCTTAATTATGGTCATGGACTGAGCGCCATGTCTATCACTTTACAAGGAGTTAATCCTCACAGCTACCTATGCAGTGAATCCACATGGTACCATAGTACCCGCTTTTGGAAATGAGAAAATAGAGAGTCCGTGAGTCTTGTTGAGTCGATTAGATTCATCCTCCTAGGGCACAGTGGATCTAGCATTGACATCCAGCTCTCTCTCTCTCCGTCTCTCTCTCTCCCCCACCCCTACACACGCTCACAAATTAACCCAAGGGAAGTGGTTTAGTCATTGTCATCTCTGGCATTTCCAAGTGGATGTGATTCCAAATGCCTTGTCTCTGGCTTGAGGATGCCTTAATTATCCCAGTGCCCTGCTGTTAGGGTCAGAATATTTTCCATCTACCATCCCTGCATGCTTTTGTTGGCTGCTTCCTCCTCCGGGCAGCTTGGTTTCTTCCACCTCCCAATCTCCACCATCGAGAGCTGACTTCTCCCTGCACTGGCTGGTGTTTCATCATACTGAATGAGGTTTGTTGGGGAAGCCACGACCATCGCCACACTGAAATACAGATGACAAGGTTGTTGAAACTTGTATAGTTGCATACACTCTCTTTCCAACTCTGGCTTAATACAGGCAGTAATCCAAGGTAGATCAACTAATGTTTTGCCATTGTCCCTCCTTCCTCACTCTAGACTTCTCAGGTTTGTGTGGAAGTCAGTGTGCTCAGCTCCAAGGAAGATTTGTGATGGAAGTGTTCAATGCGACCTGGGGTTTCTCAATCTTGCCTCTCAGTGGGACTCACTGGCTAATTCTTTTTTTCTGGGAGACTGTCCTGTGCATTGTGGAATGTGTGGAAGCATCCCTGGCTTCTGCCCACTCACTGTCACTTCTATTAGCCTGAGTCGTAGTGTTCAAAATTGTCTCTGGGAGGCAAAGTCATTGCTGGCTGAGCTGAGAAGCACCCAGGCAAGCCCACTGTGCAATTTCATCTCTCTTTGTCTATGCAGTTACTCTCGCAGATGCTTCTGCAGTTACAGTGAGTCCTGGCATCTTCTGGCTATGTACAGTCTGCTGCGGAGCTTGGAAGAGATTTCACACAGTGTACAAGGGAGCGCTTTTGAAGACGGCCTCTCTTCTCTTGTCTGCCTTGAATTCATCAGGGGCTGCTCACATCAGCAACAGCCATATTGTGAATCATGAGCTTGAGGAAGAAAGGCCAACAGCCAGAGGAGGTCCCGAGGGACCTGAATCAGTCATGATGTTGTACACAGCCGTTTGCCATACCTAGAACCAGCAGCCTCACCTACATGGATTTTGTCGTATGAAATTTAATGGGGCAAAGGAAGTGGAATACTCCAAAACTGTTGTAAGGGCATACTAATGTAGAAGGGTCACAGGGCCTGATTTCAAGACTTGTTATAAACCTGCAGTAACCAAGAGTGTGAGAGGATGGACATGTTAGGTAGGAAGTCAGATATGAGCTTATGTGTGTATAACAAAGGCCTAAAAAAAGACATCTACGTCCAGCATATGCATCTGCATCTCGAAGTCATCCAGGAGCAGCTCAGTATTCACATCCTGCCCTGCCCCTTCCTACCCAATAACCTGCCAGGTGGGGGTCCCCGCCCCTTCTGCCTGACAATCTTCCACAATCTTCCAGATGCAGCCCAGTATCTGCATTTCAAACACCCTTCTCCAGATCCTAGTTCTCTAGGGGGTCTTGCTCACCCTTCCTCTAAACTCAGAACCGGGCCAGCTAGGCTTCCTCCTGTCTGATACCTTCAGGGGAAAACTCAGATAGGAGCTTCTTAATATTTACATCCATAAAAAAATAAATAAAAATCCTTTGTTTCAGGAGGAGATGTGTGAAGACAAAGACCCATCTCCTTAAAAACCTCCAGCCTCAACCGGACTGCGTGTTCAGCCCTCTGTCTCTCTGCTGAGCCACCCTCCTGGCCTGCCCAGCTGTACTCTCTCCACTCAACCATGTAGCCTCACTCTTCCCCAGTCCAAGCGACTGGGCACTCTCTCTCAGGTCCTGCCTGGAGAGGTGCCCATCCGTTCTTACGAATGTCCTTTCCCTAATAAACTTTGTTACTTTACTTTCCACTACTCTGTCTCACGCCTTAATTCTTTCTTGCGTGAAGACAAGAACCCTGCCATGACTTTGAGATGCAGATGCATATACTGGACATAGATGTCTTTTCTTTAGGCCTTTGTTACACACACATAAACTCATAGCTGACTTCCTACCTAACAGACACACAAATTATTGAAACAGAATACAATATCTGGAAATAGAGCTGCACGAATGGAGCTGATGGATTTTCAGAGATTCAAAAACAATTCAGTGTAGAAAGGATGCTCTTTTAAACAACTTGCACTGAAGCAATTAGTTGATCAAATATAAAATGATAATAATTATAGTGACAATAATGGCAATCATCTTTGACCTATGCCTCATACCTTATACAAAAAGTAACTGAAATGGATCATTTTAGACCTAACTGTAAAATGGAAAACTACAGAACTGCTCGAAGACAAAAAAGGAGAAAAATCCATGGAATTGAAGACAGGACACTGAACACAGAATATAAAGGATCTTCACAAAGTTCATGGAAAATGTAAATGAAAAAAGTATGCATGAATTTCAGCTTTCTTTGGTGCCCGAATAAACTTCTCTTTTAATTCTACTCTGAATGAACTTTAAGAAGTCTCCTCCCCCATAAGGGACATCATCCAGTATCCTTCAGCTAGCAAATGAATAAATAAATGCTTCAGAGCTCTTCCATGGAAGGTAATTCAGCAATGAAAAGGGACAAACTCTTGATTAGCACAACAACATAGATGGATCTTAAATGCATTTTGCTGAGAAAAACAAGCTAGACCCCAAAGGCTATGTATTGTATGACTGCATTTAATGACACTCTGGGAAAGGCAAAAGGATAGAAACTGAAATAGATCAGTGATTGCCAGAAGTGGTGGAATGAGGAGATGGGCTGAATACAAAGGCACAGCATTTGGGAACTCTGAGGGTGGTGGGACTGTTTTGCATGTGGTGGTTGAACTACCCCATGCCTTTGTCAAAACCCACAGAACACATACTACAAAGAGTATATCTTTACTTTAAATGAATTGTTTTTATAAAACCAACAAGGATGTGGGGAGGACTCAAGACGGAATGCAGCCTGTGACAAATGAATGAAACTTCACTACAAATGAAGAATAACCACACTGAAGGGAGGGGTGGGAGAGAAAGTGCAGACCTCAATAATTCCAGAGAAGCTGGTTCTAACCGGATACCGTAAGGCTAAGAAAGAACTGTAGCCAAGCTCTCTGCTCGGCTGGTCAGTTTGCTGTCTTCAGAGGAAAGGTTAGCGATTCTGAAACTATCCTGGATATACACCAGGATTGGACACTTACGTAAAGATATTGGAGAAAATGTGAAAAAAAAATTTGTCGGTCAGAGGAAGAAATTACAAATGAGGGAGTGAAGAAAGCTACAGTAGTGTCTGTGGTGCTGGATTTGAGCCAGAGGTATTTGGATGAACTTAGAAAATACACGAGCAGATACCAAGATAGCTATAGCTACGCATGTGCAGGTGGCTGAGTCAATTTCCTGCTTACCTCTTCCTAGAAGGCAGAAACACAGTAACTCCTCAGGATCAATGAATACTCCTAGTATCTAAGTGTCAGTCTCCAACAGAAGGAACCAAGAGTCCCTGGGAAAGTGATTGATTGCAGGAGTAGAGGAAGGAAGATCCAAGATGAGCCTGGTGCCAGCAAGGAAGGCATTAGGAAGAAAAAGGTTTTAGCTGATCCATTGCACAGCAAGGTGATGCCGGTTAGCTGTGTGTACAGCCGCTACTTATGCTGGCTCAGGTTATGATGTCCAATGCTCTCAATGGTGCAAAATCAATACATTCAAGTAGAAACCACACTTTGAATTCTGAATCTTGTCTGGGCTTGTGATAAACAGTACAACACTGTTATGATGTTGGATAGTGACAGCAAGCCACACCTCCCAGTCAACAACTCCATCACCAGGATCAGTTACAATACTTCGTAGTGCACTGTGTTGTCAGCTTCTTTGGGTCTAAGTATTTAAGGAATTGCATGGGGCCCGGTGTTGTGGTGGAGTAGGTTAAACCTCCACCTGTGACGCTGGCATCCCATATGGACGCTGGTTCAAGGCCTGGCTTCTTCACTTCCTACCAGCTCCCTGCTAATGCACCTGGAAAAGCAGTGAAAGATGGCCCAAATACTTGGACCCCTGCTCCCAATGTGAGCCACCCGGAAGAGGCTCTGGGCTCCCTATGATATTCCGGAAATTAAGTGTGTGATTATTAAATGCGCTTTCAACTTATGCAGGCTTTATGCAGATGTTAGCATCATTACAAGACAAACATCATTTGAACTGCATATTTTGACATAACTAAGAGTGGATTTAGACTTTTTCAACATAGAAAAGTAAGTAGATGAGGAGATGGATAAACCAACTAGCTTGATTTAATTGTTCCATTACACACACACACACATACACACACCTCAAAGCATTGCATTGTACTCCATCACTACAAAAAATTGTTATTTTACAATTAAATATTTTAAAATGAAGATGCTAAAAAAAATAGGTGCTTTGGGGTAGTTGTTTGGCCTGGTGGTTGGAATACCTACATCCATATGAGAGTATCTGGGTCTGAGTTCCAGCTCTTTCCCCGATTGTTCAAATAAAAATAGACGAATTTTTAAAAATAAATGCAGATTTAAAGAGTATAACCAGAAAACATCTCCAATTACCCATACGTTGGGAAAAATTTGAGCAACAAAATAAATGATGATGTGATTGCTATCACCTCTAGGTGATATAATAAAATAATAAATAACCATAAAATAACCATCCTTGAGGCCATATAATAAATAACTGAGTAGATAAAGAAACAGAGTAGAAAGGATAATTTTTCTCTTATAGAACAATGCCAATTAATATCAAGAAGGAAGAAAATAAGAAAATCACCATCAGAATAATGCAGTGGTAATTTTTGCAGGCAGGATCCACTGATGGATGTTAAAATTAGTAGGCAAAAGCTTAAGGAGAAACAAGGTGTTTACACAGTCCCACAGTATTAACATTAAGGGGAAAAGAGTAACTTCACAGTAGAGACAGCTGACTATGGACGCCTTAGCCAAGGGACCAATATCTACATCACCAGGGCTAAGGCCTCAACAGGTGTCTGGGGCCATGGATGGGCTATGTTCTAGCCTTCTTCCCAATCCTGTGTGACCCCAGTGTAATGACAGGAAAGATCATAGAGTCCCAACCTGGGAACTCTTACATGGGGTTACTGGCCGGTAGTCCTCAAACGTGTACAGGGCATGACGCTGGCATCCCAAACCAGAATGTTGGGTCAAGTCCAATCCAGCTTCCTGCTAATGCTTCTGGGAAAGCAGCAGAAGATGGTCCAAGTGCCTGGGGCCCTGCACTCATGTGAGAGACCCAGATGGAGTTCCTGGCTCCTGGCTTCAGCCTGGCCTACGTCTGGCTGTTGCAGCCGTTTGGAAAGTGAATCAGTGGCTGAAAAATTTCTTATACCCTCTCTCTCTCTCTCTCTCTCTCAATCTCTCTCTATCACTCTGCCTTTCAACTAAATAAATAGATTTTTAAAAAGTTTCCAGGTTATGAAAGATAAGGAGAAACTAAAACACTATTGTGGATTACAGGAAGGGGGAGCTAAGAAGATAATGAAAATTAAATGCAACGGCCGGTGCCGTGGCTCACTAGGCTAATCCTCCGCCTTGCGGCGCTGGCACACCGGGTTCTAGTCCCGGTTGGGGCGCTGAATTCTGTCCCAGTTGCCCCTCTTCCAGGCCAGCTTTCTGCTGTGGCCCAGGAGTACAGTGGAGGATGGCCGAAGTCCTTGGGCCCTGCACCCCATGGGAGACCAGGATAAGTACCTGGCTCCTGCCATCGGATCAGCGCGGTGCGACGGCCACAGCGCGCCGGCCGCGGTGGCCATTGGAGGGTGAACCAACGGCAAAGGAAGACCTTTCTCTCTGTCTCTCTCTCTCACTGCCCACTCTGCGTGTCAAAAAAAAAAAAATTAAATGCAACATAGGATCGTGAATGGACTCTTGGAACAGAAAAAGACAAGCGGGGGAAATGTTTGGAAAGTCCAAATGAAGCCTGTAAATTGGTTAATAGTATTGTAGCAATGTCAACTGTACACCTCTGACAACTGTCCCATAATTCTGTGGGGTGAGCCTCCAGAGGATGCAGGGTGAGGGGTGTCTAGGAAAGCCCCATGCTACATTACAATGCTTCTGTAAGTCTCAACGGATCTCAAAATGAAGAACGTTTTTTTCTTAGAATACTATTCGACAATGTGCTTGCAAAACTGTTCTGAAGTCACGTGAGGATTTGCCTTGGAATATGGCAGTGATGGCAAGCATACCCGAACTGCATTGTTGCAAAGTAAAGGCTACAATTAGGAAAAGAGAATTTGTAGGAAATCCGGTAGAGATGGCCGATCAAGCCTCCCCACAGTATGGATTCAAAATGATGTCCGGTGTCAGAAAGTTAAGAAAATCGTCTTCACACTGGTCCACATTTCCATGGTTTTATGAGTCATTTGTTGTATTTGCAAGAAGCCCCTTGTTTTGCAGCTCGCAGCTACCCACTAACCTTTTTACAAAATGGATTGGGATCTGTTCTAAGAGGGGCAATGGTAGGCAGCAGACTATAAAGTGCAAACCAATCTAAAGCTTCCCCAGGGTCTAGGGAAGCTGCCAAAATTAAAGTTGGCATAAAACAGTTTACTAAATTTCAAAAGAAAAGAAAAAGGCTATATTACAAATCCCATAAATATTCCGAGAGTGGTCGGTAAAGCGGGTTTAATACTGATGGACAAAGTTTTAGCATGTATTGGAAAAACACTTTCTAATATGAAATCACCGACGACTGGAAGTTATCTGTAGAATTTTATACCTAAGTACTTGCAGATGTAATTTATTTTTCTGACAGCACCGCCTGTGTAATGAAAGTTGCTTTTAATAAAACATGAATGCAGTTAGGTTTTTGCCAATTAGGTTCAGAGGAGTTGTAATCAGTCTGATTCAAGTTGATATGTAGCTCCTTACACCCAGCGCTGACCCATAGAATGCCTTCAGTATTTCTAAAGTGTTTGTGAAAGATCAACTCCCAAAGCTCTTGCTTCCACCCGGGCAGAAGGAAGGCAACCTTGGCTAAATCCTGAGACCCTTCCCCCCCCCCGCCCCCAGTGGAGTGTAAAAGTGGTGGCTACCGTGTGACACATACCCTGGGTGGAGTGTTGACAACCGATGCCAAAAATCAGCACTTTCTATACTGCATTTTATGCACAAAAGCATGGGCAGTTATCTAATAGTTACATACAGATTATCACATAAATCAATAAGAAGATAAATCCCAGTTCTCAATATATTGGTGCATTTCTTGGTACTGCAAACCTTCAAAGATATACAAAGACAAGTCCTTGCTCCTGAAGCTCCTTAGGAACATATCAACAGAAAAATTCAGAACACACATACACACACACACACACACACTTCCTCTGTGTAGGAGAACACTGGCATTTTGAACTTTTCAGCTTGGGTCCCTGACTCTGTGCATTCATTAAATATTAATTGAGTCTCTGTTATTTGCAAGACACAGAGGGCGAAGCAGTGCAAGTGTCACTGGACTCTGCCCCAAGACTTGTCTTCTTCCTGTTGCTCTGCTTTTCACATTTCAGAACTGTGACCATAATCCTTGCTTTGCACCGCTCGTTGGAAAGTTGGGAGGACACTAGGTATGGTTTTAAGAGAAAATGTTTTGGAGCTGGTGTGGTGGTGTAACTGGTAAAGCCACCGTCTGTGGCACCAGCATCCCATAAGGGCACCTGTTCGTGTCTCGGCAGCTCCACTTCTGCTCCAGCTCCCTGCTAATGCACCTGAGAAAGCAGCGGAGGATGGCCCAAGTGCTTGGGCCCCTGCACCCTCGTGGGAGACTGGGAAGAAGCTCCTGGCTCCTGGTTTTGGATCAGCTCAGCTCTGGCCGTTGCGACCATTTGGGGAGTGAACCAGCAGATAGAAGACCTCTCTCTCTGCTTCTCCCCTCTTTCTGTAACTCTGACTTTCAAATAAATGAATAAATCTTAAAAGGAAAAGAGAGAACATGCTTGGAGATTATAAATGCACTCTGCAAATGTAAGCTGCTGTGAGGTTCCAGGGGTAGAAGAGTGCACCCCGACTTTGGAATCTTATGGTTTGACTTGGGAGGAGAACTGGGATCTCCTTTGAGGTTTCAGCATCCTTGCTAGGTCTCATATTAATGAATTTCATAGCTGGATCTGGCACCAGTGCTGCACAAATGAGGAAACTGAGGGCCTGGCTGGTGCACTCAGGTGAGCTCCTTTAGCCAGCCCTGGTTGCAGTAGACTCTGAGAACAGAGGTGTTTTGTCCCCAGACACTGGTCTGGTTCATCCAGAGGTCTTACCTACTTGCCCAGGAAGCCAATTCACTGGCAACAAAACCTAGACGCCATTCTGAGTGAATGAGTGGCACAGACAGAGGCCGTGGGAATATTGAGGGATTGCCTTCCCCAGCCTGCGGTCAAGGCACATTTTTTTTTTCAGCGTTTCCTTCCAGGTTCCAGCTTGGGTAGAGTTGGCAAGAAAAGTTCGTATTTTCTTAGTAGCTGCAGCTGGTCCTCCCCAGACAGGAACTGAAACATGTCTGACAGCGGCATCATTCCCCACTGAGTTTCTTCTTTCCTGTACCGGGGACACTTCTGGGGTCTGGTGCTGAAGCGGAAGTCATCGTGCGAAATAGACACACAGAGGCAGATTCCCCACTATTTATGTCTCAGCCGGCTTGCCAAGGCTCCCTTTCAAACTTGTCTGCTCTCTTAAAGTGACAGACACTGAAGCTGAACAATAAAAGAATAAAGCACTCCTTAGCCGTGGCTCCAACTCCTGATTCGCCATTCAGAAACTTTAAGCAGATAATATGGGGACAAGGAATGGAAACTAACTCCTTGCTCAACTGGAGACTGTAGCAGCATCCTGTGCTGTTCTGAGTTGGAATGAAGCATCTTTTCCCAAAGTGAAAAGCATTTTTGGTTGCACTTTTATCTTTATAGGTTTGAAAGGACACTTTTCAATCAGTGGCTTCTGAGACAGGTCTGCATAACAGGAGGCAAAGGATTACAGAAATATTCAAATGGGGGCTGACATAGCGGCCCAGCAGTCTAGGAAGCACTACAATGCAGACACCTGTGTTGGAGTGCTGGCGTGGGTCTCACGGCTCCACTTCCAGTTCTGCTCCACGCTGGTGCACCTGGGCAAGCAGCGGAAGATGGCCCACGCGCTCGGACCCCTGCTCACCCACCTGGGAAGTCTGGATGGAGTTCCTGGCTCCCAGCTTCAGTCTGGCCCAGGCCCAGCTGTTGCAGCCATGGGGGATAGTGAACCAGCAGATGGAAGATCTCTTTCTGTCTCTTCTTTTCTCTATATTGCTCTGTCTTCAAAACAAGTAAAATAAGTTCTTTTCTTAAATAAGTGATATTCCAATTGGCATAAAAAGAAGCAAAGTCAGGGTACTATTGTGTTCATTGTGGAGCTCTTGTTCTAATTTTGATTTTTCAAATTGTTACATTAACTATTATTTGTTTTCATTGCTGAGATTTTCAGTATTCCCTAAATTTTGCACCTGAAGCTAGGGCCTTTCTGTCTTCAATCCAGCTGTAGCTCTGTGTCAGTCGTGTCTCCCACCCCACCAGGAACCTGTGGACTTTACCTGGCGGCTCCCTTGTGTAGTCAACTTCAAGGGATATTGGAACGGGATGTTGACTCCCTCCTCGCCACAAAAAAATCCAGGCCCTGCTCTGCTAACAGAAAACTGTTCTTCTGCATGTCTGCCCTGGATATCAAGGGGAAACTAAGCAGTGTCCTGAGGTTGCTGAAGCCAGTACATCTCAGGTTTTAATAAGGATCCCAACCACCAGGGACCAAGGAAAACGTAGATACCCATTGAGAAAGTGCTATGGTTTGGCTATAGTTTGAATGTGCCCCTGCCCCAAGGGCTCCATGTGGTGAGACTAGGAGGTGGCAAGAAATCTTTAAAGAGGTGAGGCAAATGCAAGGTCATGGGGCCGTGGGGACACTTCTCCCAGAAGGAATTAATGTTGGGTTTTACAAGAGAGTTGTTCTAGAACAGTAAGTCTGGCCCCTCCCCTCACTCTGGAGTCCTGCCTTGCTAGTGGGACCTCTTTCTCTTACACATCCTCTGCCGTTGTAAGGCCATCCACATGATGTGATGTGCCCAGGGAAGACCTTGCCAGGATGCTGCACCATGCTGTTTAGACCTTCATCCCTCACTACTATGTGCTAATTAAACCTCTTTTGTTTATTAAGTCACCCAGCCCCCAGCCCTTTGTTATAGTAACAGGAAACGGACTGAGACAGCTAGTCTAGGGTGGAACTCCAGAGTCTGCATTCATAGCCAGCTCCCAGGTGATCTGATGCTACTGGTTCCTGGACCACACGTTGAACAATGAAGGGCCACCAACTGCTGGGTCATGGGCGGAGTGTGCCACGTAGAAATGGTTGGTTTGGCCACAGAGTTTCAAAATAATTGGCCAAGTGTTCACCTCTCCTTCAAGCGAACAAAATAGTCTGGATTTATGTTAACCTTGGACTGGCATTCTTACGTGATAACCAAAGGCTAGAGAAGAGGAGGAGCTGCCCTTTTAGACAGGGACTCTCAGGGACCCTTCATTTCCTACAGTCCTTGCCATACATATCCCACACAGTGTGCATGCACCTTACCCTTTGCAATCCATCTCCTGTTGGCCTGGACTGTGTTGGCCTTGATCTGCCCAAATCAGAAACTCGCCCAAATCAGAAACTATGTTCCTCTGTTGACTCTTATTCTCAGGCTATTGCTCTATGTATTTTCTGGCATTATTACCAACTTCCAACATATCAAAAAGCTATGCTTAAAATTAGCCTCATGAACAAGAGGAAATAGCAGTAAAATTAACTCTCTTAAAAAGCTCAGACCTTAATGACTCCTAGATTTTGAAACCATTGGAAAGTTTTATGTGTGATTAAATTGAGGATGAAAGAATTAATAGAAGTACCATCTACTAATTTGTGTTTAAATTTGGCCAAGTTCTGTTGTGGAAATTAGAGCAGAAAGCATGAGGTTATTACTTGGATTTGCAGCCTAAATATAAAAATTTTACTTGAGCTTGTATGATTTGAATAATAATTACCAAGTAAGTGACTTTCTGGACACAGACATTTTAATTGCATTAGTTTTTTAAAATGCTTATTTATTTTCATCTACTTGAAAGGCAGAGAGAGAGAGAGAGAGAGAGAGAGAGAGATCTACCATATGCTGGTTCACTTAGCAAATGCCTATAATAGCCCGTAGCCAGGGCTGGGCCAGGCTGAAGCCAGGAATCTGGGGCTTCATCTGAGTTTCCCATTTAGTGGCAGTGGCCCAAGCACTTTAGCCATCATCTGCTTCCTCCCAGGATGCATTGTGTAGGAAGCTGGATCAGAAGATAGAACCAGCAACCTGATGTGAGATGTGTGAGTCCTAAGAGGCGGCTTGCACTGCACCACACTGCCCTCCACCAGTCACTGCCTGAGTTCTATCGGTGGCTACATCCAGTTACTCCTCTGGCCCTGCCAACGCTGTCCCTGAGCCTGCCTCCACCCACACAATCCTCTTCCTTCACCAGTCCATGCTGTGACAGCATCTCTCCCATGGATCCTCCCAACAAGACTTTTTAAATATATTCTTGACCTCTGGTTATCTGTCTGCAAGTGGTCTTGAACTTCCATGTGGAAGTAAAAATAAAAAATGTACCCAGTTCTCCCTTTAGACCTCCTCAGTGGTTGTCCATCACCTGCAAGACAAAACACAAAATGCACACAAGGCAGCCACCCCACCCTCCAAGCTGGCTACTATGTGTTCCACCTCTCACACCACATACACTCTCTACCCTGCCTGCGATCCATCCACGCTAATTCCCTCTAGCTCTAGACATTGTCCTCAATGTATCAGATCTCTTGCTTTGTAGTTGCTGCTTGCCAGGCCTGTTGGTCACACTGCCAAGGTGTTCTCCCACAGCATACACAGGAGACCCACATTGTGTTAGCATTAAGCTGTAATATCAGAGCGTAAGGCAAAAGTCAAGTATGGTCAAATATATATTTTTGAAAGGCAGAGGTACAGAGAGACAGAGAGTGAGAGACAGACAGAGAGAGAGAGAGAGAGAGAGAGAGAGAGAGACTTTCCATCTACTGATTCATTCTCCAGATGGCCCTAATGGGCAGGCTGAAACCAGCAGCCAGGAACTTATCCAGGGTCTCTCATTTGAGTGGCAGGAACCCAAGGACTTGGGCCATCTTCTGTTGCTTTCCCAGGCACATTAGCAGAAAGCTGGATTGAAAGTGGAGCAACCAGGACACAAACTGGCACCCAAATAGGATGCCAGTGTTGTAGTTTGGGTCTTTATGCCACAAGGCTGGGCCCCAAGATCTATTTTTTTTAGTTCATTTCTGGTTGAACTGGTTGACTTATATTTAATTATTGTTGGACCTCAGTTTCCATAGCACTGGAATAAGAGAGTTAAACTAAATGATCGTCTTAAACTTCGTTTAGCTTTAATATTCTAGGTGAAGAGTCAAATACAAGTACCCGTGCAAGGAAAACAGGTGTGACACTTGGGGTCCTTTAAAACAATTTTTAAAGACAGCAGGACGGTGCAGCATTTGCTCCGAAGCTCTAAGGAATTCAGGGATTCTAGGCCGACCATCCTGGAGGCTCTGTTCCCCCAGAAGAGAAGCAGAGGTGAGGCGATCATTTCCAGGTGTGTGCAGAGCAAGAAAGGGGTGGGCAGCTGGGCGTGAGGACATGCTGAAGTGATACAATGTTGCTGGGATAATTGCAGGGAATGAAGAGGGGTTGGGGGCTCATTCCAACTCTGCATGATTCCTATCAGCCCCAGACATACCCCAACTCTTCCTGAAAAATATGTCTGGGGCACAGAGGGCAGGAACGGGTTCCCCAGTGGAGAACTGTGACTTTTTTGCACCCTGATGAGTTGATTTTCAATAGCAGTGAGTTTCAATTCCCTCCAGACTCTGGCCCAAGTGTTCTTTCTGTTCATGAGAAACTAGGGCTGGAGGAAACTCACGATGACTTTTTTTCCCCCAAGAATAGTTTGCGCAGTTTCCACTTGTGATCTGTGGTTACTTTTCCTTCATACTCTATGTACCTCCACATTTTCCAACATTTGGCTTGGCCGCCTCGTTAAAGGGACTTCTGTGACCTGTACCTTTTGGGGAAGAGTTTTCTAACTGGGAGCTTTTGGAGGACAGTCATTTAATCAATCCATGCATACATATTCAATGCTCATCTTCCATTTGAACTGGAGAGATAGAGACAGCTGGCACAAGCCACACCCTCCTGTGTTTATAACACTGGTAAACTGAACTATATGGAGCAACAAGCAAGCAAATCATTGCTTCTCGCATTTTGTAGCTGGATGGAAACTTCAAGATGATCTAGTGTCATGCTTATGTAGTAGACACATTTAAAATCTGGCAGGCTTTGGTATTTGTCTTTTTTTTTTTAATTCCCTCTCTTCAGTTTTTTTTTTAAAGATTTTATTTATTTATTTATCTGAGAGGCAGAGTTATAGACAGAGAGAGGGAGAGACAGAAAAAAAGGGCTTCCATCCACTGGTTCACTGCCCAGATGGCCTCAATGGCTGGAGCTGAGCTGACCTGAACCAGTCAGAAGCCAGGAGCCAGGAGCTACCTCCAGGTCTCCCATGCGGGTGCAGAGCCCCAAGGACTTGGACTATCTTCTACTGCTTTCCCAGGCCATAGCAGAGAGCTGGATCAGAAGAGGAGCAGCCGGGACTAGACCTGACACCCATATGGAATGCTGGCACCCAAGAGGGGGCTTAGCCCACCATGCTACAACACCAGCCTGCAAATTTGTCTTTATGACTAACTCATGGCAGCAATAGGACCAATCTCCCCTCCTACACACACACACACACACACACACACACACACACTTCTTTCTCGGCTCTACATCCAGAGCTATTTGTAATAGACCAAGAATATCACCCTTTGATCTTGTTCATGGGCCATGGAGTCCTAAACTTTAATTTCCTTAGGTGGCAGAAGATAATACAAAGAGGGATGGACTGATGCATGGGGCATTGTGATAACTCATCCGTTCTGTTACATGTTAAACAGGTAGGATCCAGCCTCATTCTCCCTATCCTTAAAGGTTTTCTTCCTAGAATATTTACTCTCCTTCTAGACCTGTATTTTATTGTTGTCCTTTTTCTGGGTGAAGAGGCATGAACATAGAGGATGATTCCTTTGTGAAAAGCAGAAAAGCAGAGGAGCAACATTGATAAATGGCAATTGTCCCCAGGCTCCATGGCAGGGAGTGCTTGGGATGGCTGCGGACTGCAGCAAATTGCAAAGTGTCTGGAAAATCTGCCACTGCCCCACAGCAGCCACCGTGCTCTGGGGGCAGGGCAGGCCCAGTCCAACTGGTATTCTGATACCAGAAGTTGAAAATTTGTATTTTTTTGGTAAAAATCTGATGATTCTTTTTTCAAAAAATACATATTTATATTTATTTGAAAGGCAAAAGGACATAGAAAGGAAGAGAGAAGGGTAACTTTTATTTTGCTGGTTCCTTCCCTAAATGTCCACAACCGTTGGGGCTAGTCCAGGACAAAGCCAGGAGCTCAGAACTCCCAGGTCTCCCATGGGGGTGGCAGAGGCCCAAACACGTGTGCCATCTCCTGTGGCCTTCCCAGGCACATGAGCAAGGGGTTAGATCAGAAGCAGAGCAGCTGGGATTTGAATCTGTGCTTCAGTATGGGATGCCCACATTGCAGGGGTGGCTTAACTCAGTGTGCTACAACGTTGACCCCCAAATCCATTGATCATTTGTTTTTATAATTTTTTGGACAAATGAAAGGAGACGATGAATGGGTTTTAGATGGGAGAAGAGCAGCCAGGAGAAAAGAGCCGTCTTTGAAGCAGCCAGAGCTGTGTTCAAGTCCCAGCTCCATCACTGACTTGTTCTTCATTTTGGGTGAATAGAGAAACCTGCCCTCTCAAGTTGGTTTCCCCGGGAGTGAGAGGCTGAGACTGCCCTCTGAGTGCTGGAGGTTCATCAGAGTTGACATTAGGGGCAATGTCGATGAGGAGTGCATGAAGCAGGGCCAGGCAGAAGGGGAAGTTGAGCCTCACTGACATCATGGTGGTGACCTTGACCGACCCCCAGGGCACGCTGGAGCTGGGATGGTGTTTCAGAAGTGCCATGAATTAGGCAAGTAAGCCAAACCTTTATGTTCCTGGACTACTGAGTTTTTGAAGTTCTTGGGAGAGGTGAAAATGTGAGTGGCAGTGGCTTAGGGGCTTGGCAGAAAGTAGAACAAGTGCCTTGGTCTAAAAGGGGGCAGATCTTGGGTTCCAGGACCTCTCACAGATACTAAGACCCCCAGATGGCAAGTCTCTTATCTAAAGTGCTGTAGTATTTGCTTATAATCTACAGACATCCTCCTGTATACTTGAAATCACCTTTAGAATAGAATACATAGAACACATAATACAACGTAAATTCTAGCTGTACTGTAAAGTTTAAGGAATAGCAACAAGAAAAAGTCCAAACATATTCACTACAGATGCTACATTTTACAAATATTTTTAATTAGTGGTTAGTTAAACCCATAGGTTCAGAATCTACAGATATAGCAGCAGACTATATCTATCTTTCTTGGGCGTTATAAAGGTCAGTTAATATACCATATTCAAAGCGACCAGAACAGTACTGGGCACACAACTGGCAAGAAATGAAACATAATTGCCATCGGATGTGAATATGAGGTTATTGAAGACACCTGTCTGAAATAGTGTGAACAAAGGAATGGATGTAGGAATAGTTACAACAGATTTCAAATATTAAGAAAAGCAGAGGGAACATCAGTGTGTTTAATTTATATGGCCCCTGGGGATATAGCGTGGATTAGATAGTTTGAGACTGAATGACAATGATTCTTCAAATTTAAGCAAGAGAATCAAGACTGGTGCAGTAGACAGTCAGGGTCAGAAATGGATAAAACTCAGAGAAGGTCATCTGTGTCCAGATTCAGGATGTTTTCCTAGTGTGGCAGAAGATGACCAAGGGGCAACCCTCTTCCTTGTCTCTGTTTTATGCCTTTAACTGCAAGCTGCTTAGGGTAGACATAGACATTTGGATAATAGAAAGATGGTGATGCCCCTTCTCAACATAAGACTTGAGTTATCCTAGACCTACGTATGTATTGACCCGGAATCTGCCTGGAATTTGGACAGGAGCCTTTTGGTGGGCATATCCACCATGACCCCTGGGGTGTAGAAAAGGCTGGGGGAGGGTCACTATCTGCAGAAAATACAGGGGGTGCTGGCAGAAGCAGAGACGCTCTGGGCAGCCTGTTCAGTGATGCCCTGGAGGCACCGCACAGAGGAAGGCGGTCAGCTTCGAGTGGGACCAGGCATCCAAAGTGAACTGACAGCCAGCAACTAAAGGGGCCCCTCCCGCCCTCCACTGCGGGATAAAAATGTACGGTGTGCTGCCGCAGCCAACGGGGCCACGGGTGAGATGGGCCACCATCCTGATTCTCGGTGGCCGCAGGTATTTCCTGGCAGAGTTGAGGCCGAAGTCACATAGGAGCACCAGATTACACACAGAAATCGTTTACATAGACGTAGACGAGACTAAGGACTCTTTCAACTGCGGCAATTTCTTCTCCTTTTTCTCTCTGCTGTGCCTGTTTTTAAAATGTCCCTGTCGATGTGAAGGTGACCAATGATCGACTTGAAAGCACGGCACTGCTGACTGCTCAAAGAACACCTCTCGAGTTGAAGGCACGCCTGTTGCGACTACAAGCCTAGTTCAAAAAGTTTGTGCAGATTGAATTAAAAGGTCAGTTTATTTTGGTATAAAAAGTTCTCCGGATCCATAGATCTGATAGATCTTTAGAAAGTTCATGAAAAATGCATCCGATGAAAAACGATGCATTGGTTTCCCTTGTAAAGCTTGAGAAATCTTTGCGCTCCTTCCCAGCCTTATCCATTTTTTTTTTTCAAAGTTCATGATAAAATAGGGAATGGCTTGAATTATCTCTCTCTGCAGGGACTGCCGAGTCTCTGGAATATTCAACCTGATAAACTGCACCAACTGGTCAAGACTCAGATTGGTAGCCAAAGGCAATCCTGATTCGTGAAAAACAATATTTATAGTTCTTCAACCAAATCCCTAGCGAATATTCAGATACTTAATACGGTTACTTGAACAAATCACAAAAAAAACCAACGAGGAAGTTTCTAGGCTCGTTTACACCAGGGCATTTGGTCAAGATGATATTTCAAATTAGTGTTGATGCATTTCGAAGATTCATCGGGATATTTCAATGTAGAATATTTCCTCCCCCGTGTGTGTGTGTGTGTGTGTGTGTGTGTGTGTGTGATGTTTACGCTCTCTTGTGGCCCAGCAGCCACAAACCTGTGGCTGTGGTCTGGTTATCGTGGGCTCCAACATTCAAAGAGAGCTCAGCTGTGCCTCTGACAAGTGTTAACCAGCTTGGCGGCTGGGAACACAGAAGCAAATGTTTTCACTCCCTTCACCGGATAGCTTGGAAAGATAACTATGCATCAGGTAGTTACTTAAGTGGAACCGCCGGTGTAAGGTTACCGGAGTCTTTTCCTTTTAGTGCTCAAGGGCAAAGAGCATTGTTAATGACGCCTACACCGGAAAGTAGGTTAAGAGGGTTGACACGGAACTGTTGGCGGTCTAACAGTTTAATACTTGGTGTCCTCTGACTCAACATGTGGATGCCACTTCACGCTTTGCAGCTTCATAGAAATCTGAAATGTGGACATCTGTAGGCGGGAGGAGTGGAGTTGATGAATCATCTGGAAGGGGAAAAAATGAAATACATCTTCGTTTCTTTGAGTTCAATAATACCCAGTGCCTGAAACACGAATGCGCTAATTACAGAGATTTCAAGGCAAATCCACAGCTTGCAAGGGGTAAGTGTGTTTTTCTTCAGCGTATTAACAATACCTTCAGCATAGGTGCCGCAGCACCCTAACCAAAAGGATGTTTCTGGAATTGAATGACAACCATGCACAAAAGCCAAATCATAACAGACAGTGTCCTATAGAGACCCGTGAGATTCTGATGATCAGATTTAACAGGGTTGCTTCTTTCTTCTACCCATTTATCTAGAAAATGTCATTTTCTCATGGGAGCCAAAACACAGCCTCTAAAAAAGCATGAAGCACAACATTACTTAAACTCCTCCCTAATTTTAGACAGAAACAAAAGAAAACCTTGAATTTTGTTCTCTTCTCTAGTTAAGTTCACGTGTTCTTCTGTAGTTTGTTTGGATCATCCTAAATTCCTTATTGAACATGGGATTCTGTGATGGTTACGAGGTTGGGTGTGGGGCTCCAAGTTTTCACCTCTAACTTCTGCTCGGCTTCTTTACCTGCAAGATGGGAGCAAGAATACTTCCTTTAAAAAGTAAGTGAGGTACAACACAGAGGTTGTTTAGTCTAGCGTCTAGCATGTTGGAAGTGCTCAGCGGACTTTGACATTCCCAATATTGCGATTCTTCGGGTACACAGGTGAAAGGCTGGGCAGGTTCTAACAGCAGCAGGGGAAAATCACTGTTTGCCTACATTCCCATGCAGGCGTATCTGAGAGAAGTCATGAGCCTTTGGCAGCCAGAGTGTTTGCTCTCAGATCATCTGATCCAATTCCTCATTTTACACCTTAGTAAACAAAGGGCCTGGGAGCGGAAGGGACTTGCTCAAAATTAGAATGAATTTATGGAATAGCACAGACAAGGCTCCTAAATCCTGGTATCTAATACCTGACCTTTTATCACCTTCCCACCACGCCTTGGATATGGAACCAGATGGGGAGGACTGTGTGATAGGAACTGGAGTGAATGGTAACATTCCGAATTTACTGAAATATTTAGACAGGTAATTGTTTTACCAGTTCCTTTGTATGGGGGAACTTTAGAAAGTTCTTAGAAATTGGAAGTAAAACATAAACTTATTTTGGTGCAAAAAAAATTGAAGTCTACACACATAGTGAGTCTTCAAAAAGCCTATGGAAAATGTGTCTTATGAAAACACTACACATGGATTTCCAAAAATTTTGCACCAAAAGAAACGGATCTTTTTAATTCCATTTTCCATGAACATTTTGAAATGCCCTCACACATGCACTTGAGTTCAGATTATGTGTGAGTATTGTGGTATAAAGTGACTGTAACCCTATCCGTGTAATTCAAGCTGGACCTACTCACTGGTGTAAGAGCCAGTCCTTACATGAATGTCAAAAAGTTTTTTGACTTAAAACACCTGTCCTCAAATTCTGCTATTGGATTGACTTTTTTGTTGTTGTCAAGATTTATTTATTTATTTGAAAGACAGAGCTACAGAGGGATAAGAGAGAGAGAGAGAGAGGAAGAGAGAGAGAGAGAGATCTTCCATCCATTGGTTCATTCCTCAAGTCTGCAACAGTCAAGGTTGTGCCAAACTGAAGCCAGGAGCCTGGAACTCCCTCTGGGTCTCCCACATGCGTGGCGGGGCCCAAGCAGTCAGGCCTCTCGTGCTGCTTTCCCATGTGCATTAGTAGGGAGCTGTATCAGAAGTGGAGCAGGTAGCTGGTGTTATGACATAACAGGTTAAGCTGCCATTTGCAATGCCAGCATCCTGTATGGGTACTGGTTCAAGTCCCTGCTGCTCCAACCCTGGCTGTTGTGGCTGTTTGGGGAGTGAACCAGCAGATGGAAGATCTCTCTCTCTCTCCCTCTCTTTCTCTCTGTAACTCTGCCTTTCAAATAAATAAAATACATCTTAAAAAAAAAGTGGAGCGACCAGGATTCCCACTGGTGCTTATACCAAATGCTTGCAGATGGTGGCTTTACCCACCACACTACAACATTGGCCCCCTTTAGGTTGACCCTTGGGGTTTAAAGTAGATACTCATCTTAAGGTGAAGCTCTTATCGAGATATATTTTAGGTAAGAATAATTGTCCATGAGGGCCTGGCTTACCCCCGTCCTGTACCAGAGTACCTGGATTTGACTTCTGATTCTGGCTCCTGATTCCAGCTTCCTTTCCTGCTAGTGCAAACTCTGAGAGGCAGCAGTGAGGACTCGAGTAATTGATTGCCTCCATGTGGGAGAGCTGGGTGACATTCTTGGCTCCCTGCTTTGGCCCTGGTCCAGCCTTGGCCGTTATAGACATTTGAGAAATACAGCAGATGGAAGCTCCGTGTCTCTGTCAAATAAAGAACAATTGTAAAATAATTTCCATGCATTTGTTGTTCAACTGTTAGCTGTGACCAGCACAAGCCAAGGAATTAATGAAATAAAATGGGACTATTTGTAAGCGACATCGTCCAGGGCGGGGGCAGGGGTGGGGGTGGGGATGGGCAGATGTTCCTAAATAGGGCATTTTTTTCCCAGAAAGTAGAACCTGAGGACAGAATTCAAGCTTTGGCACTGGGCAAGTTAATTGAAGGTGGTTAAGTGGCGGCACAGAAGGAATTATGGGGGTCCGACGTGTCATTGCAGTAGCTGATGAGAATCAGGTCTCAGAGGTATCCATTGGTTAGCATGATCCCCTTCACCTGCCATGTTAGTTTGCAAGAATATCAAAAATATGTTTAGGATACTGTATTATATTTATCACAAATAGCCACAACTCTCAAATTTGGAAAGTCGGGAACAAGTATGTGAGCAAAGCAATTCTATCTCTGATGCCTGGTATGTGTCTAATTAAAGGCATTTAGCTGCAGGTAACAGAAAACCAATGTCAGAGGCTTAGTATCTCAAGAAATTCAGAGATAAGCCCTCCAGAGCTACTCTGTCATCTAAGTGGCACTAGGGAATGGGGTGGACTTCTCTGGAATTCTGTTAAACTTTTCCCTTTGGCCCTAAAAGGATACAATGGCTACAAGCACCATGGTTGCCTTCCACTGAGGGAGAGAGGCCGAGACAAAACAAATTCTGTCTTTATAAACCTACATGTTTTTCTTGTAAGGAAAACCTGTCATGAAAAGCTACAAGAAAGGTTGCAAAAGAGAATATTTGCCAAGGAGACATGGGATGGGCACAAGGACTTGGAACAATCAGATTTTATTGCCTGGAGCTGGACCCCAACCAAAGTTAGGGTGTTTCTGGTATGTTGCCAGAAGGAAAGGGAAGATGGGCTGTGGGGGGATGATGTTTCCAGTGCCCCATGTTTGCCTTTGCAGCCTTCTCTTGCAACCTGGAGTCAGAGGAAGACTGGAGGGCATTGAAGGTCATCAGTGCAGAGTGGAGCCCGCCGAGGCAGAGTAAGGTACCCCTGCGAGTTAACTGCCCATGATGACGGGGTGATTTCTACCTCACCAAGAGGACAGACTTTTCTCCTGTAAGACAAACAAAATCCTGTTCTCTCCTCGCCTATAGGGTTTCAGAAGGTGTGTTGAGTTTCAAGACCCCTTTGCTGTAAAAACACGGGTGGGCGGTCACGGCACTGACCATGCTGGAAACTGATCTACATCCTGCCCCCAACGGGCCTTCCTCTGCCGGGCGTGTCACCAGCTCCTACGTGATGGATTTGGCTTTGGGGGAGAGCACTGGGGCTCCTAATGATTCCGTGAGTTTAGCTGGCAGAGGCTGAATTATCTTCTAGAAGCCTGAGAACTTGCAGAGTAGGAGCGTTTTCTGTGGCTGCACTCAAAATACACATTTCATTATTTTTCCAAGTCTGTAACATTCTAACATTATATATTGGGCCATGTAGAGGAAGAAAAAGAACACAAAAACACTTCAGAAGTATTAATTTTTTAACATTTTATCTTGTTTTAGACATTTCTATATGAATGAATGAATGTGAAAATGAGAACAAACTGTATTATATAAAGTTTTTATTCTGAATATTGAAACTGAATAAAATATCCCTTGATATATTAAATATATGAGGTACTTTAAAAAGTTTATGAAAGAAATTGAAACTGAAGATCAGTTTACTTTGGCCAAAAGATTTGAAATCTGTGTGTAGTTTTCTAAAAGTATTTTTTTCATGAACTTCTTAAGGATCCTTCATAGGCACAAATTTCAAAATTGTATGCACCCAAGTAAACTTTTAATTCCATTCCCATCAACTTTTAAAAAAGTTATTTATTGGGGCTGGCGCTGTGGTGCAGCAGGTTAACGCCCTGGCCTGAAGCACCGGCATCCCAAATGGGTGTCGGTTTGAGTTCTGGCTGCTCTACTTCTGAGCCAGCTCTCTGCTATGGCCTGGGAAAGCAGTAGAAGATGGCCCAAGTCCTTGGGCCCTGGCACCCACGTGGAGACCTGGAAGAAGCTACTGGCTCCTGGCTTTGGAACAGCGCAGCTCTGGCCATTGCAGTCATTTGGGTAGTGAACCAGCAGATGGAAGACCTCTTTCTCTCTCTGGCTCTACTTCTCTCTGTCTTTCAAATAAATAAAATAAATATATTTTTTAAAAAATTATTTATTGATTTATTTGAGAGGCAGAGATAGAGGGAGAAAGAGAGAGAGAGACAAAACTCCCATTTTCTGGTACACTTCTCAAATGCCCAAACAACGCTGGGTGGATCAGACCAAATCCAGGGGGTGGAAACTCAATCCAAGACTTCCACAAGGGTGGTAGGAACTCAGTCACTTTAGCCATCCGCTGCCTCTCATGGTCTGCAGTAACAGGAGACTGAAGAGAGGAGACAGAGCCAGGAATTGAACTCAAGTACTGGGGTGTGGGGTGTGGATCTCTGAACCAACGTTTTAACCAACAGGGTAATGCCAGCTGCTCTAACCTTTGGAAGTATCCATGTATATGCTTAGAATACCATTTGTGACTTCTTATTGGCTGGCTGACATGCAGCTCCCTTGGAGGAGGAGGAATATCAACACATGTATTTGCCAGCTATGGACAGCAGCATGAACATTTTCAAGTTACTGCATTGGAGTGGGCATTGGCCTAGTGGTTTAGAAGTTGGCCTAGATGCCCCGCATCCTGTATCAGAGTACCTGCGCTTGAGTGCCAGCTAAGGCTCTGGCTCCCTGTTGCAGTTTCTTGCTAATGTAGACCCTGAGAGGCAGCAGGTGATTGTTCAAGTACAAGGATCCTGCCACTCCCGGGAAAGACCTGGGTTGGATTCCCAGCTACATCTTGCAAACGGCATTCCGTGAAGTTCGTGCCTATTCACACTTGCTTTAGCAGGGTATGCCATCAAAGTTCTCATTAAAAGTTGCCAGCGTTGTTCCTATACCTTAAAATATCTGATAATTTGGAGGGCAAAAATATTTTAACCTCGATATCATTTTCTTGCTTAGATATTTGTGCTTCTAGCAGGAATTATTGTTTGGCATCGACAACTGGCCTGTTAGCAGCATCAAAGTTTTGTGAGAGTTCTGTCAATCAAGGTTATTACTCTGATATTTATTTGAATATCCTTTTCATTTGGTTACTTGCTGATTGATTGCATTTGTCTTGCACACTGAAAACAAAAATTCTCAAGTGTGTAAGTTCTCAAATGTGTTAGTCTTTTCTTTCATGACTCATTCCATTACTTTTACGCTCAAGAATCCCTTGCCCATTTTGAAATAATTTAAATAATCGACTACATTTTTTCTTTTCTTGAAAATACACGTGATTATTTGAATGATCTCAATATTGTTTTCTGAAAAACGTAGTTTTCCATTCAACCCTTTAATGTACCTGTAAATAATTTTAATAATGGTGAAAACAGCCGTACAGGTGCCCCATGAGACTGGTTTTCATAAAACACTAAGAATTTATATTTATTGGACTCTATTTCAGGGCTTTTTCCTTCACTCCTATGAACCTGCCCAGTTAGATTAATTTAGATTTTTTTTCATACATTTCATTATTAGTTAGAGCAAGTCCCTTCTCATTGGTCTGATTTTCCACGTTTATTTTTCTTTGCGGGTCTTGTCCTTTTATTATTCTAGATGAAAACTCTGATCTTTTTTTCTAAAACATTGGTTTACAATGAAGCTACACAATGCTGTCTTCCCAACCACAGACACGGTTCATCCGGTTTCACACGCCCAACTCTTGTACGACGAGACAGAGAACGCTCATCGCCACACATTCCAGTCTCCTGCACAGTTGGCGGAGGCCAAGGTGACTAGTGCTGGCCAGTGGACTATAAGCAAAAGTGACCTGGAGCACTTCCAAGACAAGAAAGTGCCAGCCTGGAGAACCCCACTCCTTTCTTTTTGTGAGGAACTGGAAAGCCACGTGTTGAGTTGGTAGGAATGGAGAAACAGAGTGGAGGAGAAATCCCAGGGGCCAGAGGCAGCCCAAAGTCATAACAGGCTTTGCCTGGATGAGAAGTAGGTATTTATTTTGTAAGCCCCTGACATTAAAATCTTATTTTACCTTTTTAAAGGAACTTGTTTCATTAAAAAATTTACTTAGTTTCATTTTCCTTTTATCTGAAAGGCAGAGAGACAGTGACAGAGACAAAAAAGATTTTCATCCACTGGTTCACTTTCCACTGCCTACAATACTGGGGTTGGACCAGTCTGAAGCCAGGAGCTGGAACTCCATCCACGTTTCCCATGTGGGTGACAAGAACCCAAGTAACTGAAGCATCACCAGCTGCTTCCTAGGGTGTTTATTAGCAGGAAGATAAACCAGAAAAGGAAAAAAAAAGGACTTGAGCCAGACCATCTGATTTGGGATGTGGGTACCCCAAGCAATATCTTAACCACGGTGCCAAACACCCACCTCTAAACTTTTATTTTTTATTGTGTCAGAAACTCCCTTATCCAAATACACTTGGACTCCATCTCCCTTATTTATCTCCAGTATCTGTCACCAAGTCTTGTAACACAGCCTTTAGTATTCCCCCAATCCCTAGGTAATTCTCAATATTTTCATAGGTAAACCGGTGGACTTGATAATGACTTTTTTTAAAAAAAAAAAAGATTTATTTATTTATTTGAAGTCAGAGTTACACAGAGAGAGGAGAGTCAGAGAGAGAGAGAGAGAGAGGTCTTCCATCTCCCCAATTGGCCGCAACGGCCGGAGCTGCACCGATCCAAAGCCAGGAACCAGGAGCTTCTTCCAGGTCTCCCACACTGGTGCAGGGACCCAAGGACTTGAGCCATCCTCCACTGCTTTCCCAGGCCATAGCAGAGAGCTGGACAGGAAGTAGAGCAGCCAGGTCTCGAACTGGCACCCATATGGGATGCTGGCGCTTCAGGCCAGGGCGTTAACCTGCTGTGCCATGGCGCCAGCCCTGATAATGACTTTTTCATCTGCTGATTACGTCCAAATTTAACTGCAGGAGATCAGCTCCCATATCCTCAGCCTCCTTCCCTTTCCCCAGACGGATCTGCCAGAGAGGGAAGCTGAGGTCATGGCCAATCTTGCCTCTTGCACCTTTGCTTTCGCAGTGACCCAGCTCACCCTGCTCAACAGAGCTGCTTGCCCAGTATCCATTCCTCAGCCGCCTTCGGCATCTTGCCTTGCAGTAGGAATTCCCTGAAGTCTCTTAATGGAAGAAATAAAACAGATTGCTTCTAAGGACTGGGAAGTGTCATTGAGAGAGCTTCCAACTCCTTGTGCTCAACAGAATTGAAAGAAGAGCTCCATGAACTGCTACCTCGTTAGACTCTATTTTGAAGATTGATTAGCTTGTCATATTTTGAAGATTGATTAGCTTGTCATATTTTGGCATACAGCTCAAAAGGATTTCAAAGTATTGACAGATCTTGCCACAGTGAAACTCCCTTCATTTCTATTTACCTGTTGTTGTGAATAAGTTTTCTCAGCACTTATATTAATAAAAATAAAAATAGGGAAAGATCTGGTCTTGAGCCCTGTCTTTTTCTAGCAGTAAGTAAAACCACCTAAAGGCAAGGAAGTGCCACAAAATGGCTGGAGAGATGCATTTCTAAAAGCACTCATTTTTTTATGTCTAATCAGTATTCAATAGCATTTGAAATGGGTTTATATTATCTTGGTCATTCATGTGTCAGTAATCATGATTATAATCTAATCAGAAGCAATTAATAGTTAGAGCTTTATAGCCACAGGAATTAAAACAAACAACAACAACAACAAAAAACAAAAACAAGTTCTGAGGCCCACATTGTGGCACAGCAGGTCAAGCCATTGTCTGCAACACCGGTTTCCTGCATAGGCGCTGGTTGGAGTCCCTGGCACCTCCGATTCAGCTCCCGGCCAACATGCCTGGGAAAGCAGTGGAAGATGGCCCAAGAGCTTGGGCCCCTTTTCCCTGTGTGGAGCTCCTGATGGAGCTACAGGCTCCTGCTTCAGCCTGGCCCTGTTCTGGCTGTTGTGGCCATTTGGAGAGTGAACCAGTAGATAGAAGATCTCTCTCTCTCTCTCTCTCATGAGTAAATATCTTTAAAAGAAATCAAGTTCTAATTTTCACATATATTTTTGATGTGGAGGATTACGTGAAGATAATCAGTGAAAGACGCTCAGCTGGCATGCCTGTAGCCCATAAGGAGGTACCTGGGTTCGAGTCCCAGTCCTGTTCCTGATGCATGTGTGCCCTGGAAGGCAGCTGGTGACAGCCCAAGTGGGGGACGCCTGTCCTCCACATCGAATATCCAGGAGCTCTGGGCTCTTGATCTTGGCCTGGCCACTTATGCAGGTTTTGGGGGAATGAACTAGTGGATGGCAGCTTTGTCTGTCTGTTTCATTCTTTGTCAAATAAAGAGATAAATGGATAAATATTTTTAAAGGATGTTCAAACATTACAATATACGACACTAGGATAAAAATCTGTGGGAAACTGCCATGAAAAGCAGAGTGGAAGTAGGAATTAAAAGGCTTATGATGAAAAAATTGATTGTCACAGAAGAACTTATTAATGTATTTTTTAAATGAATGCAGGCATTAAATAGTATTTAATAAGTTACAGTATTTAGATTCAATTGACTATCTTGAAATGAGTTTGATTTTAAATGTCAACATTTCCAATAAACAGAAATTACATTTTTGTAACTACTTAGACTTAGGTTGAAAATTTTCGGATGTCAACTTAAACATGTGGGCAGGAGTTCCTCATTTTTCAAAATCCTTTTAGGGAGAATGAGAGAAAAATGCAGGCGATGATTCCCTCGGGAAAGAACTCTTGTCCGTCACGTGTGTTTCTACAACCACCCTCTAACGGCTCCCAAACCTCCCTGCTTCCTCTTCTCATTGCTAATTCCCCCCTTTCCAGTTGTCAGTTCTGCACTCAGTAGTCAAAGTGGGCTTTTGTTTTTAAGCTAAATCAGATGATGTTGTTACTCCCTCACCTGCTCGCCAATTCTCCCATGGCTTCCCATCAAGTACCAACCTCCCGAAGTACAATGCCCTTCAAAACTGACCATGGTCATTTTTTAGTTCCTTGTTTTTCACCTGCCTCAGGTCCTATTAGACTTTCTGGTCCCTTAGTCTCTTCCTGGCCTTGGTGACAATGCACTTGCTGTTCATCAGGCTTTGAGGCTTCTTCCTTCCAATCCTCAGATGTCATTTACTTAAACAGGCTCTCCCTAGTGACTCTGTGAGAATTGCTACCTTTTTCATCCTCTCGCCCTTGTCTGTTTTATTTTCCTTCAAAGCACCTAAAACCATCTGAAATTATAATACGTGAGGGTACTTAGAAAAGATACTGGAAAAATGGAATGAAAATGTAAGTTATTTTGTTGCAAAAAAAATGACCTTTGGGGCTGGTGTTGTGGCCTCATGGGTTCAGCTGCCACTTTTGATGCTGGTGACTCATATCAGAGTGCCGGGTTCAGCCCCAGCTACTCTGCTTCTGATTCAGCTCCTTGCTAATGAGACTGGGAAAGCAGCAGATAAATGGCTCAAGTATTTGGGTCTCTGCCATCCGTGTAGAGACTCAGATGGAGTTTCTGGCTCCTGGTTTCAATCTGGCCCAGACCTGTGGACATTTGGGGAGTGAACCAACAAATGGAAGGTTTTTGTCTCCTTATCTTTATGTCACTCTGCCTTTCAAATAAAGAAAAATAAATAAATCTTTAAAAATTGAAATCCATGCGTAATTTGTCATAATATGCATTTTACATAAGCTTTTTAAAGATCCTCTCATATAACATTTCAAAGTTATCTGTGTGTCTCCCTCCATAAAATCTTAATTCCATGAATGTAGACACTTGTTGTCTTTTTGTGCCCAGACATTAGACTAGAACCTGGTACGTAGCAGGCACTCAATTAATATTGCTTGTTAATGACTAAATAATGAAAAATAATTAAAATAACTTATACATCCATAAGTATGAAAACTATATCTTCAATATGATAGAGTACATTTAAAATTATATTTTAAACAATTTATATGAGAAAAATTAATTAATTAGTTTGAGAGGCAGAGAGAGAGACAAACATACTGATAGAGAAAGAATGAGAGATTCCATCTGCTGGGGTTCATTACCCAAAAACCCCAAACATGGGCCATCTCCAGGAACTGAGGACTCGGTATAGGACTCTCATGTTTGGTGGCAGAAACCCGACTACTTGAGTCACATCTCTACCCTCCACCCCCTAACCCCAATCTACAGTAGCAGGCAACAAGTCAAGAGCTAGGGCTAGCCGGCGCCGCGGCTCACTAGGCTAATCCTCCGCCTTGCGGTGCCGGCACACCGGGTTCTAGTCCTGGTCCGGGCACCGGATTCTGTCCCGGTTGCCCCTCTTCCAGGCCAGCTCTCTGCTGTGGCCCGGGAGTGCAGTGGAGGATGGCCCAAGTACTTGGGCCCTGCACCCCATGGGAGACCAGGATAAGTACCTGGCTCCTGCCATCGGATCAGCTCGGTGTGCCGGCCGCGGCGGCCATTGGAAGGTGAACCAACGGCAGAGGAAGACCTTTCTCTCTGTCTCTCTCTCTCAAAAAGAGCTAGGGCTCTGTTTGATACTCAGGTTCTCCAAAGGTAGAATGGATGTGTGTTAACTGGAACACTAACAGCTGGTCTAAACACCTGCCATGAAGAGAGAAATTGAGACAAATGTTCAGTGCAAAAAAGAGATAAGAGTGCAAAAATCCACGTGTATATCTATATCGATATTTACGTTATCGCACAAGAGTAGTTCAGACACAGTCCCATCAAAAGGATAACTGTTTTTGTGGGCATGGCTTATTTTGTGCTGCTTTTGTAAATATAGCACTTGTATTATGGAGGGAGTTTGAAAATTTGAGTAATAAAGAAAGTTGGAGACTATTTGGCAACTTGAGAAACATCGTATTGATAATATGCAGGCTCTGCTTTTGGAATTTCTCACGTGCACGGAACCCAGTTCCCAGGAAAGGGTACGGAGTCCACATGTATTGGTCAGGATAAGACATAGTAATAAATAAGCCCCAAATATCAATGGCCCATGGGGAAAATCTGTAGCCTCTTTTTGTATGCCTGGCAAACAAAATTGTTTTTCATTTTTAATTTTTTTTTAAAAGAATACATTATAGAGATATGCTTCATGCAGCCTGTAATACCTTCCATCAGGCTGTTACAGAAAGAAAATTGCTGATCCCTGGTTTAAAATAATAAAGATTTAATTTTTTTTTGACAGGCAGAGTGGACAGTGAGAGAGACAGAGAGAAAGGTCTTCCTTTACCGTTGGTTCGCCCTCCAGTGGCCGCCGATCTGAAGCCAGGAGCCAGGAGCTTCTCCTGGTCTCCCATGCAGGTGCAGGGCCCGAGCACTTGGGCCATCCTCCACTGCCCTCCCGGGCCACAGCAGAGAGCTGGCCTGGAAGAGGAGCAACCAGGACAGAATCCAGCGCCCCAACCGGGACTGGAACCTGGGGTGCCGGCGCTGCAGGCGGAGGATTAGCCTGGTGAGCCGCTATGCCGGCAAGATTTAATTTTTGATCAAGATTCAGGTTCACTATAAGTTGTCAGAAGGCTTTGCTCATCCTGTGCTTTCTGGACTTAGGCTGAAGGAGTAGCCACCATCTTGAATGTTTCTGGCTATTACACCAGCACTATCGAGGGAGATTTGGTCATCAGACATCTACAATTAGACCTCCAGCCCAGGTACACATGTCTGGGCTAATGCCAGGGAGGCCCATGCCCCACATTGGAGTGCCTGGGGTTGACTCCCAGTCCCAACTTCAGTCTCCAGCTTCCTGCTAGTGCAGACCCCAGGAAGCAGGGGTGATGAGTCAGGTATTTGTGTTCCTGCCACCTACATGGAAATCCCATTGAGTTCCTGGCTCCTGGCTTTGATCTCTACCCTCCAGTGGTTGCAGACATTTCAGGAGTGAACCAGGAGACGCAAGTTCTTTTCCTTTGAGTGTCTCCCAGAATAAAAAAATAAATAAAAATAAAGATGAAGGAAGGAAGGAAGGAAGGCCAAAACCTTCAGCCCATAGGTCAACATATGTCTTTTCCCTCAACTTGCATCCCATAAGCAGTCATGTAGTCCCTCTACTGGCAAGTAGGGCCTGGAAGACAGGGAATATCTATCAAACCAGCAGAGGAACCATGGATTCTTTGAAGCCCAGTGAGGGTAGAGGAACTTTAAGTCTGATTCTAGTGATTTCTAGAGATGTGACTGTATCTCAGAGCCTGGCATCAGGCAACTCATTGTTGGGAATCATTTACATCTTTGTGGTTTATTTAAACACTTGTGAGTTATTCTGTTTAATGAATTAAAACAACTGATAAACTGGAATTAGATCAATGATCATAAACTCTGCTCCCTCCAGGTAGCAAAGGGGATGATGGATTCTAAGACTTGGGAGTGGTGAGGAGGGCAGTGACCTGGAAGGCACAGGCCACTTCTAGAGAGAGAGGCTGCTCCGCAGCTCCAACTGACTCTGTCGTTGCTGGGCTGTTTCATTTTATGTCCAAAGGGACGGCAGTAATCTGGCGTTTTGATGTATGATCATCCAAATTTGGAAATCAGTAATGCATTGTGGAAACTTACAAAAATGATGACTGGGGCCCATGAAGCCACATCTGTCAATGGATTTATGTCTGAAGCCTTCCAGTTAGCAAACTCCAGAGTGGGATAATCCAGTTTTCTTCTAGAACAAGCCTTTGTCGTCCTGGGACTGTTGTCTTTGGATGGCAGCCACCTGGGTTTCCTCCTTCTGAATTGGCTCTTGGGTCAGAGTCGTGAATGTATGTCTTTTTTTAAAGGCTTTATTGTATTTATTTGAGAGGTAGAGTTACATCTTTTAATGTGTCCTGTTCCTCTCCCCCTCTTCCCTATCTGTAGAAGTATATGTAACTCTATTGCCATCCCCGGCTGCGGTGTAGAGGGGCTGGTTCACCAAAGCTGGCCTCGGAACATCTCTGCTCTAACATTTCCAGTTCTCCAAGGAGGAAGCAGTTGGGAAGCCATCAGGCCTAGCAGTGTGCTGTCTTGGATGGCGTGTCGGGCAGTGGCAGGGACAGTCATTCTCTCTGCAGAGTGGCGAGTGCTGCAAGGGGTGAGCCCATCGCCAGTCGGAGGCTTTCCCGAGGTCTCCTTGCCAGTACTTGTGTGCTTGTGTGTAGCCCTGGCCTAGTGCAGAGACGCTGTGGCTCACATCTCTTGTGGCAGCCCTACACCTTCTCTTGAACTGCACTGTGCACCAGCTATACCTGTAGCAACAGGATTTGCAGGGGAACAGTCTGACAGCACCCTGCCCCCCTGCTCAGGCACTGCCTGCACTGTGTATCTCTTACTTTCTGCTTCAGGTCTGCCTGCAGAAACTGTCCACACTCACTTCTCTACAAGAGACATATCATTCTCTCGGGAAATCTCCGACATATGAGGGAGACTTGGGGATTATTTGTAACACTCCCTTCTTTAGTCCTACCAGCAGACCAGGCTGAGGAACATTCCGGAAGCTTCTCAGAGGTTCCTCAGGGAATCAAGCCCACAGCAGGAACCACCCTGAAAAGCCATCCTCATTTCGATGTTTCCCTCCATGAGCCACTCTTTCCTATCCCTCACAGAGGGTGCCTGAGCTCACATCCCATGACAAATGCTCAGCACACAAGATTTTGTCTCAAGTTCCTCTTTCCCGGGGAAACCAAGTGATGCCCACAGACTCTCAATAAATGTGGAATAATTGAAGGATGCCTACATAGAAATGAGGGCTTGCCATCGCCACGATGCAGCCTAGGGGTGAGAATGGGTGACAGTGTTTCTCATGTATCATAAAGGTCACAGCTGACACTCCCATAACAAAAGATAGATTAAGAGGATAAAGCATAAAAATTTCATTTAATCAAAGTTTTATAGGACACAGGAGACCTTGGAGATGAAGACCCAAAGAGCCAGGGAGAACTGTCTTGCTGCTTAGTTTTGACGAAAGGACAGCTGCGTAGACGGGTGAATGGATCCAAGGGGAGGACCTGATGGTTAAACTGAGCGGGGAAAACCTGCAAACCCATTTTGCTCCACTTCTTGTCCTCTTTGTATAGCCTGCCTGCCTACCAGGGGTGGGGCAGGAACACTCCAGAATGCAAGTCCTCAAGAGAGAGGGTGGAAGAGAGTGAACTTTCTTGGCTCTGTGGTTTGCTTTAGAGAAGAAAATTCCAAGTTTCCATGAGCCACCTTGAAGAAGAGGAACTCTAGTTTCCAAGACATGGTTTGGAAGAGAAGGAGGGTGGCTGGGAGGAAGCTGGAGACAAAGCTGGGGCTGCTTTGAGTCCTTTCACTTCTAAGCATCCCATTTCAGGTATTATTTTTCTGAGCCCCACTATGGTAATTCTGGGGGCCTCTCCTAATTCCGAGAGGGAAGCTGTGACTGTGTATGCTAGATGCATCTGTGGGCTATAATCTTATGCAGTGTAAAGAAAAGCAGGCCATCCTCGTCTTGGACCAGCAGGACAGACTCCCAGATTGGTCAGCCGACTACCTGCTGCCTCCTAACTCCATCGATCCAGCACCAATCTCTCAGTCTCCTTTCCCTTCCCTCCAACACACCCCTAATTTGTAGATAAGGAAGTCACTAAGCCAGCGGCAAAAAGTGAGTATCACCTCCACGCCAGTTCCAGTGGCCTGACCACGGCCACCTGGGGATTCAGAAGGAGCAGGAATCGGGGCCTTGGGAAGTGCGGCGATCCATTAGTCATGTCTGCTGTGGACCTGGGGCAGGAGGTTGTTCGCCCCTATATGCCGGGCTGTCTTCTGAGTAGCTTAAGTGCTGTCTGTGCTCACTGTAAACACTCGTGTTGAAAGCAGAGTTTAAGATTATTTTTATCAAATCATATCTTTTCAGTTCACTAAGGACAACTTAGGACGTGATCCGTCCTAGCATTTTACCTTCAGCCACTATCATTTCGACTTCTCCCCCAGTTCTCTATCACCCTGTGAACCAGGTTTTTTGTAATCCCTAAAACAGCCTGCTGAGCTTAACGAATTATAGTATTTGGTCCAAATAACCCAGGAAGATGCCACATGCATTTACGGGCTACAAAAACAGGGCCTCCCAGAATAGCAGCCTGAGAAATTAGAGATGGCAGACATCTAACAGGTCATTGGCGGCCCTGTACAATTTGGTTAAATGCCTGGTATTTTTTACAGAATTTCTCTTCACAGCCTCTCTTCTGCTAACTATTTCAGTCACACCTATTAGGAAACTCTATTCACATCTTCTGGTCACTTAGGATACTATTTCATCCGAGCTCAGCCTGGCTCCCCACGCTCATCTTCAGCGAGTTTTCCGAAGCACACCCAAGTTACTCAGTTTGAACCACAGCAGCAACAATCCTACTTTAAAGCAAATATTTACCCAGAAGGTGGTTCACCAAGGCAGTTTACAACACACACAAAAAAGCTGGAAGCCATCTGAATGTCTAAAAACAAAGGGAAAGGGAGCTTTTGTATCTCTATGACATAATACTAGAGCATCATTAAAAATGATGTCGATGCAAATTTATCAATTTCCGATAATCACGGCAATAAGGACTGGAACGCAGTAAAAGTACATTACAAAGTAGTGTGCATTACATTTAGTGCACGTTTATTTTTCTCATTTGAAATGTTAGCTACCACGGTTAACAGCTGCTAATGCTGAATGCTGATTATGGGTATATGTTTTTAAATTTCAACTCGTCTTCCCTAGTTTGTAATAAACAGGTACTGCTTTTTATAAACAGGAAAAAATAGTTCATTTTTAAATGTTTAATTTTATTTATTTGAAAGGTGGTGTGTGTGTGTGTGTTGAGAGAGAGAGAGAGAGAGAGAGAGAGACGGAGAGAGAGCAAGAGAGGGATTGATCTTCAATCCACTGATACATTCCCCAAATACCTGAAACAGCCAAGGATGGGCCAAACCTAAGCCTGCAGCCAGGAACTGTATCTGGTTCTCCATGTGGGTGGCAGGGACTCAGGACTTGAGCCACTATCTACTGCCTCCCAGGCACATTAGCAGGAAGCTGAATTGTAAGAGGTAGAGGCGGAACTCATCCCAGGCGCTCTGATGAGGGACGGCACACCAAGTGACAGCTCAACTTTCTGCATCACCACACCTGCCTCAATATTGATTTCAATAAGAAAAAAGCCCCTACACCCTTTCTTCTTCAATTTTTAAAAATTATTGATTTATTTACTTATGAGGCAGATAGAAAGAGGGAGAGAGAGAGAGAGAGAGAGAGAGAGAGAACCCCTATCTGTTAGTTTATTCCCCAAATGCCCACAAAGGACAGGGCTGGGCCAGGCTGAAGCAGGCATCCAGGAACTCAATCCAGATCTCTCACGTGAGAGGCAGAGATCCAACTATTTGAGCCATCACTGCTTCATTTCAGGGTCTGCGTTACCAGGAAACTGGAGTCCAGAGCTGAAGCCAGGAATTGAACCTAGGTTCCCAGATGTCTCAACCCCTTACTTAACCACTAGTCCAAACACCCACCCTCCTTAGTTTTTTTTTTTTTTTTTAATTGAGAGGTAGTCATAGATGGGGGAGGGGGGGAGGGAGAGGTCTTCCATCTGCTGGTTCACTCCTCAGATGGCCACAAGGGCCAGAGCTGTTCTGATCTGAAGTCAGGAGCCAGAAACTGCTTCTGGGTCTCCCCTACAGGTGCAGGGGCCCAAGTACTCGGACCAATTTCCACTGCTTTCCTAGGTCACTAGCAGAGAGTTGGATCCAAAGAGGAGCAGCCGGGTCTTGAACCAGCGCCCGTATGGGATGCCGGCACTGCAGGCGGAGGCTTAGCCCTCTCCGCCACACACCAGGCCCTCTTCTTTAATTTAAATAGCTGGTTAAGAGGGGTCAAGCTCCATGAGTTAATTCAAAGACAGCCACCAAGATAGGAACTTTACAAATCAATATTTACCTTCCTGCACACCCCAGCGCCTGGTCATTGATAACCCCTCTGAAGAATTTTCTGGAGTTAAATTGTAAGGTCCTCAGTAAGGGTCTGGCTTACTTTAGCAAAAGTGCCCTAAATGTAATTGCAGTTCCCTAAGAGTTGCAGGCCTTTAGTGGCTTGCAATCCCAATGGCCCACTCCAAGGACAAGGGGGACAGCTTCCCCCATAGAGGGATCCCACGGGACTGCAACATGTCTCTGTGTCTTCACGTAAGCTCTGTTTGCATCCCTGCTCACAAAGCTACAGAAAGCCACCCAGGCTGCCATTGCGTCCACGACTGAACCTTTCTCAGGAGCACGCGTGAGCTGCCGGCAATGCAGCTTTCCCTTTGCACTCACCCCCGCTTTTTCAACCCCAACTGATTACATGTGTTGTTAAAGGTTACTGAACGAGAAAAACAAACCCCGCAGTGGCTGGTGCATTCCTAATTACAGGCGAGTGCCTTTGGAACAATTGTTTTTGTACCTCGCCATTTCTCTGAGCCCCGACCAGGAAGTGGGCTGTGTCTCTTCGGCCACTCAGAAGAGAGGATTACTGGCAATCTAGAAACTGCTATCGGCTTTCTTTTCTACCCTGAATGAAGACAGAGCCATTTCTCAAGTATCAGCTTTTCCAACCAAAAATCCTTAGCGAGTGACCTTGTATCATGAAAACAAACGCAACGCATTTGACTCAGGAATGGACTCTCTTCCGATCGTATTCCACCTGCGAATGTGGCCCATCGTGGCTGGTGGCGGGGGGCCACGGGGCGAGCAGAGCCCCAGCTGAGCGGCAGCCCGCCGGTGAGCGCCATCCACGCCTCTCCTTGTCATTTTTGCTTGTGTGTTTTTCATGGTTAAGCGGCTGAGTGAGTTCTGCCTGTTAGGTCTGCGCCCGTCTTCAGAAGTTTAAAATGAATCTGCTTTAGAAACAAGTTGGCTTGACATAATGCATGGTATGGTTCTTGGTGAGATGAATCAGAAAAGTTATTTTTGTTTCGTAACCACTGTGACTAACCTCTCTTCCCAACAGAAGCACCACACTCACTGCGCATGCTCTGAGCCTAGAAGACGCCGTCCTGAATTCACACATCAACGTCAATGCCTTGAGCGTAGCAGGCCGCCCTTCCTGGCCGGTCCTTGACCTTGCCTAATTGTTAAATGAAGACAAATACTAATAACAACAATTAGGAGACTGAGAGAGAGGGAGAGAAAACAACCTGCCCCGTACTCCCACGAACACTAAAAAGAGATGTGGAAACTCAAAAGACACCTGGCGTGTGCTTGCTAGATGTTTGTTGGGGAAACAGTCTGTTCGTATTTAACGAGAAATGACGTCAGAGCGCATTTGCGGCCGTCACTGTGGCCGCTGGGTCTCGAGAGCCAGGCCTTTTCAGATCTGAATAACCTTTTAGGATTCAAGAAGGAGGATTTCTTTACGAAAGAAAATCATTTACTGATCTTCCAGATAGGACCGGTGAGCACGGCCCCCGGCCCATCTTGTCATGGGGCCAGGCCTCTGTCTTCATGGAATACTTCATCCCTGCCGAAGGGCCGAGGTGCTATAAAATGTTTTAAAAACATTATGTTTTAACAATGCTGAGCAGCAAAACGGCTTGCTTTTAATGGATAAAGTCTCTTTTTATTTAGGAAAATCTATTTTAAATTAAATATCATAAGCCCACAAGCCATAGCAAACAATATTTTGGGCCATATGCTCTGAATTAATATGGCAAACATTGCAACCTCTAGTTTCTTCAAGCTGCCCCACCCTGATGTGGGTATGGTGAGCCGGAGGGCAGGAGGGGAGGAATTTTCAATAAGGCCACCAAGAGGAGGAGGGTGGCAAGGAACCAAAGAACCAGGTTTGTGCGGAATTACACCCTTCTGCCTTATCGCAACACAGATCCAGCTCCTTGCTGAGAAGTCCCCTTCTGTCCTTTCTCCCTGGTCCGGAGACTTCACACCGGAGTGCTAGCGAGGCTGGCCACATCTGAGATGACTTCGGAGGGTTGCTGTCACTCCTTTCTCCAGGGACTTGCCATATTCATAAGTGACGCAATTTGGAAGCAAGATGTTCTCATCAGGTGCAGAGCACAGATGGAAACTTGGTGCCCATGCCTTCGTGTGGGCCACTTTGTTCTTTGCCTCGGCTGGGGACTTACCATCTGCAGCTCCCTCTCTAATAAGCACAAAAGGGTGGTGTGGAGACCCTGGTAGGCTGAGGTGACCAAGGATTTAGCGAGGGCACTGGCGGGCAGGGGATTCATTCGGGGGTCGTCTGGCTGCCTCTCGTCTTTGCAAGTGGAGCAGGGGACGGTTTAGGAGCTGGTTTCCTGGGAGTTTCCAGTGTTCCTGACTTGTGAGCACGAGCAGTTGATCCTGGCTGAGAAGTCAGGGCTGGACTGAGCATGGCTGGCAGCTCTTTTCCAGAGGTGGTGGCTGCAGGAGTCGCTTCACGCTGTAGAACAGCTTCCTGGGTGCAGATGTGAAATCCTTCAGCATGAGCTGCTGCTTTGTTGCCTCATGCCTTCTCTCCCTTCAGTAATTTCTCCTTTCTTTTGTCTCTTTCACCCATTTGACCTCATTGCATTCTCCCCCGACACACACACACACACACACACACACACACACTATTTTGGGTCTCTGGCTGTGCAAGTGTGGGTATTACTGCAATTATTCTTAGTAGCTAGGATTTTGGGGGGATATGTTGATAGCTAGTAAGTGCCATTCAATTTACAAGTACTGTCTTCAGATCTTAGGAGAAAGACTTGAGTATCATTGCTCCCCTTTTAGAGATGAGAAAATGGATTCTAGGGCAGATGCCTCCAGATGATTCCCAAAACAGTCTTCTTCCTCCTGTGTGCTGATGACTGTCATGTTCTACACTGGCATCACACACTTTTATAAATGGAGGCTTTTTGCTCCATACCGTTTTCAAAAGAATTATTTATTTATTTATTGGAAAGACAAATGTAGAGGGAGAGACAAAGACACATACACATACACACACACACACACACACAGAGATCGTCCATCCCCTGATTCACTCCTGGCTGAAGCCAGGAGCTGGGAACCCCATCTCCTACATGATTGGAGGGACCCAAATACTTGGATCATCATCTGCACCTTCCCAGGAGGATTAGCAGGAAGCTGGATTGGAAATGGAGGAGCCAAAACTCCAAGAGGCGCACCAGTATGGATATGGGCACCTATTGCCACCTGTTCTGGTGTGTCTGTTGGAAAGCAAACTTCTAGGACAAAAAGAAGAGCACCAGCCTAGGTTGTGTCACGTGACATCCCCGGCCAGCAGATTAGAACGTGTGGTGAGCGTTCCCTCCAGGAACACTCTGAGACAGGTCAATTCTGCAATGTTAGGAGTCCTGATCAAAAACACGCATGTCCACCACCTCTGTTCAACACTCAGTCAAATGTCACCTCTTTAAGGAGACCTTCCCTGAGCCCCCAGTTTAACTTTGTTCTTTACGGGACTAAGTATTTTTCTGGTGACCAATATTTTACTCTGTTACTTTCACAGCAGGTCTTTAAGTTTAAAACTGAAATTGTATTTAATCTCTCTCTCCTCCACTAGTCCAATATTTTCATGGGCAGAGCTCGTGTCTGTCTTGTGCTCTGCACTTGGGTTGGATATTTCTTGGTTACCTCTTCAAAATCCGCTTGTTGCCACCTCTGAATGGGGTGAGTAGCTCCATTCATCCTTGACAAGCTTGGAGCCATCACAATGGACATTGTCTCTCCTGGCCATGGACACAGAGGAAAGAACAGTTGAGCTTTGGGGGACAAGTTTCCCAGGCTCTCGGGCCAGCTGCTCCCTAGATGTTTTGGCCAGTAGAAGGCGCTGGTGAGAGATGCAGGACCGGAGGAAAGAATCAGGGAGCGGGCGGCATTTCTTCATTTCTCTGCTTCTCGCAGCCACGATGGCAGTGGCGAGGCACAAGAATCTGTGGATGGAGATTTTACCCTGTAGGCCCTCTGTGCCCCATCTCAGCTTCTCCTAGACACTATCAGTCAAGGTTCTAGCCTACCCTGTGTGACCGTGGCCTCTCCATGAGAATGTATTTGTTGTGGTTTAATCATGTCCCCCAAAAGGATATATTCAAGTCCTAAAGTCCAGCACCTGTGAATGCAATTGTATTTCGAAATAGAATTTTTTTAAAAAAAGATTTATTTGTTTATTTGTTTTAAAGACAGAGTTACAGACAGAGAAAAGGAGAGACAGAGAGAAAGAGGTCTTCCGTCCACTGGTTCACTTCCCAAAGGGTTGAAATGGCCAGGAGCCAGGAGCTTCTTCCAGGTCTTTCATGCAGGTGCAGGGGCCCAAGCACTTGGGCCATCTTCCACTGCTTTTCTGGGCTATCAGCAGGGAGCTGGATGAGAAGTGGAACAGCGGGGATTCGAACTGGCACCCATGTGGGATGCTGGCACTGCAGAGGGAAGCTTAGCCTACTATGCCACAGCACCAGCCCCTGGAAATGGAATCTTTGTAGATGTAAGTAGTGGAGGCCCTTATCCAAGAATACTGGTGGCCTTACTCGAGGGTAGGACAGAGACACAGAAGGAGGCATGTGAAAGTGATGACGCCACAAATCAAGGATTGCTGGCCATATCCCGAAGCTAGAGAAGGGTGTGGGGCGGATTCTCCTTCAAAACCCTCAGAAAGAATCAACTTCGTGGCTGTCTTGATTTGGGACCCCCCGCCTCTGGACTTGTGGAAGAATAAATTCCTACTGTCGGAAACAACCCAGCTTATGGCCGTTAGTTAGGGGTCCCACGGAGCCGAATGCAACCTACTTTTCCCTTCGCCCTTCACGTCCTGGGGGTAATAACAGAAGCTTCTTTCTCATTGCTAATCTCTAGGCTGTTTCACTCTTCCTCTGTGTTTTTTTTTTTTTTCCCAAACCTTACATTACCTGTAAAACCGATCCCTTGTATTAAGTTCTCCCTATTTGAAATAGCTGGCGTGGTTTCAATTTTCCCAGAGGGGCCCTGAGTCACTCTATAATATAATATCTAACATGATAATATGCTTATTACATACCAGGCATTGTGTTAAGTATCTCAGCTGGATTGTTTCATTTAATCCTCATATCAATGCTATGACAGAAGCACTATGCTTACATGCACTGGGCAGGTAGAGAGAATGAGGAAAAGTATAAATTGTTAAGGCCATTTCACAACTCAGAGACAAATGGGGGATTCACACTCAGAGCTAGTTGTCTGTCGTTGAAATCACATATTTCCCTCTTGTGCCTGCCGCAGTGTCAAAGGACAAAGTTACTAATTTAATGTCAAGATCTTGGCTTTATTTGCATTTCTATAGTTGGACAACACTTCATTCCATACGATAGAAGAAGTCAGGTTTGCTAGAGAGAGACACAAACAGGTGGACTGCCTATTCTCTGGTTGCTCTGTACATGCCCATAATGGTCAGGACTGAGCTGGGCTGAAGCCGCGAGCCTGGCACTTGGTCCAAATCTCCCAAGTGAGTGGCGGAAAGCCAGCTATTTGAGTCATCACCTCTGTCTTCCAGAATCCACATTAGCAGGAAGTTAGAGTCAGAAACTCGAGTCCAGCCTTGAACCCAGGAGCATGGTGCTGTGGTAGAACGCATTAAACCGCCACTTGTGAAACCAACATCCCACCCATATGGGCGCTGGTTGGTGTCTCGGCTGCTCCACTTCCAATCCAGCTTCTTGCTAATGCTCCTTGGGAAAGCAGTAGAGGATGGCTCAAATACCTGGGCCCCTGCACCCAGGTGGGAACCTGGATGGAGCTCCTGGCTCCTGGCTTTGGTCTGGCCCAGCCCTGGCCATTGTGGCCATTCGAGGGGTGCCCCAGCAGATGGAAGTGATCTCTTTTTCTCTGTCCTCTCTCTGTAACTCTGCCTTTCAATTAAATGAATCGTTTATTTTTGAGAAAGGGATTTGAACCCAGATACTCTGGTGTGGGAAGCAGGATCTTAACCTGCGTTATAGCCTGGACATGAAACGCCTGCCCCGGATGCTGGTTTTGGAGACAGAAAAGGGTTGAAAGTAGAAACAAAACCCAAAAAGTGAATAGGTCACTTGAAGGTTACTTTCCTTGTGAGGTCAGGAGAGTGAACAATGAAAAAATATTTTTATTTATTTATTTATTTGACAGGCAGAGTGGACAGTGAGAGAGAGAAACAGAGAGAAAGGTCTTCCTTTGCCATTGGTTCACCCTCCAATGGCTGCCGCGGCCGGCGCGCTGCTGCTGGCACACCGCGCTGATCTGAAGCCAGGAGCCAGGTACTTCTCCTGGTCTACCATGTGGGTGCAGGGCCCAAGAACTTGGACTATCCTCCACTGTACTCCCGGGCCACAGCAGAGAGCTGGACTGGAAGAGGGGCAACCGGACAGAATCCGGCGCCCCGATTGGGACTAGAACCCGGTGTGCCGGTGCCACAGGCAGAGGATTAGCCTATTGAGCTGCAGCGCCAGCCTGAAAAATATTATTATAATAACTGATGGGTTAATACCAGGTTTCTCTAGATTAAAAGCAGACTCCATGATTCTGTTGACTGAAACTGGTCTGTATACGAAATCTGTGTACTTTTTTTCCTGATTTCTTAGAAGGTCAGATAACTTAGTTTGGGTTTGGTGATGTGGAACTTTAGCACAAGTGACTCCATTTTGTGTGGGGAGCAACTCGGACTAGACTAAATTACTGGAATTAAGACTTATTCTATGCATCTGCTCTCCCACAATATGGCACTGAGAAGGGAGTAAACAACTTTTACACAGCTGCCTCCAGTTTGACCAGTAACCTGCAGGAGCTGATCCTGCTCCTGATTGGAGGAGAGCAGCGTACTCGGCATGTGGGTAGCAGAGTTGGGATTGGTGGAAGAGGACTATAAAGGAGGAGAGAGACAACATGCACCAGGAACATCTATCTGAAGGAACACCTGAGCAGCCCCCGAGAGAGCCGGCCGGCGGTGTGCTGCTCCCCCACGGAAGTGGGGAAAGTGGCAGGGGGGCCCGCCCCTCCACAGAGGTGGAGGGACGGTAGCCAACCCGGGAAGAACCAGCAGCAAACCTGGGGAGGGCCGAGCAGAACAGCGCAGGGTCCTGTGTCGTTCCTCCGCGAAGAGGGGGAGCAACAATTTTGACTTTTTGTCTGGTTTGTTGGGAGCCTAGTTTAGAAGCTTAGCTCAAAATAATGCCTTCCTATACTATGTATTGAATACTAGGCTGGTTCTGAAGACCACAGTCAAGGTGTCTGGTGTGCGAGCTGTGAACTACAGCCCTATTTCCTTCTGTTCCCTGCAGCGTTGCCCTAGTTGGGCTCACCATTTACCCTGCCCCATTGGCCCCTGTTGCACATCCATTGCTTTCTTTCTTTCTTTTTTTTTTTTTTTTTTTTTTGACAGGCAGAGTGGACAGTGAGAGAGAGAGAGACAGAGAGAAAGGTCTTCCTTTGCCGTTGGTTCACCCTCCAATGGCCGCCCCAGCCAGTGCTCTGTGGCCAGCACACCATGCTGATCCGATGGCAGGAACCAGGTACTTATCCTGGTCTCCCACGGGGTGCAGGGCCCAAGCACTTGGGCCATCCTCCACTGCACTCCCGGGCCACAGCAGAGAGCTGGCCTGGAAGAGGGGCAACCGGGACAGAATCCGGTGCCCCGACTGGGACTAGAACTTGGTGTGCCGGCGCTGCTAGGTGGAGGATTAGCCTAGTGAGCCGCGGCGCTGGCCCATCCATTGCTTTCAAAATATTTACTTGTTATTTACTTATTTAGAAAGCAGAGAGAGAGAGAAAGAGAAAGAGAAAGAGAAAGAGAAAGAGAAAGAGAGAGAGAGGTCTTCCATATGCTGGTTCATTCCCCGAATGTCAGCAACAGACAGAACTAGGCTGATCTGAAGCCAGGAACCAGGAGCTTCTTCTGGATCTCCCACATGGGTGCAGAGCCCAGGGACTTAGGGCATCTTTTGCTGTTCTCCAAAGTTCATTAGCAGGGCGCTGGATTCTAAGTGGTGCAGGCAGAATTCGAACCAGCACCCATATAAGATGCTAGTGTTTCAGTTGGTGGCTTAACCCACTGTGCCACAATGCCAGTCCTTGCACATCCATTTGGATCTAATCTCATACCCTCTTGAGTCCTTCTAAACAGACAGGAAGCTCTTCTCCCATTTTTCTGTTCAAGAACTAAAAATGATTTCTTATTGAACATTGTGTCTTCATTCAGAGCTATCTTACAGTAGAAAATATCAGAAAACTAGAGAATAATATTGCAAACACCTACTAACCTAGAGGTACCGTGGTCAAGTTTAAATATATTTCCATATTTGTTTCAGATATTTCTTCTGTTAGATGAAGCTCCTGTGTATCCCTCCCAATCCCATATTCCTCTCTCCCTCTCCAGAAACTACCATCATGCTGAATTTGTATTTTGATGCCTGTTTTCATATTTTAGTATATGCAAAGTCCCTCATAAGCAATATAGTTTTGCATTTAAAATTTTTACTGTAAAGATATACTGTAATTTTTCTTCCATAAGAATTCATTAATCTTGATAGATATGGCCCTAATTCATTTAACTAATGTGTAATATCCCTCTATATGAACACACAGCACCCTATTAGTAATCCATTGTTCTACTCACTGGCATTGAAGTTGTTTCTACAAACAATGTTGGAACAAACATTCATGGACTTATCTCCTTGTGCACATAAGTGGGAATTTCTTTGGGATATATACACATCTTTAAATATTCTAAATGTTTATACCAGTTTATACCCTATAATAAAGTTTTAAAACTAAATATTTGGTCCTTGTCCCAAGTTTTTGGCACACAGCTCTTACAACCCTGGGAATCTCTGAGCAACAAGAATGTCTTGTGTTTGCTCACGAGATGTTTGGCGGCTGCAGGCTGTAGGTAGCTTCAGGATGAAGCCTGTCACTGGCAAAAAGCACAATCAGAAAAAAGTCAGCATGATTAGATTTGAGGGGAGAAGGACTGGAGATTGACCTCATTGCCAGTGGTCAATGTTCTAATCAATCTAGCTGACGTAATGGAATACTTAGTGGAATTTTCTCTAGAAACTCCTATGAACAGGCATCGAGAGCTTCAGGGCTGGGGAATAACACGTGAAAGTGCTGGGGGAGGGACACAACTGGAGAGCTCCCGACAGCTCCCATTCACAGATCTTCCCATGGCTATACTCATGCCTTCCTGAGCCGAATCCTTCTCAACAAACTGGTGATAGTAAGCCAGGAGTTCCCCACATCCCATGAGCCATTGCAGTAAATTATGGAGCCAGAAGGGATTGGATGGTGGCAACCCTAGCTTTGTAGCTACGTGCATGTGTGGGCACCCTGGATACCAGTACTTGCTAATGGCATCTGAAGTAAAGGCAGTCTTGCCAGTCTGAGCCCTTCAACTTGTGGAATCTGAAGCTACTCTGGGCAGTATCTGCATTGAATTGCAGGATGCCCAGATAGTGGCCAGACAGTGGGCACTTTGGTTGGTGTGAAGAAAACTTGGACACATTTGCTGAAAGAAGTGTATTGACTAAATAAATTCATGCACAAAGACATGGATTTCAATTTTTTTGCACCAAATAGACTTATCTTTTCGTTCCATGTCCATGAATGTTTTGAAGTGCTCATGCGTGTGAAAAAAAAAATGTTCATTTTTAAATGTTTAATTTTATTTACTTGAAAGGTGTGATGTGTGTGTGTGTGTGTGTGTGTGTCTATTTCAACAGTATTGTGAGAGTTGCCATGCTCCACCTCTTCGCTAGGACTTGGTCTTGTCAGAGACTAGAATTTTTGACAATTTATTACGATTGTAATTTATTTTGATTGTGATTTGAGTTGTACTTTGCTGGTGATTCTGGAGGTTGAAGATCTTTTTAGATACATTTTGGCCGTGTGAGCATTTCCTCTGTTTATCGCCAGCTGATGTTCCTTGCGCTTGATGGCTGCTGAATCCTAATCATTTTTGGTGCTGTGCACTGCAGATACCTTCTCCTAGACTGTGGCTTGTTTTTCTCGTGGTTTAATACAACTTTTTCCTTCTACAAAAGTTTAAATGTTAATGCCATAAACTTATCGGTTTTATTTTATGACTTCTGCTGTCTATAATTTGTTTTAAAAATTCTTCAGCATCATTCTGTTCAACTTTCAAAAACTCCAACAGTCAACCACTTTATTTAAAAATTTTATTTCTTTATTTGACAAGTAGAGTTACAGACAGTGAGTGAGAGAGAGAGACAGAGACAGAGACAGAGACAGAGAGAAAGGTCTTCCTTCTGTTGGTTCACTCCCCAAATGGTCGCAATGGGTGGAGCTGCGCCAGTCCAAAACCAGGAGCCAGGTGCTTCTTCCTGGTCTCCCATGCGGGTGCAGGGGCCCAAGGACTTGGGCCATCCTCCGCTGCCCTCCCAGGCCACAGCAGAGAGCTGGACTGGAAGAGGAGCAACTGGGACTAGAGCCGACGCCCATATGGGATCCCGGTGCCACAGGTGGAGGATTAACCTAGTGCTCCATGGCGCTGGCCCCAACCACTTTACTTTTAATCATTTCATTTCTAATCACACACAAGAGAAACACATCAGATCCCAGGTTTCTCTCTACACATGAGTCTCTTCTTCCACTTACCCCCTCTTCCAGGGTCTGCAACTCTTGGTATTTCCTCAAATCTCCCTTCCACCTCTCACCAGTATGTCCCAAAGTGCATTTCTCAGGACTTAGATCCACAAAGTAATTCACAATAAAAGGGAATTGTGGGGGCTGGTGCTGTGGTGTATCAGGAAAAGCCGCCGTCTGGAGAGCTGGCATCTCATATGTGCACTGGTTTGAGCCCCAGCTGCTCCACTTCCAATCCAGCTCCCTGCTGATGTGCCTGGGAAAGCAATGGAACATGGCTCAAGTACTTGGGCCCCTGCACCCACATGGGAGATAGTTTCTGGCTCCTGAGTTCTGCCTGCCTCAGCCCTGGCCATGGCAACCATTTAGGGAGTGAATCAGCAGATGGACGATCTCTCCATCTCTATCACTCCCCTCTCTCTGTAACTCTGCTTTTCAAATAAATAATTTTTTAAAGGGAACTGCGGTCAGTTAAGATTAGGGGAAATTGCATATATACAATGCATGCTTAGCATCTTAAAGACACAGAAATATCCTACAAAAGAGAAAGCTCTTTAACTAGATTTAACACACTGCTTCTCATTTGACCGCAGACTCTCCTTTGGTGTAACATCTGTTAGTATCTTGTAGAACTGAGATTTTTCTTGAATAAATGCTCCTGGGATAGCTGAAATCCTTTGATTAATTCCAGAGTTCTGAAAAGGAGTTTTTGATCATTTTACCAGAGTTTCCACTACTTCTATGGAAGAACAGATTTGTGCATTCCCAGTTGTATCAATGTTTTCTACTATTATGACAAAATCCTTGAGGCTAGGCATGTGTGCAGGAAGGCCTGTGCAGCTCAGAGTTCTCCAAGTTTCAGAGTGTGGCACTGGCATCCCCCAGGCTGGGAGAATGGCCTCATGGTGGTGATGCTGTAATGGTGGCGAGCACATGCAAAAGAAGTGACCGTGTGGTGAGGCCAGGGTGAGACCAGGGCCCCCTGGCTAAGCGTGGCTCAGCTTCCTCCTCCCTCTGTCTGCTGTCCACGCTCTCCTGGAATCCTCCCAGAAGGCTTGTTTATTGGGTCTTCGCTAAATCATCCTTACAACAAACCCTACTCTGGTCCTGTTTCAAAAGAACCTGGCTCAGACCTGTGTTAGTTTGTTTTTAAGATCTGTCCTGGGGCTGGCCCTGTGACATAGCGGGTAAAGCTGCCACCTGCAGCACCAGCATCCCCTATGGACATCGGTTCAAGTCTCGGCTGCGCCACTTCCAATCCAACTCCCTGCCAATGCACCTGGAATAGCAGCAGAAGATGGCCCAAGTGCTTGGGGCCCTGCCTCATAGCCAGAAGAACCTCCTAACTTTGGATTAACCCAGCCCTGGCCACTGGGGCCATTGGGACTGAACCAGTGGATGGAAGATATCTTCCTCTCTCTGTCTCTCACCCTCTCTCTGTAACTCTGCCTTTCAAATAAACAAATTAATCTTTACCAAAAACGAACAAACAAAAAAGAAAACATTTTACTCCCTACTACAGTCTACGCATCTTGGGAACAGAGATGTACCTAACACACAGTAAGTGCTCACTGAAGACGTGTTGAAGAAATGTTGAGTGAGTGAATGTGGGTTGATATTGTAGTCATTTTCAGAGGAACGTGAGCTCAGTGTTATTAGAATTACAACACCCCGATCAACACTATCCCATACATGGACATGCTGTGCCCTGGAAGAAACAAGTGTCTATCCCTTTCCCTTTATATGAAGTGAAGTGCAAGTTTGCTTCTCTTATTTTTATCCTTACAGAAGGGAAAACCAGAAAACGCTGGGGGCGGGGTGAGATGTGACATCCCCACCCCACAAGGCGCCTCCTTGAAGTATCTGATTACACAAAGTCCTCAAAGAATATGATTAATGTAACTAAGCCATATTCACACTCTGACATTCTTCCCAGCCAAACACATATTTTAGTCTCACCCAGTCCCTTTCAACAAATAAGCTGTTTTGAAAATGATTTCCAGGGCGATGTCTGTTGCCATAGGAATGACATTAAATGAAAAGGACAGAAAATATAGAGGGTGATAAACTGCTTGCTTGGATGACACACTTGACTTGGAAGCCTGTGTTCAAATGAGGCAGACATGCCAAGATTTTTATGAAAGACAAAATTAAAATGTATCGCTATCAAGCTGTAACTGACAAGGTATTGTGTGGAGGCTGTTAACATACTGCTCCACATATTTATTGTTTGTCATTTTACTGGCCCTGACAAAGGTCTCTCCGTGCTGTAAATCACATCATTAAATCTGCCATGAGCAACAGAGGCTGTTGGAGGGAGGAGAGAGCAAACGTGGCGTTGAATCTCGGTTTCTGAGACACGCTGGACGAGCTGTCACGTCGTCTGAGGAACCTTCCCTCTTTGGGCTGGCACTTTTACAAGTGTCAGAGTGTTGGCTTTTGACCCCTTGAAAAGAGAAAAAAAAAACACTTAGCCAAAGCAGGCACCCTTCCCCCTCTCTGTGTCTAATTGCTCCCCATTTATTTTGCTGTTGCTAAAAATAAAATGCCCAGAGTTGGCTCCAACTTAGCTTCTTTGGAGGCGCTCTGGGGACAGTGTTCTGCCTATGGTGGGTTTAGCTGTTTTCTTGGAGGTGTGCGTGGGTTACTTTGAGCCTCTTGTCCACAACAGTCAAGGAGACCTCTTTGCTCTTGAACAGGTAAAGTCTCCATCTGCAGTGGCAGGCTAGCGTGGAGGTGTGCCAGCCCGGGCAGGAACTCGGTGCCACCTCTCTGTACAGCTAAAACCTCTCAACTTCCTCCTCCCCTTTCTGTCCTCACAAGGCTGCTGTAGGGCTTCTGTCTTGGAACCAGTGCAGCTTGTCCAATGCAGGCAAGTTGAGACTGAAGCTGGCATCTTGGCGTCACTGCTATGAGTTGCATGTTTTCGGCAGGATTTTCAAACCCTGTAGACCATGTTTTCCTTGTCCATTTGAAACACAGGAGGTAGGGGTGGGTACTGGATTAATCTATTTTTTTTTTTTTTTGGAGAGAAAGAGAGAGAGAGAAAAAAAGAGAGAAACAAAGAGAGACACGCACACACGCAAAGAAGAGTGCACTTCATCTGCTGATTCGCTTCCCACATGCATGCGACGGCCAAGGCTGAGCCTGGTCAATGCTGGGAGCTGGGAGACAGAGTCTAGACTTCCCATGTGAATTGCAGGGAACCAATTACTTGAACCATCACCAGTTGGAAACAGGAGCCTGAGCCAGATATTGAACCCAGATCCCCCCATATGGAATGTAGATATCTCAACAGGTAGACCAAATATCTGCTCCCAGGGTTTGGATTTAAATCGTGGGTGGACCCTGACTTAGAATGCCTCAGCCTCTGATTTGTTTAAGTAGAAATTTCAGTTGATCTTTTCCTGGGCTAGTGGTGTGTGGTATCCTACCCTTGTGATGCTGGGTGCCACACCTGTTTCACAAGGATGAACAATGCTCCACGGGGCCCCATGTGGCTAAGCTATGATCAGTATCTTTGGGGCATTAAGTACATTTTTTTAACAATATTTTCAACTTACTGGTGAGCTGGATGGGATATCACTTCATCATAAGCCAAGGAGCACATGTACTTCTAAGTTACCTCTCAGCTTCAATTTTAAATAAAACATGAAGACTCACTCTGATTAGCCATCTAGGCATTCTACTGCCTCTGAGGGATCCCCTGTATCATGCAGAAGATATCTCAATGAAAAGGGAGTCCAAATACAGAACAAACAAGCAATTGTCCTTCAGCAAGAAGAAAGAAAGAAAAAAAAAGAAATCACCACCTCCAGAGACTAAACTTGGGAAGACAAGAATTCAATCACTGGTTTGTAGTAGGGACAGTGTCTTCAGGATTCATTAAATATGGGAGAGTTCCTTGCCAATGCTTCTCTGTAATGTCTGAATTTATTTTTATAACACAAGTGGATGCTTTAGGAAACAGGGTTTAAAAGAGAAGACAGCTTTCATCCACACACTGGTGTGCAGAGTATCCTTATCTGAAAAGTGTCTATGTTCAGATCTACCTCTATAATGCTTGAAAATGTCCTGCATTGCTTTTTAAAAATTTTTTGGTCAGTTATTATCAGAATTCTATATATGCGTGCTTCAAAACCAGCAACCTATACATTGAGTTTGCAATAATCCTATAATTACAGATTTGAGGGAGAGTTAAAATTACTTATAATTGAGAAAAGGCTGACCAGCGAACCATGCCATTCTTTCATCCACTCCCTATTACCAGTCAGCCCCACCCAAGCCTTAGAACTGTTGGGAGAAGCTCTTTTGAGTTGCTCTTGCGATAAGAATGCACAAAGTTCCAACTTTATAGTTTCATGTTGATGTTTACACCTTAGTTCTGGTTCTAGAGTTCATACAGTTTTGCCACTTCTCCAGGGCTGCATTATTGAACAGGTTCTAGAACTTTCCAAGTTGAAGTTGAACAAGTTCTAGAATCTTTCAGGTCCCAACATCTATTCACTATGTGACCCCGGAGAAGTCATTTTAATCCTCTGAGCTTCACTTTTCCCATCCATAAAATGTGGCTGTAATGACTCAATGAAAAGAACCATGATGTATCTGACTTATTGTCTGATAGGAGCAAAATATACCTTCAGTTTCATTATTGACCACGATTCTAGAGAAGTCACGCAATATGTCAGTGCTTTGACCTTTCCCATCTATTAAAAAATGTAGCGGTAGATGAGATGCTCTTACCCTAAGACTAATGCTAAATCAACTGTGATAATAGGCCTGAAAATAACTTGAGAATTACAAAGTATAAATGAATGTAGAAAAGTGATTATTACTTTGATTTTTATCTTGTGTTGAGTTCCAAATAAGAAAATACTAAAGAAAGATAAATGACAGATTTAGTTATGATTGATTACAAAAAACTTTAGCATTAAATTATTAAGGATAAAAAGTAAACTGCATGTAGGATCTATAAAATGGGCCAATTAAAGAGTTTTTTCCTTGGTAGTTGTGGAAAATTATTTTTAGTTTAAAAATATTGACAAATAGAGATCTTTTATATTGAAGACACACAGTGTGATGATCTAATAGACACACACATTGTGTGATGATTAGCATAATCAAATTGATGAACACATCCATCGAGTTAAAATTTAAATGAGGTGTTTTATGTTAAGAATTGAAAGTAGGGGCAAGTGTTTGGCATGGCACGTAAGGCGCTACTTGGGATGGGCCTGCATTTGAGTCCCTGCTCAGCTTCTCATTCCAACTTCCCACTAATGTGCACCCTGGAAGACAGCAGGTGCTGGTTCAAGTACTTGAGTCTTTATCACCCACGTAGGAGATCAGGATTGAGTTCCGGGCTCCCAGCTTCAACCTGACCGAGAGACTCGGTTGTTGCAGGAATTCCAGGTATGAACCAGTGATGACATCACTGTCTGTCCTTGCCTATTTCTCTATTCCTCTAAAATAAATGGAAAATAAATAAATAAATCATGTTTTAAAAAACCTTAAAATGTTGCCCATCCTTGCTATGAGAGAATATCCAGATATATGACATTTTTAATCCTTCTTCAAATTCAAACTATTAATATTTTCCCAAGTGCAAAACAATCTAGCAAGGAAAAGTGTCTAGATCTATTTCAGAGATGAATATGCATATTCTGTTCAGAGATTTTACAAACTGGGGAGATGAACATTTTGAAAGGAAAAAATCTGCAAAAGAAAAATGTACATATAAAAACCCAAAGGAAACACATGTAACCCTTACTCCCAGATCATCAGAAAAATAAGAAACAAGATGGTGACACTTTTCTCTGATCACCTTGGTGGACTGAAGTGATTGAGGCTGCCCAGGGTCAATGATGACGGACGGAAGTAAGCATCCCCCCGCATGGTCTGTTAATGGAGGAGTTGCTTCTGGGTGACGGGATTGTAGATACTCTTGACTTTTGTTTTCCATTTTTGTGTTTTGTTTTCTTTGTATATTTGAAAATATGCATTCCTTTTATGATGGGAACAAAATGAAATCATTTTTGTTCAGAAATATTGCATTAAGGATGTATGTGATGATATTGTATAACTAGAGCACTGATTCATAATTTTGTTTGCTAGTTTGCATTGCTATGCCCTGTATTAAGTTTTTAGTTGGGATGGATTGTTTAGGTGAACACAGATTCATCGTGTTATTCAATTTCCTTTCCTAAAATTATTCACCCCAACACAGTTGCTTTGATATTAATTTACATAGGATTTCCTTGAGGATAAAGTTACTTCCATAAGCAGAATTAATTAAATGTCAAGAATAATTAGCCTTGTTTACATCTTAAGAAAAAAATAGAGTTAAAATTTAAGATATTTATATGGGGGAAAAAGTTAGGTCATATATTGAATTTCAGAAAAGAAAAAAAAAAGGTTTGGAGAAAAAATTGGGGTACAGCTGGAGACCTGGCCAACTATTATGACCTGTGCCAGTCAGTGGCTTAACATAATCTAAGTTTGCTTTTGGTTCATGTGAAGTCCAACTGGGATAGGCATGAGAATGGGAATAGGGCAGAGGATGCTCCACGTGGTCCTTGAGGGCCCCAGGCTCATAAGGTCCCCACTGTCTTAAGACACCAAGACGGCCAAAGAACTTGAGTGTACTGAGCAGCCAGCCACTCTGCCACACTCTCTAGTAGCTGGCATATCTCACTGAACTATTATTTCTAAGGCATTTGTAATATTCGGAGTATCCGATTATTTACTCCACATCAGGGTTTCTAGATGTTTCCTCCCAAAATTTTCAATAAATTCCAACTCTATTGCTCCCTACTTTCCCTCTGGTCAGCGTTGATTTTATTACTGCCTTCCCTAACCTTCCTTCTCATCTTGTCCCATCATTTTGGATACCGCTACCTGAGTGGCACACCCCACAGAGGGAGTTACTCGCTTGAGTGCCTTCAGGTGCTACACTTCGATTCTGTCTATGCTATTTCATCAGGACGTCAGCACACCTCTCCAAAGGAGGCTTCAACAACATCATTTTATGAGTAAGAAACTAGGCCTAGAGACAGTACATAAGTGTTAAGGGAGTCTCAAATTTCTAACTCTTTAAGAACTTCTCTGCTGCTACCCTGCCTCCTTGCCCCCCTCTCATTTCTCTCTTCTACAGGTCCTGACTCTTCTCGCTTCTCTCAACACAGCCCCTGACTCCTGGTCCATGCCCTCTCCATCTTCCTTGTGTGAGTTATCTACTTTTCGGCTGAAAAACCTCCGAACGCGGCATGTCCTGGTGCCTCATGGGATGGAGTGTCAATCATTTTTGCTAGCTCTGGTCTCTCCCCTCTGCCGGTAACGGGAATCAATTCTACAAATGTTTGCTTGTGTTCCTGCTGTACTAGTTAATACCTTGCCTTGCATTCTATCAAAGTGCCAGGCTCTCTGTTCAATGTTTTCCGTGAATTCTCTGCATTGATCCTTACAATTGTTGTGTAGGGGAATCACTGCTATGTGTTCCACTTTACAGGTAGAACAACTGATGTTTAATGAGGTGTTTTGCCTGAGGAGGCCCAGCTGGGAGGTCACGTTCAAGTCTGAAGTCCAGGCCTTTGCTCTTCAAAGCTGCACCTCATGGTCTATATATTCTTCCGGGGTGGGGGGCAGTTAAGGTGAGGGTAGAACTTCCCACGAGCTGTGAGCAGGGTCCCCTGGTGCTGACCATCGTAAGCCAACTACAATTTCTCACCCTTGGTTTTCCCACAGAGTACTTCAAACAAAACCTGACTAGGAGGGACTCAGATACAGCACGCTTGGCCTCTTGCTTTCATACGTGATGCAATGCTCAAATTTGTTCAAAATTCTCTTTATGGAAATCTGTTTTCTGTGTAGTATGATTTTTGATAGTTCTCAATGGAGTGGGGAAATTGGATCAGCACATCACCTGCATTTATTTTCTTTTCCCAGGCAATTTTGAAAGGAGTGTAAAAGATCTTTTTTTTTTAATGTTAATCTTCAAAATTCTTCTGGGGCATATAATCCTGAAGTCAGCTTAACTGCAACCAATGCTGAGTTCTCATTTTTTTTTCATAAGAAAACAAAAACAACCAGCAAAACCATGATTTACCAGTGTAAATCCCTTTCGATGGGTCTCCTTTTTGTATATAAAAATGTTTTGCTTTTAGAAAATGTCACCTGAAATTTTCAGAGCTAAGTTTTGAAAGAATGTGGGCTTTTTATGCAACATAAGGAGGCTTTATGAGATGAGGCTTATAGTACTGCTCCACTTGCATGAACCTGTGGTATCCTGTTCAATCTGCTATATTTTTAGGGCATGTGCTTAAGTAAGGCACCCCTTAGGGTGACTGAAAATATATCTTCATATAGGAGCAAATCTAATTACTTAGACTCTTGAAAAAAAAAAAACTGAAGCTGTCAAGTGAGCACATTAATAAGCCAATTTCCAAATTATCACATTTAAAGGTGTCTTGAAAACTTGAATAACCTCTGATATAAATATTACTTAGATATTTCTCATTAATTTCAACTGGCATATCTGATATTACACATACTCTGATGAGCTTCAGCTTTTGTCTTCTAGTGCCTGAAAGAAATCTAACCCGTAGATCAGTAATCATACATCTTCATTACTTGTGTCCTTTACAAAATTTGATTTAAAAGAAAAACAAGCCTTGAAAATATGTCTACTAAAAATTATATGTGTCCATTATTTATTAATCTGAAAGGGAGAGAGAGAGAGAGAGAGAATGAGAGAGAGAGAGAGAGAGAGAGAGAGAATGAGAGAGATGCCACCTATTTGATCGTTCCCCAGATTGCCACAACAGCACAACAGGCAGCTCTGGGCCAGGCTGAAGCCAGGAGCTAGGAATTCTATTCTAGTCTCCTACGTGGGTGTCAGAGGCCCAAATACTTGGGCCATCTTTGGCTTCCTTCCCAGGTGCTTTAGCAGGAAGCTGGAAGGGAGATGGATCAGCCAGGACTCAAACCAGAGCTCCAACATGGGATGCTTGTGTTGCAAGCAAAACCGGCCCCTATCGGTGACCATTTTGTTTCAAGTTACAACCAGAAAGGCCAAGATTTTTGGTCCTTGATTTTCTTTCTTTTTTAAAAAAAATTATATTCCTCTTTTGACTGGAATTGGTGAAAGGTGGAGAGTTGTTAGGAACACACCAAAGGACAGGGGTACTGAGCAGGCATTTTGGCCCATGGAAGTCCCTCCTACGGGAGAAGTACCTGGTGTCAGGGGGACCATGGGTGACTCTTTGCCCACGGATTGCTGCAGAAGAGAGGAATTGCCTTTCCGTGGGTTGTACTTCTACCAACTACGATTAGATTTCGTTCCATTGGCTGGGACATCCCCTACCATCCAGGAATGTTTGCCCAGATCTATAACATTAGAGGGTCTTGATTTAGTGATCTAGGGTTCATGTTCCTTACCCGTGGAAATTGAGACTTAAACATTTGCTAGGTAATGCTTTAATGAATACACCAAACATGAAAGCAAAGGAAGGAGGCCGAAGGGCCAAGCTGGCATTGAAAATGAGAATATAAGTCGGTCAGCACCATGACTGCACTTTTCTTACACCGACTATGGCAGTTTTTTTTTTTTTTTTTAAATCTTGATCTAAATATATTTGATTCTCATTTGTTACTCTGAACAACAGGCTTCCTTCAAATCCCAGATGTTGCCAAAGGGTCTGTTTGACCTCTGGGACTGTGCCAATGGAATGGCCCTGTGGAAATCTCCGGATAGAAACGGGCGTAGGGGCGGGGTGGGAGGAGAGATCGCATGACGGTCTCGCACATGTCTCTGGCTGACACTGGATCCTGAACCTGGTAATTTCAGAACGTGGAAGGAATTCAGCCGAACTCCAATCTGGAAGACAGCCGCCAGCGTTCTCCCCGTTCTCCCCATTCTCCCCACGCAGGTCAGCCGGCTGCTCGGGCTGCACCTGCGGGCTGCACCCGGAGCGGCGGAGTTGTCGGAAGGGCTCGGGCAGTCTTGCCCCTTCCGCCGTCTAATTGGCTGTGTCAGTCGGTTGCTGGTGGGCAACTTTAAAGGTTACAGAAGAGGAACAGGCTGTGGCTTTACAGGAAGGCAGGTGTGAGGTCATTAAACCTTCACTGTATCCCGGTCCTTTTAACCCCCAGAGCAATTACTCGGAATTCGACGCGGGGCAAGTGTCAGAAACCGAGGTTCCTCACGGAGTCCGCGTGTAGGTTTTAAATACTCAGGTGTAACACATCCTGTAATGGATCACGGAGAGTTATGTGTGTTGTCTGCTCTCTCGTTGTTTTTTTTTTTTTTTAACTTTTATTTAATAAATATAAATTTCCAAAGTACAGCTTGTGGATTACAATGGCTTCCCCCCCCATAACCTCTCCCTCCCACCAGCAACCCTCCCATCTCCTACTCCCTCTCCCATCCCATTCACGTCAAGATTCATTTTCAATTCTCTTTATATACAGAAGATCAATTTAGTATATATTAAGTAAAGATTTCAACAGTTTGCACCCACATAGAAACACAAAGTGTAAAGTTCTGTTTGAGTACTAGTTATACCATTGATTCACATAGTACAACACATTAAGGACAGAGATCCTACATGGGGAGTAAGTGCACAGTGACTCCCGTTGTTGATTTAACAATTGAAACTCTTATTTATGACATCAGTGATCACCCGAGGCTTTTGTCATGAGCTGCCAAGGCTATGGAAGCCTTTTGAGTTCGCCAACTCTGATCTTATTTAGACAAGGTCATAGTCAAAGTGGAAGTTTTCTCCTCCCTTCAGAGAAAGGTACCTCCTTCTTTGATGGCCCATTCTTTCTGCTGGGATCTCACTCACAGAGATCTTCTTTTTTTTTTTTTTTTTTCTGGCCACAGTGTCTTGGCTTTCCATGCCTACAATACTCTCATGGGCTTTTCAGCCAGATCTGAATGCCTTAAGGGCTGATTCTGTACTCTGTTGTTTTTAAAAATTGTTTGAAATTTTCAAGGTGACTGTACTTAAAATATTGCCAGATGCTTTGTGTTCTGACTTCTTTGGAAAGAGGAGTCAGAATTCAAGAGCGGAATGGAGACTTGGAGCACAGGAGGCACTTTCCACCCTGGTGATTCAAGGGACCTCAAGTCAAGGATGTTAGCAGTTATGCCGCTGAATTAGTTGGTGCCAAAGAATCTAGGTTTTCTTTCTACTGTTGTTTATCTTTCTAACAATGTTAATTTAGTTATTTATTTGAATGGCAGAGCAAGAGAAGAAATATCTTCTGAATTCTGGTTCACTACCCAAATGTCTACAAAAGCCAGAGTTGGGGGCCGGGGCTGTGGCACAGAGGGCTAAAGCCCTGGCCTATCACACCACCATCCCATATGGGCGCCAGTTCTAGTCCCGGCTGCTCCTCTTCTGATCCAGCTCCCTGCTGTGGGTTGGGAAAGCAGTAGAAGATGGCCCAAGTCCCTGGGCCCCAGCACCCATGTGGGAGATCCAGAAGAAGCTCCGGGCTCCTGGCTTCGGAGCAGTGAAGCTCTGGCTGTTGCGGCCATCTGGGGAGTGAACCAGAAGACGGAAGACCTCTTTCTCTGTCTCTACCTCTCTTTCAAATAAATAAAATAAATCTTAAAAAAAAAATCCAGGGCTGAACTAGGCTGAAGCCAGGAGCCTGCGACTCCATCTGGGTTTCCCACCAGCATGGCAGGGACCCAGGTGCCCACTGCTCCCAGAGTGCGCATTAGGAGGCAGCTGGATTGGAAGCAACCAGGCACTGTTGGATGAGATCCCAAGTGGTGACTTAACTCGCTGCATCCCAGCTCCCACCCTTCTCTCTTCACCCTTGATGAGTCTAGAGAATATTGACAATTTATTAATACATTCATGAGAGAAATCCAACTTAGCAAATATTCACTGGGCATGTTTGGGATGGTTTAGAAGAGTTCTCGGAGTCGAAGACTTGGTCTCAGTTCTTGTGGCGTCTATGCACTCATGGGAGAGACATCACAAAGGGCACACACTCGGAGAAGGTAATTAGAAATAAGTAGAAAGCAGTATTTCTCATTTACTAAAATGAGTACTATAGATGCTAAATGCTTGGGGAAATCAGAAAGATGTGCAGACTAGATTATTCTTACAAGCTTTCTAGGGGAGAGGGTCTTGAAGGAAGTCTGGAAAAATGGTTTTTAGGTGGAAGGCATGAGCTGAACAAGAAGAGGATTCCTGGAAGTGTAAATACTTTGAGAATGGAACCTCCTGAAATTTCCCTTTTTGTCAGCAAGGAGAGCAGATTTCTTTTCAAAGCCAAGCTCGAGAACAAGTCAGGCACTGTGACATTTTCATCATGGAAAGAAAAAAAAAAAACCACTAAGGATAGTTGGTTCCTTTCTCTCATCGGCACGACTGCCTTGTGTTATAAATCTTGGTAAAATTTTAGGGTAGGAAATGTGTGAGTTGGAGACCTATGAATTAGTTATAAAATAGGTCTTGAAAGTCAGAAAAGAGAAGCCCAAAGAAAGCTGCAGTTGGCTGCGATTCCCTGGAGGGTGCCTTGTGTTGCCTCTTGTGTCCAAACTGGGAGCCAAAAAGAGACTGGATCCATGTGCCCCAGTGAAAACTGATGGGGCCTGGCTAATGCCAGTGGGGGAGGGGAGAGGGGGACACACACACAGATCCCACAAGGAGGACTGGGGTCTCCATAAGTGATGCACCATTTTCCTTTTTGCTCCCCAGGAGGTCATGTTATTCTTCCAAAGAGATAGACAAAAAGAATATTATGAGCCATCCTGGCTTTTGAAAAGGAGACCACAGAGCTAACTGGATTGTAGGAACCGGCCTGAAAACTGCGGGAAAGCGTACAACAAATTTTATGAGGACTTTTCCTCTGAAAAATAAATGCCCCTCTACAAATACGGGGTTTGGGATGAGAGCTTCCGTTCTGTAAAGGAGCCACATCCAAGGTTCGAGACTCCCTCTCTGCTCCACCTCCACCCTTTCTAGCATTTCTATTTGTCTCTCTCATTAGAGGGGTGGTAGGGGGACTGCCCATCAATCACCAGAAGGCTTGGGGTTTGGATTTTTTAAGCCTGGAACTGAATTGAAAGAATTTATTAGATTTGAGGGTTTTGTTTGTTTACTTCGCATGTTTATTGAATCTGATATCACAATGACAAGATTAAAGGGAATCAAATATTTCTGAAGGAAATGACAAACAGGAATTGATGTTATCAAGCCAATGCTCACTGAACTTTGAGACAAAATAACTCTGATCAAATTCATTTAAGCTTTGAAATTCTTAACCCAAGGAGAGGAAGGATGTTTGGTCAGTTGTAGGATTCCATGGTTGAACAATGGCATAATTACTCCACCAAATTATTTTCACTCAAAAATAAGGATCGCAATTTAAACACCACTTAGCTAACACCTTGAGTACATATAAAATCTGGTTGAGTTGTAGATAGTAAGCGCCCCAGAGATGTCTTGGGGTTTATGATGAGTTTAGAAGCCAGCAATTCACTAGAGATAGGGAGTCTATATATTTTTTGCTAACTCAAAGACCAGGAATCAAAATTTTAAAAAATACAATCCAAATAGAACTTTGAAAGACATAATTTTGTGCTCAATTCTCCAATTAGAATTTTCATTTCTTGAGTCCCAGTTGTCATTGTAAGAAGTAGAAAGTAGAGCTTGAACATTTCATAATTTCCTACTCACAGAAACATTTTGAGGGAGAAACTGTTATTATCCCCATCTTAAAGATGAGCTACTGAGGAAAAGTAGGTGAAATGAGCCGGTCAGGTCTCCATAAAAAACCACAGAGGAGAAAGACAACCGTGGTCTGCTTGACCTTTGATCTCATGACTACTGCCCAGATGCCTGATTCTCGTTTAGGACTGAAGCACAATGCTTCTGAGACCAAGCAGCGAGGAAGATGATTTAAATTCCAGAAAGTAGGGCGGGGGAGAGATGGTTTGTGGTCAAACAAAGCAAAGCAAAACTTCACTCTCATGGAAAGACTTTCCAAAAGTCCCAGAGAGTACCCCATAACACCTGTGATGTGACTGTATAAGTAGAGCCTTAGAAGGGTTCATTGGCCATCAGTCCCACTGAGCAAGTTATTTGAATGGTAACGTGTTTAAAATCAAGGTCATGGTTTGCTGTGCTTTGGGAATGAGCTGCTCTGTACCGACCCAACCTAAATACCAAACCTCATCACTTTGGATAGAAATGGTTCTAGAAAGTACCCTCGATGACTCACAACTTCTGAGAAAGAGCATACTGCATGCAATTTATTTACTTCTGTTGCAGCTGGTGTCCTGCCTACGACAGCACTGGGACGTATCTGCAAGTAGTCAGGTGCATCAGACCGACTTCTTGTATGCAAAATGGCCCTATGTGTCTATGACTTTTATTTGTTGTATTTGCTGTTTGGTGAGTTCATTTTTCCCTTCCTTTCCTCATTATTTCACCTCTCTGTTCCTTCTCTGCTCCATCTATTCTTCTTTTCCCATCCCTCCCATTCTTCATGTAGACAAGGGACATAGGCTGAGAGCCCACCACGGGCCAGCAGGGAGCCACCCGGTGGGGATGTGACAGTGAACAAGGTGCAGTTCTCGTCTGTGAATAGTTGGCTGTCTTACACTCTCGGTTGTCACTTGCTCCCTGAGTGCGCCCAGAGTTAGCACCTTCACGTACTGATTTACTGTTTTCACCATGCTCCATATACTTCTAACTAAAATGAGAATAAATAGCCTCTATGTGAAAGCCTGAGAGACCAGTGGGGATTTTTATGAGCATCAGTGATTTAAGACAATTTTTAGCATCTGTCACAATTCAGCACAGGAGCCAGTACCATGTGGTAAAGTGAATGTGGACATGGACTCTGCCATTTGCCAGCTGTCTGATGGCAGCCAAATGGCTTCACTGTTTCAAGCCTTGATATTATCATCTGCAAACTGGGAATGTGGTGAGATTTCTTGACAAAATACACATTCGTTCCTTAACCCAATGCCTATCATAATATTAATAGTTTTTTATTATTTCTTTTGTAAATTAAGATTTTATGAAATGTTTCCATTTTTATTTTTCAACTAATGACACAGTGAAGCATGGCTTACTGTGGAAAATTTGGAAACCATAGTCTGAAAAAAATCTGATGGACTATTTCCTTTAGACATTTTTCTACACATATGTGTATTTTTCACATAAATGAAATACACTATCTAATCTGTGGGGAGCAACTGGGAGCAACTCAGACTAGACTAAGTTACTGGAATTAAGACTTATTCTATGCATCTGCTCTCCCACAATATGGCGCTGGGAGAGGAGCAAACAGCTTCTACCCAGCTGCCTTTCACCAACTTGACAAGCTGCAGGACCTGCTCCTGATTGGAGGAGAGCAGCATACTCGGCATGTGGGTAGCAGAGTTGGGATTGGTGGAAGAGGACTATAAAGGAGGAGAGAGACAACATGCACCAGGAACATCTAAGGGGAACATCTATCTGAAGGAACACCTGTGCAGCCCCCGAGAGAGCCGGCCGGCGGTGTGCCGCTCCCCTGCGGAAGTGGGGAAAGTGGCAGGGGGAACCGCCCTTCCACGGAGGTGGAAGGGACGGTAGCCAACCCGGGAAGAACCAGCAGCAAACCCGGGGAGGGCCGAGCAGACAAAAGAACAGCGCAGGGTCCTGTGTCGTTCCTCCATGAAGAGGGGGAGTGACACTAATCAATTTCATTTACTTTATTTTTCAAAAACAAATTTCACATACATGTGCAGTGAAACCTAAAACATTCCCATTGTCAATGATCTGTTGATAAATGGTCTAAGAAAAGAAAAAAAATCCTCTATTTCTGGCATTTTCCAATTAATGCAGTGTAAATATGCCTCCTGTGACTGGCTATAACTTACCAACAGTTCAAGAACCAGCTGTTAAAAATTTCTGAATATTGGGGCCAGCACTGTGGCATAGCAGGTAAAGGCTCCACCTGCAGTGCTGGCATCCCATATGGGTGCTGGTTTGAGTCCCAGCTGCTCCACTTCCGATACAGCTCTCTGCTGTGGCCTGGGAAAGCAATGGAGATGGCCCAACTACTTGGGCCCCTGCACCCATGTGGGTCGAAAGAAGCTCCTGGCTCCTGGCTTCAGATCAGCACAGCTCCAGCCATTGTGGCCATTTGGGGAGCGAACCAGCGGATGGAAGGCCTCTCTCTTTCTCTCTCTCTAGCCTCTCTATTTCTTTACCTTTCAAATAAATAAATAAATCTTTTTTTAAAAGTTTATGAATACGTGTGAATCTCAGAAAAAATGTAATCCCACTAATGGTGAGTTCTTTTCTACAAACTCTTTATAAGATGGGTCTTAATTTGACTTTTTTATTTGTATATATGTTCTTATTCTAGTACCACGCATGGAAAAGATTTTTGTGGTATGCTTTTAATACGGGTTACTGCTTTTCCTGAATATTGCATGCTAGTATTCGCGTCCATCTCTAGACCAGTCTGTTTTCATCTGCTAATCCTAGACTCTCTAAATTATTTTGGCCTTGTCGTGTATGAAGTGCTTTGAGGAGCATGATTGTGTATTTATCAGTGTGTTCCATGGGCCCACAGTGGGGCCTTCAAGTGGAAGTATCTCAGAACTTATGTGTACCTGCTGGCATGCTTTACTTTCCAGTAAAATCAGTCCTGTAGGAGGCCTTCCCGTCCTCACATATGTGCCAAGTACTTATTAGACCCAGATATTTAGTAACATTTTGGCCCTAAAAGAAATCTTTGGTCACCTGTCTCAAATATTGAATGCTGTATAACAAACCAGCCTAAGATAGTTGAGGCTTCACATAACCAAGATTTATTAATTCCCATGATTCTGTGTTGCTGTAGTTTGAATGTCCCTCCCAAAAGTTCATATGTTGGAAAATTAATCCCCAAGTTCATAGGTAAATGGTATTTGAATGTGGGGCCTTTGAGAGGTAATTAGCATACAATGGAATGGGGGGCGGGGCTTGGTGGTGTTAGTGGCTTTATAAGGAGGGACAGCAAGATTCAAAAGCTAGTACTCCTGCTTGCTGTCACAGTGGGAGGCCCTCTGCAGCAAGAAGGCCCTCACCAGATGCTGAGAGATGTTGGTACCGCGACCTTCACCTTCCCAAAGCTGGGACAAACATAGATTCTTCCCTATAGAAGTTCCCCAGTCTTAGGTATTCAGCTGTGGCAATAGAAACCAGACTGAGTTATGCAGCTTGCTTGTCTGGCTCTTGCACTCCTTCCACTCAGCAGAGTTAAACTAGAGGATCAGCTGCAGTGGGTGGAACTCTCTCTCCATGCGATCTTTCATCCTCAGTGAGACTTGACCTGGGTGTCATACATGGTGACAGCCAACGTTTCAAGAGGGCGACACCTGCCCTGGCTGATGGAACTTCTGATGGGTGTGTACTTGCTAACGTCCTACTGGCTGAGATAAGCCTCAGGACCAGAACCAGAGTTCCTGTGAGAGGAGCCAACAGAAGGCTTGCATAGTGGGAGAGGTGACTCAGTGGGGGCGGGGGATACCGCTTTGCAATCGGCAGCAATGTTTCTTCCTCCTTTTCTGATCCAATCTGTGGCTGGATCAATGATCCCATTGATAAAGGGAATGATAAACAACTGCTTATCTAGAACACCTGACGAGCGATGATCAGTGTCGTGTTACTTAGAGGGATCCAGACTTCTATTGCTGGTACACGTGATTTTGTGGACATGTGTTATTTATACACCAGTCCAAAAGAACTAGAGGCTGTGTGCAATGAAAAGCAGATATATAATTAAATATGAGAAATACTCAAAAGCCTGGAAGGCTAGCTTTGTTGTTTTAATTGAATATTCAATTTAACACTGAGCTTCCTAGGAATCAAGGCAAAGAGGGAGAAACCTGATAAGTCACGTGCTCCTTATTACTAAGGGAAAGCACTTAGCAGTGATCCTCTCTTGGCTTTAAATCCCTAGGGTGTCTTAAGGGACCGTGCTTCCCACTGAACTTTATTGAGTGGAGAGAGAAGTTACCATGCATCCTGTGACAAAAAGCAAAACAACAACAACAACAACATACAAAGTCAGAGTACTAAAAAGAGACCCAGTGGAGAAGTTTCTGATACAGAATAAACTACTTGATGAGGAAATTGAGATTCCTGGTGGGATAGCCTCGTACAGATAGAAAACTTTGAATACCCACAGTCGTCATAAGGTCACCACCAGAGAGACCTGGGGCCGCTTGCTTTTCTCCAAACACACCACACAGCCCCAGCATGGAGCTCCAGGGCTCATCTCCCCATCCTTCTAGAATGTTCCTACACATTCAGAAAGTTTGTGGAAAATCAGAATTTAAATAAGTCGATTTGGGGGATAAAAAAATTTTAAATCCATGCATAAATTTTCTCATAATATATATTTTCCATGAGCTTTCCAAAGACCTCTTATATACAAGGATTTCAAAAAAAGTTTTGCACCAAAATAACACCTTTTCACATTCATTTCCCGTGAAGTTTTTCAAGTACCCTCCTAGTTGCATGAATTCCTCTTCGTCACTCCAATCATCAGAAGCGTTCCCTGAATACTCAGTCAACACGAGCATCTCTCTCAGTGCCCTCCCTGCCAATGCTGCTGAAGCCTTCACAGCGCTTCCCTCCTGGCTGTTGCCAGCACTCAGCAGCAAGGATGAGTGACTGCTGCCCTATCACAAACTCATAGGCATCCTGTGCCATGATGACTGGAGACTTCATATCAGTTTTGTTGGCACTCTGTTTGAGCACTTAAGGAAGACGTTAAAAGCATGGAATTTAAAGGGAGGTGAAAGTGAGTCTGAATTTCAGTTCTGTAGGATGTTTCCTGTCCATTTTTGATGGGCTCTGTTTTGAGGATAAGCATAGCAGTGAAGCAGATAGGAGAAGAGCTGTGTTCCAGTGATACCTTGATTCCAGCCCCAGTCCTGCCACTCACTAGCTGTGTGACCTTCGGTAACTGTCTGCCTCAGTTTTCTCAGAGATGCAATGGGGACAGTGACTGTGCCCCTTCACGAGAATGCTGTGAACATTTGGTAACACACTTTGTAAAAAATGCACACACGGAGAATTTGCTCCTTCTTGCCACATCTACGCGAAAGAGGAAGGAGTGGCCGAAAGCAAGAACTGGCTGTTTTTTTGGAAGGCAATTTATTTGACTACCACAGGGATGTTTATTTTCTTAACTGGAGGTCATGAGACATGAAGACCACTAATGAATGAGATTGGTGATGGTGGGGGTGGGGGAGTCGAGGGCTTTCCCCATTTTCCAAGTCTCTTCTTAGACTGAGGGGGAAAAAAGAGGTCCCCTGTAAATTTTATGACTGCAGTGTCAAAAGTCTTCTATCCAAGTCGCAGTAAATATTCTAATGAAGTCTGGAAAGAAAGCCATTTGTAATGGCTTGGGGCAGGGTATTAAGATAGCCTGTTTCTAGTTAGCCAGTCATTAGAGAGATCTAACATGCATGGGAAATGGTTTCCTGTTCTAAGTGCTTTAAAACCAAGTTTGAGGAAACCCCGTTTCCTGCCGGCTCATTTGGAGACAACAATGTGCCAACTGGTCAGACTTTTCAGATGGCCAAATGGTCGCCTCCTCGGCCACAGCAGCCTCCACTGGGGAGAGGGCAATTCACGTCTCAGGGCTCTCGGCAAAGAGTAGACAGTTCCTTGGCAGGAGGACATCTGGACCTGGGTACCACCAGGGGTTGACCTGTGCCTCTGTTTTAAGTGTATTGTGATTGAGTGATTCACTGTGTGAATCAAAAACAGAGGGAGACTCTGCCAGCCCAGATCCTGATGTATTGGTCTGGGATCAGATTGGTAGGGTTGGCAAGAATATGGTGGATGAATTCCTTGGTGTGGGAGGGGCAGAGCAGCTGATGGGAAAGGAACTTCTCTGGACTACCTGATGTGTTGTGCATTAAAATGGGATTTTCCAAAACAAGGAAGTCTTAGAGACTTTAATTAGGATGTAGATGAAAGTTTTTGCTAATCAAATCCATTTGTTTCTTTTGGTGTGTGAGTTGAGCGTCAATACTGTACTTGGAAGTAGGACATTGATGGATCTGGGAAGACCACACATTCCCTCACCTCCCAGGGACACCTCTGTCACAGCTGTCCAAATCCAAGGGAGAAATCCTTAGCCTCAATTCCACCATTGCTATGTCTTTCAGTAGAGGACCAAGGCACACTGTCTCTAGCCACTCACAATACTCTGAGAGAGCCCAGCCAGTTAGAAACACTTTACATGTATTTTCTTCACTAATTGTGAGAGCAATGCAATGAGAAGATACTGTCATTATGGTAAATTGCATTTGAGGTTCAATTCTTCAATCCTCATTTCATCTACTCTTGCCATAGCATCATTTTGGGGAGAAGTTTCTTCCTAGTCCCTTGATTTTTGGTTCAGCTGTGTCCTTGCTTTGGCCAATGATATGCAGTGCACAGGGCTGCTTCTGAGCTTAGGGCTTATTAAGCCCCGTGTGTTTCTTCCTCCCCACTTACATCTCTGCTTTCACCTTGGGAAGAACCAGCTACTGTCTTCCCCGCGAGACAATGAGATGTATAGGTGGCAGAGTCACTCCTACTGCCCCACACTCTGCAGTGAGAAGTAAAGCCTCCACAATCAACCCTCAAATGCCTACGAATAAATAGTTGCTGTGTAAGTTCCTGAGTTTGGGGACGGGACTGTTTGTTTCAGCACAATAGCTAACTGATACATTCTCATGTTACAAATCAAGCAAGTGTAACTAAGACATCTCAGTAATGATTCCAGAGGCAAAGAAATTATTGCTGATTGGATCAAGAATCAAACATTGAGTTCTCAACTATCATGCCAAATTGCTCTCCCAATGTGCCACCCCATGGTGGGCTAGCAATTTCCAGGAATTTCCTCTGCGTTTGATTTTTAAGACTTGTCTTTTTTTTTTTTTTTTAACTGGGACAACTAAGTTGTAGAGTTGGCCCTCCAGCCAGGTTCTAGTTTATTGCAGATTACAGCAGGAAAGGAGAGGAAGAGAGACCCAGAGTGCCCCTCTTGTCTACTGTTTGGACCTGACTTGTCCTTGCCACTGCTCTGATTGTCCTATTTCTTCCAGGACTTGGGCTCATTTCCTAACCCTCCTTTCCACCTAAGTTGATTTCTAGTGATGGATACTTTCATTTTAACCAAAGAAACATCATTTTCAAAAGCCTTCTTTATCAAAAGTAATCCGTCTTTAGCGGTGGAGTTTCAGTAAGTTGCCAGGCAGTTGGGGTGAAAAGTTTGGTCTACCTAGGACATCTCAGATCCCAAAGGCTAGGCTGACTGTCGTGGGCAAGTTATTTAACACTGGCATCACAAACAGGTCAGCTTGAGTTAGGGTCAAGAGAGCAGTACTGCAGGCCCATTTGTATCACTAACACTACGTAAACTCAAAAGGCTCACTGTCCCTCTCTCCACCTTCATTTTCTTAGTTGCAAAGGCTGTGTAGAAGGCACAATCATTTTGTTCCGTTTTGGATTTTGTGCTCTGATTCTCCACCACTAAACACAGGGCCCCAGAAGATCCTGGTAGTGCCACAAATACCGAGATTGAGTCGTTTCCCCCTTTTCAGATCATCAGATCTGAACCTGTTATTTTCATGATGGGCTCTGAACAACCCAAGATTTCATGTCACTAGTTATAGCATAGATATAATTTGGAAGGGAGGAGGTTTCTAGGAAGTACAATAAGAGTCCCTATTATTTATTTTTTAAATCTTATTTAAATAAAGATTGTGCATTTAAAGTTGTATTTGATTGAACAACTGTCCTTTTTTTAATTTTCCCTGACAAAAGCTATGAATTATTAATTTCTGCCATTGTACTCACTGAACAAATGTAATTGCAAGTAAATGTCTGAAGTTAATGAAAAAAATTAAGAAAAAAGGATTCCTTTATAAGAATTAATGAAACATTTCCACAAACCCCTTTGAAATCATCGTCATGAAGCCTTGCAGTTTTTCTTCAGAGCTGCAAATCCAGAGCAAATGGATCTGAGCCCTACCCTTTCTGTGGCATAAAGGGTGAAAACTTTTGATTAGGATTGGACCAGCTATGAAAATCAACACAAGAATTCTAACCTTAAACCCCTCTCCGAAATATATCTGTTTTCAGTATTTGCTACTCTTTCAGAGCCACCTCGCATTTGTGGGAGGTCATAGTGCTTCCAACCTGCTCTCCTGACTGCTGTCATATCTGTGAATATTTTTATATCAACATGACACAATCATGGTTATGTCTTCTTTTCCTAAAGAGGAAGAGAAAAGACAGGATTGCAGAAAAGCATGGGGACTGGCTCTCTGATTTTGGCTGGCAATCAACCCCAGAACAGAGAGCTGAAATCATTTTATGCCCACCACTCAAATACCCTACAAGTAGGTCCTTACCAACATCCAGACGGAGCCTGAAACAGTCTTGCAACTCCATCTAGTCCCCAACTCTCTTGAGGAGGTACCCTTACCATTGCTACTCTTGATCCTACCCCATACACCCTTATCATTTTAGTGTAGTAAATTACATGCAGACAAAAACAGAAAAACACCTGTGACTCTAACTCTGGACATCTGAATTCAGTGTCAAGTTCTGTCATTAATCAGTTTTGTGACCCAGGACACAAGCAAATCTCTTCTGTATTCAGAGCCCCAATGAAAACTGGAAATTAGGGACAACAATACCTGTATTGCCTCCATGGTAGGACTGGCATGAGGGCTAAATGGAATTAAACTCATGGCCAACAGTGAGATAATATAAAATGACTTCCGGTTTGTTCTTTCAAATCTTCTTGTTTCTGAGGAAATCCCACAGCTATTCCACAGTGCAGTGCTGTGTTTTCTGCAGCAAGATGGAGATTGGCAAGTAGTTGTCCTCCTTGGGTCACAGCCACGCTTTGTGACTGCGTGACTGAGACTGGTCAATGATCCCTTCAGCCTCCTGCATGGTCCTCTCGGCTTCATTCTCTCTTCCTCCTTTCCCGGGTAAGTATGGAGTGGACTCTGAGTCTTTGTAGATGCCAAAGTCATCAGTTGATTGAACAGCGGGTATTTGTATTACCTGAAGAAGTCCGTTCTCTGAAGAGCCAATAGGTCAACTACGTAATCAACAAAGAAACTTCAGTGTGCTGAGCCATTGAGATGCAGCCCTGCTTGCTATATCAGCCAGCATAATTTGTCCTTACTGATGCAACATATTGAGTAGAACTACACAAAGACTGAAGCCAAGTCTACAGAAAATACGTGTTAAAATGCAGTGAGTTATTTTGTAGGTTATTTTTTGGGGGAGGCATAGCTATTTCAAAATCATGATTCCAAGGTTTCCCATCCAGGATCTTGTCTTTCTAGTATTACCAGAAACTCACCATTGACCAAATAGGGGCAACAAGGAATCATATTTTTGAGTGCTCTCCCCTTCTCTTTCTCTCACCCCTCTCATGCACCCACATCCCAAATTTGGACCTTTTTGAACATTAAAAAAAAAGAGTAAGTGAAAAAGCATATTCCTATAATTTACCCAATGTGCCCATTTCAATCTATGGATGGCAGAGACTCCAAATTACCCCCAGACCAACATGCTATCCTTAGTTAAGGGATCCTCTTAACTCTTAGGCCAAAGTCTCCATAAATCTGCCTGATGTATGGATGTCAGGCATTTTTTGGCAGTTGAAACATGAAACATGATATCAGCTAAGGATTAAGTTACGACTCATAAAGACTATGTTTATTTGCTGGTCCTGTTTAAACTTTTTTCCAACTATCATTTTACTCAAACGGCCTCCTATTTTTACAAGAAATAAAGTTAGAGCTAACGAGGGAAATCCTGTCTGAGCCCAGTTAGATGTGAAGGTTGTTGCCATCTTCGTTGTAATCAAATATTTCAGTTACTTTTTTGCCAATCATGAGCTGTTATTGCTCAGAGTGTCACCAAAATGGCACCATGAAATGATGTACAGATCTGCACTACAGAAACAGGAAGAGGGATCAGAAGCAAAGAAAGTGATGTTAAAGAGTACAGGAAGAAGCCCAAAAACACAAATGCAACCCAGCCTGAAGCCTGCAAAGCTTCTCCCCTTAGCATCCCTTGCTTCTCACAGGGTCCTTTGGGCCACATGAAGAGAAGCCACAGGTGTGTAGGGAAAGGGCTGCCTATTGTGTCCACCTGCTTCCACAGCCGGAAGCATCAGAGCCACTGTCAGGAGGCTCCGCTTCCAAGAAGGAGCAGCTGACATGAGAAGAAATTGCTCTTGCTAAAGCATTCTGGGAGACACGAACAACTAGGATCAGAACTAAGTCCTTACAATTAGAAAATCTGGAATTCACATGCTGGTACCAGTCATCTCCCAACCCTTCCCTCCAACAGGAAAACACAACTCAGAATATGAATTTTTTAAAAACTGTAGGTCTCCTATACTAAAAATAGATGCTCAGTAAAATTGTTGACCTAAATTCTACTCATCCAACATATTTGGGCACATAAGGAAGGAGGAAGCTGCCTGAATCATGATTTTAAGAGAGTTAGGAAGCTGTCTTGTTCCTTTCTTCCAAAACTCCCTTTTAGAAAGCCTGCCATTATTGACTTTTAAAATATTATATGTATTTGTTTTTGTTTTTTTATAAGATATTAGTGACAGAGAGAAGGGTGAGAGAGTGAGAGATCTTCTATCCACTGATTCCCTCCTCAAATGCCTGGAACAGCCAGGGCTGGGCCAAGCCCAAGCTAGGAAGGAAAACTCCACCCAGGTCTCCCACGTGGGTGGCAGAGACCCAGATACCTGAGCCGTCATCTGCTGCCTCCCAGGATGCGAGTTAGCAGGAAGTTGGAGCAGATGAGGAGACGGGACTTCTGAGATGGGAATCTGGCATCCCAAGCACTGCACTATGACACCGGCACTTGATTTTTTTTAAAAATATGCTCAGCATTTTCTTTCTTTCTTTCTTTTTCTTTCTTTTTTTTTTTTTTTTTTTTTTTTTTTTTTTTTGACAGGCAGAGTGGACAGTGAGAGAGACAGAGAGAAAGGTCTTCCTTTGCCGTTGGTTCACCCTCCAATGGCCGCCGCGGCATCGCGCTGATCTGAGGCCAGCAGCCAGGTGCTTCTCCTGGTCTCCCATGTGGGTGCAGGGCCCAAGCACTTGGGCCATCCTCCACTGCACTCCCGGGCCACAGCAGAGAGCTGGCCTGGAAGAGGGGCAACCGGGACAGAATGTGGCGCCCCGACCGGGACTAGAACCCGGTGTGCCGGTGCCGCAAGGCAGAGGATTAGCCTAGTGAGCCGCAGCGCCGGCCTCAGCATTTTATTTCAACGACATTAGAAATTTCCCTTCTGCAAGTATGCTTTCCATAAATTCCATCACAATTATTATTGTAATTTTTAAATTTATTTTTGTGTTTCACTCTGCTAGAAGTGTCTGTTTCAGTACAAACGATCCTGTAAGAGATCATGAAAGGCATTCTTTACAACCTGCAGTATCCTCTAGTGAATCCAATGGACCTACTCTCTGGCTGGCTCAAGGTGGCACTGCGCTGGTCGTAGGTGTCAGATTGAATAGGGGGGCAGAGTTTCAGGAAGTGGAGATGAGAGCCAACTCCAAGTTTGACTTAATCACAGAATGAGTCATGTTGACTGAGCCACCAACTAACAAGTTTTCCAAGGACTGCATTTCTTCCACACCACTGAATGGCATGCCTTATATTGGAAGGGATCCAACATGTTATCAGTAAGGGATTGTCTCATCATTGACTGGAGTTTTTTGCTCAAGGGTCAGTAAACTATAGCCTGAATCTGGCCCACTGAGTTTACAAAAACTGACTGTTTTTATAAAGAGAGAAAGAATGGTTTTAATGTTTGCAAACAGTTGAAAAAAAGGCAAAAACAGAAACAATGGGAGAACAACCTTTTGTGATACATGAGACTTCTATGAAATTCAAATTTCATGTCCATAAGTAAAAATTTGCTGAGGAATCAGCCATGCTCATTCATTTCCATATTGTCTAGAATTAGTTTTGTGACTCAAGGACTCGGTTGAATCATTGCACAGAGACCATTTGGTCTATAAAGCCTGAATTTTTTTTTAAAGATTGATTTGATTTTATTTGAAAGGCAGGGTTAGAGAGACAGAGATAGAGATAGATAGATAGATAGATAGATAGATAGATAGATACACACAGAGAGAGAGAGAGATCTTCCATCTTCTGGTTCATGCTCCAAATGGTTGCACTGGCCAAAGCCAGGAGTCAGCAGCTTCATCTGGATCTCCCACGTGGGTGCAGGGAGCTGAATCGGAAGTGGAGCAGCAACTGGAACTAGAACCAGCATCCATATGGGACTCTGGCATTACAGGCAGTGGCTCAACTCGTTACACCATGAAGCCAGCAGCCTGAAATCTTTAATAACTGCCCGCCCCCTAATTTTTATTAACTGGTTCTTTTACAGAAAAAAAAATTTTCCCAACCTCTGATCTGAATGGGCTTAGGAGATACCAGTGGCTGTGGGATTCTTACATTTCTAAACTTCATTTGTTGGTGCCAATCTTTAAAGCAAATCTTTTCCATGTTGATATTTTTTGTCCATGCAATGAAATATACCCTACTTGAAACTTATAATCCCGACCATTTTTAAGGATAGGAGTCAGTGGCAACAACTACATTTAGAGAGTTGTGAATCCATTTGCAAAACATTTTATTAATCCAAACAGAAACTCCTTAAATGTAGTTCCCCATTTCTGCTTCTCCTCAGCCCATTACCACTCAGCTTTGTGACACTGGATTTGTCTACTCTGGAGCCACCCTCTCTGCAGAGCCTTTGACTCTGACGCCTTTCACTTAGTGTCGTGTGTTCAAAAATCACTCTTTATTTATTTATTTATTTGTATGTATCTGGTAAATACAACATTTGTGTTGCTATGGATTCATTCTGAGAGCAGGAGCATGGTGGGGGCAAGAGGCGCAGAGTCACCACACAGATCCCAGGAGTCAGGTGAAAGCAGGCCAGAGGTGAGTAGCCTGCAGACTCATTTATTTCAGTCGTTACAGCAGCTTAAATAGCCAAGGCAGCCAATCCAGTCAAGGGACAGTTTATGCCCTAACCAATCACAGCCTATTGCCAGTCAGGCTCCATTGTCATGTGGTTTCCAAAGCCACCCAATCACAGCCTGTTTCCAGGCAGTTTCCGTTGCCAGCGGCCATCTTGACATGGCCTTCTCATTCCACCACACATTTGGAACATAGTAATTCCTCCCACCATACCTGCCCTCCCACCCATTCTCCTACCCCTCCTCATCTCCCCTCTCTTGTTTAGAAAGAAAAAGGAAAAGAAAGAAAGGAAAAAAAAGAAAAAAAATTAAATAAAATGAAAAAAGCTAAGAAAACTGTCCCTCAACAGTCCAGACAAAGGCTGTTCAAAGTTATTGCTTCTCAAAGATGATTTCACTTTTTTCCCCTTCCTCCTTTCCCTTCCCTCCTCCCCCTTTTTCCTTTTAGAAACTTAATCATCTTTTAAAGAAAAATCCAAGAGTGATGCATCTTTTGCAAACTCTTCGACATAACTATAACTTATGAGGCATGATACTATCCTCCACTTAATACACTAAAAGGAAGTGATTCTTGAGAGCAAGTTTTACTATGGAGTCTCATGATGTAACTCTTCGGGAGCAGAGGTCCTACATGGGAAGTTAGTACACAGTGACTCTTGTTGTTTATTTAACAAATAACACTATTGTGTATGACATCAGTGGTCACCCAAGGCTCTTGACAGGACCTGCCTCAGCTATGGAAGCCTTTTGGATCCACTAGCTCATCAAGACCATAAGCAAAGTGGAAGTTCTCTCCTCCCTCCAGAGAAAAGTACACACGACTCACTCTTGTTGTAGCTGGATCAGAAGTTCCTTCTGCTTGAGCCCGAGTTACATTCCATTGTTCTCTAGACAGTGTATATTGTGTGGGATGTGCTTCTCCAGGTTCACACAGATGTATAGAACCAATGGAGACTCACAAGCACAGACCACCTGGTTCAGAGGGCAGTCGGGTGGGAAAGAAGTCTTCCATCTCTGGACAAACACACCTCCATCCATATCTGGTTATGATCAGGTAGTACAAGAACTTCTTTGGTTCAAGCATACAATTCTATGTGTATTTATAATGCCCTATGAAGTGACCAGTTGATGGATTCTTTTATCATTTTCCTAGCTTTAGAGAAAATCTATTTGCCTTAGAGATAAAGCCTTTTCTTTGCAGAAAAGTATCTGCGAAATGTCTCAAATATAGGTGACTCGTCAATAATTTCCTCTACCTAAGGTCTTTGTGTTTTCTTAAAATATTTATTTATTTATTTGAAAGCTAGAGTTACAGAGAAGGAGAGCCGGGGAGAGAGAGAGAGAGAGGGAGACAGAGAGAGAGAGAGAGAGAGAGAGAGAGAGAGAGAGAATCTTCCATCTGCTGGTTCAATCTCAAAATGGCTGTAATGACCGGGGTTGGGCCTGGCCGAAGTCAGGAACGAAGAGCTTCTATCAGGTCTCCCATGTGGGTTCAGGGGCCCTAACACTTGGGCCATCTTCTGCTACTTTGCCAAGCTCATTTTCAGGGACTTGGATAGGAAGTGGAAGTGGGGAAGCCATGCCCGTATGGGATGCTGGCACTGCAGGCAGAGGCTTAGCCTACTATGCCACAGCAGCAGTCCTAACTTTTTGTGTGTGTGTGTGTGTGTGTGTTTTAAAGATTTATTTATTTATTTGAAAGTCAGAGTTACAGATAGACAGAGGCAAAGAGAAGGAGGGGGGGGGGTCCTTCCATCTGCTGGTTCACTCCCCAGATGGTCACCAACGGCCAGAGCTGGGCTGATCCAAAACCAGGAGCCAAGAGCCAGGAGCTTCTTTCAGGTCTCCCATGTGGGTGCAGGGGCCCAAAGACTTGGGCCACCTTCCACTTTCCGTAGCAGAGAGCTGGATTGGAAGTGGAGCAGCCGGGACTCGAACCGGCGCCCATATGAGATGCCAGCACTGCAGGTGGCGGCTTTACCCACTATGAAAAGCACAGAGTGAGTGATTGCTGGACAGTGTCTTTGTGGGTTGCCTCTCCATGATGTGAAGCACATCCATTGAGGACAGGGCACTGGGAAAACACTCCAGTGAGGCTATAGGGTGAGGCACTGCCCATCAAGACCCACGCAGTGTCTAGGAGGCAACTGTATTTCCTACAGACACCTCCAATGAATTTCCTGTTTTAAAAAATACAGCCTCATTTATTGACAGCAACTGTGTATGTATGTCGGGTATATAGACTCAAATTGCAGTACAGTCACAAGTCATCTAATGACAGGGACATGTTCTGAGAAATGCATCATTTGGCAACTCTGTCGTTGTACAAGCATCATTGAGCAAACTTATACAAACTAAGACGGCAACAACACCACTAGGCAATATCATCTCATAGGAGCTCCATTGTACATGTGGCCCATTATTGAGCAAAATGTCATTATGCAGTGCAGGCTATACTTGGAATTAAAACGATCTAACAAAAAAAGTGTTAACAAAAACACCAGTCTTTAAACACTGTCATTGAGTACATTCATCACTAGACTAGACACTGAAAATACAGAGATATAATGCATAGCCTCAAGAAACTGGAGTCTAGTTTCTAGGCACCAGAGCACCCAGGGTGCTACAGTGAAGTTAGAAGTGTCCTGTCTGCTACGTAACTGGAGAAAAGCACAGTCACATTTCTTAGACACCATGCAAGCGACCAGCTGAGGTTGTTCACATTTTCAATGCTAGATCCCACATTCCACCTACCTCTTTTGATGACATCCTATCAAAACCTATTGGCTTTCAGTGGTGGCCATATTAAAAAGCCAGAGTCATTGGAAAATCAATGTGAAACTGGTGAGATCCAATTTGACCCCCAAGCTTGATTAGTTGTGCAGAGCCTAAGAGGCACAGACATGGCATTAATCAGTGATTGTGGGTATCAGAGAATGAAATAAACAGAGTATTCTCTCCTTTCAACTTACGTGACGCTCTTCACTACGCCTGCTAAGTTGTTTGGGACATCCATTTCTACTGAATTATTTGAACCTGACTTCTTCCTAAATGAAGCTGTTCGGTAATTCTCTCGAGCCAGGAGCACTGTGGAAAACTTACTGAGACACCAAGGACACGATGAATTGAGGAAGTGGATGGACCTCTGATCTTGCCAATGCAGCCTGCTACTCCTAATGAGCATGAACTCTTTTTAAATTAAACAAAAGCAAAAGACAAAGGCTATATGGTATGTAAACAATTCAGCAACAAGCAATGTCGCTGCTGTTATAATTCAAGGGTAATCAATGTGATGCCATCGGCATTAATATCATGGGGTCAATAGGCACAAACTTTTAATACAAGCCTAATTATGAGTGTCTCTTTGCATGAAACTAAAAACATTGAAAACGTTGACATTGGGGAGGTGCCCTTGGATCAAAACTCCCGCAGAAGTCAATAATCTATTATGATTTTCATTTTGCAGAAGTAGTGCTATTATTTCAAAAGGTCTCCAGAATCAATTTGGCATTCAGTATATCTGTGTAATAATGACATCCTAATTAAAAATCCCAATCTGAGTAGTACAAAGGATGATGTTTAATCTCTAATCAATGAACACCAAGACCAGAAGTTATAGATGCAATAACCCTTTTTAATGAACTTTCCTCCTTTTCTCAGATTTGGTCTACGTTTCTCCTTGTCACTTTGAAGGCTTTTCTGTCTGGAAACATATCTGAGGAAGCAGACACAATTTGGTGCAACAACCACATAAATTAAAGCGAGAAACATCAAAGAAAAATATCTTCAGAATTGTGTGGCTTTCTTTTTAATTGGAATTTATAATTGCTCCTAATTATAGGACGTATTTTAAATGTTACTTTGAGAGGTTCGGGGAGGGGGTGGAGTCCTGTCCACTCCAGACACATGAGCTATAACCTTGACATTTTAATTAGGGTTGATTTTGAAATACGTACAAGGGACTTCCATATGCTGCAAAACATATGCAATTTGCCCACGATGACAAAATGATGCACAATTTAAAAAATAATCAAGTTCTCAGAAAAACAGTAGGAATTCTTAAGAGGGGTGGAAGCAACAAAACACGGCACCCTCGTGGACACCTCCAGGTTTTCCATCATTTTCTCCAGGCCAAGTCTGCTACCCAGCGACCCAGTGGCAGCGGCAGCAAAAGGCTGGAGGAGAGGGGCGGGCTCGGTTGATTTATGGACCTCACACACCCATCCTTCAGATAAAAAGGCAGGTCAGAGGAGGGTCAAGAATCTTCTCTTTGAAAGGAATTTCTGGGGCCATATTACCTGGCTGTAGGAGGATGATTAAAACAATCCCTTCCATCCGTTTCTTATGAGATGCCTTGCTTTTTTTTTTTTTACCTCAATAAATTAACAATTTGGGACAGAAGTCATGAGACACTTAGGACAAATCTATCTCCCAAACTTTACCATCACAGCTTAGTTGGGCATTGGATGAATGAAATTTATTGCCAAATACCTAGAAGTTGGGAAACTAAGTAAGTGTGCATTTCATATTTTTTTGTATCAGAATAAGCTTATCTTTTATTTCTATTTTCCATGAACTTTTTAAAGTACCATGATGTACTTACAGGATTGATGGGACTCTTCCATGAGGGAAGAGATGGGATGTAGAATCCCATTGCTCTCCACCCATATGAAAAGTTATTGTAATCTTTCAGAACTTGGTCCTATCTCAAACTCAAGAATAGGGAGCAGGAATGGATCTCCCAAATTAAACCTCCACGAAGTTCAAAATAGAAGGTTAGAGAGTGGGAGGGGAGCTTTGCCATCTGTAGGGTCTTGGACACCAGATCTTACCCTAACTATCCTTGATCATTATACCCAAAAGATTCTCTATGGACAAAGATACCTCATAGAGGCTGAATTTAGAAGGAATGTCCAGGTTGTTGGGCTTCAACTTCCCATGACTTACTGCCAAAGTCAGGATCCGACAACTGGAGAAATAGATTCTGGCCAGACACGCCCATTTTGGTCCCAGCAAGCACAGTGTGCTTCAGCCATGGCTACAAAGTGAGAGGGAAGACTTCTGAATCCTGTGCTCCATGTAGGGGCACTGACTTTGCTCTGGGAGATGGGTCCCCACGAGTTACATCACAGCATGGAGAGTGATAAGGACTAAGGGATTCCTGGGGTGTTTGTTGGTGAGCTGATGCCGGAGAAGAGCAGGAGTAAGAAGGAAATGGGGGGCAGCTGCTGAAGTGGAATCAGAATGGGGTGTGACTACATCGTCTAGACTCCACATGGGTAAAGAAGACCAATGGCATTGGTATCCAATCCCGAACCTGAAGCCCTGAGCACCTGGAGTACTGGAGGAGCGAGGAGGACCATCCTTCTGTGCGGACACCCTGCCCTCTCCATTGGCTGACCACCCGCAGCCCCACCTAGGGAGATATCACCTGAGTCAGAGAAAGAGAGAGAGGGGAGGCTTTCAGGGGCTCCTGGAGGCTGACACTTTCGATGACATCATCCCCCACCATGCCACAGGACAGTCACCCATGACCACCAAGAGTTGCTTTCTGGGGTCACTCTATGGCCTCCAGCACTGGGTCCCAGTTCTTTGTCACACATTGTTTCTCAGGCTTGCCATCCAATGCATGGAGATGGCTCCCTGGGAGAGGAGAAAAGCACAGAATGATTGATTGTTGGACAGTGTCTTTGCAGGTTGCCTCTCCATGATGTGGAGGATAGCCATTTAGGACAGGGCACTGGGAAAACACTCCAGTGAGGCTACAGGGTGGGGGCACTGCCTATCAAAACCCACACCGTGTCTAGGATGCAACTGTATTTCCTACAGGCACCTCCACTGAATTTCCTGTGGACTCCAGGTCATCTTTTATTTCCAATTATGTTGCTGTTCACATTATCGATTTGGAGGATACAAATGTTGAATGACAAGAGAGAGAGAAGAAGGGGGGAGGGGGAGAAGAATTCCATTTTGCCTGAAGGATAAGATACTCAAAATACCACCCTGCATAGCATCTCCGAAGCGTTCATCAACGAGACAGAGGCTGGCTCAATTATCTTTGTGTCAGATGATTATCTGAGAGCTTAATTTAATCTCCATTATCCTCCCCCGTCATATTTCAATTAAATCTGCTATCAGAGTGTTAACACATCTTTGAACCTGCTATTTCTTCAGTTAATTTTCCACTAAGAGGTGCTGGAGAGTAACAGATGTCATAATTATGCAATTATTAAGTGTATTTGACACTCATTCTCTCAGGATTTTGTGGTTGGGGTAGGAGCGTTGGAAAATTAATCTGATGATAATATGCTTCCGTTGTGATCCGTAACACTGCTGCAGGCGGGGGGACTGTCCGCCCGCTGTTTCTGAGGCTGCCGCCAAGAAAGATGAAGGATGAACTGATTGTGCATCCGATTTGTTTCACTTTCACACATCTGGCATATCGGATGAGTTCATTAAGAAGAGAAGAAGTTCAGGGGCAAGAATTTTCTTTTTTTCTAATCTTTCATCAAAACCTCAAGAAATACAGCCAGTGCATCTTCAGGGTGTAGCATGAAGTAAAACATTCTAGAGCTAAGAACCACTAGTCTTTAACTTTAAAACACTGGGTTTTAGGTGGGAATTGGATATCAACTACAATGTGGTGATGTCATATCTTCTCTCTGAGCTTTGATTCTACAAGGAATGAGAAAGCTTGACTCTGAAGCTGACTACCTGCCCCAGTTCTACTACTCCATGAAAATTGCTGCAAGCCATCTATTCTCTCTCTCTCTCAGGCTCTCACCAATCATCTTTCTATCATCTATCTATCTATTTATCTATCCATCATCTATCCATCTATTGTTTACCATATATTTATATATATTTATCTCCATATCATCTCTAGCTATAGCTATTCAAATCCTCAAACTTACTAAATTTGAGGTCTTAAAAGATATCTATCTTTCCTCTGTCACTAACACCAAAGTTCATCATGATTTTACAGTTCTGACTGTGTGACCTTAAAAGCAAATTGCTTTCTCCCTCTGAGACTCAGTTTCCTCCTCTGTAAGATGAGGACAGTATGATGAAGTTTATTCCATAGGACTGTTGAGATGGTTAAATCAAATGTTATTTGTCACAATTGATTTCTATTATATCTGGCTTATAGATAGGACAGGAGCTGAAAATACATAAAAGAAGTTGGAAGTTAGAAGTGGATGTGCAGACTGGATGGGTATGGGTTTCTTTGAAAGTTTCTTTCTGACATCATATAAGGTTTTTTCTTTTCTTTTTCTTTTTTTATTTGACAGGTAGAGTTAGACAGTGAGACAGAGACAGAGAGAAAGGTCTTCCTGCAGCTGGTTCACCCCCACCCCCCAAATGGCAGCCATGGCTGGTGCACTGTGCCGATCTGAAGCCAGGAGCCAGGTACTTCCTCCTGGTCTCCCATGTGGGTGCAGGGGCCCAAGCACCTGGGCCATCCTCCACTGCCTTTCCAGGCTACAGCAGAGATCTGGACTGGAAGAGGATAACCGGGATTAGAACTCGGTGCCCATATGGGATGCCGGCCACAGGTGGAGGATTAACCAAGTGAGCCACGAGGCCGGCCCCTTTTTTTTTATTTAAAAAATTTTTTTCATATAAGGTTTTCAATAGTAACAGAGTGCATTAGTATATCTGTCTGTTTTTATCTATTTATCTATCCATCTATCACCTATAAACCTACCTATCATCTATTCATATCTATCATCTATCTATTTACCTATCTATCATCTATTTATATCTTTATCTATATTCATATCAAGTATCCATGAAGACTTCAAGGACAAGAAAATCACAGCTAAGGGACACCTACCCAAGCACATTATTTGTTGGTGACATTATGTGTTCCAACCTAGCTCCACTTGCAATCCAGCTCCCTGCTAATGCTCCTGGGAAAGCAGTGGAGCATGGTTCAAGTGCTTGAGCCCTGGCACCCACATGGGAGACCCGGATGAATGAAACTCCTGGCTCCTGGCTTAAGATCAGCCCAGCTCTGACCACTGCAGCCATTTCCATTTGGGGAGTGAACCAGTGGATAGAAGATATCTCTCTGTGTGTGTGTGCATATGTGTGTGTGACTCTGGCTTTCAAATAAATAAAAAATACATCTTAAAAAATTCAAAATGTTTTCTTTTTTAGCTTCTTTGCCCCTTTTCCACCTCTTCAGCCTTTTATTTTTGCAAGGCAATCTAGTGCAAAGACCGCCTCATGGAAGGTTTCATATACAAGAAATTACTATTTTTATGCACTCTCCCTTAGGGTACACTCGAGCACAATCCCTACTTTTGTGGGCATTTTTTCCCTATAATATGTTTGTAGCCAAAATGTGGAACCAGCTTCAAGAAAATTAAACAGAACAAGAGAAGCCATGTGCCCCACAATTAAAGGAAACACTCTAAGTAGCAATAGGAACCCAACAGGACAGTATGCTGTGCCAAGCAAAAAATGTGCAGCCGGAAAACCTGCCAAGTATCCCTGATTTGTAAAGATTTTTTTCCATATTTAGGTAAATTAATGTAATTATTTAATGCCTCCTGCAATGGTAATAGGATTGTGCTTGGACCCTTTCAACATGTGGTGCTGGCACCAGAATCCTCTTTGAGGAAGGAAAAAGGTGGGGGAGATCAGGACCCGGATCACATGTGCTGCTTTTATTGTTGGAGGTCTGCCTGGGCCTTGGCTGGTGCGGAGTGTTAGAGAACTGGAGCAATTGAATAAAGTCCCTTCCACGAGTCGGTGGGCTCAGCAGGCACATTAGCCACCCACTGCTGTGACTCATGCTTGCTCCCCAACAACTCTGCAGCCTCATTGGGGAATCCTGGCCTTTGGATTAGGGACTCATCCATAGGGAGTCACCCCCCAGGATGTTCTAAAGCCCCTGAGTGAGGAGGAAGTTGAATTCCTTTCATTTCTCTTGGGTCACCTCATATTCAAGGATGTCACCTGTCTTAATTCTTGCTCTATCGCAATCACAAAAATACCTGACACTGTGTGATTCATAAAGAATCGAGGTCTATTTTGGCTCACAAGTTCTGGAGACTGGGTTATCCCAGAGCACAGTGCCAACACTTGCTTGGCTTCTGGTGAGGGTTTCATGCTGCTTCAGTACATGGAGGAAAGCAGAAGGGTAAGTGGGCATGTATGGAAGAGAGAGAATTTGCTTTATAACAGCCCACTCTCTAGGTAACCAATCTAGTCCCTTGTGACTGGAAACTCACCCACCTGAGAAAGTCACTACTCCATGCTGGAGCACTCCACTTCCATGACTCAAACAACTCCCACTGAGTCCCACTTCCCAACACTGCTGCATTTAGGAATTTAAGTTCCAACATCAGAACTTCTGAGTGACATGCTCAAACCATGGCAACATCAGTTCTAATTCCCTGGCCTATGCACAAGGCTACCTTGGAAGATTGCACTGATTGTCCCATGCCCCCAAAGTCTTCCACACATGCACATTTGTCTGTGTAAAGCCATAGCACATGGCAAACTCCCTTGGATGCGAAGCACGGGTTACCTCTTTAGTGCATCTACAAAGATCTCATTCATTCCTTGCTAAGGGATGACATAAACAGTGAGCAACCAGGGGAGAAGTGACTACTGCTGTGACTTTCTCCAAGACATAGAATGCGTAGAGGGGAAGAAGTGATTACATGTCCAACTGGAATCTGACTTAGAAGAGTGAGTAGGACTTGTTTAGACAGATTGCATTCATCAGCTTTTCATCACTAGAGTGAAATATCTGAGAGAAACTTACTTATAAGGAGAAAAAGGATCACTGAGCTCACAGCTCTGGGGGTTCGTGTCTAAGACTGGGAAATCCCATTGGACTGGCTCTGGGGAGTGCCATGGACAGCAATGGTGGAACATGGAGTGTGTGCAGAGGAAGGATGGCATGCTGAGACAGGAAGCATGGGGAGGCTGAGCCCAAACTCAGGTGGTTTTGTTTTTTTTGTTTTGTTTTGTTTTGTTTTTTGTTTTGTTTTTTTGCAGTTTTCTCATGAGAATGACCTTTTAAGAGCATGGGCCCAAGGAGTTGAGAACTTCCCAGCATGCCCACCTCTTAGCACCATAATTAGCATAAGATTCCACCATGTACTCTGACTTTGGAATTTAAATGTCTGCAGGAGCTCAGGAGCAAAATCTCATTCAGATTGTAGCGCATAAAGGGCAAGGTCCATTTCAGACTTCCATACAGAACAATCAGGTTCTGGAAGTAGGGATAAAGATGATGTAGAGAGGAGAGGAGAGTATGTGTTCCCACTGGCGAGGCAGAGAACGTGAGGTTGGATAAGCAGCCTTTGAGAACTATCAAAGCAAGTTTTCCAATGACCATTTTTGAACTATTGTTGTGAGTTGCAGAATCACTAAAATCTTGTTCCTCTATGATGCTGCGGCCATCAATTTTCACCTCCTGATACCATCTTGCTCCTCTAGGAGAATTTCTATTTCCCTTCTAGGGATAAGTCAAGGGATTGACATTTGTGCCTTATCTGCAATAAACATGGCCACTACTATCCAGTCTGTCCCCTGATAAAGTCATCATCCTTTAGGACCCTTGAGATTGGTTCAGGACTCCCATGGATGCTCAAGTCCCTTCTATAAAATGGTGCAGTATTTGCATATAACCTACATAATTCTCCAATATACTTTCAATTATTATAGTACCTAAAACAATGTAAATGCTGTGGAAATAATTATTATACTATGTTTAAGGAACAATGACAAGAAAAATTAATATGTATTCAATCCAGTAGAGCTATTACAGGTACAACTACATAATTCGTGAATGCAATGGGAAGTGAACAATACTCAAACATGTGCATACTGAAGACCTGAGGTTACAGCAGGGTGTTCCTACACAACATATCATGTAGATTCAGTGTATTCAAGTTCAACTTTTGCTTTATGAAAACTTCTATAATTTTTTGAAAAAGGTACTTTTGATCTACAGTTAGTTGAATTTGTGATTGTAGAACTCATGGATATATTGGGAAGGCTATATATAAGAATCATTCTTGGGGCTGGTGTTGTGGCTTAGTGGGTAAAGCCATGGCCTGTAATGCTGGCATCTCATGTGGGCACTGGTTCAAATCTCAGCTATTCCACTTCTGATCCAGCTCCCTGCTAATGTGCCTGAGAAAGCAGCAGAAGATGGCCCAAGTGCTTTGGTCCCTGCACCCACATGGGAGACCTGGAGGAAACTCCTGGCTCCTGGCTTCAGCCTACCCCATTCTTGGCCATTGTGGCAATTCAGGGAGTGAACTAGCATATGGAAACATAGAAGTTTTCTCTCTCTTTCTCTCTCTCTCCATAGTTGAAGCGCTAGGACAGCCTATATAAACCCACTATTCTAACAGTGCCTGGAAGCCCAATACAAAGTATTGTATCTTGTGAGCCATATCCATCATTTATGGTAGAGGCAGAATCAGAGCTTTGTATAAATGCTAGCAGATAACTTTATCTAATTTCACTGATGGTGGTTAAATGGTATTTTTTCTTCCTTTTTCATTTAACCCCTTCTGTTGTTCATTATAAGGACCCTCCCGATCTTTCCATCGTTGTCCATGAGGTACCCAGGAGACTCTGGGTGACTGAGCCAGCATTGCCTGTACTCAAGTCTGCTAATTTCTCTGGAGCCTTTCTCCGTGGTGGTGGACTCTAGTTTTCCTTGGAGCAGAAACAAGGATAAGCCAATATCAAGATTCATCATTTTCCATGGATGGGATGGCTCAGTCTAAACCAAGAGGGGCCCCCTCTCGATGTGTGCCTCTCTCCACACTCTCTTCCTGTGATAATCCCACTCCAGAGGAAGAGGCAAGATTCAGTGCGAAAAGGAAGGAAGACCAGCTTCCTTCCTTCCTTCCTTCCTTCCTTCCTTCCTTCCTTCCTTCCTTCCTTCTTAATTTCTTCCTTCCTTCCTTCCTTCCTTCCTTCCTTCCTTTCTTTCTTTCTTTCTTTCTTTCTTTCTTTCTTTCTTTCTTTCTTTCTTTCTTTCTTTCTTTCTTCTCTCTTCCTTCCTTCCTTCCTTCCTTCCTTCCTTCCTTCCTTCCTTCCTCCCATTTATTGTTTCCAGAGGCAGAGTGGCAGAGAGAAAAAGAAAGAAAGGGTAAGAGACAGAGATAAAGAGGTCTTCCATCCACTGGTTTACTCCCCAGGTGGCCACAAAGACAGGGGCTGGGGCAGGCCAAAGCCAGAATCCAGGAACTCTGAGTGTGCCAGTTGGGTGGCATCCTCCATCGCCTTCCAAGGCACATCATCAGGGAGCTGGATGGGAAGCAGAGCATTCTCTCTCTCTTCTCTGAAGCTTAGTGACTTAAAACCATCTACATTTATTTGTCACACTCTCACATTCTGATGGTGGTATTTCTGGTGGTGTCGTTCTGCAGAAGCGATGATTTTGAACTTCTTGAAGCCTTGGTGTCTACACTTGGAGAATGGAGAAATAACAGACTCTGCCAGGCCATCTTCTATAGACTTTTAGGGGTCACTTCTAGAAGAGAGAAAGTAGGTGGAAGAGGACTGTAGCGGGTTTGCTGGCCAGGTCAGCACATAGTGTAGACATCATTCGTGCCTCCAGTGGCTGAATTATTCCATTGCTATAGCAAGATACATGTGGCTGTGCACTTAGAAAGAAGATGCTTTTTCCAGCTCATGGTTTCAGAGATTAGAGAACACAGCATCAGCTCAGCTCTCGCGACGTCCCTCTATTAAGAGAACAGGGCAGGAAATAATGCTGTGTGCGTGGGACCAAAGCACGTGGAGTGGCCTTGCTGTGCTGTAATGCACTCTAGAGAACTAACAGGATCCCCTGAGAATTCCATTAATCTTTTCCCAAAGTAGAACGCTCATGACCTCATCATCCTCCACAGACCTCACCTCTTAAAGGTTTTACACATCTCAACACGACCTCCCTGGGGTGGCCTTCCGGCACGTGCACTTCTTGGTGGTGGAGGGGGACTGCTAAGCCACAGCACTGCCCTGCTCTCACAAATCCTAGTGAGGCACTCCCCGCCCCCTGTCATCTGCAGACTTTGGCCCAGACTCTTCTACTTAGGGCTTCCTTCCCTCTAGAACACAGGCCTTATTCTCTTCACTAGTTCATCCCAGCCCCTGTACCAGCTGTCCTTGTCCTAGGGAAGCTGGATCCACCCTCAAGGCAAGACTTGGTCACAGCCTGTTTTCCTTTCCTTTCCTCTCCTTTTATAGGATTGATTTCTTTATTTAAAGCAGAGTGACAAGAAAGAGAGGGAAAGACAGATTAGGAGAGAGATGTCCCATCCTCTGCTTCATTTCCCAGATGGCCACAATGGCCAGGACTGGGTCAGGAGCTTCTTCTGGGTCTCCCGTGAGGGTGCAGGGGCCCAAGCACTTGGGCCATCTTCCGCTGCTTTCCCAGGTTCATTAGTAGGGGGCTGCATTGTAAGAGGAGCAGCTGAGGGGCTGACGCTGTGGCGCAGAGGGTTAAAGCCCTGGCCTACAGTGCCGGCATCCCATATGGGCACTGGTTCTAGTCCTAGCTGCTGCTCCTCTGACCCATCTTTCTGCTATGGCCTGGGAAAGCGGTGGAAGATGGCCCAAGTGACTGGAGCCCCCCTTCACCCACATGGGAGACCCGGAAGAAACTCCTGGCTCCTGGCTTCGGATAGGCTCAGCTCCAGCCATTGTGACCATTTGGGGAGTGAACCAGTGGATGGAAGACATTTTTCTCTGTCTCTCCCTCTCTGTAACTCTACCTCTCAAATAAATAAATAAATAAATAAATAAATAATTTTAAAAAAATTTGAGGAGCAGCTGAGGCATGACCCAGCATCTGTATTGGTTGCTGGCCTCATGAGCGGCTGCTTAACTGGGTGTGCCACAGGGCCCGTGCTTTCTCTTACTTTTCTAACAGCCTGGCCTTCCCGGCATCCACCACACTCTGTGACCTGTTGGTGTGAGTGTTAAATGATGTCTTTTCCCTACTGGACCCTGAGCTTGATACTGCCTAAAATGACATCATTCTGCTTTGCTCTTCATGCTGTTAGCAGCACCATGTATAGCTCTTGGCGCACGGTTAGGAGTTCAGAGAACCCTTGTTGAAGACTACTTCTATACTTTCCCTTCTGACCCTGGGAAGGAGCCCGGGTAAACTCCAAGGGCCTCCCTGTACAGTCTGCAATGTTGTGGCATAACGACATTTATTTGTAGAGGCAGCCAGTTTCTTCTCTCGGCTCATTTTCCAGAGCTGTTTCCCTGTAGGCTTTGACCGGGGGGTACGTGGGGGCTGGATCTGAAAGGCTCCTGTGGTGGCAGCCCCCTTGCACCTTCCTTCTCTGCCTTGGATGAGAGGAGAGGGGTGAGTGTATTTGGTTTTGTACACATTTTAGGGGCACAGCTGAGTGGGGGGAGGGACTGGCACGTATGGATGCTTAGAAAGCCAAGACCCGAACCCTGCTTCTGGGGAGCTAGAAACTGACAGAGTCTGGAGTCTTTAGGGAAGATAATGGCAGACAACACGGTCCATTGGATTCCAGGGGTGCTTGCTGATAGTTGCTCCATCCCTCCCTGAAAGCTCACAGTGCTGCAGGTGCGTCCACACCATTGCCCTCCCCCTGTATAGGAGCCGTCTCCTATGTGTGGCCCAGTATTTAGGGTTATCACAGTGCTAACAAGAACATGACTGTTACTACTGAGACAGCTCACCTGCTAAGAGGTTTCGCTCGGCTGAAACCTCTGCTGTGGTTTTTGTAGTAATTTTTTGCTTTGTATTCTACTCTGCAAGGTGATGCATGGGTTAAGAGTGATTCGCTGGAGGTCAGAGGTAAGGAGTGGCCACGTTGGGATCTGAATGGCGCTTTGTCTGACTCTCAAGCTCCTTCTCCTACTTTTTATTCTGAAACTGCTGCCTCCATTGAAGCTTCTGGATGATCCCACAGCGGCAGAAGCCATCACGCAAGCAACGGACATCACACAGACGGGTAAAAAAAAAAAGTTGTTGCCAGTCTGTGTGAGTGTTCTGGGCGGTGTCTGCTACGGCGGCTCCAGCTTCCTCACAGGGCTAAGCTCACTTTCCTTACCCTTGTGGATCAGGATGCAACAGGGCCAACCCCCCCCCCCCCCCAACTCCGCCTGCTCCTCCTGGAGCCATTCAGCTGACAGCTGCGGGAGAGGACAGCGCCTGCCTGCTGTAAAAGGGTCCATAATTTCCCTCTGGCAAGAGACTGCGGTCCAACTTGGGCGAGGACAATTAGCGCTCTCGGCAGGAACAATGGAAGCAGCAACAGATGCCTCCTGACTGCCCAGCGCCGCTGAGCCCAACCTCCTGCGAACGGGCGGCCCAGGAAATCTGCAGCCAGACCAGCAGCCTGCCTGGGGCGGGCTGGTTCTGGAGTTGGTAAGGAGAGAGGCATTCTGGGAGCAAGCCCAGTGACCAAGGACCTGCCAGGCCAGTCACCGCCCCGCCCATGGCTGGGACACGCCCACTTCCCTCCTGGACTAGGAAATGGTCAGAGCTATTTCTGATATGAATCAGCATTTTGGTAAACTCAGAGAATGTTGTCAAATGGTTACAAGCAAACAATCCGGAACTGACCCAGGTGGATTTGGATTCACTTGCTAGCTGTTGCCCTTGGGGAGAAGAACAATCCTTAACTCCTCTGAGCCTCAGTTTCCCCATATTTAAAACTTATAAATAATAGCATCTGCATCAGATGTGTTGTGGGAGACGGAATAAAATAAAACATGAAAACACGTGCCTTCCAGTGAAAGTACAGAAACATGAAAAGTGATTGATGTCACTGAGAACTCTATCACTGGGATCAGCACACTGTAGGTGCTCAATGGATGCATCATCAGACTTGGAGTCATTTAGAGGGAGAAGCGCTGTTAGAAATCCTCTGGCTGAAGGGCGGGTGTTGTGGTGCCGTAGATTAAGCCGACACCTGCGACAATGTCATCCTTCGTGGGCTCTGGTTGAGTCTTCGCTGCTCTGCTTCTGATCCAGCTCCCTGCTGGTGCTCCTGGGAAAGCTGCAGCAATCACCAAGTACCTGGGCCCCCGTCACCAATGTGGGAGCTCCTGATGAAGTTCTGGGCTCCTGGCTTTGGCCGGCTGCAGCCCCAGTCACTGTAGCCATTTGGCGGAGAGAAGCAGTGGATGGAGGATCTCTCTCTCTCTCTCTCCCCCTCTCTCTCTCTCTTTCTCTTCCTCCGTCTCTCTCTAACTCTGCCTTTCAAATAAATAAATCAATCCTGAAAAAAAAAAAGAAAAATAATGTGGCTTAGTTTTGTTCAGATTGTTCAGTGAGAAGTGTTTCAGGAGATCCAAAATATTCCCTTTTTTTTGGACAGGCAAAGTTAGACAGTGAGAGAGAAAGAGAGACAGAGAGAAAGGTCTTCCTTCCATTGGTTCACCCCCCAAATGGTCGCGCTACAGCCTGCGTGCTGTGCCAATCGAAGCCAGGAGCCAGGTGCTTCCTCCTGGTCTCCCATGCGAGTGTAGGGCCCAAGCACTCGGGCCATCCTCCACTGCACTCCCAGGCCACAGCAGAGAGCTGGACTGGAAGAGTAGCAACCGGGACAGAATCCGGTACCCCGACCAGGACTAGAATCCGGCACCCATATGGGATGCCAGCGCCGTGGGCAGAGGATTAGCCTAGTGAGCCACGGCGCCGGCTCAAAATATTCTCTTAAATATTTGTTAATCACATTGTGGGAACTTTTTAAATGTTCAACAACCCATGGGTTCACAAAACCTATTTAACCTATTGGTGACCTCAAGTCTGTTAAATTGTGTTACCAAGCTACTCACTTCTCCAAAGACTTGGAGCAAGGCTTAATTTGAGATTTTTTTTGAAACTGAATTTAGAGATCGATAAATGAATGTTTACCCTTCTCTGTGAACATCTCCATGTTTGCAAAAAAAACAAAAATCAAAAATAAATCACATGAAGATAACAGATGGAAAGCTGCCTCTTTCTTTTATTACCCAAGATTTCAGTATTTGATTTACGACTGGGTGCATTACTGTTCTTATTTATAGGTCTATGCAATATATTTGAGTATAAAGTATGATACACAGATACTAATTAAGTTTTACTTTTGCATGTCTTATAAATTGGGGTTCCATCCAAGATTCCTCCGCTTGAAAATAAAGTCTGATCTTCTCCATCATCCTAACTTTGAAGCTGTGATTCCAGGTACAGGGAGGAAGGAAGTCTGCCCAGGAACCATCAGCGCAGAACGGGGACCGGTAAGCAGGACACTCATTCCCTTTCCCTTCCCCACGCTTCTCCCTTTGCCCTGTTCAAAAACCTCCACATCACAGGGTCAAAACCAGGAAACCACAGTAGCACCCAGAGTCACACGAAAAGCCTCTGACCCAGCTTAGTGCTCGGTGCAGTGGCCCCGTGGCTGCATTTTGACCCCAGCCACAGAGGCAAAAAGCCCCAGATGCGGGGACCAGAGCCAGCCTGATCCTTAGTGTCCTCTGACCTCCACAGCCTCTACACCTCTGCGCCTGGTTCAGTGACTAACAATGGAGTCCTTCCAGCCTTTCGTTCCCTCCCCGCCTCCCTACCTCAAATGCCAGGTGAGCACCCAAAACAATGAGGCACCGTCAGAGTTCAACAAAATGCTGCCACGCTGGATGTGGGAGATGGGTGACAAACACACGCAGATATAACCAAGTCATCAAGGCATCTCATAGGCATCTTCCTCGCACCGCCTCAGAGGGGCATGGTCTTCTCCTGGCGGCCCTGGCTGGTGCCATTCAGCACTGTGATGGGCAGAAGGGCACTCACGCGACAGAGCTCTGCTGTTAACTTGGTGGTTTATTCAGTGCCTTGGTTAGAAAGAGCAGCCGACCTTGACTCCACCTAAAGAGCAGATCTAGATACTCTAACTCCCTCCAGGAGCCTGAGGCCATGGCTTGTTATCTTCAAAGCCTGCTTTCAGCACTCCACCAGGGCCAACTTTTGAAGGAATTCCGAGTTTGTCTTGTGCAGATCTCTTGGGTGAGACTGAGGGGTCCAGAGCCCGGAGGACAGGGGTGCTCCTTTATGTCATAGCACTGAAGGCCTAGAGAGCATGCACAGTAGCTGCCCAGGGCTGCTGAGAGCTGTTCCGAGACCTCTATCACCAAGTCTCAGCTTCTCGTGTATTGCGAATATGGGCAGATGCTCGGGATCTTCCATGGGATGCCACCTTGTGGCCACCCTGAGTTGTCACCTTGGGTTGTGTGAACCACCTGGAGAAATGGCATCACTAACTCACTTCTCCAAGGTACAGCAATGAACAATGAAGACAAGATCACTCTCCTTATGGAATTTATTTTCCATTGAAAGAGGAATGAAAAGTCAATTGTATGCATCAACTTGGCTAGACCCTGGTCTCCCGTTATTCAACCATACACGACTCCAGGTGCCGCTCAGAGGGTGCACCTGTAGATGAGGTTAATATCTGCAATCAGTTGACTTTCGGTAAGAAAGATTATTCTCGACAGCCTGCGTGGCCTTCATCTAATCGGTTGGGACTTTATCAGCATTACTAAAGTTTCACTTGGGAAGAAGGAAGCTTGCCTGCAGCTGTTGCCCAAGAGCTTCCAGCCTGCTGGTCTACCCTACAGGTACTGGACTCACCAACCCCACAATCACATAAGATATTTCCTTGTAACAATCCATATGTTAGTGTGTGTGTATTCATCCACGGACATATGCATATATGAGTATATATATGTAATATATAATATATAATAAGAATATATATATATATATAAAAGAGGGATCTTCAAACATTCATGGGGAAACTATGTGTGCATTTCAAATTGATTTTTATCAGAATAAACTTATCTTTTAATTTCCTTTTCTATAAACTTGCTATCCATTGGCAAGGTTTCCAAGAAGAGGACTGAGAGATTCCTAGTCTAGCTCCTGGACCTTCGCCCATCCAGGGTTCCACAACACTCTTCTCTGGCTCAGCCTGCACAGCATCCCTCTTCTATTCTATACTTCAAAGGGTGTTGCAAGAATTCTGGGTCAATGCAGGAGACTCAAGGGAGTGATGCAGGACTGTGTGTTGTGACTGAGTTGACCCTTTCTGACCAAAGGTGCTGAAGAAGCAGGGCTCAGCAGGCCTGCAATAGTTTCTGCAGGGCAGTTTGATATGGTCCCTATAGAGGTATTAAGAAGGCGGATGGAGAAGCCAGCACTTTGGCAGAGTGGGTTAGGCTGCTGTCTGTCATACCAGCATCTTGTATGAGTACCGGTTTTGGGTCACTTCTGATCCAGCTCCCTGCTAATGTGCCTGGGAAAGCAGCAGAAGATGGCCCAAGTGCTCGGGCCCCTGCTACCCAAGTGGGAGACCTGGATGAATTTAGAGGCTCCTGGCTTCAGCCTGGCCCAGCACTGGCTGTTGTGGTCAATTGGGGACTGAACCAGCAGATGGAAGATCAATGTGTGTGTGTGTGTGTGTGTGTGTGTGTGTGTGTGTCTGGCTCTGCCTCCCTTTCTGTAACTGCCCCTCAAATAAATAAATGTTTTAAAACAAAAGAGGAGAGGTAGAAGAGACTTTCACCATATCATTGTTTCCTCTTTCTAAGAATCCTCAGTGCCCAGATTCATGCCATCAAATCAAGGAAGTAGAATCTCGAAGGACTTTGGACAACTCCTCTTTGTGTATGGGATAGGTGTAGCTTTGAACCACAAAGAGTTGCATTGCTTTTTACTTATTTATCTACTTTATACACCATGCATCTTATGCATATAAAAGTAAAGCTCATACCTATGTAATGCTCATGAACACAAATTCACTTCTCAGAATTTATCCTACAAAAACACACGTATTGAGGCTGGTGCTGTGGCTCAGCGGGTTAAAGCTGCTGCCTGCAGTGCTGGTATCCCACATGGGCACCAGTTCACAACAATGCTGCTCCACTTCCGATCCAGCTCTCTGCTATGGCCTGGGAAAGCAGTAGAAGATGGCCCAAGTCCTTGGGCCCCTGCACCCATGTGGGAGAACCAGAAGAAGCTCCTAGCTCCTGGCTTTGGAGCTCAGCTCTGACCATTGCTTTCATTTGGAGAGTGAACCAGCAGAATGCAAGACCTCTCTCTCTGGGTCTCCTCTCTCTGTAACTTTGTCTTTCAAATAAATAAAATATTTTTTTTAAAAAAGAAGAAAGCAATAGTGACAACAATGGATTAAAAAATACATGTATTCTGAGAAATGAATTTGTGAAATGCAGGGTAATCCTATTTTTAATTACAAAGGATATGTTCAAGTTAATCACCTTTGACATGACCATACCAACTGTTACTTCTGCCTGCTCCGTTCTTTAAAGGAACATTTTCAAGGCTAGGCATTGTAGTATGGCAGGTAATGCCACCACCTGCAAGGCCAGCGTATGGGCACCAGCTCCCCTCCAGGCTGCTCCACTTCCAATCCAGCTCCCTGCTAATGGCCTGGGAAAAGCAGTGGAAGATGGACCAAGTGTTTGAGCCCCTGCCACCCATGTAGGCATTCCAGATGAAGCTCCTGGCTCCTGGCTTTGACCGGGTCCAGCCTCGGCTATTGTGGCCATCTAGGGAGTGAACCAGTGAACCCCTGAACCCACATCTCTCCTTCTCTATACATAACTCTGACTTTCAAAAAATATATAAATGAACCTTTTTTAAAAGAAGAGTAATTTTCTCTGTATGTTGGCCCATGTGAGTGTTCAGGCTCTGTTGTCTAGTTGCTACCATCTTAGCATCTGTGTTGATATCATGGAAAGTACAGAGTCGGTTTGCTGAGCAGGCAAAGGCAGTTGATGGGGGAAGGAGCTGGGGGCACGGCTTCTGTTGCACCATCTTCAGCTGGATGCTCTGCTTACTGACCATTTCCCACAGAACCGTGAGGACCGCTCAAAATCAAGCAACTATCGATCGAGGCATGGAAATATCCTCATTATAAAGATACATTGTTTTAAAGATTGATTTTATTTATTTGAAAGGAACAGTGGCAGAGAGAGAGAGAGATCTTCCATCCACGGTTCACTACCCAAATGGCTGCAACGTCAGGGGCTAGGCCAGGCCAAATCCAGGCCCCTGGAACATTTGGAACTCCCACATGGACAGCAGGGGCCTAAGCATTTGAGTCATCTTCCCCTGCCTTCCAAGATGCCTTACCAGGGAGCTGCATCAGAAGTGGAGTAACCAACACTCAAACCAGTGCTGTGATATGGGATGCCCAAGCATTTGAGCCATTATCTGCCACCTCCTAGGGTGTGTATTGGGAGGATGCTGGATTGGAAGTGGAAGCAGGGCTCAATCTCAGGCACTCTGATATGGGATGTGGGTGTCCAGGTCAGGATTATAACCTTTTACACCGCAACACCTATCTCCAAGATAAATTTATTTTTATTCTTTTAAAAAACTTTGTCTTATTTATTTATTTTGGGGGAAGAGAGAGAGAGAGAGAGAGAGAGAGAGAGAGAGAGAGAGAGAGAAATTTCCCCTCTACTGGTGGCTAACTACCTGAATGTCCACAGTAGCTAAGGAGGGGGCCAGGCCAGAACAAAGAGGCTGGAACTCAATCCAGGTCTCTCCCTCTGATGGCAGGCACAGAAGTGTTTGACCAATCATGCATTGCCTTCCCTGGTGCATTAGCAGGAACTAGATGGGAAGCAAAGTAGCCAGGACTCAAACCAGCACTCGGATTTGGGATGCAGCTTTCACAAGCAGCATCTTAACACACTGAGCCACAATGCTCACCCAAAACTTATCTTCTCATTTCGTTTCTCCCATGAGCTCCTTCAAATGCCCTCTTGTAAGTTTGGCCTTTCATAACCAACTGTAGCATCTGCCAGCTCTGAAGGTCTTTCTGCACGCACACATCCAGGGCTATGCCCTTTTCATCCGTGAAGCACCCACTGGCTGGATAGGCAGAGACACTCAAGAGGTGATCTAATCTTACATTTGACTTCTGGTACCCATTTTCCTGTTAACTTTTAACATATGTAGCCTGCAGGCGTGCTTCACACACAGCTCCAGCTTTCCCAGGAAGCAATGATCAGATGGAGAAACGTGTAAAGATTTGAGAACACGCGCAATTTTCACTTTGTATGTTGTCAGTGAACAACTATTCCAAAGGAACTTTTCTCACCACTTGGCTGTCAAAAAAATTGGAATGCGGTGGCGCTCTGACAAAGTTACACATTTAATGAACAGAGCACCTAAGGAATATTTCTACAAATTTGATAACTGCTTCACTGGCATTCAAAGACATGCTAACTAGAGACTTGGCGCATATAAGGGAATTATTTTGTAGTTTCTCTCATGGATAGAGAAATCTCCGACAATGTGTTCTGTATGTGTTCTAGTGTGGGCATGGGTGGGATTGAACCCTGATAGCTAGAGGTAGAAATTAGTAACCAAGTGGTCTCTGTTAACAACATCCATGGAGAAGATTTATTCGACTCTGCTTGTTCATTTTCTGATCCCCTTGTATAACCTGCTGGAGACTTCCTCACTTGGACAGACGATTCTTTTGCATGTTGTTGTTCTAAGTCCTGTCTCCCTGATTACATTCCTGAAGGGGAAAGACCATGTCTTAATGTTCTTTAATAACCCTGCGGGCTCCTATTGTGAGGTTTAGAATTTAACAAGCAGTAAGTAAAAGTTTGCTAGAATGAAGGGTACTTCAGAAATTCCCATCTACCCATAGAAATGAATATTCTAACTAGACAATATTTGTATCATTCATTGGGATATTCTTTTAAAATTTTTAAATTTATTTTCATTTTATCTGAAAAGCAAAGAAACACACAGACAGACAGACTTAGAGAGACAGAATGAGGTCTTCCATCCACTGCTTCACTCTCTAAATGAACACAACAGCCGGGGCTGGACAAGGTTGAAGGCAGGAGCCAAGAACTCCATTTGAGTTTCCCATGTGGGTGGAAGGGACCAAAATATTTGAGCCATCAGCCCACTGCCTCCCAGGGCATGCATTAGATAGAAGTTGGATGGGAAGCAGAAGTGGGAATGGAATTCAGGCACTCCTTTATGGGATGTGGTTGTCCCAAGCAAGGACCTAACTGCTGTTCCCAAATGCTCCTCCATTTCTTACAAAGTCTCTGCAAGTATTTTAAAAGCTAATTCTGAGTTATTGCTTATGCTTGAATGTATCATCACGAATTATCCTAGAAGTTATTATAATAAAAGGGTGTCCTTTCTTGGAAAAAGAGGCTGAAAAATAAATATAATGTCTGTTCCCAGGGCTGCAGCTTATAACAGCTGATGACCTTGCTCCCAGGCCAAGACAGCAGCAGGATCCGTAACTAAGTCTGTGGAGTCTCCAATACCCTTTGGCCAGGAAGCTCTCCCTGCAAGTGTGGTATGGTGCTCCAACTGACATCAGTCTGTGGGTTATCTCTTACTGGTACCTGCACAGATACATCACACATTGAGAGTAAAGATTTGTAAAATCTCTACAAATTAATTTCTTAGAAAGACAGAGAAACAGGGAGAGAGAAAGAGAGATCTTTCATCCATTGGCGTACTGTTCAAATGCTTGCAACAGCTGGGATTAGACAGAGGCAAAACCAGGAGCCGGGACCTCAACTCAGTGTCCAAGATGGGCAGCAGGGACCCAATCACTTGAGCCACCATCACTGCCTTAGCAGAAAGCTGGAGTGAGGAGCCGGAGCTGGGGGTCTAACCCAGGTACATCTATGCAGAATGGGGCGCCCTAATTGGTGTCTTAACCAGTAGACAAAACACCCATTTCACATTTATAATTTTTTATAGAAATGTGATATGTGAAGATATACAAGCAGGTGATCATTCTTCTAGTAATTCATTTGTATTGCAGGTACAAAAGCCTCAGTATTTAAAGGACTGGGAGGGGCCGGTGTTGCGGCATAGTGGGCTAAGCCTTGCCTGTGGCACTGGCATCCCATATGGATATGAGTTAGTGTCTCAGCTGCTTCTCTTAACCCAGCTCTCTGCTGTGGCCTGGGAAAGCAGTGAAAGATGGTTCAAGTCCTTGGGCCCCTGCACCCATGTGGGAGACCCCGAAGAAATTCCTGTCTCCTATAGATTGGCCCAGCTCCGGCCATTGCAGCCATTTGGGGAGTGAACCAGCAGGTGGAAGACCTCTCTCTCTCTGTATTTCCCTCTGTCTCTCTCTGTAACTCTACCACTCAAATAAATAAACAAATAAAAAATAAAGGACTGGGAAACAAACTGCTTCATCATCACAGCTCATTTGAGGAACACTGCCCTCAGCCACTGGACTGGGTCCTCACAGGTTCTAGAGATCTGGACAGAGATAGATACAAAATACCCAGCAGGGAGAGACTCCCAGACAGGGGTAAACACAAGAATCAAAGAACGAGATTGCCGCCCAGAATGAGCCTGCAGGGGCCAAGCGTTGTGGCACAGAACGTTCGGCGGCCACTTGTGATGTCCATATTTCATGTGGCTTCCCACCCAGTTGCCTGCTAATGTCCCGGGAAGCAGCAGATGATGGCTGTAGTATTTGCACCCCTGCCACCCATGTGGGAGTTCCTGGCTCCAGGTTTCGGCCTGGTCCAGCTCTGCCTGCTGTGGACTGACATAAAACAATAAAGATCGAAACTATTGGAAATTCTAAAATAAAAGAAATCCCACAGGCAAGATGTTCTTTGACTAGAAGCAATTATTAAACACAAAACAAAACAAAACAAAAAACTCTGGGGCGCCGGATTCTGTCCCAGTTGCCCCTCTTCCAGTCCAGCTCTCTGCTGTGGCCCGGGAGGGCAGTGGAGGATGGCCCAAGTCCTTGGGCCCTGTACCCGCATGGGAGACCAGGAGAGGCACCTGGCTCCTGGCTTCAGACCAGCGTGGTGCGGCGGCCACAGCGTGCCGGCTGCAGCGGCCATTGTGGGGTGAACCAACGGAAAAGGCAGACCTTTCTCTCTGTCTCTCTCTCTCTTACTGTCTAACTCTGCCTGTCAAAAAAAAAAAAAAAAAAATCAAATTGAAGAATTTACCAAATATAAAACACACAGTGATAAAGAGGTGAAAAACATTAAACAGCAGTTAAATAACATGATCCATAGCTCCAGAAGACAGAAAAAGAGTTCCAGGGGACTGGTATTGTGGCACAGTGGGTTAAGCTGCCACCTGCCATCCCATATGGGTACCCGTTTTGAGTCCTGGCTGTTCCACTTCCAACCCACCTCCTTACTAGTTTGCCGGAGAAAGCAGCAGAAGATGACTCAAACACTCAGGCTACTGTCACCCGTGTAGGAAACCCACATGAAGCTTCTGGCTCCTAGCTTCAGTCCAGTCCAGCCCTGGCCTTGCTGCCATTTAGGGAGTGAATCAGCAGAGGGAAGATCTCTGTCTCTCCCTCTTTCTCTGTAACTCTGCCTTTCAAATAAATAAATAAAGAGTTCCAAAAGGGGAAAATATAGGGAATTTGAGTGAATATAGAATATTTGAAAATGTTATCATTAAGAACTTTCTTTCTTTTTTTTTTTTTTTAATTTGACAGGTAGAATTACAGACAGTGGAAGAGACAGAGAGAAAGGTCTTCCTTCTGTTGGTTCACCCCCCAAATGGCAAAAGCTGGGCTGATCCGAAGGCAGGAGCCAGGTGCTTCTCCTGGTCTCCCATGCGGGTGCAGGGCCCAAGGACTTGGGCCATCCTTCACTGCCTTCCCAGGCCACAGCAAAGAGCTGGACTGGAAGAGGAGCAGCCTGGACTAAAAAAACCCAGTGCCCATATGGGATGCCGGCGCCACAGGCGGAGGATTAACCAAGTGAGCCACGGCACCGGCCCCAAGAACTTTTTTAAAAGCTTCTTATTTTTATTTATTTGAAAGGCAGAGTAACAGAGATAGATGATAGATAGACAGATACATAGATAGAGATAAAATGGTAGATAAATAGATAGAGACCTTCCATCTGCTGGCTCACTGTCAAAATGCCTGCAACATTTGAGGCTGGGCCAGGCCAAAACCAGGAGGCTAAAACTCCATCCAATTCTCCCATGATGATGGTAGGAACCCAAGTTCTTGAGCCATCATCTGCTGCCTTCGGGGTGTAAATTACCAGGCACTGCCCTGGAAGCAGGTGCTGGACTCAGACCCGGGAACTCTGATATAGGATGCAGGTGTCCCAAGCAGCGGTTGAACAGATTCACCAAACATTCTCCCTATGACTGAGAATTTTAGATTTTTTTTTACAGGCAGAGTGGACAGTGAGAGAGAGACAGAGAAAAAGGTCTTCCTTTTCCGTTGGTTCACCCCCCAATGGCCGCTGCGGCCGGCACACTGCGCTGATCCAATGGCAGGAGCCAGGTGCTTCTCCTGGTCTCCCATGGGGTGCAGGGCCCAAGCACTTGGGCCATCCTCCACTGCACTCCCTGGCCACAGCAGAGAGCTGGCCTGGAAGAGGGGCAACCGGGACAGAATCCGGCGCCCTGACCAGGACTAGAACCCGGTGTGCCGGTGCCGTAAGGCGGAGGATTAGCCTATTGAGCCATGGCGCCAGTTGAGAATTTTATAAATTTCAAAAAAGTTCTTAGTCCTTGAGACTCATCTCCCTAAAATTTTGAGTAGAAGAGTATGAGCCATACCATCACTGAACAAATCAGAGAACAACACAAAGTGCTGAGGAAAACGGCAGAGCACCCAGATTCTCCTACTTAGCTGTTATCTTTTAAAATTGAGGAAAAAATGAATCGTTTTAGGGCCGGCGCTGTGGCTCACTTGGTTAATCCTCCACCTGTGGCACCGGCATCCCATATGGGCACCGGGTTCTAGTCCCGGGGTTGCTCCTCTTCCAGGCCAGCTCTCTGCTGTGGCCCGGGAAGGCAGTGGAGGATGGCCCAAGTGCTTGGGCCCTGCACCCGCATGGGAGACCAGGAGAAGCACCTGGCTCCTGGCTTCGGATCAGCGCGGTGCACCGGCCGCAGCGGCCATTGGGGGGTGAACCAATGGAAAGGAAGACCTTTCTCTCTGTCTCCTTCTCTCTTACTGTCTATCTGTAAAATAAATCTTTAAAAAATGAATCTTGTTAAATATCCAGTTTTGACAGGCCCTTACTGAAAGAACTACCAAGGATGCACACAATCAAGAGGAACACAAGCACAGCAGGAAGGAGTGAGAATGCTGGTAAAATGTAATCTCAATGCAGTGTTTTAGAAATGTCAGTCCCCCTCATTAAATATATATATATATATATATATATATCTGCATTGTAATATTCTCTTTCAAACTAAAATTAAAATTCTAGACAACAGTTGAAAGGCAGCTGGGGAAAGTGTTATGTAGTTGATAAAGGTCCTTGACTTCAGTGGAAGAAAAACAGAGTCACGGAAGAACTTGCAGTGTTATTGGAAAATGTGAGAGAGCTACACATGGCAGGGAAGTCACTACCAAAGGAAGAAGTGATTGATAAATCCAAACTAACTGAGGGATTAAAAACAAATAAAGATAGCATTAACAATGCAAAAGAAAACAGGAAAGTAGGGGGGTAGAAGGAAAAAAATTGTAAGTATAAAACAAAATTAAAGTGATAGAAATTGCTCCAAATGCATTGTTGGTCATAATACATTAAATTCATCTATTAAGGGGAACAAACATCAAACAGGTTTGAAAAAAACACAACCTAACATAAGATGTCTTAGAAACATTAAAAATTAAGCCAAGAAAAAGTTCAGGCAAATAGTAACTTTAAAAAAGCTGATGAAAAAATATTCCTATCAGACAATATAGACTTGGAGGCAAAATAACATTAATAAGGATAAAGAAGAAGATATGAATAGAAAAGTGTAAGAATAAAATAGTCATGTGACAACAGATGGTCTATTATCAAAAACACAGAAAATAATTGGCTAAAAGAATGTGATTCCCTGGACACAAAACAGGCAGCATTTGAAAATGAGTAACTGGACTTTGGTGTGCGTATTTAGATAGCATGAGGAAATGTATACAAGCTTCTTGGTCAGTAGGCGTCTTTCCCAATCAAATCATCTGCATTGTATGCTTGGTTAATGTTTGTCAAGTATCCCACTGAGGGGACATATCAGAATTCATCTAACCAAGCTCTTATAATTAGATACGGAGACTCCTTTGAAGTTTTCTCTATCATAAACAACCCACTAGATATCCACGTGCAGATCACATTTTCCTTTTTCCTATTCTATGCTACTCCAAAGGCACACACATAACAATGTCTTTGGGCCATACCACTGCCTCATCAGTGTAAACTTTTCCCAGCGGACATAACAGTGCACATCTTGTTATCTACTCATAACACTGGATACCAGATTTTTTCCATCCTTCATAATGAACATGAAAATAATTTTATTTTTCTAGCCTCTATAAACAAAAACATGTGACTGCTATAAAGAATTTCATACAGTTCAGGGAGATTGAACAAGAAAGTGAAAGATCATCCAAAAGCTACCACTAGATATAAGAGCCATTAAAGTTCTGGCACTGATTTTCTAGAATGTTTTATTTCTCATAAAATTAGCATGGTACTAGTTTTCCATTTTCAAATTAAAGTATAAGAGTGGGCTTTTGCTGGAGTGGTTAATATGGCACTTGGGACACCTTCATCCCATATCAGAGTGCTGAGTTCCGGTCCCACTTGACTCCAGATCCTCACTTCCTGATAATGTGCACCCTGGAAGGCAACAGGGTTGGGCTCATGGCTCCTACAGGGGACACCTGCATTGAAGACATTCTCCTGTGTTCCTCTATAGTTGAACTCTTCTGCCCAGCCTCTAGCCCCTGTTTCCTCTCCCTATTGTTTCTGTTTTCCAGAATGTCAAATAACATAATGCATTTGACGTTCATCTATGCGACTGCATCAGTAACCCACTCCTTTTGATTATGTGTGGCACATACTTCTTTTAAGTCTTTACTAATCAAATTGGGAGGGCAGTAAGTGATATATTTTAGTTTAAATTACATGCATTTGATGACTATTGAAATATTTCTTTATGTGTTTATTAGTCACCAGGACTCTTTCTAGAATGAATCACGCTGTTTTCCTTTAAAATACGTCACAAGTGGGATTTTTCTCTCCCTTCTCATCACTGCCCATCAGTGATGTGGTTTTACTGTCTAGTGTTTGGAGACTTTACCAGCCAACAAATTTAACCTCCATTCTGCTTTATTCTGGCATCATCTATGAATGATTGAGGGCAGGGACACAACCCTCTAACATTAAACTAGAGCCCTGAACAGTGAGTTCAGAGAGGAAGTAGGAAGATCATCGCAGTCCTTTCTATATGACAGTAAGGAGAAGGAAAGCTGGAAATTGAAGGTTTGCTTCCAAGGCATTCTCTGCCCTTTTGCCTGTTCTCTCATAGAGAATTGTTTCTTTCTAGTCAACCCAGAACCATTACGGTTAAAAGTAATGAGCTTGTATCAATAAACATTTATTAGGCTAGTTTCAGGCTAACAAATTGAGCCCTCCAGGCAAAGTCCATACACCTGCCAGGCTACAGGAAAAGGCAAGTCTTCCAGAAATCTCAACCATCTTTATCTCATGAGATTCTACATCCTGGCAGTTAAGGCCAAGATATTCAAAACCAGCTGACCCTGGGTTCAAATGATGACTGGCCACAGCCTGTGAGACCCAGTACAAGTTACTCAGCTTTCTGGAGCTATTCAAGATTGTAATAGAAATAGCTCTTACTTGCTTAAGAAATCCGTGAGAGTAGATGTGCGAAACATCTAGGGCGGGACTTCTTATCTGGCCAGGACTATTGTAACCTATCAATGGGAGCTCCAGTTATCATCACTTGGAATAAGTGAACCGCAGACTCAGCAGTCTTATTTGTGCTCTTTCTTTCCAACCAGACCAAAGCAGGGAGAGGGAAAGAGGAACTGGACATGTTCTCATCAGAATTAGAAGGTTCCATGCTGTTGCTGGAATAATTTGGGGTCTGTACACTTCCTTCTGGCCGATTTGGAGCAACCCTGCAAGTGCACCCAAACTCGATCTCGCTGGCCATCAGCGAACATCTCTTGGAGCATTATCCCAGCATGGCTTAGGTACCTGCCCTTTTCAATAAGGAGTTCTCATTACAGAACTACAAACTGGAACAGGGGAACCAGTGCATTGAACCTGCTTTTATCTTGTAAGAGACAGAATGTGCGCTAATTGAAACAGTGTGAGGTGTGGAGTCTGAAGGATGAAGATTCCTTACTGAGCCTCTGTTTCCTCATTCCCCTATCAGAGGATTGTGATATGGACGAGACCAGGGAGGTTCAGACACAGATGTTTGGTTCTCTTCTCTTCTCTGTTCTCTCTCTTCTCTGTTAAGGTTTGTCATTTAAGCCTGTAGTCATCCGATGGGTCTTGGAAGCCAACATCTCTCTTCTTTCTCTCCTGTTATTTTCATCTTACTCTGTGACCAAAGTCGGTAGCTTGGCAAAAACTCATGAGAGTAGTAGGAGCAGTGGAGGGCCTGGGTATGTGCCCAGAGTTCTTATACAACTGTGTGCACTCTTGCTCCTGGTTTGTGTTGATGGCTGCTGGAGGTGGTGGCTGTCATTCGGACTGAGCAGACGTCCCAAACAAGGCTGCTTGCCTCTACTTACTCTTCTACCCTGGGCTTAGTGACTACCTAGAGCCAGCCCCATAAATTTCCACCAACTCATCCAGTGTGGGGCTCCTTTCGTTGTTAGCAAGGTGTGGTCCTGTCTTGGGAAAGGCAAACCTTAGAGGCCTATTTTTCCTGGCTCTCTTGTTGACACTCGAGGCACCATCTTCAGAAGCAGTGTGTGCTTTTGTGTGGTAGAGAACCAAGAGGGGTCCAATTTTGCCATCAATCATATTTAATAGCATATGCTATTAATGTAATTTTGTTATTGAAGATTCCTAAATCTATTCAGTGGCTTGCACAAGACAATTATGGTTTTTCAAAAGTACATGCATGCAATCAGATATCACCTTTAATTAGAGCTGTAGCAATTAAATATGGTCATTATAAATGTAATATAAAATATTCATTAAATATCAGTTGATGTGGCATTTCTGTGATTTAAGGGAAAATGACATTGGAATCAAACAATGAGAATTCTTATTAATTATTTGGTGTCTTATAAAAGATTTTCTGCTATGAGGATGATGTGAAAAAGTACAGGGAAGGAAGCTTTTGACATTTTGAACAGCTTTGCTCTGCCTCAGAGCTGAGCCCAGCTACACACACACACACACTCAAAGTTCTGATTCTGCCCGTTTCCCAAGAAAAGGCAGCCTTTAGGTCTGATTAACTAGGACTGTGGACTTCACCCTGTCTCCTTCCAAAGTAAGGACAGAGGGTTGAGACCTACCTGTGGCAAGTTCCCATTTTGAAATCCATATCACTTTCATGGAGTATTTTGCTTTCGGATTGCAAAAAGATTAACATGCACTCAATGATAAAAATGCTTCCCTGGAAGACGTTTGTGGGTGCTGAAGATGCATAGTGAGGAAACACCCCAAGTTCAACAGCAGCCTAAACATGTTTAGATGGGCAAAAAAAGGACACTTAACCGAATTCTTATCAGGAATCAGGATGACGTGATTAATTCTTTAGTTATAAAAAATTAAGACAGAAATACATAAAGTGGACAAAATAAACAAAATAATATTTCTCCTTCTCCAATTCTGCCTTAGTGCTGTTTTGTGTTGCTTTATAACCAAAAAGTCGAGAGATTTTTTTTTTCTTCCTTGGAAAAACTAATGGTCTTGGTTTATGTTCCTTTATTGTAGGTTCTCTGGTCATTTGTGACTTGTCATTTAAGAGCTGGAGAAGGAGGCTGCTTTGTATCAGGAAAAGGTTGAAACTGGCTTCCCAGCCTTCTTGCTACAAACATATTGGCTGGGGAAGGGTATAGAAAGGAACTAGAGAAGGTGAATAACGACTCCTCCAACAATTTAGAATGTTTGAAGTTAATTATCCTACTCTGATGACTGGTTGTCTAGACATTTTAAGTATTTATTTTGTGGTGTCCCCTACAGTTCATAATTAAAGACCTAAAGGAAGGCTCCCGGAGGTTTGTACTGGCCAGACCAGAAATTACCCGCACAACATACTGTGCATCGGCAAAACACAGGAAGAAGTTGCATTCCTTTTTTCCATGCAGTCTGATCGGAGGCAGCGGCTGGAGTATTGACCGTCTTTGAACCACAATGGCATTAATGAACCCAGCCGACATCCACAGGGCTCAGCGAGGAATCCCAGCCTGGGACTCAGTTTGTCGATGGTTCCTAAGAGACAAGACAGGAGGGGCACTATCTATCCACTAGAGTCAAGAGTGCCCCAGGCTTCAGTCCCCTGGCGTTACCTGTGTCGCAGAGCTGGGAGGCAATACCAGAGACACTGAACTCATATAGGCATGGTGACATAGTTCACTCATTTCTTCATTTACTCATTCATTCATTCAACAACTCTTTGCTTAGTGCTGGGAATCGGATCTTGGTTTTGCTTTTAATGAGATGTGCGCCTTCCATCAAGTTACAGAACTTCTGTGATATCTAGTTTGCTTATTTGTCAAATGAGCATGATAATATTTATTTTTTGCATGATTATTAGGTTCAACAAGGTAGGATACATAAGAGTCACTGAGCACAACATCTCCTGTGTAGTCAGTGTGTCATCATCATGGAGTTTAATATATGGCAATGATAAAACTGATGCAAACATGGGGTGGAACTTGCAAAGCTGTGTCCCTTCTTGCTGCCATCTTCCAGTTCTGTGATACCTCCCTAAGCCTGGGGTCTCCAAGACATGCTGGTGAGACCTTCCTTCTCATTTGGAAGCAACACAGATTTCCCTGAAGGAGTAATATGACATCGTAAGGGGATGGAATGACCCAGGTAGATGTCACAGAGGAGGAAGCATTTGTAAGAACAGGCATCCTGTCCATCCAGAGCCTATGCTGTCCCCTACGTGTGCTCTCTGACTGGGGCTCGTGGCTCCTTGTCCTGAAGTCTCCCAACTTTTGCATAAACCTACAGACATGCATACTCTCAAATACAGATAGAGCGAACGTGAGGCTTGGGGTGAGCAATGTATTTAAATTCCCAAGTGTGTGTGTGTGTGTGTGTGTGTGTGTGTCTAGTTCCTTTCATCTGGTCACCAGAAAGTACCATGTCATCTCTGACTCTTCTCTGGGGCTCTTCCAGCTTCCCACATGAAGAAGCAGGCACACAGCTCCGGTGCCACTGGAACATTTTGGGGACCTCTCTTTGGCATCTTCTCTGCACTCCAGGGGATCCTGAGTGTCAGGAGAGGTAAAGTTAATTGTAAACCTAGCTCTGCAAACTCTTCACCCTTTCTTACAGTCGGTCTCTGTCTTCTAGGTCTCTGCTTTGGGCTGGAAAATCAAGCCATTTTGAGGAATTTCTGGAGAAATTAACCACATTTGTATTGCCTCAAAGATCAATGCTTGCAATAGCAACACTTAGAGGCTGTGTTTTTAGAGTATCAGCGATAAAGAACCATTTTTGAAAAGAGAGGTGATTAAGGAGAGGGGGTGTGTGGGGTTCCCCCAAACCTAACACATAGTTGAGGAGGCACTAGAGATGCACAGGTGAACAGGAAGAAAATCGGATGTAAGAGTGAATAGATGAGAGCTTAGAGTTCTCTTCCAAGGAAAAGAAACTCAATTCATGGACTTGTGTTGGAATTCCTGGGGGGAGGAGTCATTTCCAAAGGGGTTACTAGTTCTAGAGAGGACGTAAGTTTAGAGTTGATGAGTCCTCACATATGAGAGCCTACCTGGGCCAAAAACTGGAGGGAGGGAATAAGGAGGAGAGAAAGAAAGAAGAAGGGAGAGAGAAGCAGGAAGAAGAGGGTTCCCGTGGTGATGTCTGACCACCTACTTCCAGCTCTGCCTGAACCCATTTACAATTCTGGACTTTTCCAAACCAGTAAATCTCCTTTGTTCCTTTAGACTTTTTGACCATTTGCAAACAATCGTCCTCTTTAATACAGTGGTGGGGGTGCACATTGGTCTTGATTTGCTTTTGAAAATGTAGCATAAGGTAACTAAGAGAAAATATAGGGAAGCTTGTGGTTTTTATGGTATGTTCCACAGCAATTTATTTCCCAGGGTAATTTGTAAGAGATAGGAGAGGTAATCCAACAAACAATACATATGCCTTAAATTAGGGTAAGGTGCTTTAAATGAAGCTGTTGTGTGTGATCTGACTGAATGTTAGCATGGTGGGCATGGGGTAGTTATTTGGGAAAGTGAGAGTGAGGTACACACAAGTGAGCCTCTGGTTCACTTTTGTGGGGCAAGGAGGGAGGCTGTCTTTTATTACCTGTTTGAGAAGATAAATCAATTGACAACTTTCTTTTTTTTTTTCTGCATGACCTCTCTGAAATTAATATCCATCTCTCACTCTGATTTCGATATTGGGAAAATCTTCTTTTGGTTAAAAGTTGCCTGCAGTTGACTGTTAAAATATCCTCCCCAAAATTATGTTCACAATACTTGTCCCAGTAGGAAAAGGTGGATTTTAAACAGCTCTGATATTTTCCCCTTTGTTTTATCAATACTGCCTCATTTCAGCGTGGGGAGGCCAAATGGCTCTTGCTTCATCCCATGAATTAATGATTCTTCAAATCAATTTAATCTGGAGCCTAATAAATTTTCCTAATGACAAATCAATGTCAAAAATAATGAAAGAAGGAGTGATTCAATGTGTTTGCCCCCCAATCTCTACTTCCCTAGGCAGAGATGTATTATCTGAAGGGCAGATTTAGCATTTTCTCTTTCTACAAGGCACGACACTTGTTTTTATGTGGGGTGAATTGTCAAAGACAAGCATACAGATTTTTTTTCACCTTTTACAATCAGACACCAGTATCTGCAACATTATCCTTTCTCATGCTTTTTACACCTTGGACATAGAGTGAGCCTCAGGGAACTAAGTTTTTTGGCATTAATCATTCAGCCAAAAACAAAAGGATAGAAGAGTAAGATAAAGAGAGAGAGAGAGAGAGAGAGAATGAATTACATGTTTCTGGAAAAAAATTAAACTAGATTGGTACAATGATAGTAGAAGGTTGGTAATATATTAATGAAATGAAGTATATAATGGAGAAGATGGTCAGAAAGTAAAAATGGACTCTTCTTTTGTTCTCTTAACTTGAGCTCTACGCCTCAGACAAACAGATGACACTATCAAACACACTCTTTCCTTCTCTAGAAGTTTGGTTGATAGCACCAAAGAATGAACTAATACTATAAAAGAATATGTGTCTGTGATAGTGTCAGGTGCTATCCATAGTCAAGGAGTTTAAGTCTTATCCTCATGAGACTTGCAACCAAGCTTAGGGATGCAAATCTACGAAAGACAATGACAAGAAAAGATCGTGTGTTGATCATGATGATGTGGGCTGCTCACGAGTTGGCTGAAATAGGAAGAGAAAGTCCTATTTAGGAAGCTGAGATATCAGGATTAGGTAGCAGGACATTCTGAGTAGGAATGATAGTAAGCTAAGTGGGGATTAGACCAAGGTGGACGTGGGGACTTCTTCACTAATTCTTCCCCATTCTAATTAGGAAGAGAGTCCATTCTATGCTGGTTTGCTGTTTTGGAATGCCTCTTCCATGCTGACTCCAAAAGATGTGTTGGACTGGGTAAGATATTTTTGACTATGGAAGGTCTTGCTTAAAAGCCTACAATGTTAAAGGCAGTAGAAGCATACTCTCTATACATCTATCTTAATTCTCTAGACTACCTCCAAGTTGGGCTGAAATGTACAGGAATAGAAAGAACCAGATGAGATGATCCCAGGAATATTTTCACAATAAGGTCTCCTGGAAGTTCCACAGGCTTAGGCTCAGACCTTCACTTGCAGGGTCATGAAGCTTCTCATATGTCCACCATGATGGATGTGTTTGATAATACTCCCTGCCCTTGTGCAAGCAAGGTTCATAGCAGCACAACTTTTACCCTTTCAGAGACGAGCATGATCAAATATTTAAGGCTGGAACTCGCTTTTTTCCTTCTGCAGTTGTTTAGAATGGAGAAGGAAGAGGTATCACTGTCCTCTTTGCCCACTTTGGGCACTCTCTGTTGGCCATTCAGATATAAACCAGGTGGATTTGTGGTATTAGACCTAACTTCCATGATGTGGGAACCAGACTTGGTAACAAAACCCTCTTGTATGTAGTATAACTTATTAGCAAAGGAGAAAACAGCTTATGTGATACTACTGATGATTGACTTGTTCTTGGGTCAAGATGGTTTAATAATATTGCTGAAACTAGTTGTCAGTATATATTCCTAATGAGAGTGGTAGGTTTGTGCAGATTGGAGGCAGAGTTGGGATGAAAAATGGAAATGAAAATCATGAAAGACCATGTCAGAAGATTTCTCCCATGGCATCGAGTGTTAAGAGTGCCATTTTCAACACTCTAATTTTTTTTATCAAATAATCACTGAAAATCATATTTGTAAAAGAAGCAACAGATGGCTTTATCTTCTTTAAATTTATTTTCATTTGTGTTAGTTGGATGTCCCTTAAACTAAATGCTACTGGAGTGAAACAAATTGAGGACAGAGGCCTGTTAGCAAAGAGGAGAGGGCTTCTTTTCTATGTCCAGGTCCATGATTCAGCAGCATCCCATTGTCCAGGACAGCAGGTGGGTATCACATTCTCACTTCAAGACTGAGATACTTTGTGGAGCTGCATGAAGGAAGTGAGAAACATTTGCTCTCTTCTCAATATCCCAACTGTTCACTAATTAGCATATTACATGTTTTGCGAATACTTACAGTGAATTTCTGTTCATTCAGCACATCACACATTACATGGCCTAGGATATATGTATTCAGGTAGCATCCCTCCTCTTTGTTTTCTGTAGAGTGCGCTTAAGGAAATATGCCATCGCCCAAGCCTTAATTGTTTGACTCCCACCCTACTCGCCTCTCGCACCTTGTGCAGTGCTCACTGCATGGCAGAGGCTCACCGTACATTCACAAATTCCTCTTCAAGCTGGTTTAATTATCACAACTTCATTTTATCTGGAAACAAGAAGTTGTCATCTTATAGGGAAGTGAAATGATGGACAAAGAAGTCCAGCGACCTGCTGAGGGTAAACACAACCAGAAGAATCAAGGAGCTATTCCATGTCTGTTCGTTCCAAAGCAGGTGTATTTCCTATTCTGTCACTCCAGAAAGTAAACAAGCAAGAAGCATCAAGTGATTCCAAAGCCAGAAGATTAATAGTCCACCTGGCTCCAAATTGCTCTGCGCATCCCATATGAGTGTTTGAACCAGACTCAGTCTTATCCTCCTGTGCACAAATCTGTGATCTAAACAATGGATGTTCAAGCTGCTGAACAGGCCATGAGATTCCAAGGCTGAATTTTTTTACATCCTTATTGTTCTGAGAGTCTTAACTAATCAACAAGTTGGGACATTGGAGCAGGCTTGGATAGTTGGAAGCTATGTGGCAGGCAGGAAGGTAGGTAGCTTCCAGGGCAGATCCACTGGAGTGTACCCCAGCCTAGGACAGTAGGGTATACAAGAAATACAGGAAAGTGGAGCATGATTCCCGGCCCATCAAAGGCATCCCAGTTTCTGTTCTATGCACATGGGCCTCCTCAAGTATTCTTGAACCATGGTCTCCCCAGCACTGCAGCCCATGGCAGCCCCTTGCCCTAGAAAACACACTCCACTTTTACCTGGCTTTCAAGGCCTCCTGAAAAGCAGCACCCTGACCCCAGGGCCCCTGTTGGTCTGCCATTTGTCTGCATGTTGATCTTCTCACTATTCCTATCCCATCTCTAGTCCAAGCCCACTACTATGCCACTGCTTACTCTGTTGACTGGAATGCTCTACGGGAGGTGCTCTAACTCCTACTCATCCTTCAAAACCCAGATCCAGTCCCAATGCTTCCCTGAAGCATTCCCTAACAATTCTAATCCTAATGATGTCTGAATTTGACCTGAGTACCCTTCACCTTGGCTACAGCAGGTACTCAGTTCTGAATTACTTCTTGAGTGTAGGTTCCCTATGAGTACTTCTCTCAATAGACAGGTTTTGAGTTTCTTGATTGCTATTATATATATTATATATCATCAAGATATTGTGCCACCTCCAGTAAAGAACATGGTTTGAGACTCAACCCAGCCCCCTAATCCTTGTTCATTGGACAGCATTCTCCAGGTAACCCTGAAGGTAAGCCCATTTAAAAAAATAGATGTAAAATAAAGCATGGTTTCTCAGTTGCTTTTTAAAGAGTGGTTACTACTATCTTTTTTTAAGTGCTTACTAGGCATTGCTGTGTGTACCAAGCACTTCACACAAATCACCTTATTTAATCCTCCCAGTGATCACATGGGGTCAGGAGACTGAGGCTCAGAGAGGTTAAGCAACTTGCCCAGAGTCACGCTGATCGGATTCAAATCCAAGGAAGAAAATCTCCCCTAGTCCCTGGGCGGCAGCTTCTGCTCCAGATTGGAGCGAACCCCTGCTCCGTTCCAGCCTCCAGATGTGACAGCTGAAATCGCTTCCTTGTCCCGAGCGGGGCTGGAGCAGGGAGCTCTGCCTGCTCTGGGCTGGCCACCTTGGGGCAGTGGAGCTGGACTCCGACAAAGGACCCTGGAAGAGCAGTGCCGTATCACTCTTCTCTCTGTGGGACCTCTGTGGTTGCTGCTCCTTCCTCCTGCATCTTCCATCCCCAGGGACCCCTCCTCCACCCTCTTCCCCCAGCCCCACCATTAATGAGAATCAGAAGGAGGCAGTGCAGGAACTTGAAAGCATAATTCCTTTCTTATTTATAGGTCTCCACTGGAGGACCATAGGCAAGGAGTGTGGTCTCTTCCCTGAAGCAAGGGGCGAAGCTCTCATAGGGGGCTGGGTCCTGACTGGGCTCGGCCTGTGACCCTTAGTGCCTTAATCTCCCCAGCTGTACAATTAGGTAAAAGTTGGGCTACAATGAAAACCAGATGTTCCATCAGGAGAGAAGTCTCCTGGGCAAACAAATTAAATAATAAATAAATGCTTTCGGTTTTACTAGCAACTGGCCATTCTGTACCTCCTCCCAGGCTCCAGTTAGAGTACTCCTGTTGTCTTGTGGAATTTTAAAACCCAAGCACAAATAAGAAGGAGTCTTGATGCTAGTTCTGATTTTTATTTTTGTTGATGGTTGGCTTTGGTTTGGTTTTGTGCAAGCCTGTATTTGCAGATCATCATGGGTTTAATTTTACATTCTGGTTTAAGGGAGAAGGGAGGTTAAGTAGGTTGTAACCCTTTTTTAGTAATTTGGGGGACATCGATCCTGGGACATGTTAATGAGTGAAGTACTCTGGCGGTTACAGAGACATAGCATGTGCTTCTCCCAGTTTGCCTAAAGCCAACCAAGCCTAACCCAGACTCAACTGGAAGAGAAGCAATGAGCCAAGCTTGCGTTTCCAGCTGCCACCATTTACTTGACAATCTCTCTAAAATGTTTATACCTGCTTCCTGGCCTCAGCTTGCTGTTTATAGATAACTATATTTGGTTGAGTAAAGAATTTAAAAGGCCATGATGCATTATTTTCATTCATTCTTTTCTTCACAAACTCGTTTATTCATTCAACAAATCTTCATGGAGCACCTGTTATGGACTCAGCCTTCTTCCTGGCAACCTGGCAACCCTCTTCCTGGTGAGTGAGTGAGCAGCTGCCAATCAGACTACCAGTGTTTTTGTCTATCTAACAAAAGAAGACTGGAAAAACAAAATTCTGATTTTACAACATGTTTTCGCATGAGGATTGCAGTCAACACTCTTACTTAACTATTTTGAAAGTGCAAGAAAATATGTATTGATTGGGGCTGGCACTGTGGTGTAGCATCCCATATAGGTGCCAGTTCCAGTCCCAGCTGCTCCACTTCTGATGCAGCTCTCTGCTATGGCCTGGGAAAGCAGTGGAAGATGGCCCAAGTCCTTGGGCCCCTGCACCCACGTGGGAGACCCGAGAAAAGCTCCTGGCTCTTGGCTTCCGATCAGCACAGCTTTGGCCATTGCAGCCATCTGGGGAGTGAATCAATGGATGGAAGATCTCTCTCTCTCTCTCTCTCTCTCTCTCTCTCTCTTTCTCCCTGCCTCTGCCTTCCAAATAAATAAATAAATCTTTTTTTTAAAAAAGAAAATATGTATTGACTGACAGAAAGTGACTATTCGTGGCTAGCTGCATTTGGCTGAAGGAGAGCTGAGTTTTCTGCTCACACAGGACAGCTCTCACTCAGTGAGCACCTGTCACATGCCAGGCATGGGGAGAAGCATCTCACATGGCTCTTCCAATTAATCCCTATTGTTTCAGAGCTCAGGAAACTGGGCCTCCAGTGCATGCTCTCCCATTCCTTCTAGCTGCTAAGAACTGTGGAAAAAAAATGTCAAGGAGAAGTTACGATAATATTTATACACTTATCCTGAGTCTACTACGTGGCAGACCCTGAGCTGGCAACTCTCTACGTACTCATCCCATCCTCACAGTGTCTCTGCAATGTCAAGATTCCCCTTTATAGAAGAGGACAGAGACTTTCATCAGGGTGGAGTCACTGGCCCAGATCACACAGCTAGAAAGCATCTGAGGCAGAATTGACAGCTGGGCCTTTCTGATCTTTAAATCAGCATTCTTTCACCTGCCTTGATGTTTCACATTTTATAAGCCAAAGAGGAAAGCATGGAACTAAGGAAATCAGTATCTATGGCTTCACTTAGCTCCTCATGCTGCAGGAGTCCCACATTTACCCCTGGAGGCCGATGACTTTCTCAACAGGGAGACAAGGATGGGGACATCTAGGAGGGTATGTGCTTCTTTCCCAAGGCTTCACAGGAAAGTCAAAGACAGAGAGAGAGGGAGAGTTCTTGGCTCTGTCTTTGGTTGATTTCCATCAGAGATGCTGAGCTGAACACTCTGGATCAGCATCCTCCTGGATGGGATGTGGGCAGGGAGGGTGCAAGGGTGAGGAATCACTGACTGCCCCTTCCCTGTTGTGCCCTGCAGTCCAGCTACACACTCACAGACAAGTCTGGTTCCAAGAAGGAGGTGCCTGGTCAAGACATGGGGCTTTTCCTTGCTTTATATTTTGCTTTGTTCTTGGTTTTAGACTAGCAGAACTCACCCAGAGGAACTGCAATGACTTTTGTTAAACTTATACCCAAACCTGCAGATCTACCACTTCAGTCAAGATGGAGAATATTTCCTACCCCAGAAAGTGCCCCTGGGTCCCTTTGCTGCCACAATTCACCCTCACCTTCCCCGGCACAGCCAATATCACTTCTCTCTTTCCTCTCCTTTCTCATTTCCTTCTCTTTAAATAATAATGATCCTCTTCTTATGTGAAAGCTGGTGATCACAAATTGCCATAGTATCTTGGGTGGTTCTTTTTGGTTTCTTTTTCTCCTGTGCCCTTATTTGGAAAAGTAAAAAGTTCACAACCTTAGGTCTGCAAATTTTACTGGTCTATGAAATCTAAAGATCTGTTCCTGGAAGAGAAGAAATAGGGTGATGGGCGGGAGAAAAGCCAGCAGTATGGAAAGAGAAGGTGTTTGGGGGATAGGGACTCAGCATCGTTTTTCCAAGAGTTCAGACTCCTAGCTTCAAAACTTTACCCAAAAGAGAAGCTGAACATCACTGTCAAGTATACTCAAGGAAGCTGTCAGCCACTGGTCGTGAAATTTCTGTCCCAGTCCCACCTCTGAGCTCCCAGGCGGCCTTTGCCCATGGCTGCTGTGCTCTTCTCTGGACTCATTATGCTCATCTATAAAGTAGACTGTGCTGGTTAAATTATTTCTGTGGTCTGATTTCTCCTCTGGCCAGGTTTGGATTAATTGGCACTGATTTCCCTAGAGTTCTTCAAGGTCTGAACACCAGGCTAGCATTTCCAGCCCAAAGCAAACACAGTTCTAAACATCAGGCTTCGAACGAGTTCTGTCTAAAGTTTCCTTCCACCTCTTTCTGGGAAGTAATCAAGGGCTCTCTTTTCTAGGAGACTGTAATTTGTTGAAAAGCATTTGATTGTTGTATCGAAAGGTTGCACTGTATGTGTAAAAAGGTGTTTATGAGGCTTCGTACAGTATAGTTAATAACCAACCAAGACCAGAGCCTTTATAACAGAGACTCTGGCTGCGAGCATCTATACTGTGCCTTGCTGAGGCCTGTGAATGTATAATTACAGTGGCTGGTGGTCTGGAATATAAACCTAGGGCACTTGCTGCGGGCCTGCAGGTCAACCCTCTCAATCAACGGTAGCACTTTCCGAACTTTTCTCAGGCTCAGCACAAATATGCCTCCTTATGCTTCGAATCCAGCTTTTGGACACCTGCAGATTCTAAACACCAGGCTGCAAGGTTGGCTGAGTAAAGTGCATTTTGAAATGATTGGAAGCCAAAGGTTAAGGCAGCAACCAGTAACAAAATCAGTGTTGGTGTCTGGTTTACTCAGATGGGGAAACTCATGGTGGAAGAGCCGACTATTCCAAGCTATGGCCATTTCTGGCCAGGAAGCTGGCACCAGCCTCTTGCGTGGTCTCCCAATACCTACTGTGCTCCTATTTCCCAAGCCATGCCTGACATGTTAGCTGGAGCACTCTCCTAAATACTCAGATCTGATCATAGTCTCCTGCTGTTGTTGGAACAGAGTATGGCTCCCAACACAATCATGAAGACATTTAAGGTATAAGCCTGAGTCTTGTGTTGTTGGTGTTGCAGGCGGGAAACCTAATCTGGTTATGGTATCTGGGATGTGAGGTCCTTAGGTCATTGGAAGTTTGCCCTTGGAAGTTAGTTCTTATGGACAGGGTTAGTTATGAAAGCTGGGGTGGGTGCAGCCGCTCTCTGCTTCCTGGATCACCCTGTGATCTCCACCATTGCCATCCTCCAGCCTCAGCACACGGCTGGATCAATGCGACCTGTCCAATCTTGGACTGTGAGCCTCCAAAACCGTGACCAATCATGTTGGGTACCATGTTGAGTATTCTGTAATTGTAATGAACATGTTCTGAGCAATTTCCAATGTTCTCTAGGACGAAGCCCAACCTCTTCATCCTGGACTTCAGGGCCTGGCACCATCTTGCCTTTGCTGACTTTCACACCCTCTTATGAATAATACCACCCTTTGCTTCCAGGCCCCATCTTTCATTGACTTCATTTTGAGTCCCTTCTGCCTCTGACACCTTGTGTAAATTACGGAGTATGCTATTCCCTTAACACCTCTCTCTCTCTCTCTCTCTCTCTCTTCTTCTCTCTCTCTCCCTCTCTTTTTTAAATATTTACTTATGTATTTGAAAGGCAGAGATACAGAGATAGAGAGAGAGGCAGGGGGTGGGGGTGGTTCTCCATCTGCTGGTTCATTCCCCAATTGGCCACAACATCTGGAGATGGGCTCATTCAAAGCCAGCTTCCTCCGGGTCTCCCATGCAGGAGCAGGGGCCCAAGGAGTTGGGCCATCTTCTACTGCTTTCCTGGCCATAGCAGAGAGCTGGATCAGAAGTGGAGCAGCCAGGACTCGAACTGGCACCCCTAAGGGATGCCTGCACTAAAAGCAGCTTCCTTACCCACTATGCCACAGCATTGCCCCCTCCCTTTATCTTAAGTAATCTGTCTTCTCCCCTGTCTTCCTTCAATCCTTCCCCACTTCTCTACCAGGTAAACCTTCCCTCATTCTTCAAATTCCAAATCCAATGACATTTCTTCTGGAAGACTTCCTTGATCTCCTGGACCAGATCCAGTTCCCCTACGTATTTCCTTTATTTTATATTCTAGAGTCCTACTCTGAGAGTACCTACTAAGTATCTGGAATTGAGCTGTAAAGTTCACATGAAATAATTCATGTAGGCAAGTGGACTAAGAATCTTTTCATTTTATAAACGGGGAACCTGAATCTCAGAGAGAATAAGTACTTTGCCCAGGAGGTGGGCGACCTTGTAAATGACCAAAACCAGAACTCACTGATTCCAAACACAAACTCTTCCTTGTGACATTTTGCTCTTGAGTAGGAAAGAAAGATCCAAATGGTAGGTCTAAGACTCAAAATACATAAGACATATTCTTTCAAAATGTAAAATCAAAAAAGTAGCAACATTCCAATGAAGGTACAACCTATGAATTTTGATTGTCACTTATTGATGGCTGTGAGACATTTTCTCCCCCAGTTGGTCTCTAGTTTCCTATTTTTCTATAATGGAAAGATGTTCGGCTTTAAAAGAAATCTAAGTAATCAAAATGTCTGTTGCCTGAAACAACATTCTAACAGTCCTAGGATTTAAAAAAAGTCACCCACAATATCACCACACCAAACAAACCAAGTGTTTTCAATTTTGTGTGTGTTTGCCTCCTGGGGCTCCTCTCTTAAAAATATTTCTTTTCCACATAGTTGGTAATCATAGTATGCATTCTATTTTGGTATTCTGTTCTTTTCACATAATATTTCATCCTGGCCTGGGTGTTTGGCCCAGTGGTTAAGACCTTGGGTTAGGATGCCCACATCCCACTTCGGAGAACCTGAGTTCCCTACATGGCTTCTGCCCCCGATTCCAGCTGTCTGCTACTACACGCCCTGGGAGGCAACAGATGGTTGCTCAAGTACTTGGTGCCTTGCCACCCACATAGGAGACCTGGGTTAAGTTCCCAGCTCCTGGCTTCAGCCTGGCCCATCCCTGGCTTTTGTGAGCATTTGGGGAGTGAACTAACAGATATGAGATTTCTCTCTCTCTCTCTCTCTCTGCCTTTCAAATAAAAATAAAATAAAAATAACAGTGTGAGAAATGCAATGGACTAAAAATTTTCATCCTGATGACTGTGTAAATAATAGTCCAATATAATACGAAGAGGCCTCCCAGCTGTCACTCTGGAGTCCTTAGTGTGACTGGGCACTAACAAAGACTTCAAGACTGGCACAGTATCTTCTGTTAACTCACCCTGCGCTGGCACACTATTCTATTCGGTATTCAGTCTAGGTATGCTTCAACGTATCTATGAGATGGGAGTCTGCTCCAACAGAAAGCAAAGCAATTTATTTTGAAGCCTGCCTTTAATAGACAATAAACAACTTCCAGAATTAAAAAGATATCCCATATGAAGCCAAGTATTTGGGCTTCACTTGATGTACTTTAAATGGCAGAATTACACAAGACTTAACAGTTCATCGAGTTCTTTTACCTCCATTATCACTTTCAGTTCACCAGCATCTGGGAAGTGGGAGCAGCTCTCTCCAAATGAGGAAATTGAGATCCCAAGAGGTTATTTTGTTTGTGCAACGTTTCTTCATCCATGAAAAATGGACCATACCACACACACTGTGCTTTCGAGGTCAAAATATCCTTCAGGTTTTTAACCAGTTGCAGATTATTCTTCAGTATGGATGAATCATAATTTGTTTAATCTGTTTCCCATTGATGAAAATTTATTATTGCAACTTTTTCATTTTTTAAGTTCTGCAATAAAATAAGTTGTCATAATGCATCTTTGAGTACCTTGAATCTATTTCTTAGGCTCATATAAATGTCCATAGATCAGCGCACATTATACATGCTGACAGTCCCATACAGGCCTTTCCGGTAATATCATACGATGATACTTGCTTGCCAGCAACTGTGTCTGCTCCTGAAGCTATAGATATTTTAAATCTTCTGTCATTGTTATGAAACAAGGTGATGTCTTTCATGACTACCAGTGAGTGTGAGCATTTTTTCCTTATATCTGGGCCTTCTGTGTTTTGTCTTGGAAGAATTTCCTAAATTCTCCAAGAAAGAAAGCCCGGAGAAAGCTAGGGCAGGCTTTCCTCAAAGATTTCATGGTCTATGCAGCCAAATTCAGAGGACAAATTGAAGCCAGAAATGGAGACTAAATGAAGAAGTGAGTGGTTGCAAGTGGAGAGACAGTGACTTCGGACAATCAAGTCATTTGTGACGGAATCCAGGAAGACAGCAGAGTCTCTGGAGGCTCCCTTTTGTGGTTAGCAGTGCATACCACAGGAATGGTTCCTTCCAGAGGCCTGCCATCCTGGGCCTGAAGCCACATGAAGATGCAGCTCAAAACCTTTCAGAGTCTCCGAAGGAAGCCCGATTCTCAGGGTTCCTCATCTGCGAAACAGCTTCCTCCTACGATCCGTAGAGAAAGCCCAGCGTGGACTCACAGGGTCACAGATTCCTGTAAAATTGGCCACATTCGATATTTGAACTTCAATCAGGGAATACACCCGTCTTTTTCTACTCCCATTTGTCCTCCATTCTGCAAGTTGCTTTGGACATTTTTAGAAACTTGTCAAAGGGACACGAGGTTAGAAGTACCGTTAGCTAACATGTGGCGAGATATACCTGTGTGAGTCACGGTGCCTGCAGAGTTAGTTATCGCTACTTGTCTCACCTGTTGCTATGGCTCCAGGTCACTCTTCCCACCTCCACTGGCTAGCTCAGTTGCATCATGACCAGAAACTGCAGGTGCACAAATGTGTCCTTGGGTGCTTGACCACAGAATCAGGAGGGCAGCAGAGAAGTGCAAAAAGAAATTTGTAAGTAGGGAGCCAGAAGCTAATCTGTGAAATCTTCTTTATTCATCAGATGTGCACTTTTCTAAGCTGGAATTTCTGTTCCATTGTTTCCTAGTCAAAACAGAAGTTCTTTCTTGTCAGAATATTCTCAGTAAAGCAACATTTTATTGACTCTATAATTATAAACCTACTATAATTTTTGTGAGAATCTCATGAAACATAACTTATCAGAAATATTAGGTTTGAAGGGTACAAACTTGTATCTTTCACTGAGTACATCTCTGTGTGAAGTCACCTGCTTTTACATCCCAAGTATCGTATTTTTAATGTTTTTGATCACTATGTAGAGAAAAAACTTTCTCTTTCATCTATAGAAAGCATTAAAAAGCCATCATCGCTGGGAGAGGCAAAGATGGGAACAAACACAATTCTAGGGGAAAGAGTGTATTACAGGGGCATACCAAGCTGTTAATTAATTAAAGTATTACTTTATTTTTCCTCTGTGTTGGGCCTCTCTTTATTTGTCAGGTTTTGATTTTTGCCATGATTTCTTTTCTTGTTCTAATAAGTATTAATTTTACACCTAAGTCTGTGTCCATGCCTTTGCATTCTTTGATGTTAGCTGCAAAATGGGATATGCTACAGGCCTCAACATCTGTAGGGGACTGCTGAGTTTGGATTTGGCCTCAGTGGTAGCTTTAGTCACCTAAGGGGAGCTTCATGCCTTCTTTAGTTTAAACTTTTTTTTTTTTAAGAATTTTTTTTTATTTAAAAGAGAGAAAGATAGACAAAGATCTTCCATCTGCTGATTCACTCACCCCCATCCCTGACAAGATCCAGGGATGGGCCACACCAAAGCCAGGAGCCTAGAACTCAGCCTGGGTCTCCAACATGGCAGCAGACACTCAACCACTTGAGCCATCGCCCATTGCTTCCCAGAGGGTGAATTAGCCGGAAGCTGCGATCAGAAGTGCAGGTAGGACTTGAATGAGGCATTCCAATATGGCAAGTAGGCTCACAAGCGGCATCCTAACCAATGCTCTAAAACCCACCCCCTTTTGTTTCAACTCTTATTTCAGGAGCACACCATCCATGCTAAGTGTAAGGCAGGCACTCAGTTAACATTTGCTGCCTTGCTGCCTGAAGGCAAGAACTGTTTTAGCCCTGAGATTCTCCTCCAGGGTTCTTTGGGTATCTGTAACGGATCAGACCATTGTTCCAAATATCTTCTCTGTCTTCCCCAAGCTCAGTGTCACAGGAAGAATATAGTTGCCCACTCACTGGTGTTGACCTTGGCCATGTAACCTGCTTAGACTTCATGATATGAGGCACACACCGGGTGCTTATGGCTAGTCTGCTCCTCTGTGGAAGATGAGAGGCACACGGAGCAAACATGGACAAAACCTGCAGTCCTGGAGTCTCCAGGCACAAGTGGACCCTGACGCCAGGAATGTTTCCTGCTTTTTGCCTTTTGTCTAAAATCTAGCCAGGAAACCATACCCCTGTTCCGGCAGATTCATGGGTATGGGTAAGATGAACTAGCCAAAGTGAGAAGCAAGAAAAACTGCCTTGCAATGCAACCATTTAGACAAAGTCAAATATAGATTTAACAACTAATTATAGGAGAAAGCTGCAAAGTGCGTTATAAAATCAAGTGTTTGCACAGAAACATTTTTGCTAGAAAGCAAAGTGGTGGCTCATTTGCATGTTTGGTATTGTTAGCATACAAAGGAGCTGAACTGCTAAAATTAAGATAGTGAGTTGTTTGAAAACCTCATTTTAAAATAGAATAAATCACGCCATAGACAGATGTTTAAGGGTGCGCCTGATGTGGGGAGAGCTGGCCTCCGGCGCAAGGCTTGGCGAGAATTAAGCCCTCACTCCAGAAAGGCCAGTCAAACCCTTCGCAGAGCCTCGGGGGTCAGGGATGTGGGAAACTTCCTATCTGTGGCTTCCTGGGAAAGTGTCATGGCTGAGAGTTCTCAGTCTGAGGCTGGCCCCGGGGAGTGACTATCAGTGCTGGGAGACACCAGTGACCCAGTACTCCCCATGTGCTGAGCAAGTGGCCAGAGAGCAAGAGGAGGCTGGGGAAGCTCCCGGATGTGTCCAGTGCTCACTCCCAGGCCTGACCCGGCACGTGCAGGCCCCTTACCTTGTAAACACTACTCTTGGCTCTTATGTACAGTACTGTTGTGCCCTTCACCCCTCATCCAACTTGGTGAGTTGAAGAATTTTTATCAGTATACACATGTGAAGGGTGGGAGAGGTTGCAAAATATCCCCAGTCTCGGAGACCACAAGTGGAGTGGCTCTGGGGTAATCCCGGTGTGACTACAGGCATGAGTGAGCATTAAAGTTTCATTAAAAATAAAGACAATCTCTTTAAATTCATTTATTTACTTATGCGAGAGGAGAGAGAGAGAGATTTCCCAGCATAGGTTCCCTCCTCAAATGCCTGCAATGATCAGGGTTGTGCCAAGCCAAAGCCAAGAGTCAGAACTCCATCCGGGTCTCCCATGTGGATGTCAGGGACCTAAACACGTGAGCCGTCCCCTTCTGCCTCCGGGAATGCACATTAACAGGAAGCTGGAATTGGAGGTGAAGCTGGGACTTGAACCCGGGCACCCAGTATGGGATGCAGAAATCTCAACCTATAGCTTAAGCTTGAGACAAAATACCCCCACCTCCAAAAAGTGTGTTATTGTACACCCCATTGTGAAGGAAAGGTGTGATCCTGCGCTTCTATCTGTATCTATTACTTTAAAGTTGTATGCATGTATCACTGTGTTATCTACTTTCTATAGCATGCTCAAAAATAGAAATAGGAAAATGGTGAGAAACAATAGAAATACCATTATTTTCTTCACATACCACATGAATTATTTTGCACTTGCCAGTGCCCAGAATTTTCCCACGCTGGAGGGAAGTGCTTACCCTGGCACCCTTCATCCTGACCCCTTCTGGCCTACAGAAATCTGCTATTGTAGGAGCTCACTGCACCCCACCTCTTCTGCACTTGTATGATTGCCTATCTCCATTTCTGTTGTAAGGAATTACCACAAATTCAGCAATTTAAAATGATGCACGTTTCTTCTTGTGTAGTCCCGGAGGTCGGTCACTCTCGGTGAAGGCCAGGGTGTCCCGGGGTGGCTCCTTCTGGGGGCACTTCCTTCTGGAAGAGTCTGTTTCTCCGTCTTCCTCAGCCTCCTGTGGCCACCTAGATTCCTTGGCTCCTGGCCTCTTCCTTCATTTTCAAACATCCCATTGCCTTCCCCTCTGACTTTGGCCCCTTCTGCGTCCCTCTCTTGAGGGCCCTCAGATAATCCAGGACAATCCGCCCACTGCAAAACCCTTTAACTAAATCTCATCTGGAAAGACATTTTATTGCAGGTGCTGAGAATTAGAATGTGGGTCCATTAGTCCATCTATCATACCATCTTCCACAGTTCTCGGCTCTCTGTGGCCTTCCATAGGCTCCAAGCTCCAAAAGAACAGAGACCACTACCTAAGAGGACGAACTATCCTGGTTTGCCTGGAACTTTACTGGTGTTTGCATGAGAAATCACAGTCCCCGGCAATCCAGGAGAGTTGGTCCTTTTACCACCTCCCATAGGTGTGTCCTGTGCCCAGCACAATGCCCTACTTAGAGTAGGCACTTGTCAAACATTAAACTGACCCTTCCTGGAGGGCAGAAACGACTCCCTCAAAGTCTCTCTAGACTTTGATAACCCTCTTAACCCCTACTAATGCTTCAGGTCATTCCAGAATCCGGAACACTTGTCCATGACCCTGTGTTATTTTGCAATCTCTAACTTCCTATGTGCATAGCACATTGTACAAACTCATTCTTTCACGTAGGTAAGTCTGAATGCTCCACCTTACCTTTTAAGCCCATAGAATCATACATTAAATGCTTTTTAATTTTTTGTTCTTTTTAGGGACTAAAAAAGTTCTAACTCTCAATAAAATGCTCAATAGGCATATTCTTTCCTGCCAACAACATTTACCCAAGACAGCTACACAAAACTGAAGAGTAATGAAGTGGTAAATGATAGAAAAGTAAGTCTGAGGGTCTCGAATGGTGACAGATTGTTGGAAGTTGTAAGTTCAAAGCCATTGCTTTAAGTAGCAATTCCCAAATTTTATAATTCAAAAAAAGGTTTGTATATTCATTTTAGAATGAGAGAGAGGAAAAGATATCTCATCTGCTGGTTTACTCTCCAAAGGCCTGCAACGGTGGTGGCAAGGCCAAGTCCAGAGCTGAACATTCAATCGAGGTCTCCTACATGGGCGACAGGGACCCCATTACTTGAGCATTCACCTGCCACTTCCCAGGGCACACGTTAGCAGGAAGCAGAAATCAGAAGCAGAACTGAGATTTGGACCCAGACACTCTGATGCAAGATGCAGACATCCCAAGCAGTGTCTTACCTGTAATGTCCAGTGCCTGCCCCTAAACTTTATAAACTTGATCAAAATATGGTTACCTATCTGCACATAACAGTTCAACAAAGTTCTTAGATTTATAACAACTCCATTTGTGTGGCTTAAATATGTTTGAAAAGAAAATGGAGTATTTAATCAATCCATATTTTTCATCACATATTATGAAAGCAGTCCAGCCATGGACAGAGACCACAGAAGGCACAGGTGTTGGATGGTAACAATGAGTGCAAGGCTGCATGTGAACCAGAAGAATCAATCACTCCAGGCAGAGATGAGCCGGAGAGTTTTTTGTACCAGGAGAAAAGCCCACCACCATTTAGGCCGCCTCCACCCTCCTATTGTACACATCAGGGCTGCCTCAGTGGAAAGCTAAATAATAGCTTCTGCACTTACAGAGAAAATTATTTTAGATAGATTTTGACAGGTAGCATTTGATGAAGGTGGATTTGATATAAAATTTTCAGTCTTGGATGCAGATTTCTCAAATTGTTCCTGACTGTTCTCCTCGTGTTAAGAACTCCTCCAATTCCTTGAGAATTGGGATTTTAATAATCTAGGGCAAGACTCACCCAACAATGGAACCCAAACCTAGCCACCTGTCTGTTGGTTTGAAAGTTAAGAGTAGGGGGTGCTGGTGCTGTGGCATAGCGGGTAAAGCCGCCACCTGTGGTGCTGGCATCCCATATGGGCGCTGGTTCGAGTCCCGCGGCTGCTTCACTCCCAATCTGGCTCTCTGCTATGGCCTGGGAAAGCAGTAGAGGATGGCCCAAGTGCTTGGGCCGCTGCACCTATGTGGGAGACTGGAGGAGGCCCCTGGCTCCTGGCTTCTGATCTTTACAGCTCTGGCCATTTGAGGAAAATCAGCGTCATCCAAAATCACAACACTCTGTGTGGAGAGGGCTGGAATCTCCATGCATCGACAACTTCAATGTCAACTGCTTCTGTTGGCTGCTAGCAGGGAGGACACATGTTCTCTCCCTTCTTTTTCTTCTCCTCCTCCTAAGGGGGTCTAGCTTGTGCCACCTCAAGCCTGGTTTAACTTTCTGGAGTTGTGGAGCAACAAAAACTTTTACTCCGATGCATCTGTGGAGTAGGAACTGGCCAAAGAAACTTACCCCCTCCTTCATCTTCCAGGGCTCAAAACTAACTGATTCATGTGAAAAAATATTCTTTCAAAAATTATTTTATTTTATTTGTTTGAAAGGCAGACAGACAGACAGAGAGAGACAGAGATCTCCGATCTGCTGATCCATGATTCATTCCTCCAAATGCTCACAACAGACTGGACCAGGCAGAAGCCAGGAGCTAGAACTCATCTAGGTCTTCCACATGGGTGGCAGGGACCCTACTATTTGCTGTTTCCCAGGGTGGATATTAGTGGGGAGCTAGAGTGGGGAGCAGAGACAGGACCAGAATCCAGTCACTCTAAGATGAGATATGGATGTCCTAACTAATGTCTTAACCATTAAGCTAAACTCCTGCTTCTGAATATTGCTAACATTCCAGCTCTCATCAACTTGACCAATATACTGCACACAATTCCAAACAAAATCCCAACACATTATTTTATGGACGTAGACAAAGCTTGTATGGAAAGTCAAAATGAAATGAAAAAGAAAAAGTTGGTGAACTGACACTACCCAACCTAAGACTCACTATAAACCTGCAGCAATCAAGAGAGCATAGCACGGGGAAAAGAATAGACACATAAATCAGTGGAGTAGAATGGAGAGTCTAGAAACAGACCCACACAAATAGAGTCAACCGAGCTGTGACAAAGGAGCAAAGGCAATTCAACGGGGAGAGAGGGAAGGACGGCCTTTTCAACAAATGGTGCTTGGAGCTGTTTTGTCTTTTGAATGCAGACACCTCCCCCCAAAGAAAGAAAGAAAGAAAGAAAGAAAGAAAGGGAGGAACTTAAGCACAGATCTTACACCATTCACAAAAATTAACTCAAAATGCATTGTAAATCCAGATGAAAAACATAAACATTTCTAGAAGACAACGGAGGATAAAATCAAGTTGGTGACCTGAAGTTTGGTGATTTCTTTTTAGACAACAAAAGGGTAATCAACGAAAGAAAAAACAGATGAACTAGACTTTATGACAATTAAAAACTGCTTTAAGAAAAAGACTGCTAAGGAAATACAATGATGAAGCCACAGATTGGGAAAAAACCTGTGCAAAACACATTTCTAATCAAAGTTAGACAAAAAAAAAAAAAAAACCCAAACTCTTAAAACTCAACAATAAAAGAAACAAACAGCCCAATTAAGAAATGAGAAAAAAGATCTGAGCAGATACTTCACCAGAGAATATACACAGATGGCAAATAAGATATGAAAAAAGGTTCAACGTCATTTGTCACTAGAGAATTGAAAATCGAAACAAGATTCGTAGTAGAACTAGAACATAAAAGTCCCACACACTGAACACACCAAATCCTTGCAACAAGAACTTTTCACTTTCGTTGCTAATGAGAAGGCAAACACGGTGTAGCTTCTTTGGGTGACAGTCTGGCAGTTTTGTGCAATGCACAATCCTGCCATATGTTCCAGCAACTGTATTTTAAGTATTTACCCAACTAAAATAAAAACTTCTGTGTGCATAAAAATATGCCCATGAATGTGTATGGCATCTTTATTCACACTCACCAAAACTGCAAGAAATCAATATTCCCTCAGTGGATGAATAGATAAACTGTGGCACACCCAGGCAATGCAATATTGTTCGGCAATAAGATAAAAATAAGTAAGTAAAAGTAATAATAAGACATGGAGGAAGTTTAAGGACTATCGCTTTGGGGGAAGAAGCCAATCTGAAAAGGTTACGTAGCCTAGGATTCCAATTCCAAAGGGTCCCACTTAGGATGACTGGGCTTAGCAATTTTTCGGCTTTACAATGGGGTAAAGGTGATAGACATTCAGTAGAAGAAAAGTAGGATCTTTGGATCTTTCAGGACTAGTGCTAGGCAGTACAATACTGACTCTCAGTGCAGGGCAGAGGTAGGACACTGCAGCTCCCAGGGGGCCAGGCAATGGAGGGTAGGGGGTGAGCTGAACTAGGATGTCCAGCAGGTTATGTGCATTTTTTGGCTTCAGATATTTTCTGTGTATGATAGGTTTATTGCATTTGTATATAACCTTCTGGAAAAGGTCAAACTATAGAGATAGTAAAAATGTCCACAATTTCCAGGAATTTGGGAGGAGGACAGAGGGATGAAGTGGTGAAGCACATGGGATTTTTATTATTTTTTATTAGAGAGGTAGACCCCCCCAGGGGGAGAGAGAGAGAGAGAGAGAGAGAGAGAGAGAGAGAAAGAGCGAGAAAGAGAGCTCTCATTGACAAGCTCACTTCTCCAACACCTGTAATGACCGGGGTCTGGCCAGAGCGCAAACCATGGGTTTGAAATGTAATCCAGATCTCCCATGAGGGTGACAGGAAACCAATTACTTGAGTCATCGCTGCTGCCCCCCTGGGTCTGTATTAGCACAGAATTAGAGTAAGGAGCTGGAGCTGGGAACCAAATCCAGGTACTCCCCTGTGGGATCCACATCCTAACAGCTAGCTTAATGCCTGTTCCCCCAGGGAAAGTTTCAGAGTGCAGTATTCTGTATGATACTGCAATGGTGAACATACGACATTGCACACTTGTCAAAATCCATAGAAATATATAGTATAAAGAGTGAACCTTTCTGTACATATATATGAAAAAAATAGCAATTTTGTGAGAGGATCACAGGAAACAATGCAGATCGCGATAAGAGACCATTCTAACTCTGGTACAAAAGAAACAACAGCACTGGACAGGACAGGGATGGGGGGAATGGGGTGGGGAGGGGGAGGGGGAGCGGGGTGGGAGAGCGGGATGGGGCTGGAGTGTGTTGACAGAAGTAACTTCAGCACTGAATGGAGTCAGAAAGACCAAAAGCAAAGGGAACTTCCAATAAGCACAACATTCTCATCAACAAGGGAATGGGCTCACAGGTCTGAAACTGCTGTCCATGCATACTGGAATATTGTAAGGGAGACTTCTGGAATCAAGGGCAAGACAGTAGGATGATCCAGAGTGATGGACATCAGTAAGAACCCACGCTTATCTTAGAATAGGTATTGATGATTATATACGGAAATAGTTAGAGATACGTGTTACCACTTATGTAACCAAAAGTCAGTGTATGCACTTATATACATTCCTGCTCTGTCAGCTGAGAGGTTCTAGATTCCATGGAACTCCAGTATCAGTAAACACACCTAGTACCAAATTTTGGTTTCTAATACCATTCTCCAATAAAAATAAGCAGGGCTGTTGGAAGCAATGCTTGATTCTAGGACTGGGGAAAGAAAGACACTGACGTGTGCTGCAGTGCTAGAAACCAGGGAAATACTCGAAAATGACAGTATCACCGCCAGGATGGAAGCAGGTGCACGGGCACAGCTGCCAACTCAAAATGTGCTCTAGAACCAAAGCTGAAAACATTCAAATACTTGCTGCAGGAGCCAGAGCTGTGGCGCAGTAGGTTAATCCTCCGCCTGAAGCACCGGCATCCCATATGGGTGCCAGTTCTCGTCCTGGCGGCTCCTCTTCCCATCCAGCTCTGCTGTGGCCTGGGAAAGCAGTAGAAGATGGCCCAAGTCCTTGGGCCCCTGCACCCATATGGGAGACCCAGAAGAAGCTCCTGGCTTCGGATCAGAGCAGCTCTGGCCATTGTGGCCATCTGGGGAGTGAACCAGTGGACAGAAGACCTTTCTCTCTGTCTCTCCCTCTCACTATCTGTAACTCTACCTCTCAAACAAATAGATAAATAATCTTTAAAAAAAAACTTGTTGCAAAACAAGTTATTTTGCAACAAAATATACAATAGTGTTAGGTTATAATCCAAAGTATAAAATAAGTCTCCACGAGTGCCTACTGATATAATTATCTAAATAATTAACTTACAAAGGAGGAGGAAGAGCCAACTCTCCCTTGAGAGAGAATTCCATGTAGACACTGAGTCCCATGAAAGAGGCCACTCCTTATGTGTGGGCTGCGTACTGTGACTCCATCCCAGAGTCCAGTGGGAAAGGCGAAAGGGAAAACATGCCCAGCCCCAGGCCAGGGGATCAGGTTCAGCGTCAGCAGTGACAGCCATGTAGGCGTATGTACCCTTAGATGATGTGATTACACTGCTACCCTGCCCCCAATCCATAGCCCCAACATAATCACGAGAAAAGTATCGAGTTCTAAGACACCTGCCCAGGACTCCTCAATTCTGCCAATGTCATCAAAAAGACGACAGGTCTGAGAAAGTGTCACAGCCAAGAGCAGTCTCAGAAGCCAGGACCAAGAGATGCACCATGGCGTCCTGAATAGGATCCTGGGAGAGAGAGAAACTAAGAGGTCAATATTAAAGGACTGTGAACCAATTGTTCACTGCGGTTAGCAACAATGCAGCAAAATCGGCTCATTTATTCCAACACATGTACCGCACTAATGTAAGATGTTATGAATGGGTGAAGACTCTGTGTGTGTGTGTGTGTGTAAGTACACACTTGCATGTATGCACACACACATGTGGGGTAGTACAAGCACACTGTAGTGTCTGCTCAGTTTTCTGTAAATCTAAAACTGTTCTGCATAAACAAAGTTTATTACACAATGTTACAGGAACTGTGAGGTCCAATTCTAAGACCAGAGTCCTTTCATTTTGCAGAAGTTGTCTCGCCTTTTGCCGTTTGTGGCAGACATGAAATACATCAGGCAAGGCCAGTACTACTTTGGGATAAGCTGGGAAACCTCACTGAAGTCGCCCAGGAACTCTGCTGTGATGTCTTCCCATTGTGCACATCCTGCCTGGGTCTCTGGGCGGCTAACGCGGGCTCCTGTGCGGAAGGGGCGGGGGAGGACGAGGGGAGGGTGCAGAGATAGGCTTACCTCCTACAGAGTTTATGGAAGCCCAGGAAGCAACACCATATACAACTTAAGCCTGGTGTTTATGTCTGGGAATATATTAAATGCCATCTGCCTAACCATTTGCCATGTTATAAATTAAGGCGACATCAACAATGCAATAGCACCAAGAAGCACTCTGCTGTCTTCCAGTTTGATATTAAATGGGCTTTGTTACCAAACTCTTCTTACAAACATGAAAAGAACAGTTGTGAGCCTTATGGAGGAGCAGATGGTCTCCGGGACTCCCAGCGCAGGCTCTCTGTGAAGGCATAGCATTGGTGCGCTCTTTGCTGGGTTTCAGTTGCTACTGGGGAGAGAGCGGGCTGTGGATGAGGCAAGCCCTGGCGCTGGCCCTTCTTTGCTGTGTGAGCTTCTGTAAGCTGCCAGCTCACTTTTTGCACCTGGAAAATGGAGGTAACGGCACCCAAGTCAGGGATTTCAATGAGAGAGCTCTGTCTTCCTCTCACACTAGCGGGTGCACGTGGGCACGTACACACACCCATGCCCACACCCACATAACTCAACCAGCTGGGATGAAGTTGATCCTTGCACCAAATTCTGCATTTCGAAATTCTCTGCTCTAATATGTTTTATTCCACTGTGCCTTCTTTGGTTTTATACACAACTCAATAAACTGGTGTTGCACTGACTAAGGGCTCACAAAATGTCGTTTTCAAAAACTCTGAGATAGTCTGCTTCAACACAAAAAGGTATGCTTGGCACAAAAAGAGATGCAGTAAATGCTAGCTGATTCTGTTTTTGTACTGTTCTTGTTATGGGCAATATCAATTGTGGCAAAGTGATATGGAAAGTTAGAATATAAAGCAATACCACGTTTTCTTCACTCCCCGTGAACCCTAATTAGCTAACTAACAGACAATATAGTCACATTTCCATCATCCCAATGTCCAGTCCAATGGACTTATCAAAGGCAAAATTCCTACTCAGAGAGGAGCTTCCCCACTCCCTCTACTCCTGTCCTGGGCTAGCTCAGCTTCTCTCTCTTCCTCACTCTTCTGCTATTTCAGAGTCGCCCACAGGACAGAGCCTTCATGGTCACCTACTCGTTGAGGTGGCCTACACTGGATTCCTTCCCTTTCCTGGACCATTTCCTCTCCCACCCCCACCCCCACCCCCCGCCCAGGGCTTCCTGGGATCATCTTCTAAACAAACACTCACAATCACCTTCTAGACTCCCGTTCAGCTTCTGGAAGGAGCCAACCTAAACTTCTCCTGCATCACTGGCTGAATGTCCACTCCCAGCCAAGTCACCCTCCCAGCCGGTACGGTAGTGTTCAGTCCTGCAGAGGTATCAAGATTCCCTCCAGCCATGCTGGCTCCAAGGCCAACTGGGAACAGGACAGAAGGTCCGCCCATCCACACAGGAATAAGAGACAATCTCAAGGACCTGCTGATTTTTCTTCTTCTCCCACTTCCTTCTCTTGTGGGTAAAGTCTCTTGTTCCAACCAAGTCCATGTGTCTTAGGCTACTTTCAATCATGCAAGACCTCCATCTGCCTATCTTTGTATTGGTTTTCCCATGAAATCAGCAAAGTGTTCTGACCTTAAACATGGAATGAATTTATTTGCCTCTCTTTCTTAAAATCTATCTACTACCCTCCAGGTCCAGACAGACCACCGTGCCGTGTAGCTCACAGGAGCACCCATACGATGGCATTTTCTTCAGACAGAACATTTCTTTTATTGGGCTTGTGTCTGTGATAATGATGCAGGTGAATTTTATCATTCCTTTCACCCTACTAGTAATGAACAAATTCACTGTGTATTACTTTGGACTTGATCTCTGGCAAAACACTACTGGAACAAACAATTTGATTTGTCAACACCTTTACAAGGGCTCCTCAATCAATGTCACAAATCCAAATTTAAACAGCAAAGTACATTTGACTGCAAGACCCTGGACTGATTAGAGCTCCGAGTTCAGAGAATTGCTCCAGACAGGGCAGCAATCAGATTATTAACTCCACTTGAAAATACTCTCTGCTGCCCAGGATTAGCATGCATATTTTGATATAGATCGATAAGCAATCTCCTTTCTATAAGAAATGCCTGCAACATTCATTTGGCTGATCAAAGGTAGATACCAGCTGGCGGTGACAGCTAGCTATTGTTTCCCCTGCTTTCTTTACAGAAGAGCCTCTATTAAAAAAAATTCTCGGGCTCTTTTTCAGCTAATAGTGGAAGCCAAGAGAGGGCCACAAAACCCCATCTCCTTCTCAACGCCGAAACGCAATTAGTGCAGAGAGCTTGGAGTCTTTTTTTTTTTTTGAGCTAACTGAACCCATTTCCACTGTGTCCCCTGATAAGAAATGGCAAGTTTCTGTGCCCTCCATTGCCCATTTCCCTGTATTCTGACTGCTTTTCTGTGGAGCAGTGGTACCATCTGGGGCTGTCGGAAGGATGGCACCCATCTGCTGGCACAAGGCTCTTTCACTGGTGGGATCAAAGCTCGTGTGTGAAGATGATGTTGCTGTTTTAAACTAGTTGGCTCATGCTGGGTTCTGGGTGGGGGCATAGAGGTAGCTTCTTGCTTTGAAAGCCGCTCATTCAATCCCCTTACTCCTCTCTATCCTGAACTGTGTTGTAAAATGCTCATTTCCCCTTTGGAAACAACTTATTTATCTTCTTGGCTTACTTGGTCCATCTCAAGTTGTCTTCCCCTTGCTTAAATCTTTCAGAAACAACCAACTCAGTTTAAAAACCCGACGTACCAATTCCTCTCTTCTACCAGAGCCCAATAAACAAAAAGCAAAGTGTGCTTGTTCATTCAAAAGATAGATTTCTAAGTGACAAATGCAAGCTACATGCACAGCGTGATTCAGTTTTTGTTTCAAACACAGAAATATTCTTGTGCTTTTGTATACATGTGTGTGCTGATTATAGAAATACATACATGTGTGCACACACACAAAACGTGCATAGGTCTGTGGTTAGTAGTCATAGAAGGGTCAATTAATTGAAGACTTTTAAATTGAACTTACCTGTTTCTGTTCTATTTGTATTTGGTCACTTTTTCTTTGTATTAAGTTCTTTTTCCAAAATCTTTTTATTTATTTGAGAGATAGAGTTACAGACAGATAGAGGGAGAGACAGAGAGAGTTCTTCCAACTGCTGGTTCATTCCTCAAATGGCCACAACCACCAGAGCTGGGCCAATCTGAAACCAGGGGCCTGGAGTTCTGGGTGCAGGGTCCCAAGCACTTGGGCCATCTTTTACTACTTTCCTAGGCCATAGCAGAGAGTTGGATAGGAAGAGAACTGGCTGGGACTTGAACTAGCACCCATATGGGATGCCAGCATTTCGGGCAGCTTTGCCCCCTAGGCCACAGCATCGGCCCCTGTATTAAGTTTTAATTCAGGAAAACAATCAGTTTTATGATAAGCATTAGAGCTGTCTCCCAGCCATCCTCACTATGTATACATTTGGATTTGTTCTTCAATTTCTTGCCAAGAGTGTGTCAGTGTGTTCATCTTAGATCATAAGGTCCATGGCAGCCAAGATGAGACATTTTGATGACTTGGTCTGGATGGGTTTGTTCCCAGGCTCATTCAAGAATTTTCTAGCAGCTGCATTCCCACTGAGTGGGTGGTGATATGCTCTTCATGAGGATTGGACTCATTTTGAAACAGCACTAATCTGAATTGCTACCAGGCAAGAAGAGTCTCATTTTATGAAAACTTGCAATTTAGTCTTGTATAAAATTAATGTACTTGGAATAGAATCATTTCAGATGTACCAGAAACCACATAGACAGAGAAAATCAAGAGAGTTGGTGCTGGATATTGTTATCACAAAAAGGTCAAAAGATGCCATAACCTTCGAATGGTATATTGCTTCAAGTTTTGTAATGATTGAAAGAATACCTTTGGGAGCCGACGCTGTGGTACAGTGGGTTAAAGCTCTGGTCTAAAGCGCCGGCATCCCGTATGGGCACTGGTTCAATTCTTGACTGCTCCTCTTCTGATTCAGCTCTCTGTTATGGCCTGGGAAAACAATAGAAAATGGCCCAAGTCCTTGGGCCCCTGTACCCACGTGGGAGACCAGGAAGAAGCTCCTGGCTCCTCTCTTCGGGTCGGCTCAGCTCCAGCCGTGCAGCCATTTAGTGAGTGAACCAGCGGATGGAAGACCCTCTCTCTCTTTCTCTACCTCTCTCTGTAACTCTGTCTTTCAAATAAATAAAAATAAATCTTTTTTAAAAAAAAAGAAAGAATGCTTTTGTGAAATATTTCATTTGCGCCCTTCCTGGGAAAGGGTTTTCTAAACCTAGTCCTTATCCAAGTAACTGTAACTCCTTTATAAGTGACATCTAGGAACATCTTTTGAGGTGCTTGTGATAGATACCATTTATGTTATTTCCCTGTATCTTCACAACAAGTTCGTAGGCTAAGTGTGTTTATTTCTATCTTGTAAACAAGGAAAGTGAACATCAAATGATTCAGTTAATTGCCCTGAAATGTCTTTGGATCAAATTGTTAAAACGGGGGAAAGAGAGACATAAACATAAATGGCATTGGAATTGCATTATAGTGAAGTACATAGCTGATTTATGTTATGTTATGTTATGCTATTTATTTATTAGAGAGACAAAGATAGATGGAGAGAGAGAGAGAGAGAAAAAGAGAGGGAGGAAGAGCTCCCATCTACCGATTGACTCCCCAGATGTTTGCAACAGCTGGAACTGGAGCAGAGAGCTGGGTACTCGATCCACGTCCACCCATGATTGGTAGGAACTCAACTACTTGAACCATCACCACTGTCTCCCAGGGTCCACACTGGCAAGAAACAGGAGTCAAGAGCTTGAGCCAGAAAGTGAGCAGGTACCCTGCTGTGGGAGATAGGCATCCTAACTGGGATCTTAAACAGTAGGTTAAATGTCTGTCCCGGGTTTTAAAAGCTATGGTCTGCCGGGAGGCACAGGCAGTCAAAGCCAAAATCAACTATTGGGATTGCATCAAATTGAGAAGTTTCTGTACTGCAAAAGAAACAGTCAGGAGAGTGAAGAGACAACCAACAGAATGGGAAAAAATATTTGCAAACTATGCAACAGATAAAGGGTTAATAACCAGAATCTACAAAGAGATCAAGAAACTCCACAACAACAAAACAAACAACCCACTTAAGAGATGGGCCAAGGACCTCAACTGACATTTTTCAAAAGAGGAAATCCAAATGGCCAACAGGCACATGAAAAAATGTTCAAGGTCACTAGCAATCAGGGAAATGCAAATCAAAACCACCATGAGGTTTCACCTCACCCCAGTTAGAATGGCTCACATTCAGAAATCTACCAACAACAGATGCTGGCAAGGATGTGGGGGAAAAGGGACACTAACCCACTGTTGGTGGGAATGCAAACTGTTAAAGCCACTATGGAAGTCAGTCTGGAGATTCCTCAGAAACCTGAATATAGCCCTACCATTCGACCCAGCCATCCCACTCCTTGGAATTTACCCAAAGGAATTTAAATTGGCAAACAAAAAAGTGGTCTGCACCCTAATGTTTATCACAGCACAATTCACAATAGCCAAGACCTGGAACCAACCTAAATGCCCATCAACGGTAGACTGATAAAGAAATTATGGGATATGTACTCTTTAGAATACTATACAGCAGTAAGAAACAACGAAATCCAGTCATTTGCAACAAAATGGAGGAATCTGGAACACATCATGCTGAGTGAAATAAGCCAGTCCCAAAGGGACAAATACCATATGTTCTCCCTGATCCGTGACAACTGACTGAACACCAAAAAGGAAACCTGTTGAAGTGAAATGGACACTATGAGAAACGGTGACTTGATCAGCATAGCCCTGACTGTTAATGAACAACTTAATTCATTATCCCTCTTAGTAGTTTTTTTTGTCTGTTCTACTTAATATGACTGGTTTAATTCTGTAATTAATACACAGTTATTCTTAAGTGTTGAAATTTAATTGAAATGTGATCCCTGTTAAACATAAGAGTGGGAATAAGAGAGGGAAGAGATGTACAATTTGGGACATGCTCAAGCTGACTTGCCCCAAATGGTAGAGTTAGAAACATACCAGGGGACTCCAATTTAATCCCATCAAGGTGGCATGTACCAATGCCATCTCACTAGTCCAAGTGATCAATTTCAGTTCACAATTGATCATAATGAAAGGACTAAGAGTCAAAGGGAGCACATAAACAAGTCTAGTACCTGCTAATACTAACCAATAGAATAAATAAAGGGGAGAGTGATCCAACATGGGAAGTGAGATACTCAGCAGACTCATAGAATGGCAGATGTCCTAAACAGCACTCTGGCCTCAGAATCAGCCCTAAAGGTATTCGGATCTGGCTGAAAAGCCCATGAGAGTATTTCAGGCATGGAAAGCCAAGGCACTCTGGGAAAAAAAAAAAAAAAAAACCTAAATGAAAGATCTCTGTGAGTGAGATCCCAGTGGAAAGAACAGGTCTTCAAAGAAGGAGGTACCTTTCTCTGAAGGGAGGAGAGAACCTCCACTTTGACTATGACCTTGTCTAAACAAGATAAGAGTCAGAGAACTCAAGGGGCTTCCATAGCCTTGGAAACTCATGACTGGTGCATAGGGAGATTACTGATGCCATAAACAGGAGTGTCAATTGGTAAAGTCAACAACAGGAGTCACTGTGCACTTACTCCTCATGTAGGATCTCTGTCCTTAATGTGCTGTACATTGAGACTTAATGCTATAACGAGTACTCAAACAGTATATTTCACTTTGTGTTTCTATGGGGGTGCAAACTGTTGAAATCTTTACTTAATGTATACTAAACTGATCTTCTGTAAAAAAAAAAAAAATAGAAGAAGAAGAAATTATCAACTCCCAACTTGACTCTCACTGGGATTAAACATGACAATAGGTCTGATCTGATTTCATCATCATTTAAAAAAATCATCTATTATTTTTCACTTTATGTTTCTGTGTGGGAGCAAACTGTTGAAATCTTTACTTAATGTATGCTAAACTGATCTTCTGTATATAAAGAGAATCGAAAATGAAGCCTCATGTGAATGGAAGGGGAGAGGGAGTGGGAAAGGGGAGGGTTGCGGGTGGGAGGGACGTTATGGGGGGGAAGCCATTGTAATCCATAAGCCGTACTTTGGAAATTTATATTCATTAAATAAAAGTTAAAAAAAAAGCTATGGTCTGAAACCGAGTCTTGGAAGTGGTCTTTGAAAACAAATCTCTTTCTCAGGCAAACAATAAAACTGACCCTGAAGATCGACGTGGATGGAAAAATGAGCCTAACTCCAGTGGATCCTGGGGCTTACCAGACATGCATGTAACTGACTGACACTCAAGACATGCTTGAGTCTCTTTCAGTTGGACCTCTTTTCTGGTTGACTACTTATTAGTAGGGAAACCTACTAATTTCTTAACCTCTCTCAGTCTCTGTTGGTGAAAGGGAATAATAAGGTGCCTATCTGATAAGGTTGCTGTGATATTTAAATGAAAAGATGTATGAAGAAGTACTTAGACTAGCACCCAGAACATGAAGACTGCTCAGTACATTTTAGCTATTACAAATAACCCCAGCAACAACAAGCCTCTTAGGTTTTGGTTTTCTCAACTCCACATTTAATCAGGAACTGTAAAATATGAGGCGTTTTGCCCTATTTTTAATGGGTTCTACTTCTAACAGTTTTATGGTCCATTAAGGCCTTTAGTTCTTTGTTTTGAAGACTCAGTACTTTAGATGCAGAATCGAAAATGACAACATTTATTGCTAATATTTTTGAATTATCAAAGTGATTTTTTAAAAGATTTATTTATTTATTTGAAAGTCAGAGCTACACACAGAGAGAAGGAGAAACAGAGATAGAGAGAGGTCTTCCATTCACTGGTTCACTCCCCCAGTTGGTCCCAACAGCCAGAGCTGAGCGCATCCAAAGCCAGGAGCCAGGAGCTTCTTCCAGGTCTCCCACATGGGTACAGGGGCCCAGGGACTTGGACCATCTTCCACTGCTTTCCCAGGCCTTAGCAGAGAGCTGGATCAGAAGTGGAGCAGCCAGGACTTGAACCAGTGTTCATATGGGATGCCAGCTTTGCAGGCAGTGTCTTTACCTGCTACGCCACAGTGCCCGCCCCCAAAGTGATTTCATCCACTTCACATCCTTGGTCTCATGACATCTCCTCCTCTGGGCCAATGTGGAATCATTTCAGAAATATTTGCTGAGCAGCAGTTGTGTTCTAGGTGTTGTGTGAGGTGCTGGCTAGCATTCCTGCTGAGGTCCCCACCCTCATATAAAATTATTAGTTATTTGAAATAAAGGCAAGAAGGAGGGCAGTGAATTGTCTGGTGGGTATCAGAACCTGGGGCTTCTACATTCCAATTTTGTTCCATGAGTATAGCCAGCTTTCAGCCTACAATCCACAAAAGTTTTTATGAGGTTGGGAGGGATGGAGGAGAGGGAGGGAGGGAGGGAGGGAGGGAGGAAGGCAGGCAGGAAGGCAGGCAGGAAGGAAGGAAGGGAGGGAGGGAGGGAAGGAGGGAGGGAGGGAAGGAGGGAGGGAGGGAAGGAGGGAAAGAAGGGAGGGAAAGAAGGGAGGGAAAGAGGGAGGGAGGGAAGAAAGGAAGGAAAGAAGGGAGGGAAGGAGGGAGGGAGGGAGGGAAGAAGGAAAAGACATATTTATTCATGATAAGTTGACACTGGTTAACTGTAATGTCAAACTGGAATTCTACCTAGGGTTAAACATGGAAAAGCAATTTAATTATCACCTAACAAATACAATTTGATTGCTAGATAGGGTGTTCAAATAATCTACCCATAGAGAGAAAGTCAGGAGGAAATTACAGCTTTGCCTTTGTCATCCATGACCACGTTTTATGTGATTCAGACTTGTTTTCACTATGTTTCTGTGCTCCCCTTAAAATTTGTGTTCCATGGTTTGAAAATTCATTGTTCCATGTGCCTGAACATGTTCCTGGAGCCATCAGATCTAGCTGCTTCAAGGGCCGTGAACTTAAAAAACAGAGTTCTTCACAAGTCTTGCCATACACGACTTCACTGGAGTAGGAACTCCGCATTATCAGCAAGTAGTAATGTGATCTTGTCCCCCACAATGCCAATTTCCATGGCATTTTTGCTGACTGCCTAAATGGCAAATCCTGATGGTGTTATCCTTGAGGCACCAGGGTCCATGGTTGGCGAATTTCCTTTGTTGTGCCAATTAAGTTTGGCCTCCTTGCTGTTGTGTGGTAACTGCCCGCCTTGGGCACTTTCCGAAGCCCCTCCCCACTGCATTTCACGATATGTAATGATTCGGCAAGTGTTTCTCTTTCTCTGACTGAGGAAGAAAAATACGTTTCATTTCTAGTCCAATAATGTTGGATTTCTGCAGACAGAAAAGCAAATCAAACTTTTTGATCCACCTCGTCAAGCCAAAAAGGATTTTAGGAGCATGTTCCAAGCAGCCAGGGCTAAGTCTCCTATGTACTCATTGTGTTTTCCTTGGGCGGAGGATGCTGTTGACAAGAATTCAGATGATTTAAGGATGTGCCAGATGAAAAATCCCGTTTTTCTCCTTGGCTTGCCACAGATAAATCAAATGCAGAGCTTGTGAGATGCACAGTGGGCATCCTTTGGTGAAGACAGTTCCTCCTTCTGAAGCGAAAGATTAAGTGCATGAGACAGTCCGGATTATTGGATAACTGCAGGAATCAATGAGTGAAAAATATTCTTCCCTATTGAATGGGGTGATTTATTCTCCCTGATGGGACAAGGGGTCAGAGGATGGTTCTTGTTTCATTAGCTTTCTTGCTGGAGAAAAGTTCTGACCAGGGCCACTCTAGAGTGTCTACACTTGCACACGTCGCATAGCCAACGTCCTTGCCTTAGAGCGGAATTAGAAGGCAAAGTTGAAGTAAGATAGTAAATGGCTGTAAGTGTTCTAATGCCCAGTGATTTCGTTATTGTGGGGGAACAAATGCCTTCCTTGTGTGACCTACTTTGATTTGGAAAACTATACTGATTTGTGGGTCTGTTAGATAAAGATCATTTAGTGGGATCCCATTCCCTTCCCCTCCCGACCTCTGTCTACTTGTGTTTTGGGGCATTTTCTGCGTACTTTCCCAGAGTGCAAAACATAATCATTATTATAAAAGAATTTCTTAACTTTTCATCACATTAAAAATGCAAAATTTTACATGTTTGACATATTCTCAAATGGTAGCTATTGTTAACAAATTTTAGCATATACATTTATTTATAAAAAGTGTAACTTTCATTCTAAATCCTGTCTTGATAACTCAGTGGGGCAGGCAGAAAAACTACACATAATTTAGCAAGCAGGCATGCATGTGTGTACAAGGTACCGTAGTCATGCAGAAGGAGAAGGAATTCCTTTGGTAAGACCGAGGTGGTGGTGGAGTATGTCTGTGAATGGTGACGCGTGTCAGCTATGTAGCTGGGGATGGGTAAGCAGTAAAGGACATTTGTGCCAAGAGAACACCTGTGGAAAACCACAAAGGCACACACACTCAGGGTCTGTGTGCCAATTCCTGAGTCAGTTTGTGCAAAATATAGCCTATCTTGGTAAATATCCTACGTATGCTAGAAAACAGTGTTTACTCTGCTATTGTCAGGTAAAATGTTCTATTAATGCCAGGAAAGAAATGTTGAATGTTCTATAAATGTCAAGAAAGAAATGTGAACCCAAATGCCCATCAACAGTAGACTGGATAAAGAAATTATGGGACATGTACTATATAGAATACTATACAGCAGTCAAAAACAATGAAATCCAGTCATTTGCAACAAAATGGAGGAATCTGGAAAACATCACGCTGAGTGAAATAAGCCAGTCCCAAACAGACAAATATCATATGTTCTCCCTGATCATTGACAACTAGCTGAGCACCAAAAAGGAAACCTGTTGAAGTGAAATGGACACTATGAGAACCAATGACTTAATCAGCCCTTGTCCTGACAGTCGATGTACAATGTAATACTTTATCCATTTTAGTATTTTTTTGTTCTAGTACCATTGGTTGAACTCTGTAATTAACACACAATGATTCTTAGGTGTTTAAATTTAACTGAAAAGTGATCCCTGTTAGGAATTTGGAAAACATTATGCTGAGTGAAATAAGCCAATCCCAAAGGGACAAATACCACATGTTCTCTCTGATAGGTGACAACTAACTGAGCACCAAAAAGGAAACCTGCTAAAGTGACATGAACACTATGAGAAACGGTGACTTGATCAGCCCTCACCTTGACTGTTGATGAACAACTTAATATGTTATCCCTCTTAGTATTTTTTTTTTGTTTGCTCTACTTGATATTTTTGGTTGAATACTGTAATCAATACATAATTATTCTTAAGTGCTGAAACTTAACTGAAAAGTGATCGCTGTTAAATATAAGAGTGGGAATAAGAGAGGGAAGAGATGTGCAATTCGGGACATGCTCAAGCTGACTTACCTCAAACGGTAGAGTTAGAAACATACCAGGGGATTCCAATTCAATCCCATCAAGGTGGCATGTACCAATGCCATCTCACTGGTCCATCTCACTGGTCCAAGTGATCAATTTCAGTTCACAATTGATCATAATGATAGGACTAAGAACCAAAGGGATCACATAAACAAGAATAGTGTCTGCAAATACTAGCTGATAGAATAAAAAAGGGAGAGAACAATCCAACATGGGAAGTGAGATACACAGCAGACCCATAGAATGGCAGGTGTCTTAAACAGCATTCTGGCCTCAGAATCAGCCCTTAAGGCATTCGGATCTGGCTGAAAAGCCCATGAGAGTATTTTAGGCATGGAAAGCCAAGACACTCTGGGGAAAAAAAAAAAAAAAAAAAAAACCTAAATGAAAGATCTCCGCAAATGAGATCCCAGTGGAAAGAATGGGTCATCAAAGAAGGAGGTACCTTTCTCTGAAGGGAGGAGAGAACTTCCACATTGACCATGGCCTTGTCTAAATATGATCAGAGTTGGTGAACTCAGGGGGCTCCCATAGCCTTGGCAGCTCATTACAAGAGCCTAGGGTGATTACTGATGCCATAAACAGGAGTGTCAATTTGTTAAGTCAGCAACAGGAGTCACTGTGCACTTACTCCTCATGTAGGATCTCTGTCCTTAGTGTGCTGTACATTGAGATTTAATGCTATAACTAGTACTCAAACAGTTTTTTCACTTTATGTTTCTGTGTGGGAGCAAACTGTTGAAATCTTCACTTAATGTATGCTAAACTGATCTTCTGTATATAAAGAGAATTGAAAATGAAGCCTCATGTGAATGGAAGGGGAGAGGGAGTGGGAAAGGGGAGGGTTGCGGGTGGGAGGGACGTTTTGGGGGGAAGCCATTGTAATCCATAAGCCGTACTTTGGAAATTTATATTCATTAAATAAAAGTTAAAAAAAAAAAGAAATGTGTATCAGTATTGCTGCGAATGTAATTTTGTAAAACATTGTTTTATACCTTTGTGAAAGCAAAGGTTAAGCATGTTATACTACTATAGTTTTAATGATCTGTGATTACTTTAAAATTTAATCTACATGAGTAAAATGGTCATGTTTCCATTCAATTATTGTTTATAGCCATTGTCTATATTCCCACTAAAGTTGTATTTATTTATTTATGCTTTTTATTTGCAAAGTTTCTTACTTGGTGAAGTATTAAGCCTTTTAACTCTAATATAAATTTAAAATATGTTATCTCAAAAACTAAACAAAAGAAAGGGAGAAGGAAGGAGGGTAGGAGGAAGAGAAGCGAAGGGAGGGAGTAAGAAAGAAGTGAATATCACCATGTTCTAGAATTATAACTACAAAGCACATTGAATCTGTTAAAAACTAATTAAAATTAGAATTAAAAAAGGTGATTACTGATTCTTTTAAAATATTTTATAGCTCTATTAATTTTCTCTTCTATCAATTATTAAGAGGATTATTTAAATCTCCAAATGTAATTGTGGGTCTGTCCATTCTTCTTACCATTCTGTCAATTTTTACTTCATGCATTTTCAAGGATGTAAGCTTTTAAGATCGTTAGGTCCTCCAGAAAAAATTAGCCCTTTATCATTAATTTATCTTTTTCTTTTGCATTTGATTGTGTTCTTTGTTCTGAACTCTACTTTATCTGATATTAATACAGCCACACCAGCTTTCTTTTTTTAAAAAAAAAGTTTTAATGTGTCTATTTGTTGATTTTTTTTTATTTATCTGAGAGGCTGTGAGAGAGAGAGAGAGGGAAAAGAGAGAGAGAGAGTACTCACCCACTGGATTGCTCCCCAAATGCCTGCAATCCAGTTGAGATCCTGGAACCCAGCCCAGTGTCTTCACATGGTGGTGGGGACCCAAATATTTGAGTGACCACCTGTTGTCTTCAAGGGTTCACTTTATTAGGCAGCTATAGTCAGGGGTGGAGCCAGGACACATGTGGAGACATCCCAGCTGGAGTCTTAACCACTAGGCCAAATGCCTGTTACTCCAACGTTTTATTTTTTTTTTGACCAATGATAGCAAGACATATTTTCCATCCTCTTGCTTTTAACCTATTATACCTGACAATCTCTTCCTTTTGATCATGGTGTTTAGACTATTTATATTTAATATGATTTTCATATAGTTAAATATAATCTACAATGTTATTATCTGCTTTCTGATTATTCCATTTACTTATTGTTCCTTTTTCTGTTTTTTGTCCATGTTTTGATCAAATATTTTTTATGATTCTCTTTATCATCTTTCTTCATTTGTGAACTGAGTTTTTTTGTTTTAGGGATTGATTTAAGGCTTATAGTAGACATCTTTAACTTATCACTATATACCCTTGAGTGATATGTCAACTTAAGTAGCTATAAGAAGCTTTAATTATTACACTTTCATTTTTCCATTCTTGGGCTTTATGCTGTTGTTGCCACAAAATTCATTACTTATACGTACTACAAACCTTATATTACATTGTTATTAATTTTGTTTTTATAATTACTAGCTTTTAATAGATATATAAGGGAAGCAAAAAATAATATTACATTTCTAGTACACTTCATAGTAGATCCATGTTTCCAGTTGGTATCATTTTCCTTCTGCTTGAAAGAATTCCTTTAGCATTTATTTTATCATAGCTCTTCTATTGGATTTGTAGGTCTGAATAAATTTAGTTTACCTTTTGAACTAGACTTCATACTTCAGATAAAGAGAAGAATTGTGACGATGGTACAGAGTGTTCCTATTTACCTCATACCCAAGTCCCCTGTTATTCACTTCTTGTACTAGCATTCACCTTAATCTTTGAAAAATAGTCTTTCTGAATGTGTAATTCTACGTTGGCAGTAATTTTTTCATTCATTATTTTAAAGACATCACTCTACTGTCTTCCTGTCTGCATCGCATCTGATGAGGAATTTACTATAATTACTCTCCTTTTATTTCTGTACCATGCCCCTGTTTTGGTCTGCCAATTTTAAGACTCTCTCCCCATCACTGTTTGTGAGCAGTTGGTTTAGGAGACACTCGGTGGAACTCTTATCGTGTTTCTCGAACGTGCTGTTCACTGAGATTCTGTGTCTGTGGCGTGCTAATGATTATATCTCGAAAAGGATCAGTCATTCGCCCTTCAAATATTTTCCCATGCTACTGTCTCTTCTCATTCCTTCAGAGACGCAAATTCTGTGTATATTACACCACACGAAGCTGTCCTGGATCTCTCTAATACTATGGAGATTTTAAAATCCTATTTTTCTCTATATGCTTGATTTTTGGTACTTCCTGTTGCTCTGTCTTCAAGTTGACTAACCCCTTCTTCTGTCACTCCCACCCAGGGAATCTTTCATCTTCTGGGTTGTTCTTGTGTTTTCATCTCTGGAAATTTAGAATTGTTTTTTTTTTTTCTGTCTTTGAAATTATTTTTTTCTATCTTTACTTTTTTAACAGATGGAATATGTAATAACCATTTTAAGTACTTCAAGTGATAATTCTCACAGCTATGTCAGCTTCAACTGTGGCTAGACATATTTGAACATTCTACCCAGTGTTTCATGAAGTACAACTTTTCTATTTTGACTTGTAGAAATAGATGGCATTCCTAGCACTGTGTGAGTTCCCAATACTATTTCCTCTGATCATTCAGGTAGTTCCTTCCTTGGCCTTAGGTTTTTTTTTTGTGTGTGTGTGTGAATTTATATTGAACACTGTTACGAAGAATGCACGAGAGTCTGCAGATTTCTGGAGTTTTCTCTCTATACTGAGCTCTCCTCTCTAGTGCTCTGGCCTGTGAACAACAGCCACCTTTGTCTCAGCTAACAGCTCCATTCTCTCCACTTGCTGAGTTTACTGGGCTCTACTCATGATTGTCTTTCACTGCACAACAAGCTGCAAACGTATTGAAGGCAACAAAATTAGCCAACTGCAAGATCTACCTGGTTTGTTTCTTGTCTTCAGGGATTGCTACATTTGGATGCTTGCTGTCCAATGTCTCCAAAAGTATTATTTTCTGTATTTTATCTCAATTCTAGTTGTTCCAAGTAGATGCCTACATTCAGTATCTATACATTTTCGCTAAACACTACACTCTAAATCCAACTTATGTGGCAAATTAAACAAAGAAATTGCATAGATTATTTGCTTTCCTGTAATATCTCTCAGTGTGATATGAAGGGCCAGTTTGGGAGGATGGAGGGAGGATGGGAGAGAGAGAGAGAGAGAGAGAGAGAGAGAGAGACTGACTTGTGCTTAGAGAATGCTACTTGAGTTGCAATAGCTACAGTCCAGAAATATTTTTTTTTTTGACAGGCAGAGTGGACAGTGAGAGAGAGAGACAGAGAGAAAGGTCTTCCTTTGCCGTTGGTTCACCCTCCAATGGCCGCCGCGGCTGGCGCGCTGCGGCCGGCGCACCGCGCTGATCCGATGGCAGGAGCCAGGAGCCAGGTGCTTTTCCTGGTCTCCCATGGGGTGCAGGGCCCAAGCACCTGGGCCATCCTCCACTGCACTCCCTGGCCACAGCAGAGGGCTGGCCTGGAAGAGGGGCAACCGGGACAGAATCCGGCGCCCCAACCGGGACTAGAACCCGGTGTGCCGGCGCCGCTAGGCGGAGGATTAGCCTAGTGAGCCGCGGCGCCGGCCCAGTCCAGAAATATATCTCAGCTTGAGTGAATGTTATAAGTTGGTGAGTTGGTGGTGCATGAGTCTTTGAATGGTAGTAAGTTTTCCAGTCTATGTTCTACAGTAAAAGAGAAATAACTGTAGATTTAAAATTGAGAATTATTTCATTCAAGACATTGATTATAATATTTTGGACCAGCTAGACTGGCAAAGCAAATAATGAATGTTGATCTGATCTAGAGAACATGTGTTGCCTCTGATATGGACCCCTTGGCCCAAAATTCACTGCTGTTATTATGGGAAGTACAAACTTATGATGCTAACCAGTGGCCCAAGTTATTGACACTAATTCTAGTGGAGCTGCTGCCAAGATACTGCTGGAAACCCAGATGTTGCTGTTTGCAGACTTTTCTCGCTTATCTTTGCCTTCTAACCTGCTGGAGCCACTGCTTCCTGGCAAGACCTACCTGGTGCCTGGCTGGCAAGGGGATCTGGGTGATAGAGTTCACAGGCTTCCAGCCCCACAGGTACCGAGAACGTAGACGCTTGAGCATGGGCTAAGCACCCACAGCACACATTTGGCACAGGGAAAGAGGAGGGGAAGAGTCAGGATGAACCATGGCTTCTTACTGTGCTACTGGAGAAGACCCGGTGGCTTTCCCTGGGGCTTTCCAGCTCCATCATGGTTGCTTATTCTATGGCAAGGCCAAGATCGTCTATCGGCTCCAAGAGATAAAGCTTTGAGTCTGGTCTTAAGAAATGTCCAGTTCTTGGTGGATCAAGACTCCATTGGGCTCTTTCCTATCATAACTCCTCCCATCATTTTAACTCAATAATTAGGTGGAGTATCAGCTCCAAGAATGTTTTCCAAGCTTACCCCTGTCTCTTCAGTATGTTGAATGGAATCTAACACGGACTTAGTACTCAGTAAACATCTGTGGAATAAGTGTCTGTATGATCGTTGAATGAATCTCATTAGGTAGAGGAGATATGCATGTAAAAGAAGTAACATGAAACCCAGTAATTGGCGAGGCCAGAAGAAATTGCACAAGAATTGGGTGGTCAAGGGCACTGGAGCAGTAGAAATATGAGAATTGAAGAAGCCTTATGCAGAGCATGTCTGTTTGGAGCTACACTGCAGAAGAAGTGGGTAGAGGCAAGACTCCTGCCTTTCTCCTTGGGAACTCCCATGAACAAGAGCCTGTAGGAGGGCAAGGTCATCTACATTTCTGCCAAGTAGAAGAGGGTGATTTTCTGCCTTTCATGGGAGGGGGGGAATACACAGTCTTTTCCTAGAGGGACCAACCAGAGGTTTTGGGGTAGACAGGAAGTCTTAAAGAGATTATTATGGATACCTAATAATAAAGATCATTCAAAAACTAATAATAAATGTTTATTTTTAAAGCACTAAATGCAAAGGCTCTATGCTCCACTGGAGAAGAAAAAAAAACTTAATTAAAAGCAGAACCTTTGTAAAGGGCAATCAGACCTAGTATCCACATAAAACCCCCACACTGGGCATAGGAGCCACCAGAAACCCAAAGGCCAACAATAAATGCACCGTGTAAAACCAGAAATAAAAAGAGCTCTGTCTGAGCATGGGGCAAGGGGGGTGCAGCCCCCAGGGCTGAATAATCGTCCAGCCCTCACCTCATTTAGGCCAAACACCTTGGGAGGGATTAGGAACTGACCTAGAGGTGACCACTTGTGCATGAAGTGAGAACTGCAGCTGGGAAGGGTCCACGCAGGATGAGGGGTGGAGGTGTGATAAGACCAGAGGCGCAGGTCCCAAGCAGCATTCGGGGTCTTTCTGCCCCCACCTTCCCTTCCCAGGAAGATGACTCAACTGTGATGAAATCAGCAATTCCTGAACCCACTGAGTGAAGACTTGGATTCGGGCCTCCTGAGCCCCTGGATAATGGCAACATAGGATGGCCCACAGAACACTGTCCAAAGAGGCAGGGTGAAGGTGAATGAGTGAAAACTGTCACTACTCAACATGCGGGATTGGAGCAGCAGCCTCAACCTCACCGAGGAGTTGCTGCCAAAACACAGGTGGAGAGGGGATTGGTTCTCGTGTTCCACAGCACAGTGGGGCAGCTATAGCTCACAGTGTGCTATATGCTGTGCACGAGCTGTGTAGTACAGGAGCTGGGGGGAGAGGAGCTGGTAGGCTCCAAACATGGAGGAAGAGTGGAGAATTGGAGACGCTATTGCTGATTTAATCAGTTCGTGGTGTATCCCTTTGTTAGAATGTTGCACTGGAGGCCACAAAGATGCACACACCTGACATAGAAGTGCAAATATTTTAAAAATGAAAAAAAAAAAAGACCTCAAGCTCCTCCCCAGACCTGCTGGAAAAGAATCATATTTGAATGCAATCCCTGAGCACGTTCAAGTACGAAAGCACTTGCTTATCTGAGGCCAGAAGAGCGTGCGTGTGCTGTGGCCAAGCTCTGGTGCTGACTCTGTACACGTGCACTGTCAAGCCTGGCATTCCTTTGGGAACCTGTAAAATAGAGATTCTTATCTCCAACCTGTCCAACTGTCTACAGGGAATGTTGAGGGAGGAAAAAGAGACGCACTGAGCAAAACGCGTTTTCACAGCTGAGGTATTTTACATGTTCAAGAAAAATGGCAGATAACTCCTACTGCGCAGAGCAGAGAGACGCCGCATGGAAACCCGGGACAAGACCCCACCCTCCAGAAAGCAAACAGCCAAGGCAGGTGCGCTCGTGTGGAGAGGCAGGCTGGGCGGAGCTTACAGGCATGTGCTCCAAGTCAGACTTCTCTAGAAGTAAGTGGCTTGCCACTGGCTTGTTGGTGCTCCTGCCCTCACAGTGTGCTAATTCCCCATCTGCACAAGTCATATTCTTGTATGAGTTAATATAAAGCACCGAGAACAGTGCTTGGCCCAGACCAAGTGCTCTGGAAGCAACTACAATTATATTATCAGAGTTTAAGTGAGATAATGCACCTAAAGGAGCCATAGCACCATTTACATCATTGGGTTGCAAACAGCAAGACACAGACCTGGAACGTGGGAGATGCTCCTCTCGATGCTTGAAGATCAGGGACGATTTAATAATAGTTGTTCACGGCAGTTGCTGCTGTTGCTGTCATTATTTGCAGATCATTTTTACAAACCTTTTGCATTCAGATCTTGCTTGAGCATACTCAGTCCCAGCTGGAATGCTATGGTTGAAATTATCTGCAGAGTCACTGTATCAAGGTAAACCTCATTTATTTTTTTTTATTTTTAAAGATTTACTTATTTGAAACACAGAATTACAGTGAGAGAGAGAGATCTTCCATCTGCTGGTTCACTCCCCAAATGACCACAACATCCAGGGCTGGGCCACGTCAAAGCCAGGGGCCAAGAGCTTCTTCTGGGTCTCCCACATGGGTCCAGGAACCCAGGGACCTGGGCCATTCTCTGCTGCTTTCCCAGGCTCACTAGCAGGGAGCTGGATCAGAAGTGGAGCAGCCAGGTCTTGAACCGGCGCCCATACAGGCACTGCAGGCGGCAGCTTTTCCCACTACTCCACAGTTCTGGCCCTAAGCCTCACTTCTTACAGACAGACAGACAGACACACACACACACACACACACACACCATCCTCAGCTCCCTGGCAGGTAAATGCAAGGTGGGAAATGAACTTCAGGCAAAGGAATGAGATGATAAGGCCCGGAGGTGGGGCACTACCCCTGCAGCTCAGGGAAGCCAACTGGAACAGCAGTTTCAGAGTGTCCCATTGCTCCAAGACTGCCAGGCTTCAAGGGGGCAGTGCTACTGATGGGAAGAGGGGGATCCTGTTTGTTTCCAAAGAGGGCTGTTTATATACGCAGACCCACTTGCTGTCTGGGACAACGCTTGGTTGAAAACCCTGCTTAAAAGAAATCCTACAGGAATAGGATGTGTACAGGTAGACCAGGTGCATCATCTGAATACCTCGTTTACCTAGAAGTGTCTCCCCTTCCCACAAATGGAAGCTCTTATGTGATCCTAGTAGTCACTGAGAGCAAAAGCAGTCAAGGCCCACTGTACACGGGGAAGCACAGACCAGGAGGGAGGGAGACACACACTCCAAGGGGAGCTCCAGCTGGGCCTAACCACTGTGCTTTGACCCCTCCTCTGGGGCTGCCCTAAGAGGAGGAGCAGCATGGGACCAGGCTAATGTGTGTGGGATGATTTGTTCAGTGCCCATCACCACTCTGCGGCAGAAATTCCACTGCCTTCCAAGGGTAGGGTCCCCAGCAACTAGCACCATGCTCAATACGCAGTAGGTTGCTAATACATACTGAGGGAGGAAAGGTTGGACATAGCCTTAAGCTGGACCTTATTATCAAGCAGGAAATGTTGACAGCACCCATGCAAGAAAGCGTCAAAGGGAAGAGGCACTCGGCAGAGCTGCCACCACTGCCCACATCCTAATCGAGCCAACATCTGCTCACATCTGTTAGATAATGATATTAATATTGCATTAATCATGTTAGGCACGCGGGACTAAGAGCAAGGCCCTGGGCTGTGAAATGCATTTATTTTTTGTCTCATTTAAATCTTTCAGTCACTGTGTTCCATAGATATCACCCCCATTTCTCAGATGAGGATGCTGAGCTTCAAAGAGGTGACTATCCAGAGGCCACGGAGTTACCACAGAGCAAAGCTGTTATTCCAGCCCGCTGCCGCCTGATTCTGAGTTTGTGTCCTCTCCACTGCATGAGACTGTCTTGTTAAAGGGGTAGCCACTGCTGGGTTTCTAGTCATCCTCCATCAAATCTCCACGAGAGTCCCACATGCAGAGTAGCGTAGAAAGACACTTCTTTTAGCAGGTGGCCTCTCTCGGCCTCCACATCCACTAAGATTGGATCTGCAGGGCAATGAGAGGAAGCCACGTACCACCTAGCTATCTAGCGATCACATCAACACTTACTGACAGTTCCTACGTGGATCATTTTGACCCCAAGTTCCAGCGTGAGTCTAAACTCCAAAGTCATAAGATAATTGTGCTAGGAGAGTAGAAACAATCTAATTAAGAGTTCTTAGAACATTAGTGTGCAGTCCCCATAACTGGATCCTGGAGGTTTTTTTTAAATGCCTATTTATTCATTTTTTTTACTTATTTGAAAGGCACACACACACACACCTTGAATCTACTGGTTCATTTCCAAAACACCTGCAACAACTAGGGCTGAGCGAAGGCAACAGCAGGAACCAGGAAGCACATATAGCCAGGTCTCCCACACGGTGGCAGGGACCCAGCACTTGAGCTGTCATCTGCTGCCTCCCAGTTACGTGAGCAGGAAACTGGTTTGGAATCAGAAGTAGGATTTGAACCCCGGGCACTCTGATATGGGATGCAGGTGTCTCAAGTGGCAGCTTAACCTTCTGTACCATAATGACTCCCCCTGGTGGCTTTATAAGCAGAGAGAGAGAAGGGGGGGAGAGGAGAGAGGAGGAGAGAGAGAGAAGGAGACAGAGAGGGGGAGAGAGAGAGGAGAGAAAGAGAGAGAAGGAGATAGAGAGGGAGAGAGAGAGAAGGAGAGAGAGAGGGAGAGAGAGAGAAGGAGAGAGAGAGGGGGAGTGAGAGAGAGGAGAGAGAGAGAAAGAAAGAGGGAGAGAGAAAGAGAGAAGACAGAGAAGGAGATAGAGAGGGAGAGAGAGAAGGAGATAGAGAGGGAAAAAGAGATAGAGAAGGAGATAGAGAGGGAGAAAGAGAGAGAGCGAGAGAGAGAGAGCCTTGTCTCTGGTTGTCTGATGCACTGTGCCACTCCAGGGCTCTCCCAGCAACAATATCATCCGCATAGGGATGGGGTCTGCCGGTGTTGGTTGTGAATCTCCCAAACAGAGTCAAAATAAACCTCTTTTCTTTAGGAAATCAACCTGCCTCAGGTATTTCATTATATTAGTGAAAAGCTGACTCATGCCTTCCCAAGTGATACCTGTGTGTACATATACATGTGTGTGTGTGAACATAGGCATGAATTAGGGCGGAGCAAGAAGAAAGGCAATAAAGACACACTTGTTCCTCCCCCCAAAGACCCAGCAGTCTTGGGAAAAAACATAATTAGCTGTGGTGACATGAGTATGGGAAGGGCCAACCATGTTCTTCCTAGGGAGGGCAATTTTAGCTAACTGACCCAGGGGATGGAAGGGGAACTCCTGAGGAGGGGCTGGCATTTGAATTGAGCCTTGGAGAATAACTCATATGTTCATAGGTGGAAAAGTACAGAATTTAAAAAAAGGAGCAGTACAGGTAAAGATGTGGAGATGGGAGTGTCTTGGGAGAAGGCCAGTGATGGGTTATGGTTCCCTTCCTGGCTGCTCTGTCTGTAGAACTTCCCAGCTCTATGTTCCACATTAAGAACGTGAGGTCCACTTCCAGTATTAGGAAAGAGTGACACATTCAAACTAAGGATCATTTGATCAGGGAGTTTGGAGGGAATGGGATGCTGGGGATATGCGTGTTAAGGGACTGGAGCGAAAATGACAAGCGTATGTCCTAGTGTTGTAACTTCCTCGTTCTGAACCCGAGTCAGCCATTGCTAATCAACAGTAACACTACGCCAGTGTTCTTTCCACCCAGTGCTTTCCCACCCACTGACAGCAGGGGACTTTGACAATGAAAAGCAGTCTGTGCACACTCCCTGCCATGGTGCAGAAAGCACCTAGACAGGCATTCTCCCAATCAGATGACTTGGGGTTGAGTTCCCATCTCACGGCTTCCTGCCTCTGTCACTTTGGGTTACTTGTCTGGACCCTCTGATCTGCTGCTTAGCTGTCTGCCCATAAGAAGGGAAAGAACTAACATTTTTTGGACCTTGTGACAGCCAGCCCCACATGAACACTCCTTCCCATCTTCTCTTTCTAACAATGAAGCAAATGGGTATTCCCGCAGGCAGCTCCTCCGCTTAGGTCCTGCCAATGGAGAGCAGATAGAAGGGGGTTGTTCAACTCTATGATGCTAGCCACCGTGCTCCTCCACACCCTCTGCCCCACCATCTGCAGAGGGCTCCCTGGAGGACTCTGAGGCCTTAGGAATTGGGGGAGCAGCTAGATGGAAGTAGCCCGGGTCATTGGGTGACTCTGTAAAGCCCGCCCACCAAACTCTCCATAGAGATTTGCGTGGATGAGAAATCACCTCTCATCTGATTAAGTCACTGAGATTGGGGGATTTTGTGTGGCAGTTACCACTACCAGCCCAGTGAATCCTAGTCTCAGCGCATGATTTCATTTAAACACCTAAGCAGCCCTCTTAGAAAAGTGTGGGTGTAGTTCTCTCCCATCCACTAATGCTAAAACTGGGTTCTACTACCGTCCTACTTGTGGAGGATAAACGAGTTTGAAAGACCTCTTGTCTGCAAAGCTCTTCATCTTCATACAGCTTCTAGAATGTTCTGAAAAGCTGGTCTATCATACAAGAATTTGAGATGTTGAAGGTTTGGTAGAAGTAAATAGATTTATAAGAATTTCACAAGAGAACATGGAGATGCTGATTGTGACAATGGTGGTGAAAGGACCAGGCAGGACAACTTCATCCCAGGAAAGGAGCCACGTTCAGGCTATTTCCAAAGCTCCCACACACAGAGCGACAGCAGAGGTCCTCTGGTGCTCCTGGGAGGAAGCCTTGGCACCAGGGGTCCCTGCACCCCTGAGCAGCCTGAGGGGCTGGGAAGTTGGTGGGCTGGGGAGAGGGTGAGCGGAATAATTATAACAGTGCAGCAGTAAATGAACATACTTTTAAATATCAGCCTGATTTACAGGTTCCACCCACTTAATTGCTTCTTTCATAAACTCTGCACGTTCCATACATCATGGGAAAACATGAAAGAACAATCCCTCATGTGAAATATTAGAGGCAAGTGGCCTCTTCAAGGGACAGCCACCCACCACTTCCCTGTGTGGCCAGCTCTGGGGTTTGGACCGGACACAGGTCTGATGTGGGAGAGCTACCCCTCCCCCACCCCTCTGAAACTGGCCAGACCTGGGCCTCAGGCTGAAGGGACAGAGAGGAGACCCCTGGCCCTCAGCTGCAGCCCTGGCTTCTGGCTTTCTTTCCAAATGCCAAGATTTATCAACTCCACAGCAGAGGGGGCTGTGTGTGGGGGACCTAGCTTCGAGCCCAGCCTTGCAGTGAGGAGAAGTGGACCGCCCTCCAAGCCCGCCCCCACCAGGTGACAGACGCTGGCCTGTTGAGATGTCCCAAGATTTGAAAGAGGATTTTTGTTGACTTTAAAGAGCAGTAAAACTGTCCCTCACAACTTGGCTTTGTGTATCTGGGTATTGTCACCCATAAAAAAAAAAAAGAAACGTGGATTTTCTGCCTAACGCCAGACTGTGTTATTAAGCTCCTTTTTGTAATCAATCGGTAATGATTCTTTATGGACCGCCTCTTATACTCCCAGTAGTGTCAGGCACTACAGCCAAGGCACAACATGATCCCCGCTTTCAAGATGTCTTAAACTTCCGGGGGAAAGGTCAAAAAATATAGGTCAGCATTCATTTAGTCAACTGATGAAGACGTGTTTTGTGCGGTGCCCAGTCCCAGGCACAGGATAGATATCTAAATAGGTGGGTGGGAAGATGGTTATGGTAGATGTCATTAGTGACTGTTTCACTAATCGGGAGGGAAAGAGATCCCTGGTTTGTTGTATTTGCAGTGATGCAAACGCTCCCAACATGACCAATTCCAGCTACCAAATGATGTCAGCCGCTGAATCTGAGAGCTGGGAAGATACAGTGGAATAGGTCCTCCACCAGCCTCAGTGAGCTGCCTCCAGCACACTGCTGATAAAGAGAAGCCAGACGTGCGGTGGTCCAGAGGAAGCCAGCGTACCCTAGCTCACTCAGGAAGTGGTCCTGTGAACAGAGGGGATGCCAGCTAGGCATCCAGGAGGCCCAGTCCCTGAACAGAAGAGAGAAAGGACACTCTAAAAAGCGAAGGCACAATGGCAGGCATGGGTCATTGTTTCTAGAAGAAGCCTGGTGAGGGAGCAGGAATTACTGCAAACCCAGATAGCGGAGTCCCGGAGATCAGGCTAAACTCTCTTTGCTGTCGGACGAGGAAGGAGGCTGGGGCACATAGCAAACACACTGGGCTCTGCACCTGGATCAGCTGCTTGTGCCCAGGGTAACTAAACGCCCACAGAATAATAATTATAACAATCTAACAAGTAATTCTATGCCTGAAATATATCAATTGATTTCTTTATTAGCTCATTTAATCCATTCAATTTGATGAGATGGCTGCTGTCATTGAACCCATTTTATGGGTCAGGAGACCAAGGCACCAAAAGCATAGCTTGACTAGGCTCATACCACTAGTAGTGGTGGAAAAACAAGATTTGGCCCTGGTCAGGTTGGCTCTCAGTCTGCCTTCTCTTCTCTTCTCTTCTCTTCTCTTCTCTTCTCTTCTCTTCTCTTCTCTTCTCTTCTCTTCTCTTCTCTTCTCCTCTCCTCTCCTCTCCTCTCCTCTCCTCTCCTCTCCTCTCCTCTCCTCTCCTCTCTTCTTCTTTTCTTTTCTTTTCTCTTCTCTTCTCTTCTTTATGATTTATTTGAAAGGCAAAATCACAGAGGGAGAGAAAGAGAGGTCTTCCATCTGTTGGTTCACTCCCCAAATGGGCAAAACAGCTGGAGCTGCGCTAATCTGAAGCCAGGAGCCAGGTGCTTCTTCCAGGTCTCCCCTGTGGGTGCAGGGGCCCAAGGGCTTGGGCCATCTTCTACTGCTTTCCCAGGCCATAGCAGAGAACTGGTTCAGAAGTAGAGCAGCCGGGACTTGAACCAGCATCTGTATGGGATGCCAGCCCCACAGGCAGCGGCTTTACCCAAAAAGCCACAGTGCCATTCCCTCAGACTGTCCTTTTATCCCTTTTGCTATTGCTTTTCCTTTTAAAAATTTCCATTCATTTTTATGTCCTTTTTTTATAAATGTTTCCTAAAATTTCAAACATATAGGACATAGTGAATTCTTGTACCCATCATTCAGCTTTAGCAATCATTAATCCACAGCTAAATGCATTTTATCTACTCTCCTACTCTTCCTCCTTCCCCAACTATTCTGAAGCAAATCCCAGGCACGTGTAATTTCATCAAAAAATCATTCAGTATGGTATGTGCTTCCAAAAGAAAAGAACTCTTTAAGTGCCCACATATCATTATTACATTAAAAGCCATAGCAATGGTTTTTTGGTTTTTTTGTTTGTTTGTTTGACAGGCAGAGTGGATAGTGAGAGAGAGAGAGAGAGAGAGAGAGAGAGAGACAGAGAGAAAGGTCTTCCTTTGCCGTTGGTTCACCCTCCAATGGCCGCTGCGGCCGGCACGCTGCGAGCAGCACATCGCGCTGATCCGAAGCCAGGAGCCAGGTGCTTCCCCTGGTCTCCCATGTGGGTGCAGGGCCCAAGCACTTGGGCCATCCTCTACTGCACTCCAGGGCCACAGCAAAGAGCTGGCCTGGAAGAGGGGCAACCGGGACAGAATCCAGTGCCCCGACCGGGACTCAAACCCGGTGTGCCGGCGCCGCAAGGCGGAGGATTAGCCTATTGAGCCATGGCACCGGCTTCATAGCAATGCTTAATATCATACAATAGTTGGTCATATATCTCCAATTATCTCATAAATACAACATAAAAATTGGCCAAATTAATATCCCTGGGTGTTCATATATTATATTTGGTTACTCTTTTTTAAAATATTTATTTATTTATTTGAAAGACAGGAGTTACAGAAGGAGAAACAGAGAAAGAGAGGGAGAGAGGGAGAAATTTTCCATCCGCTGGTTCTTTCCCCCAAAATGGCCACAATGACCACACCTGTGTGAGGCCAAGCCAGAAGCCTAGAACTACATCTGGATCTCCCACCTGGGGGCTGGGGCTAAGGATTTGAGTCATCTTCCGCTGCCCTCCCAGACACATTAGCAGAGAACTGGATTGGAAATGGAGCAGCGTAGACTAGAACCGGCACCCAAGTGGGATGCTGAAGTTGCAGGCTTAACCCACTGAGCCACACGCTGGCAGCCCCTGATTGCTTTTTGAGTCTCTTTAAAAACAGGCCTCTTTTCTATTATACAATTTGTTTGCAGAAGAAACCATATCGTTGTCTAACCTGTGATGTTTTCCCCGGTTTGGATTTTGCTGTTTTTGTTCCCACCGTGTCTTTTAACATGTTTCTCTGTCCCTTGCATCTCTAGTAAATTGGTTATTATTTCCAGAGGCTTGTACAGATTCAATTAAATATTTTTGAGATTATTTCTTATGAAGTCTTGTCTTCTTCCCAAGGGAAGCATCTAAAATATGATTTCTTTCTTTTTGAGAGCTTAGTAGTCATTGGTAACTTGTGTTTTAGAGCCATTATCTCATCAGGGACCACGATCTAGTGATGTTCGAATTCTCTCATTCCTTCCCCATTTACCCAGAAATTGACATAATTCTGGAAGCAAGCAAGATCTTTCTTTACTACTAACTATATGGCTACCTTGACAGACAGTTTAGAGATGAAGTGCTAGATAAAGATTTAATTATTTTATTTTCTATTTTCAAAATAATTTGTCTCCTATTAATGCTCAAAGATGAACACTGAGGAATTTATTGTTATTGTTATTGTTATTGAAATAGTTGTGGTTGTAGGTACCCATGGATTCAAACATGGGTGATGTATTTTAATCTATTACATTTTTGTGTATATAATTTGTAAATAATGTAGATAATGTTACAGTTTGACCAATTGACACCTTTTCAATCTCTTGATTCCTGAGATCTTATGACATAGGAGTCTTTGAGTTCATGTTGTCTGGAATAACAAGATGTTCTGGTCTTGCCACATACATTTTTTTCTCAGACCTGGAACTGGCCATTTCTCCAGGAGGAAATGGTTTTCCTAGAGGTAAATAGGTAAACAGTGGTTGAAAATTCCAGGCTACAGATCACCCAAGAAATTTCTATTTGTACTCAATTTCGGCTGCGATGAAGCAAAGAGGAAACGTCCACCATACAAGTTTTCAAGTAGACCAGGTTGCTGCAATTGGTCCTCCTTGTTCTCCCCTTGCTTTGCCATTATGGTGTTCATATAAAGCAAAACAAACAAAACATAAAATTCTCCCAGGAGAAAACCATTACTTTCAAAAGTCAAATGTACTAGATTTTATTCTATAATCTGCACCCCCTAAAGAGAAAGCTGTAACTAACCCTTGATCTCATTGATACTGACCCTGCTGCTATGTTTGTTGATTGGTCCTGCAGGGAAAGGACCCTGAAAATATTTTTCTCAGTTTTCTCTAAATGTCCTCTTAAAAACTCTCCAATATTCTCTTTTAAACAAGATAAGAGTCGGAGAACTCAAGGGGCTTCCATAGCCTTGGAAACTCATGACTGGTGCATAGGGAGATTACTGATGCCATAAACAGGAGTGTCAATTTGTAAAGTCAACAACAGGAGTCACTGTGCACTTACTCCTCATGTAGGATCTCTGTCCTTAATGTGCTGTACATTGAGGCTTAATGCTATAACGAGTACTCAAACAGTATATTTCACTTTGTGTTTCTATGGGGGTGCAAACTGTTGAAATCTTTACTTAATGTATACTAAACTGATCTTCTGTTAAAAAAAAAAAAAGAAGAAGAAATTAGCAATTCCCAACTTGACTCTCGCTGGGATTAAACATGACAATAGGTCTGATCTGATTTCATCATCATTTAAAAAATCATCTATTATTTTTCACTTTATGTTTCTGTGTGGGAGCAAACTGTTGAAATCTTTACTTAATGTATGCTAAACTGATCATCTGTATATAAAGAGAATTGAAAATGAATCCTCATGTGAATGGAAGGGGAGAGGGAATGGGAAAGGGGAGGGTTGCGGGTGGGAGGGACGGTATGGGGGGGAAGCCATTGTAATCCATAAGCCGTACTTTGGAAATTTATATTCATTAAATAAAAGTTAAAAAAAAACTCATCTCTGGAGTTTCAAAATATCAACCTTCCAGTGGATACCAAGGATACTAAAATGTCTCCCAATGGTACTTTCAACTCAATTTCCAAATTGCAATATGCCCATGTGTTTTGAGAAGATCTGATCATTGGCTGCCTTGTCATCTAGGCAAATCTTCCTATTCCTGAAGATCACACAACATCTCTTTATCTTTAGCAGAGATGAGAGGTGGGTGACTGTCCATGAAAGTCCTTGGTCCTCATTCTTCCTGGGAATGCAACAAGCCTACATTTCCCAGATTTTCTGCAAGTTGGGTATTGCCAAATAATTAAACGTTCGTCCAGGGACCAGTGAGTGGACGTCATAGGAGCCACTTCCAGTCTTCACCCATAAAGCCCTCCTCTGCAGGCTTCTCCATGTTCTCCTTTGTTTCTGGCTGGATGGGATGGAGACACTCATCGCAGTCTCATAGGTATCAAGTTGAAGACAGAAAAGACTCCAAGTGAATGGAGGGCAGCTGTCCCTCCCACCAGGAAGCCTTTTTTTTTTTTTTTAAGATTTATTTATTTATTTTTTAGACAGGTAGAGTTACAGACAGAGAGAGAGAGAGACAGAGAGAAAGGTCTTCCTTCCGTTGGTTCACCCCCTAAATGGCTGCCATGGCCAGCGCTGCGCCAATCCAAAGCCAGGAGCCAGGTGCTTCCTCCTGGTCTCCCATGCGGTGCAGGGGGCCAAGCACTTGGGCCATCCTCCACTGCCTTCCTGGGCCACAGCAGAGAGTTGGACTGGAAGAGGAGCAACCGGGACTAGAACCCAGTGCCCATATGGGATGCCGGCACTGCAGGAGGAGGATTAACCAAATGAGTCATGGCGCCGGGCCTGCCTGTATTGTTCTACACAAGGAAAAAAATACATGCTCGTCTCAAGTGTAATCCATTTTGCATGATCGGCTCTACTTGATATAGAAATTGATTTTATCTCAATAAATCAAGAGCCTTTATTTCAAAAGAGGGCAACTCTGGGCGGCCAGATGCTCAGGGCTTACATGATCCCTACCCATACTGTCTACTAGTTCTTGATACTAGAGTTTGAAGCCCAGTATATAGGTGATGCTTTCCTACTCATAAGATTAAATCAACTTGAGTAAATGAAATGATAGTCTGCTCTAGGAATTCACAGAGCCAGCACAGCCATCCCTCAGTGTCTGGCTGGATAAGGTGGAGACATTCATCCAGGGCTTGGTTCCAGAAACTCTGAAGATATAAAATGGTATAGTACAGATCCTGCTTAACTTATGATGGGGTTACATCCCAACAAATCCATCGTAAGTTGAAAATATTGTAAGTAAAAGTGTATTGCATTCACCTAACCTACTCTCAGCTTAGCACCAAGGGGTGTGGATTGTCTCCCTGGGTGATCTTGGGGCTGCCCAGAAATCATGGTCCCTGCCATTGACCAGCATTCAGAGTATCCTACACCTTATGACTAGCCCTGGAGAAAATAGAGATCCAAAACCCAAAGTCTGCTTTCGACAGAGGTGTATCTCCTTCACCATCATAAAGTAGGAAAATCCCAAGTCACACAGTTGACACGGCCATCTATATGTTCACATAATCTGCACACATTCTCCCATATATTTTAAATAACCTCTAGATTGCCTGTAATACCTAATGCAATGTAAGTGCTATATAAGTAGTTACTGTATTGTCTAGGGAGTAAATAGAAGAAAAATATACACAAGTTCAGTATAGACACAATTTTTTTCTAAATTTTTTAGAGTTATTTATTATTTGGAAAGCAGAGTTACAGAGAGAGAGGGAGAGGCAGCAGGAGAGAGAGAGAGAGAGAGAGAGAGAGAGGAAATTCCATCTGCTGGTTCACTCCCCAAATGGCTGCAATGGCCAGGGCTGGGCCAGGCACAAGACGGCAACCAGGAACTCCATCCAGGTCTCCCACGTGGGAGAGACCCAGCACTTGGGCCATTCTCTGCTGCTTTCCCAAGTGCATCAGCAGGGAGCTGGATTAGAAGCAGAGCAGGTGGAGCTATTGAACCGGTGCCCATATGAGATGCCAGCCTCCCAGGAGGCAGCTTATGTTACTGCACCACAGTGCCAGCTGCCCCAAAATTTCAATATTTTCCAGTGTGTGGTTGGTTAAATCCAAAGATCCAGAATCTGCAGATAGAGAGCTGATTGTGTATACTATCATCATCCTCCAAATGACATTTCAATTAAAACAAAATAAAACAAAAAGGTAGAAAACTCTGTAGTCAGATTGTCTGGGTTTTTATGCTAGCTCCAAATTTTACCACCTGCAGAGTCAGGCAAACAAGATTTCCTACCTTGGTTTGCTCACTTATGAAGTATGAGTAAAGTTTTGAGTTTTATATAAAGTATTTCTCTCAGTGCCTAGCATCTCATAAGTGCTCCAAAAAAGACATGCATCTATTCTTGAAATTCCATCATTATGCATTCTACAACATGTATGACATGCCTCCTGTGTGCCACTGTTGTTGGCTAGAGTTTTGAAGCAGTGAGCGTTAGATGGAGGGGAGATCCAACTGCCATCATCCGGTCGTAGTGTGGAAGGGGATTCTAGAAGGCAGCCTCAAGGAATGTATTTTCATATATCTACTGGGTGTAAATCCTGTTAGACTCTGACAGGAGTCTCATTCACTCATTCATTTGTTCAACAAGTCATAGGTGACAGGTAATCCATGGAACTAGAAGGCTCAGCTGGGGAGGCAATGGTAAGTTATTCCTAATCACTACTGACTGCTGCATGCATGGAGGTAGCTAGCAAGGAGGAGCTGAGATCACCAGCACACCCTCCCCACCCCCTGCAGCCTCACCTGCACCACAGCCTTGCCTACACCATCCAAACTGCCCCTGCCATGCAGTGGAAAACCCACAGGTTCTGCAGTTTCCTGTGTTACAAATGGTGATAGCTAAAAATAATCCACAGCTCTTCCAGCTGCATCTCACAAGGTCATTATAATAAAACAACCATGGCTAGGGTGGGTGTTGTGGCACAGTGGTTTAAGCTGCTGCTTGGGACGCCAATTGCTCTGTTTCTGACCCAGCTTCCTGCCAATGGACCTGTGGAGGCAGTGATGATGGTTCACATTCTTAAGTACCTGCCACTTATGTGGGAGACCTGAATGGAGTTCTAGGCTCCTAGAGTCAGCCTGTCCAAAGCTGGCTGTTCTGGGTCTCTCTCTCTCTCTCTCTCTCTCTCTCTCTCTGTAACTCATTCAAATAAATAAATAAGTTTTTGAAATAAATTGCCATGGCTGACACTCCTACTCCCACCATGCACTTGACACCATGACCCTTCTGAGATTTCCAGAAAAGAGCATGGAAATGAATGACATTAAAGCCCCGCCCCAAACTCCACCCTTATTTGAATATTTAATAAAGTCCCAACCCAGACACCTCCCTTCATGCCTCCAGTTCAGTTCCTATAAAGGGATGGACCTGACGGGTCTGGTCCCTGTGGAGTACAGCGGTCTCTTGAGCACGCCTGCACGCCTTCCCAAGTGCCTGCTTTCATTTTGCACATAAATAAACCTTTCTTAGCCTCAAGTTCTTATCTTGCATCAGAGACAAGAACCAGGACCCAGCCATGTCATGACACTAAGACTACAAAAATTTTTCGGGGAAAGTCAGAAATCCTGAATACTTTGGAAGGCAGCATGGGACACACTGAAATTCAGATAACTACTGCTTTTCCACCTACCGACTCAAAAAACAGATCTCCCAGTCACTCATCTCTAGGACTGGCTATTTCAGGGTGCCAGGTTCCGTGCTCACAAGCACTGCAGTGTGCATGGTGGGCCAGCCTAACCCTATGGTTCTGCCTTTGAATCCTTTCCAAGGGCAAGGATGGAGTTGGTTGCCAAGTGGGAAGGGGCCTAGCTCGCCAGCTTGGATTTTTCAGGAGAAAATCTTCAGGGATTCTATCAAGCATTTTACAAACTCAGAAATTACGCGAAATGCCCAGTTTTTAAATATGAGCCAATTTCTTAAAAATGTTTCCAACAGTGGCGTATGCACCAAAACCTAACTATTGGCCAAACCCAGCTCACGGGCCGTCAGCTTGCAACGTCTGTTTTGTTGACGTGAGAGAGTTAAGAGGATTTTGGCAGACGGGGAGTGAGAATCGCTGGTGTCAAATATTTTGTTGAAAAGAAAGCAAAGCAAAACAACAACAGGGACGAGTCCCAGGGTTCGGGAAGGAAGCCACCCCACTCCCCCTTGTGTTGGAGGAAGCTGCCAACGTGGCAGGGTGGCCCAGGAGGCGCAAGAGCACCCTGGCTGGTTGGCACGCCACGTAAATCAGCAGTCTGCTCCAAGCAAGAGGCCTTCAAAGCCATTTTACCAATACCTCCTGAATGTTGTCCAAGTGATTGCTGGGAGGATACACAAACAGACTGCAATAAAATTAAAAATAACTTTTGAAGGAAATAGTAGAGGGGAAGGATTCATTACGGAAGTTCAGACAAGGGCCCATATGCTTTCCCCCTTCCTTACGGTGGAATATACAGAGAGCCCCTAATAAAATGAGAGGAGTGGAGGGGCTGGCATAGGATCTGCCTATTGAGGCAAAGGACAAGATGCAAACAGCAGATAAATAACCTGAGTATCTTTATGCTTCTATAGGCACTTGCCTCCTGAGCCAACAGAAGTCTCTCCGCTGATATACGTTTGCGATGCTGTTTTACTTAGCACGGGCTGATCCTGATGAGAAATGAATAGTTCGCCTAGCTCCACTTTTTTGTCCATCTTCCGTGTCCCCACTACCCCCACCTTTGTGTTTAAGCAAACCTGTGCATTGGGTCTCCCTGGATATAAGTCTGCCTCTAGTTTTATTGTTTCAAATGAAATGTCCTTTGTGGTTTCCAGGTTGACTGAAGCTTACACGGCAGTGACACAAGAACCTACCCAGAAGTTATGGTTCCTTACAACTTAAGAGAATGGCATTGATTCCCAAAGCCTGTCTTAGACTATATACAATGTATACTTTTATTTTTTTCTTTAAGGTAGTAAATTTTCCTATAAATTCCAGAGCACATTAGCTGTTTTAGACAAGTGGTTGAGGGTCTGAAGGAAGGTAGGGTTTCTTGATACATACACACTCACACGGAGTTATGCCCTGGTGTGAGTTCTACCCCAACATGTATATTAATGCTCTTTTTTTTTTTTTTTTTGACAGGCAGAGTGGACAGTGAGAGAGAGAGACAGAGAGAAAGGTCTTCCTTTGCCGTTGGTTCACCCTCCAATGGCCGCCGGGGCCAGCGCGCTGTGGCCGGCGCACCACGCTGATCCGATGGCAGGAGCCAGGTGCTTCTCCTGGTCTCCCATGGGGTGCAGGGCCCAAGCACTTGGGGCATCCTCCACTGCACTCCCTGGCCACAGCAGAGAGCTGGCCTGGAAGAGGGGCAACCGGGACAGAATCCGGCGCCCCGACCGGGACTAGAACCCGGTGTGCCGGCGCCGCAAGGCGGAGGATTAGCCTAGTGAGCCGCGGCGCCGGCCATATTAATGCTCTTTTAGTTCCACTGTGTCCTTTGGGCCTTGATCCATTGAAAATGATGCCAAAAGCCTAGCACACACAGCTCAGAGGCAGGTGCTCAACCCAGCAGTTAAGACAGTTCTTGTGATGCCTGCATCCCATATCAGAGTGCCTGGTTCAAGTCCTGCCTCTGCCCTGCCTCCAGCTTCCTGCTAATGCACACCCTAAGGAGTAGCAGGTGATGGCTCAAGAAATTAGGTCCCTGCCACACACTGAAGTTAAGTTCCAAGCTCCTGGCTTTGGCTTGCAGACATTTGGAGAGTGAATCGGTGGATGGAACATCTCTTTCTCTGTCCTTCTGCCTTTCAAATAAATAAACAATTTTTAAAAAGAACGTGCAGTTCAGGTTTACTGAAAGATAAAAAGAGGCCAAGGTGAGTTATATCCCAAAATATCTGAGGGTTAATTAATATTAATTTGCTTCTATAAAGGAAGAAACCATCTTTCTTTCCTAAGTTTTATCTTTTAAGAAGCCTTGAATAGATTCCCCGTGAGACACTGCTGAAGGTGAACTCTTCAAGAAGTTACACACAATGGAGTGTGCACATTTGTAAAGAGGAAAAGAAGGGAGGGTGGGAGAGAGGGAGATGGAGAGGAAGAGGATGGGAAAGAAGCAGGAATGGAGGGAGGAAGGCAGGCAGGACCTCTGACTGCCGTCCCAGCTCGGGAGACACGTGACGTTGCCACAGTCTCTCTTGGACCACCGTTAAGGTCTTGGTCTCTTTCTTTCCTCTGCTTCCTGGTTAACCTTAAGTTTAAGCCCTAATAAAATCCAAATTTATGGGGATCAAGCTTGTCACCAGCCTTTCATGACTGTCAGTTTCTCTTCAATTTCATCTAACTCAGTTTGGGGCATTTAAAACTGTTTTATCACCCTTGGTAGAGCCGTCTTGTGCAGTTACCAGCAAGTCGAATAATGATCGTTTTGAAATAAGCCAAGACCTAAGACGAAGATCAAGGACTAAGATACGGATCGTGCTTTTGAGAGAGGGTCTTTGCCGGGCCCCAGTCCCTCATGTTTTACTCAGGAAAGGCGGGTGGCAGGTCACAAAGATTAGGCTTAACCCTCCTGATATACATCAGGTCTCTTGCCCTTTCCACCCTACAGCAGTGTGAGGAGGCATTCTTTCTGAAACCCATAAATTAGAGACCAAGGTTGCCTTGCAAAGTATAATGACAAGATGACAGGATCCCCATGAAGCCTAACTCTTTTCCCTAGACATGAGATTTTTATTTATTTTCTTTGGAACGCTAAGCCACGATTGGTGGGTCAATGAGAGTCCTGCAATTTTTTTTTAATGAAAAAATGCACTGGTCATGAATGCGTTGCGCTAAGATTTAAGACCCCAAACCCCTAAATGACTCTTCCTCGTTTACATGCTTGTTTCAAACTCCACTAAGTAACTTATTTAGGTTCTGGAAGTTGTACACAGTGTAAATCCATCCAAGATGAAGCAAAAAAGAAAAAAAAAAAAAAAAACACCAGGAGCCAGAGCCGTAAAGCTGGTTTCTATATTGTTTGGACATAATACTGTTCTCAAGTGAAGTCATAAGGGAATAGGGCACTTAAAATAGGGTGTCACATTTCAAGGTAATAAATAGCAGATTGATTCTACCTCCCAATTGATCCTGCAGTTTACTTATACACAAGATGGAAAATAAAGTACCAAAGCCACTGTGATTTACTTTGTAGAAATGAGACACTCAGTATTAGCGTAAGTGAATGCAAAGGCCAGCGCTGACAATTTATTACAGGCTCAGTCCAAATGTAGTTTGGATCAAGTTGCACTGCAATGGCTCGTACATACTGCTATGCTTTTAGCATCTCTACAATTAAGCAATTTGAGTCCTTTTTATTCCTTAACATACATTTTGCTATGCGCTTCAAGCTAGTCTTGTCATCCAACAACACAAAGTCTTTCCCTTTCTTTGTTTAGCAGAGAGTCCATTAAATAATGGGCCATCCCCATTCCCCTCTCCAAGCAGGAGTGATCCCTACTATTTGGAAACCCGGATGTGGTCTAGCTGTTCGTTTCTGCAATTCCCTTCAATCCTTTTCTTCCTTTCAAATGCGCTGTCTCATAACATGGTTACTTTGTGCTAAGGATTGGGGCCATTTTTTATTCCCAGGAAGACTGGAGAGTTTTCCGGCATGCTTTGGGGGTGCTCTCAGTCACTATTGTGGGGTGTCAGCTCCCAGCCAAGGGTCATGAGCTGTTGACGGTGCTGGTCGATTCACGACGCATAGGAAGTTGTCCGTTCTTAGGTAGTCCCAGGAAGCAGGTGGTGATAACACCTGCATTTTCAGAACAGGAAATGGAGACTTCAAGAGGCCAAACCTCAGAGTGAGGCACTCACACGCAGTCCCTGATGTTCCTCAGCCCTGTGTAATCCTCTCCAAGCAGGGTCAATCCACACAATCCTAAACCCCAGATTATGAAAGATGAGAAGTTCATTGTGGAGGCACGGTTCCAAATCCCCCATCAATAAGTTTTATTGTAGCCAATTACACACCCCAGATGACGCTAGTGCAGAGTATCCTGCTCTGGGCACAACATTCCTATTCTTCTCTACCACATCCCCCTTATGTTGGTTAAATGCCATGATAGGACTTCTCCAGTTTGTTTTGAATGGTTTTTTTAGTCTTCTTGTAGGCATGAGAAAGATATGCTTAGAGTTGTAGAATGCAAAAACAGCTCATATGGGGGCTGGTGCTGTGGCGTAACAGGTGAAGTCACCGCCTGTGATGTTGGTATCCCGTAGGGGTGCCAGTTTGAATCCTAGCTACTCTGGGACGCTTCTGATCCAGCTTCCTGTTAACGCGCCTGGGGAAACAGCAGAAGACTGTTCACCTGCTTGGACCTCTGTCCCGACAAGGGAGACCTGGAAGAAGTCATTGCAGCCATTTGGGGAGTGACCAGCAGATGGAAGATTCTTCCTCTCTGCTTTAAATTAATTAATTTTAAAAAAAAGAAAAAAAAACATATGAAGGCCCCAAATTAAAAGAAAATATATATTGTGCAGATGGCAGGGAGACTAATTTTTTTTCTAATTCATTAATTCACTGCACAAACAAGAATACATGAGCATGCACCATGAGGCATTAGAGTGGATTTAGTCTCAGGCCGAGTGCCTGGCCCAGCGGTTGAGATGTCATTTGGGAACCCCCCACTGCTTATCAGGGTTCTTGAGTGGGAGTCCTGGGTCCACTCCTCATTCCAGCTTCCTGTCAATACAGACCTGGGAGACAGCAGGTGATGGCTCAAGTAATTGAGTCTCAGTCACCTGCGTGAGTTCCCAGCTTCTGGCTTTGAGTTGACCCAGCCTGGGTCAGTGCAGGCATCTGGGGAGTGAACCAGAGGATGAGATCTTTCTCGCTCTTAAATAAATAAATAAATATTTTTTAAAAATATTTAAAAAGCATTTATTCTCACACATTAAAACTTTTTTTTTACATTGCAGTCTAAAAGAATCATCCAAAAAAGATAAAGGAATACAGGGAAAACCAGTATTGTGGGTTATAGAGGTCTGATAGCCTAGTTTGCCAACAGCACACACACACACATACACCCAAAGGACACTTACCTAAGTTTTTTTAAAAATTGCTTTAAAAAAATGGGAGGAAACCCCTTATATATTGAAATGGATTATAGAGCTACATTTTGTTTTCACATAACAGAATCCAAAAAAAACATGACAAGAGCTCTGTACAGAGGGAGAGCAGTTCTCCAGTTGGTTTTTAACTTTCCAATGGCTTTGGCGAGCACAAGGAGTAGAAAAAAAAAAAAAAAAAAAAAAGAACACCACAATTCTTGCTCCATACAGATGGTAGGGTACAAAATTTAAGCAAAGTGTGTTTAGAATAATTAGAAAATATGAGACTAAAATATGAAATCGAAGTGAGAGATCATATAAATAATTTGATTTTAAAGAGCACCAAATAGACATTCTAAAACAGAAAAAAAAACTAAAAAACTTAATGGATATTTTTAACTGCAAATTCAAAAAAGCAAAATTTTGTACAGTGAACATTGTGTCAGAAGGGGTTATCTAGAATGCAGCGGAGGGTGACAAGGATTTTTCCTTTTGGAAGTATGAAATGAGGGCCCCAAAATAAACATTTATATTTACAATCAGTTGATTTTTAAAAACATTTTTAAAAGGTTTATTTATTTGTTTATTTGAAAGACAGAGATACAGAGAGGAGGGTAGAGAAAGAAAGAGAGAGAGAGAGAAATCTTCCATCCATTGGTTCACTCCCCAAATTGTTGCAATGGCTAGAGCTGGGCCAGGCCAAATCCAGGAGTCCAAAGCTTCTTCCGGGTCTCCCACATGGGTGGCAGGACCCACGTACTTGGACCTTCTTCTGCTCTATCGCAGGTACATTAGCAGGGAGCTGGATCAGAGGTGGAGCAGCCCGGACTCCAACCAGAGCCCATAAAGGATGCAGGCAGTGGCTTAAGCCACTATGCCTCAGTGCCAGCAGGGATCAGTTGCTTTTGACAAAGACACCAAGAAGATATAAAGGGGGTAATAGTTGCCTAGCAAATGGTCTAGGAAAACTGCATATCCACACATAAAAGAATAGTGCTGGAACTCTTCCTGTTATTGTACATACAAATAATCAACACAAACTAAACATGGACCTAAATGTAAAAACTGTAGCTATCCTGGTCTTAGAAGAGAATTTAGGAGTGAGTTCATGCCCTTGGATTTGGCAAGAATCTTAGAGATGACACCAAAAGCATGAGCAATAAAAAACAAATTAGATAAATTAATTTCATCAAAATTAAAAACTTTTCTGCTTCAAAGGATAACATCAAGAAACTAAAAAGACGCCAGAAGAATAGATAACAAAAGCACAACTAGGCAACTGGAATGCATCAAACAAGAGGCTTTTGCTAGGTGAAGAAAACAGTTAAGAGAGTAAGAGACAGTCAACAACATGGGAGAAAATATTTGCAAACCATGCATCTGATAATGGTAATTTTCAAGATCTATAAGGGACGTGAACAACTCAATAGCAAGGAAACAAGTAACTTGATCAAAAAATGGGCAAGAATGTTGGTGAGAATGTAAGTTAGTACAACCATTATAGAAAAAGAGTATGAAGGTTTCTCAAAAAATTAAATGTAGAATTACCATATAACCCAACAATTCTACTTAGGCTGTCTATCCAAAGGAAATTAAAAAATATATTACAATGATATTTGTACTTTGTTCATTGCAGCGTTATTCACGATATTCAAATGGAATCAATCTAAGAAACCATCAGTGAAGGAATGGATAAAGAAAAAAAAGATAGCATATATATATATATCTGTGTATATGTATATTTTATAGAATTTAATAGACTACTATTCAGCCAGTTGTCTTCAACAACAAGGAATGAACCTGGAGAACATTATGCTAAGTGAAATAAGCCAGGCACCTAAAGAGAAAAATACTGCGTGATCCCTCTTGTATGTGGATGGAAACAAGTAGAACGCACAGAAGTACAGGGTAGAAAGTTGCTCTCCAGGGGCAAGTAGAGAGGAGGATTGAAGAGCTTTGGGTAAAGAGACAGAGTTTCAGTTAGCCAGGTGGCGTGAGTTCTACAGCTCCGTTGTGCAGCGTGGTTACCATAGTTAATAATAATGTGCTACATAGTAGAAAACTGCTGAGAGGGTAGATTTTACATGTTCTCACCCCCACAAGTGGTGTTTGCAAGGCGATGGATATGTTAATGAGCTTGATTTCATCAGCCTGCAATTATACACACATCAAAACATCAGGTTGTACCTCAGAAATACACACAATAAAAAGACAATGAAAACACTATCCACTGGATGGGCAATAGCATTTGCAAGTCGTGTGTCTGATAAGAGACTGTGTTAAGAACGTAAAGAACATTTACAACTCAATAACAAAAGACAAATAACCCAATTCATAAATGGAAAAAACACAGGAACAGATATTTCTCCAATGAAGGTACACAAATGACCAGTAAGCACCAACACCAGCACCAGGGAAACACAAACATTGAAATACAGTGAGATGCCACCTCACATACCCTATAATGGCTAACCTCAAAAGATGGTCAAAATAAGTGTTGATGATGAGAATGCGGAAAGACTGAAACTCTTACACACTGCTCATGCGAATATAAAATGATACAGATTTTTGCTAAGTGTATCAATTTTTCAATGGCTAAATATGCACATTTAAGATAGACCTCTACCACTTAGAAATGGAAAACTAGAAAAGTTTTGCAATCATAACAGAAAATAAAAATATTATTCATCAAAAAATTCCAATTCCAGATAGTTTTCTGTTAAGTTCTTCCAATTTTCCAAAAACAAATTTTTCTAAGCACAAGTTTTTTTCAGAATAATAAATGAAGAAACTCACTCCAGCGCATTATATGAGACTAATTCATTGTGATTCCAAAACAAGTCAAGAGAATGTGCTGAAACAAAAACACAGACTGATCTTACCATGAAAAATAAACACCTATACTAAGCATAACATTAAAGAACAGGGGCTGGCATTGTGGCACAGTGGTTAGGCTACTGCTTGCAATGCTGCCATCCCATATTGGAGTGCTGGTTTAAGTGCCGGCCACTCTGCTTCCGATCCAGCTTCCTGCTACCTTGCCTGGAAAGGCAATACAAGATGGCTTCTGCCACCCATGAGGGAGACAAGCGGAGGTCCTGGCTTTGGCCTATCCCAAATCTGGCTGTTGAAACTATTTGGGAAGTGGATCAGTGGATGGGAGATCTCTCTCCCCCCCACCCCACCCCACCCCCTGGCTCTCTCTATCAGCTCTGTTGCTCTGTATTTCAAATTAAAAATTAAATAAATCTTCTCCCAAAATCAACAAACAGAATCCAGTCATGTATAAAATAGATCACTCGTCATGACAAGTCAGATATATCCCTGAAATTCAAACTTGAATCAACATCTGAAAATCAAGGAATTAATAGATGATATTTACTTAAGAGAGAAATGACATAATCATCTTACTAGATACAAACCATTTTCAATATGCGCTGCTGTTCATTCAGTTAAAAAATGCACATCAAAGTAGAAAATAAAAAGTATTTTTCAATCTAATAAAAATGATTAAAAATAAGGAAGCATTTTACTGAATGTAGAAGTGATAAGTCAGTCTAGCCCCGAGCGCCATGTGTAGTCAGCATTCCATTGGCGAGTCTAGAAAACGAAGGCAAGATAAACAACACATACAAGGACTGGAAAGTAAGCAAAAACACCACTGCCGTGTGGATCATGTAGTTTGTCTATAAAGAAAAGCCAAAATCTCCTACTAAAAATTTTGAAAATTAAAGTGTAAAAAGGTTTCCAGTTTTAGATAACCAATACATAGAGGTCAGTAGCCTTTCTAAACACCATCACCAGTCAGGAAATATATCAAAAAATACGATTTATAATAGTAACATAAAATAAATAAGAATAAACCAAACAAGCTGCCAAGTTCCTTGGGAAGACAATTATGAAGCTGCACTGAAAGATATTTTTAATTGTATGATGGGACAGAAAAGATTAAATCCATTAAAATAAAACTTAACTCCAGAATTTCCTATAGATTGTTTGAACAAGGGTACTTCAAAAACTTTGTGGAAAGATGGAATTAAAAGATAAGTTTATTTGAATACAAAAAATTTTGAAAATCATGTGTAGACTTTTTTTGTAAGATACATTTTCCATGAGCTCTTTGAAAGTGCCTCAGAATTCCATCCAAAATTCCAATAGAAGTTGAACTTGACATTCAGTGAAAATACTCATACATACGGAAGAATAAAGGCCTAGAATACCCAACAGAGTATTAAACAAGGACAAATCGGGGAGATAACCTATTGGAGGCTGACTTCCTACAAAGCTCACTGTGATACTGAAGTAAGGGAAGGCAAGTAGAACAAGGGAGCAGAAGAGAAAATGCAAAACAGCTCTACCGCCAAGAGGAACCTTGCTTATGACAGAAATGGCTCTCCAGATCAGTGAGGCTATGCACCTGCAAAAATAGAAAAATGGGCTTTTTGTTTTACTCCTTATTGAAAAATCAAACCCATGCAGATTTGTGATCTGAATGCAAAAGGCAACTTTAATAAAAAATTTGGATGAAAATTTCTTGAGACTTTGGAATAAGAAAGATGTATTTAAACAAGATTATCAAATGAAACACCAACCATAAAGAAAAAGAAAAAAAATTCCTGTTCATCGAAAAACTCTACAGAGAGAATGAAAAGACAATTTTCAAATGGGAGGGAGAAAGAAAGAACTGACAAAAGTGTGGTAGCAAAAAACTGTGTAAGACACCCTTGCAAAGCAGTGGGGAAAAAGACAAGGAATCTAACAGGAAAGTAGGCAGAATTCTTGAGCAGCATTTTCACAAGAGAAACCTTGACTTATCAGTAAACGTAAGAGCAGATGCTGATGGTCATTAGAAATCAGAGAATTGTAAAGTCAAGCCACAATGAGATGATTTCACATCTACAGAAATGGGCAGAATATTTAAATGTCTGGCTGTAGGAAAGTTTAGTGCTCATACTAAGTATTACACACTTCTTGTGGGAATACAAATTGGTTTAACCCTTTTGGAAAAAAATTTTTCATTTCTTTTTTCCTAAAGATTTATTTTACTTATTTGAAAGGTGGAGTTACAGAAAGAGAGGGAGAGAAAGAGAGAGAGACAGAGAGAGAGAAAGAGATTTTCCATCTGCTGGTTCACTTCCCAAATGGCCACAACAGCCAGGGCTGGGCCAGGCCAAAACCAGGAGCCAGGAGCTTCATCCAAACTTTGAAGAAACACAAATATCTATCAATAGAAGAATGGAGATAGGATGATAAACGGACGCAATAAAAAAGTGAAAATTATTTTTTGAGTAACTGCACGTTAGCATCGATGATGTTCAAGACAGAGGGCCGAGGGAATGAAGTTATGGTTCATTACCTACCTACTGAGGTGAGTCCCTTTGTTCAAAAGCGTACAAGACAGAATAGATGAGAAGCATGCAAAAGAAAAAAACAAACAAACAAAAAAAAACAGGGGAATAACCAGACAACTTTTAGAACATGGGAGCACTGAATATATTGCTAATCTACTTCTTAATAGACTGATGAGTATATGGATATATATGTTATTTTTCCCAATTCAGAACAACTCAGTGTAACTATTTTGAATTATTAAATACACTAGTTTTTAGAATGCTTTTAAAAAGACTCAGACCTAAAAATAAAAATGAGCCTCCAAGAGAATCTTCTACAGTGATTCTCAAATGATGCCTTCCCAGTCATGATGATGGTGATGACTGCATTAATACCGGCTTACTCTATGACGCACTCCTAAGAAGTTAATTATTCCTGATAATAAGATACCAAAGTTGGTGAATGGTTTACCTTCAAAAACTATCAATTAGAACAGAATCAAGGCTCTTTCTATCGCTAACATCACTTTCACAGTGACTTTATCATCTGCTTTGTTCACTGGGGAAGGAGGGCGTAAAGATGAAGTCGCAGCAGGAATCCTGCCCAACCCAGAGCCAATTTAGCTCTGTCTCCCTTATAATGACCTGCTATTACTGGTAACACCGTTAACGACTGGGGTGCTTACATGTGTGAGATGTCTTTTCCCAAAATCATTTCCTGGGATTTTTTTTTCTCTCGGAATCTGGATGTGTGTTGCTGAGTGTATATCATCCATCTTGTCCATCTTGACATAGTCAAACAATCATTCAGAAAGTGATGGGCATTTATTGACTACTACAAGGGAACTTTAAAAATTTCATGGAAAAATAGAATCAAAAGATAAGTAGGATTTTTTTTTGGGGGGTGGAAAATATTTTTGAAATCCATGCATAGTTTTTTTATATAAATAACACATGATTTCCATGAACTTCTTAAAAAGCACTTGTATTCATTGACTTCAAAAATGTTTGCAACAGAGTGAATGTATCTTTTAATTCCATTTTCCCAGGAATTTTTTGAAGCCTCTTCGTATGTATTAAGCAGCGAAGCACATTATCTTATTTGACTCGTGATAATCTAATGAGATAGCTACTTATTATTCTATGGTTTCAATGAAGATATGCAGGTCTTAAAATGTTAAGGACCTGACTAAAGGGAACTAAATCGAGTTTGAACCCAGATCTGGCCGATCCTGTAGCCTGATTACTGGTCCTCCTCCTAGCCTTTCTTTCTAGAGAGTTTACATATTGATCCAATGCAGCCTCATTATTTTAGGAAAGAAGATACTGAAGCCATAAAATAGAAGCAATTGGTCTGCATCCATTTAGGACACCCATATAGAGTATAAGTGATGGCAAAAGCAGTGTATTAAACTGGGAAAAGCCATTTCAGCAATTTCTGTCCATTCCCCTAACAGTACAAAAAGGGGCACGATGTTGATTAGCATGGTGCCTTAAGCTTTTCAGGCCATAGACTCCCCGCTCAGAAGGAAACACGTGTGCACATATCCATGCCAAAGTTGCATATGATGATGCAGGCCCTCTAGCCCGTGAATCCCATCCTCAAGTCCTGTCAAGAAGAATGATTCCAGGTCAAGACCCCCGGATCCCAGATTTCTCTGAAGACCCTGCCAGCTGGATCAGCGATCCTAAGCTATCTCTTCACGTAGCTACAGAGGAGAGAGCAGGCAGGTTTGGTGTACAACCTAGAGCTATCTGCAGAGGAAGTAAGGCAGTGGGGCCTCTCCAGTATTTTAGTGTCTACCAGGAGGGCTTTGTGTCAGGCTTGCTGGCTGTAAAACAGGAAATGCGGACGGCGGGGGGTGAGGGGCATTAATAGTCTTTGTAAACAGCACCTTCAAGGTCTTCAATCACCAATTTGAGGGTGTTCACCGCCAGGGTGGAAAAAAAAAAAAAAGAAAAGAAGAGGAAAAAGCCAAACAGGAAATGCAGTGAGGGGAGATGAAAGCAGATCAATAAAGAGAGAAACATTTGGTTTGAAGTCTTGCCTTTAAAATAGTGGGAGCCCCCATGGCCACCCCCTCCAGAAAGTAATTTGGGACATTACTGCAGGTCTGGCCCTTAGGTGTAATTGCCCCAGATTCCAGCCACCCAGAGGTTTAGAATTCCAGGGCTTGTGCAAAGAATTCAGTTTGGAGATGCAGATTTATTACCACCTCTTAAATAGATTTTTTTTTTTTAAAGAAAGGATATACCTAGTGTTAGAAAAGCATACTGTGAATTGTTTTTCTTATTCCTTCTTCTCCAATTAAGGAGAGGCAGAAGGAATGGTCCTTTCGGAATTAGAGCCATATTATGGAAATACATGCATAGTTGACTCCCTGGGGGCACTGGCAATGGGATTTTCCAGGGCCAGGAATCCCTTAGAGGCCTGAGTATGAGACCCCAGACCCTGTGGTCCCCTAAGTGGTTTTGCAGGCACCAATCTCCTTCTCAGGAAGCATGAAGCAAGGTCCTTAAAGAAGTGAGGACCCTTGAAAAAGCAAGCACTGTGGAGCCTGAAGGAGTCCCAGGCCCTCCTGAGAGTGCAGGGGTGAAGAAAAAATGGGAGCACATTGCATCTCAAGCCTTTAATTTCTCCTTAGGCGTTCATTTTGCTTTCAAGATCTTGCACCAAATGCCAATTTCATGATCACATTTTTCCTTTTGGTTTGGCAGAGAAAAGACCAGAGAGTTGTAGGCCTTCTAGAAAGAAGGCTAAAGGATCAGGGGTTTGGGAGAAGATAAGGAGACAGAAACACAATTCCAATTACACGATGGAAGTGGCTATTACTTTGTGCCCTGAAAAGATGGACAATTCCAATCCCATCTCTAAATGACTTGTGAACTCTGGCCACCTACAGAGCTCATCCTGTGTCTGAGGCTGGGCGAGTTTTGAGACGAACGTGTGAATTTGAAGAAAATCCCAAATGGTTTTCCGAATTGTATTTTGCAGATTGAATGGGACCAAATTACCTTCTCTGTTAATTTTGTAACTCCAGCTGTGTTTCAAAGCAAACACCTGTCTTTTCCTATGACTATTACTCAGCAAAAATGAAAACAGCCATTATTTTTTTTAACTTTTATTTAATGAATATAAATTTCCAAAGTACGATTTATGGATTACAATGGCTTCCCCCACATACTGTCCCTCCCACCCACTACCCTCCCCTTTCCCACTCCCTCTCCCCTTCCTTTCACATCAAGATTCATTTTCGATTATCTTAATATACAGAAGATCAGCTTAGTATACATTAAGTAAGGATTTCAACAGTTTGCTCCCACACAGAAACATAAAGTGAAAAATAATAGATGATTTTTTTTAAATGATGATGAAATCAGATCAGACCTATTGTCATGTTTAATCCCAGTGAGAGTCAAGTTGGGAGTTGATAATTTCTTTTTTTTTTTTTTTTTTTTTTTTTTTTTTACAGAGGATCAGTTTAGTATACATTAAGTAAAGATTTCAACAGTTTGCACCCCCATAGAAACACAAAGTGAAATATATTGTTTGAGTACTCGTTATAGCATTAAATCTCAATACACAGCACATTAAGGACAGAGATCCTACATGAGGAGTAAGTGCACAGTGACTCCTGTTGTTGACTTTACAAATTGACACTCCTGTCTATGGCATCAGTAGTCTCCCTATGCTCCAGTCATGAGTTTCCAAGGCTACGGAAGCCCTCTGAGTTCTCCGATTCTTATCTTGTTTAGACAAGGTCATAGTCAAAGTGGAGGTTCTCTCCTCCCTTCAGAGAAAGGTACCTCCTTCTTTGAAGACCTGTTCTTTCCACTGGGATCTCACTCACAGAGATCTTTTGCCAGCGTGTCTTGGCTTTCCATGCCTGAAATACTCTCATGGGCTTTTCAGCCAGATCCGAATGCCTTTAGGGCTGATTCTGAGGCCAGAGTGCTATTTAGGACATCTGCCATTCTATGAGTCTGCTGAGTATCTCGCTTCCCATGTTGGATCACTCTCCCCTTTATTTATTCCATCGGTTAGTGTTAGCAGGTACTAGACTTGTTTATGTGCTCCCTTTGACTCTTAGTCCTTTCATTATGATCAATTGTGGACTGAAATTGATCACTTGGACTAGTGAGATGGCATTGGTACATGCCACCTTGATGGGATTTAATTGGAATCCCCTGGTATGTTTCTAACTCTACCATTTGGGGCAAGTCAGCTTGAGCATGTCCCAAATTATACATCTCTTCCCTCTCTTATTCCCACTCTTATGTTTAACAGGGATCACATTTCAGTTAATTTTTAACACTTAAGAATAACTGTGTATTAATTACAGAATTAAACCAGTCATATTAAGTAGAACAGACAAAAAAACTACTAAGAGGGATAATGTATTAAGTTGTTCATTAACAGTCAGGGCTATGCTGATCAAGTCACCGTTTCCCATAGTGTCCATTTCACTTCAGGAGGTTTCCTTTTTGGTGTTCAGTCAATTGTCACCGATCAGGGAGAACATATGGTATTTGTCCCTTTGGGACTGGCTTATTTCACTCAGCATGATGTGTTCCAGATTCCTCCATTTTGTTGCAAATGACTGGATTTCGTTGTTTCTTACTGTGGTATAGTATTCTAAAGAGTACATATCCCATAATTTCTTTATCCAGTCTACCGTTGATGGGCATTTAGGTTGGTTCCAGGTCTTAGCTATTGTAAATTGAGCTGCAATAAACATTAGGGTGCAGACCGCTTTTTTGTTTGCCAATTTAAATTCCTTTGGGTAAATTCCAAGGAGTGGGATGGCTGGGTCGAACGGTAGGGTTATCTTCAGGTTTCTGAGGGATCTCCAGACTGACTTCCATAGTGGCTTGACCAGTTTGCATTCCCACCAACAGTGGGTTAGTGTCTCTTTTTCCCCACATCCTCGCCAGCATCTGTTGTTGGTAGATTTCTGAATGTGAGCCATTCTAACCGGGGTGAGGTGAAACCTCATGGTGGTTTTGATTTGCATTTCCCTGATTGCTAATGACCTTGAACATTTTTTCATGTGCCTGTTGGCCATTTGGATTTCCTCTTTTGAAAAATGTCTATTGAAGTCCTTGGCCCATCTCTTAATTGGGTTGTTGGTTTTGTTTTTGTGGAGTTTCTTGATCTCTTTGTAGATTCTGGTTATTAACCCTTTATCTGTTGCATAGTTTGCAAATATTTTTTCCCATTCTGTTGGTTGTCTCTTCACTCTCCTGACTGTTTCTTTTGCAGTACAGAAACTTCTCAATTTGATGCAATCCCAATAGTTAATTTTGGCTTTGACTGCCTGTGCCTCCCGGGTCTTTTCCAGAAACTCTTTGCCTGTGCCAATATCTTGAAGGGTTTCTCCAATGTTCTCTAGTAACTTGATGGTGTCAGGTCATAGATTTAGGTCTTTAATCCATGTTGAGTGGATTTTTGTGTAAGGTGTAAGGTAGGGGTCTTGCTTCATGATTCTGCACGTGGAAATCCAATTTTCCCAGCACCATTTATTGAATAGACTGTCCTTGCTCCCGGAATTAGTTTTAGATCCTTGATCAAATATAAGTTGGCTGTAGATGTTTGGGTTGATTTCTGGTGTTTCAATTCTGTTCCATTGGTCTATCCATCTGTTTCTGTACCAGTACCATGCTGTTTTGATGACAACTGCCCTGTAGTATGTCCTGAAATCTGGTATTGTGATGCCTCCGAATAGCCATTATTTTGAGTGTAGAATTCATTCATTCATTAAATGATGTTTGTTAAAGATGATGTTGACTGGGTCTGTCTAGGAAACTCTCCCGAGGCAGTGAGTAGACAGCCGTGGGTAATTCCTCCCTCATTACCTCCTCTTTCTCTTCCTCCTTCCAAAAGACAGAGCTCCAGGCAGAAAGTGAAGCCCTGTAGCATTCCAGCTGTCGGACATGCAGCACGCAGCAAGACAGACATTAATAAGCCTGAACTGCCAGCATTTTTACTCTTCTTCTCTGCTAGGTTTTTTGTTTTGTTTTGTTTTGTTTTTTTCAGGTGCTTAATGCGTCTGAATTATCCCCCATTCTAGATCCTCATGATTCACAGGTCTTAATTTTTAGATCTCCCAAAGAGAGATCCCCTGCCTTCAGGGCCCCTGCTGTCTTTGCGTTCTTCTCCTTGGGTCCCTGTTTCTGTGGTCACCAGGTAGGTCACCACCATGCCCCATTGAGGTTGTCCACTCCTTTTGGGGGCCCACTCAGGGGAAGCCTGCTTCTATCAGGGTTCAGCATCACACCTGGGCTCGCATCCTGCAGCAGAAGCCTCATTGAGCACTGACTCTCAATGGAGATAACCTGGTGAACTTAACCTGGGGAGGTCTCTAAAAACCGGCTGCTGTCCAGTGCTCAGCCCTGGAGACTTTGAGATGCACAGTCCGGTGTCCCTGCACATCAAGAGTTCCAAAAGTTCCTCTGTGGATTCTACTATGCAACCAAGTTCAAGCACTACTGCCTCAGGTGGGTGTCATTCTTTCTTGATTGCAGATGCTTTTTCGGCCCTCATTGACATAATTCATGACATTTCCAAAATACGTGTGCATTAAATAGATTCATGATATCCACAAGTAACATGTACATTCTTTCTGCAAGCTTCTGAGACTGGGGATCCTAACAGCCATCAAAAAAACACCCGGATCCCCCTCCCCTCCTCTTTAGTCCTAGAGAAACTGCTCATGGGATCATTCATAAAAGTAGTGTCCATGCCGGAGTGCAAATGACAACCTTACTCTTAGAGCCAAACCAGTTCTTTGTAACAAAATGTACTCTCTTCTCTGGTCCCCTGAAAGGAAGATCAAAACCCACCTCCTCAAATATTGTGATGGGCTTTTGCTACAACGTAAAGATCCTCTCCTGCTGTGGCTCATTCAGTGCCTCAGCTCTGGGCAGTCAGTCTGGTGGCATTTTTGTACCAAGGCCTTGATCTTGGTCAGCCTGCGATTAAACCAGTGCCAGTTCTTGTTCAGAACTCAGCCGACTTCGTGTTTTAAGAAGTGATTGCTCAAGCTTGGTGGGAGTTGGAGAAATTTAAGTTTTAATCATAGGACATTTCATGTGAGAGGCATTGGGCCAACCAATCAAGCTTTTGCTTCCTAAACCCCTCTTCTTTCTGCCAGGTGCAAAGTGGCTTTAGCACTCAAAGGCAAAGCATCTCTTACGCCATAAAACACCTTTCTGAGTAAACAAGAAGAGCTTTACTAGAGAGAGTGCAAACTTCCCAGAAAGATTAGATAATGACTCCTCAGCAGGTGCAGCCCCAAACATCTCTGGCCATGGATGGAAATTGTGCGTGACTTGATTTAAACAGCAGCCCTCTCAGTGAATCAGGAAAGAGACCGAGGGAACAAGAGGATGGATCTCACTGTGGGTTTCACTTGATCCCAGGATCAATTTAAACACTGAATAATCTTTTACTGTATTTCAGTGACCTTTGAGAAGACTTCCTGGCCCCGGATCCCACAACCCCATACCTCCTCACCACCTACAAATCTCAAACCAAAACCTCTGTTTAGATGGATTTGATCCAATAAAACAGTTCTTTAGAATGATGGTGTTCGGCTTGGACTATTGCCTTCCAATTTCCTTTGAAATTTGCAGGGCAATAAGTAGAAAGGGTGGCCTAGTCCAGATGTGGTCCAAGAGGCAGGAGTGCAAAGAGAAAGAATGCCAAGCTTCCCAGACCCATGGAAAGACTCCTTTTCCAACCCAGAAACTACTGCTACCGTCATTTACGTATTTATAGATATTAGCAGTAGCATAAAGTGAAGCAATGGGCCTCAACTTCAGAATGCAGGAACATTTGGAGAAAACAGAAGGTCTTTTTAAAAGTGCTAGGAAATCAATCTCCTACAAAATCATTATTTATCCAGTTGGGAATTCTGATGAAAGTCCCTAATTCTGTGACTTTTTCAGTTGTCATTTTTTAAAAAGACATTTGAAATGTATTTAGAAAGGTAGCCCACGCACCTGGAACATGATCTCAGTGGGGCACAAGGCTTTCTTCCCAGTGTGTCCTCCCAGCACCATCTGCCATCCCAGAAACAACTTCCTTTCATCTCAAAACCCAGGCTGAGGGCAGAGGCTAGATGCAAGGACCATGCACATTCTTCGGAGGGCTGCTGATTTGCAGTCGCTCCACAGCCTACCCAGAAAGGCATAAGTACCGTTGACAGAATGCCATGAGTCCCACATTTGATACTGCATTTGGCTCCATCAACATTGCGTCAGATCCAGCTCCATAATGTGTGGGACACCCTGCAAAATAAAAACATGAGATGAGTCCTTGTTCCAAAAATTAAGAATTGCAAGATGGTGACAGCAATGCACCAGATCTCACCTCTCACCTGCACAGTAGACACACCCTTGCAGCCTGCACCACATTCAGGGGAGTGTTTGTAGCCCTCGTGAACAAATGCTGCTTTGCAGAGACCATCTGACTAGTTCTACGTGATTAGGCCAATGAGAGTCAAGAGGCGTATTCAGACCAGGAGTATTGGACTGTTGTGATTGATGTCTATCTGTAATTTTGCTCAGTTGAGCTCCTCAACTATCCAGAAACATCTTCTTTGGTCAGGGGGCAGATTACTATGCAGCAATGTTCATAGGGTGCCCGGGGAAAGGAGCTCGCCTGAGCAAAGCTTAGGATGGTCGGCACATTATGATAATTCAAACCAAATTACAATTCTTATCTTGGATTACGAAATGCCATGGAGAGTGCAATTTCATAGATGAATCAGGTTTATTTATAATAAGTATTTCTAGTCAAAATAGGAGAACTACTTAACATTAAAATTAAAACCGATACATATCTAGTGGAAAAACTATCCAGTCCCTAAAATACTTCCACAGGAGATGGCTACATACTTTGGCACAAAATCCTCCTGCCCCTTCCAAAACATTTAATTTTCTATTCTGCAGGGGAGATTGTAAGTTTTCCCACAATATCATATCAAACAAAAGTGCAGCATTATGCATTCAATAGGCTCAGCACTCGGCAGCCACGACATCAAATGCACTTGTGTTGTAAGCTGAGACTCAAGGAAACATTTATTTATTTAAAATATTTTTGCCCATAAGTTAGTCAAACAGCCATATTTCATTTCACTGTGTTTTAAGACAGCCCTGTAGACACAGACCTCGTCTATGATCCTGTTTACATCTGTAGACAGATTTAATTAATTTTTTTCTTTGAAGTCATATCCACAGAAAATTTTACATATGAGCTTAGTTCCCTGGGAAGTGGCCTACAGATACACCAACCACAGAAAACCAGACAATCCCTTTTCAGTATACTCATTATGTGCTCTGGAAGTTCAGCTAAGAGCTCAACAACTCCCTGATGGCAAATCCAGGGGTGGGAGCTGGTGGCAGAGGGGCTGAGGGGCATTTCCAAGCAGAGACAAGCAGGGCACATGGTTGCTACAGACTGCAGTCCTGTCTTAGAGGTGAATCGTAGAGTGGCCCCATTTTCCATATCCCCAGATGCATGTTTATAATGTTACTGTTGATTACCGCAAATATCAAAAGTTCTTCTTTAAGACCAATTTAAAACGTTCTCAACGCCAATGTGACTTCTGTAGGTAAAAGGTGATGGAGTCTGACAGGTGGGCTCACCAAAAGTCTTGGGTTTCCACTCTCCCTGAGCCCCAGAATCACCCAGGGAGCATCTGAATATATCCAGGCACCCTCAATCCTCCCAACATTTGCCTTCAATTGGATTGAGGTGGGGCCATACCTTTTTAAGGTTCTTTGATGATTCTAGTGTGCATTCAGGGTTATGGGGGCCACAAACTATGGTATTCCTACTACTGTCATTAGCAAGCACTGGTGCCCTTTAAAATTTTTTGTTGAACTTTTTATTTCAGACTAGTTTTAAAAATACAAAACTTTAAAATCGTAGAGTTGTACAGAGTTCCCATATAACCCACACCCAGCTTCTCCATTAATCACATCTTATGTTAGCGTATTTTTTCACTAAGTATATTTTTCACAATCCATAAACCAAACCAAACTGCCCCTGTTTTTCTCAAACTTCCAATATTCCTCCTACCAGTGTCTAGTCATCAGCATTCATTTTCATATTGACATTGCTATCATTTTTGACAAGTATCTGAAATTTGATTTACCTGCTTACTGTAAAGGAGATCAGGGCTCTGATCCTATCCAAATGTTGGCATATAAAAATCTCTTTCTTTCCCTGGGCCCCAGTTTCCCCATTTGACCACTGAGGGTCCTAATGCTGGCAGGGAGATGGCCTGGTCTTAGTCTCGAAGAAGTGGAGCATCCTGGGAGCTGGTGTTGGTGATCTCCATAGAAGAGGGCCTCGGAGGAGGGGCGCTTGGTCCTGATCTACCACTGTCTCCTGCTGAAGCCACAGGACACCAAAGGTGGGGGAAGAAGGAATGATTCAAATGCCCCAGGCTCCTCCTCTATCCAGATTTTTTAAAAAAGGCCTTAATGTTATTTATTGCCTTTTTTAAAAAAAAAGATTTTATTTATTTATTTCAGAGAGTTGCAGAGAGAGGGAGAGAGAGAAAGGTCTTATATCCACTGGTTCACTTCCCAAATGGCCATAATCGCATAGAGCTGGGCCAATCTGAAGTCAGGAGCCAGGAACTTCTTCTAGGTCTCCCAAGCAGGTGCAGGGAACCAAGCACTTGGATATCGTCTACTGCTTTCCCAGGCCACAACAGAGACCTGGATTGGAAAAGGAGCAGCTGGGACATGAACTCGCACCTATATGGGACGCTTGGGCTGCAGGCAGAGGTTTAGCCTACTCCGCCACAGTGCTGGCCCCAAATGGCCCTAACGTTGTTAGCAGGTGTATAGCTTAGAGTTAAGGCACCCACATCCCATATCACAGCACCTGCATTCAGTACCTGACTCTGGCTCCTGAATGCAACTACCTGCTAATGCACAAACTGGGAGACAGTAGAGGTGGCTCAAGTGATTGGGTTTCTCCCATTCCCATGAGAGACCTAGACTGAGTTCCCAGATCCAGCCCCAGCCCCAGTCCCAGCTCAGCCCTGACCACTGCAGACATTAGGGGAGAGAACCAGCCAATGGGGGCTCTCTCTATCCCATCTCTCTGTGTCCCTTTCCCTCTCTCGGTCTCTCTGCATCTGGAATTAAAAATCATCCTAACAGATGATGAAGTGTTTGCTGAGACCCAGATATTCTCATGCCAGTTCCATCCCGGGAAGGCAACTTTGGGGCTCTTGATATCTGCAGTTCCCACACAGGCTTCTGAATTTGAAGTTGACCCTGTCCCTAGACATTCCCTACTGAGTCTGCCCAACCAAGAGCTCACTTCGGACGTCCCCTGAGACAAGGACCATGTCTCCAGGAGGCAGAGTGCAATTCCTTGCCCATCACAGTATGCAACACACGATCGGAGCCCACAAATCCGTACTTGATGAAGCTAAGTTTTGAAAAAGAGGGTGGATTAGGGCCGGCGCTGCAGCTCACAAGGCTAATCCTCCGCCTGCGGCGCCGGCACACCGGGTTCTAGTCCCGGTCGGGGCGCCGGATTCTGTCCCGGTTGCCCCTCTTCCAGGCCAGCTCTCTGCTGTGGCCCGGGAGTGCAGTGGAGGATGGCCCAGGTGCTTGGGCCCTGCACCCCATGGGAGACCAGGAGGAAGCACCTTTCTCTCTGTCTCTCTCTCTCACTGTCTAACTCTGCCTGTCGAAAATAAAAATAAAAAAGAGGGGTGGATAAGAATAACTGATAAAGTGGATGACAGAGATTAAAGAGAGCCCACACTGACTGAGGCCCTCTCCATGTTTCGCAGATTTACACACCTCATGTAATCCCCATCACACGCCGCTGAGGCGGGCCCTGTCATGACTCACCCAGTGCACCAGAGGACAGTGGGAAGCAGGGTGTTGTGTAACTTGGCCATGGTCACCAGGTAGGGAGGTGGGCAGCTGGGGATTCTATCCCAGCCATGTCTGACTCGGGCCTCTAACCCTCTGCAGGATCAACTTTCCACTTCTCCCTGTGCATTTCTACGCCACACGTTCATAGAATTCAATTTCTGCTTTTCAGACTCTGTGTCAGTCCTGTGTTAAGCCCCAGAGTCTTAAAGATGAACAAGATGTGTTTCCATCATCAAAGAATTCATAATCACATAGGGAAGACAGATGCATCAGCCATCCATTTATAATATGTTTACAGTAAGAAGTATGTGCAAAGAAGGGCAAGCCCTTAACTCTGCCTGTATTATTTTATGGGATCTTCAAAAGAATCAGTGCTATGAGGCAACTGATCTGAGATACAAAGAAAGATAAGAGAGCAGACATGCAGGTGAGTAGGCAAACATGCACACATATATTTACACACATAATATTGTATAAGCAGGCACAGGTGTAATGTTTCCTAAATTTTGCTGATCATAAGAATTTTTTTTAAATCCCAGGCTGCATCTGTATTTTTTATCAGGGACATGGCCAGGTTGGGAGACATGCATATTCATGTAATTAGCTTCATAGCACTTCATTTTCATAGGTGCTCATATTTTCTTGATATAATTTTTTAGAAATATGATAGAATCTTTTACTGAATTTTGTGTTATTTGGGATTCTACGTACCATGGGTTAACATGTGCTGCTTGAAACAACATGTAAATAAATCCCTAATATAATAAATTGACAACAGAACTTTATAAACACCCTCAATCCCAACACACACAAACACACACACACACATACAACACACACACACACAAATTGTATGATCTCAAAAACAGAGGCTCAAAACTCACTTGTTAAATGATTTAAAAAACAGTTATCTGTAAACTGGTCAATAATCATTTTTTAAATTATTTATTTATTTTGAAAGTGTGACAGAGAGAGGGAGAGACAGAGAGAGAATCTCCCATCTGCTGGTTCACTCCCCGATGCCCGCATCAATGAAGGCTGGTCCAGGCTGAAGCCCAGAGCCCAGACATCCCTGGGGATCTCCCGCCTGGGGAGCAAGGCCCAGGAATTCGGGCCATCTTCCACTGCTGTCACAGGCACATTATTAGGGAGCCGTATCAGAGGTGGAGAAGCAGGGACTGTGACCAGTGCTCCGACAGGGGATGCTGGTGACAAAGCAGCAACTTAACCCACTGTACCGCCACACTGGCCCCACCACTACTTCCTTTTTATTTTATTTTATTTTTTATTTTTTTGACAGGCAGAGTGGACAGAGAGAGAGAGTGACAGAGAGAAAGGTCTTCCTTTTGCCGTTGGTTCACCCCTCAATGGCTGCTGTGGCTGGTGCACCACGCTGATCCGATGGCAGGAGCCAGGTGCTTCTCCTGGTCTCCCATGCGAGTACAGGGTCCAAGGACTTGGGCCATCCTCCACTGCACTCCCGGGCCACAGCAGAGAACTGGCCTGGAAGAGGGGCAACCGGGACAGAATCCGGCGCCCCGACCAGGACTAGAACCTGGTGTGCCGGCGCCGCAGGTGGAGGATTAGCCTAGTGAGCCGAGGCGCCAGCCTATACTTCCTTAATATCATCATGAGGAAAAAAAAAATCACATTCATGTCTTATGTAAGCTACATATGCAAAATTAGAGGAGACATTACAATCTCATCTTTCAGCCAAAGCACCTAAGGGGAATCTTCTTTCCACACTCAGCAGTCACGTTTATTGGTCGTAATGGATTCGCGGGTAATCCGGATTTCAAAGTCCACCTTCCACTTGTGCTCCCTTGTTCCTGTCTGTTTACAATTTCTGAACATTTTTACAGTGCAATTAAGGAAGGCCTGCATTAACATCAAATATTTATAACTCTATGATTTTGATTTAGAATTTGGCTTTGGAATAAAACCCAGGCTAAAACTGCTTCTGTTAATCAGCTCTGCAGGGGCTTTGTCCGCCATCACAGGGGCTGGCGATGCACTGATCATGCCTCCCACCTCCCTGCAGCAAAACTGATATGGAGAGGGTCGTAGGCTCTGATACTCACGTCGTCCCTGGCCAGGGCTCTGCCGGAGGGAGTAAAGCGCTGTGTGGGAATGATTCCCACCAAGGGGAGGGGACGTCTCTGGGTGACTTGTGAAGCATTGTACTGCAGCTACAGCCTACTCAACACTACAGCACCGCTGCCAAGGGTTGGTTGACAGCTGCCAGCCAGACACGTCAGGGGTGATGAGATTCAGTTCTGGAGTTCTGGTCTGAAGGAGAACAATACAATTCCAGCCATCCACTTGAAAACACGTTCTCTTTGGTTCTAAGAAAGCAAGACTTAGAGTCTAAGGATTAGCTTTATGGAAATGTTCGCACATGGCGGGAATCAGCTCATTGTCTCAAACACACTTGTCATCCGCTGGTTGCCTGTCTCCTTTTTTGGCTCTGTCTTCCTCTGTGTGTCCTCAATTCATAAAAGCTTTTCCGATGCAGTGACACTAGGGATACCAGAAGTTTACAGCTTCTTCATTGAATCTAATAGACAGACGTTTATCTTTCCAATCCAAATTCCAGAGTTGAGTCTCAATGAATTGGTGGTCTGGGCCAGCATTTATTTAATTGGAGTGGACAGGGTAACTAAGACAATCTGATTGGCCAGATTTGGGTCTCATCCACATCCCTAAATGGGCGGATATTTTTATCCCCATTAGAAACATAGGAATTCTGGAAAAAAAACTTTAAAAGTAACATAGGAACTCTGAATGGAGTAGCTTTGCTGTTATCAGAAGGAAGCAAAAAAATGGCTTCTGGACTCACAAGGAGACCAAGAAAGAAGAAATCTGTCCTGGTAGAAGTTTCATGAGAGAGATACTCATCCGGATACAGACATCAAAGAGTATGATTATAGCTTACTATCTATTGTTAAAAGATAATTGGGAAAAAAGGTGAGATCATGACTCCCATACATTCATGCGATGAACACATGTCAAAATTTCTACTTAAGTCATTAAACAAAATGAGAGAACAATGCAGATGTCACAGGCAGTGCAAAGGAGAATGCAAAGAACAGACACAGTTTTCAAGGAAGGAGGTATTGCGATGAGCCTGCAAATGGATGCGACACTGCCTTCCCACAACGAAGCAGGGTTGCTCCCCAACCAGAGAATGCAGTTGTGTTGTCCGTAGAAAAGGCTACTTGCATCCTCATCAGTCCTCTGTGCCTTCCAGTTCAAAAGCAGTGAAATCTACAAACAGGAAACCTGGAAGGCTGTGCCCAAATAATATGTAATTTCCACTAGAGATATGTAGCAGCAGTCTGTTTCACTTATTCCAAATTTCCTCCCAATTCTCCCCTCAGAAAACATTATTCTCAATCATGAAATAAGGCTTCTCTCCTTAACTAGGACCTGAGCCTTTACATAGGGGCAGCAAGGGTGTTCACTTACCATATAGGTTTTCTCAAGTTTGCGTTGCTGAAAGTTTCCATATGAAAATATTCGACTGAACTTTTAAAAGCCTTTATTATTTGCTATCCTGAGGCTAGGAAGCTAAGCCCAAAACACTCTCCCCGCCATATTTCACCTGCAGTGCCTATAAATTTTGGTGAATTCCTCTCCCCAAAATATCCCCAGATTCCTCTCCCACCAGGAGTGGTCTTCCTTAAGGCTGGGTCCCTGAAAGCCAGCACAAGGCCACCAGCTTTCCTGGGAGGGCTTTTTAAGTACTGACGCCATAAAGCCAACCTTGGTTCCTTAGAAGTGACCACACCTAAATAAATGAGCAGAACTCTCAAATGTAGCATTCCAGGCAAGGTTTTGATTATGTAAGCAGTATTTCCAGTTTCATCCTGGTAAAAGAACAATAGCTTCTTAGTGATCCAATATAAAGATACTCAATAAGAGTATATGTTCTAGCCGGCACCGCAGCTCAATAGGCTAATCCTCCGCCTGCGGTGCCGGCACACCGGGTTCTAGTCCCGGTCGGGGCGCCGGATTCTGTCCCGGTTGCCCCTCTTCCAGGCTAGCTCTCTGCTGTGGCCAGGGAGTGCAGTGGAGGATGGCCCAAGTGCTTGGGCCCTGCACCCCATGGGAGACCAGGATAAGTACCTGGCTTCTGCCATCGGATCAGCGCGGTGCGCCGGCTGCAGCGCGCCAGCCGCGGAGGCCATTGGAGGGTGAACCAACGGCAAAGGAAGACCTTTCTCTCTGCCTGTCTCTCACTGTCCACTCTGCCTGTCAAAAAAAAAAAAAAAGAAAGAAAAAGAAAAAGAAAAAAGAGTATATGTTCTGAAGGAAGGGAACATCATTGACAACAAGATTTTTTTAACTTTATCATTTTTATTTATTTGAGAGCAGAGAGACAGAGACAGAGATTGATGGGGTGGGGGGTGGGAGGATGCTCCCATCCACTGATTTAATCACCAAATGTTTGCCATGGCTTAGGCTGGGTTAATGCCAGAGATGGGAGCCAAGAACTCAATTCAGGTCTTCCATATGGTGACAGAAATTACTTGAGCGGTCACCTGCTGCCTACTGTGGTCTGCATTAGCAGGAAGCTGGATTCCAGAGCCGAAACTGAGACTCCAACCCAAGTGCTGCAATATGGGTGTCTCAACCATTCAACCAAATACCTTCTCCCAAATGCCATTTTTTAAGTGTTTCACTGTATTTCATTTATTTTTCAAAATCAAAGTCTACTGAATTGTTACTAGCTAGATACAACCCATCAAGAAAGAGAAACGTCTTCCTTCTATACCCAAAACATAAAGCAGTAAAATAACATCAATAATATTCCAAACAAATAACTCCAATAAAGTTCCCTTAATTCAGTTCATCAAAACTTGCATGTTCCACTGGATGTTGGATTAGCAATCTCATGGGGCCATGGGCTCCTTGACTTAAAAAGCCCTGGAATCCGGACTCACTTTTTCAATTTAGGCTATGTAGAATGGAGAGCACACCTTCAGTGGTTAAGAGAGACACAAGGTGGAAGTAAGAATGGTCTTACTCACAGGTCCTGGGGAGTACACAGCATGTCTGGAGGCCACACACACGGGGATCAGTGAGCAAGCGGAGAGAGACAGAGAGACCAAGGCATCTGGGCCAACAACTTCATTGGGTTCAAGAGGCTATTTTTTAAAAAAGATTTACTTATTTATCTGAGAGGTAGAGTTACAGACAGAGAGATGGCGAAACAGAGAGAGAGATCTTCCATCTGCTGGTTCACTCCCCAAATGGCCACAATGGACAGAGCTGGGCTGACCTGAGCTAGGGGTTTCTTCCAAGGTCTCCCACGTGGGTGCAGGGGCCCAAGCACCTGGGCCATCTTCTGTGGCCTCTCCGCACAGTCCCTATGTCATGTGGGATTCAGTAGGGCCAATAAGCAGGCTGTGTATAACTGGCCCATGAGGAGATGGTCACCAAGGGGAAGTTGCAGAAGGCCAAGCTGACTGATGATCTGGGGAGAGGGTGTCAACCAGGGAGCCATGTCCAGGGTGCCCAAGGTCTGCTTCTGGTACAAGAAGGCTGAACTTCTGTTCAAAATGGATGTCATTACCACATAAACTCGTGAGAACTCTCCATATGCAACCACTGGAATGGTTGGAAAGTTGCCCAGACAATGTCACCAGGAGCCTGCACCCAAGAATCTAGTCCTCGATACTTCAGTCACTTGAAGCATGGGCTACAGCCCTTTTCCAAGGGGCTCTGGCATGGTCCTCACTCTTTACAACCTTCTTTGGTGAAGACAATGCTTTCTGTCTGGAGCCGATCACAGAGACTTTGGGCAGGCAACGGGGTTTTTAAAAATTACCTCTAGAAAAGGGCAACACAAGAACAGGTTATTTGATTACTGGCAATTTGCAAAAGTCAGAGGTCAGAAAGCGTTTATAATAAGAGAGGCCAGCACTGTGGTATAGTAGGCTAAGCCTCTGCCTGCGAGCCAGCATCCCATATGGGCACTGGTTCGAATCCTGGCTGCTCTTCCTCCCACCCAGCTCCTTGCTAATGGCCTGGGAAAGCAGCAGAGGATGGCCAAACTGTTTGGGCCCTTGCATGCACATGGGAGACACAGAAGAAGCTCCTGACCCCGGCTTCAGATAGGCCCAGCTCTAGCCATTATGGCCATTTGGGGAGTGAACCAGCAGATGGAAGATTTCTTTCTCTGTCGCTCCCTCTCTCTCTGTCTGTAACTCGGCCTCTTGAATAAATAATCAGATTTTTTTTTTTAAAAAGAAAGAGTTTATAACAAGAAGGCAAGTAGCAAAAAAAAATTCAGTTGTGCCTGTGTCAAGGAAAAAAAGATAATGAAGTCATTGCCAAAGATTTTTAAGGCAATGATTCAGCCAATTTTCAAAGAAGTCAGTGAATGTTACATGTGACTTATAAAAAGAAGTGAACATACTTTTTATACAAGGAGAAATCTTGAGCTATATCAGAAAATAATTGTGAGACATAGATATATCTGTGTGAGTATAACATAGAGAAAATAAGTCATGCATATACTAAGAACACACCAAGAACAGCAAGTGAAGTCATTCGGTAAGTCTGGAGTACAGCTAAGACATGTATGCTTTTATGAAATTTAATGGGTACATCTAATGTGCTTCCCCAATCAAAGCATCACTTTCCTAGGAGCTGGTATATTCAAATAAAGGTAAGGTTATGACTAAGCAAGATCTATTTGAAATAATAACCCAAGTCATGATGAGTATCGCCATATTGTTGTTTGTTAGTATCTTCAGGATTTTGCTAAATAAAAATATGTCACATACATGGGGCTTGTGTTATGGTGCAGCAGGTTAAACGTCCCATATTCCTGCAGCTTCTTTCAAGTCATGGCTGCTCCACTTCAAACCTAGCTCCCTGCCAAGTTGCCTGGGAAAGCAATGGAAGATAGCCTAAATGCTTGATTCACTGCCACCCACGTAAGAAAAACCTGGATGGAATTCCAGGCTCCTGGCTTGGACTTGGCCCAGTCCCTGCTGTTGTGGCCTCTCAGTGGATGGAAAGTCTCTTTCTCTCTGTGTTTCTTCCTTTCTATCATTCTTCCTTTTAAATAAATCTCTAACTATATCTTATGTACAGGAAGGACATTAACAAGTAGAGAGAGCTAAACATCTCTTTTGATTTGATTATCCTTCCCAGGCAACTCATCAACAGCAACATTTGGAATAAATTTGATTATCTTTAGAACTTTCCATTTAATCTGGTAAAAAAAGAAAACCTTTGTGATTTTCCAGGACATTTCTAGATTTGGGTACAAAAGTTGACTGCTCTTCTTCTGATCCAGCTTCCTGCTAATGTGCCTGGGAAAGTAGTGGATGATGATCCAAGTACTTGGGCCCCTGCCACCCATGTAGGAGACCAGATGGAGTTCCTGACTCCTGGCTTAGACCTGGCCCAGCCCTAACTAGTACAGCTATTTAGGAGTGAACCAGCAGATGGATGACCTCTTACTCTTCTGTCTCTGCCACTTGCCTTTCAAATAAAATAAATCTTTTTTTAAAAAATTAAAGTTTTATCAGTTTTAGTTTCTAATATAAATATTATTAGTCAAAACCTACAAAATCAAAGTTCTTTGAGGTCGAATAAATTTTAAGAGAATAAAGAGTCTTGGAAACAGAAACAAAATTGAGAACCAGAGCATTAGGCCACAACAGAATCTTTGGAAATCAGTGTGTTGTGTTAGTCTACTTTCTGTAGCTCCAACAAGATTCCTGAGGCTAGGTATTGTCTAAAGACAAGCAGCTGATTCAGTTCATAGTTCAGAGGTCTAAGAACTTGGCACCAGCATTTGCTTATTTCTGGTGGGGAGCTTCACACTAAATCACAGTCATGGTGGGGGTGTGTTGGAGAGGAAGGGGTTGTATGGTGGGATGCATTGGAGAGGAAAGGGTTACGTGACGAGACAGGAAGCAGGAAGACTCAAAGGCTAGGCTCACTTTTCAGATCCACCCGCTCTTGCAGGAACTACCTGGGATTTAAGGGTTCTATCAGTGACGACTCCACTGAGGTCTCCCACTAAGCACCACCTCGTAAAGGTTCCACTATCTCACCTCTTCAACACTCCAGCCTGTCCACCACTGCGGGACACACAGAACCAGCGCTCATGTGCTCGGCTGTATTTCTCTGTTACTCTGTTGCAACTATTATATTAATTAAAACTGTAATCAAAGTAGCTTGCACTTCAGAGAGATAAGTGGAGGGTGGATAATTAAAAGCTGTCTATCACAAAATGACATTCAACAACCACTCCTATTCCTCAGTACAGTTCCTCTAAGTGGCAACATTCAACTCACTTATTAATCCAGCCCAAAAAGATGCCTCTCTGTAGCATATAAAAACAAAAAGGAAAACAAAAGCATAAACCTGAAAGTATATTTAGTAATCATGCTTTAATTTTTCATAAAGGTTTACTGAGATAGAATTCATGTATCAGACAACACACACCATGAGAGAATACAATCCAGTGTTCGTGAATACGTTCACAGGTTTGTGCAACCATCACCCCAAAGGATTTTCAAACATTGTCATCACACACCAAGGAAACCCCATGACCTACAGCATTCCCATTTCTCTCTCTCCATGCCCGCCTATCCCCTCTCTGTTTCCCAGCCAGCACCCCCAGGCAATCACGATTTGCTTTCTGACACTATATGTGACATTTCTAAAAGCTGTCTGACTCTAACTATATAATCCTTTGACCAACATCCTCCAGCCCCACATCCCGTACCCACCCAAGATGATAACCACCAATCTACCCTCTGCTTGTTGAGATTCTGTGCACAAGTGATTCACGCTGTAGGTGTTTTTCTTCTGTACCTGGCGTATTTCACTCAACCTAACAGTCCTCAGGTTCATTTATGCTTTTGCTAAGTGTCAGTACCTCGTTCCTTTTTATGGCTGAACAGTATTCCATTGTGCACTCCTCAGTTGATGGATACATAGGTTGATTTTGTATCTTGACTATCATGGACAATGCTGTAAGAAATAAGAGAATACAGATATCTCTCCAACATGTCGATTTCATTTCCTTTGGATGTATAGCCAGTAGTAGGTTTATGGGAGCATATGACCAATTTTTACATTTTGAGGAACCTCCATACTGCTTTCTATAATATCTGCACTAATTTACATTTCCACCAACCAGTATGTAAATGTTCCTTTTCTTTCACATCCTCGTCAACACTTGTAATCTTCTTCTTTTTTTTTTTTTTTTATTTGACAGGTAGAGTTTTAGACAGTGAGAGAGACAGAGAGAAAGCTATTCCTTCCCTTGGTTCACCCTCCAAATGGCTGCTATGGCTGGCCCTGTGCCAATCCAAAGCCAGAAGCCAGGTGCTTCTTCCTGGTCTCCCATGCGGGTGCAGGGGCCCAAGCACTTGGGCCATCCTCCACTGCCCTCCCAGGCCACAGCAGAAAGCTGGACTGGAAGAGGAGTAAGCAGGACTAAAACTGGCACCCATATGGGATGCTGGTGCCACAGGTGGAGGATTAACCAAGTGAGCCATGGCGCCAGCCCCTGTAATCTTCTTTTGTTACTGGACATTCTAACACAGTGTCCGAGGAGCTCAAGCTCAATATCCTGTAGAAAAGCTTGTCACTGGGGCCAGTGTTGTGGCCTAGCAGGCAAAGCCGCTGCCTGTGATGCCAGCATCCTATATAGGCAATAATTCATGTCCAGGCTGCTCCTTCCGATCCAGCTCCCTGCTATGGCCTGGGAAAAGCAGTGGAAGATGGACCAAGTACCTGGGCCCCTGCCACCCCCGTGGGAGACCCGGAAGAAGCTCCTGGCTCAGCCTTGCCATCATGGCCACTGGGGAGTGAGCCAGCAGATGGAAGCTCATTCTCTCTCTCTCTTTGTCTCTCCCTCTTTCTCTGTAACTCTGACTTTCAAATAAATAAATAAATCTTTAGAAAGAAAGAAAGAAAAATCCCGCCAGGGTGGGGGTAGAGCAAGCTGTCTATTTGAAAAAAGAAGAAAACAAAAAGCTTGTTACCAGTCCTGTGTTGCTGTGTGACAAGACGCCCAAATGTGACTTAAACAAAAACATCGTTCATCAGCATATGGGTTGGTTGGAAGCTTCTTCAAGTCTAGATCAGGCTGGGAAGACTTCAGCCAGGATTGCTCGTGTGTGTGAAATAACTTGACAAGCAAGCTGAGGGCTGGCTTGCCTAGGACGGCTGCCCTGGGGCCACTTCTCCCGGTGTGGTCTCTCGCCCTTCAGCAGGTTCATCTGGACTTGTTCATGACACCCATGATGGGTGCCAACGGTGACAAAGAGCGGGGATATGGAAACCCTCTCAGGGCTGGGCCGCTCTGCAAGCCACGGGCCTTCAAGATTCCACGAGTGGCGGAACTGACCCCATGGCTTGCTGTGCAGAGTGCCATTCCAGGTTGTGGCTACAGGAGATCAGTTGGTTAATGTAAGCAATCCACTGGAGGTCCTTATATTGCAAACTATCATTCTCAAGGGCAGGAGGAAGCCATGGCAAACACTTGCCTTGCAGAGCAGACTGATAGATGCAGTCCTGGAGGTGCATATCAGCAACATCTAACGGCAGGACAGGCAAAGGCCGGGCTGAGGCCAGCTGGGGACGCTGCCTGTGCCTGTGGTTGGAGCCGAGTTTTGAAGGATGGGCTGACAAGTTCCTCCAAGGGGAATGACAAAGAGAGCTGAAGCTGACTGAGGGGAGACTGGTGAGCCCAGTAGTTGACATAGGGAATCTGAATTCACAACTCTTTATAGACTGAACCCATGATAGCACCCACAAAGAAATGGTATAGAGTTGTTCACAGCACACACCTGGGTTCAAATCTTGGGCAAGTCACATCTCTTTTTTTTTCTATATCATAAAATCCCTATTCTTATTTGACTACCTAAATTAAAAAAAATACCAGTGTAGGACCTTATAAACAAAATTAAAACTGGAATGAAATTCTGAGATACATTTAATTAATAAGGGGTTAATATCAACATTAGCTCTACAAATTACTAAGGAAATCAGGAACAACTGAAAATTGAAAATAATATGAGTGATTAATAAACTTATAAAATGCTGTACTACACATTAATAATTGGAAAACAAACTAAATAAAAATCAAGTACCATTATTTCTCTAAAGATGACAAAAATTTAGAGATTAATATTATCTAGACCCATAAGAAGAGTGGGAAAGTAATCCCTGTTTATGTTGCTGCATACTGTCTAAATTAATACAGTCTCTTGGAGAGCTCTTTGGTAGATGTATCAAAATTTTAATGATCCACAACACTCTGTCTTGACAAAATACTTATACAAACCCGCACCCCTTTCTCTCATATACACACTTATACCCATGCACACACATACTGCATGAGTGAAAATATTTGGCATTGTTTATAAGGAAAATCCAAAGGCATCCTAAATGTCTCTAATGAAGCCATTTTTTAATAAAAATGGTCATAAAGTATATCCATGGTATAGTATTGAAGGGGAAAAAGGCATTAGAAGAAAAATAAAAATATCGTAAGGTATTTTCCATTGTATGATATGTGTGCCATCACACCTTCAAAGGTGACAATGCTAATGTGAGACAGTAGACACTACAGTGCTTTGTAGAGGGCTTAAAAGTTTTTAAAGTAAGGGGCATCTGAACTCAGCTCTAAAAACTTTTAAGAACAGATTCATTCATTTTAAAGTTCCAGTGCTTGCATGTAAGACCCACACTTGATTTATCCAAGGAGATGAAGAAATGTCACAATAGGACCTTTGGCAAACTGCTTTGGGTGCATCCAGGATACAAAAGAATGGCCCCAGCTAGACCTCTCCAATTTAGCTCAGGGAAATGAGCAAGCAGCAGAGACAAGACTTTGCTGTTCTCTCTCTGCCCTGCCCTCCAGACTCCCTGAACAGGCGGCTAAGCCGGATAACACACTAATAAAAAATAATTTGGAATCTAGGGCATGGTTACGGCCTCGAAAGATGCTGATGATCATTCCATGTGATCAGAGAAAAACCTAACATAGAGCACTCTTCAATTACCATAATTTCTACTGTCATTGCAATTTCTGTACATAAAAGCATTTGGTCTGAGGCACAACAGATTCATCTGTAAATTACACAATAACGGATGGGCAATGGGCTTCCTTTTAAAAGAACAAACAGAATCAGTCATTTATGGGCACGTCTTCACCTTAATCGACACGTGGATACAACCAAATGCAGACTCCATTATTGCATAAAGTTCTGAAGACTGTCACCCAACCCCACACCCACCCCTCTCCCAAGTTTAATTAAACCAGTATCACACTGAGACTGGAAAGAAAACACAATGTTACAACAATAAACAAACATTAATCATGATCATTACGTACATTTTATTACATGAAATAAATAATACTGTGGAGCTTTTCCCAGCCGATAAAGCTCTTCCTCTTGGATAACATCCTAAGGCAATTGAGGGGTAAAATAATACTAATAATGATAATAATAATTAGTATGAAAAGGAGAAAAGGGGTTTATCACCACATACAGCAGAAACCGCATCTTCTTCCATGGATATTAATCTCATATATTTGCTCATTTCTTCCTTTTAGGGTCTAATAAGGATTTCCTCTCATTGAGACAAATGAAAAGTAATTTCTTTTTTGTAGCCTCAATTTGGCATACATAATTCAACTCTAATTGCCCCTGGGCAAGGAGTTACGTGGAAGATTCTGTGTGATATCCAGTCCACACTTAATGGGATTCCACCAGCAAACAGGCGAGGGGATTCTGAACTTCTGGAGGAGCTGAGACGAGAGGAACAGACAGTGCTTTTGCCCTTGCTTGAGAAAAGACCCAGTGCCCAGCCTCACTCCGCTCAGGCTTTTCCCGGAGCAGAACGGAGGGGCTCTCTGGCTGGTGCCGTACTCAGGAATGAGCACCCCTTGCGGGGAAGGCTCTCTTGTTGGTCCTGCCATGCTTTCACATACAGACCATGCTGGGAATCACCACTAAACATGTAACGCGGCTGCCCAGGCCTGTGGCCCCCATCTCCGTGTGGCAATGACAGGCAGTAGCTTCCGTCCTGCAGAGATACCCACTAAGGGCCACTGCACCCGGCAGACACCACTCCCGTTCTGTGGCCTCACGAATGGCCCATCCCTGAGAAGTTTTGGTTGTGTGCTGCCTGTGACACCATCTCAGGGAGTGAGATGCCCCTTGCAGGCTCCATGATGAGGGATAGACAGGTGCTTCCCAGAGCTTTTGTAACTTCATGGAATCAATCAAGAGTGGCGGAAGATGCCCCTTCTCTGAGATCTCTTGTCCTCCACTGGAGGCCAAGGTCATCTCCTCTCTGTCTTCTGTGCTGAAGGAAGGAAAAAAAGGACGTGCAGGTCTACATTTCATTCCTTTTGAAGTCGGCTCTGTTCCGCAACCTAACTCCCACCTGGCTAAAAAGAACCAGACGTTCAAGGCAGCTCAGAGACGGCCCCGACTTCCCAAGTTTCAAAATGGCACCTGCCAAGCGATGGATGTGAATGGATATTCCCGTGGAATGGGGTCCGGGGGGTCTCTTGTCTGGTCTCCTGGGAGCCTGTGGGGTTGACTCTCAACCCAATTAGGAAGAAGGGAAAATTAAGGAGAAGGAAGCTTAGCACAGTGTTGCCCTTCTTCGGGCCAGGGGAACCCTCCCTGCTGCTTGGAGCCCTGGTGAGGAAGTTTGGCAACCACCACGGCTGCCCCCAGAGCTGACGCCTGACACCAGGGCGAGAGACATGGAGCAGGACCGGGATCCCCTCCTGGCACCTCACACACCTGGCCCTGTCTCCTGGAGATTAATCAGAAACTGGAGTCCTGGCCCCTCCCCCACCAGGCACTTTTGGACCAATAACCAGGGAAAGGCTAGGTGAGCCTTCCCATTCCAAAGCCTCCTCCTTACACCACTCCCTCAGGGAAATGTCCCCTGCCCTCGGCCAGTGAATTTCTGGGGCTGCTTCTGTCATAAATACGCTGATTAAAATGTAAATTTAGCCAACCTATCAGCTTCCCATTAAGAGGACTCTTTAAAAACGCCGTTAATCAGCTGCAAGATATGTAGTGAAATGCCACTCATCAATTGTAACTGCTTATGACAGTTAACAAAGCTTTATATTTGCCCCAAACATGTGCTGATCTATCCATTATGCCAAGGTTCACTCTCACGCTAATTGTACATTTTCTTCTCTAATGCATTTTTGCTGTTATCTCATAGGCTAATGAAAGCCAGGAAATCAATAAATATAAATTATACATGCAAAGAAGGACTGCTGCGAACATAAAGTTTCTAATTAATTGCACTTGATTAATTTATATCCTTTAATTATCTTGCTAAGCCACAAACAACATAAATATCTTTGCAATCTGGTTATTGCTATGTCAGTCATAAAGAAGCAGGCACAGTAAATCCATGAAACCTAGCAAACCACATTGCCAGAAAACATGGAACAGCATAGCCCATAAATACGACCAGACTTACTCAAGACACTGATGAATAATTTCAGTGTGACAAATTAACACTAAATATGTTGTATGGTTATTTGACGAAGGTTATAGTGATGTTATAAGTTTAAATGGCGCATATGGAGTAAGCAAAAATGTGGATTTTACCGCCAGGCTTATAAAAACCTGCTCACGCAGGGTAGGAGTGCACGCGCATGTGAAAGGACCTACATACAACTCTCCCATGTGATTGAGCACATGGAAGCAGTCCTCACCGGCCACACTGAAAGGCAAATTGTTAATTATTTTGTTTCTTAGTTTCCCTTTGATAAGCTTGATCAACAGAGACTAATCCCATCTCTTCTGCAAAGGCAAATACAAAATGCCTATTTGAAGGAGAAATGTAAATCCGGGAGCTGAACACCAGGTTGGGAAGAAAGCTGGATGTCCCATGCTGCCATTGTCTTAAAAGATGCAACTTTTACATGGAAAGTGGTTTCTTTTTGTCCGCCACCCACCCCCCTTTGAATTTTATCTGACTCCGCTAAGCCGGCCATCTGTCGCTGATCTGGAATCTAATCCTCTCTGTCCACCCAGCTTGCTCTTTGTCCTGGGGCCTCAGCACATTACCAAGCATCTATATCTACAACTTTCATAAATGTGTAAAAAGGAACTGTATCTGTCCTCAGCTACACTCAGACAAAGACCATCTGCCAGCAACTGCAGCCACTCTGAAAGCAAGCAAGCATCCAGAGGGATTTGCCCTACACCAAGTAAACCCACTTAACCCTTCCAACAAGATTAACTGTTATTTGTTTCCATTAAATAAAAATGACCATACTAATATACATTTAATAGTTCTGTAACAGTTGCCGAAAGAGCAGCTCTCATGTGGCTATCTTTTGCAGATAAAACATACATGCATATAAATAAAGGAATTATGACAGCAATTAGATAACCTGTAAGGCTAGAGGGATGTTTTTACTTCCTGCCTCCAGTCTGTGGCTATGAAAGAGAAGCCAGCGTAATATATAGAAGCCAGAAAACATCCTCCTCTCCCAGTCTTTAATTTTACAGTAACTAGCACTTCCAGATATAACGTATGGCTGTGCACACACAATTATTAAGATTCAAGGCCACCCTCCGACTTCTGCCCTCGTCTTGTTGTATGTGCTTGATATTTTAGAGCTCATCGGCTACCCATTTCCAAAGTCTACAGATGAGAGGTACCCAAATAGGCCCTCGCTAAGCGGCACTGTCATTAGGGGACATTTGTTGGGGGGGGGGGGCAGGTAAGTGCCATTTAGCGACACTAACGTAGAACTACAGGAACGGTCCGGGGAGTTCTGGCTCCTATTTTCATCCTAAAGATCGCCACAGTTGTTTGGTTTAGCATTTCAGAAGCGAAATAAATAATGCATTCAGTTCCATGGAAAAGCCCGGACTTATTTTTCAAATGTTTATCTATTCTCTAGATGTTTATGGACAGATTACTCCAGGATAACTGTGTTTTTAATGCAGCGTACTCAAAGTAGGAAGGTCAAGTTCTGCCCACGGGGCAGCTGAAGTGTGTGTGTGTGTATGTGTGTGTGTGTGCACATGCATAGTTTGCTCACAACACACATTTTCCATGAACCTTTTGAGGACTCCTCCATGCACACACGGATTTCAGAACCATCAGGGCACCCAAAGAAGCTTCTCTTTTCATTCAGTTTTCCATGAACTTTTTGGAGCACCTACGCATAGATCCCACAAAGACTCGGTCCAGGGCCAGATCCTGTGGCTTTCTTAACACCTGCAGGTGCCCAGAGCTCTCTGTTTTCCCAAGCTGGGATTGCTGAGCTGCCAGGAGCAGCTGTTTTGCCGGGGGACTGGGGTCGGGTGGGCAGGTGAGCCAGCGGTTAGGAAGATTCTGGCTGCTCAGGCCTGGCACCGGTCGGCCCACCTTTGCTGAAGACACCTTCAATTCTCCGAGGCGCTGGCGGGATGGGAGTGTGGGGGCTGGGGTGGGGAACTACCAGGCCGAAACCATAACTTGTTCTTTTTTCTTCGCCACTCTGAGCTTGGAGGTTTTGACCTGAAGATATTTTATGAAATCCGATTAACAGTCCGGGTTCCAAACCCCTACACCAGGGACGTGGTGCTCCGCGTCTGTTTCTCCTCTTTCTTGCTGTTGCGACCACCACTTGTCTCCAGTGGGGACCGCAGACCACCTAGGCCTGCTCTCAGCTTCTCAGAGACCCGGCAAGTAGGGCTGCACCCCTCAGCTTCCCGGCTGCCCTCCTCAGGGACCCAGATTTCGGGCTCCGCTCCCCGCAGGTAGCGAGGCTGCCTGGCGCGCCCGGTGGCGCGGGAGGAGGGAGGCAGGCAGGCAGGCAGCAGCCCTGTGCAGTTGCAGGCCAGTGTCGCAGTCACTAAGGCGACAGGTAAATCTCCGCGTGCTGAAATCAGATTGGCGAGGAAGACCAGCTCCGGGTGCAACTCGCCTGCCTCCGGCTTCCTTCTCCAAGGTAATGAGAAAGGCTTGCAGCGAGAGAGGCGAGCCCGTGACAAGTATGGCCCCTGCACGGTTCCAAGCTGATGCTTGGAAAAATACCAATGCGTCCAGCAGGGAGGAAGTACGCGTCTCCCACTGGAGTTCACTAGATTTGTCATTTTCGATTTAATGCACCTAGGTAGCAAGCCGACTCGCTAGGTTTGACTGCAATTACCTTATCTTTCCTATTTTTAGTGACAGGACCAGATTATTTTAAGTGCATTTTATAGAAAACCCTTCTTTACTGAAGTATAAAGACTGTAATAAAGACAATACAATGTTTTGAAACTGTTTTAAATCCTTCACTCAGCATTGCTTCTACAGATTTAACATGTAGGGGTTCTAATCTCACTGCTACTAATTAGAGCTTTAGTGTAATTGTGCCAACAGGGTGCTTGGCATAATAATTACTATTGAGAGATTCTGGTGGCGTAGTAGCATGCCTACATAATGCAGATATGTCTACTATTACAGGGCAGTCACCTTTGTATGTTGACTCAAGTTGGATTTTAACCAAGTAAGGGGTTATTTTGCCTTTATAATAAAGCTTAAAAGACATATACATATGTATGATTTAGGTATCCATTTTTTTTTCCTCCCTGCTTTGAGTCTTTTGAATATTAATTAGCAGGAACCTTAGACGGCACCAGGAACACATTTTGTTGCAGATCTCTCACCGTTTGGGGAATTCGCTTCTCTGAGTGGCGCTGCCCCGGCTTGGGTGGCGGGGTTCTATTTTAATGTGACAGTGCGCTGTTTCCAGGGTGAGGGACTCTCTGTCTTGCCAGAAATCCTGTCTTGTTCTGACACACAGAGGAAGCAAATAAGGACTCTCGGGCCCCCAGGAGCTGGGTGAGAATGGCATGAACGTCCCCTTTACAAGGGCAATCCTTCTCAGGGATTCTCTTGCTCTTGAGTTTGGGGAAATCTGTTTCTACTCCAGACTAGGTAGTTTCAACCCCAGCGATCCCTGTTCCCTATTGTTTATTGCAAAGGGGAGGTTCAAAACAACCTGTCCAAGCTGTCCCATGTGGCAAGTGTGTAGAGAGGCGTGGGGGGGGGGCGGGTAGGGGTGATCCTGGTTCAAGTCCTTCTCCACCTGGGGCAGACCCCAAAGCTGGGCACGTGAATCTCAATGCCTCCTCTAGATGCAGCTTGCAACGTGCAAGGCCACATGGATTGGTTTCATTTTTGGTCCTTCCTGGGCAAAGCCAGCCCTGGGTGAGGCTCCATGCACAGCGTGGGAACTTCCAGCTGCTGGTCTCCCGGGCACGGGAGTGAGTAGAGAACTCAGTGTACCGGTACCAGCACATTCTTAGGTATCCACACAGGTGTGTTAGTTTCTCTGTGTGTGTGTGTGTGTGTGTGTGCATGATTTTTTGTTTCTTTGTGGTTTTTCCTTTTTGCCCAAGTTAAAGAGTTTCTACAAAACCAGTTTCACAGAGCAATAAGTCACCTAAGAGGGTGTCACCAGCCATTAAAAGTGCACTACAGAGGTTTTTTAATGGAACCAATACATCGAGAAGGTAGGGTGGAATGGCCCAGAGCCTGAACTATGGCTCCATTTAGCTCCAACAGCCTTGTTTTTTACTGCCCCTTAGTGCCTCCCTTTTAAAGTGACAGGAAACCAATTTCTGATTGCAAATCAATGGGTTAGGATGTCAGCTCTGGACAGTGAATTCTGCTGTAAATCCAACGAGTCACCCATGATGCCAGGACGTTGGGGGTCAGGGAATAAAGGCGATTGCTTTATGCAATGATGGGAAGGGAGACACAGTTGCTAACACAGTGCTTTTTGGTCCCACCGCTGGGGAATGCCCAGGTAGGTCCAGACCTCCCCTCGCTTCTCCCAGCTGGGCCAGGGGCAAGCAGAGTAGGTTTGCAGCGTGTGCCAAAGTAGCAGTAAAATTCTCGTGTTGTGGTGGGGGCTACAGCATTGCCCAGGCAGACAAGCAAGCAGGGCCTCTTTCTCTCTGGATGGAACAACAGCCCAGCCACATTGTGTTCTCCAAAACTGTCTCTGCTCCTGTCATGGAAGACACCTTTTGATGAGGCCCCTTTATTCTTTAAGCTTTTAAGATAATCTTAGAGAAATCATCAAGCTATAAAAAGAAATCAATAAAAACAGAAAAGGTTCCCATCACCCCGAAAAAAATCCATAACTTTTGCATTTTAATAGAGACACTACTGGACCAGACCCGTCATTTTCTTTCTGATGTGGTCCTTTGATTTTGCCTCGTATCTCACAGGGCTCTTGACTTTCTTGAGAAAGGGATTATTGAATTGTGTGTCTCCCTCAGATGTACTTGATCACTCAAGTATCTGTACTTAAGAATGTTAGAGCCTGCTCAGCTGCTGCCTCTTGGGGAGCTCATCGGGGCTTGTCATCTTAATATTAATTGGGTTTTGTGCAGGAATCTCAAGTCCCACATCGAGTGGCTTTCGAGAGAGAAGATTATGCCCAAAGCCAGATACAAAGACAAACATATTTAGCACAACAATTATCATAATTGCAGAAACATTCTGTCATGAAATAAGCAAATCTGATTAAGGGCCCTTCTGTGTTATCAAATATTAATCTGAAGTCTGCAGCCCAACCTGGTTGGAGCGTAAGAGTCTTCTAACGCTTCTCTGTGTTAACAGATTTGTGGAAGCTGACCATACAGAGACTAATAGTCTGAGACCGTGGAGCCAGGGCACGAAAGGGATCTTGGCTGAATGTAATCCACTTACATTGAAAATAGACACAGATAGGATCATAAACCTTAAATCAAAATTAAAACACGCCCCGCCAGTGAGATTTTTCTGTATAATTCCAACCACATGGCAACTGAGAAAGGTATCACAGGAAAGTCTTGTTAGCTGTCCCTTGGGTGAGAAAGCAGGAAGAGAGGCCAGTACCTCTATGGTGAATCGTCACGACACGATGGACAGTTACTCGGAACCTCCCCTGAGTTGCTTGGCACCCACGCAGGCTGAATGGCTGCTGGAGGCAGGAACACTCCTGCTAAGCTGGAGAGTTCATTTTATTTGTAATTTCCAGCTGCTTTCAGTTTAATTGCACAATTTCCTTAATTATTAAAGTTCACTCTGCATACTTAAGTTCATTAGCCACTGTCAAACGGGCAAATTACTTTGCAATTTTAATATTTGTTGGACAAAGCTGCGTTATTAGATTTACTCCCCAAACCCAGTTTGCAGCTTTCGCTGCAGTATCCATTGATAATTGTCACTATCCAAGACAGGAGTCGGGAAATGTATTTTTTTCCCTCTCTCTTCATTATCTCTTGACTGTTAGTGATTTTAAATGCACAGGTGGGTTTTTTTGTTTGTTTACATGGGAGGGAGGGAACTGGGGAGGCAGCAGGACTGATAATAGTCTTGGGGCCGGCATAAAAGCATAGGAGAAGGTAGGCATGCTGGGGACATTTCTCAGTACTCACATGCAGTTTGTGGAAGTGCAGTCACATTTACATATCATCCTAGAAAACAGTCTGGGCCTCTGGAGAATCAAGCATTTTTAGTTAGATTATTTGCTATAAAAGTTTCTGAGTCACCATGCTGCATATTGTATGATACTACACATTACATTATAGTGACACACGCGTATATGTTACATGTGAGTAGGTATAAGTATAGGTGTATATTTTAATTTTCATAGAAATGTATGCCATGGCATGTATCCTATTGATATTAAAGAGTCAATCTCTCTCTCTCTCTCTCTCTCTCTCCCTCCCTCTCCCTTTCTCTCTCTCCCTCTCTCTCCCTCCCCCTCCCTCTCTCTCTCCCTTTCTCTCTCCCTCTCTCTCTCTTGTATACTCGATCCCACCCAACACACAGCTATTTAATGCACGTGTCTGTGGACTCTGTTTTTACACACATGCATGCTCTTATAACAAAAAACTCTACTTTCTAGATGCTTTGCACTCTGCAGTAACAAAGCACCTTTTACCTCCCTCACGCCATTGTCTCATCTGATTAAAGAGTAGAGGCTGGCTTCAGTTTCCCACCCCACCCTCTGGGGAAGGTGTTCTAGAAATTTCTCAGCATTGTTCGTCCGAAAGCAAATGCCCCCCATCCTGCTGCTGGCTCTGGCCTTGCGCCCCAGACTCTCTGCAGAGTGTCTGGGTGCAGAGGGCTGCGGGGTGGTGGGACGGTGCCCCTGCCCACTCGGCCAGCTCCCCTGCAATCAGTCTTGTGTCTCTGCTTTATTAACTCGGATACAAGAGCAACATGTCCTCTGTCACAAGGGGACGAGAATAGATGATCGGCACTCTGATTTGGAAACCACACAAATTAAATGACGAAGTGAGAGGGAGTGGAGTTAAGGCAAATTGTGTCAAGAGAAGGCAATCAGTCATTTACATACTAGTGTTTTCTTTCCCCCCCAGTGTTAAGCAGGGAGCTTTTGATTTTACATCTGCAGATGCACAACTGCTAACATAAATAAGCTCAGTTACCCGGTTGTGTTTGCTAAACCTCAATGATTCGTGAATTCCTGAATGATGTTGGGAATAATTGATGATGCATGTTTCAAAGCAGGCTCAGGCTCTCTTCTCCTGAAGCCCCCAGCTTCACTGCCCGTCCCGAGAAGAACTTCCTTCCGTCAGAAGTGGGTGTGACTGCGTGTGCTCATTTTCCCAGGGACATTTCAACAGGGCTCCGTCTCCCTCACCTACCAGGCAGGCAGGCTTTTACACCATCTCAAGTCACGTTCTACCTTTCTAGAAACAACAATCCAGCACCCTGTGCAAGATAACCGCTACCCAAGGAAAGAAAAATAGAATTGAATGGTAGTAAGATTGAAAAAAAAAAAAAAGAAGAAGAAGAAGAAAAGAGAAGGAAAGGAAAGCAAAGGGCATCCAGCAAAGCTGATTTCCATCAGTGAGCTGCAGGAGCTGTACCAATTTGTTTAGCAATATGATTTAACAAGAAGCATTAGCTCTGTGGATGTAGCTGCCGGGTTTGGAGAAGGCTGATGAGATGTGATTATGTCGATGCAGAAATATCAGGGTGGTTAAAAGAGAATCTGAAACGAGGTTAAAAATGAAGCGACACCAAGCTCCTCTCACTCGTGTCAAAACAATCACATCTTTTCTTTTCTTCTTTTTCCCTTTCACTCTGATGACACTTGCTCATATTGGAGGTGGAGACATTCTTCATAGCAAACTGTAATCCTTGACTAATTTTAAATTTCATGTGGCCCTGTTTGAAAGACAGCTCTAAATTTTGATCCAAAACCGGCTTCTGAATATTACAGATAGAATTTGCAATGTGTCTAATATTGAGCAAGCCTTAAATATTGCTATTATTCAAAGTTTCATTTCACTAGGCTAACAATATTCCCAGTATAAACAGCATACATTGACATAATAAATGACATTTGGTTAGAAAAATGTCTTTGAACTTTAACTTAAAAAATGAAAACAGGTGAAAAAAAAACCCCAGCAGCCAATGTTAAAAACCATATGTTAGGAAATGAATATACCCCATCATATTATTTAATCACCCTAAATATAATTACTGCTTCAAATGACTAAGTTTCAAAGCCAAAAAGAGAGCTTTAGTCTCTAAGGAAAAGCAAGCCACGTAGCAATATTCCTCGCTTTACAAAATAAAAGAGCACAACAGGTTTGAAAAGTTAAATATTATCTCCAGTATGTAAAGAGGAATAGAACTTGGCCCACTGGCTGAAAACTTTCCAAAAAGTCTCAAACTAGATTTCCAATCGTGTTCTTCCCTGTAAAAGGTGCTTGGCTCCTTCCAGCACTTTCCAAAGTTTCATCCGCATTTAAGGAAAAGCAGCTCAAAGCTCCCCTGAGCGGGATAGAGCAGCCGGGCGCTGGACCTGACGGGGAGGTGACACACAGTCCAATGGAAGCAATAAAGTGCTGGGACATTCTAAAAAGCTATGTCCACCTGGAGGCGTAGAAAAGCTCCCCCCCACCATGCTATGTTCCAGCCCTGCTTTATTAATTGGTTATGATCGATCAAGTGTGCAGTGACTAATGGCCCCCAAACCCTCGCCCCGCCATCGCCTTCTTTCTGGAGTGCTGGAGATGTTTACACTGATACGAGGCGATGACAATTAGTCATATTTATCCGCGCCGGGTCCATTTAATCCCCACTGTTTTTACTCATGTCAAATCCATTATCCCAAACAAAGCTGCATACATCTTGCTGGAGACGCACACGGCCTCGCCTTGTTTACTTTGAGAAGACAGATTTTATGACAAAATTAAATACATACTGAACCCTAAAGGATAGGGCCACTTGGCATGGCGAAGCCCTCGCAGGGTCAACTGGTATACCCCTCAGCCCATTGCTGTTGAATTTGGTCCTGAAATTCCCCTGCCTTCCGGCTGTGCCCTCAAACCCTGGAGGCTCCTGCAGGTTTCCTGAATGTTCTCCCACAAGGATGCAGTCTGGGTTGTTTCCACCTCAGACCACAAAGGGCAGCCCGGGCTCCCCAGTAGCCGGCAGCCAGGGACGCTTTGCTGAGCAAGCCTTGAGTTTCTGCCTGCCTCGGCTTTTGAACTTGAGTTTTCCAACCTCTCTGGAGCCCTTTCTGTTTATTTAGAAAGAAAAATCCTAGGTGCTCCGTTTACTTACACGTCTCAGCCCCATCTCAGTCTTCCAAGCCAGTTTAGCTCTCACTACGGAAGTTTTAAGAGTTATTGTATCAGAAAACGCAGACCTTGGAGAGTTGGGATGAGGGTTAAGTGTGCTTGGAAACTTCTGATTTCATCAGAAAAAAAAAAAAAAAAGCCACAGGGGGCATAGGTTCCCATCTAGGCCCCAAAACGCTGCCAGCGAAGGGCGGCGAGGACTGAAGGAAATCACTACTTAATTCCACAAACATTCGGGGCGGTCCAGAAACGCTGAGCAACTCGGAGCTGCCCGTGTCCCCCGCGCCGGCCGGGCCACGCCAGGGCCATAATGCGCCGCGCAGCGCCATCTGCTGGCCGCCTCGCCGTCCTCAGTCCGGCCGTGGCTTTGAAATCCACAAGTGCGGGTTCTTCCAGCTTCCCCCCTCTAGGGCTCAGGCTGCCCAGGAGTCTGAGCACGCTGAAACAGAGATAGAGAGAAAGGCGAGGAGAAAGCGCCCCCAAGATCTACTGGTTATGTAAACGGAGGAAGAGGAGCACTTCTGCAAGGGCCCAAGGTTTTCAGCTGGGGAGGCGAAGCCGAGTGGATTTGCATCTGCAGGGCTGTGGCCTCTCTTTCCGTCCTCTGTGTGCACCGCTGCCTCCTCGCCACGGCGTCTGCACACTCCACTCAGCCTGCGCCGGGGGTGAGGGACGGTTCGTGGCAGCTGTGTGGGTGTCCAGGTTAATTCATTTCCTGGCGCCGTGTGGGAGGCAGTGGAGAGGCAGAAGTGCTTTCGGAGACACCAGGGCTCTGTTTGCCTATCCATTCCAGGCCTCCGTGGCGGGGCAGCCCTTCTCCCAGGGCAGGTTCCAAGCCCTGTGGAAATGCAATCCGCACGCTCGTGCACGCTTCCGCACTAGCCCGGAATGGGATCCGCGGCTCCAGGGACCTGGTCCCTGAGAAACTGCGAAAGACCCAAACTAAGCGGACGGAAGCAGCAGCCTTCCTTCTCAAGCGTGGGACCTCACGGCAGCACAGCATTAGCTGCGAGGATCATTTGAAGGCTCGAAATCAGAGTGCTGGCTTCCCACTAGCAGCGACGGAGCCCTTTGCTCACTGCCATTCCAACCCGGCGCACGGACGCCAGCAGCTCGCATCCTCTGTGCGTGCTCTCTCCCGACCCCCGGCCCCGCCTGGGGTGAGGAGGGAGGCCCAGACCCCTGGAGGGGGGGGCTTCCACTGGGGCCCTGGGATGGCGTGGGGCAGGCATTACTTGTCATCGCCTCTGTGGAAGATGGCCTCTCTTCAGCAGGCTGTCTCTAGGGCACCCACACTGAGGCGGTTTGTGGGACGGCTGTACCTGGGCCCGCGGAGGGAGCTGACTCACAAAGCAGCCATGCCGGGCTGATGGCAATAGGAAAGGGCGCTGTGTGGTCCAGGGCTGCCTCTCGGCTGGAGGCAGTTTCCAGAAACGGTGTCCCTGTAATGCCGAGAGCTGTCCTGGTGCGGACTGGACATCTGCTGGGGTTTCCAGGGGATTGACGCCCCCCTCCCCCCACCTACAGATACAAGTCGGATGCGTTCATCAGAGATTTCAAATTTTAAGGGCTAAAAGACTTCAGGGTTGTCAGATAAAATGCAGGACACCCATCTAAATTTGAATTTTAGAAAAACGGTGGGTATTTTTTTTAGAATAAGTATGTCCCAAATAGTGCATGGGACAGATTTACACTAAACAATATGCATTGTTTATCTCATATCCAGTTTCAATCAGATGGCTGCATTGTTTGCTTCCCTTCATTTGCTCATCCTCCCTCCCTCCCTCCCTCCCTTTCTCCCTCCTCCCTCCCTCCCTTCCTTCCCTCCCTTTCTGTGTTTTTCTTCCAAATCTGGTATCCTATTGGATACCCCCTAGGTCAAGGTCAAGGTTTTAGACAGGACACTAAAATTGACAGTCCAAGTCATTTTCCCAGTTACACAGCTGGTGGAAGACAGAATCAGAGCCAGAAATCAGGTCTGAAGTCAGAAGAAAAAAGTCGGTTTTGATCAACCCTGTTACCCCACCCCCAAACCCAGGATACCCAACTGGGGGACAGAGATACCGAATGAGCCCCTGTACTCAGACCAGTTCCTTATATGATCATTTCAGAGGGACCATGTGGGCCACAAAAGGCCATACAATAAGATGCCATGCATTTGGCAATGCCACGCATGTGTAACCTCTGTGAGCTTTTCTGGCGGCATGAATCTCCGTGCAGTGACCCCTTTTGTGCCTGACAGACTGGCACTCTCCTTTTCTGTGGCCGTTGTCCGACTTGCTTCTACCAAGTGCATCAAACGCTGAAGCACGCACTTTCTTACAGCCACTGGGGCCCTGGTCATGCCTCTCGCCCTGCTGTCATTTTTGTGGGGAGGGCACTCTGTCCCAGTGGGAAGAAGACGTAGATTCCAATTTGCATCATTTCCCAGACTTTCATCATTGGATTGGTGGACAACTAGAGACGGAAGTGGGATAGAAATGGTGCCTTGCATTCTGATGATGCTGTCAACAGGTGCAGGTGACCCTGGTCATGCCCCGTGTCCCATCTGAGCCTCGCTTTCTGTATTTTAAAAGTTAATTCTTTTTTTGAGAGAGGGAGAGAGGGGTAGAGAGAGAAAGGGAGAAAGGAAAAAAATAAAACTCTCTTCTGCTGGTTCAGTTCCCACATGCCTGCAAGAGCTGTGCTGGGCCAGGCCTAAAGCCAAGAGCCAGAATCTCAATTCAGGTCTCAGGTGTGGACTGCGGGGACCCAGGTACTCGGTCCATCCCCGCTGCCCTCCAGGTCTGCATTGGCAGAAGGCTGGAGTCAGGAGCCAGAACCTGGAATAAAACTGCAGGCCTTCTGATATGGGACACAGGCGTCTTAGCCACTAATCTGAAAGTCCACTCCTGAGGGGTTAATTCTTTACACTTCTTCAGATCCCAGTTAGCTCTAACACACTAGATTTCTAGAAATCATGTATTTGCCCTGTTAGCAATATTGGGCTTTGAGCCACAGTAGAATGCGGTAGCAAGAAGTACATCTAGGTCTTGTCTCCCCACCCCACTGTGCCCCGGCTAGGGCCACAGCTTCCTGCGTCCCCCGAAAGCAACCTGGACACAGAAACCAAATTACAAAGCCTCACACTGAGGAAGGAAAGAAAAGGCACTCATAAAACCAGTGGCTGCACAGAAATCGCCCACTTCAACTGTGAGCGCGGAGGTGGAACAGTGTGGCTGCAAAGGATCCAACGGCCCGGGTGACCCAGGGGCTGGCTCCACGCAAGGTCCTCCCTCCCCGCTGATGCCCCAGACCCCTGACTGGTCAGCTTTGCCGGAGAGGCTCACATTGGGTGGGAGAAACAAGAAATGACCCTGAGAAGGACCGGAGGGCCTTTTAGCCTCACCACAGAGCTTCACGGGCACTACACAAGGCAGCACGAGGAGGTGCAGAAGGCAGGATGGGGTAGGGGCAGCGTAAAGAAGGAAATGAACTGGTGAAAGATGGTAAAACCCTGAGATGGGGCCAGTGCTGTGGCGTAGCGGATAAAGCCACCGCCTACAGTGCCGGCATCCCATATGGGCATCAGTTCCAGTCCCGGCTGCCCCACTTCCGATCCAGCTCTCTGCTATGGCCTGGGAAAGCAGTAGAAGATGGCCCAAGTCCTTGGGCCCTGCACCTGCATGGGAGACCAGAAGAAGTTCCTGGCTCCTGGCTTCAGATCGGCACAGCTCCGGCCATCGTGGCCAATTGGGGAGTGAACCAGTGGATGGAAGACCTCTCTCTCTCTCTCTCTCTCTCTGCCTCTGCCTCTCGGTAACTCTGCCTTTCAAATAAGTAAATAAATCTTAACAAAAAAATATCTTTGATGGCCGGAGCCTTCTCCTTTCACAGGGGAGTTGATGCTGTTCTAAAGACTACAGAGAAAGGTGAAGGAGGCCAGGTGTGGATGGAGAGTGAGGTTTCCCTTCCTTCCTTTCTCTTTTGACTTTTTTTAGCCTTAAAGTTGCCTCTGCCAGAATGCGGCTTTAGGCGCAGCACCTGTGACGGCCTCCTTCTGACGGCGCCTGGGCTCCAAGGTAGGCTCTGCTCCTGAGTCCCAGCTTCCTGCTGATGCGCCTGGGAGGCTCACGCACTTGGGTCCCTGCCCCCTCCCCCCATGTGGGATACCTGATTGAATTCCCACCTCTTAGCTTTGGGTGTTTGGGGGGTGGTGAATCACTGGAGGGGAGCTCTGCCTTCTCTCTCACCCACCCCACCCCCCAAACAAACACCTTACAACCTTGCTCCTGCAGAGAAGCCACTGAACAAGGGTGAGGGTGGAGCCGGAGCCAGGGCTGCAGATCCTTTTCTGTCTTGCTGGGCCCCGGCCCACTGAGGAGCCCACACTCCTGTTCACGGGACAGGGCTGGGATTCCCACACCCTCCGGCGCCTTCGCCATTTCTTGAGAGGGGCCGATTCCAGGAGCTTGGTCTGAAACGCTGCGTGGGTCGTTGCCACCGCAACCTTTCCCTGTTGCGGGGCGTTGTCCCGGGAGCCTCCTGGGCGCCCTTGCTCTCAGGAGATGCTATGGTTTTGCAAGCTCCTTTTCCAGGATGGGGAGCAAGCCTGAGCCTCAGACTCCACCCATCTAGAGGAAAGAAACAAAAGGAAAAACCCAGACTGCAAAGGATGTTAACTATTTAATGGCCAAGACGTTTAGTACCACCTTGAGAAGAAAGCAGTGATGTAACAACTTAATCAGGCACTTAGGGCTGTGTCCCTTTTTTTTTTTTATTTTAAGATTTATTTTATTTATTTGAAAGAGTCACACAGAGAGAGAAGGAGAGGTAGAGAGAGAGAGAGAGAGAGAGAGGTCTTCCATCTGCTGGTTCATTCCCCAGTTAGCCGAAATGGCCTGAGCTGTGCCGATCTGAAACCAGGAGCCAGGAGCTTCTTCTGGGTCTCCCACGTGAGTGCAGGGGCCCAAGGACTTGGGCCATCTTCTACTGCTTTCCCAGACCACAGCAGAGAGCTGGATCGGAAGTGGAGCAGCCGGGACTTGAACTGGCGCCCATATGAGATGCAGGGACTACAGGCAGAAGCTTTACCTGCTACACCACAGCACTGGCCCCATGTGTCCCTTTCGTAAAGATTGGTAAGCTGCCACCTCTGCTGCTAGTAGTGACTAATACTTACAAGGACTTACTGTGTGCAAAGTACATTGCATGCAGTTTTCATTGCCACACACGCTTATTCCCATTTTATGGACAAGTAAACTGAGGCTTAAAGTGGTTTAGAAATCTGGATACCCTCACATGGCCATTAACTCGGAGGAACCAGACTAGAAGCCACCTTTCTGTTGGCTGCATTCTCAGTGACTTGTTAGGTAAGATGATAATAGCAGACAGCTATGACTGAGCCCCTGCTGTGTACCGGTTGTGAGCAGTCTCTGCACACTCTCCCACGAATCCCCATGGCGACCTTGTGAGGCAAGTACCACTGGGAAGCCCATCTTGTGGATGGGGAACGTGTAGGGCAGAGACGCAGTGGAGAGCTGGGGGCTTTTGCCCCTGGCTTCACCGGCCCCTCTGGATGAGCAAGCCTGTTGGCTTTCCTGCTAAGCAAATTTCCAGTAAGGTCCCATGGGAGATGCAAAAGACAGAGAGACCTAGAAAACAGCAACAACACGCGAAGAGCAACACCTAGCCATGCCTCCTCCACCCCCCAAAGCGGGCAGCTGCGTGGACCCTCTGCAGAGCCCCCAGTTTCTCTTCTCTTTTTGCTGCTGGGATAAGCATAGGACTCGGGGCAATGTGTCCTCTAAGGTCCCTGTGTAGACAGACAATGGGAAGTGGGTGCTGGGGCAAGTGCACAATCAACCTCTCTCTCTCTCTCTCTCTCTCTCTCTTCCTCCCTCCCTCCCTCCCTCTCCCACTGTTCACATAAAGGACAGAGCCACACACACACAGGCTGTCCTCCTTGGATCTGCAAATCCTGGGAAAATGTCATTTCTGGAACTTTCAGTGGCCGCACCCAAGAAGCCCCAGTGTGCCAGCTGAGGTTGGAGCTCCTCCAAGCCCCTGGGCTGCTGCGAGGCGGGGGGCGTCTCAGCTCCACGCCCCAGGCTGGCCAGCCCAGTCGCTGCCTGCTAGGAGTGCGACCCTAAGGAGACGGCAGTTTGATTTCCCCCAGTAAATCTGCTCTGATTAATGTAAACACTGTATAATACTCCACCTGTAGGTACTGTAATTAAGGTGTATGGGAACCACAATCAGCACAGTGACACGCAGAGGGAAAATTATTGACCTCCCACGGATTTTTTTAAGTCAGCACATTTACCACTGTGAAAATCACCAAGGCATTAGAAGAGGCATTTTTTTTAAAAAAAAATAAATTTCAAGGAATAAAATCTGCTCACATTACAGCTATTTGTTTGTGAGCCTCCTTGTCCTGACTTACCATGACCTTTACTCCGGACCCCGCCCCATCAGAGCCTCTGCCAACGGCTTCTCTCCAGGAGACGGTGGCCCAATACAGAGGACCCCAGGCTGAGGCCACCAAGCTTCCTCTTGTGTGTGCAGAGTCAGGGTTACAGCTACTCGGCCTCCCTAGGCTCCCACTTGGGAGATGGACAGCCGTGGTCACTGGACTCTGCTTGGTGGCCCCGAGATACTAGGCTGCAGCCTGCAGCGTGGCAGGTGGACAGGTGCCGCCTCTCCCCGGTGCCTCCAGCCATGGTGCTGTGTGGCACACGCTCCCAGCTACCCTTCAGGACGAGCTGCAAGGGGACCCACTGCAGTCCGTCTTCAACGATTATCCAAACGCCTCCAGCATGGAGGCACAGCCCTGTAGTTTCTCCCTGGACAGGAAGCAGGCATGGACGGTGAAGCCACACTGACTGGGATCCTGCCCCCTGCTCTTCCTCTCCCTCACTGAGCCTCTCAGAACTTCAGTTTCCTCCCCTGGGAAATGGGAATCAGAGCTTAGACAACCTGGCGCATCGTCGTGAAAAGTGAGGAGGCCACTCCTCCACCAGCCTGCACAAAGCCCGGCGCACCGGACGGCAGGTGTGGGTGGATTTCCCTGGAAAAAGCCACACAGACATTTTTCAGCCTCTGTGGATCACATGTTCTCTGTCGCAGCCACTTGGTTCGTTCACTGGAGTTTGGAGGTAGCCCTAGACCATGTGCAAATGAACGGATGGAGCTGTGTTCCAATAAAGCTTTATTTACAAGGCTGAGTAGTGGGCCAGATTTGGCCCTGGGGCGATAGTGTGTTTGTCCTTGTCAATGTAAATGACAAATCAACGCCAGCAGGAACTGTTACAACATGCTGACCAGCTGTTGGAGACAACGTGGGTGAATTAAGACGGAGCCCTTATCATCCTGTAACCCATGGTCGATATTGCAGGAGAGGAGGCGCTAATTCACAATATTAAATAAGGGCCACTGTATCCCAGAAGGTTGCCACATAAATGAAAAAACGTTGTCCAAAGCCTACAGCAATATGTGCATTTTCCATTTTTCATTTTTACTTTGCAAAGCCCTCAGACACACTTCATAAAGCAAAGTCTGGAAAATATTCCATTTGCCTTAAAATTATGTTAGCTGTAGAGATGAAAGGTTTTTTTTTTTCTTCCCAATAAAAGTAGTGAAGACTAAACGGATTCAGCCATCCTCACAGCATGCTCTCGATGTGGTGTGTGTGGCTTTAGGTACAATCAGCAGAGAGAGAAGCTGTTGAGGTTTGGTTTAAACTCACATCCAGGTTGCCCAGGTCAGTACTCAAGCAGTCCAAAAGGCCAGCTGGATAGTTTTTGATTGACCAAGCCCATTAATTTAACCAGGGACCTCAGTGTGGAACAGTCTGAGGTCTCAGCAGCCAAAATCATTAACAGAGGAACACAGCAGAATACCTTTGCTTTTAAGGTTCAGCTCCATAGACGGCATCTAAAACCATCTTGGCTTTAAGGCAGGTGTCGCAGAAATACACATACAGGGGCCAGCATTGTGGTGCATCGAGTTAAGCCGCTGCCAATGATGCCCGTGCATCCCATATTGGAGCGCCGGAGTCCCAGCTGTTCCACTTCTGATCCAGCTCCCTGCTGATTGCCCGGGAAGGCAGTAGAAGATGGCCCAATACTTGGGTCCCTGCACCCATGTGGGAGACTCAAGTGGAATTGTAGGCTCCTGGCTTCAGCCTGGCCTGGTCCCAGCCAGTGAGGAGTGAACCATTTGGGGAGTGAACCAGCAAATGAAAAATCTCTCTCTCTCCCCCTCTCTCAGTAACTGCCCTTCAAATAAATAAAACTCTTAAAAACAAAAGCATGCACACACCTATGATCATATACTTGCAAGCTAGTCTTTAAGGTCAATTATGCAGAGAGAGACAGGTGCTTCACACAATGACTCTGAAACTGAAAGGAACTGAACAGTCAGCCACAGTGAAATGTTCTACATAACAGAGTGTCTTAATCCATTTCGTGCTGCTGTCACAAAAGTACTTGTGGCTAAGTCCTTTATAAATGAAAGAAATGTGTTTTGGCACGTGGTTCTGGAGGTTAGATCGGGTGGTGAGACGTGGGGAAGGCCTCTGCTGTGTCACTACAGGGTAGGTGGCATCGCACAGTGGGAGAGGAAGCAGGACAAGTCTCTGCTTTTGTGTAACAACCTCCTCCGACGGGATCCGTGTCCTGGGGCCCAGCATGAATCCCTTCTAGAGCGTGGCCAGACTCAGCCACCTTCCACGAGACCCCATCTCCTAACGGTGCCCCCAGCTTTCCATATGGCTACCAAGTTCCAGAACATGCGTCGTAGGAGGACAAGCCATATTGAAACCACAGCAGAGACCGTGTGTTTGTTCGTTCATGTTACAACTATTATTGCGAGTTCGCTCTGGGCACTGCTTAGAGGGAGGCACTAGGAAATGCAAACACGAGCAAGTGGTAGAGATTAAGCTCCCTGTACAGAATACTTACAAGAGTTCTACGAGAGGAGAACCGCCAATGAGGAGGCTGTCAGAGAAAGGGTCCCCCTCCCCCCGCTCATTTCTCTGAAAGACACTGGTCCACTCTTTTTTAATAAAGGATGGTGGGCGGGGAGTAGAGTCTGTGTCAGTGTGCACCAAGGCACCTCCCAGAATGATGACATCAACCAACTGACTTGGAAGAGCCTTCCGGTGATCCACCTGTCCCACGTGCTTTTCCTCTCATTGCCATCTCTCCAATCCAATCGACTATTCCTTGGGGGAAAATGGTTGGCATGGGTGTGCTTTTCCTGCCACGACTGCTTTATCCCATGTCCTGCTTTTCCACCTCCCAGGGAGTTTCTTTTCTTTCACTTTCCCCTCCTAGCACAATCTTAAGGCCCAGGCACTCCTCCACTTCTCTTTTTCACTCCAAATTCCCCGGAGCAGTCAGCTGGCTCCCTGGCATAACTTGGGGATAACGTGCTTTCAAAATTCCCTCCTGTCGTGGTGTCTGGCTCTCTCCCAGTTGTGAGGCTCGCCCGGTAATACCCTAACACTCTACGGAGATGCTGGCTGTTGGGATAGCGGGGGCTCGGGGCTCCCGAGTCCTAAGCCCTAGCCCAAAGTTGGCCATTTTCAAAGGCAAGCACAAGATGAATATCAAAGAATTTGCAGAATCCACATTGGGAAACCTGTCAGAAAATTGTTGGGAAAATAAAGTGAATCAATAGAGTGTCAAGAGACTCAAATGGAAAAAATATTGAATATTCATTTTCTCAGTTTCACAGGGGTAGGGGATTTACTAGGACCAAGGCAGCTGGCGGGATTTTCGGCTTTTCCTTGGAATGGTTCAAATAATTTTTGTGCTGTGCATTGGATTAGTATTCAATTAACTCCTTTAAAATTATAATGTGCAACTTCAACAAACTTGTTAACGAGCCTACAGCACAATTAGAGCAGTTAATAGCCACCAGGTACAACAAGTGAATGTTGTATTTCCATAAACAGAGAACTCTGAAACTAATTCAGCTGATTGTGTGTTCTATTTGCATTTCTATCCCATTTTCAGCACCAGAGATACCTGTAAACATCAGAGGAAAATTACAGAGCCAGTCCCCTTCTCTTCCACGTTTATCCAAAAATTCTGATGTCGCCCCTGTAGAAATGGTTTCTTTTTGATCTGGTTCCGGTTCAGAAAAGCGGATACAGCAACACAAACGGCTGTCAGTGGAGAGAACTAATCGATGGAGGTACTTGGGTCGCAAACCCAGCAGTGTAGTAGCCAGAATGAAAGTGGAATGCCTCCTGTTGCCTTAACCTAGGCCGTTGCAAGACTTCAGAAGCAAAAGAGGATCCAGTGAGTGAGTACCATGTCAGACATCCTGATCGACTTGGGGGAAGAAAAGTCACCTGATGCCCGTGCCTTGCATTCTGTTTATGTGCATTTCACCCACTCAGACACCCGCCCTCTCTGAGCTCCGAGTGAGCAGATGCAACCATAGCAGGACTGGAAATTTCAGGGGAGAACCAAGAGGGTGTCTGGCCTCACACTGCTATCACAGTGCCTGGGTTTGAGTCCCGGTTCCACTTGAGTCCAGCTTCCTGCTGATGGGTGCCGTGGGAGGCAGCAGGTGATGGTACAAGCACCTGGGTTCCTGCCACCCACCACCCACCACCCACCACCTACCACCACCACCCACGTGGGAGACCTGGATTCAGTTCTTGGCTCCTGGCTTTGGGCCGTTGCAGGCATTGTGGGGGGTGAACCCGGGGACAGAGGAAATCTCTCTCTCTTTGCATCTGTCTCTCATTCCCTGTCTCTGCCTTTCAAATAAAACAAAAATAATAAATTTTTATGATATGATCACTGCAAATTTCTGTACATTTCTGAGTTTTCTTACACTGGAAAAATAAAATACATCTTTAAGAACTCTTAGCATCCGGTTTAATGCTAAAACCAACTCCCTCAGCTGAGGAATGTTGTATCTTAATTTGATCTATATTAAAATAAGCATGTTAAAAGGGTTTTAAAAACCTGAAGTTTGAATTCTCATTTCATTCCCACTGGTGCTATTTGTCATTTTTAATAATGGGTTTTGACCATAGGCTATAAAGAGCTCACGTGACACATCTTTGTGTATGTCTGATAAAATTTTTCTGTTTTACTAGTTCAGTTCTGCGTCGTCACCCACTTTCCCATCCACACATACCCACACAGTTATGGAAGCATCACGTTACGGCTTAAAGAGATTAACTACCTCTGATTGTTTTTGGAAAAAGTGCTACATCTCTTTTCCACAAAGCTATACGACTTTCTCACCATTCTTAAGTAACAGTGGAAAGAATAAAATCTCAAAACCTACAATTAATTTGCGTTTTTCAAACTATTTCTTCTGTGGCCTTAGAAGTTTAGTTTTCAAAGCACTGGTAAAATCACTGACATACATCTTTTTCAGGGAAAAGGAAAAAGATCTGTCTATACCAAACATCTGCTCTACAGAGCAGGGTGAGAACAGAGAGGGGTAGATGGCTGCTTCCTAAGACATCTTGTCCAGGACATGGCCAACTCAATGGACGCTCTTCTTAGGCCTTTCTATTACAGATTTTCTCTCCAAAATGAAACTTCATTTCCTCTTGCTCATCTTTTCTGCAAGCCTTGCTGCATGAAAACCTGTGAAAAAAGAATCTAAAATGAACGCAATTCTGCGCCCACGATTCCTCTGACATTGGAAGGCGCTCACCAGAAGGAGAATTCTGCAGAGAAACACTGCCCTTCTGCACAGCCACAGAGAGAGGAGTTAACCACACTAATCATTACACCTTCTTCAGATTCGATGATAAGCAAATCTTGATACCTTCTGCTTTTCTCACTTCATAAGTGAATCTACAACTGATGGGAGAAAGGATCGGTAAGAATAATCAGGAATGTTTGAGGAAAGAGTAGCAAAGGGGAATTTTTCATACTACCAATTAGAATGTTCTATAATGTTTTAATTAAAACAACATAGGATCAATGAACCAAAACAGAATCCCAAGTGTATTTCCCAATAAGTATGTGTTAGTATATAATAAAAAGGGTGTGGGAAATCAGAGGAAGATGTGGTATATGGCTTGATAACCCTTTTTTAAAAAAACATTTATTTATTTATTTTGAAAGTCAGAGTTACAGGGAGTGGGAAAGACAAAGAGAAAGATCTTCCATCTACAGGTTCCATCTGCAATGCCCAAGACTGAGTCAGGCCGAAACCAGGAGCCAGGAGCTTCATACGGGTCTTCCTTCCACATGGGTGGCAGGGGCTCAAGCACTTGGGTTGTCTTCCGCTGCTTCTCCCAGGCCATCAGCAGGGGGCTGGATCAGAAGTGCAGCAGGAACAACACCCATGGGAAATGCTGGTGTCCCAGGTGGTACCATTACCCGCTACGCCATAGCTCCGGCCCTGGTTTGGCAATTTTGATTCGTTCCTAACTGGCTGTTTAACTGGAGGAAAGAGAGTTTCTGAGTCATTTAATTGAGAGACTAAATTCTAGATATAACATGTTTATAAGTGTAAAGACAGGAAACCTTCCTCTCTGTCAGTGTGAACTGGATGTTTATATCCTGAAGGACAGGGGGAAGCACAGACCAAAGCACTAAAGGAAACTGGTAAAGTTTACTACATAAATGCTAAAACTTCAAAACACACCCCAAATTATGACTAAGTAGAAAAGCACAGTGTCATTCTTTATTCATATTTGTACAAAATAAATATAAATGAACAAAGGATCAATATGTTTAATAGACAAATAGTTTTCACAATTCAATTTAAAAAAGAACACAGACAATGTACAAAAGAAAACAGATTGCAATAACAAATAATTTACCAGATCAAAAGAAATTTTAAAAAATTTAAGTCAGCGATAGAGAGCATGTGGGAAAATGGGAATTCATACATTGTTAATTAGCATCTAAATGAGTATAATTTTTACAGATAACCATTTGGATATGTCATAGTTACTACTTAAGCAACGCTGCTTCTAGAAGTTTCTGGCTAAGGAAATAACCTTGGCTATAAATAAAATTTAACTATAAGACTGTGATCTGTTCTTTTGAATATTGATAAGTTTTTTTTATTTGTTTATTTGAAAGTTAGAGTTACAGAGAGAGGAGGAGAGACAGACACAGGGATTTTTCATTTGCTGGTTCATTCCCTAGATGGCTACAAGAGCCAAGGCTGTGCTAGGCCAAAGCCAGGAGCCAAGAGCTTCCTCCAGGTCTCCCGCCCAGGTGACAAGGGCCAAAGCACTTGCCAGCATCTCAAGTGGAGGCTTTGCCTGCTGTGCCACAATGTCTTCCTCTTAAAAATATTTTTTTAGAAAATTCTCTACTGAAGTAAGGATAGAGGATTGAGTAAGTATTTTAAAAGTTCCTATAGCACATGATATTCAATAGTAACTGTCATTATATTTAGCCAAATGAAAAGTTAAACGATGTATGTGGTATGGCATAATTTTGTTAAAAAATAAAATATATGTTTATGTAGAAAATGAACACATGAATACTCGTTACTACTTAAACATAGCCATTTTTTAAAAAGATTTTTTTTTAATTGTTTTGAAAGACAGAGTTACAGAGAGAGGTAGAGACAGAGAGAGAGGGGTCTTCCATCTGCTGGTTCACTCCCCAGATGGCCACAACAACTGGAGCTGCGCCGATCCAAAAGTAAGAGCCAGGAGCTTCTTCCAGGTCTCCCACGTGGGTGCAGGGGCCCAAGGACTTGGACCATCTTCTACTGCTTTTCCAGGCCATAGCAGAGAGCTGGATCGGAAGAGGCGCAGCCAGGACTAGAACCAGCGCCCATGTGGCATGCCAGCGTTTCAGGCCAGGGCTTTAGCCCGCTGCGCCACACTACCGCCACACCACCGGAAGATGGCCATTTTATTAACCCATCAACTCCCAAGTTTTCAATTCTGTGAATATTTCAATGACATAATATTTATTTCAAAGTCACCATAAATGATATATTTATTGCTCAATGTAAGTCTTTATAGTGCCTTATAAATAGGATAATGGGACATAATGGGTTGTAATGACTTTAATTATTAGCTAAGGATTTCACTTCTCTTCACCCACCCTTTTCTGTATTGGACAAACATGATTCTGTGTGTGCGTCCATGTGTCTGATATTCTGGAAGCCCCAGCCTCTGTCTGTCCTAGTCAAGGCTTGCAGTGGCTCTGTTTCCCTCAAGGTCACTGCCTCCCTCCTCCCCTCCCCCCCCCTCCTCCAAATAGCTCGGGACTCCCCTCCCTCCCTCCCTCCCTTCCCTCCTTCCTTCCTTCCTTGCTTCCTGTTCTTGGCTGACTTCAGAGATGACACAGGGTCTGTGTGCTTCCCCTCCACCCTCTTTAACAGAAAATCTTTACGCTCTTGTCATAACTTTTAAGAAAATCGCTGAAATTCTTCATAACAAATTCAGATGAATCCGAGTGGCATAAAGTAGAAACTGCTCCCCATTCTGGAACTTTGGCCTTGTGTTACTTGCAGTAAACGGAGGTTGAATCTTTCCCAGAATTCTAAGTTTTAGACAGAAATTTGAAATGCATTTTATGTAAAATATGCATTTTTTATGTTGGAAATTAGTTTTAAAAGTAAATAAGTACCACTTTCATAATAAGGGGAAAGCATTTTTAAGATTCACATCGAGGGACCGGTGCCGTGGCTCACTTGGTTAATCCTCCACCTGCGGTGCCAGCATCCTATATGGGCGCCGGGTTCTAGTCCCGGTTGCTCCTCTTCCAGTCCAGCTCTCTGCTGTGGCCTGGGAGGGCAGTGGAGGATGGCCCAAGTGCTTGGGCCCTGCACCCGCACAGGAGACCAGGAGAAGCACCTGGCTCCTGGCTTCGGATCGGCGCAGCGCCGGCCATGGCGGCCATTTGAGGAGTGAATCAACGGAAGGAAGACCTTTCTCTCTGTCTCTCTCTCTCACTGTCTGTAACTCTACCTCTCAAATTAAAAAAAAAAAAAAAGATTCACATTGAATACATGCAGGTATAGCTGTTACAAATATGGACAGTCCCTGAACCTCCGAGCAGCTGGGACTGACGTTACAGCGGGGAAGTTTGAACCTGACCCCGGGGCCCAGGGACCTCAGGTCGCACTCACAGCAGAACTCACGGGGCAGAGGTCCACCTTGCCCTTATCTCTCGGACTTAGCGGTGCACCCTTGAGAGACAAATGTCAGAGGAAGCGGCCAAACGAAACAAAAACACTCATAATCCCTATCTGTCTCCTTAGTATGAGCATGGCATGGGGCTAGGCGCATTACTTCCTGTTCTACATGATTTTCTAGAACCCTGATAAAAATCTGTCACCCAGGTGCTAATGATGGTCAGCATCTTATAGCTGGGGGACTGGGGGAACTGAGGCTGATAAATGATACCTAACTTCCATGAGAGCAAGAACCTTTGTTTGTTGGACGTCAGCCTGGTGTTCCAGCCACCGCACACACTCTTGGGAGGGAATCCTAAGACAGCCCGTGTCCAGCTACTCTCTGCCTTTGCATCTGAGCCTTTGCCCAAAGGGCTCTAAAGGACCAGGACTTCGAGGCTGAGCCCTCACCGTCTGGCAGGAGCAGGGTGTCATGACACACAAGAATGGGACCGAGACACATCTCAACCCAAATCCCACACCTGTACACCTGAGTCCGGGACAGCTGGGTAAGTTGCTTCAGTTTTTCAGAAGTCTAGTTCCTTAATGTATCACTTGGAAAAAATGCAGCCTACTCCTTAGGCTGTGATGGGAATGGCAGATGATGCCATACACACCTACTGGGAAACAGAGGCTTCGTAAATGCTAGCAGCTTCCGTCCCTTGCCCATGAGAAAACTTTCTTATCTATTGTTTATATTGCTCTGTTATTATTCTAAAAGATCTAGGAAAATATGCCGCTCAATTTCCCTAAGTTTGCCTCTCTTATCTACCTTTAGAAAGAAAGGATACAAATGTACTTCAAAAAGTACATTAAGGGGTCCGGTGGTGTGGCACAGTGGATTAAGCCACCGCTTTTGATGTCTGCATCTCAGTGTCTGGTGGAGTCCCAGCTGCTCCAGTTCCAAACCAACTGTCTGCTAATGCGACTGAAAGAGCAGTGGAAGCTGCCCAAGGACTTGTGCCCCCAGAACCCGAGTGGGAGACCTGCATAGACCTGAGAGGTCCGGTCTCCTGGCTTTGGCTCATTGCTGGCCTTCACAGCCATTTAGGGAGTGAATAAAAAATCTCTTTCTCTCTCTGTCCCTTTCTCTCCCCCTCCCTCGCCCTGTCACTCCACCTTTTAAATAAATAAAACAGATCTTTAAAAAAGATAAATTTAGAGGTGGGTGTTGTGGCCCGGTGGGTTAAGGCACTGCTTGCAATGCCAGCATCCCATATTGGAGTGCTGGTTCCAGTCCCAGCTGCTCCACTTTCCACCCAGCTCCCTGCTAAAGCACACCCCAGGATGCCTCCCCATGTGATGCCTGAAGTGCCTGTGCCCCGCCACCTGTGTGAGAGAGCTGAATGGAGTTCCTGGCTTTTGGCTTCAACCTCGCCCAATCCCAGCCTTTGCAACTATTTGGGGACTGAACCAGAGATGGAAGATCTCTCTCTCCTCCCGCGCTACCTCCCCACCTCCCTCCTTACTCTCTGTCAATCTGTCTTTCAAATATATAAATCTTTTTTTAAATAAAGGGCTTTTTTGGGCAAAAACATTTTAAAATACATTTATAGGGGCTGGTGCCGCGGCTCTATAGGCTAATCTTCCACCTGTGGCACCAGCACACCAAGTTCTAGTCCCGGTTGGGGCGCCGGATTCTGTCTCGGTTGCTCCTCTTCCAGTCCAGCCTTCTGCTGTGGCCCGGGAGTGCAGTGGAGGATGGCCCAAGTGTTTGGGCCCTGCACCCCATGGGAAACCAGGAGAAGCACCTGGCTCCTGCCATCGGATCAGCGCAGTGCGCCGGCCGCAGCATGCTGGCCACAGTGGCCATTGGAGGGTGAACCAACGGCAAAGGAAGACCTTTCTCTCTGTCTCTCTCTCACTGTACACTCTGCCTATCAAAAAAATTAAAATAAAAATAAATACATTTATAGGAAGGCTGTTCAAAAACTTTGTGAGAAATACACATTATGAAAAACTGCATGGATTTCTTTTTTTTTAAACCAAAATACACTTATGTTTTAATTTCACTTTTTTAAAAAAGATTTATTTATTTATTTGAAAGTCAGAGTTACATGGAGAGAGAAGGAGAGGCAGAGAGAGAGAAAGCTCTTCCATTCGCTGGTTCACTCCCCAAATGGCTGCAATGGCTGGAGCTGGGCTAATCTGAATCTAGGAGCCAGACGCTTCTTCCAGGTCTCCCATGTGGGTGAAGGGGCCCAAGGACTTAGGGCATCTCCCAGGCCACAGCAGAGAGCTGGATCAGAAATGGAGTAGCCGGGTCTTGAACGGGCACCCATATGGGATGCTGGCACTGCAGGCAGCGGCCTTACTTGCTACACCATAGTGCTGGCCCCTTAATTCCACCTTTCTGCAAACCTTTTGACGTACTCTACATCTGTAAGAAGGCACGGAAAGATAAAGGATTTGACCCCAATAGCTCTCTGGTTCATGTCCACCAGGACTGGTTCACCTTCAGTCCAGTTGTGTGTGTGGTACGTCACCTACTGCATTTGGAAGTTGGTAATAATATTCTAAGTAGTGTTCCTAGTTTAACATTAGAAATCTGAACTCATTACCCCTTTTCAAACCACAAAATGACCTTGTAAGGTAGGACTGTGCTCTCAGAACAAAGGAAAGGGAATTCCTAGAAAACATAGCTATCCACAACTCATCGTCAGCTCAACAACTACACACCTACACAACACCTTTCTTTAAGACAACAGTTCTCTACTTGGAGTTTTTGATTGAAGTTCAGCAGGTCCAAAACCCTCAGACTGAGAACTGCTGGAGAGTTGATCTTGGGAAATATTCAGTGGGGCCCATGGCTTCCAACACCCAAGACTCATTGATCTAGAAGCTTTCTGCCCATCCTACACACCACCATTTAGAAAAACACAACCAGATGGTGGTGTGTTGATATGAAATGAAGGCGTCGCTAATCCTGGATAAGGTACATGTGTGTGGTTTGGGGACAGAAGTGGATTTACACATCTAAATAATATGTGCCTCTTTCTTGTGCAGGGTTCATTTTGAGGTCTCAGTCTTACAGCAAATAAGACCTTCTTTCTGAATTAGAAGCCTTTTCTACACTTTATCTGCAACTTCAAACCCCCAAAACATTTATCAATAAGAGAAGAAAATAACCTGCAAGCTAATTGCAACTGTTTCAATGATGCATTTATTTTTCTATTTAACACTGTTTCTTCTCATTTTTGATTTTCATTTCTTGCCTGGGTTCACATGGCCCATTTCTTTTTTTTTTTTAATATCCAGCCAAATTATTACTATTAGTAATTTGGGGAGGGGAAAGAGAAACATACATGAGGGATGTGTTTCCATGGCAACTCCTGCCAGGTGAGATAATTTTGAGTATTTTTTCTATGACTCTTCCATCAGTTCTCTCTTGAGAACCTCTGTCTCTGTTAACCCATTTATGGACAAAGTGTCCCTGTGCAGATGGGGCTCAGAACGTTCACGCGCTGGACGCGAGGCCAGCTCATTGTTTTTAGAGGGCACTTGGGCAAACTCTAGTTCCAACGTGTAGGCAGACTTCATCCAATCAGTTGGAAGCCTTAAGAGAAAAGACCAAGGTGTCCCCAAAAGGAAAGACTTCTACATCCACATGACCTCCACCCTCAAGACTGTATGGACTTCTTGTGGAAATGTTGAAGTCCATGAATAGGAGGGGTCTTCAAAACATTTAAGGAAAATTCACACCGTGAGCAAACTATTCATGGATTTCAACTTTTTTTGCACCAAAATAAACTTACCTTTTAATTCCATTTGCCGTGAACTTTTCAAAGTACCATCATAAATAATATGTACATAATATTTATGTTCCATTTCTGTGGGCAACCCTGAATAATGTAACCCCTAAAGCGCATTGGCTTAACTCAACCAAGGTTTGTTTCTCCTTCATGTTACACGTTCAATGTAGTGCAATGTAGCAAGGTGCTCAAGTCGTATTAATCATATTAACCACTCAGGGCCTCAGCTAAAACAAGCCCCCTCTCAACACGTGCTGCCAGGACCACAGTAGCAGGAGAAGAAGGCACAGTAAATCACGCACTGGCTCTTAATGCTTCCATCTGGAAATGATACCTGGCTACTTGAACTTGCATCTCATTGGCCGGAGAAAATCTCATGGTTATCCCGACTTCAAAGGCAGAAAGGAGGTGCAATCCTGACAAGCGCCAGGAAGGAGGAAAGACAGAAATACCTGGTGAACAGCACCAATGACCACCACTCTGGGTGGACATCAGAGAGCCTTTTGCCCCGCAGATGTGTTCCATTGAGTTGGAAAGGGGAATCGAAAAGTCCTAGCAATCTCTGTATGTGTGGTCTGCTAATTGTGTCACTGCTGGAAAGTGACTTGGCCACCACCTGTTCTGTGCTGGAAGCGGAAGGTAACATCCTTTCTCCTTCTCGCCTGTTGACACAGAGAAATGTGCGGAACCTTTTCCCACAGGCCAGGCTTCTCCTGGGCTCTTCTACTCACACCAGAAGCCTGTTGCCAGGCTTCACCAGTATTCAGTTTCCATTTCTTTAAAACGGCTATTGTAGGGGTGTGCATTTGGCTGAGCGGTTAAGTCGCTGGTTGGTATACCTGCATCTCAGATGGGAGTGCCTGGGTTCAAATCCTAGCTCCACTCCTGATGGCAGCTTCCTGCAATGTGCAAGTGAGGAGGCAGCAGGTGGTGGCTCAATTAGATGGGCTCCTGCCACCCCCATGGGAGACCTGGCTGATTTCCTAGTTCCCAGCTTCAGCCTGGCCCACTTGGGGTTGTTGCAGGCATTTGGGGCATGAACCATTAGAAGCAAGCTCTCGGTGTTTCTCTCTGCTGTCTCTATTACATAAATAAATAAAGTCAAGTCCTGTTGTCTCTCATTTAAAATTTATTTCCACAATATCCATTTTTCTCCCCATCTTCTGCCACCACTTTATACCAAGCCACTATCTGCTCCAGCTGGGCTTCTGTAATAACCCTGGAAATAACTTCCTGGCTTCCAAATCCAGTCAGCTCCAACTTGTTTTCTCATGAGTTCCTTCACCCCAAGAATGTTAGACTATTTAGATAAAGGAAATGATATAGCTTAGTGCTCAAGGAAAGAACAGAATCTCAACATGGGATTGAATTCTTGCTCTTCCATTTGCTAGCTGTGTGATCTTGCAAAGTTAGTTACCTAATATTTTCATTTCGTTTTTTTAAGATTTACCTATTTATTTTGAAAGCCAGAGGTTCAGAAACAGAGGGAGAGAGAGAGAGAGAGAGAGAGAGAGAGAGAGATCTTCCATCCACTGGTTCACTCCCCAGATGCTTTACCTGCTGCACCACAATGCCATCCCTGTTACCTAACATTTCTGCATCTCCATTCTCTTCACATATAACTTAGGAGCAGTAATAGTGCTGACATCACGACATCATTATGACAAAGTGAACATAATATACACAGAGTGCTTCTAAGGCTTCCTGTTGCATCCTAAGCATGGTATGTACATGCTACTCCTGTTATTCATGGGGGATTTCATAATAGTATTTGCTGCCACTATATATTTGGTTCTAAATGTGAAACAGGAAACACAACAGGTAATCGATAGTTATTTGTTGATAAAAGAAATAGACCTACATAATGAGGAAGTGAGTTCATGACTGTAGTTGGCTGCTTCTACTCTTTGCCAATGAGCCTTGCCTTCTGGTGGTTACACAGTGGAGTTTTGCTGGACATAATGATTTTCCTCTATCAAACAGAATAAAGCAAAAGCAGTGGGATGTCTCTTCTGAGATTAGGTTACAAAAATTGTGCAAAAGATTGTGACTTGCATCTTGCATTTCTCTCTCTCTCTCCCCACTTCCCCCCTCCATTCTCCTCTCCCTGCTTGCTCAGTTTGAGGAAACAAATTGTCAGAGGCCCCTTTAACAGGAACTGAGAGCGGCCCTCCATGCAACAGCCTGTGAGGAGGAAGCCAATCCTGCCAACAACCGCTGAGTGATCCTCCTGGGGACCACTTCTGCAGTCCAGCTTGGAGACACCTGCATTGCCTTCTTGTGCCAGACCCTGAGCCAGAGGACTCAGATGAGCTGCACCAGGATCCTTGACCCCTGGGAAATGTGAGACAGAAACTGTCTTTTATGCTACCGAATTTTGCGGTCATGTGTCATGCAGCAAATAATAGCAAACAATATGTCATGGGATGCCTGAACATTCATCATGAGATTTTGAAGTCTCCAGCTTCAACTAGAGGAGCAATCCTCTGGGCTCATGGACTTTATTAGGCCTTCTAGAATCTTCCTCTCCCTTTGTGTCTGTTTTCTCAGTATTTGCTTTAGCTTTGGAGGAAAATAGAAGAGAACTTAAATCCTGACTCTCTTACTTTATGAACTGTAGCAACTTGGCCAAGTTACTCTATGGTTTTGAGCAACTTTCAACATGAATACAATGGAGCTAATGCTATCTCCCTCACAGAATTACTGTGCAGTGAAAATGGTAAGAACCTATGCAAAACACAGCCATCTCTTGCCTGAGGTCTCACTTTCTGCAATTTCAGTTATTCCAGTCACCTATGGTCTGAAAATATTAAATGGAAAACTCTAGAAAAATTGTACCCATTCTGAGTAGCTTATGGAATTTTGTTTGCCAAGGACATGAATCATCCCTTTTTTTAAAAAAAAAATTAGAAAGGCAGAGTTATAAAGAAGCAGAGGCACAGAGAGAAAAAGAATCTTCTATCCACTGGCTCACTCCCCACATGGCCTCAACAGCTGGAGCTAGGTCGACCAAAGCCAGGAGCTTCGTCTGGGTCTCCCACGTGGGTGCAGGGGCCCAAGTATTTGAACCATCTTCTACTGCTTTTCCAGGCCATAGCAGAGAGCTACATCTGAAGTGGAGCAGCCAGGACTTGAACCAGCGCCCATATGGGATGCTGGCGCTGCAGGTGGTAGTTTTACCCACTATACCAGAGTGCCAGTCCCAAATCATCCCTTTCTCCAGTATAGCCACGCTGTAGACGCTACACACCCATCAGGCACGTTAGCAGTCTTCCTGGCTGCCAGATTGTTCTCGATGTTCCTGGAGCCAAGAATATGGGAGTTAGGCAAGAGGTGGGCATTGAACATCAGCAGAGAGACTGAAGCAATTTTCTCTCTTGAGCGATCATTCTTTTAAAGGCTGTTCCAGGAAAGCTCATCTTGCAACAGTGGACTCAGAGGGGGCCAGACCCCCAAGGACAAGCAAGAGACCAGTTGGATTTTTGAGCCGACAAGGTATGCAGATGTGTGCTGCTTCTGCAGGAAGGGCGCTCCGGCTCCCCCTTTTCCACATCCTGGACAGACCATGACCCTTGCTGTAAAGGCCATGGCCAAGTGCTTCTCAGGGAGGCGGTCTCCTCGGGGGCCCTACCTTCCCACGGTCCCTCTACTCGTCACATGTGAATACGGCTTTCCTTTGAGCAGCTCTCGCTTGAGGCCGACTATTTGGCAACACCCCAAGCAAACAGACCCTGTGTGTCTGCCAGCTGTATTGTGGCGCTTCCATTCAAGCAGCCCTTACTTACTGCTAGCCCCAAAGCGCAAGAGCAGTGATGCAATTCAGATACGTCAGAGAGAAGCTGCGGTGCATAAGGCTGTATTTTGAGACAAGCAGAGCACAATCACATAACTTTTTTTTTTTTTTTGACAGGCAGAGTGGACAGTGAGAGAGAGAGAGAGACAGAGAGAAAGGTCTTCCTTTGCCGTTGGTTCACCCTCCAATGGCCGCCGCAGCCGGCGCGCTGCGGCCGGCGCACTGCGCTGATCCGAAGGCAGGAGCCAGGTGCTTCTCCTGGTCTCCCATGGGGTGCAGGGCCCAAGCACTTGGGCCATCCTCCACTGCACTCCCAGGCCACAGCAGAGAGCTGGCCTGGAAGAGGGGCAACCGGAACAGAATCCAGCACCCCGACCGGGACTAGAACCCGGTGTGCCGGCGCTGCAGCTGGAGGATTAGCCTATTGAGCCACGGCGCCAGCCAATCATATAACTTTTATTACAGCATTCATATTCTCATATTCCCCCTTCATTATTATTGTTTTAACCTCTTACTGTCTCTATAACTTAAACTTTACCATAGGTCTTGATACTATCTGCAGTCTTAGGCGTTCACTGGATGTCTTGGAATGAATCATAAGGGAGGGGACTATTTTATCTATAGATGTTTAGAACACAGCAAGTACCCACTAAACGTTGGGTTTTGTCCCTGTTGGCTGCTTTGTCTTGTAGATTTTTAAAGTGTTATTTATTTAATTGAAAGACAGAGTTACACAGAGTGAGATGTTCCATCTGCTGGCTCATCCCCAAATGGCCATCACGGCAGGGGCTGGGCCAGGCCAAAACCAGGAGCCTAGAATTTCATCTGGGTGTTCCATGTAAGTGGCAGGGAACCGTGTGCTTGGGCCATCTGCTGCTGCTGTCCTAGGTGCATTAGCAAGGTGCTGGATGGGACCTGGAACAGCCAGAACTCCAACAGGTGCTCACATGGAATGTAGGTGTCTCTGGGGGTGGCTTAGGTGACAGCTCAACCCGCTGCACCACAACATCACCCTTTTTGCCACTTTTTTTTTTTTTTTTGACAGGCAGAGTGGACAGTGAGAGAGAGAGAGACAGAGAGAAAGGTCTTCCTTTTCCGTTGGTTCACCCTCCAATGGCTGCTACTGCCAGCGCACCGCGCTGATCTGAAGCCAGGAGCCAGGTGCTTCTCCTGGTCTCCCATGCGGGTGCAGGGCCCAAGCACCTGGGCCATCCTCCACTGCACTCCCGGGCCACAGCAGAGAGCTGGACAGGAAGAGGAGCGACCAGGACAGAATCTGGCGCCCCGACCGGGACTAGAACCCGGTGTGCTGGCGCCGCAGGTGGAGGATCAACCACACATTTTTTAAACTTAACTGATAGCCAACATCCCCTTCAAAGCTGACATTTTTCAGAATTCAATAGAACGTAGGTATCTTCCCTATGGAAAAAGTTAAAACGTCATGGCTTACCAGACAGCCCACGGAAAAGTAATTTCTATTTCAGCTCTTATGTTGGGGCAAATGATCTGAAGTGCTCTAAGGGACAGCCAAGTCTAATGAGTGTGAAGTGTACAAACACAACAACAAAGTCTGCCTTCCGGTTCAGCAGCACACAGGCCGACTCTGAGGACTGACGCACTTCTGCCCCCCCTCTGCCGCCCCTCACCCCACCCCACAAATGCACACCGTTGCTGGCTGCTGCGGAGATGCAGGTTGTAAATAAGGCTCTCGGTACACATGCAAGGGGTGCGTGTCTAGTAGGGGCCGGGGAGAAGACCATCAAGTGTCTACACTGCTCAGGGAGGGCCTGGTCCGAGAGTGCTTCTAAAACGGAGGTCGTTAGGAGAGCGAGGGGAGGCGAAGTTCTCATTTACAACTTGAAAGCTTGGCTTTCTCGGACGTCGAAGCCCACAATTAAGAATTTGCTTTTTCATAAACACCTTCTGGAGTTGGTCAGAGCCAAAGCATTTTTCACATGTCATTTCCTGCACCACACAGCTCATATTAGCGGCCTTAGGAAAGCATCAACCACAAACATGTTGCTGATAGAAATTTCCTAATGCAAGCAGTCTTTATAGATTTCTGCTATTTCAATGTAGGTCTCTAAGGACCATTTGAATCCATATTAATTTCCTTTCTGGCAGTTATGCTGCTGAGTATGAACTGCACTATTTCACTTTTAATCTGTCAGTAATTTAGTAATGTGTAAACTAATTATGCACAGATATTAATGTAATCGGTTTGGGGAGCTATAAAATCAATGTGTTTTTACAGACCGCATTAAAGAGAATTGCGGAATTATAATCACACGTCAGTTACAGATACTGTTATGGAATTAAAAAATGGATGTCATCCACTCACTCCACTAAATAATAGGATCATAATCTTTACATTTGCAAGTAGCACATGAGAATTATTATGAGCACAGCCAAACCCCTGACTCTGATAACATTGCCAGGACTCTCTTCCTCCACTTGTTCTACTTCCCCTTCCTCTGCCTTAAACAAAAACTTGCCATTCAGAATCTCCCCACGTAGTGTCCCAGATTGGCCTTCTGGGGATCATGGTAATGACCTTGGGTGAGATCTACATTATTGTCATTAGCCAGATCAGTGAGCAAGGGAAGACAAATTGGCATGAATCCAGGGGTGGAAAGGGATTACCATGGCTATGCAGAATGGCATCACGAGGCTCGTGGCTCTACAGGTAGCCTGAGACATGGGCAAATCCTTCCATGGTTGAAGCATGCTAGAGGCATCTCACCACCTTGACCCAGGCATTTGCTCACAGGTTTGTCAGCTCATACAGAAGAAAACTCATCATCCTATGAAAGGGCTTGAAATCCTGGAATAATACGTATCTAATCAGGTGTTCGGATAAGTTCTAGAAATTTGCCATCATACACCTGTTTTAAACAGACTTCTCTAATTCTCTGAGACCTTGTCTCAAATTATGTCCCACCGTCTCTAAAAACTTAGACTGATCTCTTTTGTAGCCCTACAGATGAGTGAGATCTCTGGCAGGCCATGTCATCAGCACCCTCTAACATCACTGAAGAGGCTCCAGGCCTGGCCTTGAACCTGAGGGAGGTGTCCCTGCAGAAAAGAAAGACAGAGTTTCAACTCCAGAACTGCAACCTTGAGCCATGGTGAAAGATAGGTCTGGGATAGCCATCATTTTACCATTCGGTAGATGTGTAGTTGTCTTTATCATTTTGGATTTTATTTTATGTACTTGTGAAACAGGGTGATGATACAATTCCATACTTCATGGAGGGTGAAATGAAGATAGAATCGGGTGTAGCAATTGTTTGGTAAATAGCAGCTAGTAGCATCAGAATGGTAATTTGATGCCTAGTACCTAATTGCTTTTTACTGTAGAACAAGAGTTAACCACATGATCTCTGAAGTCCCTTCTCACTAATAAATTTTGGCTCCCTGGGGTGATGAAACTAACAGCAGCATTGCTACGTCAGCAAGTCTAAGAGTTCTCAGGTGGAAGAAAGTTTGTAGCCCAAACCTTCCCCTTGTAAATCTTCTCATATCAATTTTTTTTTAAGATTCACTGGCTTTCTTATTTTTTTTAAAGACTTATTTCGAAAGGCAGAGTTACAGAGGGAGAGGGAAAGAGAGATCTTCCATCTGCTGGTTCACTCCCCAAATGGCCACAACAGCCAAGGCTGGGCCAGACCAAAGCCAGGAATCCTTCCAGTTGCAGGAGCCCAAGCATTTGGGTCATCCTACGCTGTTTTCCCAGGTACATTAGCAGGGAGCTAGATCAGAAGTGGAGCAGCTGGGACTCGTACCAGCACCCATCAGGCATGCTGGCGTTGCAGGCGGCAGCTTAACCCCCTATGCCGCAGCACAGATCCCTTCTCCTGTTTTCATCCACACATCCTTCCTTCCTCACCAGGAATCCCTACCCATTACTCTACCAGGAGTTGGGAACCTTTTTCCCGCCAAAGGCCATTTGGATGTTTATAACATCATTCATGGGCCATACAAAATTATCAACTTGAAAATGAGCCTGCTATGGATTTACTGAATTTCAGTCCCACCTGTGGTTGCCCTGCAGGGCCAGAGCAACATGATTTTTCGGGCTTAAAGGGCCCACAGTCCAGGGGTTTCCCATCCGTGTTACATAGTCTTATGGTTTGGCTTCTACTTAAGTCCATCTTTCCTTTAACCCTCTGAAGTACCCTGTGTGAACCACATGCCATTAATGGGTTTATTAGTTCATTCCCCACATGCTCATTGATACTTACTGGGGCAGAGAAGTCTCTGCAGGAAATGCTGGTTATAGATTGAATATGGCTCCTACTACTTTGGAGATAATTGTCCATCGGCAAGATAAGAGAAGTCCACACAAAATGCAATTTCTTATCAACTATTTCTAAATCTTCCATTGCATTGGTTTAAGACTGGAATTCCTCATACGATGTCCCTTTCTCTAAAACTCTGTCCAAAGAAGACTGCGCCCCATCACTAGCTCATGCCCTGGATGGTCATTTCTCTCACCATTGCCACTTTATGTGCAGCTTTCCCCATCTGAACATCACATACTGCATTTCCTTCCAGTCAATGGATTGTAAACCAATCTCCAAGACTCACATCCACAATGCACTTTTTTAGCACAATCTCACTGTCTTTCATCATTCCCCACAATTTCTTTCTCTTTAAAGATTTATTATTTATTTATTTGAAAGGCAGAGTGCAGAGAGTTGAGGCAGAGAGAGAGAGAGAGAGAGAGAGAGGTCTTCCATCTACTTGTTCACTCCCCAGATGGCCGCAATGGCATGAGATGGCCCATCTGAAGCCAAGAGCCAGGCGCCTTCTCTGGATCCCCACACTGGTTCAGAGGCCCAAGGACTTGGGCCATCTTCCACTGCTTTCCCAGTCCATTGCAGAGAACTGGATCAGAAGAGGAGGAGCTGGGACTTGAACCGGTGCCCATATGGGATGTCGGCACTGCAGGCGGCAGCTTTACCCACTAGCCATAGTGCCGGAACCATTTCCCACAATTTCAACACTTGCCAGCTGTCTCACTTATCTACCTGGCCTCCTATGTCTCAATTCCAGTGAAGGTCGACCATGAGCCACAAGGGCCTCTGCTAGCTTGGCTACAATGGTCACCGTTAAATGGGATACATTATATGAATGACTAAGAGCAGCACCTGACGCATTATAAGTGCTGTACACTGTCAGTTCCACACCCTTTGCCTCCAGCTTTTTGCTACTCAGTATGATGGCTCTTGGGTCCAACAGGAACTTGTTCATAACCCACTTCCAGCACATATGATTGAGAAGAACATTTGTCTCCCACCCAAGAAGCTGAGGGCAGACTTTTTTTTCAGAAGGATGGCATTGGTAGTCTCTGTCCATAACCATTAATATACTATTATAGAAGTTGAATACCATCCACAGAATTAAGAAAACAGATTAGAGTTCCATCATTCACACACATAACTTTTGATAAATCAAATTGAGGATTGAGATACTTGGACAAAATGCAGAAAGCAGAGAATATCAGAAACAGTAAATGAAAATATTCTAAAAATAGTTTACAGGGCCAATCTTTTTTATATTAAATGAGTATATGCTTATATATGTAATTCAATAATAGATAATATCATGATGTATTATCATATTATATAGGGCTACAAATGCAAATCATAAAAAATGCTCTCCTGATCACAGAGGAGATTTATTAAGATTATTTGATCATATCTAACTATTGCTGGTGTCTTTAGACTGCAGCCCACGTGAAAGATACTGCCCTATAATTGTAGGAGCATTTTTTTACACACTAGAGGAACCCATAGAAGAATGTCATTCAACAAGAAGCTGGCATTCTCCAGCCCCTGCCCCTTCTTATTCTGCAATAACCCCAGTAAATTGTGATCTTGAATAGATGTCATCGGCTTTACTCAGCTTTATGCTAGGAGATGAGAATCCATGCATCCCCAGGACTGTCACTGAGGGATGTCGCTGACCTGAAATTGTTGGTCTCCTCCTTCCTGTCTCATGCTTGTGTCTTCAGGTGAACCCGGGGGTCTGTTTGTACCCATCTACAGCCAACTCCTCGACCTTCTCCTCCAGCCATCCTCCTGGCTGCTGGAAGACCCCGTTACCCAGACTCACACGTATTCTCTTCTTTGCATCTGTCACTTGAGACTGGTCCTGAAATAATTACCCATAATAAATGTATGCAGTCAGTGGTCTTCTATATCGTGTACTCAAGGAAATTAGGGCAATGACTTTTTCATCCTTTCATCAAGAATATCTCCCAGGATAGATTTTTCTATGCCAAAGTAGTAAGAAGTAAGCCCCCGAGAGTTCTGTGTTATGATTGTCAGGACACGGATTATTGAGAAAGGAATTAGAATCATCAACTCTGGCAGAGGAAATTTGAGAGGCTGAGGGGATTCACGGGCAATGAGGACTTTTATGGTGAATGATTTGGGTTGTAGCTTCAGCTCTTTTGTTCTGCTTCACTGGTGGAGTTATGGACCTGAGATTTTTATCAAGAGTAACTCATGCACTACTAAAAAAACGTAAAGCTGATTGCTACATATATAGGGAAACTCTGGCAATCCAGACAGTTGGTGGGTCTTGACTGAGACTATCTTGGGCAAACCAGGGATACTACAAAAACATGAAGTCTGGAAATCAGCAGACCTGGGTTCCAATCTTTCTCCGTCATTTTGTAGACATTGACTTGTGCTATCCAATATGGGAACCACTAGTCACATACCTCTTTTAACATTTATCTTTAACTAGTTAAAATGAAGTCCAAATAAAAACCCAGTTTTCTAGTAGCACTAGCCATACTGCAAGTACTCAAAGCCTGTAGATCTAAGATTTCACTGTTTGGATAGTACAGCTATGGAGTGAAGACAACTGAGTTCCCCAAGCCCCAGTTACTTCTTCAGTTAAACAAAAGAAAGAGTAAGATCTATCCTGTTTACCAACCAGCAATGTTCTAATACAATAAATTTGAAAGCATCTAAAAGTTATTAAACATTTAATTAAAAGTGAATTCTTAACAATAAAGCACTTAACTTGTGACTTGAGCTTCACTAAGTAAATACTTGAATTCTTATTTACTTCATGGACTTTTTTTTAAAAAATCCCTATGTTGACCCAGGTATTTCAAGTTACTTTCATGAAAAAATAGGAGTGGGACCAGCACCATCTAGATTATCTCCAGTCTTGATGCCTTGGCCTTCAGGAAGTTAGCATCCCAGTATTTTCAGAAAATTTTAAATCACACACAATCTATACTTTGAAAATCTGAATGAGACCCTGCCAGCATCTACAGAAAATGCTGTGGAGGCAGGGGGCGAATTATCCAGAGGAGACACTTGTCCACAGGAATATCCGCAGAGACATGGCACGTCTTGGTCTCTCCCTAATTACAAAGGAAACAGTGGGAACTGTGCCGAATGTTGAATTTATGTTCCCCTCTCTTCCACACTTCCTCAGGAAAACCAACATGCCTTAGTCCTCCGTCTGACCTGCATTTGAAACTGTGCATCTAAATTCTGTGGGCAAGAAACAAACTCTCAGATTTGTTTTGTTTTGCTGCATGGTACCAGCATCTAGATGAGAGTATTTGGCTTTCGGAAATGGGTGTTCAGAGAAAGAAAGTGGAGGGAAGAACTTGGAAAATCTTGCCAAGGGTCGAGAGGCAAAAGAACAACTGCTAATCTCCCCGAGTCCTAAGAAGCCAGTGATAAGTACTGTATAGCCAGGGTAAGTAAGGCAGAAAAGGTATGGTTGACTTGCTCATATACACATCCATCTTCACTTCATCATCATCTTCATCATCAACATCAGCGCCATCAAACCTTGCAGTGACATTGGACTAGTCGGTTGGGAAGTCCTTTCATATCTAGGCACACATTTGATCATTGTCATAGTCCTTATAGCAAGTACATTGGATCATTATGGTTTTTGCCTGTCCACCATCCACTCCTCCCTATTCTGATGATGCTATTTTCATTTGCTCTGGACTATCACCTCTCTCTCTCTCTCTCTCTCTCTCTCTCTCTCTCTCTCTTTCTCTCTCTCTCTCCACCTCTCCCCCTCTCCCCCTCTCCCTCCCTCCCACCCTCCCTCTCTCAGTTTCAGTCTCTGTGTTTCAACTGGGGTTAAAGTCAAGCATGAGTACACTCTCCCTACCCTGCTTGGTCAGTGTGTTACAACCATGAACTATAAAAACTGATCCAGGGTCAAGTTTATGATTCAAGTCTTCCCAATGAAACACAATCTTGAGAATTTTGTTGAGGCTATTAGGAAAGATAAAACATTTTCCAGTGAGTTTCCTAAGCTATGAAGACCTTCTTTTGTGGGGGGTGTCCTTGGTGATGGACACCTAAGACTAAAGCTGCCACTTAGGAAAGAACAAAAGTGAGCGAGAGAGAGCAAGTGAGTTTGGGGCCTGAGGATAGGGTTTTAACCTCTTCTGTTCAGATCTGCATGAGACAGTGCTACCTCTGGATGTTTGTGTTGGAGCCAGTTTGTGCTGAGCTTTTGTCCTTGGCAGAAACGTAGCTAGTGCAGCCAGAGGGGAGAGATTAATACTCATGTTTTACAGAGTAGAGAACTGAGGAGTGGCACCGCATCCATTAACCCACAACGTGGACCATTCCATTGTCTCTGAATGTGGAATTTCTAAAAGCATTCTTGAAGCCAGTCAGCAGGGAGGATGGGAAGGAAAGGGCTGGCAGCCACAAGGAATGTTTAAGGGTCTCATTAAAAGGAGAGTGAAACGAGAAAGAACAGATTCATGCTTATGGCATTACAGGTCCTTTGAGAGAGTGGAAATGCTGAAGTTTACAAATGTGTAAGAGGCCACAGATAACTATAGTGGAGGTTACTAAAGAAACAGGATTTGAAAATAGAATGGAGTTTCCTAATAGTGGAAGGTGGAAGACATTTTCTCAGGTAAAACCATTGTGCGTGTTTACTCTTATTATGTTATAGATATGTACATCATACCAAAATGTACAAAAACACTTCTCACTATCCGAATATACAGGTATGCATGGTGAATGGGTGAAAGTCTGCAAATACAGCATTCATAGAGTGGTGATTCCCATGCATGGCATCTGCATATTATGGTGGTGGTGCTAATTGTCTGGTCCCTGGGCCAGTGGCACCAGTATCACCTGGGAAATTCTTAATGTGCACTTTAGACTTACCAAATCAGAAAGTGTGGTGGGGCTCAGCACTCTGTGTTCTAAAAAGCTCTCCAGGTGAATGTGATGTTTGTTAAAACTGGAGGACCACTACAGTGAGGGATACCCGAATATGTCTTTGTTTTTAGGGGTGTGTATGTGCGTATGTGTGTGTGTGTGTGCAACCTTTTTGAAAAATGATTCTCAACTTCCCATTCTCACAGTCTGCATAGAGAGGTAGAGTACCATCTGTCTGAATCTAGCCCAGTCAAGGAAACAGATTTGTGATCTCCTAGGCCTTTTTGTTTCCAAGAGTTCTCTGTAGTCATAGAGCAATTTGGTAGCTGGAGTGTCTCTGAACTTGATTAGTCACTTGTCACGTGACATTGATATAACTTGCATGGTAGGTAGACATCTACCTACCCCTGCAGTCCCCACCAAGAACCATGTTTACTGATGTTTAATAATTCACTAATGCAGGTACTGTTGTGAAAGGATTTTGCAGATGTGATAAAAGTCCCAAGTAAGGCAAAATTAGGGAGGGGAGAGTTGCAGGTAGGCTGGGTCCAATCAGGCAAACCCTTTAAAACCGAAGAATACTCTCAGTTGTTAGTAGAAAGACAAGTCAGAGAGATTTGAAATCTAAGAAGGAGTCAACACACCACTGATGACCTTGCAGATGGAGGAGGCACACAGGAAAGAATGTAGGTGGCTTCTAGAACTGACAGCACGCCCAAGGCTGACAGCCTGTAAGAAAACTGCGCTCTCACTCCTACAACCACAAGGATGTGAATTCCGGCAACCACTGCAACACGTTCAGAACTGGATGTCTCCCAAGACCCTGTGTTAAGGGCTCAGCTTGGCTGATGCCCTGATTTTATTTTATCCTTGTTACACTCTGAGCGGAGGACCCAGCCATGCTAGGCTAGCCTTCTGGTGAAACAATAAATAGTTACGAATTTAAGCTGTTAACTTTTTGATCATTCAAATGCCATGATAGAAAACTAATACTACTCGGAAGAGAATGTGGTGGCTGGAAAATGGATTTCAAGCATTGGGAGATACATGAGCTCTAGTCACTTGGCATTACATAAGATGTTTAAAATACAAGACAACTGGTCAACCTCTGTGGGCATATGCATTTCAGTGACTTGGAAAAGTACCTTAGAAGAAAGAGAAAAACCTGGCTAATTAGGGAAGTCAGAGAAGACCCTGGAAATGGGAGTGAAGACAGATAATTCCATTGGAGGGTGATCGGAGAACAATCAAAGAGATCCATGTGCCAGGTGGCAGGGAATTGCATGAAATGATGATTTAGAAACGTGCATGGACACAATCTCATAATTCAAAGGCATCATAGGGGCCCTGCCATTTAGTTCTTCATTGGTTTAGGATAAAGATTTAGAGGCTATGGAAAGATCTATGACCAAGGTTATGGAACTAATTATTTTCTGAGTCAGGCCCACATGTCCTGATGCTTTTCTCCTCCGCTGAATGTTTCCAGCACGGAGTCCAGTCCTCTCTTGGGAAGAAGAGCGCAGTGTCCAGTCACAGAGGAGACAGCTGAGCTGTTGGCACTCCTGCCTTGTGGGATTAATTCAAGCCAAAGCATGATGGCTTTCGCTCCCTCATCATCCCAGCCCCATGTCTTTGTCACATGGCCAAATGCAATTAGTACACAGGGAATGTTCTTCCAGGGAGCCTCCAATCTGATTAACAGGTTAGAAGATAGGGCCTAGGAAGCAAGATAGATGATACTGGGAGCTGATGCTCGGCAACTGAAGGGCTAAAGGGTGACCAGATGGGGCCGGGCAGAGGGAGGTCTGTCCAGTGCACACACAACTGTGCATCGTGCGTGCACGCACACGAGATCTGGCCCTGCTAAGCTGCTTCTCTTCTGCGTGGTTTTGTTTATTAAATAAATGATGGTTTATTAACCTCATATCCCCCACCTCCTCCAGAAACTAAACAGAATATTAGTCTGTGCAAAAGATCCTTTTGCTCAGATTGGAAGAGAAGTCACCCACAGACTGGTATCTGTTTCCATGGAAACCAAAAATAAATATTGATACTGCGTTAATGGTCTGTGTCTCACTTAAGCTCCATTAAACTTCGAGCACTTGCAAGAAAACAGCCCATTGATGGCCCAGCCGAGGGAGAGGGAAGAGGCTTTATAAAAAGCAGCAGTGTGGAAGGCACACGGGGTGGCAGGCAGGACTTCTGAGCGCTTCTCAACCAGGAAGCCCTTTATGGAATTCCTCCAACCGAAGAGGCCTACTTATGTGCACACAAAGTTGCTGGCTAAGATGCTAGCCCCTGACTGAATGGATTTTTGTGAACTTGTCCTTTTCATAAAGAATAGCTGTGTGTCTTGGAAAGCTTATCTGTGGACAACAACATTTTCCAGGAACCCACATGCCCAAAGCACAGTGAACAAATGAACCGAGTCTCCAAATTAGAATATTTCTTCTTTCTGGGCCACTTTTCCCAGAGCCGCGCAAGTGCAGACTCTGAGGTCAGTATTGTTGTCTTTTATATTTATAATCCTGCTTTTAGGAGCTAAAGTATTTGATTTATTACATGAAAGTATTTTACAGCTTTAAGTACTACTACTCTTTAGAATAAGGAACATCACAGCCTGCCTAATTTACACAAGGGATGTTAGGACTATTTAATGGCATGTAAACATTTTATAAGGCAAGTTCAAATTGCAGGCGATATTTAATATACTTTCGCAAAATGGACCACAAATGGATTCTAGTTCTTATTTATTGGCCCAATCTTTCTTATGGCATCAAAAGTGAATCGAGTTTTAAAAGGTGTTAAGAGTTTTCAGTACAGTTCGTGACATTGGGGCACAATAGGTAAGTCTGCATTTACAAAGCAGCACGTGAATTAACTCCAGAACCGGAGGAAACTGCGAGGCTCTGATCAGGCTTCTAAGGCACAGTCCATGGGAGTTAAAGCCCACAGAGTTGCCAGGTTGCACGCTGGGAAAGCACACGGTTCGGAGAATGTAGTTTCTCCTTAGGAAAGTCATCAGTGGCGATGTAGGGAGTCTGAGGACCCTCGTTTATCACAAGCATAAAATGGGATGCGCTGTGAATTTCCAGTGTCTGCAGGGGGACCTCTAGTTCTTGCCCTCCTGGAGTTTCTGTAGGCAACACCCCTCACCTCCCGTGTTTTACCAGAGCTCGTGTGTGCAGGTGAGGCTGCCCCCTTGCACCCTTCAGCCCCAGACTCCAAGGCTGCATCAGGCCCGGAGCCCGCTAGCTGACCGCTCTGGGAAGGCATTCGTGCCAGGCCAATTTAGGAGGAGATGGGGGCTGAGGTTCTGGGGGAGGAGGCCCGGAGCTGTGAGCAGCCACCTTGTGTGGGGAGAGTCATCATCAGGACCAAACCACTTCACAGGACCGTGGTGCTGAGAGGGGAACACAGAGCACCCGCTGAAGCTCTGCGTTCTGTCGTCCTGGGCCTTACCCTTTACTCCTGCTCTTGGAGGTCTGGGAGCCAATACATCCCACTTTTGACTTTGAAAAGTGGTGGTTAGGGACAGACACATTTGGCCTACTGGTTAAGTCGCCCTTGTCCCATGTTGGAGGGCCTGGGTTCTATTTCTGGGTTGAGATGTGATAAATCCCTGTCTTCCTGCTAATGCAGGCCCTGGGAGGCAGCAGAGGATGGCTCAAGTTCCTGCCACCCATGTGGGAGACCTGGATTGCATTCCCGGCCCCTGACGTCAGCCAACGCAGGCATATAGGGAGTTGGGTGCTCATTCACACGCTCTCAAATCAATACATTAAAAAAATCTGTTTAGAATATTCTTATGCCCCGCTGGTAGAAAAAATATGGAAGAGCTAGGTTTCCCATCACTTGGGTTTAAGCCAATGAGAAGGCCTTTACCTAGAAGAGGCCACACACACCCCCCCTCAATTCTTGGGTTGTTTCTGGTGAGACTTCCTGGGAAAGACATCAGCATTGCTTTCTCTCTCGGTTGCTGTTCTAGCTCCCTTCACACTACCTTCTTCTGGATTCTATTCCTGCCTCCCACACCATTCTTGAGTTAATCAGGTTGCCTTTCTGAGCTGTTTTCTTAACTGTAATACACTTTATACCAGCTAAAACCCATTTGCATCTTTCCACTAAATCTTTACTTCCCAAAATGCTGTATTCACCCAGTGAAGGAGATGCTTCTCCCACCGCTTCACCAATGCAGGGTTGAATGAGTCTTTGAACAGCTCCTGGCTGGTGAGGCTGGCGGCAGAGCCCACCCCTTGCATTGTAGCCCTGGCTGAGACCATGCCAGTCGTGTGTCCACCCAACCCCTTGTGACCATATGTGTTAGATGATGCTCTTACAATATTTTTAAAGATTTATTTTTATTTACTTGAAAGACAGAGTTACAGAGACAGGTAGAGACAGAGAGAGAGGTCTTCCATCCGTTGGTTCAATGGCTGCAATGGCTGGAGCTGAGCTAATCTGAAGTCCGGAGCCAGGAGCTTCCTCTTGGTCTCCTACACAGGTGTAGGGCACAAGGACCTGAGCCATCTTCCACTGCTTTCCCAGGCCACAGCAGAGAGCTGAATCGGAAGAATAGCAGCTGAGACTAGAACCGGCACCCATATGGGATGCCGGCACCGCAGGCCAGGGCGTTAACCCTCTGTGCCACAGCGCCGGCCCCGCTCTCCCGGTTTTACAAATGGGGAAATTGAAGCAGAGAAATTAAAGTGAATTCCCCAGTTCTCAGCATCAGGATTTACATCTGGGTCTTTTTAGACAACAAGACTCATTTCGATTACTTTGTCACTGCTGGGGAGCTGAGCAGGCTATATGACAAAGTCTGCTTATCTTACAATTTTGCTTTAGTTGGCAAAAGTCAACACTCAGTGAATAGGTTTTAGTTTTTGAAAAAAAATATTTTTAATGTATTTGAAGGGCAGAGAGACAGAGGGATGGGGGGCAGAGATAGAGGGAGAGAGAGAGAGAGGGAGAGAGAGAGAGAGAGAGAGAGAGTGAGCGAGAGAGAGAGATCTTCTACCTGCTCTTTCACTCCTCAAATGGCCACAACAGCCAGGGCTAGGCTAGGCTGAAGTCAGGAGCCAGGAGCTCCATCTGGGTCTCTCACATGGGTGGCAGGAGCCCACGTGCTCAAGCCATCTTCCTCTGCCTTCCCAGACACATTAGCAGGAAGCTGGATCAGAAGCAGAGCACTGCGATTCAAAGTGGCCCTCCAATAGTGGGATGCGGGAGTCGCAAGCAGCGGCACCAAAACATCAGCCCCTCAATGAGTAGCTTTTAGTTGTTGTCTGTGAGTCACATGCAGGGACGTGAGGCAGGTATGCAAAAGGCAATACTAAAATAGCTGCTTACGGCACATACGCTAATCTAAGAAATGGTCAGACACCATGGAAGCATTCAGAACAGCAAAGGACAATGCCAAAGGTGGGTGTGGGCTGGGGAAGGTACTAGAGAGGAGGCTAGGAAAGGCTGATCAGGGGCAGTGATCTCTAAGGTGAAACTTAAAGGAGTGTGCTCAGTCTACGCCAATAAAAGGGATCTAAGGCTCTAAGGGCGTTACCTACATACGTTTTCTATCGTGGTGAGGTTTTCAAGGTCAAAGCAACATCACACACATCCCTCGATGCTCTGTGGATCCTTCTTCTGTTGGCTCCTTGCTTTGGCTTCAGGAAACCCTTTGATGCCTGGCTGCCAAGGGCGCTCCTGCCCGGGGGAGGCCTGCTTCAGGCCAGCCCATATTTCATCCAAAATGGGGATTCAAAATGGGAGACCATTCCCGGCCACGTAATTAACGCTGTTGAAGACCTAGCGCATATAAACAGGAACATGCTAGCACTGATTTATGAAATTTATGAGGTGCTTACATCTAGTGGAGTGGAGTGAATTACCCAGTTCCACCGATGCTCTGACCCATTTCACATGAGAACAGAAGAGGGCAATCTGTCTGCCACTCAACACCCTGCACCAAGAAGGTAAGGGGCTAATTTACATTTCAGTGTACGGCCACTGACTCCTGCGAGTGTCGGTCACGGGGAAGGCAGAGTGATTTCACACAGGCCCTCTTGCTGAGTATCCCCGCCAGGAAGGAAACTCATTGTGAAGAAGAGCCTGTCCCACGCAGGTGAACCTGGACACCTGCCGTGTGGTTCCCCCTGGCGTCCTCATTCAACGTGAAGAGATGTCGGAGGGGAGGGACACCAGTGCTTTGAGAGGTCCCCACCACTGAGTCCCCCAAAGCAGGCTTTCAATAGCCATGGGGTTTCTGAGCCTGGCAGACTTCTGTCATTGCCAGCTGCATGTTAACATTCCCTCCAGGACTATTGCAATCTGTTTATCATGTGCATATTACAGATTCTGATCCTGCAGTTACAAAGCCCTGGTGCATTGCCAAACCCCTCTATATTCCACATTTGTCTAAAACAAAGCCTCAAAACCTAGAACACTCAATATTTGTCTTAAAAAATAAAATGTTAGAAACACCACCTACTGACTGAGTTCTTCCTAAACCCATTGTGCACATTGTTCCTAGAGTGTTGAGTGCAAGCAAAGTCTTTATTCCATCTGACCCTGGAGTTTAGTTGGGGTGGAGCTTCCCACAGTGGGTGGTTTCTTTTGCTCCCTGAGGGACTTCAGGCAAGGCCTGGAGACATTTTTGATGGGTACAACTGGAGGATGCCCCTGTCACCTGGCGGGCAGAGGTCCAAGGTGTTGTCGGACACCCTACAAGGCAGAGCCGAGCCCTCACAACAGAGAGTAATCTGGTCCGTAATGTTGGTGGTGCTGAGGTTGAGAAACCAGCAGAGGAGATGTGCAAACATGAAACTGTTCCTGACCTTTAGATACCTGGACTCCAGGAGAACTGTCATTGTCAAGGGAATACCATTTTCCAAATACCAACTTCCAGGGTTAGTGACATTTTAATGCAGTCCTGGGTGGGGGCTGGCACTGCAGCCCAGTGGAGTTAGGCGCCACCTGCAGCGCCTGCATCCCATATGGGCACCGGTTCAAGTCCCAGTTGCTCAGCTTCCAATCCAGCTCTCTGCTAATGCATCTGACAAAGCAGTGGAGGGTGCCCCAAGGGCTTAGGCCCCTGCGCCCACGTGAGTTCCAGATGAAGCTCCTGGCTCCTGGCTTGGCCTAGCCCACCCTTGGCTATTGTGGTGATTTGGGGAGTAAATCAGCAGATGGAAGATCTCTCTCTCTCTCTGTAATTATGACTTTCAAATAGCTAAATAAATAAACAAACACATACATATACAGTCCTAAGGATCCTATTCGTCAGAGGGGTGGTACTACAATAAGGGCCTTGGGACAAGATCAGAGAAGCATCCCTTGGGGGGGTGGGCATGGTGTGATTTGGTCTGGGTTGATGGGACTTGGAGGTGGTCCCTAGGTGTCGTGTTTAGAAAAGCCCACGTGAACTCGGAGTGACTATTTTTTGGGGGGCACAGAGACCAGACACGAGAACGCAATGGCCTCTGTGTAGAACTGGACAAGAAGAACAGGATTTTCTCAGGCCTTGGCCAGCACAAAAGGAAAAGAGGCTATGGTCCTGTTTGGGTCCTCCAGCTAGTCGGTAAAGGCATTGTCGTGTAAACAACACATCAGTTAGCATCTATGGAGCACTGCCATGTATTAGGCCAGGAAATGCCATGAGAGCCTCCTCGAGCTGCTGTCCTCCTTCCCATCCTATCTCCTGCCCCATTTCACAGACAAGGAAGCTGAAATGTAAGGATGATAGCAGGAGCCCAAAATCACATGGTTGCTAAGTGCTGACCTCAAGCGAGCTCCGCTGGTGGGAAAGCCCATCCTCTTGCTGAATGCCTTATACCACAGAGGCTTTGTGCGGCGCAAGAAAGAGCAGAGGGAAGGCACCACACGCCTATTCCTAGGTACTTGCTGCTCAGGCCTGGCTCTTACACTCACAGGCATTAAGTTCTTCCATTTAAAGTTAAAAAATGTTGCAACCCCTGTAAGCTGTTTCCCAAGGCAAGCTCAGTCCCCCCGTGCAGAGAGAGTGAATCCTCCACTCATTCCTGGAGCATCTTGAAACTTCTCCCAACAAATCCTCAGGGTGTAGGTTTCTACTCTGGGTGTCCATCTAAGGATGAGTTCTTAGTAACACTTATTAGACTGGTACCAACTATACAGATATACAACTTGGGTATTCCTGAAGGGTGATTCCAAGGCAAATCTGCAAAAGACAAAAAAAAAAAAAAAAAAGCCATAGCAGGAACAGCAGTGCTGTCTAAATGTTGAATAAGAGGAATATTCAAAGTAACGTATGGTTGCCCTGTAGCTCTAACCACAGTGTTGGCTTCAGACTAAACAGCTACTATTGCGTTTCCTTGTAATCCACTCAACAGCCCTAGAGGGTGGAGAGTACAACTCTCATTTTGCAGATGAAGAAATGGATGCTGACTGGTTAAGAGGCTGGGCCAGAAAAGAACCAGAATGCAAGACCTCAGACACCAAGTTAACTGAACGGTCTCCTGCAATACGCATGCTCCTTAAGGATACAGCTACATTTTCATGCAATGGACTAAATAGTAACTAGGCCACCGTACCGTCTTGTGGGATCCGATTTACAGGGTTAGAACTGAAGGAAAGTAGGATTCATGGTCAGGAATATGGATCCTAGAGTTCATGGGATTCGGTTTGCATCCTGACTCCTCCACCGTCTAGCTAGGAAGAAGAGCCGTGTCACCACACAGCAAGTCATATCGGCTCTGAGACTTTGATTCCTCATTCGTGAATTAATATAAATATCACTCCACAAGTTGTTGCAAGTGCTAAATTAAGTGAAGGTGACATTTGAAAAATCGTTTGTGCTATGCCTGGTGCAGAGTGAGAACTCATTAAACGATAGCTATGGTAGTGTAGATTGAGAATCCCTTATCCCAAATACGTAGGACCAGAAGTACTTAGGATTTTGGAATAGTTGCATATATGCATTCTATATTGTAATTCTAGTCAGTATTTTTAGTTAACCTGTGTTGCGATGGCAACTTGTCCTGTGAGGTCTGGTGTGGACTTTTTCACTTATGGCATCATGTCAGCACACAAAAAGTTTTGGATTTTGAAGTTTCAGATTAGGGATTCTAAATTTATATAAGTTGCTTGCTGAAACCAGCTTGACTAGAGGCGATATACTCAAATAATCCATAGGAGCTGGGTAGATAACATAAACGATTGAAGCAAGCCCAGTGTGACACAGTAGGGACTGGTGGTGACTGTGGGGCAATGGAAAGTGTGTGCCCTGGCAAAGGCATTAAAGTGATAATTACAATGGTCACATACAACTTATCCATGAGTTGTATGGTTCATCAGCTATAAGATTTAACATTATTTCAATCCAGTTACCATTGTAATGATGCAAAAGAAAGGCCTAATGGAGAAGAGAATTAAAAATAGAACCCCTATGTGGGCTGGCGCCGTGGCACAGTGGGTTAACGCTCTGGCCTGAAGTGCCGGCATCCCATATGGGCGCTGGTTCGAGACCCAGCTGCTCCGCTTCCTGTCCAGCTCTCTGCTATGGCCTGGGAAAGCAGTAGAAGGTGGCCCAATTCCTTGGGCCCCTGCACCCACTTAGAAGACTGGGAAGAAGCTCCTGGCTCCTGGCTTTGGATTGGCACAGCTCTGACTATTGCAGTCATCTGGGGAATGAACCATCAGATGGAAGACCTCTCTCTCTGTCTCTCTGCCTCTCCTCTCTCTGTGTAACTCTGACATTCAAATAAATAAATAAATCTTTAAAAAAAACTGAACCCCTATGAGAAGTGGCAGAGTACCCTGTCATTTCATCAGATTCTTCTGCTGCCCCCTCACAAAATTATGTATCATATTTTCTCATTAAAACCAAAATGGGGATGGGGAGAATCTGTACAACCAATTTCTAGAAATAAGTAGAGTGGATGGGACCTACTAAGGAAAAATCCTAAGAAATTAATTTTCATGCAACATTTTGCTTTCCCTTGCAGGGAACACATTCCTATACCCAGTGGATAAAAATGTCACAAAAGTTTAGAGGACAGAACCCTCCCTCCCCCATTAACAGCCTTACTGACATTAAAGATGAAGAGGGAATCAAATATATAATTTCAAAATCATAAAAACACATGATTTCATTAGTGCCATATTCAAGGGATCTCACCTACATCTCAGAAGAACAAGGTATTGATCTGACCATGAAGCCGCGACAATAAAACAATGCTCTATTGAGCGGCCCTGCGGGGTCGCCTGATATTATTTATTGAAGTCCGTGGAACAGCAGAGGGAGAAGCACTGCCCCAGTAATAAGTGGTAATTGCCGGGAAGTGAGGCATTGCAGTTCTCATTGACCCCTGCATCCTCATATTTTGATGGATTCTATGTAACTCCATTAGGATTGGCATTGTAATATTACACCAGCTCAGCTGTGGAACAACAGCCCTCCGTGTGGATCATTGATTTTTGATTATGCAGCCCTTCAGCACACCCCATGAGCAATTCCCACTTCTGGGGCTGGCATATTGGAGCTGGTAGGGGTAACGGAAGGAGTCCTTCAGACCTCCAGTCGACTCCACGGCTCTGTGAAAGATCTGCCTCCTCCAGGAGCCGGGACCAGAAGACAATCCCAGCGCCCACCTTGGAAGCTGGCAAGAGCTACTCGGCTTTGGAATTGAATTCAGCACAATGAATACGGCACAATCGAGGGCAGGTGTTGGAAACGTGTCTTTTTTTTTTTTTTTTAAAGATTTTATTTGTTCATTTGAGAGGTAGAGTGACAGACAGAGAGACGGAGAGACAGAGAGATTTTCAATCTGCTTGCTCCATCCACGACAGTCAGGACTGAGTCAGGCCAAAACCAGGAGCCAAGAGCTTCATCAGGGTCTCTGATGCAGGTGAAGGGGCCCAAGCACTTGGGCCATCTTCCGCTGCTTTCCCAGGCCATAGCAGATAGCTGGATCAGAAGAGGAGCAGCCGGGACACACGCCGGTGCCCATATGGGATGCCGGTGCTACACAGCATTGACCCCGAAACGTAACTTCCTAAGTTATGGGTTGTAATTGGATAAATAGGTAACTTTCGTCTACACTGGTTAGATCTTTGACAGCTCACATGAATTTCACCCACGTTTGTTGAAGTTCCTAATCTAGAGGAATGTTGCTGTGTGTGTGTGTTCATTCCTTCAGTCATTCAGACAGTCCCATTATACAGTCTGGGACTACATGCTTCTCTTGGCTTGGGTCTCCCAAAAAAGATAAATTTTTTAAAGATTTATTTTACTTATTTGAAAGACAGAGTTACAGAGAAAGGTAGAGAGAGAGAGAGAGAGAAAGAAAGAGAGAGAGAGAGAGGTCTTCCATCCACTGGTTCACTCCCCAGATGGCTGCAACAGCCAGAGCTGTGCCAATCTGAAGCCAGGAGCCAGGAGCTTCTTCCAGGTCTCCCACATGGGTGCACGGGCCCAAGGACTTGGGCCATCTTCCACTATTATCCCAGGCCGAAGCAAAGAGCTGGATGGGAAGAGGAGCAGCCAGGACTAGAACCGGCGCCCATATGGGATGCCAGCACTTCAGGCCAGGGCTTTAATCCACTGCACCACAGCGCTGGCCCCAAAAGATGAATTTTTTAAAAAAAATTATTTGACAAGTAGAGTTATAGACAGTGAGAGAGAGAGACAGAGAAAAAGGTTTTTCTTCCGTTGGTTCACTCCCCAAATGGCTGCTACGGCCGGCGCTGCGCCGATCCGAAGCCAGGAGCCAGGTGCTTCCTCCTGGTCTCCCATGTAGGTGCAGGGGCCCAAGCACTTGGGCCATTATCCATTGCCCTCCCAGGCCAGAGCAGAGAGCTGGACTGGAAGAGGAGCAACCAGGACTAGAACCAGCGCCCATATGGGATGCTGGCGCCGCAGGTGGAGGATTAACCAAGTGAACCATGGCACTGGCCCCCAAGATGAATTTTTGACGTCCATCTCCATGACTGTGGAATTCAAGCTAGCTCTTCCTGTTTGATGTGACCTGACCATGTGATAATGTAAACATTCCATTTTGTTCTGAGAAAAAAATTGGAGGTAAAGGGGTTCACGGATGCAATTTAAAGAAATAAATAAATGAACCCTACAGAAAAGTTGCAGAACAAAAGCAACGAGTGTGCTCACTGTGACTGAGGTCTAGCAAGGATGCTCAGTAGGAGAGGCTGTGAGTACCAGGCATGCTCCTGTAGATCCTGTGTAGGTTGCAATTGGGCTCCTTTCTGAGTGACATGGGAATCAGGACATCCCACAGCACGTCAGACTCAAATAGTCCCCATAGTGTCTTTTTGGGTCCCCAGCACTGGGGCTAGAGTTGGTCACAGAGTGAGTATAAGAATCAAAGTTTTTCTAAGGCAAAGAGCCTGGGGCATAGGGATTGTGAGATTTAGCTTCAACCCTTGGAGAAAGCTACGATCTTCAAAGAATGACATAACACAGATGGGAGAAGCAGAGTCCGTTCTTGAATAAGGTCCAGCTGAGTGTGTGCAAGGTGAGAAAGGCAAAGGAGAAAGGAGGGCGCTCTCCCCACACAGACAGCACCCATGAGCACTTCTCTACTGTCACATCGTTGTCATGCTGCCCTGACTTTGCTCCTGTGGTTTCCCTCTTTCTAGAATCTTCTATCTCCATAGAAAAATACTCATCTGACAATGTTCACAAGTTCTTCACTCCTTACCCAGGCCAAAGTGTTTGTGTTATTCAGGCTTACCCATGAAGCTTGTGTTGGATGGACGCATTTCACAAACACGTCTCAGGCATCTCACCAAGACATCGCTTGAAAGCTTGTCGGATTTTTCCCTCCACTGAAGATCTTCCTGTAGGAAGGAGACGTGCTGAGAAATACCAGGAGGAGTGCCCAGCTTGCTGAGGAGTTACTTTCCTCACTATGGAGGCATAGACATTCTTCTGGCATTCATCCATCAGTCTGTGTGAGCTTGGTCCATATGAGTACCCCCCAACAAGGTTCAACAAGTACCTCCCTCTATTGTAAGGATGTGGGGTGTCCTCAGTAGCATTCAGTCCCTGAAGAGAGTCTTCCATCCCAGGTACAAGTGCAATTACATTGCGTTGTTCAGAGAAATTTGCTTAGTTCAAATTTCACGATCAGTGAAATTCTATCAAGTCCACGTGGGACCACTGAGCAGAAAGTCCTTTCTACATCAACACTGTGATTCCTGATGGGGTGAAGAGGGGGTGAAGCTGAGGGCATGAGTGAAGAATGAACTTCGCAGGGATGCTTGGGAATATTTATGGACAGGAACCCAAGATAAGATCGGACGTTTTGATAAAGAGGGCAGGTGGGGACTAGGAGTCATGGTCATTTGTTGCCCACTCAGGTAAGCCAGCGAATAAAACTTGGGTCTCGCCACTGCAGGAGGGTCCAGCCATGTGGTGGCCGCCAAGGCCTTTGAGCCAGGTCCCCCTCTCCATTGCCCAGTGGCTGGAAGGGAACAACTCTGATTTCTACACATCTTTTGCAGTTCCCTTAGTTTTAATTGACAAAGTCATTCTTCATCCGTGTTAGTAAAACACTACCCCAACGTTTTGCTTTTTTTTTTGATTTTTGCTTTTTTGTTTTAAAAATATTGGTCCTGCAAGGACCCACAAGAAAGTGATCTGTGGACAAATTAAGTGTGGGAGACATGGTGTATCCTTGCTCCTTCTTGGAGATCCTCAGTGAGTGGATTCTAAGTTCTGAAAAGTCTTACCTCGCAGAAACCGTCTCACAATTATTTAAAGTTATTTTGAGCGCACTGTCTCTAATCTATTTGATTGCAGAATTCCTTTTTTCCCAGCTAAATAACTATGCTAGTCACAGAATTAATGATCTACTGAGCACATTTCAGGAAACATTTACTCAGGAATTATAGTCAAATCTTGCCCAGGAGGCATCCTGTCTCTTTAAGGTGATTTTCATTCTTTCTCATCATATTCCAATGTTTATTATTATTATTTTTTTAAAAGCTGGCCTCCTAGAGAGTAACTCCATTTCCTTATTTGCAGGCATCTCACGGGGTCCCTCACTGCTGTCCCTTGTGCCCCTCGGACTATTGGGTTTTCTAATGTTGTCCTAAATTACTATCCAAACTAAATCTATGTCGCCACATGTCAGACCCTTTCATGTGACTAAGGAAGCCTTGTTCCTATATACTTCCTCCTAAATGCATTTTGCTAAAGGGCATTTGCAAAACACATTAAATTTTATGACGACTTTAACAAACAAGTCCGTGATCACGATTTCATGGCAGCAGCAAGCAGTTAAGGAGAAAGTTCAGCTAAGCCACGGCGGGCATGGAGAGTCACCGCTTGGAGCCGACGCGCTCTCCCTCCCTAGCAGAGGTCCGTCAGTTGACTCCCTATTGCTATAGTTACAACATAGATTCCACATAGTCAGGCTAATGACTCCAAAATGAAAATAGCCCTGGCCCCTAGATGCAGTTAGTAATTAACTTTTAATTTTATACAGAAGCATGTTATGCTTTTGACCCTTGGCTTTATTTAGTTCTCTCCTGGCATTTCAAAAGCATGATCTGCTAACTAAGGTTGTTAAAATCAGTATTACAGAGAGAGGCAATTGCAGCAAATGTGCATATGGAAATTACAGCCAGAGGGGCACTTCATAGAGAAGCTGCCTCCATGAACTTAAATTTGTGCTAATTGCTATTGCTGTATTATTCAAAATTATAAATTAGACTATTAGCAAATGGAATTATGTAAGACCTATAGGAGCAAAAACAATTATTGTCTTAGAGCCATGGAATGTTACAGTGGAAATAGAATTTATGGGATATCTATTCATACTACCTGCTTTCTTGACAGGTGGGGAAACTGAGGCTGTGGGCGCTTCCTTCACCTAAGGTTGGCGTCTCTGTTTTAGCACTCTGGAGGGTGTGCATTATAACGGTTGTTATAATATAACTTTCATTTGCTGTTTGCTCATGAAAAGCGGAGGGAGAATTGCAGTTTAAAGAGTAAATGGTTAACAGTTGGGTACCTGCGTGGGTCAGCCTGAGACATGATGCCTTATCAGCAGCGAAGAATTTTGCACTTGAATTGGTTTTTATTAAATATGGTCTTAGTCTGTTAGGGCTGCTATAACAAAAGCCCATAGACTGGGTGGCTTATACAACAAAATTGTATGTTAGAGCTAGAGGCTAGAAGCCAAGTTCAAGGTTGGTTGTTAGGGTTTTTGTTAGGGTTGGTTTCTAATGAGAGTAGCCTTCTTGGCTTGCAAATGATAATTTTCTCACCATGTCTTCATGTGGAGGTTCCTCTGTGTACATGGAGAGAGACAGAGAGCGAGAAAGAGAGAGAGAGAGAGAAAGAGAGATCTTCCATCTGCTGGTTCACTTTCCAAATTCCTGCAACACCCAAGGCCGAGCTAGGCTGAAGCCTGAAGCCCCACACTCTCTCCAGGTCTCACATGTGGGTGGCAGGGACCCAAGCACTTGAGCCACCTGCTGAACCATCTGCTGCTTCCCCAGATGATCGTTAGCAGGAAGCCAGATCAGAAGTGGAGCAGCTGGGATGTAAACCAGCACTCCAATCTAGGATGTAGGTGTCACAAGCAGCAGCTTAACTTTGCTGTGCCACCACCCCTGCCCTTTTCCTCTTCTGATACGAACATCCATCTTACTGGATAGAGGCTCAACTTTACTATGGCATGAAACCTTGATTTCCTCCCTAAAAGCCCTATTTCCCAATATTGTCACATTGAGGGGTAGGGTTTTGATATATGATTTTGGGGTGACATAGAGTCTATACGAATTATTCAACACTTATTTTTGCCAATTATTTTCATTTAATTTAAAAAGCAGAGAGACACAGAGAGAGAGAGGGGTCTTCCATCTGCTAGTCACTTCCCAAATGCCCATGACAGCTAGGGCCGGGACAGGTGCAAGCCAGGAGCCCAAAACTGAATCTGGGTTTTCTATGTGGGTGGCAGGGACTGACCTAAGTACTAGAGTCAGGGTGCACATTAGCAGGAAGCTGGAACAGGAAGTGGAGCTGGGATATGAATCTAGGTACTCTGATATGGAATGCAGGCATCCCAGGTAGCTCTTAACCACAACACCAAATACCTGCCCCCAACTCTTATTTCAAGCAGAACTCAAGACTGAGTAAAGAGGCTGGAGAAACAGGACCCTTATGGTACGACTGATCCTGTTTGTGCTTGGTCACAGCTTGTGTTCTTTGCTGTACTCTAAGATCTGAAATTCCCATCGCTGCCTTGACATCTCGGAGTCATGCAAGGCCCCAAGGATATAATCTTGAGTTTCCTCTGCTTTTCCAGATATACTTCCCAACTAGTGAGAAAATGTCCCTACTCAGCTAGCTTTCCTGTCACCAGGAATGGCTGCACCTTCCCTGAACTTCAGCCTTCTGAGTTTCACGTCCCCGGGTGTATATGAAATCATTTAAAACTAACGATCCCATCTTCCTGTAGGAACCAGGGGACATCTCACCCTCTTGCTGCTATAAAACCTGTTTCCCACAACCCCCGTTGCTTCACTCTGCTCCTGACTCTGTCCACCGTGAGGCCCTCTATGGCAGGCAGTGTCCACCTTCCCCAAGCTATGACCACAGTGACGAATCAAATGCTGTCAATTTCATCTGTCCAGTGTCACGAGCCATTGGGATGAGGAGTCCCTCCTTCACCAATGGTGTGAATAGAAGGCCATCAGAGCTCTCTCCCAGGAACACAAAAGCCCCTCAGTTAGCAAGATTCTGCCTCTTCAGAATGCCTGCACTGTGGGGGATGCACACCCCATCCCAGTCTTTGGAAGGCGCTTTTCAACGTCTTTCTTTGACCATATACACTTTCCTACACGAGAGCCTGCATAAACACAATTTCCCCCATCTTCTGACATTTTCAGTGATGTTTTATCTGCTCCTATTGATTGGCACTCTGGGGAGCTTCCCTTAATTGGCCGTGTGTGTGTGTGTGTGTGTGTGTGTGTGTCTGTGTGTGTGAAGAGACAAGAAGCTGGTTATCAAGAAAAGCCCACATCAGCAGCCAGGCTGTTGTAATCCACCAACTAATACGTTGAGAATAAGGGATGCAGCCTGGTCTCAAAGAGAAGAAAATGGTGAGTGAGCTGTGGTTACGAGGCTGACATCTTATGAGATCTGCTTGTGAACAGACATGCATTGTATGCTTCTATCTGAAGAAATAGCTGCAGTATTTTAAAATTATTTATTGTTTATTTGAAAAGGAAAGTGTGTGTGTGTGTGTGTGTGTTTGAGAGAGAGAGAGATTATCCATCTGTTGGTTCCCTTTCCAAATGGCTTCAAAAGCCAGGTCTAGGCCAGGCCAAAGGAATTCCATCCAGGTCTTCCAGGGGCTCAAGAACTTGGACCATTTTTCGCTGCCTTCCCTGGTGTTAGCCAGAAGGCACTTTAACAGGTGCTCTGATATGGGATCCAGCATCAAAAGTACTAGCTTAATCTGCCATGCACCAACATCAGTCCCATTTTTTAAGTTTTTTAAAAAATTATTTATTTGAGAGAGAGAGAGAGAAGGAGAGAGAGAGAGAGAGAGCTTCCACCTATTGGTTCACTTCTCCAAATGCTGGCAATGGCTATGGCAGTTGAAAGCCGGAAGCCAAGAACTCAGTTTGGGTCTCCCATGTGAGCGGTGGGAACCTGGTTACTTGAATCATCTGGGCTGTATCCCAGGATCTGCATTACTATTAAGTTGGAATTAGGAGCCAGAGGTGGTTATTGAACTCAGGCACTCTATTGTGGGATGTGCCTGTCCCTATGGTGTCTTTAAAAAAAAAAAGATTTATTTATTTACTTGAAAGTCAGAGTTACACAGAGAGAGAAGGAGAGGCAGACACACACACACACACACACACACACACATAGTCTTCCATCCGCTGGTTCACTCTCCAGTTGGTTGTTAACAGCTGGAGCTGAGCTAATCTGAAGCCAGGAGCCAGGAGCTTCTTCCAGGTCTCCCACATGGGTGCAGGGGCCCAAGGACTTGGGCTATCTTCTACTGCTTTCCCGGGCCATAGCAGAGAGCTGGATGGGAAATGGAGCAGCCAGGACTTGAACTGGCGCCCATATGGGATGCGGGCACTGCAGGTGGCAGCTTTACCCACTACCCACAGTGCCTCCCCCCACACTGGTGTCTTAACTGCTAGTCAGATTCTTATCCTTGTACTGTCTTTCACAACACATTACCTGATTCCAAATTGCTTTATCCTCTACAGGAAATATCAGTTTTTTAAACTACAGGTTAAATTTAAAAGTACATGCATAAGTTAATTTGGAGCAACCTCAGAAAGCAATCTGCTTTACAAATCCGTGTTAGAAATGCTATGTATGTGCACACATTAGCCAGGGAGACCTCTTTAACCAAATTATTTTACAGCTGGAGCAGTGCATCTCCCACAAAGCTTGGTTGGAACGAATAGTCTGAGAACATTTTAAATCAAAGCAAAACATTAAAACAATGATTTAACACTCACAAAGTACCTTTCTATTTAGACCTCAATTTTCCTACCTAAAAAAAAAAAAACCTGCTGTGAATTAAGAAATGTCATGGCTCCTTTAGATTGAATAAATATACAATCATTTAATACAAAACATTTTATAAATATTAATATCAAACTCAAGAAGACAAAATTAACATGTTTAATTCTTCTTTTTCTCAATGTTTAATAAAGTGCTGGTAAAGGAATCGGGCAGAAAAATATTACAGAAAAAGAGTTAGAACAGAGGCCTTCGGTAGCTGAGAAATTTTAACACGGATCATGTGAGGGAAAGAGATATGCAAGAGCTGGGGTTTTAAGTAGATGCAGCCCCAGACAAATAGGGATTTAGAAAGAGGTATCAGAAATCATAAGGACCTAGGTGGGAGAAATTACAAAAAACTTATCCAGAGCTAAAGAAAGAGACGAGTCTTCAAAACAGGCCAGGCGAAAACAAAGATTCAGGCCCACAAACATAGTTGTGAAGCTTTATATCCATAAGAATAAGTAAAAGATCTTACAGCTTACATACACCAAGGAAAAAAATACTTGGTCATCTACAAACAACACAAATCTGATAGCGTCTAACTTTCTGTCCCTGACAATGGAAACTAGAAAACAGTGGAGCAACATTTTAAAAGTTCAGAGGCAACTTATTTTTAACCAATAATTTTATTATCTAGTGAAACTGTTATCTCAATGGAAGGGGTGAAATAATATTTTCAAGCATGCAGGAAACATGCAGAAAGCTTATCACAAATGCATGTGTTCTGAGAAAGGACGTTCATGGAAACCAATCTCAGAGTGTAGGCTGTGCAGGAGACCTGGAAATTATTTGGTTCAAGTCAAGTCATTAGGCTCCACATTTGTCCATTTTGTGTTGCTATAACAAAATACTCGAGGCTCGATACTTTTTGAAAAAAAAAAAAAAAAAGAGGCTCATTTAGCTCACAGTGTTGGAGGCTGGAAGTCTAAAGAGAAGGGCCCCCTGGATGCCATTGTGCAGGGGGTGCATGGTGGAAGGAGAGGCCACAGGTTGGCGTTTGAAGCTGTAGGGGGAAAAAGAGAATGAAGAGCAGAACTATCAGAAGCCATTGTCCTCGCCGAGCGGAGGGATGGGTGAAGTGGGGAAGGGAGAAGGAACTGCTTGTTTTTAAGCGTTTGTCCATGAGTATTTGTTTTGGTGATGTTGCCATCGCCCCCCCCCCCCACACACATCTGTACATGTATGCAGACTACATACAAATGCACCCACGTGCACATGGAAATTATTTTCAATGCTAGAGCTTGGCACACAGAATCTTTTGTGACTGCTGTGCAGGAGCTTCTTCATAGCTCCAACTCTAACCAAGAATACTTTCCTTTCTTTAGGCAGATATGTCGCTGGGCCTCACCCATAAGATTCTGTGAGAATTGCCTCCTGCCTTTGCCTAAACCTCTCTTGTGAGACTTAAAACCAGTCTCCCCATTTGGAAATGACTTAATCCATCTGCCACTGCGGGGTCCTCACGTTTGTTCTTCCCTGCTTCTTGGGAAACTCTCCTCCCAGGCCTTCCTGAGCCTTGCTTGTCCACACCCCCCATGGCGCTCTGCAGGAGGACTTTTCTGATGTCTCCAGCTAAAGTACAGCCTCTGTCACTGTAAGAAAGCCGTTCTCTATTTAATAGATCGTACACATAGACGAGTTATTCATAATGCATATATACACGAATTCACAATAAAGTAAAATGGAATGATTTTCAGTGCATCCCAAATCTAGCTGGCAGATAAAACATTTCTGTACTTCGGAAGCCCTCGTAGGTCTCAAACCAATCAGTTCCCCTCATTCCTCAGATCTTGCCATTCTGCAGAATTCCATGGTATTAACGACCTTGCATTTCTTTTTTTTTATAAATTTTATTTATTTTTTCACAGGTATAGGGTTATAGACAGTGAGAGAGAGAGAGAGAAAGGTTTTCCTTCCATTGGATCACCCCCCAAATGGCTGCTACAGCCAGTGCGCTGCTCCAATCCAAAGCCAGGAGCCAGCTGCTTCTTCCTGGTCTCCCATGTGGGTGCAGGGGCCCAAGCACTTGGGCCATCCTCCATTGCCCTCCCAGGCCACAGCAGAGAGCTGGACTGGAAGAGGAGCAACCAGGACTAGAACCCGGCGCCCAATTGGGATGCCGGTGCTGCAGGCAGAGGATTAACCTAGTGAGCCACGGTGCCGGCCCCAATGACCTTGCATTTCTTTATCATAGATGTATGCATTCTTAAACCTGTCACTGTTTAGTTTGGTCTGTCTTTTAACTTCACATACAAAGAGTCATAATCTTTTTCACTTAATATAATATTTGAGAATCTATACTGATGTATACAGCTGTAGTTTCACTACTTATATTATTCTAGTATAAGGCAATAACACACTTTATCCATTCTAATGCTCTAAGTAAGCATTTGGATTTTTCCCAGATCTTTGTTATTATAAATAATGTTCCCATGAATATTTTTGTCCATGTTTTGGCTATAACAAATATTTCTCTAGAATTAGAATGACAGCATCATGGGCTCAGTACAAGTAAATAATTCCAAACTGTCTATGTGGTTGTCCAATTCACCCTCCAATTAGGAGTGGTAAGAATGGTTGCTTCACATCCTAACAGATACTTGGTAGGACATTCCATTGTCCACCAGTTTCGGCAATCTGCAGGGTAAATGGACACTCACTGGGCCATCTCATCCTTTCCCATTTCACAACCTGCATTGATCACTCACTAAGATTATGTCATATCACATCTTATTTGTGTGATTTTGTTTGTTTCTTCCACCAAAATAGAAGCTTCACAAAAAACAGGATGTGTCCATCTTGTCATTGCTATATTAAACCTTGTTTGCATAAACGAATGAACCAATCTTGCTGTTATAAGCCAGAAGTAGAGCCACTGCGACTCAAAAATGGCAAGAATGATGGAAAAAAGGAAGACAGTGATTTGATTATGGGTGAATACTGGAAGGAAGCAGGAACGAAGAAACAGAATAAATGGAGGTTAATTCATACACACACATACATATACATGCACACACACAATATACATGTTTAAAAAGATAATGTGAGGTTGGAACCAATTGAAGGCAGCATAAGAGCACCATGAGAACATGACTCTAATATTCCTAATTGAAATGTGGGTGGTAGGGAAGGAAACGCAGTTGGCCCAGCTTCCATTTTGTCATCAATGGACTCAAGCAATCCCGTATAGAAAATATTTTGGGGAAAATTCATCTGTACTGAACACATGCAGACTTCCTTCTCATGTGAAGTATGATAACTATCTGCAGAGTGTTTACATTGCACTGCATGATATAAATAATCTTGAGATGATTCAAAGTATATGGGAGGTTGTGTGTGGGTTCTACGCTAACACTACCTCATTTAAGTAGGGGACTTCAGCACCCATGGATTTAGGTATTTGAAGGCGTCCTGGAACGCAAAGTAAAAGACAGTTTCTTGCCGCCATCACCAGGTGGCAGGGTGAGCCCAGGACAGCGTAGTTGCTGTTCTGCTTTGGGGGTGGGGGCTTGGAGGTGGGAGTGAAGGAAAGCATTAGCTGGTCTCAAATGATCACGAGAGCAGGATGCCACCAGACATTAGTGTGCTATCAGTGCCTTGTAAACTGGGTGCTCACATTTGGAGGCTATTTGTTATCTATAGAATCTTTCTTGGTGGTAACCCAGGTATTGAAATGCTATTAAGTTGGCAATGTGGCAGATGGAAGTGAGTTTGTCTTTAAATTATTCTATTCATCTTAGTTCCCCAAACAAGCCAAGGTCACTGAGTTAACGATTTTATTGATACAAATACAAATATAAAAAATGCTGTCACTCATTCGTTTCTGATCCTGAGACTTTATCCTCTCAGATACGGTATGGAATCGCTTTTCACATCTAGTTCCCAAAAAGCAGTTGCTCAGTTTCCAATTGGAGTGACTTTTGGCTAAGTTTGATGAAGAGTTGATTACTATTTGCTTAAGCTGTGATCAAATAAATCAGTTGCCCACAGGCTTCAGGAGCAACATGTAGGTAATTAACTTTCCGAAAATCGAGACCCGTGGCGTGACTTGGCTGGCGGGATGAATGAAGGATCCTCAGTGCCAAGTTTAGTACCTAATCAAACTTCACGGCTTTGAGTGGCAAACTGAACTCCAGCCCATCGTGCAAGTCTATTTACCTTTGATAAAACACCATTTCCTCTTTCTAATGAAGAAAAAACACATGATGTTTCAAGATGTTTTTGAAGAAAATGAAAGACGTGAACTAAGCCTTAAATGTTAAATGCTTCTTCCTGAACAACTTAACACACAGATAGGTCAAACAAGCACACGGAGAGGCGTGAGGTGCAGCCGCCACGTGAGTTGAGACCTAAAGGGTTTAGGAAATTGTCCTGGAGGATGCAAGGAGTTAACAGTAAGGACCAGAAGAAATAGCAATGCTAAGTTTGACTTTCTCTGGATTGGGCTGGAAAAGTCGTAGAGAACATCCAAGGAATTTCTACTCACCGTATTCTCAACATCCAGACATGCTGAAGGGTTGGGAGAAGGCGAACTCCTCTGTGGTGTGGGGAGCCTCTGTGCCCTTCGCCTGGAGATCACAATCAGTTGTTTGAGTTCTGTCGATGCAGACGCAAGGAGGACAGGACACCTGAGCCTGTCTCATGCTTTCAAATGTCACTGCTTTCTCTGGATAGTTCAGGTAACTTGGGTGAAGTTTTGGAGCATCCTCACAATCGTCCATTCTTTGTTCCTTTTTTGTACTGTGGTTCCGACAGAATTTCAGATCCAGGCTACATCTCCGTCCCCCACATCCCTGATCTCAAGCAAGATTTATCGACGGGAGAAATTCTTCAGACTAGCAAAGCTTTCCTAATTCATACACAGCACACCTCTGCTCCTACGGGGCTTGAACAGTGCAGTAATTACCCAGAAATGTGATGCTTACCGTATTTTATTGCACTTGCAAAATGAAATGTATACATAAAAATTAGGAGAGCCGTTAGATGCAATGTATTAAGTAGGTATTATGGGCATCCTGGCTGGGGCCATGACATCATTCAAAGCCAATCAGAAGTCGCCATGCGACCCACTTCTAACCACTGTTCATAAACAGGCTGTATTTCAGCGACTGCTTCTTTCACTGAAATCATTCATACAACCCAATCAAGACCTGCAGTGTGTGTGAAGCTTATCTGATCTGACTGTTTGCATTTCTTGTCACTTTCCAAGATTTATATTTCTTTTCAGTACATGGAATTTGTTTTGAACTAGAGGGGAAGATCTTACTAAAAATAGAAAATCTTTTAAAATTATATCCTGGGATAATTCTTAAATATGAGATTTTAGATCGGGAGAAAGAGAAGCCATTACCAAGAGAAAGCTGCAACATGACCAGAGAATGTACTCATAGTGATGATAACGTGTATTTTATAATATGTATTATGAACGTTGCTAACTATTCATATGCTTTTGCAAAGCCCAATAGGATCAAGATCTGAATCATTTGCTTTCTGACTATAGAATTAATTATTGTTTAAGTTAGCACAGGTAAGAAATGTGATTCAAAAGGACAGAACAAAAATTTACATCTAAAAACTAGAGACTTTACACAGTCTCAATCTTCATCATTCACTCATCTTGCAACTTGTCCTGAGATCTGCCAAGACCTTTTATGTTCTTTAGAAGTGCTTTTTTTTCTGAAAGAGACGTATTATCTGTTTGCATTTTTAAGACTTTTTAATTGAAGTTTAACACGTATACATACACAGTTTTTCCATAATACACATTCCCATTACTTTGTCAAAGATACTTCACATGTGTGGATCTTGAAAGTTTTTGCACCAAGATAAACTTGTCTTTTAATTCCACTTTTCATGAACTTTTGAAGTGTCCTTATACAGAACAGTACACATACAAATACTATTATCAGAACAGATTGCAATTCTTCAGTTCTTCCCTAAATTCAAATACTCAAATTTGATACTTGATATTTGACATCCAAATATTAAATTTGAGTATTTGAATTTAGGGAAATTAGGGAAATTAACACTTGTGTTCAGTGGTTTTTTGATATTTGACATCGGATGTCAAATCTCAAAAAACCACTGAACACAAGTGTTAATTTAATTTCATTTTAACAAATCTAATATGGCATTTTGGTATTAAAAGATCACAGTATTTTAAATATTAATTCTCATCATTTCTTCATAAAGTTTGACATTGGAAGAGGACTAAGGTAGAAAAAGCTACTTGCACAACAAATATCCCTGTTCTCCTTTTCCTGAGCTTGATTTTCAGTTTATCCCAAAGCATAACTTTCCCATCATTACTTGTAGCTCAGTATGGCCATGTGACTAAGCTCCAGACAATACAATGTCAGTGTGATAGAAACTTCCAGAAAGTCTCTTTCAATGCAGTCTCCATCTCCAAAGAGGCTATGAAGGCATCGCATCAGCCCTGGATAGCTGACCCAGATTTCTTCACACTGGAGAGAAATAAACTTCTATTCTTTGGAGCTATGTTAGAGTTCTCTTGATTTTAAGTGATGCTTACTGGAAGGTACCTTCTCATCTATGTCCATTAGAGCTTCCCTAAAGTAGCCAGGAAGAAGTCATCCTGTCTAACACAGATCAAAACTACATAGCTAAAAAAACTACATAGTTATTTATAGAGCACACACTATCATTGACATTCTCTCATGGAATCCTCCTGAGGTGGGTGTTATTGAACCCATTCTGTAGAAGAGGTAAGTGAAAACATCCGAGAGGGAAATACCCCTCCAGCCTCACAACACATAGGTGGGCTGACTGGGTTCAAGCCCAGGTCTGTCTGTGAACTTCACTTTGGCACTCTGTAGACCCTTACCCCAAGTCTCAGCCTAAAAGTTCCAAATGTTCCTGGGGGACCCTGAAATCCCTCTAAGGAATCGCTGGCAGAAATGGAAGTCCGGAGCGCTTAGCGTGTTGTTGGCAACAACTTGGAGGTTAATAAGCCAGGACGAGGAGGCACTGAGTGGCGCAGGAAGATGGCAGGTCTGTGGTGGAGTAAGAACATGGTGACATCCAGAGGACTCCTGGGAAGAGAATCCAGAAACATTCGGCTCAACCTTCAAGCAAACCACTCCTCTTCAGTGTCTTGTCCGAGCTTTGTCCAATGAGATCCCATCAACACAGAAAAAGGCAAATGCTTTCTTATTTTGCCTTATGCAATAGGAGAGGTACAAAGGAGCCTACCTTGTAAGTCTGTATAATATATATTTTTTTAATTTGGAAAGCAGTAAGTGAGGAATCATGTTTGGGAGTCAGTGCACACAGTGGCTGTTCACCTCAGTAGGGTCTGAGGGGTTAGAGTCTCAAGAACTCCACCAGCTACAGTGTTTTGGGCAACATAAAATGTTTCTGACCATCCATGTGTACCAAACCCAGGTGTTTTCCAAGGGCTTCTCTTGGTTTATTTTGCTTCCCACTCTATGTGAAGAAATCGTGGCTGAACCAGATCCCCCTCGTTTGTGATGGTTCCTTCTTCAGCGGGCATCCCATGGTCTGTGAAAATTCCCAAGAAGCTACAGAAGAGCAAGACTTGGTCCCCAGCATCTAGTTTGGTGTCCATGGGGAGTAGGCGGTTGTTGACTGACCGGTAAAGTACAACTGAAGAAAAACAGAGGGCTTGATCATGTGCTAAAGCCAGTTAGGCAGGTTTGTTTCCCAACTCTGGATGCATACAAGAGCTTTTCCTTAGGTCACTGACCTCGGTGAACCTCATCGGAAAAATGGAGATGAGATCAACTGTTCTTGGAGAGCTGTTGAGGGGATTCAATGACGCATATTAACCAATAAACAGTAGCTTCTGTAGCTGTAGTTTTTACTGGTTGTTGAACCAAGACAACCCACCAGAAGGGGGCACTGTGGAACCAGTCAGTCCCTCAAGGAACCATGAATTCTGATTTTTAAGTGAATTATTGAAAATATGTGACTACTTTATTTTCTCTTTTCTCACCTTTCCCTTCTTACATAAGACATAATGGAGAAATCCTTCAAAGCATTCTCTTGTAAGCACAGCTCAGTTGGCCAATGTCCTGGAGGGCCAGGGTGGTGTCTGAAAGCCACTGGTCTGAACCAAGTATGCTTAAAGTTTGTCCTTAGCCCATTGTACCCTGATCTCTCCGTATAGTTGTCTGTCTCTGGCACTGTATGCAGAGACCAACTTATTCATATCTATAAGAGGGGACGTTGGCCGACGTCGCAGCTCACTAGGCTAATCCTCCGCCTTGTGGCGCCGGCACACCGGGTTCTAGTCCCAGTTGGGGCACTGGATTCTGTCCCGGTTGCCCCTCTTCCAGGTCAGCTCTGTGCTGTGGCCAGGGAGTGCAGTGGAGGATGGCCCAAGTGCTTGGGCCCTGCACCTGCATGGGAGACCAGGAGCAAGCATCTCGCTCCTGGCTTTGGATCGGCTCAGGGCGCCAACCGTAACGGCCATTTGAGGAGTAAACCAATGGAAAGAAGACCTTTCTCTCTGTCTCTTTCTTTCTCTCACTGTCTAACTCTGCCTGCCCCCCCCCAAAAAGAGGGGACGTCAAAAATTCATGGAAAGTAGAATTGAAAGATAAGTTATTCTGGTGCACAACATTTTAAAAGCCATGTGTACTTTTTTTCATAACATGCATTTTCAACAAATTTTTTTCAAGATCCCTTATGTGCATGGATTTCAAAAACAAAATTGGAGTGAAATAAGCTTTTAATCTCACTTTCCACCAAGTTTTGGGAGTATCCGCCTATCTTTTAGCACATAGTTGATGACTTATAACCTAGTGACTGCTCAACAAGTATTTGTTGAGACACAGAAGGTTAAGCCACTGCTTGCTGGAATCCGACGCAGGAGTGTCCGATTGAATTCCAGCTGCTCTGCTCCCTATCCAGCTTCCTGCTACTGCACGTGGGAAGGCAGGGGATGATGGTTCAAGTAATTGGGCCCTACCCCACACACAGAAGACCCAGATGGAGTTCCTGGCCCCTGGCCTCAGCATGCCCCAGGCTTGGCTGTTAGGCATTTAAGGAAGTAAATCAGAGGATGAAAATTCTCAATCTCAATCTCTGTCTCTGTGTCATTCTTTCATATAAATAGATAAATCTTTAAGATAAATAAAGTGAGTGGGAAAAATGAGTTAAGTCAAATGTTGGATTTGTCCAAGAACTCACTTCTCCCCTTTCCAGTTCTGTTCATCCCTAGGATCAGCAGGGACTTCCAAAGTGTATGAGGAAGTCAGTCCAAAACAAATTCAGTGCTTGGCCCCGAGGTCCAGAAAGCATCTAGCTCCTGAATGAGACGCTGGCAAAATCTCCACAGTGAAGCAGAGAAAAGAAAATTAAGTCAGAAAAAAGCCAGAGAGGCGGACGCCGCAGCTCACTAGGCTAATCCTCTGCCTGCGGCGCTGGCACCCTGGGTTCTAGTCCTGGTTGGGGCGCCAGATTCTGTCCCGCTTGCTCCTCTTCCAGTCCAGCTCTCTGCTGTGGCCTGGGAAGGCAGTGGAGGATGGCCCAAGTGCTTGGACCCTGCACCCACATGGGAGACCAGGGACTCCTTGTCTCATGCATCCTGATGTGGGAGGAATCCCACTGAGGCGTCCTAGTCCAGTGTCTGAGCGTTAGTCCTCGTCATAGGGAAGTTCCACTGGGAGCCGCTCTGGGTTTTAGGTGACGGTCTGCATGGCTCAGGGCTGAAGAGCCGGAAGCAGAAACCTGCAAGCACAGCTCCCAGAGGTCCTCGGCGACCCACTGGGATCCTCAGCCTATTTTGCGAGGTGTATACAAAAAGAAAATGTTCATTGCCGGTGAGATTTAAGAAACCGGGGACTTCTAGAGCCCACTTGTCTCCACTACCCCCTCTCTAACTTCCCAATGGTCTTTCCTCTTGTGTGCCCCTCCAGCCCAGACCACCTTGGCATGGGTGGCCATTAATATGTTATTTCCCTTTCCTGTTATCACAATATAAAGGACCTTGGCGTTGACCTCTCTATCAAAACATCCTTTGTTTAGAATGAAAAGCTATTCACGGGTCCAGCCTTATCTATAGGGTTTAACCAGAGGATCAAATCCAAAGAGCAGAATTCGTTTACTTTGTAGTAAATGAGCTCAGTTAAGAAGTCTCAATTTTGGCAGAAAGGTGCATTAATCACAAGGAGAAGAACAGATCTCGCTTTTCACAGCTCCTGGTTTACTTTCAATACAGTTACACAGTGGGGCTTTGTTCCTGAAAAGTAGCACTGTATTTAAATACAGTAAATATAACAAAATTGCCTTCTTAAAATTACACAAGAGTTCCTCCAGCCCAGGATGCCCATAATGGCCTCAGTGTTGCCGGACTAACTTTACGGCTTCAAAAAGGCCCTAAATTAGTTTGGACAGATGGGTTTTATCCCGAGGAAATCAATGAGTTTTTGTGAGTCTGACTTAATTTTTATGCAGCTAGCACTTTGAGATGAAATTAAAATATGTATGAAAAACATATTAAAGTTTCCCTTGGGCCTACAGTTGTTTGTACATTTACAAGGTGTTAAAGAGATGATTTAAAAACGAACTCTATAAGGGATCAATGCATGCAAACCATGATTTATGGCCTTTCATGACAATTTTGACACTTTGGGCCTAATGTCTCGTGCGTGTTGAACTGCTAATTATCTTTTAATTCATAAGGGCTTCGTGGCATTTTATAAGTGTAATATAATCTATGGGGCTGGATCACATAGAAAAACTCGGAAGACAACATGCTTCTCACATCCGGCTGAGTGGTTAACATGTGTGAGAAACTTTGGCCCAAACCCACCCAAGAAGGCCTCTTCGTGATGCCATAAAACTGGACCCCTGCTTCCACCTGCACAAATCCAGAAAAAGTCAAAGGTTTTATTTTTTTAAGGTATGTGTAGGATTAAGGCCTTAGAGGATTAGAAATTATATTTCCAACACAAGCCAAGAAATCAACAGTACCTAGAATATAAGTTGGGGCCTAATAAATATTGACTGATTAAATATTTAATTGAATGTTTGATGCCAGTTGTTCTATTGCAAGCCAGATTATTCAACAATTTTCCTTTAGTGATATAACACATACGGAGCATGCATCTCCTATGGGCCAGACCGTGTTCTTGGTTCTAGAAGGAGCCCAAAGGGCCCAGTCCAGGGGCTGAGAGGGCAGCTTGACTCAGGAAACCACGATCACACTACCCACAAAGGGGGCCGACCCAAGGTGGAGCAAAGTTTCAGCTGAGGCCTGACACCAACAAGACAACATGGTATTACTATTTGCTCACTTCCTTTTCACAGATGAGGAAACGGAGGTCCAAGGACACAAGCTAGCCTGTCTAAAATTCTGCAGTTGGATGGTAAAAACAGTACTAGCTCCGAGCTTTCGAGAACTGGCTCATGAAGCTATAATTTTTTTGGGGGGGGTTGCAAAAAAAATCCTAACTGAACAGATCATGAACACTGATTGCTTAAGGTTTGTCTGCTTTTGCGCACCAACATGGGTCTCTAAAATTATTATCACCTTGCCTATCAGTCCCTGGAAATTCCTATCTGCTTGGGAAATGTGAATACTGTTGTTGTCTGCTAGGGAGTTCTGGGATTAGTGTTCCCAGCTGGGACAGAATCCATTTAGGGCATGGACACAATGGAGGAGGAGGAGGCGCCTTCTGGATACAACTTAGAGTTGTTGTCCACTGGGTTCCACCTTAGAATCACATGTCGGGAGATTATCTGAACTATTTTCACTGAAACTTTGCTGAGTGGGACATGCACAGGTGTAGGTAGAAAGATGGAGTGGGTTGGGGGAAGCCAGGTGATCCCTTAGATTTATGACCATCAACAGTCATGAAGCACTTACTACGGGACTGGTGTGTCACATGGATGGTTTTACTTAACCACAAAGCAATCCCTGGAGATAAGGATTCCTACCAAACCCATACAGCAAACAATCACAGCATGAAGCGGCTGTTGGCCAGATGTTGTAAGTCCACACTCTTCCCACCAAGATCTTCAGCTTCTAAGTCCCTTCTTGAGCTCTGCCTGTGGAATCTGGGCTGAGGCCAAAGTTGTCAGAGGACAGCCTTGGGCACAGGTGTCAGGAAGCAGCAGCCTGGCTGGGGAAGTCAGTCCTGTGTCTTAGAAGCAAAGCACAGCGAGCCTGGGGCCGTGGATCCCAGATCAGGGGTCAACAGGTGCCATGGACACTCAGAGAACATCCCCACTGGGAGAGGCCAAAGTTCCCAGAGGAGATGAATTCGCAGGGCCATGTATCTGCCTGGCAGGTGTCTGGGTGACCAGCGCAGGAAATCCAAGTGATAGTGCTGTTAAACTGAGTTTGGCTAAACTGGTCTCCATCTTTGGCAGGAAAAAGTTCAGCCAGAATCAGCCGCTGTGCACAGGGAACCGCACCTTAGTTCCAGACGCTAACACATTTCCACCTTACTTATGGTTCATTCCCCAGATGGCCACACACACAGCAATGGGCCTGGGCCAGGCTGAAGCCAGTAGTCAAGAGCTCCTCCCAGGTCTCCCATGTGGGTTGCAGGGGCCCAAGCACTTGGGCCATCATCTACTGCTTTCCCAGGTGCATTAGAGAGAAGCTATATTGGAAGTGGAGCAGCCAGGTCTCGAACCGGCACCCATCTGGGATGCTGGTGTCAAAGGTGACAGCTTTACCAGCTATGCCACAACGCCGATCCATACCATTTCCTTTTCTCTGGCTATAAATATGGTCTGCACTTTGGTCTGGAATGCTGTCTCACCCCAGAATATTTTCTTGCTCAATAAACCTTGTTAAATTTAACTCATTCTCAGATTTTTCTTTAACAACATCTTCTATCCTCCTTATGCTGGTAAGTCTGGGGAGACCAACACGGCTCAACTGCTCCATCAGCAACAAACACTTCCCTCTTTCACTCTCCTTGGCATGTAGCTCTCCTCATGGTGGCAGAATGGTTGCTGTACCTCAGGGCATAATAATCCCATTTCAGACAAGAGTAGGATGAAGCAAGAAGTGATAAGAATTATATCTCTTGGGAGGACAAAAACTTCACCAACACATATTCCACTGGCCCAGAGTGTGTTAGTGAGCCAAGCCCAAGGACACATGGGAAAGAAATGAGCAAACTGTTGGAAAGCCTTCAGACCATCAGAAATATCCACATTTTTCTTCATAGACTGATCCAAACTGAAGTTCTGTTGATAAAAAAAAAGGGGGAGAAAAGATATTGAGCAGGCATGGGGCACTGTCTGTGACAGGCCGCAGAGGTGAACTAGGGCTAGAACAAGTAGACAAAGGAGGGAGTGGGTTTCAGGCAAAAAGAACCGCACATGGCAGAAACCACATGAACAAGGGGACAAGAGCTGGGAGTCCGGAGTGTGTAGAACAGTTACGTGGGAACGGAGGCTGGACAGCCTACTGGGGTGAAATTAGACATTGCTTTGGACCCTTGCTTTTGTAAACTTCATTTTAATTCCATAGGCAATCACAGGGCATTGATAATTGTGTGTGTGCAACTTTATTGAGGTAAAACTGTCATACAGCAAGCTGCACTACTTAAATCGCAGTTTGCTGGGTGTTGACATATTTATACTCCCACCACGCCATCACGGTGATCGTGATAATTAACATTTCCAATATCCCTGATCCTTCCTCAGGCTCCTCCCTCACCCATCCCTCTGTCCTGGTAGTCACGGCCCTGCTTTCTACCACTACATAGTTTGCAGGTTTTAGAATATTTGGGATTCATGCACATTGTTGCACGAGTTAAGAATTCATTTTTATTGCTGTGTCACCTGTTCTTAGGCTGATGCCTCTTCTTACAAAGAAATTGCTGTAAACATTCCTATGCAAGTCTTATAGTGAACATAGGCCTTCATTCATCTTGGAAAACTATCTAGGGCCGGAATGCCTGGGTCATATAGTAAGTTTACATTTATGTTGTTAAGAGGTTGCCAAGGCACACATGTGGTGTAGCAGTTAAGATGACACTGGCAGTGCCTGCCTTCCCTATCAGAGTGCTTGGGATCGAGTCTTAGCTCCACTCCCAATTCCAGCTTTCGGCTAGTGCCCACCCTGGGAAGCAGCAGGTGATGGCTCAAGTAGTTGGTCCTTTCTACCCATTTGGAGATCCTGGCTGAATTCTGGCTCCTGACACCGAGCTGCTCCAGCCCCAGCTATTGTGGGTAGTTGAGGAGTAAACCCATGAATGGGAGCGCTCTCTCTCTCTCTCGTTTTCAAATAAACAAAATAAGTGGTTTTTTTTTAAGATTTTATTTATTATTTGAGAGGTAGAGTTACAGACAGTGAGAAGGAGAAACAGAGAGAACGGTCTTCCTTCCATTGGTTCACTCCCCAAATGGCCGCAACAGCAGGAGCTGTGCTGATCCGAAGCCAGGAGCCAGGAGGCTCCTCCCAGTCTCCCATGCGGGTGCAGGGGACGAAAGGACTTGGGCCATCCTCCACTGCTTTCCCAGGCCATAGCAGAGAGCTGGGTCAGAAGAAGAGCAGCCAGAACTATAACTGGTGCCCATACGGGTTGCTGATGCCAGAGGCAGGGGATCAACCTACTGCGCCATGGCACTGGCCCCTAAAGTAAGTGTTTTTTACAAAAGAAATCACCAGGTTATTTTCTAAACAATTTCTAAATCATGTCATTTCACGTCCCTACCAGCAGTATTTGAGTGCTCCAAGTCTTCTCCAACACTGAGGATGCACAGTCTTTTTAATTTTTGTCATTCTAATGGTATGTAGTGATTTCTCATTACGATTTTAATTTGAAATTCCCTGAAAATTAATGATGCTGAGCATCTTGTTATGAGCTCATTGACCATTCCTATATCTTCTTTAAGGAAGTGTTGAGATTTTGGGCTTATATTTAAAAAATTAGAATGTTCTTCTTTGATGAATTCTTTACATATTTTGGATGTAATTCCTTTGTTTTAAATTAGCTGCAGATACTTATCCCTGTTGGAAGCATGTCTTTTTATTCTCTTAACAGTGTCTGTCAAATAACAAAATTATTTAACTGTTATAAAGTAAAATTTATCAACTTTTCTTTTATGGTTTCTACTTTTTTTTTTTTAAAGTGTATTTATTTATTTGAAATGTAGAGTTACAGAGAGGGAAAAGGAGAGGCAGAGGCATCGAGAGTCTGCCATCCCTTGATTCACTCCCCAAATGGCTGCAACAGCCAGGGCTGGGACAGACTGAAGTCGGGAGCCAGGAGCTTCTCCAAGGTCTCCCATGTGGGTTCAGGGACCAAGCTCTCAGGTCATCTTCCATTACTTTCCCAGGTGCATTAGCAGGGAGTTGGATCAGAAGTGGAGCAGCTGAGACTAGTACAAGCACCCAAAGGGGATGCCGGTACCGCAGGCGGTGGCTTAACCCACTACACCACAGCGCCGGCCCCTATTTTTTGTGTTCTAATAAACTCATGTCAACTCACGGGCCTGCAATGTGCTGCAATGGATTGAGCTGCAGCTTGCGACACCAGCATCCCCTATCACAGCACCGGTTTCAGTCCCAGCTGCTCTGCTTCCACTCCAGATCCCTGCTAATGCGCCTGGGATACAGCAGATAATGGGCCCATACTTGAGTGCCCGCTACCCACATGAGAGACCCAGATGGAGTTCCTGGCTTCTGGCTTTGCCTGGCTCACCCCTGGCTGTTGTGGCTATTTGAGGAAGTGAACCAGTGAATGGAAGATCTCACTTGCACTCTCTCTCTCTCTCTTTCCATCTATATCTCAGTCTTTCCTTCTCTGTCGCTCAACCTTTCAAATAATTTTTAAAATCTTACAAAAGACATTCATGTCTACTTTAAGCTCTCAAAGATTTGTTTCCTAGAAATTTTACAGTTTAACCCCTTACATTTGTGATCCATTTTGAGTTCATTGTTTTTTTTTTTTGTTCGTTTGTTTGTTTTTGCTTTTTGTTTGTTTGTTTTTTTTTGACAGGCAGAGTGGACAGTGAGAGAGAGAGACAGAGAAAGGTCTTCCTTTTGCCATTGGTTCACCCCCCCAATGGCCGCCGCGGCCGGCACGGCGGGCGCACTGCGGCCGGCGCACCGCGCTGATCCGATGGCAGGTGCCAGTTACTTATCCTGGTCTCCCATGGGGTGCAGGGCCCAAGCACTTGGGCCATCCTCCACTGCACTCCCGGGCCACAGCAGAGAGCTGACCTGGAAGAGGGGCAACCGGGACAGAACCCGGCGTTCCGACCGGGACTAGAACCTGGTGTGCCGGCGCCGCAAGGCGGAGGATTAGCCTAGTGAGCCGCGGCACCAGCCGGAGTTCATTGTTATACACATTGTGAAGTAAGAGCTGATGTTCTTTTTTCCAAATAAATATCCAGTTGATCTAACATTCTTTGTTGAAAACTTTCCTTTCTCCATATAATTGCTTTGAAATCTTTGATAAAAAGTTGGCCATGTGAGTGTGTGTCTATTTTTGAAGTCTTTTTTCTGTTTCATGTATGATCTATATATTTGCCAATATCAAACTAACTTGGTCATGATGGTATTATATTAAGTCTTGAAATCATCTAGGGTAAGTCACTCAGATTTTCTTTAGTTATTCTAAGTTCTTACATTTCATATAAAGTTTAGAATTTTTGGCTTGTTATTTTCTGTCTTTAACAGGTCTACTAGAATTCTGATTGAGATTGTGTTGAATTTATAAATTAACTCAGAGAGAATTATCAGCAATACTGAATCTTCTAATCTGTGGACATGTATATCTCTTTATTTAGTGATGTCTTCTTATTTTCTCTTGGTGATGTTTTATAGCTTTTAGAGTAGAGGTTTTTGACACCTTTTGTTAAATGTATGTCTGTATATTTGTAGTCTCATGGACAGTTTTTGAGCAACAGATGGTATAGGCTGTCTAACCAGAGGCTAACAGAACAAATGGAAGAAAGGCAACTTCACAAGCCAATTAAGAGTTGGGGGTGGGGGGTGGAGATGGCACTGTGGCGTAGTGGGTGAGGCTGCCGCCTGTGGGGCTGGCGTTCCGTGTGGGCACCGGTTCGAGTCCTGGCTGCTCCACTTCCAATCCAGCTCTCTGCTATGGCCTGGGAGAGCAGAGGAGGGTGGCCCAGGTCTTTGGACCCCTGTGTCCGCTCAGGAGACCTGGAGGGGACTTCTGGCTCCTGGCTTCGGATCGGCATGGCTCTGGCCATTGTGGGCAATCGGGGAGTGAAGCAGCTGATGGAAGACCTCTCTCTCTCTCTCTCTCTCTCTCTCTCTCTCTCTAATTTTCCTTCTCTCTGTGTGTAACTCAGACTTTCAAATAAATAAATAAATCTTAAAAAAAGAGTAAATAGGCCGGCGCCGTGGCTCAATAGGCTAATCCTCCACCTTGCGGCGCCGGCAAACCGGGTTCTAGTCCCGGTTGGGGCGCCGGATTCTGTCCCGGTTGCTCCTCTTCCAGGCCAGCTCTCTGCTATGGCCAGGGAGTGCAGTGGAGGATGGCCCAGGTGCTTGGGCCCTGCACCCCATGGGAGACCAGGAAAAGCACCTGGATCCTGGCTCCTGCCATCGGATCAGCACGGTGCGCCGGCTGCTGCAGCGGCGGCCATTGGAGGGTGAACCAACGGCAAAGGAAGACCTTTCTCTCTGTCTCTCTCTCTCACTGTCCACTCTGCCTGTCAAAAAAAAAAAAAAAAAAAAAAAAAGAGTAAATAGCCGGCGCCGTGGCTCACTAGGCTAATCCTCCGCCTAGCGGCGCTGGCACACCGGGTTCTAGTCCCGGTCTGGGCGCCGGATTCTGTCCCGGTTGCCCCTCTTCCAGGCCAGCTCTCTGCCGTGGCCAGGGAGTGCAGTGGAGGATGGCCCAGGTGCTTGGGCCCTGCACCCCATGGGAGACCAGGATAAGCACCTGGCTCCTGGCTCCTGCCATCGGATCAGCGCAGTGCGCCGGCCGCAGCGCGCCAGCCGCGGCGGCCATTGGAGGGTGAACCAATGGCAAAGGAAGACCTTTCTCTCTGTCTCTCTCTCTCTCACTATCCACTCTGCCTGTAAAAAAAAAAAAAAAAAAAAAAAAAAGAGTAAATAGAGGGGTCAGCACTGTGCCATAGCAGGTAGGACCACCACCTGCAGTGCTGGCATCCCATGTGGGCACCAGTTTGAGTCCCGGCTACTCCGTTTCCAATCCAGCTCCCTGCTGGTGTGTCTGGGAGGGTAGTGAAGGATGACCCAAGCTCTTGGGCCTCTGCCACTGACATGGAGAGCCCAGGGGAAGTTGTAATCTCATCTCTCTCTTCCTCTCTCTCCCTGACTCGGCCTTTCAAATAAATAAATATTTTTTTTTAAAAAAAGAGTATATAGGAATAGTCCACACAGGACATCTAGCTGAAGAAATACATTAGGTGGGTATCCAGCAGCATTAAACACTTACCACAATGAAGGTTGTGTTTTTGGAAGGTGATGGAAAACGGTTGTGTTTTTGGAAGATTGGAATATCATCTGGGAGTACCAGGAGGGAAAAACAAACAAACAAACAAACAAACAAAAAAAACTGACACTGTGCAGAACTGGAGATCCCCAAGCAAAGATAAATTTCAAACTATCAAATATTTCTGACTTCTAAATTCAGCTCTCACAGAAATGGACCTCATTTATTTAGCATCTACTGTATGGCTTGCACTGCACCAACTATTCTCAAGCGTCATCCAATTGCCTCTTCCCTGAGAAGCCTTCTCTCAAAGGCGATCTTCTTCCCCTCTGGGCTAGTGATGACCTAGCTGGATATTTTAGCTGAGGCTTTCAGAGCTACCGGAGAGACCCTGGAGACCACCCAATCCATCCCCTTCAGTTTATGTTTGGGAAATGGAAACCATGACTTGGGTACAAAATCCAATTTTGCATCTAAGACTACATACATGTAGTCATATAGATATCAATACATATATTCTTAGGTAATGTAGATATAAACTAATATGCATATTGATAGACATTCTTAGATGGATATATGCATGTACCCATATTAATATATAATATTTGTATCTAAGAATATATGTACACTCATATACATAGTCTTAAATGAATGCATATTGTACTAATATGCACATTGATAGACATATATTTAGGTGTATATGTACATGTACCATTATTTATTAATGTACATTACCTTAAGATATGTGTGTTGGGGCTGGCATTGTGGAGCTGTGGCTTAAGCTGCTGTCTGCAATGTCGCTATCCCATATCGGTGCTGGTTCAAGTTCTAGCTGTTCCACTTCCAATCCAGCTCATGCTAATGCACCTGGGAAAACAATGGAAGAGGGTCAGGGTCCTTGGGCTCCTGCCACCTACATGGGAGACCTGAATGAAGCTCCAGGCTCCTGGCTTTGGGCTTATCCCATCCTGGGCATTGCACCCATTTGGGGTGTGAACCAGTAAATGGATGATCTCTATCTCGCTGTCTCTCCATCTCTCTCTGTAACTCTGCCTTTCAAATAAATATAAATCTTTAACAATACAACAAAAAAGATATATGAGTGTGTGTTTGTGTGTGTACACCCTTTTGCTTCATAAATAAGAGGAACCTGAAACAATTCATGTTTCTAGTTTCTAAGAAGGATGAAAATGGGAGGTAAATCCCAATGAGGGAGGGGAAACTAACATTTATTTAGCACCTACTGTATGCACAGTGATTAGTCTCATGATTATGCTAGAGAGGTCCATGATTCTGAATGATTGTGCATTTACATTGGTGTTAGGTAGCAAACAGTTGGCATTAGGTAGAAAGTGGCCACCATAACGTCCTAGTTAGTGGCAGACTCCACGGGTGTCCCCCACGGCAACAAAAAGCAGCGTCCCCTGTGCCTCGCTGAAAAGGAGGGCATGGAAAATCACCACAGCTTTCAGTTTTATAACCAGACTCCCAAAGACAAGTGCATTTAGCCAATATCACACCTAGGGGGTTTTTATTTTTATTCACCCACATGGAACAAGATGCAAATGAGTAGCATACCTGCATTTATATTTGATGACTTTCTAGTTAAACCAAGTCATTAAACTGTTGACTCACATTCATGAGGCCAGGAGTTGAATGTTTATGTATCCCAGTTAAACAGAGAGCATTCTCCTAACTTTGTGAGCTCTGTGGCAATGACACCCAGCATCTCCCACGTCATGGCCAAGGGGGAAGTAGACGCTCATGCATTCCTCTCAGCCAGGTTCGTACTGTCTTCTGTAGGGTTGGCTCTGTGCCACCAGTGCCAATACAAGAACCTCTCTCCTTCACTTAGCACCATAGGCAGGCAAAACAGCTGGCGGGAAGCACAGGCACAACCGGGTTGTCGGAAGTTGTCATCAGGCCTCCCAAACCATTAGAGGAATACCATCCCTGGCAGCCAGGGTTGACTGCATATCTGTATAGTAGGTACTCTAACCTTTTCTTATCCTCATTACAACTGAAAAATGTATTATTGTCTCCAGCTGTCTTCAAGAAACAGCAGTTTAAGCTGGAAGAATTCCATGTGTCCAATCTCCCAGTTAAGAAGGACAATGACTTTCCAAAACTCCCCTAGTCCTCAAGACAAGGGTGAAACTGGGACCAAGTCTCTTGGCCCGTGTTTCATACCATATTACTTAGTGAGCAGCTAGTATGCTCAGAACTACGATGCAAATGAGGGTGTTACCCTGGAACTAAGACAGGCGCAGTGATGGTGGGTGACGGAGAAGGGACACTGAAGCTGGTGCTGTGCACACAGTCGTCAGTGTCCCTGAAGCACACCCACATCTCTCCGCTCTTCTCCCACTCCATGGTCATTGCTTTGGTCTCTGAGCTTACTCATTCTATTCTACTTTCAAGGATGCTTTCTTTCCCTTCTTTCTTATAGCATCTCTCCCAAGAGCAAATCCAAATGTGCTACACCACAAAGTCAGCTGTCCACGCTGCTGTAGGGAGAATGACCCATTTCCTTACCCAGATTCCCCCCCACACTAAGTTTGAAGTCATCACACATCCATACCTCTAACAGCTCTGAGTGCCTGAAGAGCCAGCACCCTGTGTTCACCTCCAGGTTCCCCACTGTACTGTAGGAGATGCATCTAGGACATCGACACAGCTGGCTACTTGACAATATAGGACAATTTGCTGTATTTTCTCAACTTTTATAGACAGACTTTGAAACAGAGTTCATGAGAAATTATGGCAAGACAAATGAAAGTTTGGGGGAAGGTATTTCATTTTCGTTATTGGAATTGCTAATGTAGGCATCACGTGGTCATAAAAAGAAGCTATGAAATGGGATAACCAGGTAGTAGCAAGCGATTGAGGAAAAAACATTTTTTGAGATTCCCTACACACTTCTCTTGCATTTTGACTTCTCTCAAGATGCTCTCAAGGCCAGCTTAGCATTGGGTTAGGGTTTTCTTTTTACTATTTATTTCCCTTTCCATTTTTGGATGTCAATCAACCACTGAAACTGAGAAGTCAGTATTTTTAGTACAACAACTGTGATCTTTTCTTGTAATTACAATCCAGTTTGTGGCAAAATCTTGCTACCAACCACATCTTCCAGCAATGCAAAGCTGAAGAATTCAATAACAGATTGTCCTACTGTCACTAGTCAGCTAAATACGCTAGCCCAAGAGCTCAGGCCAGGATGTGACCCCCACAGCAGGTCCAAATCCTCTCAGCAAAGACAATCTGGTTTTGTTAGGGCAGTTCATTCTCTTATTAGCCAATAAAATACCTGAGATTTATTTAATGCTGGTTTCTATGGAAGTTTTGGTACTTCGGTCACTCTACCCCACAAACCATTCATCCTTATTTCACTGAGAATGTTGATGTTAAATCAGTGGACAGGATAGAACTGTAAAAACAGACGATTGTTAACATCAGTGTACTTTAGACAGTAAAAATCAAATAGAAAAGAGTGAGCTCTTTCTATGTGGAAAACCAACCTTCCCAGTATAAATAGCATTCTCTATTCTCCCTCTCCATTTCCCACAGGATACACACATTGGTTGGAAGCACAGTGATTTCCATGTCTTCTCCAGCTTCGATGGCTCTTGGCCACACTGCATTGCTTTCTGTTGCTTGAATATACAACTATTGCTCTTGCCTTAGGATGTTTGCATGTGCTGCCTCTTCATCTGGGAATGCTCTTCTTAGCTTGTTATCTCACCCAATCTTCTTTCCCTTGGTCAATTTTCCTCATCTATCAAGTTTCTAGCTCTGCTCAAATGTCATGTAGTTGGCCGGCAAACTCTCTCCCTCCCAGCCCCCTCCTATTCTACATTAGATTCTGTGTTGACACTGGACACTGCCTTAGCATCATCTGCTCTTACTGCACAGCAGTTATCAGATGAGATTGGGCGCGTTCAGGGTGGTATGGTCGTAGACTGCACAGCAGTTATCACAATGACCTACTTTTGCCTGCGATTATTCAATCAATATCTTTCTTCCCTATACAGGGAACTCCTGGAGGGCACAGTTCGGGCATAGCTGCTTAAAATGGGTTGCCTACCACAGTGCCTGGTATACAGAAGCACCCAACTGTTGGATGTACCTTTGGATCATTGTAGAAGATTGCCAGTTGTGAGAGGAACCCTGAACCCTGTCAACTGGTGACAAAACCTTAGCAGGAAGGTAGTGGAATTGAACCTTAAATCACTGATTTCCTCACCTGAGTATGGACTTCCCCCGAATTCCCAAACTCAGCTGGGTGAGTGTTCAGCCTCTCATTTCCTCCAATGACTAAAAACCATAGCATACTTTGTGGGTTTAATTTCCTCTTTTAAAAGCAGGTACTATAAGAAAATAGCAAGAGCCATGGCCGGGCTCTAGAACAGCACGGTCCATCCTTGGAAGGCCAGCCACAGACATAGGGAGATTATTAACACAATAAACCATAATTCTGCAAATTTGTACTCAGGGACCTTTTTATTGCCTGGTTGGGGACTATTTAATCTATGGTCTGACTCCTTGGTTACTGGATTACTTGGTTACTAAGAAACCAGGTAATTGACACATGAACCACAAGGATTTACAAAAGATGCTGTATCCAATATTATACTTTATGAACTTAGTAAAAACTCTAGTTACATATTTAGAGTTTTTAATAGAGGTTATGGCATTTTAATATGCACATTCCATATCATAACCAATTTCCTAACAGGTTTAGGTTTCCTCATAACACTGGCTCCAAGAAAGCTTTTTTTAATATTTGCATTTATTGATCATTTTTAAAAAACTCCCTGGAACCACATAAATGATTCTAAAATTGAAACACCTGAAAATATTTCAGTGGAACACATGTATATTTTAGACCTTGCTCTCCTGTTAAATTTTCATCTGCAATGTGGAGAAAAGCACTTGGAATCTGTCATTCAAAAATCTATGTGTGAATTCCTGCTTCCTCACTCACCGTGTGACCTGGCCATACCATGTAATCTCTGAAGCGCATTTGCTCTTTTCACACGCCATAATCATTCCCCAATTTGTCAGGAAGTTCTATGAATTAAATGAGATGATCTACGAAGCAATTTTATAACCCATAAAATGCCATAAAATGTTTTATTAATAATAACAATATTATGGAAGCTTTCTAATACTCTTATTAATGCAATCTTACATTTTTGTCTCTGATTTCACATGTGCTGTGATTCTAGTAACAGCCTTATAACCACTTTAATGCAAACACCAATCTCTTAAAATATAATTTTGTTCAAGTGCTTCCTTCCAAACCTTTAAGTGGAGCTCAGTAAGAGGGGAAGTGCCAGTCTCAATGCGTTTTGCCTTTACTTTGCTGAGACCTGGCCTTGCTAATGGCTTTGTATCACACTGCTGGGCATTCTAAGCAAACCAGGCAGGGAATCACATCTTCACAATGGGCAGGCAGGCGCAGAGGGAGCGGGCAGGCACTCTGAGATGCTCCTTTGCCACTGCTGGGGTAAAACAACTCCGGGAGACACTGTTCAGAACTCCCCATTCTCCAGAGCCATAGGCTTGCCCTTGCCATTCTATTCATCCAGAGGGATCTGCCATCAGGGATCAAGAAAAAGGAGGCTGGGGGTGTTAAAAGCATCAATGCACCCCACGCTCATGCTTCTGTCTACAAACTGGATTTTTCATTGAGGAGGAAAAATGCTTCAATGCTCAACCTCACCCATTTCCCTCCCTGGAAGCAGGTAGAAGTTTGGCATTGTGATCTTCTGGTGTTTATAAGTAAATAACAACTTGTTCAGAGGCTAGAGGCCTCTTTCAGGCATGGGTGGTTGGTCTTATGCCATCTAAGGTGGACTAAAATGGCAAGGAACTTTCCAGATAAGCTCCATGGGAAGAGAGACTTTATACAAATTATAAAGAGCAAATGAGGGGCGGGCATTGTGGTACAGCAGGTTCAGCGATCGCCTGGGATGCCTGCATCTCACATCACAGAGAAAGGGTAGAGTCCCACCTCCACTTCCAAGCCAGCTTGTTGCTAATGCACACTCTGGGAGGCAGTGGGTGATGATGGTCCAAGTACTTGGGTTCCTGCCACCCCCATGGAAATGCAGATGGAGTTCCAGCCTCCTGGTTTTGGACTACCTGGCCCCAGATGTTGTAGGCAATTAAGAAAGTGAACCAGCAAATGAAAGCTCGCTCTCTCTTTCTTTCTCTCTCAACTCTCTCTTGCTCTGCCTTTCAAATAAGTGAAAGCAGTTAAGCTTTTTCAAAAAGGGCAGATGAGAGCTAACAATCGTATGATCTTTAGAAGCTAATGTATATTTATTTAGAATTGTTCTCTTCTAGTGATCCCAGGTGAGAAACGTTAAGGTCGATTTGAGGCCGTGGGGGTTGGGAAAGCTGCAGTGGCAGGTTTAAGGTCATGCTGCCGGCCATGAGTAGAAGTGGACTCCATGAGGTCCGTGGCCATCCGTCTTTCCAGGCCACCATCCTATGCTTCTCAGTTACACTGCTCGACCAGCCTGTCAGTCGTAGTTCAGCATCACCATCCTCCCAGATGGAGCCGTCCCCGTAAGCGCATCCTCGGAGTCCTTTGCAACACGAAGCCCTACATAACAAGCATTTTGATCATTTTTTCACTTGCTAAGCCTAATAACAAATATCTCGCTAACAACCCTGGCTACTACTTCATTTGTGATGAGCCCCAGCCATCCTTTCTTGGACAACAAAGGAGTTTTGCAAAATAAGGCGTTATTTTCCCAATGAATGAATTTTACAACTGTGAAGATGCCTCCCTGAGCTTGTCCATGGGAGAGTTAGAGCCCATGCCCATTTCACGCACCCCGCCACTATTGTAGAAGTTGAGAGAAAAGGCTTTCTGCCCTGGGGAAGCTTTGCAGAAAGAATGGGGTTTCAGGTTAGAAGAGAAGAAAGAGATTCTTTGGGGCACATCTCTGTTCTAACAGCAACAACATCATTGCCTACAAAGTCAGAGCGATCTGACTGAGCCACTTTAATTCTTAACAACTGATTTAAAAAATTGCTGGGTGAGCAATGAGTAGGAAGAATGCCCTTTAACACAGCTTTTATGCCACTGCATCTCATTTACTTCCTGCCTTTCCTCTTCTGACTGCTCCACATTATTAATGCCATTAGAAAAATGCGACATATTATGGGCATGAAAAGCAGAGGGAAGAGAGTAAGGTGCCCCTGATTCCCTGGGCACTTTGTGAAAAATGAATGCCCTCCATGAGCAATGCCCAGCCTCTGTCCAGAGAAGGACCTGCAAACACAATCTCCAGTGGCATGGGTTCCCCGGGATTAGAGGGAAGGGAGCAGCCCAGCAAGTGGGCTCTAAGTGCAGGAGACAGGTGCAGGTGCCCCAAGGAGCCCACATGGGGATTTCTCATACCCTGATCTGCCCCAGATCTCCCTGGTGTTCAAGCCATCGGGCAGCCCCCAAAACAGATGAACTCAACAACAAGGAACACACGTAGGAGTTTCTACAATCTACAAAGAGTTTTTACATTGTCCTCCCATGCAGGGCCTCTCCAACAGAAAGAAATAACAGTCCCCTTCCAATCTCATTGCACTGAAAAATGCAAACATTCTAAAATAGCTTTTATAATTATCATGTATTTTTACTGTTTACACATACCAAATTTGGGCCACTAATACACGAACACACATTCCTTTTTGATCATATAACAAGCAGATAATTACAGTTTATTAATCATTCATCATCGTAAATCATCACATACAAGGCTTCATAGGTAATAGCAAGGCATGAGTGGGCTATCACTAAGTTAACTGGCTTTTTCTTCTGTGTCTCTGTGACTGTGGCTGTGAATTTGAGAATCTTCTCGAATATAAGGACGTGCACAAGTAGGGAGCCCACTTGTCTCCAGGATGATAAGCCAAGACGGACACTGTTCAATGGCCCCGGGACAAATGTCTTGCTCTGTTAAGTGTCCTCATGGTCTGTTTCAGGAGCGCTCTCCTGGTCTCAAGTTCTTAAACATGCAGCCTCGTGCAAACATCGGGAGAGATACATTCTTCCAAACATCAGCCTGATATGAAGGACTTCATATGCTCTTCGATGGAGTGATCGATGTGAACAGTGGAAGAATCCAGTGTCTGATGCTGAGGGTTGCCTTCAGCGGTGCACTGACACCCAGGTCTTCGTACAGCTTTTCATCTGATTTGGTCAAAGGGTTGCATGGTAAGAAATCAAAGTGGTGCCCTCACCCCCTGCCTTCTGAGAAACTCATCCTTTAGATTTAAATCCTCTATTGGTGATGGGTGCATCAACTAATCCACGTGGAGATCAGGAACAACTCTCTCTCTCAAAAACAGACACAACTTAATAGTAGCAGATTAATTGTCATTAAAGAGCTAAGTATTCTGGAGCAGTATAGATTTCAGATCATTGGCTATTTTATCAGTTAGTGTAGTTTGACTGTAAGTCAAAGACATCTTTTTCTCAAACTACCTTAAGCAAAAAGATTTGTTGTCTCAGGGTTGGCACCTTGGCGCAGTGCCAGCATCCTATACAGTCCCAGCTGCTCCTCTTCCAATCCAGCTCTCTGCTGTGGCCTGGGAAAGCAGCAGAAGATGGCCCAAGTGCTTGCGCCTCAGCACCCGAATAGGAGACCTGGAAGAAGCCCCTGGTTCCTCGCTTCAGATTGGCTCAGCTCCAGCTGTTGCGGCCATTTGCGGGGTGAACCAACAGAAGGAAGACCTTTCTCTCTGTCTCTAACTCTCACTGTCTGTAACTCTACCTCTCAAATAAATAAATAAAATCTTAAAAAAAAAAAAAAGATTTGTTGTCTCCTTTCCTGTGAGGTCTGGAGTGATGTGAACTTTGATCTCAGCACAATGCGGGCTCGGGCTCTGTTCCTCTGCTTTCTTCTTGGTTCTACCCCTTTACATGTGCCAGTCTTTAGCTAGGAGTTAATTCAGCATGAGTTTCTCTCATTTCCGTACCTGCTGCAAGCAGAGGCACTCACAGTCTTTGTCCTGGACTACGTTTTCAAGGCTCTCTGCATAGCAAATAAGATACCACGTCTCCTTGTGGAGCACAGGACAGATGTGCTGTCTGGTATAAAAGATGCGGGTGCCTTAAGTTCAGGATCCTCGGTGCATGTGCACTTGTTTGCCTTGTGAAAATGGGGCACAAGGACCAGATGCGAATATGAGAAGACTTCAGAAAGTTCATGGAAAATACATATTTATGAAAAAAAAACTGTACATGGATTTCAACATTTTGAATTTCATTTTCCAAGAAGTTTTTTTTGAAGTCTGTTCGCTTGTGTTGTTTGCTGAGTCATGAGTCATGAGTCATGATTCATGAGTAACACCATCCTTTGACCATGACCCAGGAGTCCACTGAAAGCATTTATTAATCTGTGTACACCTATGATTTTAGCTGGCAAATGAGTTAAAAACTCACACTCTTTACCATGCACATGAAACCACTTTTCTTGCAGGTGGATTTTGGCAGCCATAAAGTGGCTGCCATTAGCACCAGAACCCTAGGCTTTCTTGTTTAAGGCCTATAGGAAAGAAAGGGAATCTCTCAATTATATAAAATTAGCTCTGACCTTCATTCTGATTGGGTCAGCATAGATCATGAGCCCAACCCTAGAAGAAAACAGATGCTGGGAGACATATGAACCAATCAATGCCCACACAGGTGAATTAAGCTTCTCTGGAATCACATAGGCTGTGCAGAAAACAGGAAGGGCAATTGAACAAAATACGGGTTGTGTTAGGAAAGGGTAATGAATGTTGGATAGGCAACCAAGGAGTCTCCTACAAAAGGGTTATGATGGACCTCCCCATTTACCGGGTGGCTTTAAGTCCAAATGGATCTTTCTTTAGAAAAATTGTTAGCACAAGCTCTCTCCTACAGCATCACATGGGGCGCTGCCAGTTGTGCTTTCCAGATGCTCATATTTCAAGCCAATAGTTATGAGTCTAGGCATTAAGGGATCTGGTTCAGATCATAAATGTTACACAAATCAACCCATATGGATTAAGTGCTGCCACAGTCTATAACTGCTAAACGAGGGTCATGATTTCAGTCTGGTTAATAGACTCTAATATACTAAATGGTTTTATGAAACCCTAGTCCTAGACATCCATCATAAGTGTGAAATGTTATATAGTCTTGTGGAAAACCAGAAAGTCACATACAAGTCTGCCTCCTGCTCACAGGGGAGGAGTGGAGTGTAAACTGAATGTTCACCTGGGATGGGGCTGTGCTCACCTTTGAATGGGCCCATGCATGTCAAAGAGGTCATGGCACCTCCAGGACAGGCTTGTGCTGATGAGTATACAGCGCTTTATCCACACTGGAGATTATGGGACTCAGGGCCTATGTTCCTTCTCTCAACTCTCAACATGATCAGGGTTTAGGACAGTGAGGTTGCTTTTGGGCCCACCTCAGAGATTGGTCATTTAACCCAAAAGGGCATTCTTTCCCCTACAGGAGTGGACAGGAGCTGGGAGATGAACCCTCATGTCTAGAAACTGGCAACTACTTCACCTGCTTCCTGTGGGAACCTTAGCCCAATTCTTTGAGTTTGTCTGTCAGTATCCCTAAGTGAATAATTTTACCTACCCTCAGGTTGGTGTTAGAATCAAATAAGATAATGTACATGAAAGAAAGATATCTCCTAAGATGATGTCTAGAACACTATAGAAACTCCATAGATGTTACTATGATTTAATTAAACTCAGAAAGTACACTGATAGGCAAGATAGTTTTGTAACCCAACTTGGTATCCTATCTTTTCTTAATTTAGATTCTATAAAACACATGCTCTCATTCCTCCCTTCAGACACAACTTCTTCAGGCTGTTCTGTCATCCTGAAAAAGACTTCTATTTGGATATCGGGCCAGTTGAAAAATACATGGCAGGCAGCACTATGGGCCACCAAGGCTGTCTACTTCCTGTTTCCTGGTACCTGCCTGCCTGTGCATTTTCTTCATGGCCAAAGGGACTTTGCAACTGTTATCAAATTAAAGACCTCAAAATGGGGAGACAAGCCCAGATTTTCCAAGTGGGACAAATCCAACCCTAGGGGTCTTTAAAACCAGTTACTCTCTCCCAGTTGTGTTCAGCAGGAGACAGGACTATAGCAGAGTGGTTATGGTGAGGCGACGTTGCTGCTCTGAACGAAGAGGGAGGGGCCTGCGAGCCAAGGGATGTGAGCAGCGGCTGGAAGTGGGAAAACAGATTCCAAGCAAGGAAACAGATTCCAGAGCTGGCAAACAGGAACACAGCCCTGGCTGCCCCTTCACAGCAGCCCGGGAGCCCACTTCTAACCTATGCAAGACAATAAATCTGTGGTCATCTGTGACAGCAACAGAAGGAAATAAGTACACCACGTATCAGACCTTGCTCAAAATGCTTAACATGTTACACGTCATGCAATCCTCACCAGAAGTCCCCAAGATAAGAACTGTAGAAAATGAAAGCTTCGAGAGATTAAATAACCTGTCCAACATCTCGAGGCTAAAGTTAGAGCCTGGATTCAACCCCAAAGCCCGCCATTTGTATTCCATTTTGCTAGAGAAAATTGCGTTCTTTATTAACTAATCCCAAACAAAATTCACAGTCGAAATAAATTCAATAAATAACCAAAAGTTGTCAGTAAACAAAATCCTGAAGTGCCCTCTGTACTAATTTTACTCACGATGGTTTTGCTGGGAGCTTCCATCTTCCTTTGGTCTTTTTATGAGACCTACAGCAGCTGTAGTGGAACTGCTCGAGTTGTTCTTGGCCACCTGTCTTCATGGGCCGCTTTAATGGGGAAACTCTCACCTTAAAGACAGGGCGCTGCTATAAATGGTGCTGGGAGAGTTGCTTCCAGTTACCTCGCTCAGGACCTGCGGTGGGAGCCTCTGCCCGCGTCTACCTGGCCTCCTGTGACTCCTGGAAGCATTTAGCAGAAGTTTCCCTTATTCTAAAGATTCGCAGACATCCCTGAAGCCTGTGTGGCTTTTTTGGGTGTGTACTTTTAAATGGCTATAGTTTGATTTTCACTTTCACTTTTTCTTTCTATTACTCTGATAGGCTCCCTGCCTCCCTCACAGCCAGCCAGAAAGACCCTCTCATGTTTACCTTCCCTAGGCAGCGATTACCTGTGCACAAGTCCATTCAATTGAAAGTTAACTACTGACCATGGCATTGTGGTACAGCAGGTTAAGCCACTGCCTGCGACACCGGCATCCCATATGGGTGCTAGTTCCAATCCTGGCTGCTCCACTCCCAATCTAGCTCCCTGCCAATGCATCTGGGAAAGTAGCAGAAGTTGGTCCCTTGCTACCCATGTGAGAGACCCAGATGGAGTTCCTGGCTTTGGCCTGACCTAGCCTGGGCTGTTGTGGCCATCTGGGGAATGACTCAGTGGATGGAAGACCTCTCTCTCTCCCCCTGCCTCTCTGTAACTCTGCCTTTCAAATAAGTAAATAATTCTTTAAAAAAAGTTAACTATTGCTGCATTTTTCTCTCTTCTCTTCCATTTCTTTTGTGTGCTGAGTTATGACTCATTTTTTTTTTCTCATTCTTTCAGGACTCCTACCATCTATCTATACCCCCTCCCAAATCAGATCAGCATATGCCAGTGCTGTGGCTTAGCAGGTAAAGCCACCGCCCACTGCACCCGCATCCCATACAGGCGCCAGTTTGAGTGCCAGCTGCTCCACTTCCCATCCAGCTCTCTGCTATGGCCTGGGAAAGTAGTAGAAGATGGCCCAACTCCTTGGGTCCTTGTACCCATGTGGGAGACCAAGAAGAAGTTCCAGGCTCCTGGCTTCCGACTGGCCCAGCTCTGGCTGTTGTGGCCAATTGGGGAGTGAACCAGTGGATGGAAGACTGCTCTCTCTGTCTCTACCTCTCTCTGTAGCTCTTTGAAATAAATAAAATAAATCTTAAAAAAAAAATCTGTTGTTGAAGAGGAAGAATGTGTGCTGGACAGAACCTGCTTGTCAATGGTCAGCTTTGCCCTCATCCATTCACTGTTTTGGGTACATGCAAATTAACCAACACAGAAACACACAAGATTGAAAGGGGCCCTAGACGTAATCTTCCCACTGGAAGGCCTAAGGTCCAGAAGTGGGATTTGTAGAGGAGTCTCCCCGTTCCCATCCAAGGCTCTCCCACACAATGTGGCTTTAAAAATATCCCAGTAGCCATTGGGTCAGGCTTTCCACATGTCCACCCCTCGTCTTTTTCAGCACTCGTGAATTTCTGACACACTCCCTCTCCTTCTGTTGGTTTTCTAGGATTATGGCTTTTTCAGGGACTCCTGCCCAAATATGCAAGCAAGACCCAAGTGGAGTTTTGCATAGCCTGAGTGAGTTGCGCCTTGGGAAATATTTGTTTTGCAAAATGGAGGCCCTGTGCTCCTTCAGTTTGACTTCCTCACACATCAATCATTTTTTTCTGGCAACAACGTTATGGGAGGAATGTGAGTTGGTCCTCCACAGAGGTGATTAAGTCTCGGAACCTCTAGACTTCACCAGAGGGGTTTTGTGATGGCAAATGCTTACTTAATGACCAACTGAGTTTTTGTTTTTGCAACCGCTTCAGCCTGTTGCCACCAGCGAGCGAAGGCATTGGCCACGTAGAGCCCTGGGCTGATGTGAAGATGTGGAGAAGAGTCAGAGGGAGGAGAGGAAGGGGAAGGGAATAAAGGGAGAAGAAGGAGGCGCTGAGCGGAACAGAAGGCGGGAAAACGAGGGGGAAAAGACACGAGCAAGAGAAGGGGAACGAAATAGAAGAGAGGAATGGGAAACTGATTCGAATGGGGACAGGGAGATGCTGACCAGCAGGGGACCTGGAGAAGGGAGCAGAGACCAGGGCGCTGAGATAGGAGAGCCAAGAAAGGGAGGAAAGGCCCATGTGTTCTTGCTGATGCCCCCCCCAACACCCAGTCCCTCCTCACACACCGCTCACTTGCAAAGTGCACAGTAGTGCAGCCGAGGATTTTGCGTTGGGTAACTCAGGTGCAGGTGGACTTGTGGGGAATTTCCAAGCAGGGTGGCACCTGCAGTCAAGGGCACAGCCTTGTGACCACCTGTAGTGCTCACATTTTACAGAGCGGTTTACCATAATAAAGGAAAAGGGAAAAACACTCAACAATCACAGGAAGCCTCTGGAAAAGAGAACAAGAGGAATGGCATAGCAGGCCCTCCATTCAGCAACCACCCTAAACTCCCTCTTTTCTCCCACACCCTCCCCCCACCAAGTCCCACTTAGCCTAGCACAATGCCAGCTCTCTCTTCTCTGTCTCCTGCAGGGGAGCCTTGCTCCCAACTCTCTCTTCTTGCTGGGCTCTCCCCACCTCCTGGGAACCCCATTTTCCCTTACAGTGATTGCTGGCCTCTCAGAGCCTTTTTAAATTATTCTCTATCCCCATCCCTGGGCCTCATTGAGTACTCAACTGGCCAAAGCCAACACCTCCTGCAGGCTGAGGACAGGGAGGCAGGCAAGGGATGCTATGGTCAGGGTGGGGGCTAACAGGGCATTTCACTGTCTCCCAGCTAGCACAAAGGAGGCCAGCTGATCCTTCATGAACATTGCAAAGGTGCCAAAGTCTCTGAGCAACTCAGTTTTAAATTCTCACATCTTAAAAAGAAATCTGTGGGGGTCTGCAATGAAATGCAGTGGGTTAAGCTTCATTCTGCAGCACCTGCATCCCATATGAGTGCTGGTTCTTAGCCCAGCTGCTCCACTTCCGATCCAGCTCCCTGCTAATGCTCCTGGGAAAGCAGAAGAAGATGACCCAAGTGCGTGGGCCCCTGCACCCTCGTGGGAGACCTGGAGGAAGCTCCTGGCTCCTGGCTTCAGATCTGCCAACTTGGGGCGGGGGGTAAACCAGCGGATGTAAGACTGGCATTTCTCTCTCTATCTCTAACTCTGCCTTTCAAATAAATAAATAAATCTTTTAAAAACAAAAAAGAGAACTAAAAGCCATCAGGCAGAGTGGAAGAGTGCGTCCTGCCGCTCCCGTACCTAAACAACAGACATGGATCATTATTATGAATGAATGTATTTGAAAAGCAGAGAGAAAGAGAGGAACAGAGAGAAACAGTCATCTCCCAACCACTGGTTCTCTCCCCAGAAGCTTGCAACAACTAGAGCTTCAGGCAGAGCCGGGAACTGAATCTCTGTCTCCCACATGGATGGCAGGCACCCACCACCTGCTCTAAGGTGCACAACTGTAAGTGAATTTGTCACGAACGCTGATAGTAAAACGGAATGGACAGGGGACCACAGGGAAGCCAGGACACTCAGAAGCCCATGCCCTCCCCCTCCCCCCGCTGAAACTTGGTCTGATCTTTCCAGCTTTCGGGTGGAACCTAACTTTTGCCAAAACTGGATTCTTTGTCATTTTTTCGGTCCATGGGACAATGCCTGAAATTGCTGCATGGTGCGTTGTCCGGCCCACTGCATGGAAGAATCGGGAGGACAGGAAAGGCTGGGACAAGAGGAAGCCCACATAAGGCACGGGAGTCAGGAGGAGGTGCCAAGGGCTGCCAAAGTGTCACCAGAATAGGAAATCCTTCTAACCTGTGACGGCGCCAATCATAACCGTGCCAAGGTACCTACTATATCCTTGACTGAAGCCAGGAGAAAGACGTTCCACTAAGAAAACCCAACATAGTCACAGGAGTGGGTGACACAGTAAGTGAACACGCGTGTGCATCCACACTGCATTCACTTTGATGGGGACCAGAAAGCTTCAAACTCTAGGGGACACTGGGCAGTTGCGGTTCCTCTACTTGGATCTATTACTTTCAGACCAAAGTGACCAAAAATTAGTTACGATAACACACATACATATGCACTGATTCAATTATTTTTGAAGAGGTACCTACGTGCTGGCTTTGTGGCTTGGCAGGTTAAGCTGCCCCCTGTAACTCTGGCATTCCAGATGAGCTCAGGTTCAAGTCCCCACTGCTCTCTTTCTGATCCAGCTCCCTACTAATGCGTCTGGGAAAGCAGCTGAGGATTGCTGGGCCCCGGCCTCCCACATTAGAGACCTGGAAGGAGTTCCAGCTTCTGGCTTCAGCCTGGTCAAGACTTGGCCATTGTGGCCATTCGGGGAGTGGAAGATTTGTCTATCATCTATCTACCTATCTCTGTCTCTCTGTAACTCTGCCTTTCAAATAAATAAAGTAGATCTTTTTTTAAAAAAAATGCACATGCCACTCGAGCCAACAATCTCATTTCTATGAATTTATTCTTCACATACGTTGACACCTTCATTTACAAAGATGGGTGAGTCACAGTGTTCATCTTTAGCCTTGTATGTAACAAGCAAAAAACTGTCACCTAAAAGCCCATCTGATTCAATACTTTATCACCTTTAAAAGAATGGGGAAGCTGTTCAATCTGATTCAGGAAGAACTAGAACGGAGGTGCAGAATAGAGTCCAGTTTGCAGGTATGAAATATTCAACACGTTCATAAAAAAAAATGCTCAGATTTCACAAAAGAACAACCCGCACCACCTCTTAGCTCCATTTTCCAGGGACATTTTGAGGTGGATTTGCGGGTGTGTGAGCGCGCATGTGTGGATGCAGGGAGCAGAGAACCGGGTGTCTGCAGAACATCTCCTGGTCTGACACGCCACGCGGAGGGGGCGTGGTGGTGGACACAGGCTAGCCGGATCCACGCGTTACTTGTCTGGGAGGCAACTTTTCAACACCAGCACTGCTTCCAACGCGCAGCCTGTAAAGACCGCTTCCCACCCCCCAGCTTTAGATGGGAAAGCCGGCGGCCGGTTACATTTTTGGAAACTCGGGAAACGCTAGTTAAAATAACAGAGGCGAGGGGGCTCGGGCGCGGGCGCGTGCGTGTGCCGGCGGCGGGGGCCCGCGTCCCCGACTTCTCCCAGTTAGTTCAGCTGTCCTGCCCGGTTCCACACGCTCCACTAAGCATGGCGACAATTTCGCCCAGAATAATAGCTGCAGATTCAACAACTCCTGGGGGTGGGTGAGGGGAGGAAGAAAAAGTAAGCTTTGGAGAGCTATTTTCTTCCCACACTGTAAAAACTCACATGCGGGGCGGGGGAGGGGGGTGCAGGCCGGGGAGGGGGGTGGGTGCAGGGCGGAGGGAGGGGTGTGTGTGTGGGGGTGAGTGGGGGGCAGAGAAGCAAAACAGCACCTTTGTCTCCAATCCTGAGTGCAGCAAGGGAAGGTTTTCAAGCCTGCCCAAACCGTGGATGCATTTTAAGCCTTTACAGTCCGCTGTTCTGTGCACATAATATACAAATGAAAAGAATCAGAGGTTTAATTTAGAATCCGGACAAAAGACCCAGACACATGTGTCTCTATGAGACTGGGGGTGGGGGTGGGGGAGCAGGGAGTGACAGCGCATGTCATTGGCCAGCGCGTCCAGGCTGTTTTTGGACCTTGATTGAGAGGACTCGTTCTGATTTTAACAAGTTTGCCAGGAAGACCTTCAGCTGGGCGGCACATGAGGCCTTGCTATTTTTAATATAAATGTAATGTTTTTAAATCCTTCGACGGTGTCCTAAACCCGATTTGGTGGGTAAGCAGCTGTGCTGAAATTGTAAAATCTCACCCTCGTGTCTGGTTTCACATCTGGTAACACACAGCTCACGGTTACGACTCTCCGATAGTAATTAAATGTTTTCTTTAAGAGAAAAAAAAACACCCCCAATCATACACGGCAGAATGCATTATTAAAGGAGTATTTTGATTCACAACCAGCGCCGCCAGGAAGAATCCAGTGAGAATTTTATAGGTGGTTGAGTACTTTTAGGTACTTTTACGAAAGGTGTTGATCAAAATAAGTACATGTTACAGAAAGCAAAGGCAGCCTGCAACAGGGTGGGTATGGAGTGACATTAAGCGACCGTAATTGCTAGTGAGGAGAATACCTCCTCTTTGATGTCAACCCTGCCTTCTCGTTTTTGTTTCAGAAAGGAGGAAACTTCAAAAGCCGTAATTCCAGGACAATAAAGTACTCACATTAATATAGGTAGCAACTTGAAGCCTTCTCCAGCAGAGGAAAAAAGTTTCAGGGTGCGAATGTGCTAGGCCAGAGAACAGAATTCAAATGTTTTTAGATTTTTTTTCCCATATGCCTGTTTTTAGATAGGAATCAGTGACATCAAATCCATGGGGCCTAACGCAAGCCCCTAGAAGTCATTTTTCACGGCACTATGTGAAGACAGTACATTCCTTGTAGTTTGGCACAGGTGGTTTTATTTTTTATTCTTTTAAAATATATGGAAATGATATAGTAATGGACTGGGTGCTCCTAATGGCTGAAAGGTGGTGGAGTAACCAGTAGGCCAAAGGAAAGACACTTTGGAAGCCACCCAGCCTGGCACTCTGTGTGTCAGGGATGGTTTTAGTAAGATAGAAAGTACAAATATAAATTTTCCAATGTTTTTTTTTCCAGGTTAACTTTTTCTTCCATAAAACCTTTTATGGCAGTACGATAAAGATACAGAAAAATCTGCACAATCTGCAATTGTCTGTAATATGATGACATTTTGGAAGGCAACTCTTTTCCACCCATATTTAGCACACAATCAAAGATTTTTCATGGATTTTCCCAATTGTGCAGTCATCAACCCAATGCAGTTTTAGAATCTAATTTTTTTTCATAATGCCTAAGTGTAGGAGAGTAGAAGAAATACCAAAAAAAAAAAAAAAAAAAAAAAACAAAACAACAACAACAACAACAAAAATGAACATGGGACCCGGGCTTGATTTGTGACACTGAGTGACTTAGTCACGGGAGAACTGAAGATGACACGGGTCCCAGAGACTCAGCTTGTGTCTCATCAGAAGCTCTGAAAATGGCCCCTGCAGGAGCCGACCTGGGCTTCTCTGTGGTCCCTACTACACCGCTCCTTCCATGTAAGTAGTAAGACGGCCGTTATGTGCCCAGCGACCCCGGAAGACGCCACAGCAGAATGAGCCTGGAGAGTCAGAAGTCGGCCTCGCTAGACAAAGGACAGAGGGGATGCTGACCACCCCAGAGTGAAATCCGTGGGGCTGCAGGGTCAGAACAAAGCAGGTGTCATGTGAATCACGCAGCCTTAGGAAGCCCTGTTGCTGGAGCGTGGTGGCCCCTGACAAGTCACGGCTTCCCTGAACCAAATCCCCTCCTTTCCTGGGTCCTGATCCTGCCGTTTCTTGCCATCCACGAGGAGCTGGGGAGGACAACTTCCGGCAGCCACGGTGGAAGGCGAGGTACAGAAGGGGAGGGGCAAGGCTGAAACAATGAAGTGCTTTGCGCTATAAAGAAGCTCCCTGCACAGCGGCAAGCTCACTCTGCCTGCTGGGGACCCTGAATCGTGTATCTGCTTCCCTAATGGTAGACTTACAGCAGTGTTTGCTGGCACAGGGTGCTGCCATGCTGTCAGGAAAGCCACGGACACACGCTGGGTATATTTAGCTCTGTTGTAGGAGCCATTGCAGTCCCCTTAAATAAGACCTTGAGAGTGTGCAGAAGACGGACCAGTCCTGAAAGGTGATGGGTCCTTTTCCAGGTCGCTTGGCTAACTAAGCAGCCCGCATGTCACCTAACTTGGTACAGAACCAAAATGAAGCCTTGCAGTCTATGGCTGGGATGCAGCGGACACGGTATCCCCAAGAGTCCTGGCCTGCATGCGAGACCTGGTTAGAGCCCCCTAGCATTCAGTATTTCCTTCTGGGGCCCAACCATCTCATCACATCTCCTCCCAGGTGAATCGAATATTCCACGGCCCCTCAAGTTTGTGCAAGGCCCAGGTACGCAGCCTTCGGCCAACAGCCAAAACACTTCCCGATCCATGCTGGAGCACTGATCTATCAGAGACCCATCTCTCCTTCAGAAAACACACCCGGGGCCCAGGCCTGCCGCTAGTGGGATCTGGCTAACAGTTCTTTCTGAGATGTTCCGCCTGCACCTCTGCTCTGAGAAAGCCCCAGAAAAAGGAAGCAGTTCTCCCACGGAGCAGAGGGACCCCATCCTTCATTCACAGATTCGCAGCTCCGGCTCCATTCAGAACCAGCTGTCCTTTGAACCCTGCAAGAGGAAGACAATTGCCATGGAGTGGTCATTTAATTCTCTTTCTCTCTCTCTGATGGCAAACATTAACCGTGGGCTACAGCAGGACCACCTGCAATGTGTTACTCATTAAAAAGGTCACCGTTACTAAACATTTTAAACTGTGAATAGCTTCAGATTAAATTAGGTGTAAAAAAAGTCATTTCCTCTATGTGATAAACTCCAACACCTGCAGTAGGGCTCAAGTTTACCAGAGACATAAAGGGTTTCTCCCACTCACAGACCATTTGAGGATTAAAAAGAAAAAAAAGCCACAAAGCCTCATTTTGTCAGCTATCTCTCAGCTCTTTGAAAGGGGAATCTCTAAGTTTGCTGGTTGTGTGCATGGCTCTTTATAAAACTTGTTGTGATTGGATAGACAGGAGTCAAAACCCTCCTTTGTGTTTGTCTCACTAAACCTTCTTCAGCTAGTCCATGTGAATAGAAGACTTTTCCCATTTTTTTTTCATTGTTTTTTCTTCTCCTGTTTCCATCTTACTTTAACCCACCAAAGTGTTCAGCTGTCTACCAGTCTGTGGCAATGACCCTGAACTTCTGGCTATTTCCATTCGGGATAAAGGGAAGGGCTGTTTCCCAGAGCCACGTGCCACAGGCCAGGCCTTGTGCTGGGCTTCGGGGAACGGCCCACAGACCAGTCCTCCCAAGCACCCCAGGAAGCTGGTCTTATGATCTCCATTTAAACAGGCCCAGAAACTGGGGCTTTCAGAGCTGAAGTCACCAAGAGGAAATGGTGGGAGTTTTCACATCTGATTTAGTCAGAATTGCTCTGTGCAAGGTCCAGCAATCCCCAGCTGCCTGCCACTCCCCAGGCTGAGGGTGGCATCATCTCCTACCTGGTCCACAGCTGGAGCTGCCCAACTGCTTGCTCTGCCTCCTTTGAAGACTTAATTCCTTTTCTTTTTTAAAAAGATGTATTTATTTATTTGAAAGGCAGAGCGACAGAGATGCAGAGGCAGTGAGAGAGTGGTCTTCCATCTGCTGGTTCACTCCCCAGATGGCCGCAACAGCAGGAGCTGTGTCAATCCGAAACCAGGAGCCAGGAGCTTCTTCCAGGTCTCCCATGTGGGCGCAGGGGCCCAAGGACTTGGGCCATCCCCCACTGCTTTCCCAGGCCATAGCAGAGAGCTGGATCGGAAGTGGAGCAGCCGGGTCTAGAGCCGGTGCCCCGATGGGATGCAGGCACTGCAGGCACCAGCTTTACCTGCTGCACCACAACACCAGCCCCCGAAGACTTTTTTTGGGGGGGAGTGACTGGTTTGAGTTTCTTAATAGTCTCTTTTTTATGATTGATTGATTTATTTGAAAGAGTTTACACAGAGAGAGAAGGAGAGGCAAAGAAAGAGAGAAAGAGAGAGAGAGAGAGAGAGAGAGGGAGGGAGAGGGAGAGAGAGGTCTTCCATCTGCTGGTTCACTCCCCAATTGGCTGCAACAGCTGGAGCTGTGTTGATCTGAAGCCAGGAGCTAGGAGCTTCCTCCGGGCCTCCCATGTGGGTGCAGGGGCCCAAGGACTTGGGCCATCTTCTACTGTTTTCCCAGGCCATAGCAGAGAGCTGTAACTGAAGTGGAGCAGCTGGGACTCAAACCAGCGCCCGTATGGGATGCTGGCACTGCAGGCGACAGCTTTACCCACTACGCTGCTGCGCTGGCCCCCACTGAAGACTTTTAATTGCGTTATGCCACCCCCTGCTCAGAAGCCTCCCAGGGGTTCCCACCATGGTTCACGTACAAGGAGACTCTTCTCTCCCATCCTACCCTTGGTGTCCTCCTCTTCCTTCTCCACATTCCAGCCCTCACCCTGGTTCCACTCTGGGCTGTGCACTCCACATCTTTTTCCTCTGTTTCAGAGGCCCTCCCTGCAGAGCGGGGGGAGAGAGAGAGAGAGGGAGAGAGAGAGAGAGAGAGAGAGAGTGAGAGAGTTGGCACCTCTATTCACTCAGCTACCAACGGAAACACGGCTGGAGGCTGCCTCCTCCCACCCCCACCCCGTCCCTCTCCATCACATTACCCTCTTTTTTGACTTTCTCTTATTTTTCAATTTTAATTTATCTCTGATTGTGATCCTTTGATCTCCCTTTCTTATAGTGTTAACATTGTTTTATTTGTTTATTTATCCCAAAGGCAGAGTGAAACAGAGAGACAGAAAGATACGTTCTGTCTACTGCCTCATTCCCCTTAATAGTCACAACGGCCGGGGTCTGGCTGGGTCAGGCTGAAGCCAGGAGCCAGGAACTCCACCTGGATCTCCCAAGTGGGTGGCTGAAACTCAAGCACTTGAGCCATCACCTGCTGCTGTCTCAGGCACATTAACAGGGAGCTGGATCAGAAGCAGAGCATACGGGACTCAAACCAGCACTGCAACATGGGATGCGGGTGTCCCAGGAAGCACCACCATGCTGACCCTCTTCACTGATTTTCTGCTTCTCAGGGCTCTCTGGGACGTCTGGCTCACTGTCCACTTCACTCCATCATGCTTCCCGTTGGCGTGGGAATGTGGGCTCATTTTCTGTTTCACCCACAACACCTCACCAAAGGTTGGTGTTTACTGAATGAAAGAATACATGGACCGATGGGTCACAGAGGTGAACTCAGGTTCTGACAGCTTGAATTTTAACTGTTATTTTTACCTTAATATATACATTTAAAAAATGTATAGGACTCTCTGGCTTTAGATTTAAAATAATTTTAAACATTGCACTGGACATTCTAAGGGAAGCCTGAAGCTCGCCACTTTCAGACTCAGGGTGGTATTTCTCATCTCTCCCTCATCGTAAAGGTCTTTCTCTTCTGATAGAGTACAGGTTTCCCCGAGGATGCCACCACCCAGGACACTGTCTTGTACCTGAGTGTTTTATACCTGTAAGTATTCATCAGTCTCTTGCAATGAAGTTACATAGTTTACTGGATAGCCTCCTTGTCTCAGAGAGACTGGTTTTCTTATTGCTTCAATTTCTCTTTCCTCTGTTTCTTTATAAATCTCTGGGTTGCACTTGTACCTGCTAGAGGGCCACAGTGGATACTCACTACATGTTTGTTGGAACCAAAATGAGGCCCGAGTTTCGATGGAAAAAGTCAATGTCAAATTCCTTGGGAATTCAATGAAGGATGCATTGACGTTTGCATCCTGAGAGAGTCTTCAGACTGGGACATCAGCATGCCCGGGTAAGAAGATGCATACACCCCATACCCCTCGTGTAAGTAACAGGGAGTTGCCATGAAGGATAAGGAGGAAGAGATTCTAGCAGTAATTAAAGACAATTTACCAAAATGTTTATTTTTCTGATAGCCTCAGTAGCAATCCAAGTTGGACACAACTTGGATTTCCATGGATTCAGAAATGGCTGGATAAAGTGTGGTATGTCTCCTCTGTGGAATAGTATGCAGTTCTTATAAAGAATGAGCTAGCGTTTTAATTATGAACTTCAACTGATTTCCATGGTATATTGTTAATGCAAAAAAGATAAGGTTATTTAGAGGATAATATATGACCTTTGTATAAAAACAAATCATTTGAAAAGCACAAGTGTATTTATATGAGCATAGAGAAATAATTGGAAGGATGCATACCCAGCTGTTGAAGTCTGTCATCAAAATGGGTTGAGAATATGAGGGTTGTGGTAGAAGGAAGTTATTAACTTTTCCCTTATGCATACTTAACATTGCCTCATTTTTATAATGAGAGTATTGCTTTTAAGTAAAAAAAAATACTAGAAAATAAAGATTAAAATAAAGTGAAAAGTTCCCCTTCCCCCTTGGCATAGGGCACATATTCACATTGGACAATGGTTTTCAACATCTTCAGTGACTAGCGAGTTAACTTTCTTCTCTTGCTCTCTGTCCCCTGGTGAGCTCATCTCTCGCTCACAAATCCAGTTATCAAGAATAAATGGCAGGCTGCTGGGAACTGACCCTAAGGAAACAGTGCAAGGAGAGTGCTCGGGGAGAGCTCCCTCTTTGGAGTTATTTATCACATTGCTATTGTGTAAGGCTGTAATGTTGGATACAATATAAATGCCCTACCACGGGGGAAAGGGCTAAGTCAGTTAAGATACATTCGGTTGGAAATAATAGGAGCCACAAAATGGAAGCAACTGACATTTATAATACGGGAGAAAATGCGTATACTTCAATGTTAATTTAAAAGCACAACACAAAATTAACTAAATTGTATGAAGAAAATGGTATGAAAATTTTCAGAAAAAGACAAGATGCAGAGAGGGAAACCCAACAGACTAAGCACTTTCCATAACACTTAGAAGCAGCACCCAAACCTCATTCATTCAGGGTATTACAGGAATATGGAGAGGTTGCTCTGAGACACTCACTTCTAATTGCATAAATCACTGGGAGATGTCAGTCCTGGACTTACATGTCTGTCTTAAAGTCATTTAAGAGGACAAAACCTTGCTCAAATTTTCAAATAGCAGGAGAGCTACCATAATTTCGGGGTAGGGGAGTCTACCGATTGCACTCTGAGAGAGTTGCATGTATCTTGGAAATAGGAAGGAAACTGGGATGCTTTTGGTTGGTTTTGTAAACTTGGTCAGTGCCATGTGAAGTACTGAGAAAATGATTTTTTAAAATATTTATCTATTTATTTGAAAAGCAGAATTAGAGAGGTAGAGGCAGAGAAAGAGAGAGAGAGAGAGAGAGAGAGAGAGGTCCTCCATCTGCTGGTTCACTCCCCAAATGGCCACAATGGCCAGAGCTGCACCAATCCAAAGCCAGGTGCCTGGAGCTTCTTCTGTGTCTCCCACAAGGGTGCAGAGGCCCAAGCAGTTGGGCCATCTTCCACTGTTTTCCCACAGCAGAGAGCTGGATTGGAAGCACAGCAGCCAGGACTCAAACCTGTGCCCATATGGGATGCCAGCACTGCAGGCAGCAGCTTTACCCTCTACAACACAGTGACAAACCCAAGAAAATTATTTTTATTAGCTCTAAGCATCAAGAGGAACTACATATCAGAGTTCAATTTTTTTTAAAGCCCAAGAGAAAAACCATTTAAGGGCAACTAGAGGACATAGGCCTGTATAGAATACTGGACAAATCACCAGCTTAGCGGTAGGGAAGTCTTCCATTCTCTCACTCCCTCATTCATTAGTATCTATTAAGTGCAACATATTGTTCCATGCTTTGGAAATGTAAGCTTGTTAAAGCAATCTGGTCCCTGCCTTCAGGCAGCTCCAGCTGGGATCAGAAGTCAAAGATATAACCAAGTAATCAGAAAACTGCATTCAGAATGGTCATTTTGGGACTGGTGCATGGTGCTGTGGCATAGTGGGTAAAGCTGCTCTCTCTCTCTCCTCTCCGTAACTCTGCCTCTCAAAGAAAAAAAATCACCATTCTTTTTGTTAAGATTTATTTCTTTGTTTTAAAAGTAGAGTTACAGAGAGAGAGAGAGAGAGATATCTTCCATCTGCTATTTCACTCCCAAATTGGCCATAACGGCTGGAGCTGGCCAGTCAAAGGCAGGAGCCAGGAGTTTCTTTCAGGTCTTCCATGTGGGTGCAGGGATCCAAGCACTTGGACCATCTTCTGTTATTTTCCCAAGCCATTAGCAGGGAGCTGGATTGGACTTGGAGCAGCCAGGACATGAACTGGCACCCATAAGGGATGCCAGCACTGTAGGCGGAGGCTTAACCTACTATGCCACAGTGTCAGCCCCAAAAATGGTGACTTAAACAAGGTATTATGGAATATGAAGGAGCGTAATCTCTGTTTAACCTTAAGACAAAATATTTGAGGCCCAGAATGCCAGCTTTTAAAAGGTAAGATAGTGAAATGTTGAGAACCTGATTTGGGTGGGGGGTGGGGGGCCTCAAGTCCCTGTCTGCCAGGAAGTATCAGATTTTGGGACAAGTTATGTAACCTCTGTGGCAGCCATTCCCTCAACTGTAAACAGAGACAATGCAATGCAATGCATAAGAACTGGCATATCAGCAGAAGTTGCTTAGGCAATTTTAGCGTAGTAACTGGCACTTCACTCCAGCCAAACAGGTTAAATAAATGTTAGCCATCTTGCTCTTAAATAGCCTCTCAGCCTCAGTATTTCTCTGGCCAGAGCAGAGTAGACATTATGGTAATTCTGGGGACTAGAACGTAGGCACTACTTCTAGCACTAGGTTTTGATCTGCAAGACATGGAGCTGGATTCTTAAGCAATCCAACCGGCTACCATCCCTCATTTCCCTCGGAGACATTTTCTGGAGTTGATCTCCCAAGTGAATTCTGTCAGTGGGCCGTGTGGTGTGTGACCAGAAGAGATCTCACTCATGTGGGAGCCGCGCTGCCCTTCCCTGGTGTGGTACAAATTAGAGGGAGGCTGTGGGGCTGCCTCCTGCTCCCAGGGCCCCTCTGGCGAGGGCTTCTTGACAGCACTGTGGTTTGGGTTGTCATCACAGCTAACCACTCATTTCTCAACTGACGCCCTGTGTCACTCTCTGCATCCCAGCGGAGCTGTGGGAAAGACATGTGCAGAGCAGGGGGAGGCAGGAAGAAAGCTGCCCTCAGGGACTGACGGGGGCAGTGGGGCTGGGCTGGACCTGGAAGGCAGCAACAAGACACACCCTGCTGAAGCCAGGCACTCAGTGCACAAAACGTAGAGCTCTCCTTTGCTTTGCTACTGTTTCTGCACGGTCTTGAAGAGGGGAAGTTTTCAAAGTAATTTCAGAGTTTTTGCAGTCACAACAGGTTCCTCCTGACCCACAGTCTGCTCAGGCACAAAACAGTAACAAAACCCTATGTTCACGGAGCGCTCCATTTCTTGTAGAAAGTACTGCTTTGAGCAAATACCATCTCTTTGTCCATTTCATAGATGAGGAAGCTGAGCTACAAAGAGATGAAGGGATGTATCCAGGTTTCCAGGAGGTGGAGCCAGGGTTCAAATCCTGGCAGTGAGGACGTGGACCAGGAAGTCTTTCTCTCTATGCTGTGCTGCCTCCTAATGGAAACACAGAAGAGCACTGCATTCATGCGGACCTCAAAGGACCAGACCCACCTAGGGTCTCAAATAAAAGACGGAAGGCCTGGACCGAAACAAAGTCTCCTACAAGGGACCTACCTAAGCTCTCACTGTCCTGAGCTACCTAGCACAAATGAGCTTCATAGCTCTTTATCTGGCAAAGGAAAGTTAGGACGAGCGAGCGGGGAAGCTTTGTTGCTTTTCTCTTGAAGAGAAGAGGCCCTGGAGAGGGGGGATCCCTCTAACTCCAGAGAGAGGATGAGAGCACAGGAAACCAAAGCAAAGGCATGTGGAGAGGAATGAAGGGGTTCAGAAGCAGACAAAGAGGGGAGTAAAGGACCAGGGGCTTCCATAGGTCTGCAGTTTCTCCACCGCACTCTGGCCAGGGCTGCCCAGGCTGATTCCCAAGGCTTGTTGGTAAGTCTTCCTGTTCAGAGGACGTTACCTGGACCTCCTGGATGTGGATATTCTCACGTTCTACAGTTCAGCAGGTGCCAGGGAGTTCCGGAGGCTGTTTTTTATATTAAGATTTATTTATTTATTTGAAAGTCAGAGTTACACAGAGGAGAGGCAGAGTCAGAGAGAGAGAGAGAGAGAGAGAGGTCTTCCATCTGATGGTTTACTACCCAATTGGACACAATGGCTGGAGCTGTGCCAATCCAAAGCCAGGAGCCAGGAGCTTCTTCTGGGTCTCCCACGCGGGTGCAGGGGCCCGAGCACTTGGCCCATCTTCTACTGCCTTCCCAGGCCACAGCAGAGAGCTGGATCGGGAGTGGAGCAGCTGGAACTCGAACAGGTGCCCCTGTGGGATTCCAGCACTGCAGGTGGCAGCTTTACCTGCTGTGCTACAGCATTGTCTCCCAGAGGCTGTTTTGTTAAAGCTTTGACCTCAGAGAAGATCAAAGGTGAAGCTGCCTCTGGGAGTACCAAGTCGAGGTCAGCCCAAGCTGATGGAGATGGACCAGGCACTGTGTGGAAGTGGCACCTGCTCTGGGAATCCAGGGGGCATCAGGGCAAGGTCTGGGGGCTGCTGGAAGACAAGAAGGAACTGGGTAGCGAGGCTACCTTGCTGAAACACCACCCACTGCCAGGGCTTGACTGTTGGCCTGGGGTGGGGCCTGAGAGTGTCCATTTTTGGCAAGCTCTCAGGTGAGGCTCCTGGAAGGATCTCGGAGATGCCTGGAGGAATGTCAAGTGTCTTATAAACTGTGGGTGAGGAAATTACTGGATTCTATCTGAAACTTCAGAATACTTTCTAGGTTGTTGGAGGGGTAATATACAAAGAGCCAGCAGCCAGCTGCCAACAAAGTACTTTGGAATTTCAAAGAGGGAGAGCAGGCTTATAGCTCCTTTGCACGCTGTGCTAAATAGGTACTTCCAGGCTCCCTGTGGGGTTAAGAAGTGCAACACCTTCTCCTAGTTTATTGTAAAGGGATCTAATTAGGGGTCAGGAAACCTAGATTTGAATCTTGGCTCAAACTCTTACCATCTGTGTGGCCTTAAGGGGCAAATTCATTAACCTCTGTGACCCCAACTCTCTACCTTGCTCTGGGAGGCCCTCCACTGATTATCCCTACCACCACCCTGCTGGCTTCCCGGTCCCTTTGTGGGCCCATGATTCTGTCCCAGAAGCAGCTTGATGGCTTTGGGTTCCCTTGTAGACAGAGTCTGATTTGCATACAGGTTTCTCAGGGACTTCTCTAGTGAACAGCTCCTGGAAGGGCGTGGAGAAAGCAGAACTGGGCAGAGAGAGGTGGGCCTATGATGCAGATAGGGTTCAGCCTAATTAATACACGGGCGTCTCCAGGCAAGGATTGCTCCTGTGGGGGTCTACCCTGCATTGCATTGCCCCTGGGGAGAAGGTTAAATCACGGGCAAGGCAGTTCATCCCAGACAAGGGCAAGGCCTCGACTATGAGCAGCCAACTCTCCCCACAGCTGGGGGAATAGATGCCTGGTCCCTAAGTGGAAGACAGGACTTGCTACCTAAAATAAAGGGCCCCACGTTAAACATCACTAAGAATTTCAAGACAATGACAATAGTGCACAGCTCACACAGCCTTGAGGCTGGCACAGGTGGTGAGTCTGGGAGGGGTCACAGCCATGTCCACTTGGGTGCTGTGAGAAGGAATCAACCTGGAGAAAAACCACAGACTAGCTAACTGGCTTACCAGATGCAGCTCCTCTTCAGCTTGGGCTCACTCACAGGGTGACCCCACAGAGGTCCTGTGACCGAGGCTTGTGCTTTAAGGTATCCTCCAGACCCTGTAGGCTCCTCAATGCAGACACATAGACCTTTCTCTGGCCCATGGCCTTGAGATCACTGGGTTTTCATAATCAGCAGCATGAGCGTCCTCTCTCCTGGATGGACGTGGGAATGCCCGCCCCTGTTCCCAGAAACTTTTCCTACCCACAGGGCGAGGATGAGGGTGTGGCCTTCCTTAATAGACAGGGGCCAATGACCCTCTTTTTCCCTCAAGGAGGAGATGTCCCTGAGGGGTACACACTGAGGCATCAAGAACCTTCTCTCACCATCAGCCCCTCTCTCTTCCCTGTTCCCAGCATGCCCAGCCTCAGAGTCAAGGACGTCCCTTGAAATGAGTGAAAATAAATATTTTGTTTGATTATTTTTTCACCAGCTCCAGCCCCAGGATTCTGGACCCTGTCTTTCAGTTCTTTCAAATAAAACTTGAAGCAGGGAATAATCCCCTCTACACAGTCTATCAGAGTTTCATTTTCTCGGCCTTTTAAAAATGTGTTCTAACCCCAATTCGGGGGCCCCCAGAGCCTACTAAACTCGCTCAATAAGATGCAGTGTTTGCACCTCACTCTCACACAGGCCCTCTATTCCAGCCCACAACCCCTTCTGCGTGGCTGACTTCTTTTCCTCTTCCTTCTGGCTTCAGTGTGGCAGTGAGCTGGTTGGATTTCCTTTTTATGGGCTTTGACCTATTCGGTGACTTGGAATGTCTTTTCTGCAGCCTCAGCAGTGGCTACCAGGCAAGCTTCCTTTAGTGACTGTCCTCTTCTCTGGCAGGTGCCTTTGTTGGGTGTTATGAGAGCAAAGACTAAGGTTCCTCTTTCCACAGCACATCTCCATACCCACACCCTAAAACTGAACACAAGGCCGAAGAGGTTGTTCACAAAATTCTAGCCCCCCAAAACTGATTATCATTAGCTCTCTATTGGAGTTGTCAGTACTCAGTCTATAAATAATGATAATTGACTGTATAGACTTACAAAGGATTTACCCAGGCAAACTTCTATTCTAAGTGATGTGTGTACAACATCTAGAAGGGGACTTCAAAACGTTTGTGGAAAACTAAATTAAAAGATAGCATTGGGATGGGTGTTTGGTGCTGTGGTTACAACACCACTTGGTACAACCACAACCCACTTGGGCATGCTTAGGTTTGATTCCCAGCTCCAAGTCCCAATCCAGCTTCCTACTAATTCCCAACCTGGGAGGCTGCAGGTGATGGCTCCAGTATCCGGGTCCTGCACCCCACATGGGAGCCCCAAATAGAATTCCAGGATTCTGACGTCAGCCTGGTCCATGCTTTTCTTTTACGTGCATTTGCAGAGTAAACCAGCAGGTGGAAGACCTCTCACTGCCTGTCTCCGTCTTTTTCTTCATTTCTCTGCCTTTCAGATAAATGGAATTGAAAGAAAAGTTTATTTTGGTGCAAAGATTTTTTTGAGAAATTGGAAAATTCTTTCATAGTATGCATTTTCTATGTACTTTTTTTAGACCCTGCATATGCATGGATTTCAATGCTTTTGTGCCAAAATAATCTTTTTTAAAAAAAATTTGCTGTGAACTTCTTTATCTGAACTTTTCAAAATCTCCACACATAATATCGCTTAGAAGTTTTTTTTTTTAAAGATTTATTTATTTATTTGAAAGAGTTACAGACAGAGGAGAGGCAGAGAGAGAGAGAGAGAGAGAGAGAGGTCTTCCATCTGCTGGTTCACACCCCAGTTGGCCGCAATGGCCGGATCTGTGCTGATCCGAAGCCAGGAGCCAAGAACTTCTTCCAGGTCTCCCATGTGGGTTCAGGGGCCCAAGGACTTGGGCCATCTTCTAGTGCTCTCCCACGCCATAGCAGAGAGCTGGATCTGAAGTGGAGCAGCCGGGACTTGAACCAGTGCCCATATGGGATGCTAGCACCACAGGCAGTGACTTTACCCTCTACACCACGGTGCCAGCCCCAGGAGGTATTTATATGTGAACAAATATTCTTATTTAATCTTTTCAAAAACCCTATGAGCTATCTTTATAATTATTCCCATGTCTCAGATAAGAAAAGCAAGGCCACTCAGCTGGTAAGAGGCAAAATGGAACCAGAGCCCCAGCAGCCTCGCTCCAGAATCTGGCCTCTAACTACCACCTCTAAGTGGACATGGGAAGTGCCAGACCACAGAATCCTTCATTAGGGTAAACCAGATAGGATCTCTGGGCAGGAAAAGATGATTATACTTTTGGATAAGTATAACATGATTATACCCTTATGTACATTTTGTAAATGCAAAATGAAAGCATTCGGTTGTATACTTTTGAGTGCACTGTATCCTGCCTGTCGAAAAGCCTGTATAAACAGAAGGAGGTGGCAGCTTTGGGAGCAGGAATAAGGAAGCTCAGAAAGCCGGCAGCCCTCTGGGTGTCCATAGCCCTCTGGAGGAGAAAGGTTGACTCAGGGACACACATCCATCCAGCCTCTGCCTTTGCCTCTCCACTGCAGAGGCCTCAGCCTGGTCTGGAGCATGGGTTAGCTGTTCACCATGCTCCCCGAGAATTCTGATATTGGGCAGAGAACTCTAGAATCAGTCTGTGATCCCCTGGGTGCCTAGGACAAGCTGTGTTCCCCTGTACACTGAGAAATTGCCTGGTAGGACAGTCCAACTACTATTTGTTTTTTGCTTGTTTAAGTTTCATTTATTTATTTGAAAGACAGAATTACAGACAGAGAGTGAGAGACAGAGAGAGAGAGAAAGGTCTTCCATCCCCTGGTTCACTCCCCGGATGGCCACAGTGGCCAGGGCTGGACCAGGCTGAAGCCAGGAGCCAAGAGCTTCATCTGGGTCTCCCACGAGGGTGGCAGGGGCCCAAGTATTTGGAGCATCCTCTGCTGCTTTCCTGGGTGCATTAGCAGTGAGCTGGATGGAAGTGGAGCAGCTGGGCCTCTAAATGGCATGGATGGAATACCGACATCACAGGCAGGGCCTTAACCACAAAGCTGGCCCCAGCTGCTTGCGTTTTTGACCCTTGAAGTTGGTATTATGTTGCTCTATCTTCCTTCCCATGCTTTATCCCAGGATAAAAACTCAATCACAATTTCTGGGGGGTACTGGAGCCTCACAATCTCATGGCTGCTTTACCTTCTGCCTCTTGTTCTGATCTAGATGACATCATCGCTGTAATAACTCCAGTCTCTTCAGTTCCACCAGCTTCCAGACTTTGAAGGCAATCATGACAGTGGTGCACTTTGCTGACTGGAAAGAAGCTATCTCTATCACTGTAAGTCACTTTTAATGATAAACACTAGTCTTCTTTATTCTTGAAACTTCGAATCGTGTCACACCACAAGGGGTCCTCAAAAAGTTTATGGAAAATATGCGCCATTTTTTAATGCCTTTTGTCCCTGAACTTCTTGAAGTATCTTTGCATATATTTTCCACTGGTCACCTGCCACTTTCTCACCAGGTTCCAGGTCTCTCTGTTCCCTGAGTCCTACCCAGCTGCCCTGGTAACACATCTACTTTCTCTATTTCCGGTTACTGACAATTGTTTTACAAATAAACTCAGCTCCCCGCAAAGAGTTCCAGTTCCCCCAGTTTAAGGGCATAAACATCTAACCTGTAACAGAGATAATATATTTAAAGCAACTTATTGAGGCATGGTGATATATTTAAGGCACTAAATAAGATCTTAAAAACCATTCGATTGCTTCCAGGTGGACTTGGAATAAAATCAAAGCTCTTCCCTTGGTCCATAAGGCAATACGTGCATTTGCCCTGCCTACTTCTGCAGCCTCCTGGGATTCCATTCTCTTCCCCTCTGGTCCTGTGTCTGACCCACACGCATCCTGCCTTCTCCTCATCTCATGATTCTGCACTTGCTGTTCCCCTTGCCTAGAGCACTCTTCCAGTCTTTCCCAGGCCAGGCTCCTTCTCAGCTCTCCAGTCTCAGCCCTGTGCAATCTTCGGCAACAGGTTACCTCTAATTCCATCCATCACCCAAATTAACTCCACCCCTCACCTGCCAGCCTCCTACTCACCAGTCCTTCCCTAACTAAAAATGTCTTATCTAGTTTTCCACTTGCTTTATCACTTGTTTTTTCTCAACTAGAGTATAAACATGTTGAGGATGGAAACCCCATCTCTCTTTGTAACCACTCTCCAGGGAGCTCATGAATCAGCACAATAGTAGATGCGCCAAACATATTTGTTGTACGTATGAGTGAATGGAATGAATGGGCAGCCAGTCCATTTCATCTGTCTGTATGTGTGTGTAGACACCCATAAATACATACATGAATATCTTATTCTTTTACTTACATCATGCATCCATGAGCAGGTATTATTGTTGTTATTTTTCAGTTAAGGAAATTGAATAAGTAACTTATTGGTTAAATTACTAAGCCTCCAGGTCACATGACTAATTAACAGCTGCCTGTACAACAGCAGGCGTTGTGGTGCAGCAGGTTAAGCTGCTGCCTGAGACACTGGTACCCCATATTGGAGTGTCCATATGTCCCAGCTGCTCTGCTTCTGAGCCAGTTGCTTGCTTATGTGCCTGGGAAAGCAGCAGGAGGTGGCCCAAGTGCTTTGGCTCTTGCCACACACATGGGAGACCAGGATGGAGTTCCAGACTCCTGACTTTGGCCTAGACATGCCCCAGTCATTGTGGACATTTGGGGAGTGAACCAGGAGATGGAAGAATTCTCTCTCTCTCTCTCTTCCCTTCTATCTGTCATTTTGCCTTATCAAATAAATAAAAATTGTAAAACGATTTTTAAAGAGAACCACACATACACACACACTCACACACACATCTGCCTGCTTTGCTCATATTAAAAGATTCTTTAGGGAAACCAACATAAACTATTCCAGTTTTATTTTAAAATATTTGGTGGGGGGAGGAGAGAGAAAGAGAGAGAGAGCAGTCCCATCCATTGACTTATTTCCCAAATGACTACAATGGGCCCAGGCCAGGTGCCAAAACCCGGAGTCAGAAACTCAATCTTGGTTTCCATGTGGGTGTCAAGGTCCCCACTCCTTGAGCCATCACTGCTACCTCTGAGGGTCTGCATTAACAGGAAGCTAAAGTTGCGAGCTGGAGCTGGGAGTTGAACTCAGGCACTCGGAGAGTGGACACAGGAGTCCTCACTGGCATCTTAAACACTAGGCCAAACACCTGCCCCTCCTTTCATTTTTCAATTGAAATATAAAGTATATGCAGTGAACTGCACCTGGATGAGGTCGGAAAACATCGTGGCAACACCAAGTCTCCTGCCGGCCCCTTCCTTGGCCCACAGGATGACTCATCCACTACCTCCTTCCCACGGGTGACTTCTGCCTTTTTCCCACATTATGAGGTAGAATCATACCATAGGTACACTTCTGTTTGCTTGGCTTATTTCATTCTATATATTACACCTGAAAATTCAGTATTTGCATTACTGTGTAACATTGCATTATATTAATAAACCACAGCGTATCCAACTGTTGACCTTACATGCATTATTTCTCGTTTGGAGCTCTTATGCCTACTGTTGCTATGAACATTCTTACACACGTCCTTTGCTGAGCGCATGTACTCAGTGCTATTGTGCATATGCCTAGACGTGGAACTGCTGAGTCAAAAGTAAAGCCAGTGCTTGGCTATAGTTAGTGTTGTCGTGATTTTCCAACATCTTTGTTCAAAATGACAGTCCTGGTTGGCACTGTTTGAGATCCTAGTGTCTCCTTCTGCATTCTAGTCACGCAAGCATTGCAGGGGCTTTAAATCCTGAGATGAACAAGTGGGCAGAAAGCTACATACGAGAGCAATGCCACAGCATTTCCAGTGTGAGCACACAAAAACCCAGGCTGGTAGCTGTGGCTTCAAGTGCAATGGTGACTCCCCCCTGGCTCCCTCCCTCTCCTGTGATTTTGAGAGAGTTAGGCAAGCCCAGAGGAGCTGGAAAACAATCGCAGTAGGCTTCATCTGTACCACGAGGGTGAAACCCATTATTATGAAAAATGTTAATTTTCCCTCTCCTGGGCAGAAATAGCTGCCTCTGTCAGGGGATGCCTTGTTTGAAGCACTCTGGGGTTTCAGAAGAACTTTTAAAGTTCCACAGTGCAAAAGCCCTCGTTCCTCCACTCACACCTTGATATTATTTGGCCTGCCAAGTTTTCAGTTCAATCTTCAAGACCAGCCAGGCAAGAAGTGTTCCTTACCAAAGACAGGAGTCTCTCATGCTCTGTTTCCACACCCAAGAAGAGATGACTGATTGATTGATGATTGATTGCTTTTTAATTAGTTATTTGGAAGCCAGGCATACACACACAGCTAGGGGAGATGAGAGAGGGAGAGAAAGAGAGAGGGAGAAGAGAGGGAGAGAGAGAGAAAAAGAGAGAAATTGCCATTTTTTGGTTCACTTCTCAAATACCCCCAACACTCAGGGCTGAGCCAGGCTGAAACCAGGAGCCAGAAACACAATTCGGGTCTCCCACATGGGTGGCAGAGACCCAACCACTTGAACCATCACCTGCTGTCCCTTAGGGTATGCCTCAGTAGGAAACTGGAATTGGGAATGGAGCCAGGGCTTGAATCCAGGTACTCCGGTGTGGCATGTGGGCATCCTAACAACTTTGCCAATCACCCACCACAGAAGAGATGACTTAAAGCCAATTGGGTTTGTACCTCTTCACACCTTACTACAACTGTTAGTTAGGGACATGAAGAATCTGGCTTTTCCTTGAAATTTTATGAGAAACTGTACTTTTATCATTCAAGGACAGAAACTGGGTTCTCAGCATGCTTATCTGGGCAGGTGAGATACTCAATTTTTGGCAAAAATTCAGAGTTGAGGCTACATGTTCTACCCCATTTGGAGCCTTATTCTAGAATAAGATATTTCAACAAGGATGATAACCTCCAGTCACCTTCTGTGTTAGTCATTGATGCTATTTGCCAGATCTTTCCATTCTGCTACCTGGCATGTGGCAGGGTTGCACTTCCTGGTTCCTCATATGGAAGAGGGCATGAGATTGATTCTATCCATTGAGTTGTGAGTACAGGTGACCTAGGTTATATCTGCACTTCAGCTACAATGCAAGGGCCTGATCAGGCCCTTGGGACAGCAACATGATAGAGCTTCTCAGGGCCACACACAGCAGAGATTTTGTTTTTTCTCTCTTTTTTAAAAATTTATTGTATTTACTTGAAAGGCAGAGTGACGGAGTAAGAGAGAGAGAGAGAGAGAGAGACAGACAGACAGACAGACAGAGACAGAGAAAGAAATCTTCCATCCTCTTGTTCACTCACCAAATGACCACAACAGCCGGAACCAGGCCAAGCCAAAGCCAAGAGCCAGGAACTCCATCCAGGTCTCCTATGTGGGTGGCAGGGGCCCAAGTACTTGGCCATCAACATAAAGCTGGATCGTAAGTGGAGCAGCTGGGACTCAAAGCGGTGCTCTGATATGAAATGCCAGCATTGCACAGCTTAACCTAGTGTGGCACAAGACCAGCCCCACCTTTGTTGTTTTCTGTCACTGAGATTTTTGCATTGTTCCTCACGGCAGCAACACTTTGTCTATTCTATCCTTGCTGATCTCAAATCTCTCTCATTCACCTTACACCCTTGTTTAAGCATGAGGGTCTTTAAAGAGTTTGTAGGAACATGGGATCAGAAGATGTTAATTTTACTTCAAGTGAATTTTGAAATGCATACCAAGGTTTTTTTTTTTTTTTTTTTAAGATTTATTTATTTACTTGGGAGGCATCCTTACAGAGAGAGGGAGAGACAGGGAGAGAGGTCTTCCATCCACTGGTTCACTCCCCAAATGGCTCCTACAGCTGGAGCTGGACCAATCCAAAGCCAGGAGCCAGGAGCTTCCTCTGGGTCTCCCACACAGGTACAGGGGCCCAAGCACTTGAGCCATCTACTGCTTTTCTAGGCCATCAGCAGGGAGCTATAATGGAAGTGGAGCAGCCGTGACTTGAACCAGTGCCCATAAAGGAGGCCGGCAACACAGGCAGATGCTTAACCTACTACAGCACAACACCGGCTCCCATATATAGACTTTTTTATAACAGACATTTTTCGTGAACTTTGAGAAGACCCCTCATATGCATGGATTTCAAATATTCTTTGCACTACACATGATTTAATTCAACTTTTTTTTTTCCATGAACTTTTTGAAGTCCCATCATATATGTGCTGGCTGGCTTTGTTTCAATCTGTAAGGAACCAGAAACTCCAAGGTAGGGGCTGTCTCAAACAAGCTCTAATGTGGGATGAAAGCCATGTTGTTCTGAATACTGGAGCTAGTTTGCCATCGATTATTTACTATCTGAACAATAAGCAGTGCACATGTGTTAAAAGAAGCAGTCGCATCAGTGAGTTGCAAGGAAATGTGAACCCAAGGCTAAAAGGAGATGAAAGGAAGCTGTGTTTTGCTTGAGGATGCTGTCACAGGGACTTCACAGCGGAGTGGACAAGCAGAGAGGGTCACATTTCAAAGAATCCAATCAACTCTTCTGATGGATCCTAGAACATGACTTCTCAGCTTCTCACTCTACTCACACCGAGCTTCTCTTTTTGTAAATTAAAAATTATTTAATGTCATCTACTTGAAAGGCAGGGATGGGCCTGGGAGAGATGGGGAGGCTCTCATCCGCTGGTTCACTTCCCAAATGGTCGCTAAAGCCAGAGCTGGGCTGGGCCAAAGTCCAGGGCCTGAAACTCCCCCTGGGTCTCCTGCATGGGTGACAGGGGCCCAAGGACTTGAGCCATTGGCTGCTGTCTTTCAGGTGCATTCGTAGGAAGCTGTGACTTGAGTCTGTGCCCTGATATGGAATGCAGCAGTCCTGAGTGGGGGCTGCACTCACTGCGCCTGAATATCTGCCCCAAGTGCACTGCTTTTTAGGCTGAAAGTGGGGGAGGGAGCGTGAGTAGGGAAAGGATGTGCAGCCCCAACCTGTCCTTTAGATACTTAGAAGTTGAAGTGCACACAACCGTGAACATAGAAAAGAGGAGAAATGACCTATTACAATAGGTGTCTGATTTCAAATGCCCTCCGAGGGCCAAATAGGTTGGATATAAGTGATTCATTCTGGGGACTGGATCTACTTCTATCTTGCTTACTTATTGCTGTCCTATTTCTTAATGCAATGCTTAGTATATAGGCGGAACTTGCAAGGAGTTGAAAATGAACAGACAGGTTGGGGAAAACAGTTGACAACAAAATACCCCTCACTGCCAGTTGAAAATCATGTTTTTCTTTCTCATTGCAAAATTTTGTGATAAAGTCTCCCCTGATCATCCTGTCCACCTGATGTAGGAACAGCACAGCTCCCGAGTGCCTGAGTTGGTGACACACCCACCCACCACACTGGTCAGAGTCAGTTACCATTGTAGCATCTGTTTGTCAAATATAGCACAGCAAAGCACACACTCAGTGGCCCACGTGATGCTTGTGCAGTGCCCCTGGATTCGCTAAAGCCTGGATCTCGCCTTTGCAGATTCCTATAAACAGCATTCACAGAGTTTCTGGTCCTCTCAGGTGAGCCTGCCACAAGAGATTTCTCAATTCACTTTTTAAGCTTCATCAAAAGAAAGAATCTCTTAAAGTCTACACGGTTCTCACAAAAGAATGTCACGAAGAGCCCATTCTCTTCCAAAATGTGTTGTTTAGGTGTTAAATGAACAAGTCAGTCCCTGCTATTCTGAGCTGTGCCTGTTAACCCTTGCAAATAATGTTCTCCCACTCCCACTAGGAATTGCTGCATGAGCTCCCTGCACCCCATTTCAGATGAAGCAGGGCTCCTTTCATCTCCCAGTTTCCTCTGAAAGTCTCCTTGTCTCCTTACTACCAATTTTAAGAAGCTGGTATGTTGATTTCATTCAAGAAGCCAACTCCTTACACCTGTTCTGAGACACAGCCCCCACTTCCACTGGCTGTATTTGTTCAACTCAAAAACAATATATTTTTGGCAGTGCTGGCATCCCGTAAGGGCTCTGGTTTGAGTCCTGCTGCTCCACTTCCGATCCAGCTCTCTGCTATGGCCTGGGAAAGCAGCGGAAGATGGCCCAAGTCCTCAGGCCCCTGCACCCATGTGGGAGACCCAGAAGAAACTCCTGGTTCCTGGCTTCAGATCGGCACAGCCCCGACCGCTGCAGCCAATTAGGGAGTGAACCAGTGGATGGAAGATCTCTCTCTCTCTCTCTCTCTCTCTCTCTCTCTCTCTCTCTCTCCCCCTCTCCTTTCTCTGTGTGTAACTGAGTTTCAAATAAATAGTCTACATGGAAACACATAGGCACTTCCAAGAGAGACAAACCATATGCACATCTAAACAGGGCTCCCAAGTTGCCAGGGAATACCCAGGATGTGCAATAGATTTGGTAGATGATAAATCCTTGCCCCAAATTGAATAAATCCCAAAGGATAGGGAAGGATATATGATTTCATTCTCTGCATGGGCCTCAGAAGACTTCAGGATTCTAAATCCTAACTTTCCTAGGAGCCAGTTCATCATGGTCTTGCTTCCTAGGCAATCTCCAGTCATTTGTCATCCTACGAGTCTTGCTCAGGGACATCTGGGGTTAACCCTCTGGAGATTCGGGATTTCAATCCCAGAATTCCAATTCCCTGCCTGAGGCTGGGCAGGTTTTTTGGGCATGGTGCCCACCCCGCGGCCCGCAGCAGAAGTGCTGAGCGTACAAGATATTCAGCGTGAGGTCATGCCCCAGTGGCATCCGAAATGGACCCTTCTGGAATATTTCATGAAATTCATGACCAACTGTCAGCAGCCACAAAGGAAGAAGAGGCTGCAAATCTTGAGTTTGCAGCCTCTTGTTTAGATAATGATTTTTTTTTTTCCAGGTGGTCCCTTGTCAACTCTCCTCCTTACCTTCTTTCCTGGTTGAGTTTGAATTTCCACAATTCAAATATTGGTATTTTGCAGCTGCTGCTACTGTAACAAGGATGATAGTTCAATTATGTTCTTGCATATGTCAGGTATAGTACGGTCTAATTTAATCTTCATTACACATGGCCATATTGCAATTATACATGCTACCCGAGTGTTAACACATATTTAAACCTGCTATTCCTTTGTCACTGATTTACAAAGAAGTACCTGAAAAGAAGCAGATGTCATAATTACACGCTTATTCAGCTCATTTTAAACTAAGTCTCAAAGTAAATTACAGATGAGCCAGGCATGTCTTGAAATTAATGTAGTGATAGGACACTAATGCTGCGATTCATTATGGTTTGTCAATGTGCCGTACTTCTGGAATGTGCGATAAAATTATATTAATACTCTGCTAATGAGATTAATGAATATGAACATGCAGGAGAAGAATAGGGTCCTTTGTTCAACTATTGAAAAAATAACATATAGGTAATTAAAAAGAATTAATCAAACCATGTACAACCTCATTTATATTAAATTAATTTGTCTGGTTTCATTTCTAATAATTAATCACTTTTCGCAAATTACAAAGCACTTCAGGCGGATGGAAGCACTACTGTAGGAGCTGTGATTCAGAATATTTAGAACGATCAAGGTGGTCCCTGTGGGTTCATATTAATTAAGGCTTAACAGTTTGGAAAATTGTAGCAATATTTTATGATTCATGTAATTAAACTCTGTAACAAAATGTCACAACTGCTAGTTACTTCTGCGCCTGTGATTTATATCTTCCGCCTTTTGGAAAGGAAGCCGCACAAATGAAATCTTAAACGAGCCGTTGCAGTCGATGGGCGCACAAGCTGGTTGGTTCAAGGCAGACGGAAGCGCGTTGCCTGGGCACGGTGCACCCTTCCTTTCTCTAACTCCATTGTGGGGTGATGCAAATTAGGCTGAGTCACATGATCCGACATATGGTAGAAATCTCGGGGTCTCTCCTGGCATGTTTGCTTGGATAAAAACAAAAAAGGCAGGAGCAGTGAGCCTCGTTCCCCAACTGAAGCCGAGGCTTTACAAACCCCACTGATGGAAGCTCCTGGGCTTCCAGCATGCGCACTCCCAGAAGGAAAGGCAGCGGTCACTTGGACAGCAAGCTGTCAGGTTTATGTGGCTGGGGCACTGCCTAGAAACCAACCCCCGCCCCGTCCCTGGTACCCTGAGAGTCCAGGGAAGCACCTCCTGAGTGCAGGACAGGAAAACTGTCCATGTGCGTTCTGGCCAGGCACTGCTCTCTTCCCTGGCAGAGCAGGCACGGGAGTGAGGTCGGGTGAAGACCTCCACCTGGGACGGTGGTCTTAGTCCTCACCCCACACCAGAAGCACCTGTGATATCCCTACCTGGTGTTATGTGCTGGCTCCGTGTCCTCCCCCTACTGCTCTGTGCCCCAGGATGCTGACCCTGGAAATTGGGTCTCATAGCTCCCTGGCCAGTGCATCCATGGCAAGATGTTGCCTTGTCTTCCTGCTTCTGTGCTGTGCCTCATAGGCTCTGAGTCCCTCTCCACTGGACACAGTCCCCTTGGCATCCTGGCCTGCAGGGCTCCAGTGCTCCCTGGCTCCTCTGATGCTATGTGGTGCTAATGTCTTCTCAGTGTTTCTTTTTTTTTTTTTTTTTTTTTTTTTTTTTTTGACAGGCAGATGGACAGTGAGAGAGAGAGACAGAGAGAAAGGTCTTCCTTTTGCCGTTGGTTCACCCTCCACTGGCTGCCACGGCTGGTGCGCTGCGGCCGGCGCACCACGCTGATCTGAAGGCAGGAGCCAGGTGCTTCTCCTGGTCTCCCATGGGGTGCAGGGCCCAAGCACTTGGGCCATCCTCCACTGCCTTCCCGGGCCACAGCAGAGAGCTGGCCTGGAAGAGGGGCAACTGGGAAAGAATCCGGTGCCCCGACTGGGACTAGAACCCGGTGTGCCCGTGCCGCAAGGTAGAGGATTAGCCTAGTGAGCCGCGGCACCGGCCCTCAGTGTTTCTTAACTTCTTGCTTCCTCCCTATCCCTTGTTTTGTCCCTTATTCCTACTCTCTTTTCTATAAGCAAAGACTTCTTCAAAGATCCTCCATCTGGAATATTTCACAGTGGGTTCATGCTTAGGCCATACTCCCAGAGTCATGATTCAATGGACCCCAGTGTCAGTGTCTTATTTTGTATTTATCACTCCTAGTGATTCCATTGAATAAAGCAAAAATACCTGTATTAGAGAGATTCTGCAAAGAGTCAAGGTCTCCAAAAATATTTCATGCATGCATTTATTTTTATTTCATTTTTTACAGGCAGAGTGGACAGAGAGAGAGAGTTGGTTCACCCTCCAATGGCCGCCGCAGCCAGCGCGCTGCGGCCAGTGCACCGTGCTGATCCGATGGCAGGAGCCAGGTACTTATCCTGGTCTCCCAAGGGGTGCAGGGCCCAAGTACTTGGACCATCCTCCACTGCACTCCCTGGCCACAGCAGAGAGCTGGCCTGGAAGAGGGGCAAAGGGGACAGAATCCAGCGCCCTGACCGGGACTAGAACCCAGTGTGCCAGTGCTGCTAGGTGGAGGATTAGCCTAGTGAGCCGTGGTGCCGGCCGCATGCATTTATTTTTAAAGACTGTTTATCTGCTTGAAAGGCAGAGTAACAGAGAAAAAGATGAGAGAGAGAGAATCTTCCATTTGTTGATTCACTCCCCAGCTTAACCTACTGTGCCACAATACTGATCAGTGCACTGACTTATCTAATAGTGTTTATTATTCACCCAGTTCTATGCACTTTTAAGTAAAGTGATGGATTTAATCCTCACAAATATAAATTTGTGCTACTATTATTCTCATGTGTGATGAAGCAGTTGAGGCCGAGAGAGAGCAAGCAGCTTGCCAAGGTCATGCATCTCTGAAGTAATGAAGCCAAGACCCCATTCAGGATCTGAGCTCTCATCCTCTTTTCCTTGCCATCACAACAGGAGTCTTAGCCATGTGTGCTAAGAAATGACAAGGGAACAGGAAAAACCTGCTTGGTCATTCACAATTGGAATTAATTATGTATTCACTCCTTCATTCCAAAACATTTTAACAAGCAGCTACTATGTTCCAGATGTTGAAGAGGTTATATTCTACCTACCCAGGCTAGAAGGAAAAATAGATGAAAAACAAATATGTAATAGACAAAGTGGAAAGATCACAAACTGATTGGACATTTTATGTCCAAGGACCCCTGGAGAGGGAAAAACCCAGTTTCAATCAGGGATCCAAAGAAGCCTTCACAGCTACGGGGGTATTCCGCACGGATCCTAAACATGATAGACTCACCCGTGGAAACTGAGGCGTGCGGCAAGATCCACCCGTTGTCTACTCTCACTTAAGGACAAAACGGCACACAGGGCAGAGGCTGGGCTGAAGGGGTGATATGATGGTTCTAAGTGTCATTTATCTCATGCAACTGGCTTTGAACTTTTCCTTTAAACATGAAAGAACCACTTTTTAGAAGTCTTATTTATTAAGATCAGAGTTGGCGAACTCAAGAGGCTTCCATAGCCTTGGCAGCTCGTGACAAGAGCCTCGGGTGATTACTGACGTCATAAATAAGAATGTCAATTGTTAAATCAACAACAGGAGTCACTGTGCACTTACTCCCCATGTAGGATCTCTGTCCTTAATGTGTTGTACTATGTGAATTGACGGTATAACTAGTACTCAAACAGTACTTTACACTTTGTGTTTCTGAGTGGGTGCAAACTGTTGAAATCTTTACTTAGTATATACTAAATTGATCTTCTGTATATAAAGATAATTGAAAATGAATCTTGATATGAATGGGATGGGAGAGGGAGTGGGAAATGGGATGGTTGTGGGTGGGAGGGAGGTTATGGCAGGAAAAAGTGGCTATAATCTGAAAGTTGTACTTTGGAAATTTATATTTGTTAAGTAAAAGTTAAAAAAAGAAGTCTTATTTATTATAGAGGCAGGGGCTGAGGGGATAAAAAAATGAGAGGAGGTGGGGAGAGAGGAAGAGATTCTCTCTGCTGGTTCACTCTCCAAATGCCCACAGCAACCAAGGCTGGGCCAGGCAGAAGATGGTACCCTAGAGCTTCATCTAGGTTGTCCACATGGGTGGCAGGGGTCCCACTGTGTGAGCCGTCACTGCTGCCTGTCAGGGCAGAAAGCCGGCACTGGGAGTGGAGCCAGGAGTCAAATCCAAGCACCCACTCAAATCCAGCATCCCTCGTGGCATCTTAACCACTATACCAAATACCCGTCTCCAAATTTTCCTTTTATAGAGTTATATATTTATTTATTTGGAAGGCAGAGTGTTAGAGAGAAACAGGGTGGAAGCAGAGAGAGAGAGACAGAGAGAGAAAGAATATTCCTTCTGCTGGTTCACTCTCCAAATGGTCACACCAGCCAGAGGCTGGGCTAGGCTGAAACCAGGAGCACAAAACTCCATCTGGGTCTCCCACATGGGTGGCAGGGGCCCAAGCATCCATCAGTGCCTTCCCAGGTGCGCTGGTTGGAAGCCAAACTGGAAGCAGAGCAGCTGGGACTCAAACAAGCACTGCAATATGGGATGCTGGTGCTGCAAGTCACGGCTTCACCACGATGCCCACCGTCCCCACATCTTCTTTAGTGAGGAAGTGAGATGGTCATCAATGTTGCAGAAAATGACCTGCTGTAAGCCCCCCCCCCACACTCAGGGACCCCCTTAGAAGACTTGAAATGCACACGAGGAATGGTGGGCCCAGAATGAAGGCCCCCACAGGGTGAAGGAAGACGGTGGCTGTTTCTGAGGAATTTTAAATTCATTGATTTTCCTCCTCTCTGGTCCAGTGCTCCGAGTCTGGCTATTAAACCAAGCGTGTGTGGTCTGGTAACGACGTTTGGCTGAGCTGCCCGGTTCTGCCAGGCCGTTTGGGAAGCTCTGGTCCCTCTCAATCTACACTCAAATTGGATTAACTTGGAAATGAGAAAGACCATGCTTTTTTTATGCCTGTGAGCAGATGCTAGGAATTTTGGGACTCCCACGGGAAGGGAACACACACCCCGGGTCAGCAGCCATGGTGTTACATGTCTGTAAGTAGCACTAATTGGGAACAGTTTATTGGGTTTTGTTTTCTTTGTAGAGTGTACAACCCCATTGTTCAACTCAAGTATGAAACCCACCCAAGCGCTTCCTTTGTAGGTAACAGCAGGGCTCTGACTGTGCCGGAGCAGAGATACTACGGGTGGGATGGCGAGCAAAGCCTGCTCAGAGACAAATGATGATAAAGTGAAATCTTTAAGAAATCATCAAAAAAATGAGGCAAGGCCATGCGAGCTGTCTCTCCAAAGTGTCAGGGCTAAAGAAGCTGCCGAGCCCCAGCCCGCGGCACCAGACACATTTATGATTTAATTCCCATTTTGACATCAATCAACACATATTAATAACTTCAGCCAGAGAAAGCAAGGCCCTGGGTGTGCTTTTACAGTGACATGCCTGCATTGAGGAAGCACATTTTTGATTGCCAATTAAACCCCAAACAAGCTCAAGCTCTCCCACTCATCCCACCCCATAACTTTGCATCATATTTCAAAGAGCCCTGTGGGGCCCGCTGTCATAACCACAGTTCAGTCTATTCCCTGAGAAATTGACACCAATTTTATTAACCCGAATCTGGTCTTAGAGATTTACTCAACCGGTTAGTTGGAAGCAGTGGCCTTGCAGCTTTTGGGATCCAACCACTGACCTGAGGTAGAATTTCCTCCTGTTTCACCCAACAGCTGGATACAGCAGAAACCCTACATCTCCAGGAAGCATAGTAGTTTGCGAGGAAGTCTGTAGACTTCAAATCAGAATCCCAGTTCTACCTCAGATACACCCATGTGTGTGTATATATATGCACATGTGTTTGTGTGTGTGTGTGTGTGTGCATTTTTCTCTACTAAGGTAATTTGTTACCTAAGGGATATTTGGTCAAGGCCAGTGACAGTTTTGATTGTCACAATGGGGTAGGGTGGCATTGCTATTGACATTGAGGGGGTAGAGAGGGCAGGGATGATGCCCAACCTCTCATAATATATCAGATGGCCCCCCAAAATAAAAACTATAGACTCAAAATGCTAATAGCAATGGGAAGCTGGTAAATCGTGTCCTACCCATACAGAGAAAAACGAACACAGCAGATCTGCTGAGTGAATACAGATCAGGCACAACTCCCTTTCCCCTAACTGCTAAAAAACACACGCTTCGCCTGGACCAAAACCCCACTCTCTATTTAGTTTTAGATATGCCCCTTGGAAAGATATAGATTGAGATGAATTCCTCTTCTAATGACAATCCTTAAAATATATGAAGCCAACATATGAAGGCATCTTTCAAAGTTATAATCATTCCAAATCACACATTCCCAGTCCCTTTCCAAGTTCCACTGTGGGCCAATGGTTCTACTACATCTACCAGGATTTCAGTGGAAAATAACTAAATAACAATGGCCTCTTACAGAAGATTAAGAGGAAAATAGGGGTCAGTAGGATGAGATGGAATCTGCTGGAAAAATACTAGTGTATCTCAGAATACAAAGAGATACCAGGGCCATCTGGCCTTTGGGAAAGAGAACAGGTAACGTTCTAACCTAGATGAGGTTCTAGGTTTGTTTTTATTCATCATGAAACCTCAAGGCCTAACTCAGTGGCTGTAAGTCCTCAATGATCAAGTAAAGGAAGGAAGGAAGGAAGGAAGGAAGGAAGGAAGGTAGGAAGGGAGGGAGGGAGAGAGGGAGGGAGGGAGGAAGAAGGGAGGGAAGGAGGGAGGGAGGGACAAAGGAAGGAAGGAAGGAAGGATGGACAAAGGAAGGAAGGAAGGAAGGAGGGAGGAAGGAAGGAAGGAAGGAGGGAGGAAGGAAGAAGGGAGGGAGGGAGGGAGGGACAAAGGAAGGAAGGAAGGAAGGAGGGAGGAGGGAAGAAGGGAGGGAGGGAGGGACAAAGGAAGGAAGGAAGGAAGAAGGGAGGGAGGGACAAAGGAAGGAAGGAAGGAAGGAGGGAGGAAGGAAGGAAGGAGGGAGGGAGAGAGGGAGGGTGGGTGGGAGGGAGGGAGGGAGGGGGAGGAAAGAAGTCATAAGAACACAAGTCTCATAAAAAGGGAATTGAGAGCAATACCCAACCTCCAGGAATATTCTTTGTCCCTACCAGGAGCCACTGCTGTATGGCAAACAAGGGAACTGTCAGCAAAAATAAGCACCCAGCACATGTGGGAAGCACTGACTCCTTCCTTTAAAGACCTCTGCGCTTTGATGCTTTGACTTCTGTTTGTGATGCTAAATTTCTTGCGGCCTCTTTAAGCTTACAACATGTTTTGGAGCTTTGCAACATGCAAGTCTGTTATTAGAGATTCTGTTGAATTATTCAGGGCTAAATCAAGATGCGAAGACACCTTTTTTTGAGACAGAAAATTGGCAAACACTCTCAAAGATGCCTTACAGCCAAAAAAAAAAAATCCTACAAATTCTGCTGCAGCTGTTGTATCTACCATAAAATTGATAATGATAAAAAATTGTTACCTGCATAAGAATGACATGTGTTCCTCAAGAAATTCTTTTGTCTCTTGTGTCAGTATCAGCTTTTGTCAGCCACAGTCCTGAAAGAGATGGACCTAACCTGACACCTGAGGGGTTAATTCTAGCCCTTGTAGCCTGTGAGACACAAATGGGATAATGTCCCATCAGTATTAGAAATCAACATGAAGTGAAAAGATCCCCCTCCTTTTGACTTTCATTATAGGCTCAAGAATATCGAAAACCACAGTGACTCAAGGGATTGTGTCAAAATACACTTGATACACGTACAAAAATTGCATCAGCGAGGCTGAAGGAATCAATTGCTTTCCCTTCCAGAATGCTGACCCAGGAGCTGGGGGCTTCCGCAAAGTGCAGCGAAATTTCCCAGAAGGCATAGGAGTGCAGTCCAGGTGTGGCACTGTGCAGCAAAGAAAGGTGTCATGGAACTGAACAGGAGCCAAAGTGTGCTCTGTTCGGTAATGAGCTACGGACAAAGGATGGAGAGGATCAAGCAGACAGAAGACAGTGGGGATACCTAAGGTTTACTGGCTGCCAAAGGCATGGCGCCTGGGTGAGAAGAGGACATTAATCCTGGGCAGTTAAGCCCAGGCTTTGATTCCAAGAAGGAATCAGTGCATTTGCAGAATGTCATCAGAATCAGGTAGAGCGACAGAGAATTCCCCTTTGGACTAAACTCCTCCCGGGCACTTTCTATCTGGTTTCCCATTTCACCAATCCCCATATCAGGTCATCCATAGGATGGTCCCAGTGAGGGTGTTGCCTTAATATTCTCATGTGAAATCCTGATGCCCAGGGTGGACTGTACTAGGAGGTGTGGTCCCGGGTGATTAGGTCACGAGGACTTGGCCCTCTTAATACAGATTCCAAGAGCACCTCCTTCCCTCTGCCACCTGGAGACATGGCAAGATCCCCGACTCTGAGGATGACCCAGGCAGCAGGCCCTCACCGGATATGGAATCCACTGGCCCTTTGACCTCTACAATGTGAGAAGTAAATTTCTGTGGTTTACCAGCCCCCAGTCTATGCTTTTCTATCACACACGCTGAACAGACTAAGACCTTCCACCACCAACCATGATAGATGAATCTGAGTTGTGTGCTTAAGTGTTCAGAAATCAGTCTCATGCCAATGTCCATCAGGGAAGGCTGTGTGTAGATCCTCCCATGGCCAACACCTAATTGAGGCCTCCGCCAAAGGCTTCAGCTGACTGTTCAGGTTTTTATTCGGAGCTATTAAGTGGTGTTCTCAAGCTGGTAAAAGATAATCTGTTGCTGTGCTCACAAGTATCCTTATTCTCAAACTCGTGCATACACACGAATACTTGCACACTCATACTCTCATCAGTTTCTATTTACTGATCTGTAAAATGCTTGGTACTCATACAGTCAGGGCAGAACACCTGCAGACAATTCAGACTAACAGATTTCATGGCTAAGTAGTTCTGAAAGAGAATTTTTGCTCTGGGAAGCCTCTAGAATTGAGTCAAAACATTCCCTTACTCTTACCTCCCATCTAAATGCACTGCACTGGTTTGCCAGACTTAGTAAGTGTCCCAGTGCTCACAAATCATTTCTAAAACAATGCTGGGGCGGGAGTGGCCATGAGGTGCCACAGATTGCACTTACAGTCCCTGAGATCATTGCTAAGTGTAGAGATGCACGGAGTGAGGTGACACCTCAATAATACACTAGTCATTGCACTTATTTTCTTTTTTAGACTCAGCAAATACTTATGGAGCACTAATTTGTAAATCTATAATTTAGTTCATTACTATTTGGTTGAATAGTATGTAACAGAAAAATCTATTTCAGTCACTTCATAAGAGGATTATTTATTCATGCAACAAAAAGTTCAGGGAAGATAGTAGAGAAAATTAAGATTCATCAGGAACCCAGGCTCCTTCTGCTTTCTTGCTTGCATTAAAGCTGCTGCACTTCCAGGAATTGCAGCACTGTTCCAGGTGGAAAGAAAATCAAAGGACCAAGAGTCAAATGGATTTTCCTTTTCATTTGGGAATGGATACTATCTCCAAGAACTTTGCCTATGTCTCTCTCTCTCTTTTTTTTTTTTTTTTTTTTTTTTTTTTTTTTGGATAGGCAGAGTTAGACAGTGTGAGAGAGAGAGAGACAGAGAGAAAGGTCTTTCTTTTTCTTTTGGTTCACCCCCCAAGTGGTCGCTGAGGCCGGCGCGCTGCACTGATCCGAAGCCAGGAGCCAGGTGCTTCCTCCTGGTCTCCCATGCAGGTGCAGGGCCCATGGACCTGGGCCATCCTCCAGTGCACTCCCAGGCCACAGCAGAGAGCTGGGCTGGAAGAGGGGCAACCTGGACAGAATCCGGTGCCCCGACCGGGACTAGAACCCGGGGTGCCGGCACCGCAAGCGGAGGATTAGCCTAGTGAGCCCCGGTGCCGGCCGCCTATGTCTCTTTGACCAGAACTTTGTCACATGCCCACATCTAGCTGCAAGGGCTGCAGAAGGGGTGTGTGTGTGTGTGTGTGTGTGTGTGTGAGTGTGTTTAATCTAGGGCATTGTGATTCTGAATGAAATGTGGATTCTCATAGTGAGAAAGAAATGGAAATAGATGTTACGTAACTAGCCTCACTTGCCACATTTTATTTTGACGATTTGCCTTCTCATTAATATTCCCCAATACAGGCCCCATAAAGGGGAGTATCATACTTGTTCATTCATCGTTGTGCTTCCTGTGCCATTCACTGTGTACGATGCAGCTCTAGAGAAAGAAGAAAGGATAAGAAAAAAAAAAGAAAGGAAGAGAGGGAAAAAAGAAAGGAGAAAGAAAAGAGGGAATGAGGAAGGAGGAATGGGGAGGAGGATTAAAGAAAAAAGCAGAATTAACACAGAAGATAGAATGAAATGATGACATCAGTGGTAATCAAAGGATGGACCAAACTCTGCCCACCACTCAACTTCCAAATAAAGTTTTATTATAACACAATCATGCTCATTGGCTTACACACAGTGTGTGACTGCCTTTGCACGCATAGCAGTGTTGAGTAGTTGCAATAGAGGCCCACAAAGCCTAAAATAGTTGTCATCGGGCCCTTTAGAGCCAATGTTTGCAGGTCCTTGGACTTGGTGATTGTGGATTTCTTGGGTTCTGCAGGAGACAGGTCTAAGAGATAAAGAACACGGAAGATGAGTGAGGAGGGATCAGGAATTGAACTCCTTCCCCCTGCTCCCTTGGCGGCTCTCTCCCCACATTTTCTTCCTTTGCCCTGGACCTAGTGGGCCCTTCACACCCAGCTTGAGGGACTCGCCAGCAGGAAGCGGGGCATCACCCCAGACCCCAGCCTTTCTGGGGCGTCCGCATGTAACGTGCTCATCCATCACACCCTAAGTAGCCTCCAAGCTGTCCAGGCCCTGGTCTTGCCATTTGGCTTTAGCATGAGCAGCTCAGTATCTGTGTGTTCATCTCGGTGCCTGCTTCACACAGAGGGATGGCCCTGGTCTTCCACAGACAGTCGGGGTGGTGGCAGAGTCCATAAACCGAGACACCCCCTGGCCTGTCTGCTTGCCCTGCCCTGAGGGTGCAAGGGGTGTCTGATCCAGCTGGCCCCGTGCGCTTTCTGCTTCCTTGGGGAGGCAGCTGTCCTAGGCAAGTGGCAGGTCTCAATGGCTTACAGGACTCCTGGGATCTACTAAAAGGGTGTGCGTGTGTGTGTGGGCGGGGGGGTAGGGATGTCCTTAAGGACCCGGCTTCTTTCTTCCCACTAAGCTGGGCAAGAGCTTGTGCCCAGGGCAGGCTCTAGGTCCCACCCGCCGAGGGGGGCCCTTAGAGTTTTCAAACGGCCTCTCCCCTCCTGGGGAGGTTTATGAGACTGTCACCCCACTGTGATGGGAATGCTCCCACGCATCCCGCCCCAGCCTCGGCCCTTCTCCTCCTCTGCCTGTCCCCAAAAGAGAGGCTAGATATTTATTTCCCCTTCCTAGTGCCTTTCAACTCAGATAATTTTTAGTCTGGAAACAGATGGCAGCAAGGAACATGCGCACGCCCCCCCCCCCCGCCCCCTGCCCAGCAAATCTGGGCTCAGACTTTCCCATTCTGTCCCCGGTCGCCCACCCTCCCTCCCAGACCCCCTCCCCAAAGGGCAAAGGCCAGGCTGAACAAAATGCCAAACCAGCTTTTTACAAATAAACCTGTGACCAAACTGAGACCATAAAACTTTGAAAACCACTCTGATTGAGACATTTGGACTAATTACCAGGGAGCAGCGGCTACGGGCCCTCTCTTAATGCTGTTTATTACATACCCTCGTTACAGAGACTCCCTGGGGTTGGTTTCTGAAATAAAGATTTAATTTGAGGGTAAATCAGAACAACAAAAAATGTAGCTCATTGTAAACAATAGTATCCCCAGCCCAGCTGAGTACATCAATATAAAAACAGAAGTCCTCCTCATCCTCTCTGTACTGTAAACACGTTAAATGCTATTTATTGTGACTACATGTGTGTGGCCCGGCATGAGTGAGATGGGGAGCATTTTCGTGACTGAGAGACATAAACATCAAATACTGCCTCCATCATTCTTCCAGTTTTAAAGTTATAAAATCTAAATATTAATTTTAATAGAAAGGTTAGGAAATTGGAGACTACAGCGCCCACTGAAGTCACTGGAATAATATGCAGCCCACAGAGGGAGCCCCGGCACTCCGAGGAGATTAAGGAGACAGGTGGGGTCCAGACGCGGCCAGTGAAATATGACATTGTCATAAACAGGCTTAGGCCCCATGGCTCCCTCCCAACCCCAAGCCCTGCCCAACCAGTGTTGGGTGACTCAAGGCGTGATATACACAGACAAATAGTCAGACGCCCACCATCTTCGATCTGGAGTCTGAAAAGTCACAGTGTGCTTGTCACTAGGCAAGCATCCATTCTCCCTGCACTCAGTGGCTGGCTAGGGTAGGGCTGCTGGAAGAACACTGGGGCTTGGCTGCTTAGGTACAGATAGACATGGTTCTGGATAAAACCCAAAGGCACATGCCACAGTCTCCTCACCTCAAATGACCCATTCATACGGGTGTGTCCATGTGGGCCTGAGGCTGTCCTTCCTCACCATGCTCTTACCTCCAGCTGCAAAGCTCACACACAGGGTTCAGCCAAAACTACCACGTGAGGCTCACTGCCACAGTGGAGCAAATGGCCTGGCAGCAGGCTGGAGCCAGAAGAACTCAGGCACTTACCTCCTCTATGGAGCCGACCCTTGGCCTGACCCTCATCAAGTTGCTTTAGAGCTTGTCACACCTTGCAAAACTGCCTTATCTACCCTCCTTGCTAAAGCTCCTGGAATTCAAGTCCACCCAGCACATGGAGCATGCATTAGGGCTGTGGTTCTCCACTGGGAGAGTTTTCCCTCCTCCTCCAGGACGTTGGGCAATGTCTGGAGATAGTTTTGGTTGGCATAACTCCGGGCAAACTCCTGAGATCCAGTGGGAAGAGGATTAGGTTGCTGATAAATATCCTATAATTCACAGAACAGCCCCTGCAGCAAAGTTATTCAGCTCCAAGCATCAAGAGGATCCAGGCTGCGAAATCCTGCGTTGGGGCCTAAGAATCCCACATAGCCTTTGATCCACCCAAAAGTAATGATGTGTTTTATGTGAGCAGCTGTACTTGATAATATTATTCTAAATAGGTACTTATTATAGTTATCATTATGTTCGCTAAACAGAGACATAAATTCTCTAGTTCAAGAATTTTCTCCCTACACAGAATCCAGAAGAGAGAACATTGAGTGTTGTACCACCTTCTACTGTAACACTAAAGTTACTAATCTCTACTAAGAGTTTAGGAAAGTATAAAACCTTGTAAGTTTTAATAACATTTGTATTCAAAGAAGACATAAATCAAACAGTTAAAATATCAACGCAGAAAAACAGAAGTGGGAATCTGGTTTCTAGCTTTCATAATCTTTAAATTTCCCCAAATAAATGGCCTGGATTCAGGGCCCACACAGAGTACGGACTTAACCCCCACGTGTCAAGTTGACTCGAACACTGTCTTGCTCCTGTGTCAAGATCGAGTACTTGGTCTCTGTGAAGTGCTTGCTCATTTTCTGTGTAGACTAAGCAAATACAGGAAGCATGCAGGTGTCCGGGGCCAGGCACAGAGTCGGTGCTTGGCAAACATTTCCCGAGTGGATCAATGCATGGAAACTTGAATGAAATACAAACGAGCCAAGACAGCTATCTTCCCTCTGAGCCGCCTTTACCTTCCTTGTGAAGTGGGAAAGATGCTAACTCCTGTTCTATTGCACCCATAGATTCTCGTGAGGAACCAGTTCTATAATTCCTAGAATGGCATGCGGAGGAATGGTTCCAGGACCAATAGTTTTGTTTTAAAAAAATTCATTTTTACTACCATTCAGTTTCTACTCAACCCCGAACTAAACCGACCTGCATGTTTCAGCAAGTCCAGAGGAAACTCTGTCTATTCAAGGAGACTCACAATTCCCAGTCACCCCGGGACATCTTGCAATGAGAAGGGGAGGCAAGAGGAACAGAATGACTGAGTTTCCAACACACACAAGACAAGCTGCTACCCAGCATCCCACCTACATGATGAAAGAAAAGCTGCTTATAACCAAATGATCCCTCCCCCAAAATCAAACAAACAAAAAGAATGACTGGCCCTGTACCTAATCCTCCAGCAGTTTAGAACGGGTTTATGAAAATGACACATGCTCTCAGGTGACTGAGACCTGAGACCCTCACTTGCTCCTGCCCTATCCCAATACCATCACTACCACACCCAGCATTTCCCTAAAGATTTCTATGAGGAATAGTTCTACAGGATAATTCTTGTAATGCTGACCTGCATTCCGTGGTCACGTGCCTACAGGATCTGTAATACAATGCTAGATGCAATAAACTTACATAATTTTAAACTCATTGGACATTGCAGAGCTTTTAGCATTCATCGTGCATTTTCATTGGTTATAGTGTATGTATTTCCAAATGTATTTGAAGATAGACTCTTACATTCTCTGTTTACCTAGAGAAAATTATGCTTTAGAAAGCATAGCTTTGTGGAACTCTGGAGAAAACCATTTCCATTCTGACAAGAGGCTGACCTACCTTTCTTTAAAAAGAACAAATCAGCATCCTTCACAAGGGTCCACCAAAATGTGTTCTTTTTATCCCAGACCCAGCTTCTTCAATGTAACATCTCAGTTTCTGGACATTGATTTTGAGAAACAGTCCTTCTGGAGAATCTGGTACAGACAGAGCAAGGTGGATGCTATCTGTTGACCACACATTGTACACCCATCCTAGCACACACACCCTGAGGGGACTGCAGTGTGTGTGTGTGTGTGTGTGTGTGTGTGTGTGTGTATGTGAGAGAGAGAGAGAGAGAGAGCCAGCAACTAATTCCCACAAGATAGTATATATGCTCTGCGAGAGGTCTCAGTTGAGTGTCACTGTCCTGGACTATCAGAGAAGGGTTCTGAAAGGACTATGGAAACAAAGTCAGATCTTGACTCCCTTGGGAAAGCAGAAAGGACGTGGACTTAGTATTTCAAGCAGAAAAAGGCAAATGCTACATTAGCATATTTTTAGGTCAGGTTGCCTAAAAGGAGAGTACACAATACAAATTTAGATGTATACATTGCTTTGTCAATTTCTTCCCTTTAAGAGAAGGAGCTTATTGAATTCAGTATCTGTCAATCATTGATCATGGGCCACCCCTTGAAGTAACAGGTAACCTGTAGGCAGGGCAGCTCGGCAGTTTAAGGTGAATGCATGGCCAGGTAAAGGGGATTTGGATGGGGCCCCACTAGCACTGACTATCAGCAGCAAAGACAAAAATGCAGAAACAAACACAAGATGTCATGGAACAATCCGAAAGCAATCTTAGTATAGGACAATGTTTGAAATATAGTATCGATTTGGGCATATCTAGATTGAAGGGAAGGATTCATGGACACGTATCAGAGGCCTTTTGTAAAAGGGAACGCATGCCCTGAGGTAGAGCCCCCCATCCTGATATAATATATTTGGAATGTGACCTACTCAGTGATTCGATTGCTCTTTTCCTGTATCTGATTTTATTGCTGTCATCCATCTACATTCTACAATGAACACTAACTGGACCTTTCTAGCTTGCTCGGGCTTCAAATAAAAAGATACATGTACTTTGCTTTTTCCTTTCTTGCATTTTCTCCACTCTTTTTTGTATAAACTAAATGAGAGTTCTCAGGGTTACAAGAAATAAAACAGATATGGGATATGATAATGTCTAATATTTGCAGGCGGCAAGAGGAAATGAGTCATTTGAATAACATAAGCAATGATAACTCAGCTGAATATGACTAAGATGTTAAAAATAAGGTGTGTTTACAAGTGAATAAACTTCCTGATCGCTCTCCAACTCTCCAGAGAGAACAGGCAAAGGTCTTTGGCATCCCATAAATTTTGATCTCTTCTCCACTGGTCAAGTGTAGTTGCAGTGGAATGATCATGGTAGCCTGCCATTATCTATTGGTACACATTTGAAGATTGTGCCTCTACTGTGGAATCCTTTTGAGCCTTGATGTGATGGTCCCATCTGTGAGGTACTTTCTTTTTGTTTTCCTATAGAATTCTCAAGAAAAGATTAGAAGTTACTCTTTTTCTTGAGGAACAAGATCTCATTTATATTCATTACCAGTTCCTCTCCTGGCCCTTCCCCCAGCTTCCTTATTGAATCACAGGTCTCTGACAGTAATTCCTTACTCATCAGATTTGGATAATTGACTAATGCAAATCCATAAAATTATTTTGAACTTGCTTGTTAATGTCTTATAGTGGCTAAGCATTTTTCTTGAAATCTATGACTGTAGATTATGTGGGTAAAGGCACTGGAAGAAATACTTTTGGTAACAGACTTCTGCACATCAGAACTTAGGTAACTTCTTTAATACTTCTATTGTTCCTTTGGTAATGCATTTTTACATCCTGCCATGTACACCCCCACAACACAGAGGTTGCTAAAATTAAAAGAAAAAAAAGTATTTTTTCTTAGACTACCTTTCAGCCAGAGCCCCCAGTGTGACTTGGGTTCTGTGAATGAGATGCATTCTATAATATTCAGAAGGTAAAAACAGTCAGAGACATCTTTCTCCAGTGAAAATGCCTCACAAGCAACCTACAAGGGCAGCTGTGTCTCTCACTGCCTGATTCCACGCTCTAGTGTCTGGAAGTCAGACCTGCGGGGGTGGGACAGCTGTGGGGAACTGGAATAGAAGCAGCGTGCCAGCAGGTGATCTTGAAGTAAAAAGTTCAATGGTGCTTTTGTATGTATATTAGGGCTCAATGTTACATTTTTAAAAAGCCAATATCAATCTCTTAACTTCCAACCCACTTATTTTTTCCACTAATATTGAAAGTACATAATTTCCTTTAATACTTACCTTTTGATTAGAATATCTAGAATGCTTTCTGTCTCTGGCACAGATCCCTGAGTGGTATGATAGCTTCTCCCTTCATTTCTAAGAACATGCATCAGGGACAGATTTACATTTAGTGAAGAAAATTTCCAGCAGTAAGATGGACCACAGGGATGGCTAATGAGTTTGCTGTCACAGAAGATAGTTCAAGAAGAGACTGGAAAAACATACAGAGGATGTATTGTGCATGGAATTCGGGCACTAGCCAGGAAATAGGGTGCCATAATTTATGACGTCCTGACCCGCTCTGAAATTTTCTGATTTGGGGACAGTAGAGATCCCCGGAGACTGGCAAGAATCCATCAGTCCCTCAAAAGAACTCCCAGTTCTCAACAACCACTGAAGGACCAACGCCACAAGAATTCAGATTTTCATCATCCATTTATTGTCCCGAATTTGAGCAAAACACCCAAAAGAAAGTATTAAAAATAGGGAGGAGGCCTCCTTTTTTCAAATAGGAAAGACACAGGAGAAGAGGAAAAATGTACCACCTCCAAGAAGTAGGCCTGCCAAGCAATAGGTCACCTACAGAAGAAATTCTCTGAAAACAAAGGCATTGTACATATCAGGATTGAAGAACCAAGATTAGAAATACTTTGAGTCTCATTTATGCTGCCTTGCACTTGTTCAGAACTAGAAGGCTCATTATTCCAAGGACTGCATCAGTGAGAATGCTGCTTCCTCTCTATTTATATTGGTATTTCTGGTTGAGACCACTCAGAGGTTGACTGTCTCCCATAGGCCTTTGACCATCATAGAATGTAACTTCTGGAGTAGGCCTGGATCAAAAAGGAGGATAGAAGACTGGAAATAATATATTGAATGCAGAGAAGAAAATTTGAATAGCGTGCAAATTTTGTTTGCTTTTGCACATTTTTTGTGCAAGAAACACTAGTTGAACACATAAAACTGTATCCAGCTGATCCATGTCGAAAACACACACATGTACATAGTTGGCAACCTCAAGTCATGTTGCTTATGAGCCACACTCATCCACATTGACTTTCCATCAGATTTCAGGTAGCCCTACAATTTCACAGAAACTTACAAGCCACCCTCCTTGCACCACCATCTCCAAAGGTAGAATACAGTCTTTTCAAGGGCAAGTGCCATACTTTTTATAGTATTTATAAATTTCTTACACATTTAAAACATGACAGATTTTCTATTGTTTTTATACTTCTAAAATTTTACTTCTTTTCATTTGAAAAGCAGAGTCAAAGACAGAAAGAGATCTTTCGTCCACTGATTCACTCTCCAAATGCCCACAACAGCCTGAGCTTGGCCATGCTGAAACCAGAAGTGTGGAATTTTAGTGGATTCTTCCACTTGTGTGATAGGTATTCAAGTACTTGGGCCACAAGCTATTCCCCTCTGAGTCTAATTAGCAGGAAGCCGGATCAGAAGCAGGATACCCATGACTCCATCTGGCACTCTGGTAGGAGACGTTGGCATCCCTAGCAGCCTTTTAACCACTGTGCAAAATGCCTGCCTCTGTCCCACTGATTTTATTAGATTCCTGTGGTGTGTGTTGTTTAAACACAAATGCTGTTCTTGACTGTTTTCTTCCTATGCCTACATTCCCCATAAGACCTTTTGTGTTTATTGTGTGCTTCTTCATAGTGTAGCAATCTTTAGGCACAGGTGTGTTGAAGTATTGCAGGTCTGCCTGTACATAGAATACCTCTGAGATACAACATAAGCAAACAGTACTCCAGGCAGCCAATTGGAAGCCAGCACAGTGAGGGAAAGCCGGTTCCCACGGTACATTCTTTTGTCATGTGGTTTCAAAATGAAACAGATTTGAGAAATAGAGTGACACTAACCAAGCTCTGTGATACAATAACCCAGATTTGATGCTTTCTATTTTCATGGAAATGTAACTCTGATGAACCTCTGGGATACAACTGGGCAGGGATTTGGGAGAAGTAGACCCCATTTCAACTAAAACCCATATCCACCTGCTTCTTAACCGAGGGTCTTTCCAATCAGATAGGATAGACAGGACTGACCAGGTTACTTTGGAAATGCTTCATTAAAGTTAGATGAATGAGTGAAAAATGGAACATGCAGACAGATGGGTGGGTGGATGAAATTTAGTGAAAGAGGCCCTTTATAAAGATTCCCAGTGGTTACAATCTAAATCTTAGGTAAACACCAGCACCTTGTTCTTGAACAAGTCAACAGTATGGGTGAAGACCAGCCACAAGTCACTAGGAAAACCTGCCAATTTCTTTTTATTCTAGTATTGTACCAAGGCTTTTGTAATTATTGTTGCTATCTCCCATGCTGTAAAATATTTTATCAGTTGTGCCACTTTGCAGCATTTTGTCTAAAGCTCTTAACTGTCATAAATGCACCCAACTATCTGCCAATGTGGAATAATAAATAATTATTATGTGAGTGACTGATTGACTTTGAAAAAACATGAAAGGCCTCTAAACCTGGAGTTTCCCACCCCACATAATGTGCACGAAAGAAATGAGCATCAGTAATCACTGTCAACAGTCTCTTGTAACTAAGAATTGAATCATTTATCTGTCCAGCATGTGTAAATTCTCATCATCGTCTATTCCACAGAAAGGCCTAACAGCAATTTGTGTTATAAAAATAATAAGATACGAGGGTTTAAGAGAAAGAGCTTTTTGCTAACTCTACTTGGGAACCCTGGGCACAGACATCAGCAAGAATTTGTCTTACAAATTCAGGCATACCAAGGAGCTGTTTATAGCTGACTTCCTTATGAATATATTTTCCTTTTACCTCCTTGAACCAAACTAGGAGCGAAGAACTTGCTCACTGTGTTTATGAGATGACCTTTTCCTACTGGCTTCAAGGATACTTTCCTTTATGGCCAACGAAGATAATAGCAGGGAGTCCATGAGGTCCACGCACTGAATAATTGCAAATGTTCTGATATCCTCTGGAAATACTATCAGAGCCCCAGGTTGCTACATATCCATCATGTCTTTTTCAGGAGAATCGTTTGCTTTTTTTCCCCCTGAAACTAGACTGATTTTAACTTTACATGCTCAACAGCACTTGGAGTGTGCTAATTTTCTTAGTCACCTTGATCTTGAGGATACACAAAGAAAAGGCTTGTGGAAGGAGATGTGCATAGCTTGAAAGTCAGTATTTTATGTGAATTATTCTTTTGGTCCTTTTGGATGACTCTCTGTGGCTTAACATGCTCAGGACTCAGTGGCTGTTCCATGCAAAGGATGAAAAATAATATTTATTGGCTAAGGGAAGAAACTTTTCACTTTCTGTCCTATATAGGGTCCTGTAATAACTTCAGGCCTGTCAGCTGGCAGCCAAGTGGGCAGCCGTATACTGAAGCTGTAGGGTGTAGTGTGCAGGACTGAGCCAGCTGGTGTGCCTACTGGGACAATAAAAAGTCATACTCAGACCATTCTGCCATTGTTCTGAGTTGTTTTCTATTCAAACCAAAGACGGCCTCTAGGCTCAGGAAAATAAAAAATGTCTAAAATTTAGTCTCCACTCTTAAGACATATAGTCATGTGGGATGATGCGGATACATACACAAGTAATTATTTCTTCATATACAGCTATTCTACTTTTAAGAATATTTTCCCATCATATTTAAATGTGGACATCTTTGTAAACAATGGATACAGAGGTAATCTTTGTAGCACTGTTTATCAATCATAGAGTGAAAACAACCTGATAATTTCTTATCATTGGCTGATGAATTATTATGATATACATTTAGAATGTATGCTGAACTTAAAAAGGTCATCAAAATGAACCTACTACAGGTCTACCTCCTCGGTAAATGGTCATCTTAGAGAGGCCTTTTCTGGTCACTCTATTTCAATTTTAATCCCATCTTCCAACATTTCCTCCTTTCTTGTTTTCCTTCATGGCATTTAGTTCTACCTATCATAACACACATTATGTTGTATAAGGTGATGCAAAAATATGTAAATAATTTTTCTTTACATCATTTTGATTTGTCAATCAAAACTGTCAACTTTTCAATCCAAACAAGTAGAATAAATCAATGAGGATAGTGCATCTGTTTATTGTTCAATGCTGCATTCCTAGAAGTTAAAACAGTGTTGGTGTATAGTAGACATTCAATAAACACTTTTGGGTACAAGAGTACATATACTGATACAGAATAATCTTCAATACATACTTTGAAAATGTAATCTTTTCAGATGCATTTCAAGTAATAAAGTACAAGGTGAGGAAATGGGAATGGCTTCCCCATTTGTGTATAAGGTGTTAGCTTCACAGAGAGAGCCACCAGAAGCAAATGCTGGAGACTGAGAGAAGTCACCTCCTCAAGGGGGAGGGATCAGAGGACATGGGGTTCAGCATGGGTGGGAGACAGGTTTGAGTAATTAAAATTTCAGGAACTCCGACTTTTCCTTTATCATGTGCATATTTTGCTTGTTAAAATCTGCTCTAAGAGTTCTGATGACAGCTATCTGATGATGACAGCCAATGGGCTTCTAGAGGGGAGAGGTGGGGAGCGAGCCCTGGGGAGAGCATCACTGAGGCTTCCTTTGAGTCAGGAGGGGCCCCCAGGGCACTAGGCGCTTTGGCAGGCATAGAAGAAGAAGCAGACAGATGACACTCCAGGCAGCAGGGGCTAATGTGGATGAGACACAGAGGTGCAAAAGACTGGTATGTGTTTGCGGGAATGGTTTTCATTGTACACTTAAGTGAATTTCCCAATGAATGGAAACCATGGAACAAAAGCATTGTCCTTTTCCCCATTCCCCTACACCCTGTACCCCCAAGATCATCACCCTGCGATCAAAGTGGAGTGAATAGTTATATTGATAATAAAGATGTAGTGGGACACAAAAGATCATCAAACTAAGACAGAAGAAATGAAATGAGGCTTTCATTACACCGCCTTTGTCTAACTTGCAAATCCTTAAAAAAGTACACTTGGTTGCTCCCCTGCAGTCACTGTGGAAGGCTCTGGAAGTCCAGCTTGGTTGTGCGTTGGATAGAGAAATGGAATGACACCTGGAATGTTCTTTTAAAAGAATTCCAAATCCAAATGGCCACAGGAAATAAGGTGGTGGCAACTGGAATAAAAGTGGGTGGGAAAATACTCGAGGATATTGATCACTTTCCACTTGTCCATGCTTTCATGTTTCTTAGGCTTTCCCTGAACCACACAGTGCTTTTTGTCTGTCTTTGGCTTTTCATTTATTAGTAAATGTGAGGTAGTTGTTTGATTTTAAAAGCCATTCACCATGATGAATAATTCCTCATGCCGGCCTCTACTGGGATTGACCCGGGGAACCCCCTCAGTCTAGTAGATGACGGCTTCTAGTCAACTCCAGTTTGTGACCAGGCAGTGTCATTAGAGCTGCTGAATTTATAAGAAAAACTAAAAATTTAAAGTGTTCATTGAAATGCTGCTTCATCAAAAAAAAAAAAAAATTGGGTTGGGGTTTTGGTGCAATGGGTCAAGCAGCTGTTTGCAATGACAGCAGTCCACCTCAGAGTACCAGTTCAAGGGCCAGCTGCTCCAGTTCCCATCTGGCTTCCTGCTAATGTACCCAGAAAGCAGAAAGCAATGGCCCAAGTATTGTGGCCCCTGATACCCACATGGGAGATCAAGATAGAGTTCTTGGCTGCTGTCTTCATCCTGGTCCAGACCTGGCTGTTGCAGCCATTTGGACAGTGAACTAGTGGATAAAAGATCTCTTTCTCTGTTTCTACCTCTCTCTGTCACTCTGCCTTTCAAATAAATAACGACATAATTAACAAGTAAATCTTTAAAACTGTTGACAACTAAGTGGAGTTTATCATAGGATTGAAAAGTTGGCTCAAACTCACCAAAAAAAATCAATCTTGTAATTCATCACACTATATGATCCTATCAATAGTTGCCAAGAAAGCATTTGACAAATTTCAACATCCATTCATAATTAAAATACTCTAAGCAAACTAGGAATAGAAGGGTCCTTAATA